>NC_092170.1:23695927-25088427 GCF_045791955.1 Oncorhynchus clarkii lewisi
TTTTTACCTTTTGTAGATGATAGGCTAAAAGTGATAAAAACAGTTATTCGTTGTTAGTTGTTCGTTGTTGCTTTCAAACTGCCATTACTGGAGAGAGCTGTGCAAGTGCAGTGGTGGTTTTGTTCTGTAATATCCCTATCTACACCCCTCCCCAACTACCACCACACACACTGTCAAATCTCTGAAAATGCCTCCTTTTCACATAATGCAAAGGTAAGTACTCTATCTTCCACAGTATCTGTCAAGTACCATTAGTTTCCCAGTGATGCTATTTCAATATGTGGATCCATGCTCTGCGCTTGGTATGGATAAAGTTACTTAAATGGATGGCTCTTCTGCCCACTGTAGATAGATAGAGACAGAGAGGAGCAATCCCCGCTGTTCCATTACTTCAAATGTTCACCTCGTTTTAGTTGCTATGTAGTACAGTTTGTAACACAGCACTAAACGTGATAAACAATTTATTACAAAGACTTTCTGCACTCCTTAGCTATATCCTTCATGTAGATAACATTATATGAATAGTACCCGGGTGTGCATCTTCAGAATAGAGGGATGAAGAAATGTAGGCGATGAGAGAGCAATGTGCCTCCACGTTTAACCTACAGGAATAATGTGATCATATATTTGGCATGTTGAAATTGCTCGTATAAGTAAAGTGCAATGTGTGCTGCTCGTTCATTGAATATGAGCAATTCCTCCGGTGACAATGCAGTGTCACTTCATGGATGGAGTCTCCGAGGCAGGATATATATTGTAATAGGGTTAGAGAATGTGATTTCCAGAGTGCGAATTAGAATTGAGGACTGAGTTTAGTAATGTAAGCTGTATTTTATAATGTCCATTAATCCCCCCAAATAGTGTTTGAAAAGATCTTCCTCACATTGATGTGTGGACTGAATTAGAGATTTCCGCTGTCAGCTCTTTTTAAGTGCGTTCCAGATAATATCACTGGAGCGCTCTCAAATAGGGAGATGTGTTCAACTACCACATCCGTCCTGTCCTAAATGTATAGAGGCGCAATCTTGCATTGAGCTACTGTATGATCTCAGCATCTGCAAATCCAGCCAAGCACAGCACATCTTGCTCATGCATAGCGCGCAGCACATTGAATCCCTCCATCAAGAAGCCTGTCTGGGGTATTGCAATATAAACGGTGGTGGAAAAAGTACCAAATTGTCATACTTCAGTAAAAGTATGGATACCTTAATAAAAAGTTACTCAAGTAAAAGTGAGAGTCACCAGTAAAATATTACTTGAATAAAAGTCTAAAAGTATTTAGTTTTAAATATACTTAAGTATCAAAAGCAAATTTAGTTGCTAAAATATACTTAACCATCAAAAGTAAAAGTACAAGTATAAATCATTTCAAATTCCTTATATTAAGCAAACCAGACGGCACCATTGTCTTTGTTTTTTTTATACGGATAGACAGTAAAAAGTACAATATTTTCTTTAGGAATGTAGTGAAGTAAAAGTAAAAGTTGTCAAAATTATAAGTAGTAAAGTTCAGATACCCCCAAAAACTTCTTTAGTAGTCCTTTAAAGTATTTTTACTTAAGTAATTTACACCACTGCATATAAACTTAACACTCCCATGCATACTAAATATTTAGCATAGTCCAAGTTCTTTTACCAGCATTTGTTATTATAAACACATATTTCAGCACAGACATATACCAGCAATTGCAAATGCAGCTGACCATATGCTTTGAGCTCCCAAGCTGCTTATGATAAAAATATAAAATCCATAATTGTGAGGCTATCTGGCCCTAACTACAACAGTAAATCCTGTGCAAAAGCAGATTGCATCTACTGCTTTACTTGACTTAAAACAATTGAGTGGGCAAGTGCTCTCTTTATCCATCACAGAGTGCATGCCTCAGCAGCAGGGATAGGGAAGACATGGAGACATCTGGACACATCTGTTTTGCAGAGGGAACTGACCAATAGAAAAGCTGCTTACTGCCTAGGTCCCTCTGTATAGCTGCTTTTCCATTTTAGAGCTGTGCGACTGAATAGTGGCATAATTGCAGGTTAACAATTGTCTATTTTACAGGTCTCTCAGCCATAAAAGCTATGCAGTGGGGTTGCTCATGCCATTTTAACATCCCATTTGGATAATATTTGGCTATTATAAAAAGCTTAACTAAGTAATTTGTAGACTGAATTTCCATTCAGGGTAATTTACTTTACACAAACAGTGCTGTAAGACCTAATCGAGTGCATGTCCATGACGACACAGGCCAGTCACTGAATAAGCCCCAAATTGCCTGATTTCACAAATACAGTTCCTTGCGAAAGTATTCGGCCCCCTTGAACAAATCAAAAACTGAAAAATTGGGCGTGCAAAATTATTCAGCCCCTTTACTTTCAGTGCAGCAAACTCTCTCCAGAAGTTCAGTGAGGATCTCTGAATGATCCAATGTTGACCTAAATGACTAATGATGATACATACAATCCACCTGTGTGTAATCAAGTCTCCGTATAAATGCACCTGCACTGTGATAGTCTCAGAGGTCCGTTAAAAGCGCAGAGAGCATCATGAAGAACAAGGAACACACCAGGCAGGTCCGAGATACTGTTGTGAAGAAGTTTAAAGCCGGATTTGGATACAAAAAGATTTCCCAAGCTTTAAACATCCCAAGGAGCACTGTGCAAGCAATAATATTGAAATGGAAGGAGTATCAGACCACTGCAAATCTACCAAGACCTGGCCGTCCCTCTAAACTTTCAGCTCATACAAGAAAAAGACTGATCAGAGATGCAGCCAAGATGCCCATGATCACTCTGGATGAACTGCAGAGATCTACAGCTGAGGTGGGAGACTCTGTCCATAGGACAGCAATCATTCGTATATTGCACAAATCTGGCCTTCGTGGAAGAGTGGCAAGAAGAAAGCAATTTCTTAAAGATATCCATAAAAAGTGTCGTTTAAAGTTTGCCACAAGCCACCTGGGAGACACACCAAACATGTGGAAGAAGGTGCTCTGGTCAGATGAAACCAAAATTGAACTTTTTGGCAACAATGCAAAACGTTATGTTTGGCGTAAAAGCAACACAGCTGAACACACCATCCCCACTGTCACACATGGTGGTGGCAGCATCATGGTTTGGGCCTGCTTTTCTTCAGCAGGGACAGGGAAGATGGTTAAAATTGATGGGAAGATGGATGGAGCCAAATTACAGGACCATTCTGGAAGAAAACCTGATGGAGTCTGCAAAAGACCTGAGACTGGGACGGAGATTTGTCTTCCAACAAGACAATGATCCAAAACATAAAGCAAAATCTACAATGGAATGGTTCAAAAATAAACATATCCAGGTGTTAGAATGGCCAAGTCAAAGTCCAGACCTGAATCCAATCGAGAATCTGTGGAAAGAACTGAAAACTGCTGTTCACAAATGCTCTCCATCCAACCTCACTGAGCTCGAGCTGTTTTGCAAGGAGGAATGGGAAAAAAAATTCAGTCTCTCGATGTGCAAAACTGATAGAGACATACCCCAAGCGACTTACAGCTGTAATCGCAGCAAAAGGTGGCGCTACAAAGTATTAACTGGGGCTGAATAATTTTCCATCCCAATTTTTCAGTTTTTGATTGTTAAAAAAGTTTGAAATATCCAATAAATGTCGTTCCACTTCATGATTGTGTCCCACTTGTTGTTGATTCTTCACAAAAAATACAGTTTTATATCTTTATGTTTGAAGCCTGAAATGTGGCAAAAGGTCGCAAAGTTCAAGTGGGCCGAATACTTTCGCAAGGCACTGTCAGTGGAGCAGTCGGATGAGGCGCCACATGGGTTATGTTGTGATAAGGTAGGGGTGGTATACAGAAGACAGCCCTATTTGGTAAAAGACCATGTCCCTATTATGGCTAGAACAGCTCAAATTAGCAAATAGAAACAACATGTCCATCATTACAATATGACATTAAGGTCAATCAACACGGAACATTTGAAGAACTTTGAAAGTTTCTTCAAGTGCAGTCGCAAAAACCATCAAGCTCTATGATGAAACTGGCTCTCATGAGGACTGTCACAGGAAAGGAAGACCCAGAGTTACCTCTCCTGCAGAGGATGCGTTCATGAGAATTACTATTCTCCAAATTCCAGCCCAAATAAATGCTTCACAGTTCAAGTAACATCTCAACATCATCTGTTCAGAGGAGACTGCGTGAATCAGGCCTTCATGGTAGAATTGCTGCAAAGAAACCACTACTAAAGGACACCAATAAGAAGAAGAGACTTGCTTGGGCCAAGACACATAAGCAGTGGATATTAGACCGGTGGAAATCTGTCCTTTGGTCTGATGAGTCAAAATTCAGATTTTTTAGTTCCAACCACCGTGTCTTTGTGAGACGCAGAGTAGGTGAACGGATGATCTCCGCATGTGTAGTTCCCACCATGAAGCATGGAGGAGGAGGTGTGATGGTGTGGGTGTGCTTTGCTGGTGACACTGTCAGTGATTTATTTAGAATTCAAGGCACACTTAACATGGCTACCACAGCATTCTGCAGTGATACGCCGTCCCATCTGGTTTGCGCTTATTGGGACTATCATTTGTTTTCAACAGGACAATGACCCAACGCTCCTCCAGGCTGTGTAAGGGCTATTTGACCAAGAAAGAGAGTGATGGAGTGCTGCATCAGATGACCTGGCCTCCACAATCACCCGACCTCAACCCAATTGAGATGGTTTGGGAGGATTTGGACCAGAGTGTGAAGGAAAAGCAGCCAACAAGCGCTCAGCGTATGTGGGATCTCCGTCAAGACTGTTGGAAAAACATTCCAGGTGAATCTGGTTGAGAGAATGCCAAGAGTGTGAAAAGCTGTAATCAATGCAAAGATTGGCTTCTTTGAAGAATCTAAAATATATTATATACTTCTTTGGTTACATCATGATTCCATATGAGTTATAATATAGTTTTGATGTCTTCACTATTATTCTACAATGTAGAAAATAGTAAAATAAAGAAAAACCCTTGAATGAGTAGGGGTCTCCAAACTTTTGACTGGTACTGTACGTACTTAGGATGAGAAGGAAAAGAAGGGACATACATAAATAAATTTGCCATTATTATTCTGGTGTCTAATCCCTCTTAAGATCAATGCTCTTGGGCTGCTTTGGTTTGAAATCCATCTTAAATACCGGGGCTCTGCCCAGTCTATATTCATTTTGTACCACAGAAAACCAGAGAGATGTAAGCCCCCCTTGTTGAGTGGATCTACTCTCTTGTCTTATAAGGACAGGAACTTTAGTTTATGACAGTTTTGTGCCTTCAAGTTCTTCCAAGTTTAGAAAGCCTAAAATAGTGATTACATGAATAGAACATTGTTTTAATAAACCCCAAGCATCATAACACAAGATATGCATCCCGAAGGAGAGAAACTACATCAGTGGATCATGGCAGAACACTCCATTTTGTTAAGTTATTTTAACTTTGAAAGTGTCAGCTGAGAGTGCTTTTGATTGATAGGTTGGTGAAGTGAATGCATAATGTCCTGGTGGAGACCCATTAAACTATTATGTGTAAACTTCAGGAAATGGAAGCATCAATAATGTATTACCCATAAACCCACGCTGGAATGAAATAAACTGTTTTCAAGGAGAAACTGGGACACTTGTCGTCTCTGTCGTGTCAAGGATTTAAGACAGATAAATGCTGTTTCGTTTCTACACAGTCGACAGTGTGGAATCAATATTTGAAGTGCATAACAAGAGGTTGTTTCTTGCAAGGTGTCAGAGGCTTGGTCAATTATGGTACATGCTAGCTATAGGCGGTACGTGACAACTTATTGTGTGAGCTTGAGAGTTGGTTAAGTGATACCAATGAAGAGTCATAGGGAACCCGATGGGATACAAGAATGACAGAAAGAAAAAAAAAAAAAAACCCTCGGAGTGTATCCGACGACTAGGGCTAACAAATTGAGTAAACAAACAAGATGTTGATAAAAGGCCTCCTGTTGTGAGAGTGGCAGCTTGGGTGAAGGGAACCCCTCTGCTCTCCTCTTCCAGTCCCATGGGGTAATGAAGGGTATAGGGGGATCAGTGGAGAGATCCACTCGTCAACATTGGTCCTGGATAGGCGGACATGCTGTCAGACAGCCTTAGGCTCTCGGGGGGAAAGGAAAATCAAACAGAACAAGTTAGCTAGCCAACTGTGTGTTTAGCCTGCACAAAGATGGCACTTAGGAGATATCAGGGGGAAAACAACAACAATAAGGGAATCTTAAATAAAGTATTTCAGTGTCATACTGATAGAGTGACAATTTTTAGAAGCAGTCCGACAAGGCGACACAAAGAAGGATTGTTTCTCCACAAAGACGCCAGTGCGAGGGGACGATACAGTCCTGTTTGGTTGTCTCTCAGATCATTCTCTGATCCTTTCTGGGTGGTTGAGTCAAGGGGAAGTTGCTTCTTCTTCCCTTTTTTTCTCTGCTTTCAGATTAGCCTGTTTGCTTTCCAATCCTTAGGTGGAAGGCACTGGTCATTGATCGCTCTAGCGGTCACACCAATACAGAGCTGCCGGACTCTGGGTGATAATAGGAGGTGGGGTGTTTGGATTTATCAGACACAAGTCAAGCTGCATGTCTTTCATCAAGATCCCTCATCCTATTTAACCCAACACTAAGCCAATTCCTTATTTTTTTTGTTTTACTGGTAGGTCCAGGGCAATCTTGTCAAAATATAATATGAATTGGCTTAGTGTTGGGTTAGATAGGATGAGGGATCGTGATGAAAGAAATGCCGCTTGAGGTAGGACCCATTTTTTTGAGTATGGTGCACCAGGGCAGAAATTACAACACTACCGCTCACTGGCAATGTCCTTATTAGCTTTGAAGATAGCATGTTTGTATAGTGACACTGATGCAGAGATTAGAACATCCGATCCTTTCGAGCTACATACAAGCCTTATGAGAACCAATACAAAATCAAGAATTTGATGTAAAATCAATATATTCTCATATCGACGCTATATTCAATCAATTACAACATAATATGCAATATTGCAGTCTATTAAACGCCAAAGGAAATATATTGTGTATTCATGGAATTCAAGCTCCTTGTTTTTTTGCATCCCTCTGTTACTGATGCTGTTGAATATATTTGATAGTGGGGAAGAGTCAGTGCAGGGGATATGGTGTGGTGGGTTGGGTTGGGTTGGAGGTAAAGGTCATTGGTGGCTAGGAAAAGTGGTTGAGAATAAAACGCTTGGTGGTCATCTAGGTTGAGGTTTTAATGATCATGGGATCAGTGATATGACTGGGATCAGGGATGTTTCTGGAAGGTGTTGGAGTGGGGATCAGGGGTCTGACTTGTTGGGTGTCTCTCAGGGTGGGAGGGGAGGAATGGTGGGTTTTACTGTCCAGTAATGCGGGGTGCTATGGGGATTAAGATGGCCCTAAACTGAGTCCAGCAGATTGTCAGGATTTAAGGATTTGGTAGGAGGGATTGCCGATGGTGCGTGTGTATTGGGGTGGAGATTGAGAGCAGATGGCTGTGATTTGGGTGTGATTATCCCTCCAGAACTTTCACTGATCCCTTTCATCCTGTTTCATTTTCCCAGGAAGCCTGGTTCATCTCGGACACTGAATCAAACCCCCCAATCCTTTCCTGGCAATGGAGTCCGCTAATGGGAAGGATTTAAGGTGTCTAGCTATCCTCCTCCTCTTGTCATATTTTTCTATCTTTCTCTCCATCATTCTCCCCTCTCTAGCATCATCCACTCCAATACTCACAAGCTATTAAATTGCCTCCATTTCTCTTTCCCCATCCTCCTCAACAGTATATATTTTTTCTCAATCACTCTAAACTTAAAGGTCAAATGTCGTTATGTGTATGGGTAGTTATCTATTTTCTCCCCTCCTCTCATTAGTACCTGTAATATGTAGGAGAAGAAACGATGGAGAACGAAGTGGTGGGTCTAACTTTTGTAGCGAATGTACTTTGAATTATGAGCGAGACAGAGCGAGAGAGAGAGAAATATATATACAGTTGAAGTCGGAAGTTTACATACACCTTAGCCAAATACATTTAAACTCAGTTTTTCACAATCCCTGACATTTAATCCTAGTACAAATTCCTTGTTTTAGGTCAGTTAGTATCAACACTTTATTTTAAGAATGTGAAATGTCAGAATAATAGTAGAGAGAATGGTTGATTTCAGCTTTATTTCTTTCATCACATTCCCAGTGGGTCAAAAATTTACATACACTCAATTTGCCTTTAAATTTTTTAAATTGGGTCAAATGTTTCGGGTAGCCTTCCACAAGCTTCCCACAATGAGCTGGGTCAATTTTGGCCCATTCCTCCTGAAAGAGCTGGTGTAACTGAGTCAGGTTTGTAGGCATCTTTGCTCGCACACGCTTTTTCCGTTCTGCCCACAAATTTTCTATAGGATTGAGGTCAGGGCTTTGTGATGGCCATTCCAATAGCTTGACTATGTTATCCTTAAGCCATTTTGCCACAACTTCGGAAGTATGCTTGGGGTCATTGTCCATTTAGAAGACCCATTTGCGACCAAGTTTTAACTTCCTGACTGATGTCTTGAGATGTTGCTTCAATATATCCGCATAAATTTCCATTCCTCATGTCCCCATCTACTTTGTGAAGTGCACCAGTCCCTCCAGCAGCAAAGCACCCCCACAGCATGACACTGCCACCCCCGTGCCTTATGGTTGGGATGGTGTTCTTCGGGTTGCAAGCCTCCCCCTTTTTCCTCCAAACATAACGATGGTCATTATGGCCAAACAGCTCTATTTTTGTTTCATCAGACCAGAGGACATTTCTCCAAAAAGTACAATCTTTGTCCCCATGTGCAGTTGCAGACCGTAGTCTGGCTTTTTTATGGCAGTTTTGGAGCAGTGGCTTCTTTCTTGCTGAGCGGCCTTTCAGGTTGTGTCGACAATGGACTTGCTTTACAGTGGATATAGATACTTTTGTACCTATTTCCTCCATTATCTTCACAAGGTCCTTTGCTGTTGTTCTGGGATTGATTTGCACATTTCGTACCAAAATACGTTCATCTCCAGGACACAGAACGCGTCTCCTTCCTGAGCGGTATGATGGCTCCGTGGTCCCATGGTGTTTATACTTGCATACTATTGTTTGTACAGATGAACGTGGTACCTTCAAGCATTTGGAAATTGCTCACAAGGATGAACCAGACTTGTGGAGGTCTTGGCTGATTTATTTTGATTTTCCCATGATGTCAAGCAAAGACGCACTGAGTTTGAAGGTTGGTAGGTACACAGGTACACCTCCAAATGACTCAAATTATGTCAATTAGCCTATCAGAAGCTTCTAAAGCCATGACATTATGGCTTCAGAAATGCCTCCATCACAAACCCTGACCTCAATCCAATCCTGTTTGACCCAAGTTAAACTATTTAAAGGCAATGCTACCAAATACTAATTGAGTGTATGTCAACTTCTGACCCTCAGTGATGGAAAGTGATGGGAAAGTTATAAGAGAAATAAAGCTGAAATAAATAATTATATATTATTATTATTATTATATTATATAATATTATTCTGACATTTCACATTCTTAAAATATATTGGGGATCCTAACTGACGAGGACAGGGATTTTTTACTGGGGTTAAATGTCAGGAATTGTGAAAAACTGATTTCAAATGATTTTGGCTAAGGTCTATGTAAACTACCGACTTCAACTGGATATATATATAGCTAGATAGAGAGAGTGCTTGGGGGCTACAGTACAACATTGTTTACCTCCAATATGAACATATTAACTTCTCCATTAACAAGCAGGTAATCAGTTGTGATATTTCACCCCACTCCCCGGTCATCCTAAAGTCAGCCAATCTTTCCCACATCGTTAAAACAAGGTTAATCCTCTTTCTGTCTGCAACTTATATATTGTGCACTAATCTGAGTGCTCCATTAAAAAAAAGCTCAGAGAGTTTAACCCGAAAGCTTTTGAGCAGACACTTACAAATGGCCACTTTTGAAACACAAACACACACAAACGGCCACTGACACGTGCACAAGCAAGCACGCACACACACACACACACACACACACACACACACACACACACACACACACACACACACACACACACTTTTTTCCTATTCCAATTTCCTGTTTTTGCATTTTTGTCCACATATAAACAATATTACATTGTTTTTTATTGCAAGTTTAGATTCTGATAATAATTTTTGTGTTTCGTGTAGGTAAAGATAAAAAAGGATTTTGATATAATCAATACTCTTTTGTAGACGGCCTGTCTTTAGGGTTATTTCACACATTTGGACCTGTCAAACACATCAAGCAGTCAGGACAGCCATCATATGCCTGATGACAAAATAAGGACAGACAAGCCTTCTCCCTCCCAGTCATTGTTCACTCAATTTGAGTTCATGTTTAATTTATTTGAATAAAAACACAATTCCAAAAGAAAATAAGTTAATGCCAAGTTCAATCAGATAATCAATATTCAATCAAAAACACAGAGTAAGAGTAAGAAAATATCATTATCAACACGTATTGCCCCTACATTTCTAAATGCATACAGTCTACTTTGGCACAGTGACATGTACAGACAGTGTATGATTGATCTGTGTCCAATCTTCCTGACAGGACCTCTGTAAGAAAGCAAGCCTGAGGATTTACACTGGTACATAGTGTGGGTGGAGAGCCCCTCTTCCCTCTGTCTCTTAGCCATCCCCAGTCTGTCGGGGGGGGGTGTTGATATACAGTGGCCAGGGCAGGTGTCTAGCACAGGAGTTCTAAATTTGGAGGTACTGGCACCTTTGTAATGGGACGAGATAGGACGAGATAGGTGTCAAGATTGAAAGGCCATAACTGGACTGGACGACCATGCAAGCTGTCTCTTTGTGACACTGTGGTGGAACCCTTGAGATGAACTTTGCAGTATGATCCCCAAATGCCCCAGTCAGTCAGCATTGTGGGTTGTTTAGCTGTAGGTGACTCATACACATATGGAGCTCTTAATTTATTCTCCTTCATCTCCTCCTATTCAGCCTGTAATCTCGTTACATGCATCTGGACCTTATGGAAAACACATAGAACAACATTCAATCAAATTTGAAGGACCTTTGCTTGCAGAATGTCATTAGAAGGTCATTAAGTAACACAATGGAGAGCATTGCTTCCATTCTATGTATTGATTGAAATCATTGCTTTTGTAAGATGAAAATGCAGTAAGTATTTTGCAATCTTACTATCCTTTTGTCAACTCCTTCAATGCCAGTTACATCTGTTGAGTAAATAACATGACTGAATCTCACTGAAATGTGAAGGACTAAAGACTTTTAGGTCATAAAGTAACTAAATGGAGAGCTGTGCTCTTACTGTAATTTATGTATCGATTGAGCTCGTAGTTCTTCAGAAAACATCTCAGGTGAACAAGCAGTACAAAAACAAGGTTTCCCCATTGGTTCTCATGAGTAACGATACATTCTGAGGACTCTTGCTGTCCTCGTGTTGGGAGTACACTGGAATAAATGTCAACAGAGAAAGTGCAGCCTGAAACGGTCATACCAAAGTGTATGAATGAGGACTGAGGAGAAAGTGACACATATTTCTATTTGCTTAATGTGTAAGAAGCCAAGTGGTACAACTAGAAATGAAATTGGCCTTATTAATGTTGATTAATCACTCACAGCACAGGTCAAGCATTCCTCCACTGGAAAGCTAAGTGTTACTGTAAGTGCTTCAGTGAAATGAGATGACGGTTAGAGCAGTTAGAGCGTTGGGACAGTAACCAAAAGATCACGAGTTCAAATCCCTGAGCCAACAAGGTGAGAACTCTGTTGATGCACCCTTGAGCAATTCTCTTAGTCCTGCTCCAGGTTTGTCGTTGATAATGGCAAACCCTGGCTGTGACCCCACTCTCCAAGGGTGGGATCTTAAAAATAAATACAAAAATCCAATTCACACATGCATATTTATACACGTGTGAAATAGGACAAGTATAAGCACCCACAAAATTATTATTATTAGGATGAAGATGTGGCAAAGGGACACAGTGGTATTGGGCTTTGGGCTGTTTTGGTCATTTTATTTCAAGCCTTTGGAAGGAGACCATGAATATATTTCCTTCATAGGATATAGTATTATGCAAAAGAGCGCTTTCCTTGTAAAGAATATATTTTAAGACATGCTGTTGAGAAACATTTTGGCTCCTGCCTTGGGAACTAATTGAGTACTCTGACAATGCTGTGCTCGGCTGATTCACATGGGTGGAAAATTCAATTTCCCAGCAGGTTCAGAGCACTTTATGTGCGGATAGGAAAAAAACAACATTGGATTAAAGAGTGTCTGAGCAGGCTGTATGGCTGTGTCTACCCCAGCGTGCAGATTCCTTTCAGTTCATTGTTAGATTTTATTGACCAAATGACACTGAGCCTGAATATAAAGAACAATATCATAGCGTATCTTTCCCTCAGCTCCCTCATTATATCATTCTATGTGTTTACATTGATTTTCTGTTTGTATGTACTCATGCTTAATATTCTACACTGTTTGGTCTGGATGAGGACAGAGGGAGACAGACGTTCAGTCGTCCACTGCTGTATGGCCTGTTGGTGGAACTTCTGAAACTTTTCCCTTTTCTGTAATGACATAGACAGTCAATGATGCTAGAGAGGGACAGTGACAATACTGAAATCCCAGAGACACAAGCTAGATCCTGTCACTCCTCCTCTGACCCTCTCTGTTTCTGTCTGTCTATTTGACGCTGCCTGGGAACTGTGAGTCACAGAGGGACCCATCTGGCGCTACTGACCCTGGACCCTGACCCAGACGCAGTACAGGGTCGATGCCAGTCACAGAGGATTGCTCCCTGTTACTGTCTCACAGACACAACTTAGATGAAGCAGGGCAGAGGAGAGGGAGTCAGTGACATTCAGTGCAAGCCCCTCAGAGGACTGAGAGTGGAAATGGCAGAATGAATTGGCCTCTCATTTTGGTCACATGACTTTCCAAACATAGACCACGTGACACTGTGTCTCCTCATCAGAGTCCCATCACTGCCCAGTAGAAGGTCTTGGATGATAGTAATTCCTCCATTTCCCTAATAACTCAAACCACATACACCTTCATTCTCTGCAGAATATATTCCTTTGTGGTTCAATTAAATGCTATAGCTGTGGATCCATTATGATTGCTGTACCTGAGTCATGACAGTAAGAAACAAATAAACTGGTCCACTTGATTATTTCTCTCTAGAGTGCCTTCTGGACTGGAATACCATCGGAATACGTTATTGATTTTTTTTCTGTCAGCTACACATTGCTTTGTGATTGTTGACTGCTCTTGCTGCAGTGAGTGTTCTCAGAACATGTTGATGAAACCCACAGAAAAATAGGATGTTTCAGAGGAAAAACAAAGAGTACTTTGAAGGTGAGGTTATGCCACTCTTGGGACAGCCAGTAAACTTCTCATTGTGATCAAATAGTGACATGCCCTTGATCAAAGAGACACTCTTCCCAACTGCTTGTCCTGGTCTAATGGGAGGATACTTCCCTCTCTGTGATGGTGAAGTACTGCTGGGCACTTGTCTATTCATTGCTGTTTCAATTCCCTTTGAAAGAGATGTTGTTGAACAACTTCTTGTCTGACAAATTAAAATCCATGTACAGACCAAAGAGGAGTTGAAACTTGAGTAGGGGAGATGTTCCCCCCAAAAAATAAACATTTTGTATCAAAGGTAACATTGAAGCTCATTTAAATGTACAGTTTGTTTCACAACAGTAATTGTTTGAAAGGGAAACTATTTATATTTGAAGGTGTCATGTCTGGCCTGCTCGAGTCAGGTTACCGTGGACCACAATCCTACAGAGAGATCTCTCACACCCACCAGAGGGGAAGAGATCGAGAGCTATGGAGATGGTATGGTTTCATGACACCTCATGCCCATTGTAAATCTTAAGGCAGCAGACAAAATTCCTTTGTCCTCACTATGGAGAACCAGCCTCAGAACATTAACATGCAATAAATGGACTCTGGGACAATAGGTTTCGTCAGCCACAATGGGGGTAATGACGATAGATGGAATATAAAAATCGTTCTTGTTATGTTATTAAAAGTTAAAGGACAACGTTATAATGAAAACATTGTAACTTGAAGAGTTAATCTAGTATGTGCCTACTGTTTACATATTGTACATTGTGTGGAAAATGTCCAGATCAAAGAGAATGTTTTTGTAAAGATGAAATGTGAAGTAAGTTGTTTAAATTGTATCTGAGTAAAATCCAGACCTTGCCTCGTAACTTGGTACGCCCAGAGAATTGGCCTAAAGGCGGAAACGCCCATTTCTGACTCGAGGGTATAAAACATGTGAGTTAAGAATTAACATATTAGACTAAGTGACCCTGAGCTGCAGCCAAGGTCTGAGTGGTCAGGAAACCCAAAACGCAACATGAGGTTAAAACCTGTTAAGTCTACCCCTTCCTTTTTCGAACATTCTGTTAAAAATCGCGCAACTTTTCAGCGTCCTGCTACTCATGCCAGGAATATAGTATATGCATATGATTAGTATGTGTAGATAGAAAACACTCTGAAGTTTCTAAAACTGGTTAAATCACGGCTGTGACTATAACAGATCGTGTGTTTCATCGAAAAACGCAAGAAAAACTGCTCTCTGAAAGCTAAAAATTATTTCCATGCGTCACTTTCATGGGTTGTTAAAAGGGCACAAAATTAATTATGGATCTGCATGCAATTCCTACAGATTCCACACCATTGTCGTCATTTTCCAGGGAGTTTTTTCTTGGTAAATCCAACTAACTGGATTCAATTTCTTCCGGTCTCCACCAGGATGTTTTGAATGTGCACATTGGCAGCCATTGATTTGCAGACGAGGAGCTATTGAAAACACATCGCCCTGTAATCATTTTGATAGATTATAAACGTTTACTAATACCTAAAGTTGGATTACAAAAGTATTTTGAATTGTTTTGTGAAAGTTTATCGTCAACTTTTTTAATTTTAAAAAATGACGCAGCGTTTAAAAACAATGTTTTTTTCTGAATGACACAGCTTCCATAGAAAGCTATTTTGGGTATATATGGACTGATTTAAACGAAAAAAAGACCCAATAGTGATGTTTATGGGGCATATAGGAGTGCCAAGAAAGAAGCTCGTCAAAGGTAATGAATGTTTTATATTTTATTTCTGCGTTTTGTGTAGCGCCGGATAAGCTAAATCTTTGTTTACGTCGCATTCAGGCATTTTGAGGTGTTGCATGCTATCAGATAATAGCTTCTCATGCTTTCGCCGAAAAGCATTTTAAAAATCTGACTTGTTGGCTAGGTTCACAACGAGTGTAGCTTTATTTCAATACCCTGCATGTGCATTTTGATGAACGTTTGAGTTTTAACGAGTACATTTAGCATTTAGAGTAGCGCATTTGCATTTCCAGGTGTCTACTTGAGACATCTGCGTCTCAAGTAGGAGCAAGAAGTTTTTAAAGAAGAGAAAGCGACCTTAAACTTGTTATGGCTGCAATCGCACTAACGGGATACGTGTCATCAACAACCGCTGAATAGCATAGTGCTACATTCAATAAATATTACTACGTGTTTGTTTGGCGCGTTATGTTCAGAAATCCACAGGAAAGAGCGGTCACGACAACGCAGACGGAAATTCCAAATAGTTTCCATAATGTCCACAGAAACATGTCAAACGTTTTTTATAATCAATCCTCATGTTGTTTTTAAAATATGTAATCGATAATATGTCAACCGCAAATGTCTTTCACAGTAGGAGAGGGGAAAACAATGGCTGTCCAAATTCTGTTGCGCGAGCAAAACTCAAAACCACTTGACGCGATGTTATCGTTCTGGCTCATTTTTCAAAATAAAAGTCTGAAGACTGTTGACACCTTGAGGAAGCTATAGGAAAAGAAATCTGGATCATATCCCTTTAAATCCAGCAAAGGGAGGCTATGGAGTTTTCAAAATAGAAGCCGCTTCCTGTTTTGATTTTCCTGGACTAACAATGCGTCAAGTGGTCACACGACTTACGTGTGAACCTGTACACAACTAAACAGCATCTCACACTTGTAGATGACCTACTGGTTTATGTTTCAGAAACTGACACCACATGAAGGTGGGTGGTTCCTAAAACAGAGAGGAGGATAATGATAGCCCATGCCCACGACGAGCCATGTGGAGGTCATAGGGGGGCCAAGGCTACATGTGAGACATTGTGACAGGTGGCCCACTGGCATCACATGGAACAAGACGTGACACAATACGTGAGGGGGTGTCTAGTTTGCTGCCAGTTTCAACCCTCCAAGAAACTTTACAGAGCACCCCTGCAAGGCAAGGGTGTGTCTTACTCCTGGAGTCCAATCCAGATCGACTGGGTCAGCCCTTTTGCCATGTCGGCCAGAGGCAACAAGTATCTCCTCCCAGTGACTTGCACAACCCACTTTTCGGCAGCTGTAATGACCGAACTGTGGAGGCTCCTGGGAGTCAAAGCAAAACTCCACATCAAGTACCATTCTAAGAGCTCGGGCAGGGTAGAAAGAATTCTGAGGAAATATGTGGCAGCCAACCACAAAGATTGGGACCTCAAACTCCCATTGGTACTGATGGCGATCAGAGCCACACGCAACATGTCAATGGAAATAACACCCTTCGAGATGATGACAGGCCGGCAAATGACACTTCCACTGCATCTCCTGTACCAACCGGGAGATGTCGCTGCAGCCACCGCCTACACACCTCTTTAATACGTGGCGGACTTGCGTAACCATCTCCAGACTACCTTTGCGTACACTCAAGGAAAGTTGGAAAGAAGTGCAGAAGGTGACAAGACCTATTACGACAAAAAGGCCTCACACCAGGTGTTTGAGGTCAGGGATAAGGTGTGGTACTACATCTACACCAAACCGGCGGGCGTCGCAACAAAGTTCCTGAACCACTGGACGGGGCCACATGAGATTGTGGTAAAGCTGTCACCTGTAGCTTATCAGAACAGAATCAGCAAAGGTCGACAAAACGCCACATTAAAGTGGGTCCACAGGAACCAAATCGAGTTGTACACTCCCCCATGGGAATAGAAGGGGTGCTAGCCAGCACCAAACAGATAGAAACTTAGAAAAGTCAGAAGTACTAAGAAAATTCCTAATTATCCTCAGCTGATCCCTTCCAGGAGATCAGTACGTTGCACCTAACATCTTTTATTCTCTTCTCAGCTACCAGATATACATTTGTTGTCACTATTGATATTGTCGTGCGCTGTGCTGTTTCAAAATAAGAAAATCTGAAAAAATGTTGTGTCAAACCATTTACGTTTACAAAAACAAATAACTGAAATAATCCAACAATATCGCTGATTATGCATTTCTGTAGGATGTAGTTCCTTTGGCTGATCCTGACACTCTGCGCCCTTGTCAAAACCAACCCAGCAGACATTATCACAAGCGGACCCTCTATGGGAATTGTTCTCCGCGATGATCCAGGACTCCTTATAACTAACTGCAGAGTACACACACAGAGGGTGTATGTCCGCCTAGATGCAGAGAACGTGTACCGCCAACACATTCCACCTGCAGCGCATTTGAGTTGGGCCGGGGCTGACTGGACCAACCAGGCAGTTAAGCATGCCCAGCTAGACACTGCCCATATGTTGGCCCAACTCCAAAAGTTCACAGTAACCGAGTCAGATTTAGCCAAGCCAAGGCGAGAAAAACGATTTGTCGGGGCGTTACTCTTGATAGGGGCAGCCGTAGGGTCACTATTTTTTTATATATTTTTTATTTTATTTCACCTTTATTGAACCAGGTAGTCTAGTTGAGAACAAGTTCTCATTTACAACTGCGACCTGGCCAAGATAAAGCATAGCAGTGTGATCAGACAACAACACAGAGTTACACATGGAGTAAAAAATAAACAAGTCAATAACACAGTAGAAAAAAAGAAAAAAATAATCTATATACATTGTGTGCAAAAGGCATGAGGAGGTAGGCGAATAATTACAATTTTGCAGATTAACACTGGAGTGATAAATGATCAGATGGTCATGTGCAGGTAGAGATACTGGTGTGCAAAATAAATAACTGTGGCTAGACTGACTGCCGTCAATGCAGTCAGTCTAGCCACAGTCAAGAGAAATGTTAGGGAGATTACTGAAGAGATGCCACTTATTCAGCAACAGACGAAAGCACAGGCACTCATGTTGCAACATGTGGGAAAGTCTCTCCAGGACACTATACTGGTGGTCAACACACACGCTACTCTCCTGAACAAAACCCTCCTGTCTGTAGGACATCTAGTGCACCTTTCAATGGATGCAAGACATATTGACCTCAGCTACTACAACCACGATAAAGCCGTTACAGTCACATTTGGCCTATAGTCCGGGGTCGGCAAACCCAATACACTTTGATGCTGATCGTAATGAAGTGGGATTTTTACTGATGCGACTTTGGGACAATAGGTTTTGTTAGCCAGCCACAATGGTGGTAATGACGATAGATGGAATATGAAAATTAATATTGTTTTTGTTATGTTATTAAAGGACGACATCATAACGAAAACATTGTAACTTGAAGAGTTTTCCTAATATGTGCCTACTGTTAGCATATTATTTAGATTGTGTGGAACATGTCCAGATCAAAGAGAATGTTTTGTGAAGATGAATTGTGAAGTTAGTTGTCTAAATTGGATCTGAGTAAAATCCAGACCTTGCCTCGTAACTTGGTACACCCAGAGAATTTCCCTAATGGCGAAAACACCCATTTCTGACCCGACGGTAAAAAACATGTGAGTTAAAAATTAACATATTAGACTAAGTGAACCTGAGCTGCAGCCAAGGTCTGATTGGTCAACAAACCCAAAACACAACACAAGGTTGAAGAAGAGAAAACAACCTATGCGACGGACGAGTAGCTGAATCTAAAGGGGGTGAATTCAAGCAGGACCACCTGGTCACCATTCTCCAAGGAGTCGTGTGTCTACACTCTTTTCCTTCCCACGCTAGAACCATCCACACGGCTGATTAGCCCTCCCTGGAAGACCCCTTTTCAGAGCAAGATCAAGGAAACAGACCACTAAGAGAAAGGACACTGACATCGTGAGGAGAAACAGAGAGTTACACCCGGTAACCGAAGACAGACCGTCATCAGAGAGGTCGGAATCCGGTCCACGCAGAGACACCACAAATAAGCATAGCTGACAAATACACGCCAAGTGTGTTTTTCTCTCTCTCTCTGCACTTTCTCGCTCTCTCTCTCGAAATCCCCATTTTGTGTAACACGTGTCATATTGTGTTCGCCCGCTAAATTCTAATCAGAAGCCTAGACTGTGTGTTTGTGTATGTACATCTTATATTGTAATTTATAGCTTGTTAGCAAATTAATAATCAACTCAATTGGTGTGTTATGGACTTATTTGGTGAGACTCGGGTTTGTGCAGATTCCCGGATTATGCAACGTTCAGAATGAGACTGTAATTAATTAGTAACTGTTGTAAAATTAATATTCTGATAATCTTTACTTTACAAAAATTCAGAATGAGACTGTAATTAATTAGTAACTGTTGTAAAATTAATATTCTGATAATCTTTACTTTACAAATCTTCATTTGGGAAGTAGAAACTCGAAAAAGCTAAAACTTTCCCATCGTGCCCCAGGTTAATAAGTTAATAATTGCCTGATTTATTTAATCACGTAATTATAAATCACTATTCATTCGACAAGCAGCAGTCATCGCATTAATCAATACAACGTTACGACAAAGGTAATGGCTACAGTCAGTTGGGCTGGTAAACGCCAGATATATTTTTAACCTAGTGAGCATGTCAAATGTATATATTTTTTGCTTAAAATTATAATTATAATGGGTGCCTCAAGGAAATAAAATTGGCCGGAGTGGCGGACTCAAGGAAAAAAAATTGTCCAGCGTGTTAGAAATTCGAGGGCCGATTTTTGGTCCCAGTTCGGCCCTGGCTACAGTAGTATACTGACTTTTTGTATTGTGAATTTTGTAAGCATCGGCTGAGGTGTGGAAAGCAGCTCTTGTGCTTTGCTCTGTGAAAGGACAGGTTCAGTAGGTGGGTGAATTAGCTGCTAGGCATTGTGCTACGAAAGTGAACTCAATCTCCAGCTAAATTACTCTTAATTCAATGTGCCCTTTTCATTCGAAGAGTGCTGATACATTGACCATTTAGCACTGGCAGTGCTATAGATTTAAGTTTGTTTTATGGGGGTTGTGACACCATCCAGTGTTGACCATATACTGCAGTGTGGGGGAGGTAGGCCAGTCGTGGGAGGGAGGCAGAGGCAAGAGGCAATTTCACATCTACACGTAGTTTGGTCTCTCATTTACTCACTCATCCTGGCTTCGCAGCTGGGAAGCTTGTCTGTGGCTTTAATGATGCTCCCCTTGTGTAATCCTCCTCTGCGGTCCGACATGGTGGAAGCAAGAGATGGAAGGAATTATGGACAGAAAAAGAAAAAGCAAGATAGAGAAATAGAAAGAAAGCTAGGGTTGGCAGGTCGCCTAGTGGTTAGAGCGTTGGGCCAGTAACAGAAAGGTTGCTAGATCAAATCCCCTAGCTGACAATGTAAAACATCTGCCGTTCTACCCCTGAACAAGGCAGTTAACCCACTGTTCCTATTGTAAATAAGACTTTGTTCTTAACTGACTTGCCTAGTTAAATAAAGGTAATTTAAAAAATAAATTGGAAGACCAGGGCACTGCTAGCAGATGAGGTCCCCAGAATAAAGACAGAGTGGTGGAGAGGGAGCATGTCTGTCTGGGGGCTGAGAGTGGAAGTGGAGTCCAATGTTCCATCAGAGGTCTTCACTCCTATACCACACACCATAATATCATGATGTACTGGATGGGTAGCTGTGATGCTAACTGTCTCTCTTTTAGAATAATTCAAAAAGTTCATCTTGGAGTTGAACGTCCTACGTGGAACTCTCTTGTGGTTCACATCCAGTTTTTCATCTTGTCCCTCACCTGGGAGGCAAAGCTAAAGTAGACAAGTCCCTATCTAACCAGCAGGCTTTCATACTCACCCCCCTACGACAAGACACAGGCCAGCATCACTCATCTCTCCACAGCACTAGCTGTCATACAGGCCATATGTCGGAGTTGTCCTGTCATGTTGCGTTCGCTGAACTTTAAGATGTCTTGACCTGCTTTACGTTGCCTGAGGCGGGGGGATGGGAGAACACTGGTGCGCCAGGGCCTCTGGGAACAGGTGCATATCTGATGTACCGTCATGTTAATACTTTTATGTTTGTATTTATTTCTTTATTTTTTTCCTCATGACACACTACCCCAGCATGCACTGATTCAATTTCCCAGCTCTCACTCAGCCCGTTTGACTTAATCAGTCTGACAGACTCTGTGTGCCTGGGGAAAGTCTCTCTCTGCAGTCCCTTTTCTCCTCGACATTATGCTCCCCGTGACAAACGCACTCAGGCACCTTTCGCAGTGCAACGCTTGTACAAAGCCTTTGCGGTTCCATCAAACACACACACACACAAATGTATGTGCACAGCAGACATCCTTCTCTGTCTGTTCCTGTCCTGCTTTCACTTAACGTGCTTACGAAACAGCTTGTATGCACAAACTGTGCACTAGCAATCTTTTGTGGAACGCAGCTATTCAACCATTTGTTATGAGGTGACACTCAAATTAATTACGGCTGTGTCCTATGGAGCCTGACCTCTGTTACATCAGTCCTTTTCAGACTCGTAATAAAAGCAGCAGGATAGAGAGCAGTGTTGGTTAACCTTAGACCAGAGCCGCACAGTCTGGCTAAGAAAGTGAACTGGAGAAAACTTCAGCGGACCGTGAGTGCCTTCCCACAGGGTCAGTTCCTCAGCAATTGAATTTGGTAACACAACATTGCTCCCGTGGCATCTTCAGACCTTGCAAAACTTACTGAGAAACTGAACAACACTGACACTTTCCTTGGCCCTTTAAGAACAACCGGTTTCTGCTTCTTCCTCTTTTGGCCTCTTTGTTTTTTTCGTCTTCCACCTGCCTGACCTGATAAAACTTCACAATCCCTGCCTTTAAAAGTCTGGTTATTCTCTGTAAGAGCATGGGCGCATGTTGATTGAAAGCAGAAGGTGAAGGTCTCAAACTTTAAATATGATGGCTGAGGTCAATAGAGGTTATTTGAAATTATTTTAATCGGTTTCACCTGACTTGTTCTCATCTCACATCAGCTCAGCCATTTGACCTCTATCTCCACTCTGAGCTGGTCTGAAATCTCTGATACATCTTCATTTGGCTTCGCCCCAAGCCTTTTCCTATTAAATTAGATGAAACAACACTCACACCTGTCAGTTCATATTCTTGAAGATGGAGCAATTTGCGCTTTTCTTGACTCCTCTAGATCTCATACTATCTTTTGAAGAAACATTCTTCTCTTCACCCTCCTTCACACCCCACTCCCTCTTCCTCACACAAACATCTCTCTCTCTCTCTCTCTCTCTCTGAGAAGTTGAGGAGAGGGGTGGGGTGTTCTATTTTGGCTCCCCCTTGACCTGCCTGTCTGGCAGGGGTCTCTAGGTGGCTGGTTATCATGCTGATTGCACCTGACAAACTCTTCCCCAGACGTAACATTTTTCCTTGCCTCTCCATCTCTCAACGCTCCCTTCCGCATGTCTAAGCATTCTAATGACATATGCTCGCAGGCTTTCTCCAGCCGAGCTGTATTAGTGGAGCGTGGCTTCCTCAGAGAAACATGGTGCGTGTGTGTGTGTGTGTGTGTATGAGGGAGGGAGGGAGGGAGAAGAAGGGAAGATGGAGGGGATGGAGGGATGGGGATTTGAGGTGGTGATGCTGTTAGATAACAAGAAGGGGGGCATTTTTTGGTCTGCGGAGGGATTTTCTTTCTTTCTCCATTTTCATTATAAATAATGATGGAAATGAAAACATATTTTCCTTTCTCAAAGTGGCAATTTGCCTTTGTAATGATCAAGTCTGAGCCTTCATCTTTTTCATCCTCTCTGCCCTCCTTTCCTCTCATTCCTGGGCTGATAATTTCCACTTTATTTCCATTAGGCTGTTTGTTCACAGCGGTCTGTCGCTGTAATTGATTAGAGCTGTCGGTCTAACTGATGAGGCACGGCATCTCAGTCAGGCAAACAGCCCCCATCCCCCCACCCTCTTCCATTGAAAGCTGCTCTACTTTTAGAGATGGGGGGGCTATTACAATGACGGTGTGATGGTGACGTAGAACCCCTCCCAGCAGTGATAGAGTTCGGTGACACTGTGGCCTGTTGGATACATGCAGCCCTCAACCCATGGGAGCCCAGGTTGAAATCTGGTTCATGTCTCGATGGGGGCCACCACAGCTCCCGCTCCATCATTAATTCAGGGATAACAGATTCTGTAAGCAACAGCCCACTCTCTCCCTCTTTCTGTGTGTGTGTGTGTGTGTGTGTGTGTGTGTGTGTGTGTGTGTGTGTGTGTGTGTGTGTGTGTGTGTGTGTGTGTGTGTGTGTGTGTGTGTGTGTGTGTTATGGTAGGGGAAAGATATTACGTTTAACCAGCTCTAACCCATGTTGAACTATCACATGATACACTAGCCCCAAGAAATCCAGTATGTGAAACTTTGGTTTCACAACAATACAGAGAGAGATCAAGTGTATGTCTCCGATACCCTTTGCCTGTTACCTGCTGTGGCTGACGAAATCAGAGTATCAGTTACATGTTCCAACTCATCATCCCACCTCATTAACTGTGGAAAGCATCAGGGTGCCTTTCCAGTTTTGTAAATGGTCAGTTCGCTTTACACCCTAATTGGACTCAAGCCTTTTGATGGGGTCTGGTTTATCCCTTTCTTCATCTTGCTTTAAAGAGAGGGGTCACAATAAATGTGTGGAGAAACTATGAAGTAGATGCCATTTCCTGAGGAGGCTTCAAAGGACAGGCAAATAAAGAGACCCCAAAATCTTCACTATCTGATCTACTACCCCTGGACACTGATCTCTGATCTCCTACCCCTGGATACTGATCTCTGATCTCCTACCCCTGGATACTGATCTCTGATCTCCTACCCCTGGATACTGATCTCTGATCTCCTACCCCTGGATACTGATCTCTGATCTCCTACCCCTAGACACTGATTTCTGATCTACTACCCCTGGACACTGATCTCTGATCTCCTACCCCTGGATACTGATCTCTGATCTCCTACCCCTGGATACTGATCTCTGATCTACTACCCCTGGACACTGATCTCTGATCTCCTACCCCTGGACACTGATCTCTGATCTCCTACCCCTGGACACTGATCTCTGATCTCCTACCCCTGGATACTGATCTCTGATCTCCTACCCCTGGATACTGATCTCTCTTCTCCTACGCCTGGATACTGATCTTTGTCTGTGTTATTCTCTTTCTGTATCAGACATCTGCTGGTTTTAACATGCAATACATTTGTTTGGCAGCCTTCAAAGAGGCACTGAAAGTCACTTGTGTTTTTGGGTTGTTCATTCCACATTTTTTCTCCCAATATGGAGGTGATCAAGAGATGCATAGCAGAGAAGAAGCAATGATCTCTGCTTTTGGGAGAACAACTACATAACATACCACACTGATGCCAGGGCTCACACAGGCACTCCTCGTTAGGGTTGTTCTGGTACTTTGGCTAACGCAAACAAAGTATGTTTTCAGTAGGGAATTCTGTATGAATAAGCACGCTATGAATACCTACGGTTCCATTCAAATAACAGAAAGGATTTGGAATTGAAACGATCCTAGGCAATAGACTTCCATGGGAGAAGAGAAAAAAGGGGGACAAGATGATATTTGGCAGTTAGAGAGCAGCAGCACAGGAGGAGTGACGGCAGACTCCAAGCCATTAACTCCCCACTCTGTGTGGAACAGGCCCATCTGGAAGAGACTCTCTGGACTGCTGGACATCCAACTTTTCCGGCCGCAAATCTCCTCCACAGCGCCGTGTCTCCCTTAATCCAAATGAGTCCGTCAAACTAGCCCGAGTTTCTCTGGCTGCAGCCCTGCAAAGTGCATTTTAATGAGGCTGTTAATAATTCAATCTGGTCCCCATGAATACAAAGACTTGGAGAAGTTTAAGGACATTCGGTGGAGGTGAGTGGGGATTGGTGACACCTCTGAACATCCCACAGTGCACTGCCATGATGAACTTTAGATGCATTTTGCATTTTTTATGTCCTGCAGTACTATTGTCACACAGCATTGACCTGGTGGCATGCACCATCCTGCACCACTATTCAAAAGTCATACAAGGGTATTTCAAAACCCATTCCACTGGGCACAGACTTCAGTTCAACATCTAGTTTTGATTTACATTTGGATGTGTGGTCAATTAGCTTGAATTCAATGTGAAATCTACAAAACATTTCACCATCTCTTTGGGTTTATCTTAAAAGTTGGGTGAAAGAAATATAAAATTCCCTTGATGACCTTTTTCAAGTCCAATCAGTTTTCCAAGTTGATTCAACGTCATCACATAGATTTCTTGTTGTTGTTGAAATGACATGGAAAAAATGTTGATTCAACCAGTTTTTGCCCAGTGGGGTTGTTCTTTTCTTGCTCCAAAACTACTCCAATATCACAGAAACCCAATGTGAGAGGCCTTTTAAACCCCAAAAGTCAAGCTGCTATGAGTCAGATACACAAACAATGTGTTTTAATACAATTAGAATCCAATGAAAGAGGAGAATAATCTCATTTGCGCTCAGTCACACAAAAACACACATGAACATCCCTAGCCCGGATTAGGACTGCAAGCTTCAGATAGGTTTAACTTGTGACAACAATTCCCCCCTTCCCTTTGAGTTTTTTTGCTCCCTCTTCCAAGCAGGAGATAGCGTTGTTTACCTTGGGAGGTATTGTATTCTGATGTTCTTAATCAGACAACAGTTAGATAACATAGACTTCAGAAGGGAGAGAAATCCCCAGTTGACTTACCTAAATACATCCAAATTTTACTTTGCGGCTTACCGGGAAAACTAAGATGCCTCTTTCTTGTTATTCTTGTTATTTTTTTTATTTTTTTTTACCTAGCAGCTTTCTGTGAGCATCAACAGCGCAGTACACCCTCCCTGAGAGTGATCCTCTCAGACACACTGCTTTGTCAAACTATAGTACAAATATGTACTTCCACCTCACACACATCTGAGAAAAACATCTCCATTATATGACTTTTAAAATGACTTGGACATATCGAAGCTAAAATAGCCCTCAAATTGCAGCAACATACCAGGGTTCTAGCTGTGCCCTTCTGAGCGAAGGCAACACCTGTTCTGATGATCACACCACAGGCCAACCAAAGGTCTTGCAATTGATGGTCCATTTCAGAAGAGCTATTCCCTGCTGTTGGAAAGCTAGCCCTTCCTGTTTTTTTCAGAAGAATAAGTGTTGACCATACAGTTGTTGCCTGTACGCTAATCTATCTGGCCCATTGTTATATGTATAAGGGGTACCATCCACTCATCCATCATTGCATGACTCTGTGGTAACGTTATCACTTTAGATACGGCTACAATAAACTGCACTCTGCTTTTAAGGATCTCTATTCCTCTAATCTAATCTCTGACATGGAGTCTGTTTATCATTGGACTGCCGGAGAATCCTCTGTGTCCCTCCACTTCCCCTTACACAGGAAATAATGGACGACCCTTCTACCTACTGACGCTCAGGTCTTCTTCCTTCACTGTCTGTTTGATCTCTCTCAGTGTAAGAGCCAGGGCAGTTTTGATGCATTATGATTCAATCAGGTTTAAGGGGAGTCTCCTGGCCCGGTATTGTTGGCCAGAGAAAGCGCTGCAATTTAGCATTGGGTGCTGGCCAAGGGAGAGTGGCAAACTGCGATGACTCCAGTGTGTGCATCTGTGATTTGCACTGATGTCCCCCAGAGATTGAGCAATGACCACTGTCAATTCACCAGGGAGGCCTGCCAGATTGAAACCCCTGCCAACAGATTTGAAAGGATAGCAAGAAATGTAACCGCCCGATCGTGCATTAGTATTTTTCATCGCCTGGACCTTATTAAATTTAAAAAAGATCTCCTCAATATTAATTTGCACTTGAACTTCAGCTCTAAAAGAAAAAGAGAGAGGTGTGAAAAGTGCCCGTGAAGCCCAAAATCATTAAATAAAAATAAAAGATGATCTCAAATTAATTACAGTTTCATTTACAAAGTTTACACTTTTGCAATGTTTCATTCACAATGTTTACACTTACTTATTTCTGAAACCCATTTGAATTGGCATGATGATCAACTAAGGAGTCAGAGGAAGATGATGAGAGACAAATCATATAAAGTAGAGAGAGGGTGGGGCTGAGGCCCTGCACTGAGACATGATATCTGTGGATTACTTATAGCTGATCCTGAGTCTGAAAGCCAGTTATTGCTGCATGTAAAAATAAACCTGTTTGTTCCATGTGGAGAGGACTCAGTGAATACAATCTGCTATGTATCAGACACATCAGAGAGACTCTCAATCAATATGGGACCTTGAGAATATTTATGTTTAGGTTGAGATGGATACAAACTTGGATATATACTTCAGATGATCAGCCCCCAACCAATCCAACATTCTGCCTGAGTTGAGGCTACAACTCAAGCAGCAGTGGTCTGCTCAGTAGCGCCCTCCAAAGGACAGATTGTGAAATGGAGGTATCAGTGTTGGCAGATTGCTCTTTGGTACCTCAGGGAGAGGACTGATGAGGATATAAGAACGAGGCAGGAGGGAGTGGGATGGTAAACAACTCCATAATGACACAGAGACAGGCCTAACATTAGAGGCATGTCTGTGGGCCAATGAGATTTTTCTGTCTAAGCACCAACCAAGAGCTCCATCTCATCGATGGGGCTGCAGTGGAGCAGGGTGAGAGCTTCAAGTTCCTTGGTGTCCACATCACCAACAAACGAACATGGTCCAAGCACAACATGCCAGTCGTGAAGCAGGAATGACAAAACCAATTCCCCCTCAGGAGACTGAAAAGATTTGGCATAGGTCCTCAGATCGTCAAAAGGTTCTATAGCTGCTCCATCGAGAGCATCTTGACTGGTTGCATCACTGCCTGGTCTTAATGATCGGCTATGAAAAGCCAAACTGACATTTACTCCTGAGGTGCTGACTTGCTGCACCCTCGACAACTACTGTGATTATTATTATTTGACCATGCTGGTCATTTATGAACATTTTTACTTCTTGGCCATGTTCTGTTATAATCTCCACCCGGCACAGCCATAAGAGGACTGGCCACCCCTCATAGCCTGGTTCCTCTCTAGATTTCTTCCTAGGTGTTGGCCTTTCTAGGGAGTTTTACTGAGCCACTGTGCTTCTACACCTGCATTGCTTGCTGTTTGGGGTTTTAGGCTGGGTTTCTGTACAGCACTTTGAGATATCAGCTGATGTATGAAGGGCTATGTAAATACATTTTATTTGATTTGATTTGGTATGGAAACTGCTCGGCCTCCGACCGCAAGGCACTATAGAGGGTAGTACGAACGGCCCAGTACATCACCTGGGCCAAGCTTCCTGCCATCCAGGACCTCTATACCAGGCGGTGTCAGAGGAAGGCCCTAAAAATTGTCTAAGACTCCAGCCACCCTAGTCATAAACTGTTCTCTCTGCTACCACGTGGCAAGCAGTACCGGAGAACCAATTATAGGTCCAAGAGGCTTCTAAACAGCTTCTACCCCCAAGCCTAGTTTCTTCGGCCTGTAATATAACTTTTTGAAGTTTTCTTTCGACGTTCGGATGGACCTGCACGAGCGTTTGGATTTATGTACTAAACTCGCTAACAAAAGTAGCTACTTGGACATAAATAATGGACATTTTCGAACATATCAAGCATTTATTGAGGAACTAGGATTCCTGGGAGTGCATTCTGATGAAGGTCGTCAAAGGTAAGGGAATATTTATAATGTGATTTCTGATTTCTGTTGACTCCAACATGGCGGATAATTTTATTTATTTTCTGAGCGCCGTCTCAGATTATTGCATGGTTTGCTTTTTCCGTAAAGTTTTTTAAAATCTGACACAGCGGTTGAATGAACTTCTTAAGGTATAGAGGGCAGCATTTTCACTTTTGGATAAATAGCGTGCCCAATTTCAACTTCCTGCAACTTATGCCAAGAATATAAGATATGCATATTATTAGTAGATTTGGATAGAAAACACTCTGAAGTTTCTAAAGCTGTTTGAATCATGTCTGTGAGTATAACAGAACTTATGTAGCAGGCAAAATCCCGAGAACTAACCGTTCAGATTTTATTTTTTGAGGTCTCTGTCTCATTGGGAAACAGTATTTCTTAGGAACTTGTTTTCAGTTCCTACCGCTTCCACTGGATGTCACCAGTCTTTGGAATTTGGTTGAGGTTATTCATTTGTGCAATGAAGAAGTACGGCCATCTAGGAACTGCGTAACACTGTTGAGAGTTGCGCAAGACTTGAAAAGTAGCTTGGTTTGTTGTCTTCCTGTATTGAACACAGATAGACCCGTCTTCAATTTGATAGATTACTAACATTTAAAAATACCTAAAGTTGTATTACAAAGGTAGTTTGAAATGTTTTGGCAAAGTTTACAGGCAACTTTTGAAATATTTTGTACTGAGGTTGCTCAATTTGGAAGCTGTTTTTTTTCTGGATCAAATGCGCCAAATAAATGGACATTTTGGATATATATGGACGGAATTAATCGAACAAAAGGACCAATTGTGATGTTTATGGGACATATTCGAGTGCCAACAAAAGAAGCTTGTCAAAGGTAAGGCATGTTTTATATTTTAGTTCTGCGTTTTGTGTAGCGCCTGCAGGGTTGAAATATGCTACCCTCTTTGCTATCATCAGATAATAGCTTCTTATGCTTTCACCGAAAATACTTTTTAAAATCTGACATGTTGGCTGGATTCATAACGAGTGTAGCTTTAATTTAGTATTACAGGTGTGATTTAATGAAAGTTTGATTTTTATATCATTTATTTGAATTTGCCTGTGCTGCATTATCCCTGGCTTTTGGCCAAGTGGGACGCAAGCGTCCCCTATACCATAAGAAGTTAAGGAGAGGTATATCTATATTTCCATGTCTAACAATTGTATTTATCGACATTTATAATGATTATTTCTGTAAAATGATGTGGCTTTCTGCAATATCACAGAATGTTTTTGGAACTAGTGAACGTAACACGGCAATGTATACTGATTTTTTTTTTATATAAATATGAACTTTATTAAACAAAACATACATGTATTGTGTGACATGAAGTCCTATGAGTGTGATCTGATGAAGATCGCCAAAGGTTAGTGATTCATTTTATCTCTATTTGTGCTTTTTGTGACTCCTCTCTTTGGCTGGAAAAATTGCTGACTTTTTCTGTGAGTTGGTGGTGACCTAACCTAATCGTTTGTGGTGCTATCGCTGTAAAGCCTATTTGAAATCGGACACTGTGGTGGGTTTAACAACAAGATTACCTTTAAAACGGTATAAGATACATTGTTTCGAATTTGGCGCCCTGCACTTCACTGGCTGTTGTCATATATAGCCTGTCTTTTTACTGTTGTTTTATTCATTTACTTACCTATTGTTCACCTAATACCTGTTTTGCACTATTGGTTAGAGCCTGTACGTAAGCATTTCACTGTCTTGTCTACACCTGTTGTATTCGGCGCACGTGACAAATAAACTTTAATTTGATTTGGGATCGTAGCAGACCAACCAACTGGACATCTGATGAAACTGAGGATTATTTCTGTCTTTCTACACCTGTTGTATTCGGCGCACGTGACAAATAAACTTTGATTTGATTTGGGATCGTAGCAGACCAACCAACTGGACATCTGATGAAACTGAGGATTATTTCTGTCTTTCTACACCTGTTGTATTCGGCGCACGTGACAAAAACACTTTGATTTGATTTGGGATCGTAGCAGACCAACCAACTGGACATCTGATGAAACTGAGGATTATTTCTGTCTTTCTACACCTGTTGTATTCGGCGCACGTGACAAATAAACTTTGATTTGATTTGGGATCGTAGCAGACCAACCAACTGGACATCTGATGAAACTGAGGATTATTTCTGTCTTTCTACACCTGTTGTATTCGGCGCACGTGACAAAAACACTTTGATTTGATTTGGGATCGTCTCAGACCAACCAACTGGACATATAATGAAACTGAGGATTATTTCTGTCTTTAGTAAAGCCCTTTGTGAGGAATAACTGGCTCCCCAGTGGGTGTACCTGGCTCCCAAGTGGGTGAGCCGATGGCTGCGCCCCTGCCCAGTCAAGTGAAATCAACAGATAGGGGCCTAATTTCAATTGATTGATTTCCTTTCCTTATATGTTGCGTTTCTCGATCCCGATAGCGGGATTGCAGCCCTAAGATGTTTAATGTGCTTGGAATCCAGGAAGAGTAGCTGCTGCCTTGACAGCAGCTAATGGGGATCCATGGAAAGCCTGGGGACAGGTAAACTAATGGCTAGCGCGTGGCACTAGTAACCGAAAGGTTGCAAGATCGAATCCCTGAGCTGATAAGGTAAACATCTGTCGTTCTGTCCCTGAACAAGTCAGTTAACCCACTGTTTCCAGGCCGTCATTGAAAGTAGGAATTTGTTCTTAACTGACTTGCCTAGTTAAATAAAGGTAAAATATATATATATATATATTTTTTAAATGGGGATCCAGAGTAAATACAAATACACATACAAAATGCTAATTTGCATGTATACTGAACAAAACCAGAAACGCAACATGCAACAATTAGTTAAAGTGACTATGCATATATAGTTAAAGTGACTATGCATACTGTATATGATAAACAGAGCATAGCAGCAGTGTAAAAAGAGGGGTTGGGGGGGCACACAATGCAAATTGTCCGGGTACCCATTTGATTACCTGTTAAGGAGTCTTACCGCTTGCCATGCGGTAGTAGAGAGAACAGTCTATGACTGGGGAGGCTGAGGTCTTTGACAATTCTTAGGGCCTTCCTCTGACACACCGCCTGGTGTAGAGGTCCTGAATGGCAGGCAGCTTAGCCCCAGTGATGTACTGGGCCGTACGCACTACCCTCTGTAGTGCCTTGCGGTCAGAGGCCGAACAATTGCTGTACCAGGCAGTGATGCAGCCAGTCAGAATGCTATCGATGTTGCAGGTGAAGAAGTGGGATGTGGAGGTTCTGGGCTGGCGTGGTTACACGTGGTCTGCAGTTGTGAGGCCGGTTGGACGTATTGTCAAGTTCTCTAAAACGACATTTGAGGTAGCTTATGGTTGAGAAATTAACATAAAATTGTATGCCAATGTAACGGTATAGCTTCCGTCCCTCTCCTCGCCCCTACCTGGGCTCGAACTAGGGACCCTCTGAACACATCAAAGCTACCTCCCACGAAGCATTGTTGCCCATCGCTCCACAAAAGCCACAGCAAGGGGAACAACTGCTTCAAGGTCTAAGAGCGAGTTACATCACCGATTGAAACTCTATTAGCACACACCCTACTAACAAGCTAGCCATTTCACATCAGTTACACTCACCCCCCTTTTGACCTCCTCCTTCTCTGCAGCAACCAGTGATCCGGGTCAACAGCATCAATGTAACAGTATAGCTTCTGTCCTTCTCCTCACCCCTACCTGGGCTTGAACCAGGGTCCCTCTGCACACATCGACAACAGCCACCATCGAAGGATTGTTACGCATCGCTTCACAAGCGATGCAAGGGGAACAACTACTTCAAGGTCTCAGAGCGAGTGACGTCACCGATTGAAATGCTATTAGCGCGCACCCTGCTAACTAGCTAGCCATTTCACATGCTGGTGGACACTCCAGCAGTCAGCATGCCAATTGCAAGCGCCGTCAAAACTTGAGACATCTGTGGCATTGTGTTGTGTGACAAAAATGCACATTTTAGAGTGGCCTATTATAGTCGCCAGCGCAAGGTGCACCTGTGAAATCATGCTGTTTAATAAGCTTCTTGATATGCCATAACTGTCAGGTGGATGGATTATCTTGGCAAATGAGACATGCTCACTAACAGGGATGTAAACAAATGTGTGCACGAATATGAGAAAAGTAAGCTTTTTGTGTGTATGGAAAATGTCTGGGATCTCTTATTTCAGCTCATAAAACATGGGACCAGCACTTTACATGGTGTGTTTGTATTTTTGTTCAGTATATATTGCCGCACAAGGCCTGCTGACATAATTGGCATTGCACAGCAGTACCCCCGCAACTCTGACACACATACACACACATTCATTTTGATATGCACAGAACAAGCACACACAGCTAGCTGGCATCGGCCAATTTAAAACTATTTCCATCTCTGGTAAGAAACATTGGCATGAGAGAGGGAGAACAGAGAGAGAGAAATGGAAGGAGGGAGTGAGGGAGGTAGAGACAGCCGAGTTCATTCAGGTGTAATATTGGTCTGTCCCAGAAACTTCCTGCAAAACACTTTGAAGCTGTTATCAGATCAGAAGCTCAATTCCTCAAGTGCCTCCTGTGCCAAAACACCAAATGCATCTTCCATCCTCCCTCCAACACGGACTGTAACAATCCTGTCAATGCATTTACTTGGTGGTTTACTCACAAATGCTTCAGCCGCTTCCAGGATACACAACATTATATCGGCAGCAGTAGGCAGCGAAGAGGATGGCATGCGATTTACCCAAGGTAATAACTCCAGATTTGCACTGATAACAATATCAATGCCGGGAGCAACGTTTTTTCCACTCTGCAAGAGCAATGGGCAGCAAAAAGAGCCAGAGATGGGAAAACACATGTGGATTGTTATTTTGAGGCAAAGTCAGGAGTTCTCCAGAACATAATAGACAACCATAACACATTAGAATCATCATTATTAAACTCTCCAAAGTGGATTGAATTGCTAACATAATTTGCTCCTCTATTTTGGCACTAATGGAACTGTTACGTGCCATTTATAAATCAAGAGAAACAATGCTCTGTTTCCAAACATGTATAACAGTATAACTTTAGACCGTCCCCTCGCCCATACCCGGGCGTGAACCAGGGACCCTCTGCACACATCAACAACAGTCACCCACGAAGCATCGTTACCCATCACTCCACAAAAGCCGCGGCCCTTCCAGAGCAAGGGGAACTACTACTTCAAGGTCTCAGAGCAAGTGACATCACCGATTAAAACGCTATTTAGCGCGCACCGCTAACTGTTTCACATCCGTTACACTCACTCCCCTTTTGACCTCCTTCTTTTTCCGCAGCAACCAGTGATCCGGGTCAACAGCATCAATGTAACAGTATAACTTTAGACCGTCCCCTCGCCCATACCAAGGTGCGAAACAGGGACCCTCTGCACACATCAACAACAGTCACCCACGAAGCATCGTTACCCATCGCTCCACAAAAGCCGCGGCCCTTCCAGAGCAAGGGGAACTACTACTTCAAGGTCTCAGAGCAGGTGACGTCCGCTAACACCGCTAACTAAGCTAGCCGTTTCACATCCGTTACACATGCAGTGTATAGCCTCATGCTGATCATATCTGCATACATTTTCGATACAACACACCCTAAACTATATAACTGAAAAAATGAGGAAATTGAGTTAACAACTGATGAGCAAGCTACACTCATTGCTTCCACTCTACTACCCCCTTCCCAACCTTTTCTCTGCCCAGCTACCCCCTACACAGGAACAAGGAGGTAGGCACAGGGTTTTGACCAGCTGTGCCATGCTGACGCTGCCGGAACAGAAGCGCGGTATACGACCCGCCTTACCCCAGCTCTGTTGATCTCCCTTGCCAAGCCACTGCGCTCGGCTCCCACTGAGACAGAATAACATTGCCTGTTGTTTCCTGTGCATTAGACTGCAATTTAGAAACCATTAATCCCCTCTTTAATCTGTCAAAAATTCCCGACTGTGCTCAGAGAAGGCAGCTGCCTCCCAGTGTGCCCGTCTTCCCCCTTCTGCTATCTCCCCGTATCCTGATACTCCTTATGAGAGACAGACAGGCCACGTATGGTGCTGCCCCACGTATTCAAAGAAAGAGGGGGAATAGGGAAAGGGTGGGACTGAGGAGTGCAGGTGGGTGCTAAACCTCACTCCACAGGTGACCTCATGAACACAACAGCATCTGGTTGAATTACTTAACATTTCGCCCAGCAGACATGTCATCCGGGATAATGCAATTTTGCCGAGAGTGCTCCAATCTGGATAAATTCATCCCCTCGGAATGAGATCCAAGATCCAAGCGAAAAGTCTCAGCGAGGGAGAGAAGGCGTGGCTGGGGGTTGGAGGGATATTGGAGTATGTAATACCGAATGGTACGGAGGGGGTCTTTGGAGTATACTTGGGAACAGTGATGCCATTGGAGAATTGTAATGAACTCCAGTAAACACAGTTTTATTTTTGTTGACTGCTTAAGAGGATCATTGCCTGATTTGCAAGAATAGTTTCCAAACTAATGATTTTCCTTTCCTCCCTGACCGGAATCCGACTTGAAGAGATTCCATCCATTTAATCGGATTAAGCAGACAGATAAAATATGAAGAGAATAGAGAACATTGCATGTCTTTGAAATGATCTCTTACTTATGCTTGTTTGGCATCTGCTAAAGGCCCATGATGCAAGCATCAAGATACACGATGCATAACAATGAATTACAAAGACCACAGCTGATTAAAATGCAATAGCTTTAATTACACGGTAACTCAATGATCTAATTACTCTAATCGAATTGTAACAAAAGCCATAACCTATTATCAATCATGAAAAACAATGCCAGCTACTCTGAAGGCAAAAACCTACTAAACAATGTCTATCCACTCAACATAAACCTGTAACCTTATCTAATATTATTGTAAATAACTTTCTGTAGAATGACCCCTTTTGAAGGCCTATCCATTGCTTACCACTGGGACTGAGAGCCAAAGCTTTCTAGACACAGCTCCTGATTATTTATTAATATGTTTACTACCAGAAATATCCATTGGGAAACGTCAGCCTGGATTGGATTAGGCTTAATCTATTGTGACAGAAAAATCCGCAGGGGTCATGGGGCATCTGAGGTGACTTATATCGCTAGCCTTGATGATACACAAAGCACAAACAAGGAAACAAAGGTTGGCTCACAACGTCACATCCCAACAGAGGACATCAATATTAATCTTCCGTGGAGACGTGGACTGGCTAGAGTTACGTCCTTACAGCATGTGTCATCATTGAGTTAAGATAGAGGAAGGGCACATAATGTGTCTTCTATCTCATTAGCCATCATGTTGACAACAGAAACAGGAAGATAGACCACAGCAGAAGCTGTGTGAGAAAGTCTGTATGATGACTAAAGGAGAGTGTTTGACAGTATATGGATTTTTTTTTTAAATAAATTTGTTTTAGCTTGTGGTTGAAATGGCAAAATCTATTAATTACAATTTGATTATTATGTGTCATAATCCATACATTTACAAGGGGTTTAACACATGCAGTGCTTGCAAATAACTATTTAGAATGCACAATGATGCAATAAAATGGAGAAAACATTGACCAATGTCATTTGGGGATGATTGGTATTTTGAAATGTGATTGAGGGTTTTTACTCTTTCAAAGAAGCAAAGAGATTTACTCCAAAATCCCAAAAACCAAACATGACATTGTGTTGACATTTAATTATGAAGCTATTAGGAATTTGGTATCAAAGCTTGTGTTCCGTGAAAAGCGGGTTTAGGTTCAGAATAGGCAGACAGTTAATAGACAGCAGTAAATTAAATTGAGGCTTGTGGGGTGCTAAGACCTTCTTTCCAGGGTTAAGAAACAGCTTAGTGTCATGGCAGGGTGGTGACTTAGCCCTAGGAGGTCCAGGAGTGTGCCTGTGAGCTGGAAAAGAGGAAGGAAGCCAAAAGATGGAGAGGGAGAAGGAGAGAGAAAGAGAGAGGAATGGAGTCCATTGATGTTCTGCACTGCCCCCAGTGTGCAAACACGAGGCCAGTAGAATGATTAGACGTGTTGCCTATAAGTACCATCCAAGCAACTACTGTACAGTTTGCTTATGATTTTAATAAGGAGGCCAGGGATCTGGGTCTAGTTTGAGAGAGAGAGTCACTCCATATACCTCTGTGTGGTTTTTTGGTTCCAGTCTGCCACAGGGACAGGCACATCCAGTACAATACTCTATTCTTAAACTGGCTCCCTCCACAGGGACTTTCTGTACTCAGAAATTCCAGCACCATTTCCCTTAAAGCAGAGATGGCGTTCAATCACACTGTAACCCTTATGAGAGCCATGGATAGAGGGAAAGAGAGAGAAAGAGAGACAATGAGAGAGACAATGAGAGAGATAGACAAGGTCTCGGGACAGGTTTTGCCTGCGGTGACTGCCTTCTTGGGGACATTCTATCAGGATCCTCCTGGCTCACACCGTGTCATCAGTCAGTAGTGGATCAGGTGAGTGCCAGGGAACCCTCCATACAGTACTGGCAGGATTGAGATCAGCACAACTCAGGACCAATCTCTCTCTCCCTCTTTCTCTCTCTCTCTCTCTCCCTCTCTCTCTCTCTCTCTCTCTCTCTCTCACTTGAAAATGGCTCTCTCTAGAAATGTGAGTCTCAGCCACACAATTCCCTCTATCCCTTTTTCATAAAAGATATCGGCTGAAAGTAGCTGGCGACATAAACAGAGTAATAATTTGTAAAACTAGAATTAGCTATAGGGGTAAAGTTGCTGGTAAAATAACTGGTAAAAGGCAAGCAGACAGGTTGTTATCTCCTGTTTACCTGCCAGGGCTTATATTATTTTATATTATGGTAATAACAAACTCAGCTGAATTGTAGAGCAATCTCGCACCGGTCTGCATTACCTGAGATATGTGCTGGTTGGTTGTTTTTCCCAAAACTGAAAATATCACCTATAATGAAGGGAAAAATGATGATGCTGGTAAAATAACTGTGCACACAGAGTAGATGTATCGAGATCTATGCAGCGATGATATTAGAATGTTCAATTGCTGTATATGGTATTTCAGCAGGTAGGCTATCATCATCAGGTAAACTCATCAAAAAAAGAAACGTCCCTTTTTCAGGACCCTGTCCTTCAAAGATAATTATTAAAAATCCAAATAACTTCACAGATCTTCATTGTAAAGGGTTTAAACACTGTTTCCCATGCTGTTTCCCATTCAATGAACCATAAACAATGAATGAACATGCACCTGTGGAACGGTTGTTAAGACACTTACAGCTTACAGACGGTAGGCAATTAAGGTCACAGTTATGAAGACTCAAGTCACTAAAGAGGCATTTCTACTGACGCTGAAAAACACCAAAAGAAAGATGCCCAGTGTCCCTGCTCATCTGCGTGAATGTGCCTTAGGCATGTTGCAAAGAGGCATGAGGACTGCAGATGAGGCCAGGGCAATAAATTGCAATGTCCGTACTGTGAGACACCTAAGCACTACATTGAGACAGGACAGACATCTGATCATCCTTGCAGTGGCAGACCACGTGTAACAACACCTGCACAGGATCGGTACATCCAAACATCACACCTGTGGGACAGGTACAGGATGGCAACAGCAACTGCCTGAGTTACACCAGGAACGCACAATCCCTCCATCAGTGCTCAGACGGTCCGCAATAGGCTGAGAGAGGCTGGACTGAGGGCTTGTTGGCCTGTTGTAAGGAAGGTCCTCACCAAACACCAACAACGTTGCCTATGGGCACAAACCCACTGTCGCTGGACCACACAGGACTTGCAAAAATGGCTCTTTACTGACGAGTCGTGGTTTTGTCTCACCAGGGGTGATGGTCGGATTTGTGTTTATCGTCGAAGGAATGAGCGTTACACCGAGGCCTGTACTCTGGAGCGGGATCGATGTGGAGGTGGGGGTCCGCCATGGTCTGGGGTGATTTGTCACAGCAACCTCGGACTGAGCTTGTTGTCAATGCAGGCAATCTCAACGCTGTGCGTTACAGGGAAGACATCGTCCTCCCTCACGTGGTACCCTTCCTGCAGGCTCATCCTGACATGACCCTCCAGCATGACAATGCCACCAGCCATACTGCTCGTTCTGTGCGTGATTTCCTGCAAAACATTAATGTCAGTGTTCTGCCATGGCCAGCGAAGAGCCCGGAACTCTATCCCATTGAGCACGTCTGAGACCTGTTGGATCGGAGGGTGAGAGCAAGGGTTATTCTCTCAAGAAATGTCTGGGAACTTGCAGGTGCCTTGGTGGAAAAGTGTGGTAATATCTCACAGCAAGAACTGCAAACCTGGTGCAGTCCAAGAGGAGGAGATGCACTGTAGTACTTAATGCAGCTGGTGGCCACACCAGATACTGACTGTTACTTTGATTTTGACCCCCCCTTTGTTCAGGGACACATTATTCAGTTTCTGTTAGTCACATGTCTGTGAAACTTGTTCAGTTTATGACTTAGTTGTTCAATCTTGTTATGCTCATACAAATATTTACACATGTTAAGTTTGCTGAAAATAAATGCAGTTGACAGTGAGAGGACGTTTCTTTTTTTGCTGAATTTAGTTTGGCAATTATCAGCTTCTTAGTTTAAAGGGGGAAAGGGGAAAAGCTTGAGGATAGTAATTTGGTTCAATCTGACACAAATTGGAAAGACTTAACTTCCTTTTCCCCCTGTTGATTTTGAACATAAGGTTATGCCTCTCTCTGTGCACACACACACACACACACACACACACACACACACACACACACACACACACACACACACACACACACACACACACGCACACACACGCACACACACGCACACACACACACACTGAGAGAGATGAGGGACAGAACCCTGCTTAGATGCCAAACCAGTGTGAAGGGTCAAACTTTGAAAAGAAGCTGTGACAGCTCCGCTGACCCTGACACCCTCTGGGATTAGCTCCTGCTCCCATTGTGGGTCAGTTACCATGGCCACGGAAGAGCTAACACACTGCACACACACTCTCCCTACTCTGCGTGACCACGGAGGAGCTAACACACTCCCGCTACTTTCTGAGGGACCACGAGGAGTAAACACACTCCCTCTACTCTCTGTCTGGTCTCAGTCCAGCCACATCTCACCCAGACATCACATAGTGACGATCCCAGACTTCTCACATGTTACTGACAGCGAGAGTTACATTGTTTTCCAAAGACAACCACCTGCTGGCAAGAAGGGAAAAGAACCCATCCATCCATCTTCATTTCTAACCCACTGTCTTAGATTGAAATCAGCTGCAGACTTGGTCAAAGGGATAGTGTTGTTCAGAGTGCTCTATTCTAAGCACTACTTGTCTTCCTCTGTGGTCCTGACCAACCCCCCGGTAAGTCTCTGGCAAAGAGATTGTCAGGGGTAGAAATAGCTCCGGAAAAGAAAAAAATTGCTCTGGCAAAGAGATTGTCATAGTTTCAAAACAATGTGAGTCGTGGGGAGCAAACGCTTCATCGAGCTGGGATGTGAGCACTCAGAGGAGCGTGCCTGTTGACTACATTCAATCTGAAAAGGAGTGTCTAACCAGACTGACAGGGCACAAGCCATGATGAACTCCTGAGACAGGGCACCACTGTCTACAACTGTTAAAACCTCTAAACACAAGCATTGCATTATTATCCAGCAGTTTCCTCCCCATATCGCACAGTGACAGAGTCGGAGGGAAAATAAGACAAATCTGACTGCATCGGCTCTGACAGCTCACAGCAGAGACTACTTCAAAGAAAATGCTCCCTATTCACATGCAGTCACAAACTAAAACAGATAATAACATAAGGGTCCTAGACAGATGCAGTGGATAAGAGGAAAAGAGCCAGTGGACTTACCATGTCCGGAGATCCACAGGAACACAACGACCCAGGGGATCATGGCTGGAGAGGAAGAGGGTGAACCTCTGAAACACAGTGGACGAGTGTGTGAAATTGAAGTTGACACAAAAACACACACAACAGTGCTCTTCTGTGCAGTTCTGGATGGGTGCTACGGTCCCTCAATGATGTCCCTGCTGTCAGGGATATAGCTTTAACTCTTCTGTCTAGTCTTCCTCCTCTTCTTCTTCTTTTCCTCTTGTTCTTCTCTCTCTCCTTCTCTCTATGTCACTCTTCAGAGTTGCCGATGGTCAGCGTTGCTTCTCTCTCCTGTTGATGTGTAGACTCTTTCAGGGTGAGCTTTCTCGCGTTCTCTCGCGCTTATGCTGGCTCGGTCTCACTGATGTTCCATTCTCAATCTCTGAGTGCCTCTACTCGCCTCTCTCTCTCTCTCTCTCTCTCTCTCTCTCACTCTACCAGTAGAAGCTCATGGTAAGGCTCCTCCTTCCAGCTCCCTCTCTCCTTCTCCTCTGTCTCTTTCTCGCTGCCTGCCTGTCTGTTTCAGTGCCTGTGTCGGGGCTTGTGCTGCAGCGGGTCAGGCTGGGAGAATCAGCTTGCTCTAATCTCTGAGAACTAGGATCTCTATACGGGAGAATTAACAGTGGACCAGCTTTGGCTGCACTGTGGACAACACAGACCTCCACAAACAAAAGTGCAGCTGTCCTCCGTGGCTTCCTGCCTAACATGGGACTAGTATTCCACAGTGTCAGAACTGGGTTTGAATCAGTGTGTTTGCCATATAGAGCAGTGAGGATAAAGTAATCACATACATTAGAATCCAAGACCAATGTCCTATAATATTCATTAGCCTGCAATTTCTGTCAGGAGTGAGTTAGATTTGCAGTCCTTCATTGATTGACCTCTAATGTAAAGGCTGTACATCCTTCTAATGCAGTGCTTGCTAACAAGTCTGTTTCACCTTGTAAATATTTAAAGGAGCATTCTTTCTTCAGCTTTTAACTTGCCTGGCTCAACCAGTTTCCTACACCCATTCTCATATTTCTAGAAATCATAGTGTATGGAAAGCGCTACAGGGCTACTTATAGCTATTAGGTCAATGAAACCATCTTTGTATTTGTATAAATAATTCAGCGATGTTAACATTGTTTTTAACTGGCCTCTTACAAATGAATGTACATGGAAGTGCATGTGTGAATGAGGATATGTATGTGTATGTGCCAGTTTGTGTGTTTCTGTATGTGTGATGCTGTGATATTATTTTGGACTGGAAATTACGCAGAAAGATATTCGTTCACAGACTGAGCACACAACATGCTCAAAGCCTGAAAAGACAGAAAAAATATAGAATTTCCACCTTCTGTGAGAGAGTTTATTTGTAAGCTTTGTAGTTTTGAGCCTTGGGTGTTAGTTCTGACAATCAATGCTTTTATTTGGGCAGATTTCAAAATGAAAAACTCAGACAGATCACTCTTTCTACTCCAAGAAACATAAAACAGGAATCAAAATTTAACAGCAGCGGTTTTGTAGTTTTTGCTGGTTTGTTTACTTGATACACTTCCGGGGCTGTTAGTAGAAGGACACTACTGTAGAAATGCCACAACTTCAGTTCAGGAAATATAGTACATACAACATATTGTAAAACTATACATTCCAGTTGGCTTTCACGTTAACATTAAATAGACTTCATTCAGTGCAGTGCATAATGTCCAATATCCTGAAATGATTTATTTGGACTCCTTGACCTTTTGCACATTTTGTTACGTTATTCTGGGGGGAAAAATCCTCATCAATCTACACACAATACCCCATAATGAGATAGCGAAAACAGGTTGTAAGAAATGTTTGCAAATGTACTGAAAATAAAATCAAAAATATGTTATTTACATAAGTATTCAGACCCTTTGCTATGAGACTCGAAATTGAGCTCAGGTGCATGCTGTTTCCATTTATCGTCCTTGAGATGTTTCTACAACTTGATTGGAGTCCACCTGTGGTAAATTCAGTTGATTGAATATGATTTGGAAAGGCACACAATTGTCTATATAAGGTCCCACAGTTGACAGTGAATGTCAGAGCAAAAACCAAGCCATGAGGTTGAAGGAATTGTCCGAAGAGCTCCGAGACAGGATTGTGTCGAGGCCAGATCTGTGGAAGGGTACCAAAATATTTCTTCAGCATTGAAGGTCCCCAAGAATACAGTGGCCTCCATCATTCTTAAATGGAAGAAGTATGGAACAACCAAGACTCTTCTTAGAGCTGGCCGGCTGGCCAAACTGAGCAATTGGGGGAGAAGGGCATTGGTGAGGGAGGTGACAAAGAACCCGATGGTCACTCTGACAGAGCTTCAGAGTTCCTCTGTGGAGATGGGAGAACATTCTACAAGGACGACGATCTCTGCAGCACTCCACCAATCAGGCCTTTATGTTAGAGTGGCCATATGGAAGCCACTCCTCAGTAAAAAGCATATGACAGCCCTCTTGGAGTTTGCCTAAAGGCACCTAAAGGACTCTCAGACCATGAGAAACAATATAATAAATATCTCAATATTCTATGGTCTGATGAAACCAAGATTGAACTCTTTGGCCTGAAGGAAACCTGGCACCATCCCTACGGTGAAGCATGCGCGTGGCAGCATCATGCTGTGGGGTTGTTTTTCAACGGCAGGGACTGGGAGACTAGTCAGGATCGAGGGAAAGATGGACGGAGCAAAGTACAGAGAGATCCTTGATGAAAACCTGCTCAGGATCTGAGACTGGCGCAAAGGGTCTTTGTCCAACAGGACAATGAACCTAAGCACACAGCCAAGACAATGAAGGAGTGGCAAGTTTCTAAATGTGCTTGAGTGGCCCAGCCAGAGCCCGGACTTGAACACGATCGAACATCTCTGGAGAAACTTGAAAATAGCTGTGCAGCGATGCTTCCCAACCCACCTGACAGAGCTTGAGAGGATCTGCAGAGAAGAATGGGAGAACCTCCCCAAATACAGGTGTGCCAAGCTTGTAGGGTCATTCCCAAGAAGACTGTCATGCTTTGACAAAGGTATATATGTGACATTAAGAATTTATACCACATTTTCCACAACTTGAATCTAGTAATGAAATAACAAGCTCAAAACGGGTGGTCTAGAATCATAGGACTGGCTGTACTTGTATTTCCTAATATCCATTCTAGCATGAGCATATGCAACATGTTCATACTGTCAACAGTTTGCTTTGTTTTTGTATGTCATAATATGGTCCAAAAACCCAGCTTTAGAACTATTTTCAAGCCTGGGAAGAATCCCCCCAATTAATGAGAACTCGTGTAAATGTTGTGAAGAAATACACACACACATTGTTTTGCAGCAAAACCCAAAAGCCTTAACACTAGGATTAGATATTGATATCCATGTTAGCCAGGTTTCAGGACCAACAACATAATGCTGGCAGCAGGCAGACTGTTTTTCTCACTTGGAGAAATGGCAATAAATCTTAGTTCTGCATACTTTCTCATCCCTTCATCTCAAGCTGCTGCACAACACATACATCTCCACCCCACTCACAGTACGGCCCAGAGGCATGGCAGCAGCTCCAAACTAATGTCATTAATTAAGTAGAGCTGCTACGTGACCTTTATAACTTGAAGGCTTAAAAATTACCTGGAACAAATTGAGCATCAATCCAAAACTTGGATTCAGAGCAGATGAGTAACTGTGAAGCACTGAATGTCAGATGGTCTACCAGGGAAGATATCATGCCAAATTGGCATGGGAAAAGAAAAATGAAAGTCTCTGACTGAAGCTGTGAAACCCAGCTTCCCTGAAATATACGTTAACAAATATGAATTAAAGCCTATAAATTAATTCAGTCAGAGCATGCTAACCATGAAAACCCCCCAAAACACAAGATGTGTTTTAAAGATGTACCATACACCTCTTAAACTCAGTGGTAACCATAAACTCATTTTGTCTCTCTCCTCCTCCCAATACCAGATGAACTGTAAGAAGAGAAGACATTCCTACACTCAGTGACATAAAGATGATAGACAGGTCCTCAGTTTGAGCTAGATGGATAGTGACATGCCTGTTTATTCATCTCGGGCCTGCATATCCCTTACTTGCAGCTGAAAAGCTCCTAATGCTTCTACGCACGCGTGTGCCTGTCGGTGTGTGTCGATGTGGGTGTGTGCGTGTTACCTCAGTGTGTTTCTAGCAATTTGTGTTCGAAATGAGTATATCAGCCTCTTGTCTTCAAGGAAGGACATCCGCTCAATCTTTGTCAGTCAGATTCCCGGGATGGGAGACGTCTCCAACCCAGATGTGTTTGATTCTCATTCTAATCAACCCTGTACAGTGCAGCAGCAGAGGCTCTAAATTAATGAAATTAAATAGGAGGGCAACAGGTTGGGAAACAGACGAGACCTTGTCTTCTCCCGGCACAATTTTTTAAATAGAAATATTGTGTAATCTTCAGGGATGTTGGGGCATAATCTAGATTTAAATTTTAGCCTGCGACAAATAGGAAGCCTTTTTTGGCTGAATGAGTTATAATTTGTGTTAAGTATTAAAGTATTTTAATCATAGAATTACCACTGTGTCAATGGCAAAGTAGTCACACTTCAAGGCACTTCTTACAATTACTTTGCTGGTGGCTCTTCTGAGGCCGTCAGGCCCAACTTCAAGGCATCAACAGCATACTCAAACTCTCTGAGACACAACCAAGGCTTAGCCGAGAGCTTCACTGCGTCCGCTACAGAGAAGATCACACAGCCACAGGCCTGGCTGTGCCACACGACCGCTTCACATTTGAATTTCATCTGCATTGCATTGAAGGAGATGTGGTTTTACATGCTTTGCGAAGACTTATCGGTTTGTTTACCTCGCTTTGTCTGATGTTAAGTCAACAATAAAGTGGTCAGCAACAGTCTGCACCTTGAGGGACTCGTCATGGGTCAGAGCGTTTTTGCAAAAGTCAAGCTTGACTCCTTGCTTGAGAGGAAAATTAGAAGAAAAAAATGTACATTTGAAAGACTAACTATCAACATCTTCATTGAATGTATTATGTGTGTATTATGAATGTACGACTGCCCTCTCCTGACACACTGAGCTGTAAACAACAGCAATGGGTTGAACTGTGTATGTGCCCTCAGGCTGTGGGAAGAACGCTCTCTCTACATGGCAGCAAGAGAATACTGCTAATTTCTGTTAACACTATGTTGATACTGCAAATGAAAGTAGCTCTCTGAACCATTCATGCAGATGTTTTTATTAGCCTTAATGTAATGTATGGATACACTCCAGCAACAACCACTAATGTCTTTTCAAATAGGTCTCATGCAATTCTCCGCTTAGAATGAAAATGTGTCATTCGTCTCATACATTCCTCTGCTTAGAACAACAATGTGTCGTTCTAAAAATGCGTGGTTGAACAAATGAGTTCAAGCCTGAAAGTAGTAATTGGCCTGATATTGTATAGTTGATCTACATGAACATGAGTGAATTCATTGAAACCCACTAGATACTTCAAACCCCCAGTTTCTGTTAGAATACCAGATTGATCTATTTTGAGTTAAAAGTAGGAAAAAAAGACATCAATCCATATGGAAAACATTCCTATTGAGTGAATATGGTAACTATTTTTACACCTGTGGGTGGATAGAGGGGGTTCCACATATATTTAGAGGGGAAAATGCTGATGTTTGTGCCGCATGGCATCAAAGTAAAACACTGTAAAATAAGCTGATTCAACCCTTATTAGCATAAATTAATATTCTGTTTGGAAGTATTTTGCCACTGGTCCCAATTGAAAATGCAAAGTGAAGCAGCCAATACGCTCCATATCCACACCTCCGAAGCAGCCGGCAGCCCTAAACCCAACCCTCACCCTCTCACACACGTTACTCCTGAGATATGTAGGAAGGCACTTAAAAACATATGGAGGGGTAGTGGATACCAATCTGAATTTATTTTAATTTATTTTAAGGTGCTAGCTGCACAGTTGTAGGGATTTTTAAACCTCAAAGCTAGAATTTGAAGAGACAAACAGCCACACAGAATAGACCTATGGCTGAATATGTATTGAATAAATAAATTATGTTAATTAACTTCTTCGGGATCAGTGTTAAAAACAAAACCATACTATACAGCAATGTAGCTGCTTAGGACCTATCTTAATAATGTTAATTTTATCCAGACTAAGGTAAGAGACTGGTTAAGTGCATTTAGTTATAAACAAGGAAAGCATTGAAGTGGAATTGACAGCATTTTAGCAACATGAAATCATATTAAAACATTTTGTTTATATACACACCCAGGAAGAATATAACACTTAAGTGCATTCACCAAAGACCACAAAATACACCTGAATGGATATCTGCAAATATGCAAACTCCACTGGAGTCCTCTTACATTTGGAAACTTTACAGTCCTATTGATCAAAAAAACATGGAAAGGTTGGCTCTCGCTCCCTTAATTATGCACATCAACAACAACAAGATGAACATCTAATTCTAGCCAGAGCAAGCTGAGCTAAAGTATAACGAAGGAATATTAGATTAACCCTCTCAAACCTTTTCAGCTAGTTGTCGTCAAAATTGCACTGATAAACGATGGGTAGTTGTAGCCTGCTCATCCTTCTGCTGCTTGCCTGCCAGATCATTAATTATTGTCCCAACCAAGCACCCAAACTAACTGGGTAAAGTTGGCTAGCTTGCTAGCTAGCTAGCTATTTCCAGACACAAATGTTTTATTTTTTATTTTATTTTTTATTTCAACTTTATTTAAACCATGGAAGCTAGTTGAGAACAAGTTCTCATTTACAACTGTGACCTGGCCAAGATCAAGCAAAGCAGTGCAACACAAACAACAACACAGAGTTACACATGGAATAAATAGTAGCGAGTAATTACAATTTAGCAGATTAACACTGGAGTTATAGATGAGCAGATGATGATGTGCAAGTAGTGATACTGGTGTGCAAAAGAGCAGAAAAGTAAATAAAAACAATATGGGGATGAGGTAGGTAGATTTGGTGGGCTATTTACAGATGGAATATGTACAGCTGCAGCGATCGGTTAGCTGTTCAGATAGCTGATGTTCAAAGTTATTGAGGGAAATGTAAGTATCCAGATTCAGCGATATTTGCAATTTGTTCCAGTCACTGGCAGCAGAGAACTGGAAGGAAAGGCGGCCAAAGGAGGTGCTGGCTTTGGGGACGACCAGTAAGATATACCTGCTGGAGCGTGTGCTATGGGTGGGTGTTATTATCGTGACCAGTGAGCTGAGGTAAGGTGGGGCTTTATCTAGCATAGACTTATAGATGACCTGGAGCCAGTGAGTATACGAACGAATACGTAGCGAGGGCCAGCCGACTAGAGCATGCAGGTCACAATGGTGGGTGGTATAAGGGGCTTTGGCAACAAAATGGATGGCACTGTGATAGACTGCATCCAGTTTGCTGAGTATAGAATTGGAAGCTATTTTGTAGATGACATCGCCGAAGTCGAGGATCGGTAGGATAGTCAGTTTTACTAGGGTAAGTTTAGCGGTGTGAGTGAAGGAGGCATTGTTGCGAAATAAAAAGCTGATTCTAGAATTGATTTTGGATTGAAGATGTTTGATATGAGTCTGGAAGGAGGGTTTACAGTCTATCTAGACACCTAGGTATTTGTAGACGTCCACATATTCTAGGTCAGAACCATCCAGAGTAGTGATGCTAGTCGGGTGGGCGGGTGCGGGCATCAAACGGTTGAAAAGCATGCATTTTGTTTTACAAGCGTTTAGGAGCAGGTGGAGGCCACGGAAGGCGTGTTGTATGGCATTGAAGCTCTTTCGGAGGTTTGTTAACAGAGTGTCCAAATAAGGGCCAGATGTATACAGAATGGTGTCGTCTGTGTAGAGGTGGATCAGGGAATCAACCGCAGCAAAAGTGACATCGTTGATATATACAGAGGAAAGAGTCGGCCCGTGAATTGAACCCTGTGGCACCTCCATAAAGACTGCCAGACCTCCGGACAACAGGCCCTCTTATATGACACACTGAACACTGTCTGCGAAGTAGTTGGTGAACCAGGCGAGGCAGTCATTTGAGAAACCAAGACTATTGAGTCTGCTGACAAGAATACGGTGATTGACAGAGTCGAAAGCCTTGGCCGGGTCGATAAAGACGGCTGCACAGTAATGTCTTTTATTGATGGCTGTTATGATATCGTTTAGTACCTTGAGTGTGGCTGAGGTGCACCCATGACCAGCTCGGAAACCAGATTGCACAGAGGAGAAGGTACGGTGGGATTCGAAATGGTCACAGATCTGTTTATTAACTTGGCTTTCAGAGATTTTAGAAAGGCAGGGCAGGATGGATAAAGGTCTATAACATTTTGTGTCTATTGTCACATCCTTTGAAGAGGGGGATGACCGCAGCAGCTTTCCAATCTTTAGGGATCTCGAACGATACGAAAGAGAGGTTGAACAGACTGGTAATAGGAGTTGCAACAATGGCGGCGGATGGTTTTAGAAAGAGAGGGTCCAGATTGTCAAGAATTTAATTTTTTTTTAAATTTCCTCCCACACTGATTGCAGGGACAGGAATCCCATCCCTTTTGTTTATTAAGACCTTCCCAGTCTCCAGATTTCAACCCTGTAAACATTGTGTTGACAGAGCTTGGATTTGATTTGTACGGGTCCAGATTTTGCAGCTCTTTCAGAACATCTGCTATCTATATTTGGGTGAAGGAGAAGCTGGGGAGGCTCGGGCAAGTAGCTGCGGGGGGTGCGGAGCTGTTGGCCGGGGATGGGGTAGCCAGGAGGAAAGCATGGCCAACCGTAGAGAAATGCTTAAAGAAATGTTCAATTGTCATGGATTTATCAGTGGTGACACTGTTTCCTATCTTCAGTGCAGTGGGCAGCTGGGAGGAGGTGCTCTTGTTCTCTTTACAGTGTCCCAGAACTTTTTGGAGTTAGAGCTACAGGATGCAAATTTCTGTTTGAAAAAGCTAGCTAACTTAGCTTTTTGGTTCCTGACTTCCCTGAACAGTTGCATATCGCGGGGACTATTTGATGCTACTGCAGTCTGCTACAGGATGTTTTTGTGCTGGTCAAGGGCAGTCAGGTCTGGAGTGAACCAAGGGCTATATCTGCTCTTAGTTCTAAATTTTTTGAAATGGGCATGCTTATTTAAGATGGTGAGGAAATTACTTTTAAAGAATGACCAGCATCCTCGACTGCCGGGATGAGGTCAATGTCCTTCCAGGATACCCGGGCCAGGTCGATTAGAAAGGCCAGCTCACAGAAGTGTTTTAGGGAGCGTTTGACAGTGATGAGGGGTGGTCGTTTGACCGCGGACCCATAGCGGATGCAGGCAATTTTATTTTTTAAATTTTATTTCACCTTTATTTAACCAGGTAGGATAGTTGAGAACAAGTTCTCATTTGCAACTGCGACCTGGCCAAGATAATGCGTAGCAATTCGACACATACAACAACACAGAGTTACACATGGAATAAACAAAACATACAGTCAATAATACAGTGATATACAGGAATGAGGCAGTGATCGCTGAGATCCTGATTGAAAACAGCAGAGGTGTATTTGGAGGGCAAGTTGGTCAGGATAATATCTATGAGGGTGCCCATGTTTACAGATTTAGAATTTACCTGGTGCTTTCTTTGATAATTTGTGTGAGATTGAGGGCATCTAGTTTAGATTATAGGACTGCTGGGGATTTAAGCATATCCCAGTTTAGGTCACCTAACAGAACTAACTCTGAAGATAGATGGGGGTCAATCAATTCACATATGGTGTCCAGGGCACAGCTGTTAGCTGAGGGGGGTCTATAACAGGCGGCAACAGTGAGAGACTTGTTTCTGGAGAGATTCATTTTTTTAATTAGAAGCTCGAACTGTTTGGGCATAGACCTGGAAAGTATGACATATCTTTGCAAGCTAGCTCTGCAGTAGATTGCAACTCCTCCCCCTTTGGCAGTTCTAACTTGACGAAAAATTTTGTAGTTGGGTATGGAAATGTCAGAATTTTTGGTGGCCTTCCTAAGCCAGGATTCAGACACGGCAAGGACATCAGGGTTGGTGGAGTGTGCTAAAGCAGTGAGTAAAACAAACTTGGGGAGGAGGCTTCTAATGTTAATATGCATGAAACCAAGGCTTTTTCGATTACAGAAGTCAACAAATGAGAGTGCCTGGGGACACGTAGGGCCTGGGTTAACCTCCACATCACCCGAGGAACAGAACTAGTCGTCTTGTGCGTTAGGGACAGAGATTAAAAGGAGCAGATTTCTGGGCGTGGTAGAATAGATTCAGGGCATAATGTACAGACAGCGGTATGGTGGGGTGCAGGTACAGTGGAGGTAAGACCAGGCACTGAGTGATGATAAGAGAGTTTGCATCTCTGGACACGCTGGTTTTAGTGGGGGAGGTCACCGCATGTGTGGGAGGTGGGACAAAGGAGGTATCTGAGGCATGTAGAGTGGAACTAGGGGCTCCGCAGTAAACTAAAACAATGATAACTATCCTAAACAACAGTATACAAGGCATATTGATATTTGAGAGACATAAAGCGAGGCATAAAGCAATCACATGTGTTGAATGGGAGAGCTTGCTAAGACAACAACGGGTAAGACAACAACAGCTAATCAGCTAAGACAACAACAACAGGTAAAATGGTGATGAATGGGCAGAGAGGGTCGGTTAACTACACACAGGGCCTGAGTTCGGGGCTAGGGCCGACAGATAAACAAAACTGAGAGAATACTTCACTCTGACCATTTTACTCTCCGTAGCAGAGCTGCTTAGGCTGTTAACGTGTTTTCTACAGTGCTCATGACTAAGTATTACTTTTTTTCCCTATGTTTACTCACATACCTGCATCTCTAGCTGTGTATAGCCACCGAAAACTATACGAGGGGAAAAATCCAGTCACTCACCCACTCCTCCAATGACATTACATGGCACCCTTCTAGCAGCTAGCTATCTACAGTAGCTAACGTTAGTCTCCTTGTTTTTAGCTTGCTACATAAATACATATGCTAGCTGTTTTTGTTCAAAATATTGAGTCATTGAAACTGAAACAGTGAATCCCAAATGAAGGCAACAAACAATGTAAGAGGCCAGCTGTGATTTACAACCTGATACCAACAAATGTATTGGTGAATTATGTTAATCATGCAGTGAACCGCATCCATCTATTCTGCAAACAATGCCTTAGTGTACATAATGATGAACGTCTTATCAAATCTTTAAACCTCTTATGAAGTTGGTTTTGTAACATCAACTGGGAATTTTATGTTTAACTGATATTATGTTTGTCTGTTTGTTTCATATCTACAAAGAAGTTCAAAAGCTGTCAGTTCCACTTTAATATTGTCCTCATTTTCTGTTTCTGTAGACATCTTCAACAATGTAATTAGGTCAAATAAACTTTACTAATGTAACCAAATAACTAGCCTTAATATATTCATTATTTTTACTTAGTCATTACTTAAAACAATGAATTTGTTTTAAGTAACTGTAATTTTGTCTTCAATGGCCTCACCAATGAGTTCACAACACTCTAAGGGCCCTTACCACAAATACACCCTAGCAAATCAAATTGTATTGGTCAAATGCACCTTACAGTGAAAAGCTTACTTACAAGCCTCTAACCAACATTGTAGTTTGTAGTTTGAAAAATAAGAATAAGAATAAGAAATAAAAGGAACAAGTTATTGAACAGCAGCAATAAAATAACAATAGCGAGACTATATACAGGGGTACCGATACAGAGTCAATGTGCGGGTGCACCGGTTAGTCAAGGTAATTGAGGTAATATGTACATGTACTGTATGTAGAGTTATTAAAGTGACTATGCATAGATAATATCAGAGAGTAGCAGCAGCGTAAGGGGGGGGGGGGACAGTGCAAATAGTCTGGGTAGCCATTTGATTAGACGTTCAGGAGTCTTATGGCTTGGCGGTAAAAGCTGCTTAGAAGCCTATTGGACCTAGACCTGGCGCTCTGGTACCACTTGCTGTGCGGTAGCAGAGAGAACGGGGATCAGCTATGAACATAAAATAGTCTGTACTGGTCATTCATTCTTTATTCTTACAAACACGATACGGTCTGGACTAGGATATTTGCAATGACTACCCAATGACTCAGGTCTCCCAAGTGGCACAGAGGTCTAAGGCACTGCATCACAGTTGTAGAGGCGTCACTACAGACCTAGGTTTGATCCCGGGCTGTATCACAACTGGGAATCCCATAAGGCGGTGCACAATTGGTCCTGCGTCATCCGGGTTAGTGGAGTGTTTGGCCGTCATTGTAAATAAGAATTTCTTCTTAACTGACTTACCTAGTTAAATAAATAAATAAACATTCAGGAATCTCATGATCAATACAGCGCCTTCAGAAGCTATTCACACCCTTTTACTTTTTCACATTTTGTTGTGTTACTGCCTGAATTTAAAATGGATTCAATTTAGATTTTGTGTCACTGGCCTACACACAATACACCATAATGTCATAGTGGTTTTAGAAATTGTAACAAATTAATTCAAATGAAATGCTGAAATGTCTTGAGTCAATAAGTATTCAACCTGTCACGCTGGTATATATGATTCGGGAGACAGACACAGGAATGTGCAATAGGGTTTTTTATTAAACCCCAAATTATGGTGTGCTGTGCAAGGGCACGGGGATGAAGAACAAACAAACACGTAACAAAAACACAGGGTTGAAACCCAAACAGAAGAGCGAGGAGTACCTTGAATAAATACACACGCGCACAATGATTAACTTCTTCGGCATACAGGGAAATGTTCAGAATTTCGGATGACTGACGTGCCCAAAGTAATCTGCCTGTTACTCAGGCCCAGAAGCTAGGATATGCATTGGAGCATTGCATAGAAAACACTCAGAAGTTTCTAAAACTGTTAAAATAATGTCTGTGACTCTAACAGAACTGATATGGCAGGCGAAAACCAAAGGAAAATCCATCCGGAAATAAAACAATTTGAGGTCACAGTCCATGTCAATGGGATATACAAATCGATAGGACCCAGATTGCAAGAAGATCTTCAAAGGTAAGTGATTTATTTAATCGCTATTTGTTATTTTGAGACGCCTGTGCTGGTTGAAAAAGTATTTTCCTCAGATAATTGCATGGTATGCTTTCGCCGTAAAGCCTTTTTGAAATTTGACAATGCTTTTGGATTAACAACAAGTTAAGCTTTTAAATGATGTAAGACACTTGTATTTCCTTGAATGTTTAATATTATAATTTTTGTATTTTGAATTTTGCGCTCTGCAATTTCACAGGATGTTGTCCCGCAAGCGATTCATGCGCCCTATTAACACACGCCCTGAAATCATATGCGCATTCCACAAGGCCACGAATGCTTAAAACACACAGCACAGGTACTCACACGCACCAACAGACATTTTAACAATAATCAACAACACCATGGTGAACAAAGGGCACATAAACTCAACATAAAAAGAAACGTCCTCTCACTGTCAACTGCATTTATTTTCAAACTTAACATGTGTAAATATTTATATGAATATAACAAGATTCAACAACTGAGACAAACTGAACAAGTTTCATAGACATGTGACTAACAAATGGAATAATGTGTCCCTGAACAAAGGGGGGGTCCCAGACGTGCTCAATGGGATTGAGATCCGGGCTCTTCGCTGGCCATGGCAGAACACTGACATTCCTGTCTTGCAGGAAATCACGCACAGAACGAGCAGTATGGCTGTTGGCATTGTCATGCTGAAGGGTCATGTCAAGATGAGCCTGCAGGAAGGGTATCACATGAGGGAGGAAGATGTCTTCCCTGTAACACACAGCGTGGAGAATGCCTGCAATGACAACAAGCTCAGTCCGAGGATGCTGTGACACACCACCCCAGGCCATGAAGGACCATCCACCTCCAAATCGATCCCGCTCCAGACTACATGCCTCAGTGTAACGCTCATTCCTTCGACGATAAACGCAAATCCGACCATCAACCCTGGAGAGACAAAACCACGACTCGTCAGTGATGAGCACTTTTTGCCAGTCCTGCCTTGTCCAGCGACGTTGGGTTTGTGCCCATAGGCGACGTTGTTGCCGGTGATGTCTGAAGAGTACCTGCCTTACAAAAGGCCTACAAGCCCTCAGTTCAACCTCTCTCAGCCTATTGCGGACAGTCTGAGCACTGATGGAGGGATTGTGTGTTCCTGGTGTAACTCGGGCAGTTGTTGTTGCCATCCTTTACCTATCCCGCAGGTTTGGTGTTCGGATGTACCGATCCTCTGCAGGTGTTGTTACACGTGGTCCGCCACTGCAAGGACGATCAGCTGTCTTTCCTGTCTCCCTGTAGCTCTATCTTAGGTATCTCACAGGACGGTAATTGCAATTTATTTTTCTGGCCACATCTGCAGTCCTCATGCATCCTTGCAGCATGCCTAAGGCACGTTCACGCCGAGGAGCAGGGACCCTGGACATCTTTCTTTTTGTGTTTTTCAGAGTCAGTAGAAATGCCTCTTTGGTGTCCTAAGTTTTATTAACTGTGACCTTAATTAATTCCCACCATCTGTAAGCTGTTAGTGTCTTAACAACCGTTCCACAGGTGCATGTTCATTAATTATTTGTGGTTCACTGAACAAGCATGGGAAACAGTGTTTAAACCCTTTATGTTGAAGATCTGTGAAGTTCTTTGGATTTCTACAAATTATCTTTGAAAGACAGGGTCCTGAAAAAGGGACATTTTTTATATACAAATGCAATCAGTGGGAAGAGGGGTCAGGTGTGCGTAATGAAAGTTCCAGAGGGATCTGTGACACAACCTTTTTTATATGGCAACCCTAAATAAGTTCAGGAGTAAAAATGTGCTTAACATGTCACATATTACTTTGCATGGACTCACTCTGTGTGCAATAATTAGTGTTTGATTTTATATTGATTTTATGATTTTATATTGACCATCTCATCTCTGTTCCCCACACATGGAATTATGTGTAAGGTCCCTCAGTTGAGCAATGAATTTCAAACACAGATTCAACCACAAAGAGCAGGGAGGATTTCCAATGCCTCGCAAAGAAGGGCACCTATTGGTAGATGGGTTAAAATGTTAAAAAATACATTAAATATCCCTTTGAGCATGGTGAAGTTATTAATTACACTTTGGATAGTGTATCAATACACCCAGTCACTACAAAGATACAGGCATCCTTCATAGGTCTGTTGCTGGAGAGGAATGAAACCACACTTGGGCCAATGGTCACTTTAAAGAAGTTACAGAGTTTAATTGCTGTGATAGGGGAAAACTGAGGATGCATCAACAACAATGTAGTTATACCACAATACTAATCTAAATGACAGAGTGAAATGAAGGAAGCACGTACATAATTTTTTTGACTTCAAAACATGAATCATGCAAGAAGGCACTAACGTAAAACTGCATGCAAATGTGGCAAAGAAATTAACTTTGTTTGGGAAAATCCAACACAACACATGACTAAGTACCACTCTTCATATTTTCAAGCATGGTGATGGCCGCATCGTGTTATGGGTATGGGGATAAAAATAAATTGAATAAAACTAAAGACAGGCAATATCCAATATGAAAACCTGATTCAGTCTGCTTTCCAACAGACACAGAGACAAATTCACATCTCAGCAGCACAATAAGCTAAAACAAGGCCAAATAAACACTGGGGTTGTTTACCAAGACAATATTGAATGTTCCTGAGTGGCCTAGTGACAGTTTTGACTTAAATTGGCTTCATAATCTATGGCAAGACTTTAAAATGGTTGTCTAGCAATGACCAACAACCAACTTGACGGGTCTTGAAGAATTTTAAAAAGAATAATGCGTGAATATTGTACAATCCAGGTTTGCAAAGCTCTTAAAGACTTACCCATACAGACTCATAGCTGTAATCGCAACCAAAGGTGATTCTAACATGCATTTTCTCAGGGGTGTAAATACTCGTGTACTGTAAATGAGATATCTATGTATTTAATTTTCCTCAAAAAATGTGCAAACCTTTCTAAAAACATGTTTTCACTTTGTCATTATGGTGTATTGTGTGTAGTAGATGGGTTAGGATGGTTGATTTTATTTTGACTGTATCAGTACATGTGGCATTCATTTTCCTGCTCTTAATCTTATATTTACCATATATTTTAGGGTTTACCAGAAACAACCTTTGCCAATTTGAACATGTTAAGGATTTGCAGACAGAATGGTATAAAGCACAGGGCATTTGATACATTGTAAGAGTGTGTTCGCCCAGTCGAAGTTGTATACCCTCCACCCCCAGTGTACCAATATGACCACTCTGGTCCTTATTCTATTAGAAAGACGAAATTGTATGTGCTGTCCCCATCTTTCTAAAAGGTGGTATGCTGCTCCATGGGTTTTTAAAGGTCTGTGTCCTTACCCACGCCACAGCCCTTAGTGAGCTTCAAGGCTTTTTCAGTGGGCGGTAGTGCCATTTAGGCCCTTGCAAATATAACCCGGACTCCAAAGTACAGTGATGACAGTAAAAATCTAATTTTCAAAAATGTCCACGAATAGAGCGTGCATTAACGCAAACGGAAATGGACAGGATGGCAAGAGAAGAGACCACAATAGGTCACTTCTTACTGTTAGAATAAGGCACTCTGCCGGCCTGCTGCTATTGTTGCTGCTGCTGCTCACTAGCCACATCTGATTATCATTCTTCACCTTTCCCTGGCTGTTTATTACTACAAATACTTTCATATAATCATTGGTGTATAAATAAATACTATCCAGTCATGCCTTAAGAGTCCACTGTCCTTATTGTCTGGATTAAGCCTTTGTTGTTTTCCTGTTTGTGTTTATCACATTTTCAAAGAGGGAACCTTTTAACTTGCTTGAAAGACACCAGCGCTTTCTGCTAAGCAAGTGTGAACAATCCCATTAGAGATTGTGTATGTGTTCCAACATTTTTAAAAATCCATGCAGAAGCAGTTACCTTTTGTTACTGTTCCGCAATATGAAGCTTTTCTGCCAAGGGTAAATAAGTGAATGAGCATCTGAAAAGGTCAAGGTGACACCTGTGTCTGTGCACGTTCTCATTTGTTATTTCAGTGGAAATACTCAATGTATAAAACTTTTATTTTTAAGAATTTGGTCTTATGGCTGGGAGCATGCACACTGTATGTTGTCATGTCGTTAGTATTCAAAATAAATTGTGGACTACTACTCATCTGGAATGTAATGTAGTTTCTGGATTACTTAACACCTTGCTATCAATCTAGAATATCATAACATGTTCCAATGTTTTGGAAAGCAGAACAATGATGTGCAATATGTCTGTGTGCTAGCTAGTCATGCAAGTGACCAAACAAAAAATGCTAGTCCATGCAGTCTCCATCAAAGTCATCATGGAGCTACATTTTCTGTCTACAAGTACACTCACTCGTGTCTTCAGCAATGTCTGTTATAGGAAGGACACCTATCCACCTTGTCAAGAAGCCCTTCCAACTACTGGGAAACATCCCATCATTAAGAAAAAACATAAAAAAGCTTCACAAAATCAAAACATCCAGAGATAAATAGTTCCTTGGACAAAACACGAAACAGAAAAAACAGGAGTTTAAATACAACTATGCCTAGTTGTATACACAACTCTTCCCGTCTGTGCAGCTACAGCATGTCTTACTCTTTTACGGGAATAATGTCCTGAACGTAAGCAGCTTTTTGTTTGCAAATATATCAGTTACTTTTAGCCAGCACTAATCCGGTGGGATTACGGGAGACTCTCTTGGATCAATGGGAGCTTTATGCTTCAGTCTGTTTTATCCCGACAGACTCCAGTGCACCGCTAACCTCCACTATGGCCTTGATTAATGGCAGAGAGTACGATCCTACCCTCAGATGGAAGGTCTTCATCGCCACATGTCTTTGGAAAGAGAAAAGCAGTTGACAGGCTCCAGAGTGTTTTTATCGTGTGCCTCCCTCCCTCTCGCCACACCACTGAAAATGAAATAAATGGCTGTGACCCAGTGGTTACACAAATGATACATTTACTGTGCTGGGTGAGAAATAGAAGATGGAGAAAGCTCTATACATGCCTCCCTCCATCAGAGGATCCAAAACACAGCTCAGACTATTGTTTTGCGAGCGAAAGTTTATGATGGTTATTTTGTTCAAGTGGTGAAAAGGCACTTCATGCTCTTAGAAGAAGAAAAGCAAAGAACATGTTAGATGATGGTTCAGGAACGGGCAGTTTGAAATGTAAACAGCCTTTCAGGACATAGTCTTGCAGTGCTATCAAACTGAAGTGAAAGCTTCTTCAGACTAACGCTTTGCCTGCCACTGAATTGAGCTATGCTCTAAAATTTGTACAAAATACATTTTTCCTTTAAAAGTTTTCTTTAAGGAAATCATTACTGTTAACATAATCTTCAAAACCTTTGTTTAAACTGAATTTTGAGCCAGATGGATTAAAGAGTTTCAAAGGAGTGACTGCTAGGATTCATAATGCACTTCGTTGGACAAGAAAGACTATTCAGTGGATTATTCTACCCTATATAGTGCTTTTCACAGTCATTATTCCATAGAAGGATATTCCTACGTATTATGCTCTTTTCATTTCCATGATAGAGCTCCTGCTGAAAATAATCAGTGACCATCTTTGCATTTCGAGTGCTGACGACTTCTTGTTCAAACAGATAATTCTCCTTTCTCAGCAGAATGAAAGAAAGAAATACACTTCTGCGCTGAGTGACACTTCAATTAGCCTCTCGTCCTCCCTGCCGCTAAAAATCAGATTGCGAGCCATGTTGGGGACAAGGCAGGTCATTAAAACATCCTTAAAAACCCACAAGATTTACTGTAGGCAATGGATTTAGGTTGCATTTTCTGACAGACCTAGCTGCACTCACCCTCGCCTCCCCAGATGGAATAAAAGCTATCTAGTGGTAATTGCAGAGGAAAAACTGACTTTGTGGTGTCAGAAGCACTCTGTTTGCCCTCTCATTTCTCTCATTTCTCTCTGCTCTTGCTTGGATTGCTGCCCCTTTCCTGGTGGCCATCATCCATTCCACTCAACGCCCGGGTGTTGTTCCAGGCCCATTTGAGTGTAGTCTGGCAGCTTGAGTACACTGTACTGAGGTCTTTGAGGGGTATGTGAGAAGGAGGCTCCTTGTGTATCAGCTCTTGTCTCTGATGTGGCCAAACTGTCTGAAAGCAGTGGGGAGTCTGTCAGGAAGATACACTTGATACAGAGGACGGGGTGCATTTCATTTCCCTATTGTGACATCAAAACGCCATGTCTAATGTCAATAGTGAGGGACTCTCGATTACACACTAACTATGTGAACAGCAAACCAACTAGGACTAAAAACGTTGTTCAGTCGTTTGTCAAACAATAGAGTTCTAAAGTTACTGTTGGAAGGCATCTGTTGCATGATCTGGTTCCTGACAGCTGTTCACAACTTTGTAACGTCACCATCTCAAACACACTTAAACAGACTCTGCTTCACACAGCATGATAGCATCTCCACTCTGATGTGCTAGTCTGGGCTGCTATGCTGGTTTTGAAGTTTTTGTTAGTGAAGCCTTTGAGATACTATTCTTTCAGATGATGTGTGGATTACGATTAGGTAGTGGAAGTTTTGTGTAATACAGGATAGATAGATTTTCAGGATCTATTGAGTCTGAGGAGCCAAGACACAAACGGTACTGTTTTTGAATGCACAGGATGTCCTTCTAAATGCATCCAGGAACCCACAGCTTTCAATAAATTATGTGACGAAGCTACCACGTAACATCAGTATGCACTCAAATTGATCAATGAACAAATATGATCACTCTCACGTGTTGTCTACTCTCCAGAATAGCAATATACTTCATGCCATATTAATGGATAACGAGACTTTGCATTTGTAGAATAGTTCCATTCTACAGTGTCTTTCCATACCATCCCCCAGCTATTAATTGCCACTGTCTGGACCAAGTTAAAGTCTCTCCACGCCCCACACTGCCCTGCAGGTTCCTCTTAATTTTCTGGGATCTTTAATGATTTTGTGTTCCATTAAATGTTTCCCTCTTACACCAGACGTTATGCAGGATTATAATAATTTAAAAAAATGGGCTGATTTACATTTAAATAGAAAATCAATGTCTTCCTAATAACAATGTGCTATAATCCACCTTAACTATCATCCAAGGAGGTTAAATTGTGAAATGTTACATGCAGCGGCCCATGGGTCCTTTACCTTGTGGGCCCTCCTGGGATCCTAACCCTGGCGCCTGACCATTCCCCTTTGAAGAGAGAGGAGGAGAGTGAGACAGAGGGAGGAGGTGTGGCAGAGAGTCCACATAGTGTACTATCCCATTAGTTTATTATTTTTCAGGTTTGCCTAAAGATTGCATGACACACTGAGTGTGATGCCTGCTTTTATCTGCTGTGTGGGTATATTTGAAAGGGAGGAGTTGCATATTTCAAGTCTCTATCCTTTTAGTGGCATGTTAACCAAAAGGGTAGCAGACCTTGGGCAGATTTGACCACATTATAACAATCTGCTGTTAAAGACCATTAGAAACACATCTTGTTTTAAGGCATGCTTCAGCCCACCTGTTTCTGGATAGTCAAAGTTTGTTCTATCTATTGTTTTCTAAACACTGTACATTAAAATTCCACACCCCTGATTTTTACTTCTCAGCTAGAGAGCATGATGAGGCTAAGAGAGTTCAACACTGGGACTGTGGCATACAATACTGGTCAAAAGTTTTAGAACACCTACTCATTCAAGGGTTTTTCTTAATTTTTTTACTATTTTCTACATTGTAGGATAATGGTGAAGACATCAACACTGTGAAATAACACATATGGAATCATGTACTAACCCAAAAAGTGTTCTTCAAATAGCCTTGTGACAGCTTTGCACACACTTGGCATTTTCTCAACTAGCTTCATCTGGAATGCTTTTCCAACAGTCTTGAAGGAGTTCCCACATATGCCAAGCTGTTTTCCTTCACTCTGCAGTCCGACTCATCTCAAACCATCTCAATTTGTGATTCAAATGACCTAGTTAAATAAAGGAACAAGAAAAAGAAAAGAACAATCTGGTTGAGGCCAGGTCATCTGATGCAGCACCCCATCACTCTCCTTCTTAGTCAAATAGCCCTTATACAGCCTGGAGGTGTGTTGGGTCATTGTCCTGTTAAAAAACAAATGATAGTCCCACTAAGCCCAAACCAAATGTGATTTCATCATAGCACTTGATGGATTTTGCAACTGCACTTGAAGAAACTTTCAAAGTTCTTGACATTTTCCATATTGACTGACCTTCATGTCTCAAAATAATGATGGACTGTCGTTTCTCGTTGCTTTTTTGAGCTGCTCTTGCCATAATATGAACTTGGTCTTTTACCAAATAGGGCTATCTTCTGTATACCCTTACTACCTTGTCACAACACAACTGATTGGCTCAAACACATCAAAAAGGAAAGAAATTCCACAAATTCACTTTTAAGGAGGCACACCTTAATTGAACTGCATTGCAGGTGAGTAGCTCATGAAGCTGGTTGAGAGAATGCCAAGAGTGGGCAAAGCTGTCACCAAAGGTAATGGTGGATATTTGAATCATCTTAAATATAAAATGTATTTTGATTTGTTCAACAATTTTTGGTTACTACATGATTCCATATGTGTTATTTCATAGCTTTGATGTCTTCACTACTATTCTACAATGTAGAAAATAGTCAAAATAAAGAAAATAAAGAAAAACCCTTGAATTAGTAGGTGTTCTAAACATTTGACCAGTAATGTATGACCTGAAGGGTCTTATATTGTGATCTCTCAAATGTAAAACAGAAGATAGTCTCACTGAAAACATCTATAGCCAGTCATTGGTAGGCCCATATGTGTAAAATGTAATGTTATAACTAATGAGCCATAACCACAGCCTTTACAATGCAGTGAATGGTTAGAATGTCCCTTTATTAAGCTGTGTAGCACTTTCCCTAACGAAATGCATGTCTGCTTGTCACGTATAGGTAAATTAGTTGGTGCTAAACTGGTAAAGAGGTTTGAGTTTGATCAATTCATAGGATAGTGAGCAGCTTCAATATCATATGCTGTACAAACTACACAATACTTTCCCTGTCTATTTCTCGCTCTCTGTCAATGTCCTGGCATTCAATGTTTTTCCCTTGCACTGGGTTTTCCATCGGGGATAGATTGTGCGTCACTTAACTGAGGCCCCTCCATTGCTTCAGGTGTGCATGGTTTTACCGTGAACTAATTAGTCATAGTTATTAGGAGAACTGGGGAACATGTGAAAAGTGTTTTGCTGACTGAGGCACAATGGTTAAAGCATCAAAGCAAGCAGGGTACCTATTTTCTAATACTTCACCTTGAAAGGGTTCGTCATAAGAAGGATGGGATCCACAGGCCTATTTTTCACTGGAGGGATTTTCAGAACAATCAGAGTTCTAACTATCTGTCTGATCCTGCATGCTAAAAGAAGCATAAACTCTGCCCCAAGCACTGTCATTACTATTGAAGACTGTTGAACATAAACGTAAAAACAATTAATTCATTTCTATTATTATTAGTATTATTATTATTGTTAAGAAGACCAGATATATACAATATGGTCCATTCTAAAGCATTTAGCTGTCACGTTCTGACCTTTATTTCCGTTGTATTGTATTTATTTAGTATGGTCAAGGCGTGAGTTGGGTGGGCAGTCTATGTTTGTTTTTCTATGTTTTGGGGCATTTCTATGTTTTCGGCCTAGTATGGTTCTCAATCAGAGGCAGGTGTCATTAGTTGTCTCTGATTGAGAATCATACTTAGGTAGCCTGGGTTGCACTGTTTGTTTGTGGGTGATTGTCTATGTTAGTGGCTTGTGTCAGCACAGGTCTCATTTTGTAGCTTCACGGTCGAATTTGGTTTATTGTTTTTGTTACTCTTTTGTATAGTGTTCAGTCTTTCTTTATTAAAGATTTTACCATGGACACTTACCACGCCGCATATTGGTCCTCTGATCCTTCTCGCCTCTCCTCTTCAGACGAAGAGGAGGACGACCGTGACATTAGCACATTGTGCAGTGAAGAATTTAAATACTTTAGAGATCAGGCAATTTAGGTGAATTATATTATTCAGTAGAAAGTATTTGGTTTCAATTACTGTGCTATGTCAAATAGTGGTCATAAGAAAAGATCATATAACTATCACTTTAATCTTCCAGTTTTTATGTTTTATGAGTAACTATCCAGTGAAAATCACAGTTTTAAAAGTTTCTATTATGTTAACTTATACCCAAACTATGTTATTGACTCGTCTTATACTCGCATTTGTGGCCAAAGCATAAATGGAAGAAAAAACACGTAAAAACTCCACCCAGGCTTGACATTTAAAAATGTCTTGTTTTTTTTCTCATAGAACATGATGTCGTGTTGGCTCATTGGCTGAGCTGCCCAATCAGTGGTCTACTCACATGATCGGTATACAATCAGACCATTTTGTTGGTGGGGTACACCTACATCATTCAAACACAGAAAAGCTGCTTTTTAACATACAATATTTTGGAAGGAAAACTATTTCACACATATTGTAATTAATTATTGGTCATATTTCATAGAAATCTGGAAACACTGGGCAGTTACTTTAAGTATTCATCAAAGCGGAAGTTTACCAAGAAAGTAAAGGGTAAAAATATTGAATCAATTGTAAACATTTTGACAACAATATTTAGAAGATTTTGATAACATACTTTATTTACTCTCAGACGGTGCTCTAACTGCCTTTATCGAATAGTTAATCATTTATTTTACAGCAATTATGCTCTTAGTATCTGCATAGCCTAGCTATTTTGATTGAGACATCTGTATCCTATTTGACCTTGTGTTGTTGATCTGTCTTAAGGTAAATACTATTTTCAGTGTGTCAATAAGTTGCACTATTTTCACATTTCAGAACAGAAGACTTTTTGCCAAAGTAAGGGTTACAACTGTGTCATGACGTTGCGCTGTTGGTGAGGTTTATGACCCCCATAAATACAATTCCCCCATTTCTTTCTCTACTCTATAGATTTGACTCTTGGAAAGCCTTTTGTTAACGTAGAGAGAGTCTGGTAACATCAAAAGGTTTGGAACGGAACCATATTTCGGTAATCCAACATAAAATAACTGATGATAGGATGACATAAACTCTATCTTGGAAAGTCTACACATTCTAGTTATCAGATTAACATGGAATTGTTGCGCAATTTAAATGTTTAAATATGAAACTATTTGTGAAAAGATTAAATGCAAATGTAGCTTCAAAATGAGATAATTGTTTTCATAAGTAAACTCTGCTCACTCAGTGGCCCCGCCCAAGTGAACTATGAAACTCAGGGTTGTGAACTATGAAACTCCCTTCTCTCCACCACTACAAAATCCCATTGACGAAAGTCAACCTTGGGTTCCTGATGACGTGAGGACTGCTGTCCATACGTTTAAAAGGGCTAATATCAACTACAGAACTAAGCCAACTCAGCGTGAGCTCTGGTTGCGAATGGTTGAACGACTACAACCTAACGAAATTAACATTGTGTTCCTGCTGACGTGAGGACTGATGTCCATATGTTTAGAAGGGCGAATTTCAACATGGAGGTTCCGATCGACACGCTGGAAGGATGAGTTTCGACTATACCGGCCAGAATATAGCATGAGTTTATAGTATGGCAACTTGGTTTGAACTTTGAACTCATATTCACTAAAGAAGTGATACATCCTAGATGTCGAGTTAGCAGCAGCAGCTGTAAACGTGGGCTAGGAAAGGATGGACAATCTCTTCAGAAAGACAGGGTACTACAACGTATCCGTTCTACCACACGACGACAGTACTAAAACATATCCGTTCTACCATAAGACATATTCTTCAAAGGACAAGGGAGATCTCTCCTGGGCAACCCAGCCTTCCATTGTTACGGATACAGGCATTCTGTGTGTGTATCCTGTGTGTATTTCTTTTCTCTCCTTCTCCCCTCCTCACAGCTGGCAATCATCATTCCCCAATCATTCACCATGCAGTCATCAATCAGAAGACACACCTCCTGTTTCCATTACCCAATCACATCCCCTGTCCCTTGGTTTAAAAACCCATTCAGTTGTTTCCTCTGGAGCTTGATCTCTTTGTGTTTCATTCTCTCTGTGTCTTTCTCTTAATCTCTCTATATATCTCACTCTCTAAATCTCTCTCTCTTTGGATTGAGCTGTCTTTTGTTTTTGCAACTATATGTCACTTTGTCTCCACCTGTGAGTATTGTTTTGGTTATGGTGTTTGACTGTTTGTTTGATGGTGGGAAAAGGAGGTACCTAGACAAGGCATACATTACCCGTAGGAATACTTTGTCTAAATACCCTAGTTAGAACTGGGCGGACCACCCACTGTACAGTGCCTTGCGAAAGTATTCGGCACCCTTGAACTTTGCGACCTTTTGCCACATTTCAGGCTTCAAACATAAAGATATAAAACTGTATTTTTTTATGAAGAATCAACAACAAGTGGGACACAATCATGAAGTGGAACGACATTTATTGGATATTTCAAACTTTTTTCACAAATCAAAAACTGAAAAATTGGGCGTGCAAAATTATTCAGCCCCTTTACGTTCAGTGCAGCAAACTCTCTCCAGAAGTTCAGTGAGGATCTCTGAATGATCCAATGTTGACCTAAATGACTAATGATGATAAATACAATCCACCTGTGTGTAATCAAGTCTCCGTATAAATGCACCTGCACTGTGATAGTCTCAGAGGTCCGTTAAAAGCGCAGAGAGCATCATGAAGAACAAGGAACACGCCAGGCAGGTCCGAGATACTGTTGTGAAGAAGTTTAATGCCGGATTTGGATACAAAAAGATTTCCCAAGCTTTAAACATCCCAAGGAGCACTGTGCAAGCGATAATATTGAAATGGAAGGAGTATCAGACCACTGCAAATCTACCAAGACCTGGCCGTCCCTCTAAACTTTCAGCTCATACAAGGAGAAGACTGATCAGAGATGCAGCCAAGAGGCCCATGATCACTCTGGATGAACTGCAGAGATCTATAGCTGAGGTGGGAGACTCTGTCCATAGGACAACAATCAGTCGTATATTGCACAAATCTGGCCTTTATGGAAGAGTGGCAAGAAGAAAGCCATTTCTTAAAGATATCCATAAAAAGTGTCGTTTAAAGTTTGCCACAAGCCACCTGGGAGACACACCAAACATGTGGAAGAAGGTGCTCTGGTCAGATGAAACCAAAATTGAACTTTTTGGCAACAATGCAAAACGTTATGTTTGGCGTAAAAGCAACACAGCTGAACACACCATCCCCACTGTCAAACATGGTGGTGGCAGCATCATGGTTTGGGCCTGCTTTTCTTCAGCAGGGACAGGGAAGATGGTTAAAATTGATGGGAAGATGGATGGAGCCAAATACAGGACCATTCTGGAAGAAAACCTGATGGAGTCTGCAAAAGACCTGAGACTGGGACGGAGATTTGTCTTCCAACAAGACAATGATCCAAAACATAAAGCAAAATCTACAATGGAATGGTTCAAAAATAAACATATCCAGGTGTTAGAATGGCCAAGTCAAAGTCCAGACCTGAATCCAATCGAGAATCTGTGGAAAGAACTGAAAACTGCTGTTCACAAATGCTCTCCATCCAACCTCACTGAGCTCGAGCTGTTTTGCAAGGAGGAATGGGAAAAAAATTCAGTCTATGGATGTGCAAAACTGATAGAGACATACCCCAAGCGACTTACAGCTGTAATCGCAGCAAAAGGTGGCGCGACAAAGTATTAACTTAAGGGGGCTGAATAATTTTACATGCCCAATTTTTCAGTTTTTGATTTGTTAAAAAAGTTTGAAATATCCAATAAATGTTGTTCCACTTCATGATTGTGTCCCACTTGTTGTTGATTCTTCACAAAAAAATACAGTTTTATATCTTTATGTTTGAAGCCTGAAATGTGGCAAAAGGTCGCAAAGTTCAAGGGGGCCGAATACTTTCGCAAGGCACTGTATTTTTGGTTAGTTAGCTAGCTGTTCTTAAAGCAGGTAGTCTAGCTTAGGGGTGTTTTCGGATACTTATTATTTCTTTCCTTGGGTCCAGCTCAGCTCCTTTTCCTGTCCCCCTTTCCCGGGTGTTTACAAAATAAACCATGAGTGTTTGATGGTCATTTAGTTGTCTGTGGTTTTTCGTTCCCACTGTTACTTTTTCACTATTATACTTTGCATGAGTTACGTTCCAGGTCTCGTTACCCTCCCCCTAGACTGCCGGGCCAAAGGGATTCGGAACATAAGTGGGGGCTCATCCGGGATCTGTCATTACAGACCCCCATGCCGCTCGTGCAGATTGTTATAGTGGTCTAGTTGAGCGTCATGGCTGATGTGGCATTAGTGTTTGCTATTTGTTGGCTCTTGTTTAGTAGTAGTTCTTGATGGCTACTTTTGATTTTAAATCCTTTTTGGATAACCCTTCATGGGAGGTTTTTGATAAATGTCGTAGAGTTGATATAATGACCTTGGCTGACCATTATTCAGTAGCTATTCGGCAGAGTTGAGTTGTCACGGAGGTTAAAAAGCTAGTGTTAAATGTTTTGTTGGAAGAGCAGGTGCTTGTATTACCACTGCCTGAGCCTACTACCCCTGTAGGGGATGTTGCTGCTCCTCTAAGCCCGGTGGTGTCTGAGAACAAGGGCGAGGCTAAAGCTCCAGCCACATTGCCCTGTTTTGATCCACTCTCCCCACTGTCAACCGGTGATGCCAGGAGGGATGTCCGTTCAATACAGTTCCAACTGGAGGCGGAAGAGCGAGCCCAAATTAGGCGAGAAAATCTCCAGTTGGAGATGTGTAAAATTGAGGCAGAAAAAGAACAGCGTCAGTTGGAGTTCAAAATGCGCCAGATGAAACTTGAGGCAGAGACAGCGAGGCTAGCCTCCGTTACTGCTGTGACTGTTAGGGAGGCGTCATAACCAGCTGCAGCTTCCAACACTTTTGATAGTAGTAAGCAGATGTAGGCCTTGGTACCAGTAGTAGACAGTAGTAGGCCTTGGTACCTTTGTTCAGAGAGTCAGAGGTTGACTCCTATTTTTGTGTTTTTGAACGTATAGCTGTAGCATTGAAATGGCCTTAAGAGGTATGGTGCCTATTACTTCATTGTAAAATAACTGGTAAAGCCCAAGAGGTTTGGTCAGCGCTACTTCTGGAAGACAGTTTGAATTATGAAGGGGTCAAAGCTACTGTTCTTCGTGCCTTTGAGCATGTGCCTGTGTTGAAAGACTTTGTGTTGACGCACAAGAGCATGTTTTCAGCTCATTCTGAGAGTAGAGCAACTGAATTGCCTACTTTTAGTCCTAGTCAGCCAGCACTAGTATATCAAGCACGCCAGAAAAATGAGCGTCCCTGTTTCTATTGTCATAAGGTGGGACATATGATTAATGATTGCTTCCTGCTAAAACGCAAACAAGGGATGCCTCTTCGTGCCAAGCCGCCAACAGGTGTTGGTACGGTTTGTGAGGTCTGAAACAAAAACAGGTGCCTCAGGGTAACTGTAGTTTGAAAGTCCCAATCGCCGACCGCAGTAATGAACCGTTCATTTTCGAGGGGTTTGTGTCCCTAACGAATGACGAAGCGTCTCGGCGTCCAGTTAAAAACCTTAGAGATACTGGTGCAGCGCAGTCGTCTATATTGTCTGATGTGTTGCCCTTATCCGACGATACATACTGTGGTTCCAGTGTGTTAGTTCAGGGTATTGAAATGGGTTTTGTCCCATTGCAATTGCACTTTGTGAGTGTACACTCTGAGACAATCAGTGGAATATTCAGAGTGGGGGTACGTCCTATGTTGTCAGTAAAAGGTGTGACCTTTATAATGGGTAACGATATTGCCGGAGGAAAGGTAGTACCCGTATTGGAAGTGTTGGATAAAAGTGACCACTCTCTCTCCAATGAGCTGGCACAGATTTATCCACTTGTGTTCCTCGCTTGTTCTGTCACTCGTGCTCAGGCACGACAAAAGGGTGACGTGATAGATTTGTCAAACACTGTTCTGTTCAAAGAGGTTGATCAAGAGGATGGGTTGTGTGCTACCGCTGGGAAGCTGATCACCTCTGACAAACAGCCCAGGAAAGAATCAAAGAATATTGAACTTATTGCTGATGCAATACAGTTACAAGTCACTCGTGAGTAACCAAAAGGTTAACAAAAAGCTTGCCAAATGTTTTTCTAGTGTTGTCTCAATGGTAGAGGTAAAGAAGAAGAACGTAGCGTACTTCATTGATGGTAATTGCGTCATGCGCAAATGGACATCCCATGTAGACGTGGATGGAGATTGGAATGCTATTTACCAAATAGTGATTCCTACAGTCTTTCGACAAAATGTGTTGTCCCTTGCTCATGATCACCAGTGGTCTGGTCATTTAGGAATCACCAAGACTTATGATCGGATCCTTCGACATTTCTTTTGACCAGGTTTAAAACAAGATGTGGCTCAGTTCTGTCACACATGTCATAACACAGGAAAACCAAATCAGGTTATTCTTCCAGCTCTTCTTTTTCCTATACCTGTCATAGGTGAACCATTCGAACATGTGGTGGTTGATTGTTAGATCTTTACGGAAGACAAAATCAGGTAACCAGTTTCTGTTAACGGTTATGTGTATGGCAACAAGATACCCCGAGGCCATTCCTCTACGAAGGATTACAGCTCCGGTAGTGAGTAAACCCTTAATTACATTTTTCAAGACATTCGGGTTACCTAAAGTGGTACAAAGTGATCAAGGTACCAATTTCCTATCAAAGCTCTTCAAGCAGGTGTTAAAATCCTTGTCAATTACACACCGTGTGGCAAGCGCATATCACCCAGAGTCTCAGGGTGCGCTTGAACGATGGCATCAGACACTGAAGGCTATGCTTTGTAAATATTGTTTGGAATCTGTGAAAGACTGGAATGAGGGAGTTCCTCTAGTTTTGTTTGCTGCTCGTGAAACTGTACAGGAGTCCCTAGGGTTCATTCCGGCTGAACTAATGTTTGGTCACACAGTGAGAGGACCACTGAAAGTCCTTAAATAAGTTTTTGTCCCAAGAGTTGTGTACAGGAGATGAGAATGTGTTAGTTGCTTTCGTGAGTGACGACACCAAGCCTGTGCTCTCGCAAAGGAAGCTCTGTCTTCCTCACAGAGGAGTATGAAAATACACTATAATAAACAGGCTGTTTCTCGTCCACAACAGCCAGGTGACCAAGTACTGGTGTTATTGCCTGTTCCAGGATCTTCACTGTCAGCTTGTTTCTCTGGTCTTTTTTAATTGAAAATAAATTAAGTGAAACTTATTATGTGCTTCAAACTCCTGATAGAAAACGCCAATCTCATGTTGAAAGCATATCACACCCGACCCATCACCCAGTCAGATAGTTCAAAAACAGAGGCAGGTACTACAGTCTCCTCTGCTTCTGCTGCTATGATAGTGGGCTGTCATATTGCTGTTGATGGAGATGTAGATGGAGTTGCGCAACACTCTGCAGCAGTGCGTTAGATTACCCAACTCAGAAATGCTGATGTCCATCCAATCAGGTCTGGTTAATTTAAAGGACGGACAGGCCGACGATATTGTCCGGCTACTACACAGTTGTCCACGTCTTTTTAATGACGTTCCTACTCGCACAAACGTGTTGGGACATGACGTTAGTGTTGGAGATGCTGCCCCTATCAAGCAACACCCATATCGTGTCAATGCTTCTAAGCGGAAGATAATGAGGGATGAAGTGAGATATTTGTTGGAGAATGACCTGGCTACGCCAACTCCAGCCCTTGGAGTTCTCCTTGCATTCTGGTTCCTAAACCTGATGGTACGTCCAGGTTATGTACAGATTATCGAAAGGTAAATTCTGTCACAATGCCAGATTTGTTCCCGTTACCCAGACTGGACGACTGTATTGGCACTGTTGGTGCTGCTACTTATATAACTAAGTTGGACCTCTTAAAAGGTTACTGGCAGGTTCCGTTAACCTCACGTGCTACTTCGACCAAATATTTCTTGCATTTTCCTTTTTCAAATGGGGGGTTATTTAGAATGCATAATATTCTGTATTTACGATGGCATAGCTTCATAAGGTCCGATAGAGACCCAATCCTTTCGTTCCTCAGTCTTCCTGCGCTTTCATTCAAACCCAACGGCCTATCTTTGTGTAACCAGCTGTGATATTGGTTCCGTCCTCTAGGGACGTTTTCTTGTATGTAAATAGTAATCAATGTATGATCCATCCTGGGTACATGTAATTCTATGTGATTATTTAGTAAATAAATAATTAAACCAAATTTTGTATTGCTGATTCAACTTGTTAGTCAGGGTTCATGAAGATAAGACTGAATAAGGTGACGATTAATAATTGACTGCTATTTATATAAAATATTACCAGGTCTTGGTAAGAGTTTATTCGGAAGACAACAGCTCTATAAACATTCTTTAGTGGTGCCCCGACTTTCTAGTTAATTACATTTACATGATTAGCTCAATCAGGTAATATTAATAGCAGAGAAAGGTTTTTATAGAGTAGCATGTCATATCACTTAATCCGGCATAGCAAAGACACGACAACTGTCACACCCTAATCTGTTTCATCTGTCTTGTGATTGTCTCCAACCCCCACCAGGTGTCTCTCATTACCTCATGTGTATTTAAACTTGCGTTTTCCTGCCTGACGTCCTATACCTGCCTGACTCTGATTTGGATTACGACTCTTTGCCTGCCTTGACCTACCGATTGCCTGCAACTTTTACTGTAATAAACTTTAAGACTCGTACTATCTGCCTCCTGTGTCTGCATCTGGGTCTTAGCCTGAGCCGTGATAGTACGAACTGGCCATTACTGACCAAGCAGACTCGGACCAGCCTTGCAATGCTGTCTCCTCCCCAGGAACCATCATTGGAAGACATGAGGAGTTACTGCAAAGCCTTATGGAAGGACTCCATACCCTGGCAGAACGCCAAGACCATGTGTTGAATACATTGCTGGAGCAATTCTGCAGATTTCCAACTAGGCAGCAAGCCACAACAGTAATCCCCCATACTCTCAGCAACCCCGCAACCAGCGACGCTTCTTCCCAGCCTACCCCGGTGTCCCAAGAACCTCGCTTACCACCTCCGGAGCACTACTCTGGATATTCTGGAACCTGCCGCGGAGTACCAGGACTAACTGGAGGTTTTCAACTCTGCCCACTTCACATCTCTTCCTACACATTGGCTCTATGACCATGCTATCAACCTTCTCCTGTGCACCACACCACTTTGACTTCATTCCCTGTTGAGTCCGGACAACAAAGCGATGCAAGGGTACATTGAGAACTCTCTCGCTGCAGGGATTATACGTCCATAATCCCCACCAGTGCAGGGTTCTTCTTTGTGAAGAAGAAGGGCAAGATCCTACATCTGTGTATCGACTACTGGGGTCTTAATGACATTACCGCTACCACTCATCTCCTCTGCTTTTGAGCCGCTCCAGGGAGTGGTCATCTTCTCCAAGTTGGACCTTCGGAATGCCTACCATCTGGTTCGGACACTGGAAGGAGACGAGTGGAAGACAGCCTTCAACACGGCTAGCGGGCACTACGAGTACCTGATGGTGGCGCTCGGACCGACCAATGCTGCCGCTGTGTTCAAGGCCCTGGTCAATGATATGCTCCATGACATGTTGAATCAATTTCTGTTTGTCTATCTCGATGACATCCTAATTTTTTCCCGTTCAGCTCTAGAGCACGTCTTCCATGTCCGACAGGTCATCCAGCGTCTTCTGGAGAACCAGCTTTTCGTGAAGGCGGAGAAATGTGACTTCCATTGCGCTACCATCTTATTCCTGGGACACGTCATTGCTGCAGGGAATATTCAGATGAACCCTAACAAGGTGAGCGTGGTGGTGGATTGGCCTCAACCCACATCCAGAGTGCAGCTGCAATGTTTCCTGCTAATTTCTACTGTTGTTTCATCTGGGGTTACCCTTGCTTCCCACCTCTCTGCACTCACCTCTCCCAAAGTTCCATCCATATGGTCTCCAGCAGTTGACTGGGCATTCTCAGACCTCAAGCAGTGACTCACTACAGCTCCCATCTTAATTCATCCGGACACGTCCTATTAGTTTGTGGTGGAGGTCGACGCCTTGGATGTCGGAGTGGGGGCTGCCTTGTCCTAGCGTTCTGCCTAGGACCCAAAGCTGCTTCCCTGCCCCTTCCTTTCCCATCGTCTTAACCCCACTGAGAGGGACTATGATGTGGGAAATGGAGAATTACTCGCAGTTAAGATGATGTTGGAGGAGTGTAGGCACTGGTTAGAAAGGGCAGAATATCCATTCTTGGTGTGGACAGACCATAAGATCCTGGAATATCTCCACACCGTCTAAAGCCTCAACTCCAGGCAGTTGAGATGGGCCCTAATTCACTTGTTTCCATTTCACTATCTCCTACCGTCCGTGGTCCAAGAATGTGAAGCCTGACGCACTCTCAGGTCTCTACAACTACTACACCATCGGACCCCGAGATGATCCTCCCTACTTCCTGTCTAGTGGCTGATATCATCTGGGGAATAGAAAGTCTGGTCCGCGAGGCTAACTGGACGTTTGTCCCAGACTCTGCCCATGCTCTGGTCCTGGAATGGGCTCATTCCTCGAGACTCACCTGTCATCCTGGCTCCCATCGGACCTTGGCTTTCATCCGACAATGTTTTTGATGGCCCACCATGGTTCCTGAAGTCTTCACGTTCGTTGCCGCCTGTGTGTGCTCAGAACAAGACTCCACGGCAAGCTCCGGCTGGCCTACTTCAACCACTCCCTGTTACTCACCGCCCCTGGTCCCTTGTCCTTGGACTTCATCCGTCAGATGGCAACACCACTATCCTTATGGTGATGGATTTCCATTTTATCCCCGTTCCTAAGTTGCCCTCAGCTAAGGAGACGGCCCAGCTTATGTTGCAGCACATCTTCCGGATCCATGGACTTCCAGTAGACATGGTCTCTGATCGCAGTCCTCAGTTCTCAAACCGGTTCTGGAAGTCGTTCTGCACCCTCGTTGGGTTGTCGCCCAGCCTGTCCTCTGGTTTTCATCCCCAGTCTAAAGGCCATTTGGAGCGAGCCAATCGGGACCTGGAGATGACTCTTCGTTGCCCCTTCTCCACCAATCCCACCACCTGGAGCCAGTAACTTGTGTGGGTGGAATATGTCCCCAACACCCTTCCCTGATCTGCTACTGGTCTCTCGCCGTTTGAGTGTTCCCTGGGCTATCAGCCACCACTCTTCTCTGAACAAGAGGAAGAGGTCAGCATACCTTCTACCTAGATGTTCGTCTGTCACTGTACCTGGAAGAGATCCCGGACCACTCTTCTCAAAACCACCTCTATGTATCGACAACAGGCGAACCGCCACCGGACCACTGCTCCCTGCTACCATTCGGGATCTGCCCCTCCGGATGGAGTCCGCACCCTTCGTACACATCACAATTTAATGTATCTTGAATTAAACCGCTGTCGCACAGCCATTTGTCTCCTGTTTCCGACCAGCGTGCTCCGTGTTTCTTGTGCTCTAGTTTTTGCTTTTCCTAGTCTTCCCAGTTCTGACCTTTCTACCTGTCCTGACCCTGAACCTGCCTGTTGTCCTGTGCCTGCCTGACTCTGATTTGGATTACGACTCTTTGCCTGCATTGGCCTACCGATTGCCTGCCCCTTGTTCTGTAATAAACTCTGAGACTCGTACTATCCGCCTCCTGTGTCTGCATCTGGGTCTTAGCTGTGATTACAACACTACAAGATTCTGGCCTTCGTGTCCAATGAATCATATTCAATCAAATCATTAAATCAAATTAACAGGGAATCTTTAGATGACAACTCGTCAAATGTATGTGAGTGTGCAGCATGCATATTACATTAAATAATTGTATTTCTTGGATTGCTAATAATTTATTTGAGTTATGTTCTTTAGTATCTGCATAACCAAGCTATTTTGATTGATGTGTGTGTCAAGTGTATCTTATTTGAACTGTAATTCTTTAATGAGTTTTGCACTGTGTGATTATGTTCAAATCAACTGTTATGTGTCACATGCTTCGTAAACAACAGAACAATAATAATACCTTGAATACCTTGAGTAACAATAACTTGGCTGTGTACTCAGTGTACCAGTACTGAGTCAATGTGCAGGGGTACTAGGTAATTGAGGTAGATATATACATATAGGTAGGGGTAAAGTGGCTAGGCAGCAGGATAAATACTTAACAGTAGCAGCAGCGTGTATGATGAAGTTGCACTATTTTCAAATGTCAGAACAGAACAGTTTTGCCAAAGTAAGAGTTATGCTGGGCATTGTGTCCATTTAATTCTATTCAATCAAGTCATTAAAGTTAACACGGACTCTTTAGATGACAACTCGTCAAATGCGTCTCAGTGTGCAGCATGCACATTACATTGAATATGAAAATGTAAACCCAGTGCTGATGCTGCTTAATTCTTGTCTAAAAATCAATTTCAGCTGATTTATGAATTGTCAAGGCCTCCCCACTAATTGGGGTAGCTTAATCAATGGGAGCAGGCCACAGAAACAACATTTGATGAGATCTCATCTCCAATACTCCTTGACACGAGCACTAGCCTTGGTCTTAAAAAAACACAATCAATACCATCATCACTTTAGCTGTCTTCCTCTAAACTGTATTTCTTACTCTCCCTTTTTCCTTCCTATCCCATTCCTTATCTTCTCACTCTTAATGAAATCCACACACATAACTTAGTAGCATTCTCCACTGGACGGATTGATTTCCACCCACCACAGTTCAATTGAACTGTACTGTACGGAGGGGATGGGAATATTCCCTTAGTACATTCCCTTAGTGCTTCACTTCCCCTGGGCATTGGCTTTCAGCGTTATCTGTCATACCTCATGGCCTTTACAATTGGCTCAATAGGGTGGCCTATAGTGTGCTTTACTAAGCAGAAATGTCTCAGCCTTAGACCATACTGTAGGTTCCTCTGGCCCATCAACAGAATGAACCATGGGTATGTCCCAAATACTACTGTCTCTTAAGGCATTGGCTGATATTTTATGATAAGTATATTGATAAAAATATGACAAGGATAGTATTACAGAAAATACGTAATCAGTGAAGGTGATAAAGCCATCTTCATCACTATTCAACCACTGTGAAGACTTTAGGGAAAATTATAAGTTCTTACTGAGTTGGGTCAGTTCTCTTTGAATTATCTTTTTGTATCTCTTCACTTGTCCAACTCGTCACATTCCTACCTGACAGGCTAAATGTTATTTAAGATCTGTCTCTACTCCTCCGACACCTACTGCCTCAATACTCAATACACACCATGGAAGACCTTGTAGTGCTGCAAGTGATTCAGTTTAGGTTCTGTAAGGATTACTGGTCAAAACAAGATCAACAAGTAGACATGTGAGAAGGGCTTAAGCTGTAAAACATATTTGGAAATGCCTTATAACAAAAAATAATCTATGAATATTAAACAATGTTTGGACTTCATAGTCTCCATTTCGTATGAAAGGAAGAATCTCGTGAGAACATTTAAATGCAAAGTCTTAAAAAAAGCACATTAATAGTATAGTGGAAAGCATGTGCTCGACTTCCCGTAGATGAGCGCCCATGGATTATACAGCAGTCATCCTCAGCCAGTGTTATTAAACCTTTGCAATGAACGCTTGAGAGAAAAAAAGTCAAAAATTAGTTTAAAAAAAAAAAACCTGCTGATAGATACTAGACCAGAGAGAGCATGTGCTAAATATTGTCGTGAAGTTAATTAATGATAAACCCAATAAAGTCAGAACAAAGCCCACTGTCTTTGGAGCTTGGGAATAATGCACGCTTGTCAAGAGTTTGGGAGGCTGCAGAGGAGCTTTTTATTGAATAAGTTTATGATAGCCAGGCTCTGGGACTGGAGAAGTTGATTAATTATGCAAGTATAGCATGCATTTTTTATTTCCTTTTGTTGAGAATGAACTGGAAGACAGTGTCAAGGGAAAGTTCAAATCTGCTTTAGCATGTAGTATCGGTGCATCTTTATATTGTACTATTTACAATAGCATAGGCCAAGCTTAATCAATGGCAGGTTGTCAGATGCCTTTCCATCAGGTGTGCCGTGATCGTAGGCAGCCATTGATTTTTTATTTTTTATTTTTTTATTAACCCTTCCCAATATATTAACCCAATATATGTTTGTATTTTTTTATAGCTTTTCTGCTACTTATACATACATTTTACATATACATTTTACATACATACGTGTATGTTGAATAAACATTTTTCATACATGGTACTTTTATATAAAGCAGTCACATAACAATAATGCATTACCAAAGCTAAGCTCTTTAATCCCACCCCTCAACCACTCTCAGCCCATCCCACCTATCACCATAGACCACCCTCATTAGGTTTCCACATATTCTCAATTGTGCTGTGATGTTTTTCCATACATGTTGAACATTTTTAATCTTATAGTATCCAGAGATTGTGAGCTAAAGATGAAAACCTTTCCTACACCGTGTTATTATATTATTTATTGACTGACTATTACGTTCCAAATCGCCCAACACTGCTATTTGTAAGGTTCATTTTAAGTGAATGTTGTGAAATAAGCTACACAGGGGCGATACCAGAATAAATGATCTAGTGATTCTATCTACTCGCAGCAAAATCTACAGAGCTGAGATTGTTGTATGCCGCATATACATAGCATTCTGTTGGTGGCAAGAATTTAGAATAATAATTTAAAATGAAAAACTTGAAGGATTGAATCAAGTGTTATTTTATTGTACCAGTTCATGAACCACGAGCCATGGAATCGATACATCGAAAATCGCTTCCCATTTATTTAGCAACTTGTGTGTTGCAGCCATCAACATTTTTGTCCTCAAATGAAACTGGTATATTTTTGTACTTATCCTAATTCCTTTCAGACAATTTGTATCTTTAATAAATGGCAGGCCAACAAGTTCCTTACCTTCTCCCTTTTTCCACTTGCCTCCTCCATTTTTTGGAAATGCTCTAATCAATTGGTTGTAAGTTTGGGCAGACATTTCAATTAAATCATTTTTCCCTCATCAATCTACAAACACTATCCCATAATGGGATTTTTTTAATGTATACTAGTTTATTAAAAAAAATATCACATTTACATAAGTATTCAGTATGTTGAAGCACCTTGGGCAGCGATTACAGCATTACGTTTTCTTGGGTATGACTCTACAAGCTTGGCACACCTGTATTTGGAGAGTTTCTCCCATTCTTCTCTGCAGGTCCTCTCAAGCTCTGTTAGGTTGGAAGGGGAGCTTTGCCTGCACAGCTATTTTCAGGTCTCTCCAGAGATGTTCGATCGGGGTCAAGAGTGGCCCAGCCAGAACCCAGACAAGGACATTCAGAGACTTGTCCCGAAGCCACTCCTACGTTGTCTTGGCTCTGTTCTTAAGGTTGTTGTCCTGTTGGAAGGTGACCCTTCACCCCAGTCTTGGGTCCTGAGTGCTCTGGAGCAGGCTTTCATCATGATTCTCGCTAAACTTTGCTCCATTCATCTTTCCCTCAATCCTGACTAGTCTCCCAGTCCCTGCCTTTGAAAAACAACCCCACAGCATGATGCTGCCACCACCATGCTTCACCGTAGGGATGGTGCCAGGTTTCTTTAAAATGTGAAGCTTTGCATTCAGGCCAAACAGTTCACTCTTGGTTTCATCAGACCAGAGAATCTTGTTTCTCATGGTCTGGGATTCTTTAGGTGTCTTTTGGCAAACTCTGAGCTGGCCAAGGGGTCTGAAAACCTTCCGAAAGGCACTCTATTTTCGATTGCTGCATATGTGACACAACTCCTCCGTTTATATTCATGGCCATAATAAATAGATGTGGAGACAATGGACAGCCTCTTAAAATTCAACTAGAATTGTATATAAATTAAAATGCCTTTTCAAAATCTGCTATGAAGGCCAGGCCTGGTATTTTTGATATTTCGTAATGTTCAATTGTTTCAAGTAATTGTCATATTTTATCTCCATTACGTATAATCCATGTAAAAAAAACCTGTCTGATCAGTATTAACAATATCTGGTAAAACCTTTTTTATTCTATGTGCTATTCATTTCGCAAGGATTTTCGCATCACAACATTAAAGTGCAAGAGTCCTCCAGTTTTTTAAATGGACTGGATCTTTATACCTACCATTTGGGTCCTCTTTTAATAGTAATGAAATCAGACATTCTTGTTAAGTTCCTGAAAGTAAAACATGCTAATAATGGATATTTGAGTACATCATTAAAGGTCTGATATAACTCTACTGGTATACCATCAAGCCCGGGTGTTTTTCCAAAGTGAAAAGACTTAGTTGCCTCAAAGTTCGTCTTCTGTAAATTGGCCTTCACACAGGTTTTTCTGTAAATTTGTTAATTTTACATTATTGTTATTATTAGGAAAGAAAACCTTACAGTTAACATCATTCAGTGGAAATGGAGGAGCCTGAAAAGAAAACATATGCTTAAATGTCATTTGGTGAATCATGGATCACTCCATTTGTAATGAGTTTTTGTAAATTGTTTTTGATAGCATTTCTATGTTGAAGATTCGAGACAATTGTTGTGCATTTTCAACTTTTTCCATCCAATTTGCTTTATTTTTGGAATACATTTTTGGAATACATTACACCTGATCATACTTGAAGACGGTGCCAGAGAAGATGCCTGAATTATTTTGCACGCCCAATTTTTCAGTTTTTGATTTGTTAAAAAAGTTTGAAATATCCAATAAATGTCGTTCCACTTCATGATTGTGTCCCACTTGTTGTTGATTCTTCACAAAAAAAATACAGTTTTCTATCTTTATGTTTGAAGCCTGAAATGTGGCAAAAGGTCGCAAAGTTCAAGGGGGCCGAATACTTTCGCAAGGCACTGTATATTTATATCACAAACACTTTTTTTTAGAAAATTGGACCATTTTAGGCCCTTTTTAGACCTATACATGCCTCCTGTAAGACTCTATGATCCGTGAAGTGTACATGGTACAGACAACATGTTGGTGTTATTGTATCAAATCAAATTGTATTTGTCACATCCGCCGAAAACAAAATATGTAGACCTTACAGTGAAATGCTTACTTACATGCCCTTAACGAGCAATGCAGTTTTAGAAAAAATACCATCCCCAAAAAGAAATAAAAGCAACAAATAATTAAAGATCAGCAGTAAAATAACAATAGCGAGGCTATATACAGGGGGTACCGGTACAGAGTCAGACTTGTTTTTCCCTTTAAGATAGCAAACTGGCTCTAATTAATATCTGTAGCTCATACTGGTGATACTGTAGCTCAGTGGTTTCAATATCAGACATCACCACTTTGCATTGTGCTGATATTTCTATGGCATTGCGTTGGAATCCAACTCTGTTATGGGCAACCCCATTTTTACTGCAGATGTGATGTGGTGTCCTTGTTAATAAATGCGTTGTGCCTGTAATGGCAAATCTGTTTTGGAGATTTATAGATACGATTGCCTGATAGAACGTTTTTCTTCAGACTTTAACTGACATTCTACAAATGTCTATCATTACCTTTTATTGCTTGTGTTGTTATTTTACACAGTTACCTCTATTTCTTTCTGCTTCTGCTGCAATGTGTCAAAACTACCCGAACAAATACGCTTGTAACCTTTTAAGTGGCTTTGGACAGATCACCGATCCAGTCAAAATAACTGGACTGCTGGATTTTGATATGCTATCCCCCTAGGAGGCTCAGCATAACATGCAGATACTGGAGTTCAGGCAGACAGGCACTATGGCTAGTGAGCAATAACTTTCCAAACAACAGGCAGGAAAAAAATAGCATGTGAGACTGTTGCTGCTTTCGTGGTATTGAGCCAACCAATCCCTAATTTAAGGTCCAGGGGAAACCTGGTGCCGTTGATTTTCTTCCCTGTTTCATTACAGCCGATCCCTTTCAATAAACAATGGTGGAGGGGGCCATGGGCTCAATAGACCATGCACTCCTAACGCCGCCCGTTACAGATAAATCAACTTAAGTCAAAGCCAGATTGTTGTGCAAATGATGGCTGGTCTCCTGAATAAGATTTTTTTTAAATATTACTGCCACTATTTCTGCTTTGATAAATCGAGTGACACGATGGGGGGCCTTTGAGAGTTGGATACATCTGACTGTGAATACTAATAATAAAAATGAGGAAGGTCTTTGATAAGCGAACACAGACAGTCAGTAGTTATATTTTATAGCTGTATCTGTCCGCAGATGTTGGTATTAATTATCATAATCCATGATGCAACATTTTCCTTCAGGTGTTCATTATTGTTATGTTATAACTGCAGTGTTCACAGAGCCTTTGAATGTCTGAACATGAGACCAAATAATGAATTTGTGATTGGATGTAATTTAGTTGGGATGATAGAATAGGAGATTGCTTTGGCCATGTCTTTGATGTTACCCAGCTATGCATGACCAATGTGCCTGGCTGGTGCTCCAGTCTGGATAGGCCAAGGAGAGAAGATCCTGTTATAGGAGCCAAGCAGGTATTACCCCCTGATAGATGTGGGATAAGTGTCAGGTGCCTGCTATGCCAAAGTGCTAGATTGGTGGAGGAAGGAAATTACTTTCCTTTCTGGCCTCAGTCTCCCTTTGTACCTTGGTCCCAAGGGCAAGTGGTGACAGGAATGTGAAATGGAGAAAGTCAATGGCACCACCTTCCCTGCCTCCATCTATTCCTCCCTCTGTCCCAGACTCCACTCCTCTGATTACCTCGACGGCCATTTGATCACATCATCTCCCTCCGTCTGTACTATCTCCAAGTTTTTCTCTTTCCCTGTACTGGCTCCAAGCCTGTCCCTCAATGTCTCCATACCTGTCTTCACCCCAAGACAACCGTGTTTGTGTGGACACACGTGTGCATGTATTTGTTTGTTTGTCTGTGGGTGTCCAAGGATGTGTCTCAATGTGAACACTCTTATAGTGCAATACCAGTACCCTCATCGCTCATTGTGAACATTCCAGTACCCTTATCACATCTGTAGAAGGTCATAGACAGAAAACAAAAAACACAATGGTTCCAGAGACTCTGCTCATTGGTATGCGACACTGAAACTGTCAAGTTGTGTTCGCTCAAACCGTTCACTCTGTTATCAGCAGTCACTCAATGGTGGCACTACTGTCACATTTTGGGAGCTGCAAATCACTGGAAGTCGACAACACAAAAAGCTTCAGTGTTTATTCATTGTGATTTTTTTCTCCTTCTCCGTCCATTCAAAACAGAAGTGTTTGCCTCAAAGGCATCAGCATTGAGAAGTCTCATGTTCCTGCTGTCCCTCACTCCCTTTTTGTACTTTGCATTCACAGACAGACTGAGGAAGTGGAGTCTGTTATACCCTGCACAAATATTGAAAAGTGTTATTGTAGCTTTTTAAATGTAATGATTTGCATACCCTTGGTTGGATATATGACAGTGCCCTCCTGAATTATTGGCACCCTAGGTAAATATGTGACTGACCGGCTTGATTAGGTCTTTTGCAGCAAAATTTGAAATTGTGTTGTTTACTTTAGATAAAAGTAGACTCAGAGCTAGAAAATGGTATAGCATATAATACATTGGAGGAACCATGGGAAAGTTGTTCTGCTTAGAAAGTTGATACATTTGTAACCCAACTTTTGAGAAAATGGCCCTTGAATGTTTTGGTAAATCTACTGGAGAGCTATTCTTTGTCTACGCCCATTCAGCATTGTTCACACCCTCTTAAGCCTTAGCTCCACTCATCTCTTTAAGGATTCACATGTGAGGCCAGTGCGAACCAGAGTGAGCACTGTAGTGTACTAAACAACCAAAGATTTCAAGACTAAAGCCTGGTTTATACTACGTCAATCGACATGTTGTCGCAGTGACATCATGAACATTCTATTGTCATCCAACATCAAACTTGTCATTGTCGTTATGAAAAAACATCAACAAAAAAATTACAGGCTGCGTGACATCAGCAGCCCGGTGGTCCAAAATAGCATAACTAGTGTATTTTTACACCAATAAACCGATCCATTTAAAAAAGGATTAGCATATGTCAATCTAGAAAATCAGGCAACTAAATGCAAGTTTCTAAACAATATTTCTAGAAAGCTGACGTTAATTTAATAATGACCATATCATATAGCTGACAATGTCTTAACTTTAGCTAATTTGCATTCCTTATTAAAGGAAAATAATCTCACAACAAGATCATTATTTATAAATTCATGGTGAGCTAATTACAGAAAATAGGTTACGGTTGTGTGTGTGACGAAATAAAAACAAGGCATCCTACCAGAAGAATTTTAGAACTTGGACACTGTCTCGTTGGCCCAACGTTATATTCTAATTTGACTTTGGTGCAGATCATGTTGTTCTTCACATTACCGTGTCTGGTAAACACACACTGTATCAAATAAAATCAAAGTTTATTTGTTACATGCACAGGAAACAGAAAGTGTAAATGATACAATGAAATGGTTAATTGCATAGTGGAGTCTTTAGTTTAGACATAGCTAGCTAAACAATGAACCATAATCCCAACTCATATTGTTACTACACTGCATTAAGCTGCTGGTAGCTAAAACTAAACGACTATGTTCAATGTTAGCTAGCTAGCTAATATTAGACTATATCTAGAAATGCAAAAGGCTCTGAGATACAAATAATATTGTGTCATGACGTTGCCCTCTTTGGGTACAGCAAGCCCCACCCCCCTCTCCCTGTCTCCTACACACAGGCTGCTGTGGTCAGAGAGAGGTCGTAATTTCCTGGAGGAGATTATCTCCTCATGGCCACAGTATAGAGAGAGTGAATTTTCATAGAGATCAAAGGAATTTCTTCCACTTCACAGATCTTGAGGTCCGAACAACATTTATGTTCTGGAGAAGGTATAAAATATCGGCGAAGAATCCAGCTATGAACTGGTCCATTTGTTACAATTTGGTGAAACTCATGGGAGACAAATAAGGCCACATTACCATAATGCTGTTAATGTAATAGCCTCAGATATGAGGTTTACAAGTAATTGTTGTATAAGAGGAATGAGTGAGGATGATACTGTTTGTAAAATTGTGTAATGTGATTTTGGACTGTTTAATGAAGGAAACTTCAATTCCTTTTTGAGTTTAACTAAATCAGAGGACCGCCCATGAGGTCCGTTAGGGTCGGGCATCCTGGTACAGGCCCTTTTCTGCAACTCCCGAATAAAACCCCCACTTTGAGAATTTCTCAACAGACCATGTTTCTCACCATTACGAGAGGAAAAAAGTTGCAGACAAGCTTACCTCGATAACAAGAGGGCCAAGGTATGAGACCAGACTGCTGAATCTTTTAACCATCCCACGTGGTTAAACTCTTAGACTATCAATACCAACAGAATAAGAACAAGTCTTTGATATTAATTACTAGTCTGCAGCTAGGAATTCGGTATCATTGAACCGGAAGACCGACAACCGCCGAAACATCTATCCATAACGACATGAATGAATGTCACTCTGAACTATCCATTCTAACCGACAGAGAGAGAGAGGACTGGCACTCTCCAACAGGAACAAACTTTTCAACAGAGACTCCAACGACACACTGAGCATAAATACACTGCTCAAAAAAATAAAGGGAACACTTAAACAACACAATGTAACTCCAAGTCAATCACACTTCTGTGAAATCAAACTGTCCACTTAGGTAGCAACACTGATTGACAATAAATGTCACGTGCTGTTGTGCAAATGGAATAGACAACAGGTGAAAATTATAGGCAATTAGCAAGACACCCCCAATAAAGGGGGTGTCTTGCAGGTGGTGACCACAGACCACTTCTCAGTTCCTATGCTTCCTGGCTCATGTTTTGGTCACTTTTGAATGCTGGAGGTGCTTTCACTCTAGTGGTAGCATGAGACGGAGTCTACAACCCACTCAGGTAGTGCAGCTCATCCAGGATGGCACATCAATGCGAGCTGTGGCAAGAAGGTTTGCTGTGTCTGTCAGCGTAGTGTCCAGAGCATGGAGGCGCTACTAGGAGACAGGCCAGTACATCAGGAGACGTGGAGGAGGCCGTAGGAGGGCAACAACCCAGCAGCAGGACCGCTACCTCTGCCTTTGTGCGTTGTGCCCTGCAAATGACCTCCAGCAAGCCACAAATGTGCATGTGTCTGCTCAAACGGTCAGAAACAGACTCCATGAGGGTGGTATGAGGGCGGGGTGGGGGTTGTGCTTACAGCCCAACACCGTGCAGGACGTCTGGCATTTGCCAGAGAACACCAAGATTGGCAAATTCGCCACTGGCGCCCTGTGCTCTTCACAGATGAAAGCAGGTTCACACTGAGCACATGTGACAGACGTGACAGAGTCTGGAGACACCGTGGAGAACGTTCTGCTGCCTGCAACATCCTCCAAGATGACCGGTTTGGCGGTGGGTCAGTCATGGTGTGGGGTGGCATTTCTTTGGGGGGCCGCACAGCCCTCCATGTGCTCGCCAGAGGTAGCCTGACTGCCATTAGGTACCAAGATGAGATCCTCAGACCCCTTGTGAGACCATATGCTGTTGCGGTTGGCCCTGGGTTCCTCCTAATTCAAGACAATGCTAGACCTCATGTGGCTGGAGTGTGTCAGCAGTTCCTGCAAGAGGAAGGCATTGATGCTATGGACTGGCCCGCCCGTTCCCCAGACCTGAATCCAATTGAGCACATCTGGGACATCATGTCTCGCTCCATCCACCAACGCCACGTTGCACCACAGACTGTCCAGGAGTTGGCGGATGCTTTAGTCCAGGTCTGGGAGGATATCCCTCAGGAGACCATCCGCCACCTCATCAGGAGCATGCCCAGGCGTTGTAGGGAGGTCATACAGGCACGTGGAGGCCACACACACTACTGAGCCTCATTTTGACTTGTTTTAAGGACATTACATCAAAGTTGGATCAGCCTGTAGTGTGGTTTTCCACTTTAATTTTGACTCCAAATCCAGACCTCCATGGGTTGATCAATTTGATTTCCATTTATCATTTTTGTGTGATTTTGTTGTCAGAACATTCAACTATGTAAAGAAAAAAGTATTTAATAAGAATATTTCATTCATTCAGATCTAGGATGTGTTATTTTAGTGTTTCCTTTATTTTTTTGAGCAGTGTACTGTACATTTAATTTTGTTGATAAGTATTTCTAAGGGTGTCAATAATTTCTTAATCACATTTTTTTTTCTTTTTAACCATTTTTACTCAATTATAGGTTACATTCATATTATATGTTCAGGGTAAGATCAAGCTGATAAACAACAATTAAAACAATTTTCAAAGCCTATTTTGTTCATACTTACCTAGGGTGCCAATCATTCAGTAGGGCACTAACAAACAGAGCATAGAGGTATGCGGGCCTGGCTCCACTAGGGGGAAAAGAGGACTTGAGTTTAAACTTATGCCCCCTCAGTTTTAGTTTTATGATCCTACATAGAAATAGCAAAAAAGTTAAAATGATTGAGTGATAGTTTGGTGCAACATCTGTATCTCTGGTAAGCTGTGTCAGTACAATGGACAGAGCTCGCCACGGTATGTGTTGGGGAGCTATGGAAAGCTTCTGGGGTGGTTAGGTATTTCCCCTTTGGGTTTCCATAAAAGGTGGGGAAAAATGCTTCTCATCTGTGGTTGGCTAAGTGAATATGATAATTCTAATATTTGATGTAGATTTATAATGGTGGGGTCAAGTTAACAGATAAAGCTGCTTCACTCAAATCTGCCTCACACCCCACCACTACGGAGTTTAGCTGGCTTCTTAGCTAACTGTAAAAATAGTTTGTGTTATTAGCCTTAGCCTATTTAGCTAGCTTCACCAAAGTACCCAAACAAAGCCAAAAGGTTGGAGAGTAATTAGCAGCAGCTACATCCAACATGGCCGCCTCCAAGCCCAGCAGTGATGATGCTCCAGCTAGCAGTTTCCACAGCCCCCTCCACCTCCGACTGTTCCTGATGATCTTGGAACAGAGGAGCCAGCCCAGGTTGGCCTAGAATCCTACCCTACCCTAGTTTTTTTTCCCACAAACATTAATTTAATAGCAACTGTTTCATAGGAAGAGAGTAAATTAAATTTAATTCCAATGCAAGAACCGAAATGATGCCCCTGGGTATAGCTACATACAGTGCATTCGGAAAGACTCCTTGACTTTTTCCACATTTTGTTACATTACAGCCTTATTCTAAAATCAATCTACCACAAAATACCATAATAACAAAGAGAAAACAGGTTTTTAGAAATGTTATCAAATGTATTACAAATAAAAAAACAGATACCTTATTTACACAGGTTTTCAGACCCTTTGCTATGACTCAAAATTGAGCTCAGGTGCATCCTGTTTCCATTGATTATCCTTGAGATATTTCTACAACTTGATTGGAGTCCACCTGTGGTAAATTCAATTTATTGGACATGATTTATTGGACACCTGTCTATATAAGGTCCCACAGTTGACAGTGCATGTCAGAGCAAAATCCAAGCCATGAGGTCGACGGAATTCTCCGTAGAGCTCTGAGACTGGATTATGTTGAGGCACAGATCTGGGGAAGGGTACCATTTCTGCAGCATTGGAGATCCCGAAGAAGACAGTGGCCTCCATCATTCTTAAACAGAAGGAGTTTTGAACCACCGAGACTCTTCCTAGAGCTGGCTGCCCAGACAAACTGAGCAGTTGGGGGAGAATGGCCTTGGTTAGAGAGGTGACCAATAACCCGACAGTTCCTCTGTGAAGATGGAAGAACCTTCTAGAAGGACAACCATCTCCACAGCTCTCCATCAATCAGGCCTTTATGATAGAGTGGCCAGACAGAAGTCACTCCTCACTAAAAGGCACATGACAGCCCACTTGGAATTTTCAAAAAGGCACCTATAGACTCTCAGACCACAAGAAACAAGATTCCTGGCACCATACCTATGGTGGAGTATGGTGGTGGCAGCATAATGTTGTGGGAATGTTATTCAGCTACAGGGAGGGGAGACTAGTCAGGATCGAGGCAAAGATGAATGGAGAAAAGTACAGAGAGATCCTTGATGAAAACCTGCTCCAGAGTGCTCAGGACCTCAGACTGGGGTGAAGGTTCACATGAGTGACCCAGCCAGAACCCGGACTTGAACCCGATCGAACATCTCTGGAGAGACCTAAAAGAAGCTGTGCAGCGATGCTCCCCATCCAACCTGACAGAGCTTGAGAGGATCTGCAGATAAGAATGGGAGAAACTACCCAAGTACAGGTGTGCCAAGCTTGTAATGACATACCCAAGAAGACTCGAGGCTGTATTCTCTGCTAAAGGTGCTTCAACAAAGTACTGAGTAAAGGGTCTGAATACTTATGTAAATGTGACAAATGTATACAGTGTATATATACAGACGTGCTCAAATTTGTTGGTACCCTTACAGCTCATTGAAATAATGCTTCATTCCTCCTGAAAAGGGAAACAACTAAACACTTTTTTATCATGTATACTTGCATGCCTTTGGTATGTCATAGAATAAAACAAAGAAGCTGTGAAAAGAGATACATTTTTGCTTATTCTACAAAGATATTCTGAAATGGCCTGGACACATTATTTGGTACCTCTTAGAAAATATAATACATATTTGGATTATAGTGATATTTCAAACTATTTAGTTTCTGTAATTAGTATCACACGTCTTCAATCTTGTAATCAGTCAACCAGCCTATTTAAATGGAGAAAAGTAGTCACTGTAGTGTTTGGTATAATTGTGTGCACCACCCTGAACATGGACCAAAGAAAGCAAAGAAGAGACTTGTCTGAGGAGATCAGAAAGAAAATAATAGACAAGCATGGTAAAGGTAAAGGCTACAAGAACATCTCCTAGCAGCTTGATTTTCCTGTGATAACAGTTGCAAATGTTATTAAGAAGTTTAAGGTCCATGGAACTGTAGCCAACCTCCCTGGGCGCTGCCACAAGACGAACATCGACCCCAGATTGGTAGAAAAAGAACTAAGGATAACTGCCAAAGAGATACAAGCTGAACTCCACGGTGAAGGTACGTCAGTTTCTGATCACACCATCCATCGCTTTTTGAGCGAAAGTGGGCTCCATGGAAGAAGACCCAGGAGGACTCACTTTTTAATTATTATAAAAAAATATTTTTTACCCCCTTTTCTCCCCAATTGTTAGTAGTTACTATCTTGTCTCATCGTTACAACTCCCGTACGGGCTCAGGAGAGACGAAGGTCGAAAGTCATGCATCCTCCGAAACACAACCCAACCAAGCCGCACTGCTTCTTAACACTGCGCGCATCCAACCTGGAAGCCAGCCGCACCAATGTGTCGGAGGAAACACTGTGCACCTGGCGACCTGGTTAGCTTGCACTGCGCCCAGCCCGCCACAGGAGTCGCTACAAGGATATCCCTACCGGGAAAAAACCCTCCCTAACCCGGACGACACTAGGCCAATTGTGCGTCGAACCCACGGACCTCCCGGTCACGGCCGGCTGCGACAGAGCCTGGGCGCAAACCCAGAGTCTCTGGTGGCAGTGCTCTAGACCAGTGCACTAGACCACTGCGCCACCTGGGAGTCCAGGACTCCACTTTTGGAAGAAAAACATGCCTATTGACAAGCCACAATCCTTGTGGGAGAATGTCTTTAAGACAGATTAGTCAAAACTGGAGCTTTTTGGCAAGTCACATCAGCTCTATGTCCACAGACAAAAACATGAAGCTTTCCATACCTACAGTGAAACATGGAGGAAGCTCGGTTATGTTTTGGGGCTGCTTTGCAGTGCCTGGCACAGGGTGCCTTGAGTCTGTGCAGGGCACAATGAAATCTCAAGACTATCATGGCATTCTGGAGCGAAACGTACTGCCCAGTGTCAGAAAGCTCTGTCTCAGTCGCAGGTCATGGGTACTCCAACAGGATAATGACCCAAAACACACAGCTAAAAGCACCCAAGAATGGATAAGAACAAAACATTGGACTATTCTGAAGTGGCCTTCTATGAGTCCTGATCTGAATCCTATCGAACATCAATGGAAAGAGATGAAACTTGCAGTCTGGAGAAGACACCCATCAAACATGAGACAGCTGGAGCAGTTTTCTCAGGAAGAGTAGGCCAAACTACCTGTTAACAGATGCAGAAGTCCCATTGAGAGCTACAGAAAACATTTGATTGCAGTGATTGCCTCTAACGGTTGTGCAACAAAATATTAGGTTAAGGGCACCATCATTTTTGTCCATTTCATTTGCATTTGTTTTATTATTTACAATAGAATGTTGAATAAAAAAATCTAAGCAAAGTCTATTAAATATGATAAAAACAATGGTGGATACCAATTACTTTTGTCAGTTTCAAGTTATTTCAGAGAAAATTGTGCATTCTTCATTTTTTGTGTGAGTGGTACCAACAAATTTGTGCCCACCTGCATATTTATATGTATACATGTCAGTATGGGGTATTGTTGTCACGCCCTGACCATAGAGAGCCCTTGGTTCTCTATGGTGTTAAGGTCAGAGCGTGACTAGGGGGGGTAGTCTAGTTTTCATATTTCTAGGTTGGTGTGCTTGATATGGTTCCCAATTAGAGGCAGCTGGTTATCGTTGTCTCTAATTGGGGATCATATTTAGGTAGCCTTTTTTCCCACCTGTGTTTTGTGTGATATTGTTTTGAGTTAGTGCATGTTGCACCTCTGTAGTCACAGTTCGTTGTTTGTTTCGTTCATTTTTTATTGTTTTGTTGTGTGGGTCACTTACTTTAAATACATAAGATGTGGAGCCCAGATCACACTGCACGTTGGTCCGAGTATGCTTCCAACAAACGTGACAATTGTGTGTAGATTGATGAGGGAAAAAACGATTTAATCAATTTTAGAATAAGGCTGTAATGTAACAATGTGGAAAATATCAAGGGGTCTGAATACTTCCCGAATGCACTGTATCGGTATGTTTCATCATAGAAGTAGATGCAGGTGCGTTCTATTCTGTTTTTCTTGGTAGCCTATTGGTTTTCATGGTTGTAGATGGAACTGTACGTATTTGAAACATGTTCATGGTATTCTGCTTAATTAATTATGTGGGTAGTATTTTAGTTTTTTCTATGAATATCTCGGCTACTACTTTCATTAGGTTCTAATTATTTTGGTAAGCCAGCTGTGTGTACGGTTTCATCGGCTGTTTGTAATAGGTGAATTACCCAACCTATTTTATAGCCTATATGCATTAACAAAACCGCCTCGCTTTAGTGTGTAGGGCGCTGTCTATTGTGCTGGTACAGCGCAGGTTTCATGCCAACCTGTCACTTCAAAAGCACTCAATCAATGGTGTCAGCATTTTAACTTTATTTTTGTGGAATGTCGTATATTGAGATATTAGCAGAATTCAATATAATTCAAATGCAAGCAGCTCCCAAAATGGTATCCCCCCACGGATGGCAACTGCCCCTTTAGTCACTCGTCGGGTCTGTAGGTATGTGGGGCCTTGTGGAATTCATTTAAGGGAGGATGTTAAAGAAACTCATGTCTCTGAGAGTAGCTGGAAGGCTTCTTTATGTAGAAGCAAGTGCTCAATTACTTTTTACCTTAATCATTCTGACTGAATAAAACAGAATTAGGGATAACAGTAAAATGAGTAGAATATTGAAGCTCCATTTCTCTCTTATTCAGGCAACAATTTGTTTTCCATTCTCCAGTGGTTTGCCACAAGAACAGCAACATATCAGAGCTATCACATAAAGTCATCCACCACCACCAGCCTGCTATTTCAAAACCACTCAGAAGCGAGCTGGTTTGTGCAGCAGCACTTTGCAGGGTTTTGTCTCTACATTACTGGCCATTAGAAACGCTGCGTCAGACTAAAGCTTCAGCTGTCCCTGTCACTATCACTGGCTCCAAGGTGAGGGTGACACTTGCTTGCATGCTGCCTGCCTTGTTGTACTACTGCATCCCCACTCTCTCGTGAGGCGTGACGATACTGTACTGTAGCAGGTCTCCCTCGCAATAAAGGCCTTACATCTTCAAAGGAGCTCACTAAGTCAACATCCTATGCTTTTTTCCTTCCATTTTCCATTGGTCCGTCCCCTTCTCCACTCCTCCCTTGACATCCACCCCCTAATCATCCTCCCCTTTATCCTCTACATCCCCTATTCACTGTGCCTGTCTCCTTCTCTCCTCCTCCTGGGTCTAAATAGAAAGTGACAACTCTTCCAGTTTACGTAAAAAATGTATGATTAATGTTTCATTAATCATGGATTTTTAAAACATTCAAGTCCGCTGGGCTTTCTTTCTATCCTTAAATAAAATAACACATGAGCCAAGTGCTCCAGAGCATGGAGAAACATTGCTTTTTCCATGCCAGTCTTTCTTACCAGTCAAATAATGGTCATTGTTTATGGCACTCAAAGCCACTTTCCCTTTAAGAATAAGGAAATTCAATGACCCCCAGTGTTTCATGTGTTATCTAAATGTCATATCTTGTCTTGCCAAGAACTACAGGGATTAAGCAATACACAGCTTGGGTCTTGTAAGTATTTGAAGGACTAGAGACACTATTCAATCAAATAAGTATTACAGGATTGACTGACTCAGTAACAACGGCTATACTAAGGTTATAGCAATAGTATAACAAGGTTTTCCCATTACTTATATCAAAATATATATGATTGTTATATGTGCTTGAATTTACGTAGTATAGCACCATAACCAAGTGCTGAACATGAAAACATACATCTGTGTAAACCCAAGCAACCAAAGATCTACAGTAGGCAATGCTGTTCCAGAATATGGGACATAGTACAGAGAGGGAAGTACATTTTAAACACAGTATCTCATCACAGGCCAAACTTCTGCTCATCATTCTATCGATACATCATCCCAGGGCATTGTGCTGCAAGAAAATTACTTTCAACACTCTCTGCAAGGAATAGCCTTTATAACTGATGGCCTGCCTCAAAGTGGAGGATCAAAAGATCATTGCCTCACATCTTATTTTCAGTAAACAAGCAAGTATGACCTTTCGGTTAACAATGCTCTCACAACATCTAGGGGGAAAACTTTGATACATTTCTGTGGTACAAGTAGTATCGGATTGAAAATGTTCCTCTGTAATTTCATCTGCTGGAAAAAGATTTTAGCAAGTGTTTCCTATAATGCATTGAAATGATCTCATCGAGGTAACATATTAATTTATGGCTGTATATGGGAGATGGCACTAAAAATGAGGATCAAGTACATTGGCTCAACTGTCTGAAGTCAATGACCTGTGCCCTGATTTTGAGAATTATAGGCCCCAACAGAGTATGCCAACTCCATAATTAACTGTCCAGAACAGGGTGACTTTAAAGGTTATATTTAAAATGGACGCACTGAATGTGATTAATGCATAGTCCTTTGGTCTACAAAGTGTCTGCAATCTTTTTATTCTGTGTAAAAATATTAAAGAGGTCATAAAACCTCATATATCCTACCCTAATAAATTAGGAAACTGTCTCCCAATTTGATATATTAATAGCCAACCTTTACAAAATTTGGGTACATTTAATTATATGTAATCAGATGAAATACATACTCACAGTATATAATATAAATATGAGGTAAAGAGTGATGGGTGTTCAGAAGGTATTTTGTAGAGATACACCTCGCTGCCTCACACAGTATCTTGGCAACGCGATGCACTTCTTCTGCTGTTTCACAAATCTTGTTTCCAGGTTAGACCTCAGTAGACATTTCTATTCATAATTTTCCAAGGACTTCCCAAATGACAGCCAATCCGAGGATGCACTGGATGGAGAGAGCTATAAAACCAGTGTGTGGCAGGCAGGCAGCACCGACATGCGATCCGCTGCAGAATAGGAGGAAAACACAGACTGCTGACTCTCCTTTAAACGAATGGAAAGACATTAATACTCAAGGAACACAATGCATCTGTTGACCATTCATTTATTTCTCTCCTCTTACTTGGGATCGATACAATTTGCAGAGGGAGCCAATCTTTTAGAATCGAGCGCCATTGATTACGACTTCTGTATCAGCAGCCTATTGCTGTAATGAGAAAATTCCCCTTGTACTGTATGTTGCAGCAGGGGATTCTACATGCACTAGCCCTGCAATAAAGACACCCATAGGGTGGGAAGAGAATCCATAAGCACGCTCTGATAAGACAATATGGCCATGATAATTATTGATTTTTTTCTCCCTGTCTCTGCATTGTAGCAGGTATATGTGGATGATGGCTCTTATTAGCTTTAATTTGAAGTTGTGAAAATCTATTTGTATTCAGTGTACTGTAGGTTCATATATAAGAAGAAAACAACCTCTGGCACAGACCAACCAAAAGTTTGATAAAAAAAAGTAATACTTGTATCTTATACTCTCTTCAGCTGAGTTTGTGGGGCCCAATATAAACGTATGAACATGAAAAAGAATAGGGGGCAGAAAAAGAGGCTAAACTCTGGTGCCCAAACACTGTGCATCCCCTGGAGCTGTTGTCAGTGGACAGACTAGGGTCCCCCAGCTACAACATAATTCACACGGACACAAATGACCTGAGGGCCCAGCAGGAAAGGGTGCCAAAAAAGCTTCTTCCACATTCCCCAACTCACAATCTCTACCCTGTTACCACAAAAATACTTTCACCCTGCTCCCATACAGCGGGTGAAAGCAAGCCTCAAAACCTATTGTCTACTGTTCCTGGCCCACCACTCCACCCTGGACTTGCACAGCCTTCACGACCAGGTCCACCTCTACAAGGCAGAAATCCCAACTTTTGCCAGGACACCATCAACCGTTGCCCCAGCACCACACACTGGAGCAACAGAGCAATGGACACCACGACTAGACCAGCGAAACACCCTCCCATACCTGCAAGACCCCCTCCAGAAGGACCTGCACCGAGAGAACCCACGCCAAGAGGACCCCCGGACCACAGCATCACTAGCCACAACCCAACCAGCTAAGACCACCCCAAGCAAACCCCGGCCACACCCTATATAGGCCCCCCCATATCAGACCTATGCCCCTTCTTCCCACCCAATGCCCCCCGCCCTGCGGCAAGGACCTCAGAATGACAACTGGACATATGCCGAGGCCGTGAGCAGAGTGACAGGCCCAACCACTACTATTACACCCACCCATCCTGCGACCTAAGAGGTATGTATCAGATACTCAACACTTGTATAATTTATTTTTTATTTAACCTTTATTTAACTAGGCTAGTCAGTAAAGAACAAATTCTTATTTACAATGACGGCCTACCTCGACCAAACCCTAACCCGGACGACGCTGGGTAAATTGTGCAGTGCCCTATGCTGTGCTCACACCTACTGTGATGGTCCAGTCCTAAACCACACAAAAACAACACTAGACACAATGGAACACAAAGCTTTTATTATCATCCTGGAATATACAAGATCTGAGGTCATCTGCCTTTGGCATAAAGAGCAGGAACCCAGACTTCATCAAAGAAATTGGAAAACAGACATTGTCATTCTACAAGAAACATGATATAAATCAGACGGACCCACTGGTTGCCCTCTAGGCTACAGAGAGCTGGTAGTCCCATCCACCAAACTACCAGGTGTGAAACAGGGACTCAGAGGGTATGCTAATTTGATATAGAGCAGAACTAACCCACTCTATTCAATTAGTCAAAACAGGAACATGTTACATCTGGCTAGAAGGAAATGATCTCAACCGAGAAAAATGTCCTCTTGTGTACTACCTATATACCCCCAATAGAATCCTCATACTTTAACGATGACAGCTTCTCCATCCTAGAGGGGAAGAACAACAATTTCCAGGCTCAGTTGCGTGTACTAGTCTGTGGCGACCTAAATGCCAGAACTGGACAAGAACCCGACACCCTCAGCACACAGGGATTAACCTGTTGGATCTCTAGGGGCGCTATTTCATTTTTGGATAAAAAACGTTCCCGTTTTAAGCGCGATATTTTGTCACGAAAAGATGCTCGACTATGCATATTCTTGACATTTTTTGAAAGAAAACACTCTGAAGTTCTGCAAAGATATTGTCTGTAAGTGCCCCAGAACTCATTCTACAGGTGAAACCAAGATGATGCGTCAAGCAGGAAATGAGCAGAATCTCTGAAGCTCTGTTTTCCATTGTCTCCTTATATGGCTGTGATTGCGCAAGGAATGAGCCTACACTTTCTGTCGTTTCCCCAATGTGTTTACAGCATTGTGACGTATTTGTAGGCATATCATTGGAAGATTGACCATAAGAGACTACATTTTCCAATTGTCCGCCTGGTGTCCTGTGTGGAATTCGGTGCGCAAACGCCAGCTGCTTGTACTTTTCCATTTGATTGAGGGGAGAAACCATGCTTCCACGAACGATATATCATTGAAGAGATATGTGAAAAACACCTTGAGGATTGATTCTAAACAACGTTTGCCATGTTTTCAGTCGATATTATGGAGTTAATTTGGAAAAAAGTTCGCGTTTTGAGGACTGAATTTTCGTTTTTTTTTTGGTAGCCAAATGTGATGTACAAAACGGAGCTATTTCTAATACACAAAGAATCTTTTTTGGAAAAACTGAGCATCTGCTATCTAACTGAGAGTATCCTCATTGAAAACATCAGAAGTTCTTCAAAGGTAAATGATTTTATTTGAAGGCTTTTATGTTTTTGTTGAAATCTTGCGTGCTGGATGCTAACGCTAATGCTAACGCTAAATGCTACGCTAGCTAGCCACTTTTACACAAATGATTGTTTTCCTATGGTTGAGAAGCATATTTTGAAAATCTGAGATGACAGTGTTGTTTACAAAAGGCTAAGCTTGAGAGATGGCATATTTATTTCATTTCATTTGCGATTTTCATGAACAGTTAACGTTGCGTTATGGTAATGAGCTTAGGTCTGTAAATAGAATCCCGGATCCGGGTTTGGTCGACGCAACAGGTTAACACCTACCTGGAGGTGACAGCATTCCCTCCCCCATAAGCCTCCCTAGACACAAATATGACAACATAACCAGCAAAAACGGGTCACAACTCCTGCTGCTCTTTCGGATGCTGGGAATGTAGATAGTCAATAGTAGGCTTCAAGGGGACTCCTATGGTAGGTATAACTATAGCTCGTCTCTTGGCAGTAGTACTATAGACTACTTTATCAATGAGCTCTACCCACAGTCCCTTAGAGTGTTCACAGTCAGTCCACTGACACCCCTATCAGATCACAGCAAAATCACACTCTACTTGAACAGAGCTATGTTCAATCAGGTAGCATCAAAGCCAAAGGAACATAATACTCTTAAGATTTGCTATAGATGGAAAGAAAATAGTGTGGATATCTACCAATGAACAACCAAGGAAACATCAAATTAATTCATTTCTAGACAATTTCCTGGACATGAGGTTTCACTGTAATAGTGAAGGTGTACACTTGGCAGTAGAAAACCTAAACAGTATATTTGACCTCCCAGCTTCCCTATAAAATCAAACCATGTCAAGCAGACAACCTAAAATTAACAACAATGACAAATGGTTTGATGAAGAATGCAAAAACCTAAGAAAGAAATTGAGAAACATATCCAACCAGAAACATAGAGACCCAGAAAACCTGAGCATGCACTATGGTGAATCACTAAAACAGAACAGAAATACACTATGGAAAAAGAAGGAACAGCTCAATGTAATTGAAGACTCCATGGAATCTAACCACGTTTGGGAAAATTGGAAAACTCTAAACAAACAACAACACGAAGAGTTATCTATCAAAAACGGAGATGTATGGATAAACCACTTCCCCAATCTTTTTGTCTCTATAACAAAGAACAAGCAGCAAAAAAAATATACATGATCAAATACAAATCTTAGATCAACTATTAAATACAAGCACAAACCACTGGATTCCCCAATTACACTGAATGAACAACAGAACAGAACACAAACCCTCCAACCCAAACAGGCCTGTGGGATTGATGGTATCCTAAATTAAAACCTGTTAAAGATAGGGCTGACTTCTGCCCCCTTTGGAGGAATTGGGTACCCATAGTAAACTGAAAAAAAATCTGTCAAAAATTGCTAATATATGCATATAATTATTATTATTGGATAGAAAACACTCTAAAGCTTCTAAAACCGTTGGAATTATGTGTTTAAGTATAGCAGAACTCACAGGGCAGGCATTCTTCCAAACTAGTTTTTGTGGTCATGAAAGTTGGAGCAACTTTGACGTCATCGCCCCCACCCTTCCCAACCTGCTATGAACCTGGGGACACTTTCTATGTCTTCCACTAGATGTCCTCATTCAGTAGAGCTTTTAATCGTTCAAATCCCGCGAGAATTGGCCCTATGGGAGTGAAATTAGTATGTGCCACGAGAAAATACGTTGTGCGTTGGGGCACGAATTGGTCCCGGCCATTCCTTTGTTCCAGCACTCCTGGGAAGAGCTAACGATGACCGGTTGAATAGAAAATTGTTTTGTATGTTTAAAACATCATAAAGCTTGATTCTGCACTTAGTTTGACCTGTTTAGTCGACATATAATATGTAATTTTGAAGTTTTGATGCGCAACTTTTCCGGACCAGAGGACATTTTGGGTGCATTTCAGCTGATGTTATTAGCAGTAGCTAATACAAAGACACAAGACTTGAAACCAAACGATGTTTTGGGTAAGTATGAACCCTTCCAGAACATTCTGAACGAAGACCATCGAAGGTAAGGGAATATTTATGCTGAAATCTGTGTTTCTGTTGACTCCAACATTACGGAGAAATTTAGCTTATATCTGAGCGCCGTTTATGGACATTTATGGATATAAATAGCATATTATTGAAAGAAAAAATGTACTGTGTAACATGTCCTATTACTGTCATCTGATGAAGATTTTCAAAAGGTTAGTGAATGATTTATTTTTAAATCCTGCGTTTGCTGATTGCATGTTTTGGCTATTCAAATGAGCTGTGTCTGGTGGTGGTTTGACATATATATGTGCTATGTTTTCGCCGTAAAACATTTTAGAAATCTGACTTGCTGGCTAGATGAACAAGGTGGTTATCTTTCATTTGAGCTATTGGACTTGTTAATGTGTGGAGGTTAAATATTTCTAAGAATATTTTTGCGTTCCATGCGCCACCCACCGTTCCAGCTGAACGTGGGAGGGTAGGTTCCCAACTGGGAACCACAATCTCTAACAGGTTTTAAATGAGAAATATACAGACCACAAATTCCAATTGACTATACTTAAACTCTTTAACATCATCCTCAGCTCTGCCATCTTCCCAAGTATTTGGCACCAAGGACTGATCACCCCATCCACAAAACTGGAGACAAATTTGACTCCAATAACTACCAGGGGATATGCATCAACAGCAACCTTGGGAAAATCCTCTGCATTATCATTAACAGCAGACTCGTGCATTTCCTCAGGGAAAACAATGTAATGAGCAAATAGCAAATTGGCTTTATACCAAACTACTGTACGACAGACCACGTATTCACCTTGCACACCCAAATTGACAAACAAACAAACCAAAACAAAGAAAAAGTCTTCTCATGCTTTGTTGATTTAAAAAAAAGCTTCAATTTGGCAGGAGAGTCGGCCATGCAAATTCATGGAAAGTGGTGTTGGGGGTAAAAACATACAACATAATAAAATCTATGTACACATACAACAAGTGTGTGGTTAAAATTGGCAAAAAACAAACACATTTCTTTCCACAGGGCCGGGGGTGAGACAGGGATGCAGCTTAAGCCCCACCCTCTTTAACGTACAGTGGGGAGAACAAGTATTTGATACACTGCTGATTTTGCAGGTTTTCCTACTTACAAAGCATGTAGAGGTCTGTAATTTTTATAATAGGTACTCTTCAACTGCGAGAGACGGAATCTAAAACAAAAATCCAGAAAATCACATTGTATGATTTCTAAGTAATGAATTTGCATTTTTTTGCATGACATACGTATTTTATACATCAGAAAAGCAGACCTTAATATTTGGTACAGAAACCTTTGTTTGCAATTACAGAGATGATATGTTTCCTATAGTTCTTGACCACGTTTGCACACACTGCAGCAGGGATTTTGGCCCACTCCTCCATACAGACCTTCTACAGATCCTTCAGGTTTTGGGGCTATTGCTGGGCAATACGGACTTTCAGCTCCCTCCGTAGATTTTCTATTCGGTTCAGGTCTGGAGACTGGCTAGCACAATCCAGGACCTTGAGATGCTTCTTACAGAGCCACTCCTTAGTTGCCCTGGCTGTGTGTTTTGGTTCGTTGTCGTACTGGAAGACCCAGCCACAACCCATCTTCAATGCTCTTACTGAGGGAAGGAGGTTGTTGGCCAAGATCCCATGATACATGGCCACATCCATCCTCCCCTCAATACGGTGCAGTCATCCTGTCCCCTTTGCAGAAAAGCATCCCTAAAGAATGATGTTTCCACCTCATGCTTCACGGTTGGGATGGTGTTCTTGGGGTTGTACTCATCCTTCTTCCTCCAAACATGGCGAGGGGAGTTTAGACCAAAAAGCTATATTTTTGTCTCATCAGACCACATGACCTTCTCCCATTCCTCCTCTGGATCATCCAGATGGCAATTGGCAAACTTCAGATGGGCCTGAACATGCGCTGGCTTGAGCAGGGGGACCTTATGTGTGCTGCAGGATTTGAATCCATGACTGCGTAGTGTGTTACTAATGGTTTTCTTTGAGACTGTGGTCCCAGCTTTCTTCAGGTCATTGACCAGGTCCTGCAGTGTAGTTCTGGGCTGATCCCTCACCTTCCTCGTGATCATTGATGCCCCACGAGGTGAGATCTTGCATGGAGCCCCAGACCGAGGGTGATTGACCGTCATCTTGAACTAGACCAGCGAAACACCCTCCCATACCTGCAAGACCCCCTCCAGAAGGACCTGCACCGAGAGAACCCACGCCAAGAGGACCCCCGGACCACAGCATCACTAGCCACACCCCAACCAGCTAAGACCACCCCAAGCAAAGCCCGGCCACACCCTATATAGGCCCCCCCATATCAGACCTATGCCCCTTCTTCCCACCCAATGCCCCCCGCCCTGCGGCAAGGACCTCAGAATGACAACTGGACATATGCCGAACGTGGTCAAGAACTATAGGAACTGAACTTCCATTTTCTAATAATTGCGCCAACAGTTGTTGCCTCCTCACCAAACTGCTTGCCTATTGTCCTGTAGCCCATCCCAGCCTTGTGCAGGTCTACAATTTTATCCCTGATGTCCTGACACAGCTCTCTGGTCTTGGCCATTGTGGAGAGGTTGTAGTCTGTTTGATTGAGTGTGTGGACAGGTGTCTTTTGTACAGATAACAAGTTCAAACAGGTGCAGTTAAGAAGTTAATACAGGTAATGAGTGGAGAACAGGAGGGCTTCTTAAAGAAAAACTAACAGGTCTGTGAGAGCCGAAATTATTACTGGTTGATGGGTGATCAAATACTTATGTCATGCAATAAAATGCAAATGAATTACTTCAAAATCATACAATGTGATTCTCTGGATTTTTGTTTTAGATTCCATCTCTCACAGTTGAAGTGTACCTATGATAAAAATTGCAGACCTCTACATGCTTTGTAAGTAGGAAACCCTGCAAAATCGGCAGTGTATCAAATACTTGTTCTCCCCACTGTATATACCAACAAATTGGCAAGGGCACTAGAACAGTCTGCAGCACCCGGCCTCACTCTACTAGAATCTGACGTAAAATGTCTACTGTTTGCTGATGATCTGGTGCTTCTGTCCCCAACCAAGGAGGGCCTGCTGCAGCACCTACATCTTCTGCACAGATTCTGTCTGACCTGGGTCCTGACAGTAAATCTCAGTGAGACAAAAATAATGGTGTTCCAAAAAGGTCCATTTGCCAGGACCATGAATACAAATTCTATCTAGACACATTTGCCTTAATGCACACAAAAATGATTCATACCTCGGCCTAAATATCAGCGCCACAGGTAACTTCCACAAAGCTGTGAACGATCTGAGAGACAAGTCAACATGCTATCAAAAGGAACATAAAATTTGACATACCAATTAGGATCTGGCTAAAAATACTTGAATCATTTATAGAACCCGCTGCCCTTTATGGTTGTGAGGTCTGGGGTCCACTCACCAACAAAGAATTCACAAAATGGGACAAACAACAAATTGAGACTGCAAGAAGAGTTCTGCTAAAATATCTTCAGTGTAAAACGTAGAACACCAAATAATGCATAAAGAGCAGAATTAGGCCTATACCTGCTAATTATCAAAATCCAGCAGAGAGACGCTAAATTCTACAACCACAGAAACAGAAGTGATTTCCAAACCTTCCATAACAAAGTCATCACCTACAGAGAAATTAACCTGGAGAAGCGTTCCCTAAGCAAGCTGGTCCTGGGGCTCTGTTCACAAACACAAACAGACCACACAGAGCCTCTGGACAGCAACACAATTAGATCCAACCAAATCATGAGAAAACAATAAGATAATTACGTGACACATTGGAAAGAATTGACTAGAATGCTATTTGGCCCAAAAAAAGAGTACACAGTGGCAGAATACCTGACCACTATGACTGAACCAAAATTAAGGAAATATTTGACTATTACAGACTCAGTGAGCATAACTTTGCTATTGAGGAAGGTCAGCTGAAGGCAGACTTGGCTCTCAAGAGAAGACAGGCTATGGGCACACTGCCCACAAAATGAAGTGGAAACTGAGATGCACTTCCTAACCTCCTGCCAAATGTATGACCGTATTAGAGTCACATATTTACCTCAGATTACACAGACCCACAAAGAATTTGAAAACAAATCCAGTTTTTCAAAACTCTCATATCTATTGGGTGAAAAACCAGTGTGCAATCACAGCAGCAAGATTTGTGACTTGTTGCCACAAGAAAAGGGCAACCAGTGGAGAAAAAACACCATTGTAAATACCAACTATATTTAAGTTTATTTATTTTTCCTTTTATATATAGACATAATATTACACTTGAAATGTCTTTATTCTTTTGGAACTTTTGTGAGTGTGTTAATTAATGGTTGTTCATTTCACTTTTGTTTATGATGTATTTCACTTTCTTCTGCAATGTTTCCGATGCCAATACAGCCCCTTAAATTGAAATAGAGAGAGAGGAGAGAGTGAGAATGGGACACTGACACCTTTTGATGAATTTGGCTCTGCATTTTCCCCTTCCCTCTGCTCTCTGATAGATTTCCCCCCTGTGGCTTCTGAGATCCATCCCCTCATAATGAGAAGCAGATAGAGCATCGCATTTGGTGCACATTATCGTTATGCATATTGGCATTCGAAAAAGCAGCCTCATCAATTGCTTACAAAGCAGCAAACTGTTGGTTGGGGACAAACTGAGTCGTGGATTGTGCATGGAAATGCATGGTTGAGTTAAAGTAATTCCCTGTGTATTGAAATGACTCTGCTTCACAGATCCCAGCAGTCTGTCCATATAACATCAACAGCTATTATTAGCTAGACAGCTGTAATGATTGCCAATGTTACCAAGCACCAATGCAATTGGGAATCAATAACTGGTTCAAAAGCCCTACTCTTCTAACAAATATATATCTGCTTCTGAATAACTTAATATGGTTTGAGAAGTTCTCTCCCAGAAACATACTGGTTTACCCAATGTATTTGAAGGGAATCTGTGAAGCATTTGTAAGTGTTTGAAGCAGATGTCATTTGGTTGGAGAATAGGCCTCTAAGCACTCATATCAAACTGGGATACAAGAGAGAGCAGCAACAAACAGTCTGGGCTAGGCTGATAGGACCATGTACAGCTGTTAACTGGAGTTTAATGATGAAAGTATTTCCTGTAAGAGAGCAGCATTTTATGTACCACGGCTGCATCCACACATACTATAGCTGTTCGAATGAGGAACAAAATAAGAATAGGTCAGAACAGTAGAACACGTACATTGAGTTCTCGCTCAGTACATAGTTTAATGACTGACTGAGTTGAGTGTTTTTACATTAAGTTTCAGCTACAAACAGAACATGCAGCTGTTTTATGTATGTAAAGCAGTGATTTGCGACAACTCTTTGCAGGTGTATTGATTCATGAAGAAGAGCCTGTAAGATAGAATGTTCAGAAGCCTTTAGTCCTCTCATCATGAGAGGACATGTGGCATGATCTACTGAATAACTTCAACTGATCTGGAAATCTGAGCAGATATGATTTGATTCAGCACAGTACAATGATAAGGATTCATTAGTCTTTCTGTACTGCAAGAATTACTGTATTAATGACTATATAAATATATTTGAATATCACTCTTTCCCACATATAAAAATAATGGCATGGCAATGTTTCTTCCCATCTGAATGGCACTTAATTATATTTTTTGTGTAAATGTTTTCCTCTTTCCTGTTTTCCTCACTCTCGCTTACTCATAATTCCTTAGTGTCTCTCTGATAATTGGAAAAGCAAGGGCATGTCAGCTTGTGAGCATTCAAGGAGGACGTCAGAAGACCAAATTATGAGAAAGTTGCTTCAACAAATGAAATTCTACCGCTCTCTTCCACAGTGAAGCTTTCTAATTTTCCCATAATCACGAGTGCATTACTACAATGCAAACGTGATTTATACACTAATCAAAAATATAAAAAGTGTTGGTACTATTGTAAAGTGTTGGTTCCATGTATCATTGCTCAAATAAAAGCTCCCAGAAATTTTCCAGATGCACAAAAAGCATATTTCTCTCAGATTCTGTCCACACATTTGTTTACATCCCTGTTTGTGTGAATTTTAGCCTTTGTCAATATAATCCATCCACCTCAAGTTGAGGGAGTGTGCAATTGACTGCAGGAATGTCCACCAGAGATGTTGCCTGAGAATTCAATGCTCATTTATCTACCATAAGCCACCTCCAACGTCGTTTTAGAGAATTTGGCATTACGTTCAACCGGCCTCACAACCGCAAACCATGTGTAAACACTCCAGCCCAGGACCTTCACATCCAACTTTTTCACCTGTGCGATCGTCTGAGGTGAGTGGGCGCGGGATGCGGAGGAGTATTTCAGTCTATAATAAAGCCCTTGTGTGGGGAAACACTCATTCTGATTGGCTGGGCCTGTCTCCCAAGTGGGTGGGCCTATGCCCTCCCAGGCCCACCTACGGCTGCGCCCCTTCCCAGTCACGTGAAATTTTTACCTAATGAATTTATTTAAATTGACTGATTTCCTTATATGAACTGCAACCGAGCAAAATCTTTGAAATTGTTGCATGCTGTATTTATATTTTTGTTCAGTATATATTGTGACTGACCAAATCACCTAGGTAAAAATGAAAGGTTTTACCCTGGTCACCACTGCAGAAAATACATGGAATTCATTAAGTGCTAGTGAATTAACTATGAAAATCATCCCAGAAACAATATTTAAACATCATCACCACTACAAAGTAGATTGAAATGTATACAGTGCAGTGAGGCACACATTCAAAATGGAGTATGCATATTGATAACCTTTTCTCAAGATTGTCCTGCATAAATTATCCAGTAAATGGTCCCTCTTTTGTTTTCCAGAAGACGCATAGCAATTCTGTTGATTTGTTTGGACCAATCTCATCTCCATCCATAGGCCATCCAAATCACCATATCTGGGGTTCCAGACCTACATTAATTATTTTAAGTCTTCTATAGAGTAGAACTTAAAGGAATAGCGTCTTGTTTACCAAGCCTTCAAACAAACCAGCAAACAAAGACAAACAAACCAGCAACTTGTACAACTACTGTATTCATCAAGAAAACAAGCAAACGAGCAAACAAACACACAAAAAAACAACTTATAGATGTACTGGCCCACTATGTAATGCTCCTGACTGTCTCTGAGGTAAACAGGAAAAAAGAACATGTTGTTTTGTCTCTGGGGATGATATAGTGTCCTAGGCTAAAAAATAGTGAGGCTTTGTTGACATTGACCTGTCGTATTAATGATGGATGTTTTGTTGACAGGTCAATACCATTAGGCCTCTTGAGTTTATATAGTGCTCCCCCTCTCTGTCAAACCAACTCACAGGTGATGCATTCGTCTAACATCTTATTTGATGGAACGGAATCCCTTTACTTCAAGTTATTTTCTTTTACAACAAGAAAATGGGGGCCTACAGGAGAAAGGTTGGACATTGGAACTGAAAATGATGTCTCACTCTATAGTGCCATTACCTCCTTTTCTCTCTTTGATGCACATACTGTACAGCACTGTATGTCCCAGCCCGTGTCATCATATGCCCTGTATAACTCATTAACAAGGACCCCTGTCCCAACTGGCTCCTGGTCAAATTAGTCACCTTCTCATTCTGTGAGATGATGTCAATGCTATTAATAAGGGATCCCGAGTGGCACAGTGGTCTAAGGCACTACATCTCAGTGCTAAAGGTGTCAATACAGACCCTGGTTCAATTCCAGGCTGTATCACAACGGGCCGTGATTGGGATTCCCATAGTACGGCTGTCACGATCATCGTAAGGAGTGGACCAAAATGCAGCATGGTATGGTTCCATCCTTTTATTTAGGAAGAGAAAACTCAAATCACAAAAACAATAAAGTGAATAAACGAAACGTGAAGCTACATGCAGTGAAGAAAGCAACTACATACAAATGAAGTCAAGATCCCACAAATCACAATGGGGTAAATGGCTACCTAAATATGATCCCCAATCAGAGACAATGATAAACAGCTGCCTCTGATTGGGAACCATATCAGGCCACCATAGAAATACAATTCCCCTAGATAACCCACCCTAAATCACACCCCGACCCAACCAACATAGAGAATAAACAGCTCTTTATGGTCAGGGCGTGACAGCGGCTCACAATTGGCCCTTCGTCATCCGGGTTAGGGTTTGGCCAGGGTAGGCCGTTACTGACTTGCCTAGTTAAATAAAATTAAATAACAAAGTTTTAAAAATGAGAGGACAGGTTTCAATTGTACTCTGTATCAATTCAATTCAGAGAGAGACTCATTTGCCACCATTATATTGCAGGATGGATACTGATGAGGAAGGTACAGTACATTAATTAAGTTAATGGCTTCAAAGGAACTTTTTCAATTATCTTGAAAGTATTCATTCTGTCTTTCTTCCTCACTAAATGTCAAAGTAAAACCATTGAAAGTCAGATATGACCATTCTACTCAGGTAAGGATACTCTAAGATAGGGTACATTTAAATATAGCCCATGTTTCAATTGGTGGTGTGCAAATGGAAAGGCAGGTTGACCTCTGGGCATATACACTGAGTATACCAAACATTATAAACACCTACCTAATATTGAGTGGCCCCCCCCTCCCCATAGTAGCCTGGAACCTTCTACGATACCCTGTTCAAAGGCACTTAAATATTATTTCTTTCTCATTCACCCTCTGAAAGGCACACATACACAATCTATGTCTCAATTGTTCCTTGACTTAAAAATCATTCTTTAAGCTGTCTCCTCCCTTTCATCTACTTGATGCAAACTTAAGTGACATAAATAAGGATCATAGCTTTCACCTGGATTCACCTGGTCAGTCTATGTCATGGAAAGAGAAGGTGTTCTTAATGTTTTGTACAGTCAGTGTAGAAGGAGCACTGAGTCAGACATATTTTCCCTCCTGGGACACAATTCAAACATATTGTACATCCTACAACCAGATGTTGGTAACATTTCTCTGTCCTGCAGAATAATCAGAAATTAAAAAATTTGAAGACCATTTGTATCCTGTATTTGACTGTATGTGATACTGATTGACCAATTATACAAGAATGTAATGATTGATGAAATAAACAAAACAAACATCATCAGTCGTCAGTCATATCAGACATTATTGCACATGCTCCTGTAGAAACCGCCACAGTTATGCACTGGTAGTGTGTCTAATGTACAAGGTAATTCCAGTGATTTAAATGACTCACAGAAAGGGAAGGGGAGGGATATCAAAACAACTAATCCTGGACTTATATCCAAAGTATAGTGACCCGCGAAACCTGCGGCGTTGACATATTGACTGATGCATGAGTCAGAATCCGATAATAACTCTCCCTCCCTCTTCATCCCCCTCAGCCCCTCATTCTGTGAAGTGAGAGAGGAAGGACACCGCTGCATCTCCATACCAGGAAAGGACTTAGCTGTAGTACTTTTCTTGTTCTTACATTGTTCTGTTTTTTTAATGAAAACAAAATGTGGTGAAAAGTATAACATGGTTTAAAAAGCTTCAAGGTATTAGAAAGTGATATGTTTAATTTATGTGTATATGTGTTTATTCAATAAGGTACTGTGTAAGATTACTACAGTTATCGTCATAGTTTCTTCCAAAGTTTATATTTCTGATCATGTAAAAATGGCACCAATATAAACTGTTATGTACTATAAAGCGACAATAATATTGCCTATATTCTCAGATGTACAAAATGTAACTAAGAAATGTAAATACTTTGAGTCCTCATGTGGCCAGTTTAAGTATATGGTGAAGATTGGGCTGCTTGTTTTAAGCATAAAATGCACAAATGCATTTTCAGCCATATCTGTACATGGAGCCTGATTTGCTTTTAAATGTAAAATGGTTGTAATGATCCCAGGTTGCACATTTGGTGGATAATGCTATGCAGCATATTTTTACATATCCTCTATAACAGATTTATGTCTGTATTCAACACCTTGACAGTCCCTCTTATCATATTATAGGCAATTTTCACCATACAGCTCCATACAAAATGATTAGAGCTGCACATTTGTTTTATTGCATAGTAAAAACCACTTGTTTCTACTGTAGGAGAATGAGACTCACGTTGCTATGTCATTTGAATCAGATCTCATTGCTCATAAATCCATATTTATTTTGAAATTTCCAGTGCAGTAGGGAAGTTATACGAAATATATGGTTGTTCTTATTATCAAATCATTGTACCTAAAATGTATAGTGTACATTGTTAGGGATATTGTACCTTGGGTTTAACACTAGTATGTCTGCTTCCCTGCTTTTTCTGTGTATCACATGCAATAATACGGTGTGGGAATCTATACATTAAGGGTGCCAATTAAAACGCAAGGGAATGCCTATAGGATTCTTTGTTTGACACATTGCTCCACACGGTGAGGGGGGGGGGGGCTGGGGGAGCTGGGTGTTTGCTTCTCCCGCTCCAGCCAACAGAATGACAACCAGCCCAGGACCCAGGCCCTGACAATGGATGCATTGTGCTCTGTCTGGCTTCCAGCATTGGACTGTAGGCTCTGCCAATTTGGTCAGGACTGATAGAAAGTTGCTTTGTCTATCAGGATTAGCTAGCCAGGCTAGTCAAGCAAGCCGCCAATGGCTGGACCAAACAACAGAGACCTCTTGTGTAGCTGCAGTCATGCACTGTCATTTATTTTTCAGGCCTCATCTATTCTTTGTCTGCCCGTCTGTCTCTGTCTGCTAGTTAGGCTACTTAGAATGTAGCAGTGCCAGAACTGCTGTAAGGTGTTGAGTTTGGTTGGACAATCTAGCTAATCAAAGGCTACAATCACAAAGATCAAGTCAGGATCTATTCATCCTAATCAGACAGGTTTTTTGCATGGACGATACATTGGAGATAATATAAGACAAGTACTGGAAACAATAGAACACCATGAAATATCTGGGAAACCAGGCCTGGTATTCATAGCTGACTTTGAAATAGCCTTTGCTAAAGTATGACTGGAGTTTCTATATAAATGCCTGGAACATTCAAATTTTTTATTTTGAACAAACTCTTGTAAAAATGGTATAGTAAGCCTAGGACTAAATAGTAAATAATGGCTACTTCTCAGAAAGTTTTAAACTGTCAAGAGGAGTAAAACGAGGTTGTACGCTATTGGCATATCTATGTATTATTGTAATCGAAATATTAGCTTTTAAAATCTGATTCAATAATAATATTAATGCATTCAAAATCCAGGGTTTAAAAACAAAGGTATCATTGTATGCTGATGATTCATGTTTTCTATTAAATCCACAATTAGAACCCCTCCACAGCCTCATAGAGGATCTAGGTACTTGTTTTTAATCTCTCTGGATTAAAACCAAATTATGATGTGTACTATATTACGTATTGGATCAGTGACATTTTTTACTTTTACATTACTGTGTAGTTTACCAATAAAATGGTCTGATGGGGATGTGGACATGCTTGGTATACATATCCCTAAAGAAAGAAATGATCTCACTCCCATACATTTTAATTAAAAGTTAGCAAAAACAGATAAGATCTTGCTACCATGGAAAGGGAAATACCAGTCAATTTGTGGAAAAAAACACCCAGATTAACTCTTTAGTCATATCACAGTTTACGTACTTGATATTGGTCTTGCCTACACCTAGCAACCTCTATTATTTCAGCAAAAAAAAAATCAATTTGATTTGGAAGGGCAAGCCAATCAAATTTTTAATGGACCTATTTATATAATGAATATGATATCGGAAGAGGCATGTAGAAGGAGGAAAAAGTAAGGAACTTGTCGGCCCTGCATTAAAGACCAAAATTGGTTAAAGAAAATTGTGATAAAGAAAAATATATACCATTTTAATTTAAGGACCAAAAAATTGACAGCTATGACATATAGATTGCAAAATAGTTGTGAAGAGATTTCCCAGTGGGTCAGAAGTTTACATACAATAAATTGACTGTGCCTTCAAACAGCTTGGAAAAATCCAGAAAATGATGTCATGGCTTCAGAAGCTTCTGATAGGTTAATTGACATAATTTGAGTCAATTGGATGTATTTCAAGGCCTACCTTCAAACTCAGTGCCTCGTTGCTTGACATCATGGGAAATTCAAACGAAATCAGCCTTCAGAAAAAAAAATGTAGACTTCCACAAGTCTGGTTAATCCTTGGGAGCATTTTCCAAAAGCCTGAAGGTACCATGTTCATCTCTACAAACAATAGTACGCAAGCATAAACACTATCGGACCACACAGCCATTATACCTCTCAGGAAGGAGACGCGTTCTGTTTCCTAGAGATGAATGTACTTTGGTGAGAAAAGTGCAAAACAATTCCAGAACAACAGTAAAGGAACTTGTGAAGATGCTGGAGGAAACAAGTACAAAAGTATCCACAGTAAAACAGTAAAATGAGTCCTATGTCGACATAACCTGAAAGGCCGCTCAGCAAGGAGAAGCCACTGCTCCAAAACCGCCATTAAAAAGCCAGACTACGGTTTGCAACTGCACATGGGGACAAAGATTGTACTTTTTGGAGAAGTGTCCTCTGGTCTGATGAAACAAAAATAGAACTGTTTGGCCATAATGACCATCGTTATGTTTAGAGGAAAAAGGGGGAGGCTTGCAAGCAGAAGAACACCATCCCAACCGTGAAGCACAGGGGTGGCAGTATCATGTTGTGGGGATGCTTTGCTGCAGGAGGGACTGGTGCACTTCACAAAATAGATGGCATCATGAGGCAGGAAAATTATGTGGACATATTGAAGCAACATCTCAAGACATCAGTCAGGAAGTTAAAGCTTGGTTGCAAATGGGCCTTCTCAAATGGGCAAAGACCCCAAGCAAACTTCCAAAGTTGTGTCAAAATGGCTTAAGGACAACAAAGTCAAGGTATTGGAGTGGCCATCACAAAGCCCCGACCTCAATCCTATAGACAATGTGTGTGCAGAACTGAAGTAGTGTGTGCGAGCAAGGAAGCCTACAAACCTGACTCAGTTACACCAGCTCTGTCAGGAGGAATGGGCCAAAATTCACCCAACTTATTGTGGGAAGCTTGTGGAAGCCTACCTGAAACTTTTGACCCAAGTTAAACAATTTAAAGGCAATGCTACCAAATACTAATTGAGTGTATGTTAACTTCTGACCCACTGGGAATGTGATGAAAGAAATTAAAGCTGAAATAAATCTATTCTCCCTACAATTATTCTGACATTTCACATTCTTAAAATAAATTGGTGATCCTAACTGACCATTTAGACCATTATAGTATTAGGGGCTAAATCTGAAAATGACAACACTATTTCAATCTAGTCCATTTCAATTCAGCCAAATAAATTGTGCCACCTGATATTGTACTGCATTAAATCCTTAGGAAATGATGCTTCCTCAAAATTCATCCTGGAACTAATCAGTTCTAATCACTATGATTGCACTCAGCAGAAAATTAATCTAACTCTCATTTAAAGCAGCTGCCAGTTATTTAAGGAGTGACTTCCTAGCTCTCTCTAGGCGATGGTTAATTAAAATGGAAAGGGAAGGGGGTGTATAAGGATATGCAGTCAGTAATTCAGATCAACTTATTATACCACATTTTCTTTATCGTAGATTTTGAAAGTCTATTAATAACCTTATCAAACAACTGTACTGATATGAGTGATTAGTAAAGGCGCTTGGATAAATCTACAGCATCACAACCTCCAATTCAGTTCCTGTGTCACAGAGTGGATAGTGCAAGTTACCATTTATTTTCAATGAAAGACATACCCTAGCTTAAGTACTGTAAGTGCAACAATGGCCTTCCTGACTTGATCTTAATATATATATATATATATTTTTTTTTTTGGGGGGGGGGGCTTTAATATTGGGGATACATTGAAGCTTCCATCAATGTAATTGTTTGCATACTTTCCAAGCCCTCATATAATTTTGGGGGTAAATATACATACATAAATACATAAAAATCAAATCAAATTTATTTGTCACATACACATGGTTAGCAGATGTTAATGCGAGTGTAGCGAAATGCTTGTGCTTCTAGTTCTGACAATGCAGTAATAACCAACGAGTAATCTAACTAACAATTCCAAAACTACTACCTTATACACACAAGTGTAAAGGGATAAAGAATATGTACATAAAGATATATGAATGAGTGATGGTACAGAGCGGCATAGGCAAGATGCAGTAGATGGTATCGAGTACAGTATATACATATGAGATGAGTATGTAAACAAAGTGGCATAGTTAAAGTGGCTAGTGATACATGTATTACATAAAGATGCAGTAGATGATATAGAGTACAGTATATACGTATACATATGAGATGAATAATGTAGGGTATGTAAACATTATATTAAGTAGCATTGTTTAAAGTGGCTAGTGATATATTTTACTCAATTCCCATCAATTCACATTATTAAAGTGGCTGGAGTTGAGTCAGTGTACCTCCCTTTAAGAGCGTGCTCCTAATCTCAGCTCGTTACCTATATAAAAGACACCTGGGAGCCAGAAATGTTTCTGATTGAGGGGGGGTCAAATACTTATTTCTCTCATTAAAATGCAAATAAATTTATAACATTTTTGACATGCGTTTATCTGGATATTTTTGTTGTTATTCTGTCTCTCACTGTTCAAATAGACCTACAATTAAAATTATAGACTGATCATTTCTTTGTCAGTGGGCAAATGTACAAAATCAACAGGGGATCAAATACTTTTTTCCCTCACTGTATTACTTTGATCTGCTGTGTATTGAGTGATTACGTTCAGAAAATCGTATGCACACAGAAATGCCACTGAGGAGAAAGAGGACGAAGGAATTAAAATAAATGGAGATAATTATGCATATTTTCTGAGGCTGCTTGTGCATTTATACAGTTGATACTGAAAACACTTATGAATCATGGCGAATTAAACACTCCGGGTCACTGAGGAGCAAGTGCATTCCGAACCGAGTAAAATCTGTCCCAGGCAACAACCTCTAAGAAAGAGCCAATGATCCAAGTGCTGAATAAAGCTGAAAGTTAAGAGGGAAAACACATTTTGTTATTTAAGGATTGTTTTGTCTTCAGGCACTCTGAAACAAAACAGTGGGAAATGTTAGCTAAAATGCATGAAATGGTCATTAATAATTAAAGGAAAACGCCACCCAAAAACTATCTTTGGTATTTGTTTCATTAGTCCATTGTTGACTTAGTTCCAAAATGTTTTGCTTGTCAGCAATCAAGTTTTCAAGACAGCAGCATCATATGATGATTTCTGTATTTTGAAAAAGATGATTACTGAACATTTTGGGACAATGCTAACAATGGACTAAAAGGCAAACTTTATAGGCCTACTAATGACCTTGATACACATAAGCCAAGGGAACCAGTACACTAGTTGTCTGCTCTTGCATTTTCATAGGTGTCTTTGTATCATCCCACTGGGAACACACTGGTTGAATCAACATTGATTCCATGTAATTTCAAAGAAATGACGTTGAACCAACGTTGAATAGACATTAAATTGACGTCTGTGCCAAGTGGGATATTTCTTGCTTTTTTTCTTGCATGTTGAAAAAATATGACCAATGGAAATATTTCTCTTCTGAATACAATTATTTATTGGGATTAATTGTCTTTGTTTTGCTGCAGTGTATATCCAGCAGAGCATGTGGGGATGAGTGCATGCTTTGTGGTGCCTCAATAAATGAGTAACAAGAAGCCAAATCAAATCAAATCAAATTTTATTTGTCACAAATTGTATTTGCCGAATTCAACAGGTATAGTAGACCTTACTATGAAATGCTTACTTACAAGCCCTTAACCAACAATGCAGTTAAGAAAATAGAGTTAAGAAAATATTTACTAAATAAACAAAAGTAAAAATGGAAATGGAAAAATAAGTAACACAATAAAATAACAATATTGAGGCTATGTACAGGGGGTACTGGTATCGAGTCAATGTGCGGGGGTACAGGCTAGTCAAGGTATACTCCATACTGTAACCAACTGGGGGGCCATGCCTCAGAATATATGTAATAAACCATACATTCATGTTCCCTTTATGACATCATATATACTGCCTTTTCATTTCGCTCCAAATGTCTTATAACTTGGGCACCAATGGACGGGACCATTTAGTTGTTATTTAGGTCACAAAGCATATGATTTAGGGGAGTGCAGAATAAGAGCAGCTAGGATGCGTGTCACTGTGACTCTTTATCAAATAGGACCCAATAGTCTGGGGAGAAAGATTTGTACTCATGTATTCTACACTATTGATTTTTGCTAATACTATAGTTGGCTATTGATATTCCCACCGGTGGAACATATAGGACACCCTGCATTTGGTAAAGTGAAGGCATATCAGCCTGAGTGGAAACCTGAACACTGTAGTATTGAGTTTGGTCTCTGAGGGTTATGACCGTGTGTGTGTGTGTGTGTGTGTGTGTGTGTGTGTGTGTGTGTGTGTGTGTGTGTGTGTGTGAAAACAAAGCTGTGGGTGTGTGTATGTGTGCGTGTTTGCCCCTCTATACGCATGCATTCATGTGTGAAGAGGCTTGAGAGATTAATGGATTATTGGTATTAGTTAGGAGGCTGTGATTGAAGATGGATCCTCAATAATGAAGAAAAGTGTTTATGAACAAATATAGGAGGCTGAGGTAACTACTCAGACTTTATTTCATTATCTATTTTTTGTTGTTACCATTGGTCAGATTTAGTGTGCACAGCAATTTAGGTCCAAGTTGACCCTCTAATTTCTTGTGCCCTTGTTAGTTACCAATCTGTCTCAGCAGCTCGTCCAGTGAAGGTGTGCCATTAGCACATTCTCCCGGAGGTGGCGGTGTGAAATCAGCCGGAACATTCACCTGTGAAGCTGTGAAAACAATAGACGGGTGCCTGGCTCGGCAGTTTGTGTTGAGAAACGGGGGTACAAACAACAAACTTTCAAAGACAAATGTGAGCGGCTGTGTTAAATTTAATTTAACATCCCTCTCTGTTTTCTCAGTCTGGGTATTCTGGGTAACCTGGTCATCCTCAAAATAATGCTAGAATCTCCCTCCATCCACTATGGATATTCCATCCATTCTAGTATTCCATGCTGTTCGGCATATTTCTTGTGGCGTGGGATATTGATAATAGGGCATTATTTGGGGAACTTGTTCAGTGCAACAATAGTGTATTGATAGAAAAATCATAGGTTCAACAAAATAATGATTCAATACTCAATATATGAACCGTCCAAAGAGCAAATCTACAAAGTAATTGAAGACATTATTCTTACAAGAACGTCTGGTTGACTATTTGAGTAGGAAGTCCAAGCAAAAATCCAACGAAATCAATATGATCCATTGATTAGACACATAAGACACAAAATAACTATTTTAACTATTATTTGTGTAATATGGATCGGAGTAAAGAGGCCTGAAATCCATCTTTTTAGCAAACAATGCTAGGCACCTTGGACCACATACTGTACATACTGTACATACTGCAGACACATACTGTACAGTGCCTGCAGCCTTAAAGGCCTACTGCATAATAGTCTCATTGCATTTTTACTTTTATGCTTTATGGTAACGCATGTTACAATATGCTTGCCTCAGATGGCATAGAATCCAAATGTACTTCACAGAATCCAAATGTATTTCACAGAATCCAAATGTATTTCTCGTCAAGGAGTTTGCACCAAGTGATAATAATTTGTTAGTTAGCTACAGTATCTCTGGCAAATATAATAGGATATAGGCTCTACTGGATTTCTGTCTTTGCTGCTCCTTTTCTTCTGAAAGTTAGTGAGCCAGATGTATTGTGCCCTCTTAACATCTCTCTCTCCATCCCTCTCTCCTACCATTCCTCTCTCCTACCATCCCATTCTCCTACCCATCTCTCTCCTACCATCCTTCTCTCTTACCATCCCTCTCCCCTTACCGTCCCTCTCTCCTACCCATCTCTCTCCTACTGTCCTTTTCTCCTACCGTCCCTCTCTCCTACCAGATGTATTGTGCCCTCTTAACATCTCTCTCTCCATCCTTATCTCCTACCATCCCTCACTCCTACCCATCTCTCCCTCCCACCGTCCCTCTCTCCTACCATCCCTCTCTCCTACCCATCCCTCTTTCCTACCCATCCCTCGCTCCTACCATCCTTCTCTCTTACCCATCCCGCTCTCCTACCATCCTTCTCTCTTACACATCTCGCTCCTATCATCCTTCTCCCTACCCATCACTCTCTCCTACCATCCTTCTCTCCTACCATCCCTCTCTCCTACCCATCCCTCTCTCCAACCATCCTTCTCTCCTACCCATCACTCTCTCCTACCATCTCTCTCTCATACCCATTACCCCTTCTACTCATCTCTCCCTCTCCCAGTTTCAGTGACATGCCTTGTTACTTGAGCAGACTGCCAGTGTGCTCTGTGTCAATTGGGCCAGCTCTGGGGACGCGGTGAGCAACCCTTTATCTCCAAGAAACAGAAGCGTCCCATCGCCTCCTCAGGGGGCTGTTGTGGGAACAGAGGGAGGGTGTAAACCAGGAGGGGGCCAGCAGGTCCTCTATTACAAACCAAGAATCGGACAACAACAAAAAAACTGCACACACACACACAAACATGAACGCAGAAAAATGCAGGAAGGCGCGCACACACACAAACACGTGCAGGATTACACAAAGGCACATACACATGCACATGCGCAAACACACTCACACCCACACACACAGTCACAGTCACACACCCCCAACACACACACCCACACACACACAACACACACCCACACACACTCATCCACACAGTCAGCCATTCTGGGTTCCTAGTGCTGAGGTTGGTGGCGATTTATGATTTCTGTATTAATTAACATACCTGTCCTGCTCCCTCAGGGCATCTTTCCCCTTCCCTTAAAGTTAAATACCTTTTTTCCCTTCTCAGATCGCTCTCTCTCCTCAGTTAAAAGCAGAACACAGGCCTGAGCTGGACCTACATAATGTCCTTTCAAAATTAAACACTCTGTCTTTGTTTCCTAATCTCTCCTCTCACTGCCGTCATGTCTTTCATCTGCCAGGAATACGCTCCTCATTTCACAGGGATGATAGAAATGTATCAGCTGAACTGAGCAGGTGACTGAGTGTACTTGACCTGCTGCAGCCTAGCTGCATGTGCTCTATTCTGTTGGCGTTGTTCCACTTGGAGAGCTCCAATTGAGCTGGCAACTATCTGTAGTGAGTTCCTAAAAGGTATGAATTACCCACAACTTTTTAATTAAAACCTGACTGCAGGTCATCTAAGGTATAATGTCCACTCCAGCCTGTCAGTGTGCCCGCTCATAGACTTGTTGTGGCACTTGATACACAAGTCTGCTTGATCAGGACCAGGTCTTTTATTACCCAGCGTATACCTCCCCTTCTCCCGGGCGCCATCTGGCAGCGGTGGCTCTGCTTACACCATCACTTTCTCCGGTTAAATGTTTTTAATGGGATTCTGGGACCTGGGTGACATGGTCGTCACAAAGCCCCACCAACATCAGTGCTTCGCAGTGCCAGTAACATAATGAACATATCAAACATGTCTGCCAAGCTCCAATGGGAGACGGTGACAGCACACTCAGGAACCCTCTATTTAGAGGGCCCACAAAACCCTCGACAAATAGAAGTGACTTTCAATGGGAAGGTGAAAATATGGAGGCAATTGAGCCTTTCTATGGTCGGTGTGTGCAGAGAGGTGATACAAGAATAATGGCTGAAAAATAAAGTTAATGGTATTCCTGCAGGTTTGTAGTCCAGGGGGACAATAATGAATATTAAACGGCTACTCTCCCTATACTTTTTATGAGCACATTCTTTATGAATTATTAGGGCCATGCAGTAATTTGGCAGACCATTCACTCTGCAGAGCACTCCCTGCATGGCCCTGTAAATCCACTCTATTTTTACCCTGACCTCTCCCTCCTCCCCCTTGCCCAACACACATTTGCGCCAACCCTACCTTTGTAGTGGATGTGGGATTTTTCATTAGTGCTCGTTCTGACCTCTCTTTCATCCACTGTTTTTCTATTAGGCATCAAAAAAGTTCTGGATGAATCAGTCCGTTGCTTTATCTGTAGGATTTTGTTTTGTCTTCTCTGAGCTGTTTGATCCTCTCTGTGACGGGTGGACCAGGCAGGGTAGACCAGGCAGGGTGGACCAGACAGGGTAGACCAGGCAGGGTAGACCAGGCAGGGTAGACCAGGCACTCACTGGGTGGAAAAGTTTTCTTTGTGTGATTTTAACAACCGGGTTATAGCCCAGTCTTAGGCCAGTTCAGCTCTATCTCTGTAGAGGTGCACCTCGAAAGGCATAGGTTGCCCTATTTCTCATTCTATTTGGAAGGTTCTTGTGCTGTCTCCGGAAGCATTACACAAATGATGACTTCATACTTTTGTTCGATGTGGAGGATATTGTCTCGATTCAGTTGCCTCTATTTTTATCTCCATGCTATGCACCATCATTTTGGAAATAGCAACACACGTCAACATTCTTACCTGCACTCTTGGAACAGATGTGTTAAAAACAACACGTTGTGTTGCACATTCAGGTGTCTAGTTAGGGAAGACACATGTTGTGTTACTTTTAACACAATCACCCTGTTGGCTCATTAAACAGATGATTTGTGTTAATTTTCCAACACATTATGTAAAAGTAACACCACAAGACTTCTTCCCCTGGCCCCACTGTGGACACACACAGGACACAGACAGACTATGTACAGGGAACACAACTAATTATCTTTTTTCAACATACACATAAATGGTCTAGATTAAGCACAAAATGTCCATGGGATTAGAAACAAACAAACGTTAAAGAAAGTTTCATATTTCACCGGATGGTGACACAAATTGTAAGCAGTTCAGTTCAGACAAACCAACATTTATTTTCCACACACTTTTTTCTCCCTTTTCTTGCTTCCCCACGTAACATATTTCCACAAACATTCTGAAGTTAGGTCATCCATTGGAAATGACAGGCATCCGTAATGATATGCACGCCTCCTAGTCCAGTGGGATCTATCCCAGATATGCTGGCCATGGCTGCAGTGAGGAGGGAGTGCTCTGTTTGTCCATATTAACTTCTCAGGACCAGAGGATGGGGCCGGCATCATCAGCATTCCTCCTCTGATCCAGGCTACTGCATTAGCTTAGAAACATCAGTTGGGGGAAAGAGAGGGAGAAAATGCTGTGATCTGCATAAAACCACAAACAAGCAGCCTGCTCACACACTTCCCTCAATTACTGCAGCTCTTGGAACACAAGCAGTTTATTCAAACGGCTGAACCATCAGAAACCTCAAAGAAGAACAATTTCAGGATGGTCCCCAGAGTTTACAGATTAGGTAGAATTTTGTTATTATGTTGTATTTGTTATAGAGTCCTCAGTATATCAGAGAGAGGCTAAATAAATAAGTGCATGTATAACTCTTTGATGGTTTAATACAATATGTTGGTCTATTTTCCAAACACTGTCATAGATTTATAGTTTACTTGCTGAAATTGAAACTTTATGGATATATGGTTTTTTATGGAAGTTATCCATTGACACATGGACCAACTCTTGGGCTTTTCAAGGTCATATCGAGCATTCCAAGAATCTGATTATGAAGTATTATTTTTCTCACCCTTATATTCAAGTTAGCATAATAGAAGTGAGAGCTTTTCTCAAAAGTAATGCCGTGGGCAAACACTCACCCAGAGACAAAGTCAGAGCAGGGAAATTAAGGTGAGGTGCTTCATTGAAATCATAATATTATTCATGCAAATAAATTACTGTACCTCCAAACCCGCCCTTGTTGACATGATTGGATATGCGGCGATGTAGGTAAAAAGAGAGTTTTAGAAAGAGGGCAGTGAATTAGTATGAGTGTAGTGAAATGTACCTACTGTTTGACTACTGCTGTTGCAGTAGTACATGTACTTCATCATACAAAATAAAACCTAGACTGATCAAAAATATATTTTACTGAGTTCCAGTTTATATAAATAAATTAGCCAATTGAATTCAATTTATTGGGTCCTAATCTATGGACTTCACATGATTGGGCATACAGATTTGCATCTGTTGGTCATAGATACCTTAAAAAAAACATTGAGATTTTGTAACGTTTGTCGTCCTCGTCTGAGGAGTATGAAGGATCGGAGGACCAATGCGCCGCGTGGTACGTCTTCATGTTGATATTTAATAAACGCAGAACACTAAAACAAAAAAAAAACTAAGAGAATGACAGAAAACGAAACGGTCCTGCCTGGTGAAGACACAAAACAGAAAACAATCACCCACACCACACCGGTGGGAAAAGGCTACCTAAGTATGATTCTCAATCAGAGACAACGAACGACACCTGCCTCTGATTGAGAACCATACCAGGCCAAACACGAAACCACAACATAGAAAAACGAACAGACTACCCACCCAACTCACGCCCTGACCATACTAAAACAAAGACATAACAAAAAAACTAAGGTCAGAACGTGACAGCACCCCCACCACAAAGGTGCGGACTCCGGCCCCAAAATCTGAACCTATAGGGGAGGATCTGGGTGGGCGTCTGTCCGCGGTGGCGGCTCTGGCGCGGGACGTGGACCCCACTCCACCATAGTCTTTGCCCCCTTTTTTCCCCGCCTCAGTGGCGCCTTTAGAGCGGCGACCCTCCCTGCCGACCTCGGACTGAGGACCCTAGCAGCGGTTCCCGAATGGACGGGAGTATCCGGCAGCACCGGACGGGCGGGAGACTCCGGCAGCGCCGGCGTGAAGGGCAACTCCGACAGCTCCTGACTGACGGACGGCTCTGGCAGCTCCTGATTGGCGGGCGGCTCTGGCAGCTCCATACTAAAACAAAGACATAACAAAAAAACTAAGGTCAGAACGTGACATATGTGGATCAGAAAATCAGTCCTTATCTTTTGTGACCACCATTTGCCTCAAGCAGATTACACATCTCCTTCATAAAGAATTGATTGTGGTGGTTGTGGCCTGTGGAATGCTCTCCCACTCCTCCTCAATAGCTGGATAGGATAGGAACGGGCAGGAACTGAAACACGCTGTCGTACACATCGATCCAGAGCCTCCCAAACATGCTCAATGTCTGACATGTCTGGTGTTTCGGCAAGCCATGGAAGAACTGGCACATTTTCAGCTTCCAGGAATTGTGTACAGATCCTTGCAACATGGGGCCGTGCATTATCACGCTGAAACATGCAGATGAATGGCACGACAATGGGCCTCAGGAATTTATCCCTGTGCATTCAAATTGCCATCGATAAAATGCAATTGTATTCATTGTCCGTAGGTTATGCCTGCCCATATCATAACCCCTCTGCCGCCATGGGGCACTCTGTTCACATTGTTGACGTCAGCAAACCACTCGTCCACATGACGCCATCTGCCTGGTACAGTTGCCCTTAGCCGTTGCGCTTATATTTTTTGTTCAGTGTAGATATTCCAATACCAAATATTATTTGATTCTAAAAGTGAAGCAATCTCTGGACACTGTCAACAGCTTAACAATGGCCATGTGACATGAACTACTGTCCAATGCTCAAGGCCTATGATGTCAGAAGTGACCTTGCAGTCTGATGTGTCTGTCTGAAATGGATAGTCACAGAGAGCTGCTGCATAAATATAACACTTTTTGGATGATGGTTTTCAAAAACATTATTTTCAGCTAATGATCTATTTACTTTCTCTATAGCCTGTGTTTCTTTCATGTTTAATGATGAAGTCTTTGGTATGTCGGCACAGACACCAGATAATTTGTAAATTCCTGTACTTTTGTACAGTTGTAAAATCTTAATTTGAGCCAGTTTTGCTACAGCAGGAAAATAGTCCCGCATCAACACGAAATGTGAATTATTATATTTATTTAAACTAATGGACATTTTTATAGGGATTGATAAATGTTTGCAATGGAAAAACCAGTCTGAAATGTCAAAGTGGAAATGACAAATTCAGAAGCCTATTTAAACCTCAATTACATTGCAGGAACGTTCTCCTGCAACAGGGTGATCAAATTAAGACCCTACATCTGTATGAGGAGATTCATTCATTTGGAAAGAAATTCATTCCACAACAGATTCAAAAAGTGTAATCAAAAAGAAAATGATCTATTAAATTCCTTAGCTTTCTCAGGTCCTTGAATATGTCAACTATGGCACTTTTTCCAATTACGCTATGATGTTTTTTTTGTGCTATTGATTTTCAAACACACCTTACATTAAAACATACAATGCCAATGTCATGGGTAACAATGGGCCGATTCAGACTTGTATGTCTCTCCTACACATGCCTTTCCAACACACTTCTCAGTTGTTGGCATTTAGACTTACAATATGCAGGTCTGTAAAGGGCTTGGCAGGCGTGGTCCCCTTGTTCCTACTGAATACATTTAAGCCACTGAAAACCCTCCCACTTGCTTGCCAACAGATCTTCTCATGGAGTTTTCAGTACGTCTAACGCCAACCCTTTAAATTTACATTTGGTGTACCTTTAATTAGACATTTCTCGACAGACTCACTACAATATATGATGAGAACAGTTCAGAATATTAGCGATCAATTAAAGAAAGCCACGTAAATGCATGCATATTCGTCTACTTTTCAGAACCAATTGGTAGATTTAAAAATACTCAGAACTTGAACATTATTTAGGGTTAGGAACGTATTTATTAACAATATAAAAACAGTTTGCAAAGCCTTTGCACACTAAATATATTGGTGAATAAAAAATACAGGGGTATAAAGAAGCCATATTCAATTGTTCAATCCATGAAATATTGGAAGGTGAGAAAAGTACAATAGGGGTTGAACAGTAGTTTTATAAATCTACCCTAATAAGCCTCACTAATCTTGGAACTGTGATGACAACGGTGCAGTCGTCGTGAACCGTGTGCCAGGCTCCAGGTTAAAACTGCTATGTATGGCCTACGTTCCATAATGATTAAAATAGGCTACATGTCCCAAATTATTGCACAACTTGCAATACATTAGCCTAATATGATCCACCATTGCTAGCAATCCTCAGGGTCAAAAACAGAGGAAAGAAAGGTCAGCTAACGATGTAATGGAACGTGCAAAATGTAACAAAACTAACACTAAAGTGACAATTATAAATGTATGTGGGTATAACTGACAGTTGCTACCAGTAATGGCTAATATTTTACACAATACACATTTTTTTTAAATACAATGAAAAGTCTGGGCATACAGTAAAATTAAAACATTCTACAATTCATAAATCAACTCGGTAGGTTTGGCATTATACTATCATGGCTAAAGCGTATAGCTTGGGTCTCCAAATGTCATCCCTGCAAGGTTGTAAGGCCAGCATTTCATAAACGTCACTTTGGAAAAGGGGATATGTTTACATGCTTCAGTTTGCTGCTATATGACTGGTTTCACATTTGTCTCCAGCGATCATAAGGTAAAATAGATCAAACACAATTGTAATGTATATTTACAATCACCTTATCCAAATGGCTTACTCATTTGCCCAGCTCTTATCAATAGCTCTTATCAGTTTATAAATTACAGTGCATGGAGACTGGTGTTATTTATTTCGGGAAAAATAAATTACATGTTATTCCACTTGGAAACGACAGCTTGCACAACTTTATTAATTGTTTCATTCAAGGTCAGAAATCAAATCCAATTTTATTGGTCACATACACATGGTTAGCAGATGTTAATGCGAGTGTAGCGAGTGCTTATGCTTCTAGTTCCAACTATGCAGTAATATCTAACAAGTAATCTAACAAATTCACAAGAACTTCATTATACACACAAATACCCACAAACGTAAAGGGAAGAATAAGAATATGTACATATAAATATATGGATGTGCGAATGCGTGCAGCATAGGCAAGATGCAGTAGATGGTATAGAATACAGTATGTACATATGAGATGAGTAATGTAGGATATGTAAACATTATTAAAGTGACGTTATTTAAAGTGACTAGTGATAACTTTACTTTATTTAAGTGGCCAGAGATTTGAGTCTGTATGGTGGCAGCAGACTCTCTATGTAAGTGATGGCTGTTTAACAGTCTGATGGTCTTGAGATAGAAGCTGTTTTTCAGTTTCTCGGTCCCAGCTTTGATGCACCTGTACTGACCTCGCCTTCTGGATGATAGCGGGGTGAACAGGCAGTGGCTCGGGTGGTTGTTGTCCTTGATGATCATTTTGGCCTTCCTGTGACATTGGGTGCCGTAGGTGTCCTGGAGGGCAGGTAGTTTGCGTCCGGTGATGTGTTGTGCAGACCGCACTGCCCTCTGGAGAGCCTTGAGGTTGAGGGTGGTGAAATTGCTGTACCAGGCGGTGATACAGCCCGACAGGATGCTCTCAATTGTGCATCTGTAAAGGTTTGTGAGTGTTTTAGATGAAAAGCCCTCCTGAGGTTGAAGAGGCGCTGTTGCGCTGTCTGTGTGGGTGGACCATTTCAGTTTGTCCGTGATGTGTACACTGAGAAACTTAAAATGTTCCTCTACTGTCCCGTCGATGTGGACGGTCATTGGTGAACAGGAAGTACAGGAGAGGACTGAGAACACACCCTTGTGGGGCTCATGTGTTGAGGATCAGCGGGGTGGAGATATTGTTTCCTACCTTCACCACATGGGGGTGGCCCATCAGAACTTCCACTACCCAGTTGCACAGGGCGGGGTCGAGACCCAGGGTCTTGAACTTAATTTTATTTGACCTTCATTTAACTAGGCAAGTAGGCAAACAAATTCTTATTTTCAATGACGGCCTAGGAACAGTGGGTTAACTGCCTTGTTCAGGGGCAGAATGACAGATTTTTACCTTGTCAGCTCAGGGACTCGACATTGCAACCTTTCGGTTATTAGTCCAACGCTCTAAGCACTAGGCTACCTGCCACCCCAATGATGAGTTTGGAGGGTACTATGGTGTTAAATGCTGAGCTGTAGTCAATGAACAGCAATCTTACATAGGTATTCCTCTTGTCAAGATGGGATAGGGCAGTGTGCAGTGTGATAGTGATTGCATCGTCAGTGGACCTATTGAGACGGTAAGCAAATTGGAGTGGGTCTAGGATATTAGGTAGGGTGGAGGTGATATGGTCCTAGTCTCTCAAAGCAATTAATGATGACAGAAGTGAGTGCAATGGGGCGAAAGTCATTTAGTTAAGTTACCTTTCTTGGGAACAGGAACAATGGTGGCCATCTTGAAGCATGTGCGGGCACAGATTGGGATAGGGATTGGTTGAATATTCTTATTGGCTCGGCCTGTCTCCCTGGTGAATGGGCCTGGCTCCCAAGTGGGTGGGCCAATGGCTGCGCCCTTGCACAGTCATGTGAAATCCGTAGGGAAGGGTCTAATGAATTTATTTAAATTGACTGATTTCATTATATGAACTTTAACTCAGTAAAATCTTTACATTGTGGTATGTTGGACCACACAGCCGTCATACCGCTCAGGAAAGAGCCTAGAGATGAATGTACTCTGGTGGTAAAAGTGCAAATCAATCCCAGAACAACAGCAAAGGACCCTGTGAAGATGCTGGAGGAAATATGTACAAAAGTATCTATATCCACAGTAAAACGAGTCCTATATCGACATAACCTGAAAGGCCGTTAAGCAAGGAGAAGCCACTGCTCCAAAACCGCCATAAAAAAGCCAGACTACGGTTTGCAACTGCACATGGGGACAAAGATTGTACTTTTTGGAGAAATGTCCTCTGGTCTGATGAAACAAAAATAAAACTGTTTGGCCATAATGACCATCGTTATGTTTGGAGGAAAAAGGGGGAGGCTTGCAAGCCAAAGAACACCATCCCAACCTTGAAGCACGGGGGTGGCATCATCAGGTTGTGGGGGTGCTTTGCTTCAGGAGGGACTGGTGCACTTCACAAAATAGATGGAACCATGAGAAGGAAAATTATGTGTATTTACTGATGCAACATCTCAAGACATCAGTCAGGAAGTTAAAAGCTTGGTTGCAAATGGGTCTTCCAAATGGACAATGACCCCAAGCATACTTCCAAAGTTGTGGCAAAATGGCTTAAGGATAACAAAGTCAAGGTATTGGAGTGGCCATCACAAATCCCTGACCTCAATCCTATAGAAAATATGTGGGTGGAACTGACAAAGCGTGTGCGAGCAAGGAGGCCTACAAACCTGACTCAGTTACACCAGCTCTGTCAGGAGGAAGCTTGTGGAAGGCTACCCAAAACGTTTGACCCAAGTTAAACAATTTAAAGGCAATGCTACCAAATATCAATTGAGTGTATGTCAACTTCTGACCCACTGGGAATGTGATGAAATAAATAAAAGCTAAAATCATTCTCTCTACTATTATTCAGACATTTCACATTCTTAAAAGAAAGTGGTGATCCTAACTGACCTAAGATAGGGAATTGTTACAAGGATAAAATGTCAGGATTTGTGAAAAACTGAGTTTAAATGTATTTGGCTAAGGTGTATGTAAACTTCCGACTTCAACTGTATTTGTATTTGTCTACGTTTCAGAACCCATGAATGGATTTAAAAACACTCGCATATTTCACTTAATTTTTCATGGAATAATCATAAATCCTAATACATGGAAAAATAGGGTTGGAGAGTGTTTACAAACAAACAAGAAAAGGTGGTTTGATTAATTATGTTCATTAATGGTAATGTTGGAAGTAGTGTATACTATACATTTTAATATGGAGAATAGTATACAATACTATGATATAATAAATATACTCTTATTGCCTGCGCTGATCATGGAACTGTGCGATGACAAGTGCCGAGTCTAACTTCAAACTATCGATTTGCGTTCCATAATTATTTAACAAGCCAACATGTTTCGATACATTTTTACTACAATTTATATTTGGCCTTCATTAAATAGTACCCATTATTAATTGACCCTCAACCAAAAGGAAGTGACATGAAACCAAGTCACTGTGTGGGCATTCCACAGTGTGGAAAGGACAAAGTGGACTAAAAAAGAGATTGTTCTATTTCCATGGCGCTCTGAGCTGTAACGATTGTTCGAGTGTCTTTTTGAAGATACCGTCTTTGCTGATAGGTGCTGACATACTCAAAATATAAATAGTTAAGTGCACATTAATATGGACAGTTGAATTACTATGGTAGTCTAAAGCTTTAACAATTATGGAGAAATTAGCATCAGAACAGAAATTGGGATAATATACCCCCCTGCACTACGAGTCAAGAATAGTTTGGGGCAAAATCTCAATCTTTGCGAAAATAAGATTCTTACACAGTGCTCACATATGAAGAGAAGGAATACGGATGAACAATTTAAATGGAACAGATGCGTGCATACACTGAAAGTTAAATGGTAATCACAACACATTTTGTTATTTAGAGTTAATTTTGTGCCTTTTCAATACTGCTTTTTATTTTAAAAAGTCAGTTCATTGCTTTACCACGGATCACTACCGTTCCACTTTGTCCAGTTATTCAAATGTCAAAGAACTGCAATACACTGTACACGAATGTGTGTCAGCCTTAACTGAGTGTAATGAAATTGAAGCCCATGAAGAATGTAGTAGCGCGGAGTAAAAGGACATTTATGCAATATGATTGTAATTAAGCTGTGAGTGCCATATGTCCAGAGTCTCTTCATAGCCTAGGTGGGACAGCCATGTCCTCCACTGTCTTGTCTGTTAAACAGACAGTAATCGACCCTATCACAACCATCTATCCCTAACCATCCAACCCCGCATCATACAACACATACTGTGCAAGTCGTACAGCTCCATTTCAAACTGCAAACTAGTTCATCAGTGCTGATCTCTGGAAAGAGTTCTACTCTTCTACTCTGTGGAATGCTATTGGATATGGAAAGTAATGTGGAAAGCTGTCTGCTGCCATTGCAGGGCTAGTGCTGCTGACTATGAGATAGGGCCCACAGGAGTGTGGGGGGAGGTAGATGGGATGGGGAGCACCACAGAAGGCTTATTGATAGATGGGTGGAGGAGTGCCAGGAGACGATGGGTTGGTAATTACCTGTGTGCCTCTGATTCAGGGGCATTAGAGCTGATGAGGATTATGAAGAGGGGGGTGGCTCTGGAGGAGATGAGTAGTGTGGAGACACCGTTCAGGCAGTCAATCTCATGATGTGAGAGATACAGTATATGAGAGCGCAACCAACTGCTTGATATAGTCAGAGAGGGAAGGATGAGATGGCGGAGGACCTATGTGACACTGTCAGAGAGCCCAGGGAGCCCAAGCAGGTAGAGAAGATGAGAGAGAGAGAGAGAGAGAGAGAGAGAGAGAGAGAGAGAGAGAGAGGAGAATGGTGTGCATTTCATGTGTTAATAATAATATAAATCAAACTCCTAAGACATTATTCATATCCGATCTGATATTAAACAGCGATATTGTTTAACATACTTTATCACCTTCTGTTGTCTATGTTGGAGTTGATTTTCATATACAATCACAGGCATCGGATTGGATTTCATGCCTCACTGTTTTTGTTTGTTATGCTTTTTCTTTGCTTCTCAGCATGAAACAAGCCTATTTCACCACTCTCCCCCTCCCTTTTAACAAGCCTATTTCCCCACTCTTTCCCCCCTCCCTTTCAACAAGCCTATTTCACTACTCTTACCCCCCTCCCTTTTAACAAGCCTATTTCCCCACTCCCCCCCTCCCCTTTTATGTTGTTTCATTAAATTCCATATCAGGCACAGACATCTGGAAGCTACAATTCCAGTGTGGAATCGTCATTCTCCTATATTCAGTCAACAACCCATCATCTGAATGGTGTGTGTTATCTATGGCTGCTCTGGAGGGGCCTTAATTCACTACTGATGTGTATAGGCCTGCATAGATGAAATCGCTTAAAGGCTTTCTGACTCATTTGCCTGTAACAGATGGGCTGGTGGCTGCTTGGGTCAAACCTACTGCCTACATGTTAGGGAATCAGCAAAAATATGAACCCTAGGAAAGATTCACTCTGAAACCTTCTGGGGGGGGGGGTAAATGCAATGGCTCCCATAAGATTCTAGGAAGCTATTACCCTCTCAGCATTCTGTGTCGACGCTGCACTATTTAAATGCCTTAGAGTCTAGCAATGATAGCAGTTTGCAAGGTCTTTCAGGTCTTTATGGCATATAGATGCACTCTTTTGGCCATTGATTTCAGATCTTGGATTCCTTCCGGTTGAAGATTATGTTATAAATCCCTTGGTACTTTAAGTGTTTGGCTCAAGGTGTCCCAACAGTGTCAACGTAAAGGACTTAGGGGGAGCATCACAACTCACTGTTACAATCTGTCTCAACTGGCACTTTACTGTTTATGTGTTGATTGTACAGGTAGAAAATAAGATTCCATTTTTATTGAGTCAGATGTTTTCGTAACAGCAAGATCTTCCTTGGTTGATGATATGTCTCTGGTTACCAGTGTCTGATGCAAAATCCATTCCGTTTAGGTCAAACTCATCAAGTCCCCCTGAGCCAATAATGGGTTAAAGATTGATGTGATGGCAAGTTTAGAGGGAATGTAAGCACAGTTAATAATTAATGCTGGTGCACTTTGTCAAATATGCCCTGGTGCAGGCCAAAGGGGCTGCTATAGTACAGTACATAAGAGGTTAGAGCACACTACATTCCCAAGATGAGGCATCCTAAATCAGAATCAGAATCATAAAACACGGGACGAGATGTTAAAAACTGTCCATTGTACCAATAGATGGTATGCACTCACATGAGATTTGCCGTGATGTTGACAGAGTGACATGGGAGGTTTATTTCTTAGACTGGGTTAAGATGTCAATTTTGGGACACATCCTCAGTAGTGTGCCTTCAAATCAGTGGGTGTTTCGGCCATTAATCACTAAATACCCTCATCAAAGGTGGCCAGCTAAACGGTGATCAAGCCTTAGCTTGTGTCCCATGCCCAATTAAGATTTCCCACGGGACTATGCAAGGCAGGGGCGTACTCTTCCCAGAGCCAGCCCTACAGCTGACCGCATACCTCATATGCCCTCCTCAAGATGGAGGGATCTTAATTGGGTTCTCAGGTGTGGGTGGGGGGTCATGAAGTTATAGCCCAGCAAGGGTCCTTCCGTTTGATGCAGATCCACTGGCTGCCTCTTTCAGCTGCTTGAGAAACTGCTCTGACAACCTGATGGTGGAAGAAGCCACGAATCCTCTGCATCCCACTTCAACTGGCCAGACTTTTGCATTCCAGCCACGCTGAGTTGCGTCTGCTGTGTAACGCAGTTTCGTACGCTCGTAGGCCTCTTCAACCGAGTTTTCCCACAGGACTGTGAGCTCTATGATGTACACAGCCTTTTGTGAAGGGGACCAGAGTACCATGTCTGGCCTAAGGTTGGTAGAAGCAATCTCAGGTGGAAAAATGAGTTGCTGGCCAATATCGACAAGCATCTTCCAGTCCAGGGCCATGTCTAGGTGTCCAGTTTCTGGCTTCGTAGGAGGATGCTTGGGCCTTTTCTGTCCCTCCCGGATGAATGTTGTTGTTTTGACGGGATTGCTTGTTTTTGGAGGTAATAAATTGGTTGCAGTCCTCTTGTTCTTAAGCGCTGCAGCCAGGTTCTTGAGGACCTGATTGTGCCTCCAGGTGTAGAGGCCTTGTGAGAGGCTGGTCTTGCAACCTGTCATTATATGCCTGAGAGTCGCTGGAGCTGGGCAGAGGGGGCAGGTTGGGTCCTCGCCATACTATTGATGTAGGTTTTTTGGTGATTGAATCATTAACAGCTCTTATGATGAAGCTGATGTTGCTTGCCTCCATTGGCCATAGCTCACTCCAGTTGATCTTTCTCCTCTCCAGGCCTTCCCACCGTGCCAATTGCCCTTATTTAGCAAGAGAGACAGCCTTTGCACTTCTTGCAGTCTCCTCCTGTCTGCGCACCTCCTCGACCACCAGCTTCCTGCGTTCAGATGTTGTTGCCTCATTGGTTTGCTTGCTGCCAGGCCAAAGCCTCCTCTTCGATGCTGGATATTCCCCACAATGTCTTGGTGTCTCAGGGCTGATGTTGCTTGCTGCACAGCCTTGGATGATGTCCATTTCCGTCCAGTTTGTTGGGGAGGTGCAGCCTTGCTAATGGTCTGGTCTTTGTGTAACAGTATAACTTTAGACCGTCCCCTCGCCCATCCCCTGGCGCGAACTAGGGACCCTCTGCACACATCAACAACAGTCACCGTCGAAGCATCGTTACCCATCGCTCCACAAAAGCCACGGCCCTTGCAGAGCAAGGGGAACTACTACTTCAAGGTCTCAGAGCAAGTGACGTCACCGATTGAAACGATATTTAGCGCACACCGCTAACTAAGCTAGCCGTTTCACATCCGTTACACTCACCCCCCTTTTGACCTTCCTCCTTTTCCGCAGCAACCAGTGATCCGGGTCAACAGCATCAATGTAACAGTATAACTTTAGACCGTCCCCTCGCCCATACCCGGGCGCGAACCAGGGACCCTCTGCACACATCAACAACAGTCACCCTCGAAGCATCATTACCCATCGCTCAACAAAAGCCACGGCCCTTGCAGAGCAAGGGGAACTACTACTTCAAGGTCTCAGAGCAAGTGACGTCACCGATTGAAACGCTATTTAGCGCGCACCGCTAACTAAGCTAGCCGTTTCACATCCGTTACATTTGGAGTCCTTTAATGTCATCTGAAGTCTTACTTTAGAGCACTTGTACTCCTCCGTTGTAAGAGGTAGTTCAAGAGGTAGTTCAGCCATTTCTTCACGTATGAGGTAATGGTTCGCTCCATCTTCTCCACTGTTGTTATTGGGACCTCATAGACGATGATTGGCCACATTACCCGGGGGAGAAGTCCAAACTGTAGGCACCAAAGCTTGAGCTTCCCAGGCAGTAGGGTCTTGTTGATGTTCTCAAGACCGTCGGTGATGTCCTGCCTTACTTGCTGCACTTGATCTTTATCCCGGAGGCTTTTGTTGTACCATCTACCCAGGCTCTTGACGGGTTGCTCAGACACCGTTGGTATCGGGTCATCTCCAATGCAGAACCTCACATCTTTAAGCTGTCCTTTGACTATGGAGATGCTTTGAGATTTGCTTGTCTTGATATTCATCCGAGCCCACTTGATGATATCCTGCAGTTTTGCAAGTAGCCGCTTGGTGCATACTGCAGTGGTGGTCAGTGCAGTCATGTCATCCATGTATGCTCAGATAGGTGGGAGATGGAGCCCTTCCTTATTTCTCTCACCGCCGACCACCCATCTCAATGCCCTGATGATGACTTCCATGTCCATAGTGAAGGCCAGAGGTGAAATTGTACAGCCTGCCATTATGCCTACTTCCAAGCGTTGCCATGTTGTTGTGAAGTCAGGTGTTGTGAAACACAATTGCAGGTCTTGGAAATAGGCCTTTACCAGCATAGTGATGGGTTCTGGTACGTGGAAAATGTTGAAGGATTCCCAGAGGAGTTCATGGGGAACTGAGCCAAAGGCATTGGCCAGGTTGAGGAAGATGACACAGGGGTCTCTCTTGTCCTTCTTAGCTGTTTGGATCTGATGCCAAATCATACTAGTATGTTCCAGGCAACCAGAGAAACCAGGGATTCCTGCTTTCTATACAGATGTATCAATGTACTTGTTCCTTTCCAGGTAAGTGGACAGCCTCTGTGCTAAGATCTTCCCTTCAACGTTGAGAAGGGAGATTGGTCGGAATTGACTGATGTCTGTCGCATCCTTCTCTTTCTGGATTAGCACACCACCAGCCCTTCGCCATGCCTTTGGTATTATTTCCTTCTGCCACACTATCCTCATGAGCCTCCAAAGAAAGCGTAGAACATCCGGGGCGTTCTTGTAGAGCTTGTATGGTACTCCATTAGGCCCAGGAGCTGAGGCCGCTCTTGCTCGTCGGACAATGTTCTCTACTTCCTTCTATTTTGGAGGGTCAGTGTCCAGATTGAATTCTGGTGGTTTAATAGGTGGGATGTCATGTGGGATGATTATCTGCTCATGCATTTTTGTGTCCTGGTGGACCTTTTCCAGATGTTCTTCCAGTTCTGGCTTTGGAGTTTTTAGGATTCCGCACTTTTCCTTTGCGAAGTGGTCTTCATTTAAAAAAAAAAACGGTGTTCTTGAGTGTTCCTTCTTCCTACGAAGTTTCCTTAAGTTTTCCGCTCTTCGCAAGGTTGCCAGCCAACATTTGATGTCTGCTTGGAGTAGCATGAGACCTTCTCTCTCTGCATCAGAGGCCTTCTTCCACTGCTTTCTCAGCTGCCTTCTCTCTCTGACAAGTATCTCGATCTCTTGCTGCCTCCTAGATTTGGCTGGCGCGGGTGGTGTCTTGCCACTTCTCCTTTCGTTTACTCCAAAGCGCTCTTCTTAGTGGTAGATAATGTCTCCCATCCTTTCAACCTTTTTCTCTGCTGTTCCAAGATTTTTGTCAGGTCGTTGTTGATTGTTTCCCACTCTCTCTTTTCAACAGCTTTGGGCCACTTCACACTCGGTCTGTGCCCTTTGATCTTTTCCTCTTTTAGAGGTCTCTGTGGTTGGGTGAGTTCATTCACCGGCATTTCTGTGCTTGTGTTATCCTCCTAGGTTACAGGGGTGCTGATGCTCTGCGAACATTGGTTTGTGTCCCGTCGCTGTGCTTCATTCGACTGATTTGACTGGCTGCTTCGTAAGAAGTACTGGTCAATGCGAAGTCCCTGTCTCTGCTCTCCCAAACACCTTTTACTCCCTTGATGGATCCTTAACCCCCTTGCTGATGTTACTCTCTCCCAACCACAGCTGCACAGCTGAAGTGTGTGTCCTGCTGCTCTTATGGTTGTCTTGTGCTGTGTTCCTACTCGTAGTCGTTTCCGTTCCTGGGTCCGTAGCCGTGTGATCAGTCGTTGAGCCATCTTGCACTTCAGCTCTCGCAGGCTCTAGGGGTATGTTCCTTTGTTGACTTTCAGTAGCACTTAGCGGGTGTCTCCAACATACTGAAGCAGCGTCGGAGACTGCCAACATGGGTAGCTAGCCCATGACAGCCCCAGTGGGGTCTAGTCCCTCCGGTCAGCTGTCTCTCCAAGCTGTCACACAGACTTTCCTATGTTGTCAGCTGTCCTTTCACAGCAGTCACTGGACTGGTCCAGATAATCAGAATCATAAAACACGGGACGAGATGTTAAAAACTGTCCATTGTGCCAATAGATGGTAAGCACTCACATGAGATTTGCTGTGACGTTGACAGAGTGGCATGGGAGGTTTATTTTTTAGACTGGGTTAAGATGTCAATTTTGGGACACATCCTCTGTAGTGTGCCTTCGAATCCGTGGGTGTTTCGGCCTTTAAAACCTCTTTTGGATAGGCGGGACGCAAATGTCTCAACTGGCCAATTGCCAGGGAAAATGCAGAGCGCCAAATTCAAATAAAATACTATAAAATTCAAACTTTCATAAAATCACACATGTAAGATACTCAATTAAAGCTATACTCGTTGTGAATCCAGCCAACATGTCAGATTTTAAAAATGCTTTTCAGCAAAAGCATAAGAAGCTATTATCTGATTATAGTACCAGCAGTAAACAAAGGGTTTAGCATAATTCAACCCTGCAGGCGCTACACAAAACGCTGAAATAAAATATAAAACATGCATTACCTTTGATGAGCTTATTTTATTAGCACTCCAATATGTCCAATAAACATCACAATTGGTCCTTTCGTTTGATTAATTCCGTCCATATATATCCAAATGTCCATTTGTAAAGCACGTTTGATCCAGAAAAAAACAGCTTACAAAAAAACGCAATGTCACTACCAAAATATTTCAAAAGTTGCCTATAAACTTTGCCAAAATATTTCAAACTACTTTTGTAATACAATTGTGGGTATTTTTAAACGTTAATAATCGATCAAATTGTAGACGGGGCAATCTGTGTTCAATACAGGAATGAAAACAAACCAGCACCACTTTTAACGTCTTGCGCAACTCACCCAGTTCCTAGTTGGCCTACTGCTTCATTGCACAAAGGAATAACCTCAACCAAATTCCAAAGACTGGTGGCATCCAGTGGAAAACAGGTTGCTAAGAAATATCCCTTGGCAATAACAAATCAGGGAACAGAGAGAGGCAAAAAAATAATAATTCTGAACAGTTGTCCTCGGGATTTTGCCTGCTACATAAGTTCTGTTATACTCACAGACATGATTCAAACACTTTTATAAACTTCAGAGTGTTTCCTATCCAAATATATGAATAATATGCATATCTTATATTCTTGGCATGAGTAGCAGGAAGTTTAAATTGGGCACGCTATTTATCCAAAAGTAAAAATTCTGCCCCCTAGCCCAAGAGGTTAATCACTAAACACCCTCATCAAAGGTGGCCAGCTAAAGGGTGATCAAGTCTTAGCTTGTGTCCCATGCCCAATTAAGATTTCCCATGGGACTATGCAAGGCAGGGGTGCCCTCTTCCCTGAGCCAGCCCTACAGCTGACCGCATACCTCACTGTTACGATCATACATCCCTTTGGTTCACAAGCTTGACTAATGGCATTGACGTAACACCCGACCACTGGCATGATGCTTACCTCACTCTCAAGTGTTCACATAGCTTGCTGCAAGCAGCTGTTTTGAGTCTGTTTGTCAGAGGGATTTTTCAGTAGAACCAAATCTAAGAGCACAACATCAACACATTCTCTCGGTCTGCACTGTGATACGAAACACCTTGACAACTGAACCTGCCAATAAAAGTAAATTACTTAATTATATGAACTGCCCTTCATTTAAAAAATGATGTTAGAACTTTTTCAAAAAACTAGTGATTGCTTCAGCTATCGCCTTCTATCACATCTGTATTCAAAACTCTCCTGTTATGGATTGCAATTCACTGACTCGTGTACAGTATATGTTATTTCACAACTCCAATCAATTTACTTGATGGTAGAAATGGACAGTTAAATGAAAGCATACCTTTTTCACCAAAATAATGTCTGATACACTCTCTCAACTCATTCATTAGAATAATAAGCTACAACAAAGGTGCTGTAAGGTATGTCGATCTCCCTCTGAATTTGACAACAGCAAATACTATGTTATTGCAATTATCCATCTCCCAAGGACCCTGCAGTATACTGTTTTCATCAGACTGAAACGCGTATGTCCATGAACACAATGCAAATACATTTGAACCCAATCTAATCAAATGCATCACAATAATACCTCCCTCTTTACTTTCAGCGCTATCTTGCTTATTTTAGTTCCCTTTAAGCTCTCATATTATTTGTCAAAAGCTCCAGTTGCTTTAATTGGCTTTGCTGCCCTGCATCTCGATGACTTATCGATTCATGCCTGGAGCTTCCACTCGAGCTAATCATTTAGCAATTCAAATTTGAGGGAGAAGGCAGCATCTTAAGAGGGCGCTGCGTTTCTGAGCACGTCTCCCGGCGCTGCAGGCACAGGAGCCTGGAGGTTTGAAGTACCTTCAGCTGGTGGGAAGTGTTGTCTTAGCACCGGGTCCCAGGAGCGAGCACAGAGAAAATAACCATCGGAGACCTCCGATTCCCACAAGTTGGAACTCATTGCCCCCAACACCCTCGAAGGTGAGCTCTCAGGGAGCAGGCCTTGTCTCAGGCCGACCCCACCGAGTACTCTATTTCCAGATCTACTGGCCCATATGATGGGTTTTTCCACATCAGTGGGCACAGTCACAAATATAGCAATGAGAAAGGTGGGGGCAGCAGTATTGGTGGGTGGAGGAGATATGATGTGGTTGGTGGTGGTACGGGTATCATGGAAGAGTGAGTCACCCTCTTGGCAAAGACTCTCCATCTGGTCAGATAGTGGAGTTGCACACTACACGGAAACACTTCACATAGGATACATCTCAATGCTGTACTGTACAGCAACAAACAGTAGACCAGCACAATGACTTTTTCAGCCATGCTTGTTGTCTCGCCAGCGGTATGGGGAAGACCATCTAAAGGAACCATTTGAACACCCATTCACACCTACCCTGGTTTATCCATTTGATCCAGGTGAAAAGGTAAGCTCTGTGTGACTAGAGGGGTGTCCCTGTTTTCCCAGAAGACAGCAGGAGAATAAAGCCTCACAACTACAGCAGACATCATGCCTTTGGTGTGAAACTGCTGTCCTTGGGCACTATTTTTGTTCAATTGGGGCTACATTTCTCCACAGACCTTTGGCTAAATAGGACATTTTGTGTTGAGTGAAGTCTTATTTGAGGTCATAAGGGTGTGCTGTCCCGCCATTGGAGAAGAATAGAATGACATGACCCCAATTTTGTCAAAATAAATTAAAAAGATGCATGGTATTATTAAGAGGTGGATTCAGAGAAGAAATAGGCTTGGTATTTCCGGAACACCAGGCTGTATCACAACCGGCCGTGATTGGGAGTCCCATAGGGCGGCGCACAATTGGCGCAGAGTCGTTTGGGTTTGGCCGGTGTAGGCCATCATTGTAAATAAGAATTTATTCTTAACTGACTTGCCTAGTTAAATAAAGGTAAAAAAACAAACACCACCAAACAATGGTTACATGGAGTGGAATCCAGTACCTAGTCAGTAAGTGATGTATATGTTATCTACAGAACAAGTAGACAGTAGCTTCTGTGCTAATATACTGTATGTTATCAACAGTCAAATTAATTGACAGTAAAGAATGCTGAATCCTGATATACAACCACTATTTGCACAAAACATTCAATGTAGACTCAGGAGTCATTTACTTTTCACTTACAGTGGTTGGTAGTTAAAATACTATGTAGAAACACTGGTCTCGGTTGAACAAATGAGTTTAATTGCTGCAACACCCTTCAACACTGCCTCTCGGAGCCAGAATAACTTTGTTACTGAGAACAGGGGCCTCTCCTCTCCCCCTGACTCTGTCTCTGTTGACAAACCCAGGTAATTAAACAAGTTAATATTTTTGACTTGACTCGCTAGTTCTCCAGCTCTTTCTTACTGTCCAAATGTTGACAATATTCCTTCCAAATACCGCTGAAAACATGGATTTTCGAGAAGGTTTATGTGTGACTTGCAAGAGACTATGAATTCACTCAGTTTTGTTACCCATTGCTCATTTATTTCAACACACTGTCATTTTCAGTTTTGATCTACCCGGTTAAATCATAGATGTATTGCTGTATGTCGGCAGAAAGTTAGATGCCATCCTTCATGTTCTTGTCCTTAATGTTTCTAGCCATCCCCGCCACGGATTTCACTTTATTACTTCAATCCATATTTCCATAGATCCTCCTGATTATTCCTCAAAATCCATCAGACACAGTGGGAAATGAACACACTGATTATAGCCGTCTAGCTATTTTGGGCATAATGATTTATCTGATAAACATCAAATTAATTGGTTTGAAATATTCCAGGGACATGAATCAAAGGCTGAAGTGGAGTGAAAGTAAATTAAAATCACTTGACTGGAAGAAATGTTAAATTAGCTTGAAACACATTGTTGTAGCACATCCAACCTTTATGCCCTTTAGCTATGGTGAGAAGGGATTTACATTTCCTCCTAATAGAACATGATTGTAACCACTTTTGAGGGAAAGTAAACTATGGGGGTGTGTTTCACAGTCATGTTATGTTATGATCCCGGTCAAAGATGTAAAATCACTTTTGGGGGATATTGCTCAAAGGAATGTTTTAACATAGTATGACTTGCAAGATAAAACACATCCTGTACTACCTAAAATTGTATTTAAAGAAAAATAGCTAGCGTTTAAACACCGGAAGGAAATCTGGAATAATTGAACGCTCAAATTAATCATTTCAACCCAATTTGTCTACAGGGAAGATTTGATGTGGGTAATTACAGCAGATCAGAGTGGTTGGTTAATAGTGATTCTAAAAGCACCGACATTTCCCACAGAGAAGGAAACATTCCCTCTTAATTGAAATCCTGGACATAATTATTTACTGGCTGCTGAGAAGAGAATCATTCTAGCACTTTGCTGATCAGAGATCAGTCGGCTCTAAGTACACAGCTAACGCCACACTGTGATTGGGTCGTCTGACTGGGTACATACTCTTTACTGGGAACACAGCCAGGGGCAATGTCACAGGAGCTGGAGCCGTATCTGTGTGTGTGGGTGGGTGTCCGTCTGCATGCATGACCAACACATGCAAATACACAGACCCATCCCAGGTGTTCCTTCAGCAGGTTATCATGTATGAGAATGCTAATGTGGGTGGGAATATTAACGTTGCTATATAACCCCCTTGACTCTCTGCAGCTGCACCCACCATCAATGACGCCTGAAAATGTTTTCCACATGTTGCAGCATACACACACCTTTACATTTTGAACATAGGAGATTTTAATCTAACTATTTACAGATTTGCCACTCCAGATTAACTAAAGTTGGTGCTACTTAATTACTGTAACTGTACATGCAATAGTTATTGTTCACTGGATTGCAAGTGCGGAACAAAGGGAACTACACCACCAAGACACACATATTATATCCCACATGCTAATGTCCTCTATCCTCTGCTCTCAAATTATGTAGATTATAAAGGCTGATCTCCCTGTCAAATATTTCAATATGCTTGGCTCTACACAACTCCTCTCCTTTCCCTATGCCACTAATGAATTTGCTTGTTATCACTCTACTAAGACATTGTGTTACACAAAGACATTGATATTGAAAGTGACACAGAGAACATGGGAAGAACACGTCTTAACTCCCAAAACCTGAACATTGATATGTTTGATATGGCTTTGGGAAATTCTGGTAGTAGTTTCTTAATTTCCGTTGATCTAAAATTACCTCTAGCGACAACATAAACCGTGATTGATTCCAGGAGCGCTAAGGTTTGCCATGCATAACTCATCTAGGAATTAGAGATGATGTGTTGCTCTTTCAAAGTCTGAGGTTATGTCAAAGAGATAATGAGATCTTGTCAATTAATAACACAATTACTATCAGAAGAAAATTACAGTGACACTCTTTAAATTATTTATTCAAACATTGATAGAGATTATGACTAGAAAATAATTTTGCAACTGTGTCTGCTCTAGGGGAGTTGTTTGTAATGCCATAGCTAACGTGTTTTACATGTTGTGGGTGTCTAGGTGTGTGTCATTGTGAAGTCTGCTGATTACTTACTTAATCCTTTTCATGTCTTGAGGCACATAAGGCATCCATAGGAGAACTCCCAGTCTGCTGCCATCTTGGTGAGGGTTCCCCAGGTCAGGCCACACTCCTTCAACTCCTTTTCTAATGTTCTTCTCCATGTTACTTTTGGGCGTCCTGGCTTTCTCTTTCCATCTAGTTTCCAGCATAGGGCAGTCACAGGGTGTGCATCAGATGGTAGTCTGCATATAGTCTGGTGATAAGGATCCAAATCAACGCTGAGACCCTAACTCTGTCCTCAATGTCCTCTAGAAATTATGGCCCACACACTCAATATAGAAACTAATGGAGTTGAGATTTAGAACATTGATGTCACGCCCTGACCTTAGAGAGCCTTTTTATTTCTCTATTTGGTTAGGTCGGGGTTTGATTTGGGTGGGCATTCTAGTTTTTCTATTTCTTTGTTGGCCGGGCATGGTTCCCAATCAGAGGCAGGTGTCTATCATTGTCTCTGATTGGGGATCATACTTAGGCAGCCTTTTTTCCACCTTTAGTTTGTGGGACCTTGTATGTGTGTAGTTGCTTTCTGCCCTGCATATAGCTTTACGTTTGTTTTTTGTATTTTGTTGTTTTTCCGGTGTCATTTAATAAAAGTAAAATGTACACCTACCATGCTGCACCTTGGTCCAATCCATCTCTAAACAATTGTGACAATTGAATGCAGTTTATATCTTTATATCATTCCAGCAGCAAGGCTGATGGGAGTGCATGAGCAACAGTAAACCATTCACTAACAACAACAAACGCCAACCGATTCTAGGAAAAAAAGACTCTAGACTTGTTTATTACTGACGTTTCAAGTCAAGGTCCATGCTTTCTATTGTTGTCCTTCTGTAAATGAGCAATGACTTGGGAGAGGTGCCTCTAATCAAAGGCAGATGTAAAATGGCTCTGGTTCCTCCCCAGGAGGGAAAGATAGCAGGGAGCTGCGTAGAGTGGTGAATCATCTTGCCAAACTGCAAAGAGAGAACTTTAAAAGGAAAAAAATGACACCACATGAATCAGATGAAGGAGGGAGAAAGCTGTTGGATTGGATGGTGTTTCTCTTTGCTTAGACCGAGCTTTGATTCCCAGCGTTTTTCCACCCTCATCTTTCCTATAGCTCCTTTGTATTCCAGCAGCAGGCTTATTTGTTACCATCCCCCAAAACAAAGCTGGCACTCGCCACATCAATGCTGCACACAGTTTATAGGGAGAGGGAGGCCAGAGCAAGAAACTGGGGGAGAACCAAGTGAGAGAGACAGAGAGATCAGCACAAAAGGAAAAATAACTCCAAAACCAACACCTCGAGGTTCTTCCAATCAAAGGCAGAGATTTTCAGGCGCTGCCGACAACAGATTCACAAACAATGCTCAGGTCGGAATGGTGTCACCCCTGATTGATTCTCCCAGCCTGACTGATAGGTTTGCTGTGGTAGGCATTCTGCAGAGAAAATAATGTGTTGAGGTGAAGGCAAAATAATGTTGGAACTTTGCATCACAGCAACACTGGTTCTGAGGCAGTGCCATTGGAGAGGAAAGCAGCGGGCACCGATATGATTTGTCAGGACATAGAATCACATGGTAACATGTGAATGTTATATCTACGATGTATTACATTTCTACTACATTTTAAATTCTCCAAATGTACAATTGTCATGAACACAACTTACCATGTCATAGTAGACCATGTGTTGAGAAATCATGATTACTAAATATTCCCCTTGAATAGTTTTCTGTGTAGACCTTTGACATCTGACATCACATACATGTAATGCATTTAGTGGCCAGAGTTAGCTGCCCCTGGTGCTGTCTTACTTAACACCTGGGGAAACAACCATGCTAAAATGGTTGATCACTAAAAAGCCTTCTGTTAGAGAAGCTTTTGTTAAGGGCATGGCCAGAGGGGAGCTGGGTAGTACAGTCAGACATCCGTTCTCTCCTGTTCTTCTCATCTCTCTTGCAAGCTTCCTATCTTCTCAAATACAGATTCCCACCCCCACATACTAAATGAAAACCAAATGAAGACAGGACTAATAGGCTGTGTGGGAGCAACACTCATTTCATTTGTTCTCCTTCAAGCACTGAATGCACCTTGTGAGAGAAGAAAACGGTCTAGCAGCTTCCCGTCAGTCTTCTATCAACACAGAGACTCAGGAACTGCTCCAGGCGCCAGCGACACATCAGGAGATTTGTATGCTACAGCCATAAGAAAGGCAGACGCCGTGGCAAACAAACACACACAATTAGGAGATAGCGGATGGTGTGGATGGCGCGGATGGGGAACAGGGAACGGTAGATCTCTGGGAGGAGATGTGAGGTGTTCTCGGGGCTCATTACAGGATAGGGTGACAACGCTGGACAGTCAGGAGGGGGGTGAGGGGATTGGGGAGGAGGTGTGGGGTGGGGGAGGTGGTTGTTGGTGATGTATTCAGAGTCTCATTAGGAGAGACAGACCGGGGCACAGGGGAGCAGGGAGCACACAGTCACCAGGCCTCATTACAGACTGGCAGGGGAGAAGACCGGGCCAAGCTACGGAGTCTGCCAGGGTTACATTACTGCCAATACTCAGAAAGAACCAGGTGGAGCTAGCGTCTATGTGGTGGGACCAGGACAGCTCTCTGTACTCTGACTGGCATTCAGTGGCACTCTATGTGATCTTCCTATGTAAACATCACACAGGATGAGCTTAAACACACCACATAGTGGGGATTTCACAGCTGTTGGCATGCGGTCCTGGTTTGAAATGGGTATTGGTTGGGTGCTATGAAAAAAATGCATGGTGGGTGTCGTCGGCACATTGGCAGGAATATAGCTCCAACTCAGGAAGCTGGTTGAGAAACGGCCCATCCGCCTTTATCCTGAAATTCATGTGGGTGTGATCGGTGTGTCCATGGTGACACACTGTGTACCCATACAATGGGATTGGCTGGGTGGCTAAAAGGGAGCCAATTAGGATGGGGCATCTCGACGATGAGAAGTGGGCCAATTGTGCTGATGGAGCTGAAACTCCTGGGCAGGGAGGGAAGCTGGCAGGGTGTGGGAGCCGCAGGAGCCACAGGGAGCAAAGCGAGGCTCACGCTCGCTTTAGCCCACTCACCAACTGCACTCGGGTGTGAAGTGACACCACACAGCTCCAGAAGAGGCCCCCTTTTGAGGACGGAAAACAATAGCTAAGTGCAAATGTGCTTTATTCGTACCTTTTACTCCATTTTCCTCACTTTCCGTCGGATGTCCTCTGAAATATATGTAAGAGCAGCCAGGATCTGTTAATTAGTTGGAAAAGCAGTCCTGTAAAACAAAAGCACCTTGTCTCTTCCCCTCGTCTCTCCAGCAGAACCCTTGTGTGATGTTGCCTTGGATGTCTCACCTTCAGATGTATTATTCATTAGGCTTTTTCTAAGGACATGATAAGGGTCCCCGAAATAGGAAAATGCTCATTAAACTGTCATTGAGAAAGGCAGGCAGCAAATAGAAGCAAAAAAGTAAAAGAGAGCAACATTGTAAAATAGAGTGAGTGAGTGAGTGAGTGAGTGAGTGAGTGAGTGAGTGAGTGAGTGAGTGAGTGAGTGAGTGAGTGAGTGAGTGATGGGGAGGTAGTATAGAGATCTATAGAGAGAAAGCAGGAGAGGAATATGCTGGCAAAGGGAGCCTTATCAACCTCTGACTCTGCATATAAAACACTAAAGTGAAATTAAAGGAACATTTTCAGAAACCAGATCTAGAGATTAGAACCCCTTTTCTACTATGTAGAGTATTCTTTAATTAAATAGAACGCAGCCCAATGTGGGAAAAGTCTGAGCAGAGGATTAACAAAGAGACACATCTGACTGGGCATGGCTCTCCCCTTCCCTCCTCTTGGCTCTGCACCCTCATCTAATCCCTCCCTGTCTTTGGAATTCCACAATTATTCTACATCGCCACTTTAATTAAACAGGCAGATTTATTTATTTATTTAGTTTTTTCCCTCTTTCTGCCCTCAGTGGACTAGATTCTATCAATCCCATGTGCAAAAATCACATCAAGGTTAAGTCTATATCTTTTCACAAATCTCCAAACACAAATTAATTATGCATGTCTACCTTCTCTGCCTTCTTTGTCTCCTATGATTAATTGGAATTGGGTTATGTATGAAATGCTGTGTATATATAATGCGTATTACTATGTTGAAGTTGACGTGAATAGCCTTGGCGTCAAACTGTATTCTGTTTTCTTTCTCCTCTCTAATAAAAATAAACATGTCTACCAAGTAGGCTACGCAGCGCAAGGTCAGTCAAAATCGCTGACTGGTGACTTAAATTAACGACAACTAATTTGCAGAGTCAGATATCGTTAGATCTCTTGGAAGGATATGTTTAGCAGGAGGTGTGAGAAAAGGTTGACTATTGCTTTATATCCAAGTTCATGGGGTGAAGGTAAAAAGCAGATTGGACTTTGCTTCTCTCTCTCACAGGTAAAGGATTTCAAATACAAACGTATGGGAAGCACATGCTCAGGGTTGCTTAAAATTGATGATTGTGCTATTTTAGTGACTCATTTGTACGGTTAAACCCCAGCTTTCAACTGGATTTAGTTTTTGTTTAGTGTTCTTGAACGAACTTTTTGCACTAGTTCTTAGGCAATGCAGTATATTCTGTTTAAGTGTTTCTTAGAGATGTTGCCTCATGGAAAGTTTAATCAGGGTGATGAAGATAATCTCTTTTTCACATTTATGGTAACAGTGCAAAACCTCATAAAATGTGACCGACCGACTCAATTCAGACTAATGTAGCAAAATTTGTGTTTTTTTTTTACATTGGATTAAAGTAGAGACTCAGAGCTAGAAAATGGAATATCATACACTATAATTGAGGAATAATGGGAAAGTAATTATGCTTGAAAGTTGATAAACTTGTAACTTTTGGGAAAATGACCCTTCAATGTTTTGGTACACCTACTGCAGAGCCCTTCTTTGTCTAAATGGGTGAATGGGTTTTCAGCATCGTTCACACCCTCTTAGCCTTAGCCCCCTAGCTAGCTAACGTTAAGTTATCTAGCTAGCCTATTAAAATAATGACCATGTCGTATACAGTACATACTGAAAGTATTCAGACCCCTTGACTTTTTCCACATTTTGTTTTTAGGTTTTAAGAAATTTTTGCAAATGTATTAAAAATAATTTTACATACGTTTTTAAACTGTACCATTTACACCTTCTGTACCCTGTGCATGTGACAAATAAACTTTGATTTAATTTTATAGTGTGTGTTTAAAAGAGATGGTAATGTGAAGAACAATGAGTACAAAGAGACCAGAATGAGACCAGAACTTGAGCTCAGGTGCATCCTGTTTCCATTGATCATCCTTGAGATGTTTCTACAACTTGATTGGAGTCTAAATGTGGTAAATTTAAATTGATTGGACATGATTTGGAAAGGCACACATTGCATGTCAGAGCATAAACTAAGCCATGAGGTCGAGGGAATTGTCTGTAGAGCTCAGAGACAGGATTGTGTTGAGGCACAGATCTGGGGAAGGCTACCTTCCAGAAGGACAACCATCTCTGCAGCACTTCCCCAATCAGGCCTTTATGGTAGAGTGGCTAGATGGAAGACACTCCTTTGTAGAAGGCACATGACAGCCCGCTTGGAGGCACCTAAAGACTCTCAGACCATGAGAAACAATATTTTATGTTCTGATGAAACCAAGATTGAACTCTTTGGCCTTAATGCCATGTGTCATGTCTGGAGGAAACCTGGTACCATCCCTATGGTGAAGCATAGTGATGGAAGCATCATGCTGCGGGATGTTTTTCAGCATCAGGGATTGGAAGACTAGTCAGAATTGAGGGAAAAGATGAACGGAGCAAAGTACAGAGAGATCCTAGAATTAAACCTTCTCCAGAGCACTCCGGACCTCAGATCGGGCAAAGGTTCATCTTCTAACAGGACAGCAACCCTATGCACACAGCCAAGACCATGCAGAAGTTGCTTCGGGACAAGTCTCTGAATGTCCATGAGTGGCCCAGCCAGAGCCCGGACTTGAACCTTATTGAACATCTCTGGAAAGACCTGAAAATAGCTGTGCAGTGACTCTCCCAATTCAACCTAACAGAGCTTGAGCAGATCTGCAGAGAAGAATGGGAGAAACTATTTCAGTTTTTATTGTAATAAATGGGCCAAAATTTCCAAAAACCTGTGTGGTATTGTGTGTAGATTGATGATGAGAAAATACTATTTAACACATTTTAAAATAAGGCTGTAACGTAACAAAAAGTCAAGGGGTCTGAATACTTTCTGAATGCACTGTATCTGTATCATCTTAACTTCAGCTAATTTGTATTGATTATTACTGGAAAACAAACTCACAACATAATCTTATTTACAAGTTAATGGTGAGCTAATTACAGAAAGTAGCTTGTGTTACGAAATAAAAACAGGGCATTCTACCGGAGGATTTTAGAACTTGGACACTGTCTCATTGGCCTAACCTTGTATCCTAATTTCATTTTGGCTGCAGTTCATATTGTTCTTCACATTACCGTCTCTTTTAAACGCACACTACACAAAATTAAACCAACGTTTATTTGTCACATGCACAGGGTACAGAAGGTGTAAACGGTAAAGTGCAATGGTTACTTGCATAGTGGTCTTTTGTTTCAACATGTAGCTGGCTAGCTAGCTAATCATTGAACCATAATCCCAACTCATAATATTTCTACCATGCATGAATCTGCTGGTAGCTAAAACTAACCAACTAGGTCCAATGTTAGCTAGCCAGCTAACATTAGGCTATAACTAGCATTGCAAATGGCTCTGAGATACAAATAATATTACCACACATATAAGACACGTAACATTAGCTATATATGTAGTGTTATTTGAATGGTTCCAAGCCCAAATATGCCAAATGTATGATTAAACTCACTGTCATTTGTGAAGTACAGCCTTTTCTGTATCGTACTATATTTAGTCTGTGGACACATCGAGTTACTGTTTTTTACACATTTCATGAATCAGTGGGTGTCCATTTTAAATAGGAGGGAATTACAGGCACTGTGGGGACTCAGATAAGCTCCCCAGAGCTGTCCCTCCTGGTGGTGATTGAGATGCAGGGGGAGTTGAAGTGGGGTCAGCCAGGAATGGAGAGCTGGGTAGAGTTTTATCAGAAAATGGAAAGGTTGATTCCAGCCCCTGAATTATACATCTCTCCCCATCAGAATCCATGTTGAGTCAAGTGCTGTGTTTCTCTGTGGGACGCTTGGGGGCTCAGGGGCTCAAGGTTGCTCTCTAAACCCAGGTGGAAGGGACTCTGGAGGCTGAGGAGAACCATTCAGATTGGTGATGATTGGAAGAAATGGAGCTGGGTCAGTCCAGAGAGCATTAGCTGTGCTAGACGCCTCAGGTCATGAGCTACTGTACATGTCCAAATGTAGATAATCATTTAACCTGAAGAATATCCTGAAGGGTTTAAATGGAATGGACTCGGATTCTAGAGTCCATTTACCAGTAACCTTTTCCCAGTTTCATCAGACATTTCCAATTTCACATTTTAAAGGTCTTGACTTTTACCCCTATAAATTGTCATTTTAAAATTTTCACTTTGACATTACTCGAGAATGTACCTTGTATGTTTACATAAAACCTGTACCATAGCTTTCTTAAGATGCTTGGAAGATGGTGGCAGGTAGCCTAGCGGTTAAAAGCGTTTGGCCAGTAACTGAAAGGTTGCTGGTTTGAACACCTGTGTAGACTATGTGAAAAGTCTAGGCCCTTGAACAAGGCACTTAACCCTAATTGCTCTTGTAAGTTGCTCTGCTAAATGACTCAAATGTCCTGATATTTCATAATATGCAAACATCTTCATGCCTCAGGTTGATCTTACCAAACAACACAAATTTACAGTGCAATATTGCCTCACTGACTGGATAGGTCACGCACCACACACCAGGTGAGTGTAGACCTGTATGATGACGCAGTGACCCCTTTGATTCTCACAATAAACTAATGTACTGACCCTTTAGTCTGAAATGCTTGGGAGAAAACACATCTGTGCATCTACAAAAAGTTAGTAATTTCTCACAAAACATTACTGCAATTGTTGTTAATAAAAGTAATTATTTCCTTCCTCTGAATTTTTGACAATAAACTGTGTATGGGCCCAATGTAATCAATCTGCACCCCACTGGGATCCCTAGCCATGGGACAACCAGCCAATTGTATTCACATGGTAGCCCACGCTGGAGTAATTGGTAAGAGTGCAAGCTAAAATAAATTAATCTCAATTACTCAAAACACTAACTTAAGGATCCACCCATTTTTTTAAAATTTTCACCTGAAATGACATACTCAAATCTAACTGCCTGTAGTTCAGGTCCTGAAGCAAGGATATGCATATTCTTGGTACCATTTGAATGGAAACAAGTTTGTTGAAATGTGAAAGGAATGTAGGACAATATAACAGAATATATCTGGTCAAATGTTTTTTTTTTGTACCATCATCTTTGAAACACAGGAGAAAGGCCATAATGTATTATTCCAGCCGAGGTGCAATGTACATTTTGGCCACTATATGGCAGCAGTGTATGTGCAAAGTGAAATGCAATGAACCATTGCATTTCTGTTCAGAATTTTGTATCAAGACTGCCCAAATATGCCCCAATTTTTTTTTATTAATAACATTTTACGTTCTTAATTGTGCACTCTCCTCAAACATTAGCATGGTATTATTTCACTGCAATAGCTACTGTAAATTGGACAGTGCAGTTAGAATAACAAGAATTTAAGCTTTCTGCCAATATCAGATATGTCTATGTCCTCGGAAATGTTCTTATTACTTACAACCTCATGCTAATCGCATTAGCCTACGTTAGCTCAACCGTCCCGTGGAAGGGACACCGATCCTGAAGACCAATTGCCCAAAGTGAGCTATATCCACAACTTGGTTACGTTACATCTCTACTTATAGAACAGGAATAGAAAGACAGAAAGATAGTAAAACTAAAAGGTTCAGGATGAGAGGGGATAACAATGAAAAATAGGAGAAAATAAGATTGTTAACAAAAATTACATCCAATAGACATTCATCCTGACATTCAAAGCTGTGTAATGTGGTACAGGGGAGAGAGGCACATTTAAAATATTCTCTGAATTGCAGCAGGGCGAGCCAAGATAAAATAGACGGCTAATTCAGACCTGTTTTAATGCACATTCGTCACATTATCCCTCCGTTTTACTGTCAAGTAAATTAAGTTAACCAGAGTCTTTAGTTTGCATTGCAATCCTGTCTGGCATCCATCGCACTGACTAATCCACACCTCAGTAACCAGCAGACAGTGTGATTCTGGGTGTTAATTCTCTGCTCTAATTAAAAGATAATGGTTAGCATCCAGTGGTGTCAATGAGCGCATGCAAGTGCACACCTTAATCAGGAGATAATGACTGTGATTCACTGGGAGACATTAACAGAGCTACTTATAGCCCACTCTCTCTATACTCTGGGAGCTAACTGTCCATTCGTGAGCTAAACATGTGCTTGTTCTGAAGTCTCATATGCATCTGCATGTAAACTCACAACGACACACAAATATAGTGAAATACAAATCACTAACACTCTACATTGTCACTTGAACTTTGAACTTTTGCTTTTTCATATACCACAGTTGCACTGTTTTATATTTCTTCTGAATTCAAATAGGTGAACAGACAAAAAGCTCGTACATTGAACCAAATGCTCCCTTCATATGTGCAGCATTCCTTTTTTTATTTCAGGAGCTATTAGTTCTGCTATCCCAGTGTGCAAAAGTTTGAGCTGTATTCGTTTGTTTTGAAAGTGCTTTCCAAATGACTGTGCAGCAGGCCTACACCCACATGCTTGCCCAGATTCACCCAGCTGCCAGTCATAGTAACCTGTTCACCAGTTCATACCAGCAGCACTGTCTGGTGGATTTCACTCCCCAGCCAATTTCAATTAGGTTAAATATACACCTGTTACTTTTCAATTTTCTACCTCCATTTCAATAAAATGTGCAAATCAATAAACAACCCGCCAACCGGGAAATAGGAAACAATTGTATTTAATACAATGCCCCACTGGGCACACACTGGTTGAATCAACGTTATTTCCACGTAATTTCAATAAAATGATGTTGAACCAATGTGGAATAGACATTGAATTGATGTCTGTGCCAAGTGGGGCTTAACTGCAACCCACTTCCTACAGTAGAAGGGGGGAATGTTTCAGCTGAGGACTGAGCTACTTTTCTCTAAAATGTTGGTAGAATACATTATTTCCATGGCCAGGAGGGGAGGCCATTATCCGAAGGCTGCCTTTCCGTTTTTTACATTGTCACTTGAACTTTGCCGGTGAATAGGAAATTGCTTGAAAATGTCACCTGTTCCTCAGGTTTGTGTCTCGAATCAAAAACGTGGACATTGGCCTGGCGCTATTTCCAACCTGTCACAGACATCAAGGCTCGCCAAAGCATTCAATAAGCTATCACACCATTTCTCCCAGCGGCTGCTTTGCTATTTTCTGTTTCTTTGATAACTCTGTCAGACAGTAAGACATACAGTGCGTTCGGGAAGTATTCAGACCCCTGTCATGAAGTTGCCTTGTTGGGTGAGGTTCATGATCCGCCCCCATAAATACCTTTTCCCCTTTTCTCTCCACTCTACAGTATGGACTCTTGGAATACCCTTTGTTAACAAAGTATGGAACAATAAAAAAAGGTTGGGGAATGGAACAATATTTCCCTTTCTCAACCAGTCGAAAGAGTCCCTTGGTACTTAAAGAATATGATGTCAGATCAGTTGATGTCTGGGACATTATATCTGACGATAGGATGGCATAGATTGAATCTTGGAAAGTCTACACATTCTAGTTGTCAGATTCACATGGAATTGTTTTGCAATTGAAATGTTTAAATATTAAACTATTTGTGAAAATAAGAAATGTAATTTTAGCTTCTAAACGAGAGAAATGTTTTAATAAGTAAACTTATGCTCACTCAGTGTCCATGCCCAAGTGAACAGACATTGGTTGAGAACTATGAAACACGCCTTCTCTCCCCCAGTACAAAAGACCGTTGACGGAAGTCAACTTCAGTTCCCGATGATGTGAGGACTGGTGTCCACATGTTTAAAAGAGCTCATTTCAATTACAACCTAACCAAATGAACATTTACTTCCAGAAATGTTAGGACTGCTGTACTAACATTTTAAAGGGTGAATTTCAACGTGGAGGTGACGATCACCACGCTGGAATGGTGAATTTCGACTAGACCAGCCATAAAACCGCGCAAGCTGATCATGGAAACTTGGTATGAACTTTGAACGATTATTCACGAAAGAAGAAGTGATACCTCCTAGACGTCGAGTTATCAGCTGCAGCTGTAAACGTATGTGGCTTAGGAAAGGACAGACGATCTCAGAAAAACTACAGGGTACTTTAACGTATCCGCTCGACAACACTACGACCAGAAAGATTCTTCAAAGGTCAATGGTGATCTCTGCTGGGTAAACCAGTCTTCCATCTTCGACCCATCCATCACAGCTCAGAGTAAATATATATGTCTTGCATTTTCCTCTTCCAAATTGGCTGTTATTAGAATGCATAAGATTCTGTATTTGGTGTAGCATAGCTTCTCAAGGTCCGATAGAGATTCAACTCCTTTATCCTTCAGTATTCCCGCTCTTTCATTCAAACCCAAACCCCTTCCTTTGTGTAACCAGCTGTCATATCGGGTTTGCAGATAACCGCTCTATAAAAATGTATGCTTCCATTGTGCCCCAGGTAATTAATGGTTTAAATGTTGCATGGTTTAATTCAATCACGTAATCAATTAAACGCTAGGTAATCGATATGATAAAATAGCATGTCATATAATTTAACCATAGTCAGACACATCACTCCAGTACTTTTTTCACATTTTGTTACTTTACAGCCTTATTCGAAAATTGATTACATCGTTTTTTCCCTCATCAATCTCCACACAATACCCCATAGACATTTTTGAAATTGTAAAAAAATAAATAAACTGAAATATCACTAACATAAGTATTCAGACCCTTTACTCAGTACTTTGTTGAACCACCAGCATAAGTACTTTGAAAGGCTGGTCATGGCTCAAATCAACACCATTATCCCAGGAACCCTATACCCACTCTAATTTGAATACCACCCCAACAGATCCACAGATGACGCAATCTCTATTGCACTCCACACTGCCCTTTCCCACCTGGACAAACACCATAGTGACCTCAACGCTCATCACTAAGCGAAGGACCCTGGGATTAAACACCTCCCTCTACAACTGGAACCTGGACTTCCTGACAAGCTGTACCCAGCTGGTAAGGGTAGGTAACAACACCTCTGCCACACTGATCCTCAACACAGGGGTCCCTCAGGGGTTCATGCTCAGCCCCCCCGTACTCCCTGTTCACTCATGACTGCATGGCCAGGCACGACTCCAACACCATCATTAAGTTTGCCAATGACACAACAACAACAATGAGACAGCCTATAGGGAGGAGACCTGGCCAGAGACCTGGCTGTGTGGTGCCAGGACAACAACCTCTCCCTCAACATGATCAAGACAAAGGAGATGATTGTGGATTACAGGAAAAGGATGACCGAGCACGCCCACATTCTCATCGATGGGGCTGTAGTGGAGCAGGTTGAGAGCATCAAGTTCATTGGTGTCCACATCACCAACGAACTATCATGGTCCAAACACACTAAGACAGTTGTGAAGTGGAAACAACAACACCTAATCCCCCTCGGCATTTGGCATGGGTCCTCAGATCCTCAAAAGTTGTACAGTTGCACCATCGAGAGCGTCCTGACTGGTTGCATCACCACCTGGTATGCAACTGCTCGGCCTCCGACCGCAAAGCACTACAAAGGGTAGTGCGTACGGCCCAGTACATCATTGGGGTCAAGCATCTTGCCATCCAGGACCTCTATACCAGGAGGTGTCGACTAACCTGTGCCCCCACATTGGCTCTGTATCTTCTCCGAAGATAATCTCAAGCTCTGTCAAGTTGGATGGGGAGCATTGCTGCACAGCTATTTTCAGGTCTCTCCAGAGATGTTCGATCGGGTTCAAGTCTGGGCTCTCGCAGGGTCACTCAAGGATATTCAGGGACTTTCTCCTGCGTTGACTTGGCTGTGTGCTTTGGGTGGTTGTCTTGTTGGAAGGTGAACCTTCGCAACAGTCTGAGGTGCTGATAGCTATGGAGCAGGTTTCCATCAAAATATCTCTGTACTTTACTTTGTTAATCTTTCCCTCGATCCTGACTAGTCTCCCAGTCCCGGCCGCTGAAAAACATCCCCACAGAATGATGCTGCCACCACCATGCTTCACCGTAGGGAAGGTGCCAGGTTTCCTGCAGACGTGAAACTTGGCATTCAGGCCAAAGAGTTCAATCTTGGTTTCATCAGACGAGAGAATCTTGTTTCTTATGGTCTGAGAGACCTTTAGGTGCCTTTTGGCAAACTCCAAGTGGGCTGTCATGTGCCTTTTACTGTGGAGTGGCTTCCGTCTTTCTGTAAGTTTCTCCCATTTCCACAGAGGAACTCTGGAGCTCTGTCAGAGTGACCATCGGGTTATTGGTTACCAAGGCCCTTCTCCCCTAATTGCTCAGTTTGGCCGAGCAGTCGGTTCTAGGAAGAATCTTGGTTGTTCCAAACTTCTTCCATTTAAGAAGGATGGACGCGACTGTGTTCTTGGGTTCCTTCAATGCTGCAGAAATGTTTTGGTACCCTTCCCCATATCCTTGCCTCAACAAAATCCTGTCTCAGAGCTCTATAGACAATTCCTTTAACCTCATGTCTTGGTTTTTGACCTGACATTCAGTGTCAACTGTGGGACCTTATATAGGCAGGTGTGTGCCTTTCCAAATCATGTCCAATCAATGGAATTTACCACAGGTGGACTCCAATCAAGTTGTACTAATATCTCAAGGATGATAAAGTGAAACAGGATGCAACGGAGTTCAATTTCGAGTCTCATAGCAAAGGGTCTGAATACTTGTGTAAACAAGGTATTTCTGTTTTTTACTTTACTAAAAAACAGTTTTTGCTTTGTCATTATTGGTTATTGTGTGTAGATTGATGAGGAACAATTTAAATATATATATATATTTTAGAATAAGGCTGTAGCGTAACAAAATGTGAAAAAAGGGAAGGGGTCTGAATACTTTCCGAATGCACTGTATTTCATACACCTTTCCCTCTGGGGGTACACGGGACAAAGGGTTTGCGGGAGAAAAGGTCTGTGGAAACAACGTCTTGTTTCAAAGAAGAAATTAACATTGTATTCATTATCTCAAGAGACATGAGACAGACTGAACTGACCTCGGGTTAATATCTGTACTAAAGGTATTCTGAATTTTGCTGATTGTTTATCTAAAGGGAGGAACTGTACTGTGTGTCATATGGCAGGTTGGATTAGTCAACATGTGTCTATATATAATTTGATTATCATTATTAAAATAGCTGGAAATAGCTTTTAGGTTTACTACAGTACTGGGCAGATGGATTGGTAATGGTCACTGAATTAAATAATAACCTTGGCAAATTATACTCCAGATTCTCCAGAGAACATACAACAGGATATGCAACCCAGTCTTGCTGAGAAAAAAACAGTATTGCATCAGCGCTGTTAGAACATTCTGACAAGGCCATTAACTTCCACAGAGGCCCCATTAAGTCAACTGACAAACGGATGGGATATAAACAACAAATTAATGTTTCATTATGATAATTTTATAATTTCATTTATTTTCAATTACTTGTTATCTATCTCTAATTATAAACTGGGTGGTTCGAGCCCAGAATGAGGACTGTCTGAATGCCATGGAAAATGAGACCCTATACCAGCGGTATGACAAAACATGTGTTTTTACTGTTCTAATTATGTTGGTAACTAGTTTATAATAGTTATAAAGCACTTTGGGGGTTTGTGGTGTATGGTCAATATACCACAACTAAGGGCTGTATCCAGACACTTCGCGTTGCGTTGTGCATAAGACCAGCCCTTAGCTGTGTTATATTGGCCGTACGCCACACCCCATCAGGCCTTCTGCTTAAACATAATGCAAATGAAAACACTTATCTTTGTACTGAATATCTTAGATGGATATGTTAATTTTCATTCTACAGGTGCATGAACCTGTGTATACCTTTCATTAATGTCTTATGGAGTGTGTGTGCAATTTATAGCCATCATGACTTTATGTCCAGGAGTGTGATGAGGAGAAATATGAGTGCATGACATGTTGAACAACTGACAGGCAAGTCCATGGGTTAGAGACTACTTACTGAGGTGAGCTTGCATAATGTAGTAATATTAGTCAGACTAAAGGATGTGTTGGAATGCAGAGACTGGTGCCAATCATAAACCTGTTTGTATGTCCCACCTATAAATGATCAAATCTACGCAGAAACAGTTCTCTTTTGTCTTTGTTTTAATGGTTAGTCGCCCTTTGAAGTGTCCTGTTTTTCAAGTCCCGCAGTCAAGTGACTCCATTTTTGTTTTAGCTGTGCTGAAGTGCGTTTGGCTACACTCTCTTTCCCTGGTGCCAATCATGTTTGGTTACAGTAGACTGAATACATCAGCGTTGTAACCAGGTCATCAAGTAAAGCCCCTGTGCTGACAGTTTGAGTACAGTCTCACAGAAATGAGGCGACATAATTACTTTTGCACTAATTAATAAAATGGTCTTATCGCAACCTTTATGGATCTAAATTAATGAGTTGTATTCATGATGGGTACCTGTGAAGCTCCGTTTACTTCCACGATCTTTAATCATGTCTCACCTTTTTTTGCAAAGTTGTCATAGTTTTTTAATTGCTAGGAAACATGCAAAGGCTTATTCATCACTGACTCGTCACATCATATATTCAGACTTGGGAAAATATGTTTGAATGGTAATACACGTGTTGTAAATACTAATTGAATTTGCATTAATCTTCATTTTATACACTGAGTTAATGTGAATGACCCACTTGATTAACATGAACTTTCACTGGCATATTAATTCAATAAATATTATTCATGAGTCTTCAGCATTAGAGACAATATGTAACATTAGCTACAATGCTTTTTCTTTTCACCTAATCTTTTTCATTTTTTTCTTTCTTTGATCAAGTTTAATTGAGCAGTTAAGCAAGTTATAACTTTCGAACCTTAATAGTTCTAAATAAGCATATTATATATTTTGTCAAACTTTTGAAATCTCAATAATCAATTTACAAGGAACGGACAGGGTTTTACTTGTAATATATTGAGATCAATTACTAGACTAATTAAAGTGGAATGAAACTTTGTGCTACAAACTGTATACGTAGCAATATATATTAGGGGCCTTTTGAAAATTAGCTGCTTGATTGAAAGCTGTAATAACAAGTTAGCTTTCAATTGGTGTAGCGATATCAGCTTAAGAAAATGAAAGACGGGTATGCAAATGAGACGTAAGATGCTTTGGCTCAATGAAAATACTATTGGGTGGAGGCAATGGGGCCTTTGTTACCAGATTGAATCAGTGTTGTCCACGTCAATATTATTACCTAGCTTTAATTAATTAATTAAAACATTTTTTTACTCAGCAAGGACCGTAAACTGTATTGTTTTGTTAATTGACTATATTGCAGTAGGTATTTAAGGCTGCAGGTATAGGTGTGGTTGGAGGCGTGTCTAACCCAAACCACAGGTGTTATCTTGAGTTAGGCCCCAGGCCAATTGTTTTGAGATCATTATTTGCTACAAAGAGGAATTTCAGGACTCTTTTCTTCATTATTCAATGCTGCTTTAATTGAAAATAGACATTGAGCTATTCAGTCTTCATCTTCCATTGGACGGTGGGAGAGGAATATATCTATTTCCTTGGATTTGGATTTAGACTTTCTTTCAATGTCAATCAACCAGTTTTGAATTTGAATACCAAAATAGTTAGGAGATGCTGTTTTTGTCACTACTTTGTAAATCCTTTGAACATTTGAGTCTAAATCCAAATCCAAGGATATAGATATAATTCTCCCCCCCAAAAAAAATTATAATAAAGGAAATCCCAAAGCTATTTTAGATATAAAGTCAATAATCCAGCTGAAAATCTTATGGGCCAATGGAAGATGAACGATTCAATGTCTATTTGGCACTAAAGTAGTACTGAAAATGCTAGGCTCTCCAAACAATTGGCCGGTAGCCTAATTCAAGATGGCACCTTTGGTGTGGGTTAGACATGCCACCAACCAAACCAATACCTGCAATCTTAAAGGCCTACTGCAATATAGTCAATTATCATCTAAATACAGTGTGATAACATAGTCTTGGCCAAGTACATACATAGACACATTATTTTCATAGTTTCATCATTTAATTTATTTTTTATTTAATTTCCAATACATGCTTTCATGGTAACGCATGTTGCATAGTGATTAGGGTGCCATTTCAGACACAGCTCTTGACTTGATGGAGAAACCTGTTGATTACAATAGGCTAGCAGTATTCAGTGTTAGATGGAAGGTGAAGGAGGTTTTCTCTTGCCATTTAGAAAGTAGATTTTATCCCTTCTTTAAAGTTAGGAAAACAGGAACTAAAATGCTCCTAAATTATTTTCAGCGATGATGAAGGTACTGTAGTAATTGCAACATCAATAATAGATGTGGTTACTTTTGTAATGGACATTCAAGGATAATTGCCAGTTTCAGCGAGAGTGGCCCAATGGTTCCGTGGTACATTGAGAGAGTGTTGATAAAGTCCATGTGAACATTGTTTTATCATACATACACTGGTGTAGGTGTATAAGGTCTAGGGTGGTGGAGACTGGTGGGAGGAGCTATAGAAAGATTTTTGATCTTTTTGATCCATTAATTCCATTCCGTCCATTACAGTGAGCTCATCCTCCTATAGCTCATCCCACCAGCCTCCACTGGTCTAGGAGTCAATATGAATATGACCTATTGTATTTTCCACTGCCTAAAAAATGACTATAAGAATGAGCTTATTTCAGCAATTCTATGCATTTTCTGTGAGTTACAATGAATCTGCTTTCATTTCATAAGGATCAGATAATAAGTCATGAAAAAGTGAATGTTGGATTACTTTGTCTCATAATATCATCTGTAACCTCTGCAACTTTACATTCTACCCTTCACGCTATCAGATTATGTGTTCATTTCCCCCCATTCATAGCTCGCTCAAGGGAAAATTGCTTCACTGTTTTCAATGTATTGTCACTTAAGCCTTTAACTTTAATTTATTATCCTGTTTTCCATGCTTTGAGAAATTGGTTTACAAATTTATGAAGTTGATTCTTGAATATGATTTTTTTTCCATATGCTTATATCAAAATTGTCCACTCAGCTGAACTGTATGCTCTGATGGAGAGAAAAGTGCAATATACATTATTTTCCTTTCCTTCAGGTAAATTGGAGATTATGGTTTGTTATTGTTATTAGTGTAGCATGTGAAGACTATTTTAACCAATATCAAGCATATTTTCACACAATTTACCTGGATGGTATTTTGAACCAGGGGTCTAGGGGTCTACTTTAGGGTTTTGACAGGATTTTCCATTTCAGATGTTTGTATGACAACAAATGCATTCTAATATGGTGCAGATTTCTTTATGGAACATATGTATCTCAAAATAAGTACAGTATAGAAGCAAACCATTTTTCTCTATATTTGAAAAAGTTCAAGACAAACAGAACAGAATGTTTTTTTGTCATCTTCAAATGTTCATGGATTTGTGTCAATTCCAATGTTATTAAAATCATCCAGAATTTTGACTTTGGAGGGGTTTCATCAAATCAGACCCTCCTCATAGAAATCTGTTGTGTATGACGTCTGCTTTACCTTCATGCTATTGTTTTTGCCTCGGGGGTGGGGGGGCACCTGCACTCCTTCAAATGGAAATATGTCATCCTTTCTTCTTTTTGGCTGTTTAATTTCGGTTTTTATAGTTTCCCTGCTGTACAGTCCCTAATATGCATCACATGCATTTGCTTTGAAGTGCAAATTACCAATTTATCTAGTTTGGACTATTTTGTTTTTAAGCTTACATTTCTTGACCTCTAAATGTAAAACCTCTAAAACAGGAAACGGTTTGTAGTGCTACATGATATGACTTAATAACAACCTGACATACCTTTTCTCCTAAACCCAGAAGAAAGGCCAACACAAAATATACTGAGCAAAAAATATACAACGCAACATGTAAAGTTTTCCTTATAGGAACTGTAACTGTAACATTTTAGAAATTGTTGCATTTATATTTTTGTTCAGTGTATATTTAGTCCACATCTGAGTGTGGATATGTTTCCAGCTGTGGGAGCCTACAAGGCCGAGGCACCCGTTGATCATACAAATAGTAGGTTATGAAGAGAACATGATAAAGTGTTACACAAAAAAATGTTGTAATTTCTCCAGAACATGATGGGTGAACTGACAGATCTAACTCTCGCTACAGCCATAAGGGATCTCAAATCGAAGCAGGTCCCTGATGTCTGTTCCTGCTTACGCAACAACACATATGAGTCAGATGCTCATCTATTGAACCAGAGGGAAGAACATAGCTTTCTAAAGGGAGGCTCTGAGCATTTTAGATGTGTTTCAGTCCGTTTTTTCATTTCTATATTGTGGGAGTTTAATCTCATTCCAATTGACATATCCCCAGGCAGGGGTTTTCAGATAAAAACGAAACAACAGAAATTAGGACAAGAGTGAAGATAGAATGCATTTTTTCCAAGCACTGATTTTATTTTGGATGGTGTTTTTTCCCTCATCTCTCTCTCACTCTCTGTCTCCCTCTTTCTCTCCAGACCATTTTTACAAAGATTATTTTATCTTATTTGCCTGGTTCTGGCCACGCTGGCCTTGGGGCTGAGAGGGCTTTTATGGACTAATCCCCCACAAAGCCAGTAATAACCTGTCAGTTCATCCCCAGCCACCCCTCTACCCCTCCTCTCTCTCCAATCCAAGTCTCACTTCCATCCACAGACAGAGATCCCAATCTGGGCAAGATGGCCAGAGGAGGTCGAGGCTGAGGGAGGGAGCAGCGAGGGGGTAATGTGGGGCCTTGGGCGATGCTGCTAAGTCTGAACTGAACTGAACCATGAACATTTTACAGGGAATGGATAGATCTCTTTCCACAACGAATACCATTTGTATGTCTTTGCGTACAGTTTGAAGGAAGTGGAAAGAGATAGAAAAAGAGCTTCTCGCACTAACCTTTTAAACTAGGAAACCAACAGTAGTGTATTTATAGTTCACCAAATCCCTCAACGTGTATGGGGCAATGAATAACACATTTCTGCTCTTCATAATGTTTTTAGTGAGTTCAGAATCTTAATTGTACCTCTTCCTCTAAAAGCAGGACTTTAAACAGTAGAGCCGTGTGGGGGACTATCCCATCTCTCCCACACTCTCTGCTAAATCTGTTTGTAGGCAAATATCTCACTTTTACAGAGTGATGTTTTTACACGTTCAAAACTACGCCAACAATGCTATTGGAGGGATGTTATGCAATGATGTCAACATCAAATTCCTTAATCAATTTGGATATGTTATTTTGACTGTGGGGTTGTCTATGATACTCTGAATAAACACAATCAAAATCTACATGCGCCGAACTGGGAAATGCTTACTTACAAGCCCTTGACCAACAACTCAGAGTTTTAAAATTTGCTAAATTAATTAAAGGGAAAAATAGTAACACAATAACATAACAACAACGAGGCTATATACAAGGGTTACCAGTACCAAGTCAATGTGCAGAGGTACGGGTTAGTCGAGGTAATTGAGGCAATGTACATGTAGGTAGGGGTAAAGTGAATATGCATAGATAATAAACACAGTAGCAGCAGCGTATGTGTGTGTGTGTGTGTGTGTGTGTGTGTGTGTGTGTGTGTTGGTGTGTTGGTGTGTCAGTGTAGTATGTGTGAGTGTGTGGTTAGAGTCCAGTGAGTGTAGAGTGAGAGTACATCGACTGTGCAAGAGAGTCCAATACATTGTTGCTAGGTATTTCCCCTTATACCAACAAGATTTGAACATACATTTTTAGTTTATTATCTATTTGATATGGCAGTTTACCAAATTAATAAAAGCCATATTGCTTTAGTAATGTAGACTTACATGATGAGGAGGTTGACTGTGATCCTTCTAAAACTCCAAATGACAAATTAGATATTCCTCCAGTAGATTTAAAGTATGTATCATTCAGATATACAGTGCCTTCGGAAAGTATTCAGACCCCTTGACTTTTTCAATATTTTGTTACGTTACAGCCTTATACTAAAACGGATTACATTTACATTTCCCCTCATTAATCTACACATAATACCCCATACTGACAATGCAAAAACAGGTTTTTAGACCTTTATGCAAATGTAATAAAAAAAAAACTGAAATACCTTATTGACATAAGTATTCAGACCCTTTGCTATGAGACTCTGAATTGAGCTCATGTGCATCCTGTTTCCATTGATTATCCTTGAGATGTTTCTAGAACTTGTTTGGAGTCCACCTGTGGTAAATTAAATTGATTTGACATGATTTGGAAAGGCATGCGCCTGTCTATATAAGGTCCCACTGTTGACAGTGCATGTCAAAGCAAAAACTAAGCCATGAGGTCGAAGTAATTGTCCGTAGAGCACCGAGACAGGATTGAGTCGAGGCACAGATCTGGGGAAGAGTACCAAAAACAATTCTGAAGCATTGAAGGTCCCCAAGAACACAGTGGCCTCCATCATTCTTAAATGGGAGAAGTTTGCAACCACCACCTAGAGCAAGCAAACCATACCCTAGAAGACTCAAGGCTGTAATCATTGCCAAAGGTGCTTCAACAAAGTACTGAGTAAAGGGTCTGAATATTTATGTAAATGTGATATTTCCATTTTATTTATATTTTTTATTAGAAAAAATGTCTAAAAACCTGTTTTTGCTTCGTTACTACGGGATACTGTGTGTAGATTGATGAAAGAGAAACTATTTAATACATTTTAGAATTAGGCTGTAACTTACCAAAATGTATAAAAAGTCTGAATAGTTTCCGAAGGCAATGTATATGTACAACACAATATAGCCCTGGCATGGTCTGAAAATAACATTTACCACTATCTTTTTTTGAACAGGGATTAACTGATGGATAAGCAGACAGCTCTGAGTGTGCAACTAGTTTTTTTTATATAAATAAGCTTTACAAATGGCATTGTGCTGCTATATACTTATTAAACTATATAGGAATAAAACTAAACTAAACCACAACAAAAGAGACCGCATGTTTACCATCAATGTCTTCTACAGTTCATCCCTGATTTACCAGCACCTAGCGCCCATTTTTTTAAATCCCGGCCAGTCACATCTCCCATATTGTACAGTTACAGTACCTACCCAGCTCGTTATTTTTACCTCCCGTACTCTCATCTCATTGAAGCCAGATGGAGGCTGGCCCGCAGCATGTGTTTTGGCAGAGCTGCACTCCTGGTTAGCCTCTGCCTCACTCACCATTGAAATTAAGCCTGTCATAAGGCATCAGTGTGACTCATCTCAGGAGGGTGCGTTAACACATCATTGCCCCAGACTTTGACTGCACATTTCTGTGGAAGTTGATTGTCCATGAACAATGCAGTTCCCATCAAGAGGGTGCATGATTTTCATTCATCATCACCCGTATGGTGTGAAAGGAAAAATTCTAGAATGAAATTGTATGACGTTCGTGCCTGTTTGCCTTGACTCACGTTGACATCTGCATTCAGTTTGTAAATGCATGTTTTGATTAACATAAACTAAAATGTGTTGTCATATTGGTGTGTCAGCTGTGGACTTACAAAAACATAAAAAGAGCAATGAACATGGCTAAAATTAACATTTTACCCAAACATCCTCAGCACATACTCGAAACACTGAGTCACCAACTAATACAATAAACCTCTAATCTTAGAGCTTTGTCACGAATCAGAGTAGCCACCTCATAAAAATACAAAGTATGTCAGAGTGCTGGGCTTACTATTTCTTGATTTGGAGAGGTGGCAGAAATAAACATTGTCATATTGCAGACATCGCTTCTAAAACCGAATGTGTCGCAAAACAACTTTGAAAACCACGTGGAACAAAACAAATTATGTCTAAAAGAGATGAGATGTTTCACACCAGACATAAAAATTCAAAGAATAAATAGCACACATGCCCACTCTAGTACAAAATTACCATGTAGCTTAGCATGTTCCTGTGAGCACTGCCTTATTTTCTGGATCATTTACAGGGATATATGTCTTGTTTGGGCTCTGGGTATAAAACACAAATACTCTTTCTCTGGTGCATATAAAGAATGTATATTGTTCGATCCAATTCCCACTGCATATAACCCCCTCATCCCTAGGGATTCATGAGCATTCATTAGTTAAATGTTTATGCTGATTCTAATAAAAGGAAATAGGTAAACATAAGTTAAAATGAAACAACAGTTAAGTAATGTGTGAGGAAACCACTCTGCATGTTAATTGAGCACACAGTAGTCGGTTCGTAGCTACTGATCAATAGAGTAACTTGTTAACACAATCTGAATTATTTTGTCATGTGTAAGCGTTTAGCCTTTATTTAAATAGGCAAGTCAGTTAAGAACAAATTCTTATTTACAATGACGGCCTACCCCGGCTAAGCCCAATCAAGGCCGGTTGTGATACAGCCTGGAATCGAACCAGGTCTGTAGTGACGCCTCTATCAAATCAAGGTTTATTTGTCATGTGCGCCGAATATAATAACCTTACAGTGAAATGCTTACTTACAGGCTCTAACTAATAGTGCAAAAAAGGTATTAGGTGAACAATAGGTAGGTAACAACAGTAAAAATACAGGCTATATACAGTAGCGAGGCTACAAGCCCTGCTACATAAGATGAGCGTCGGAGCCTGTGTAGTATGATTCAATCTTAGCCCTGTATTGACGCTTTGCCTGTTTGATGGTTCGTCGCAGGGCATAGCAGGATTTCTTGTAAGCTTCCGGGTTAGAGTCCCGAACCTTGAAAGTGGCAGCTCTACCCTTTAGCTCAGTGAGAATGTTGCCTGTAATCCATGGCTTCTGGTTGGCACTGAGATGTAGTGCCTTGCGCCACTCTGGAGCCATTACTGTTAATGTTCATATTCGTGTCTGTTAAATATTTGTTATTTCAACCTTTGGGAGTGGCATTAAACATGAGTGCGATGTTAGTAAATGCACTGCAAAAGGAAGGTTTATAAACCAAATCCTTTTTCAAACAACACATTTTACTGTGATTTTGTCAACTGTGTATCTTTCCATTGTTTGCCGTATGTTTTAAACATTTACTTCTTGTCAAAGCAGGATGGAAAAAATATTGCCCTGAGAAAAAAAATTTGTTTTGAGGAAACACACTATGCCTTAGAGACACGTTCTTGTAATGGACTGATTATTCAACAAACAAAAAAAATGAACCAGACTTGTATATGAAATCCACAACCCTAGGCAACAAGTACAACAATTCACTAACAAATGTAGTTTATGTCTACACCAATTGAGAAATGTTATGCAGGCTTATTGGGAGAAAAAAATAGAGACTTCTGTAATGGTAGGGTGGGCGTAATATTATGTCATTTCTCTCTGCTCTTATATTTCACATTAATTGAAATCATACCATGAAAAATATTTATAATGCTGATACAACACTATGTAATGAACACACCAATTACATAAACACACTTCCTGGACTCTGCATCAGGACATGCAGGGTTCTATACATCCTCAGGGTTCACGGACGGCCAGAGCAGAGTGAGATACACTTAAGCCATGATGCAGTTCCACTCCAACTTCATTAGCATGGTTAACTCATTCCATGGAGAGCAGCAGCCCTCGTCTTGCTACTGTATATATATGCTGGAGTGGAGCACTCACAAACTAGCTGAAGACTGCCTTGCCTTGCCTTGAAACTTTCCACTGCAGACACTGTAGAGTAGAGAGCATGGTACCTTGAAAGGCCGAGTGAATAGGATGAGAATAGGATGAGAAATAAAAATAAATATATTGTTGTATTGTTAGTACATACACACAGACAAATCAAATCACATTTTATTGGTCGCATACACATATTTAGCAGATGTGTAGCAAAATACTTGTGTTCCTAGCTCCTACAGTGCAGTAATATCTAACAATACACAACAATACACACAAATGATGGAAATGGTGTCGGGGGAGATGGCTGAACTTTTTCAGGCTCCTCACCAATTGTGCTATTTTGTGTATTTTTTTGCGTTGTTTGTAACTTATTTTGTTCATAATGTTTCTGCCATGGTCTCTTATGACTGAAAATAGCTTCTGGATATCAGAACAGTGATTACTCACATCCAACTGGACAACGATGTTTTCTTAGATAATCGTCTTGTGTTCGTTCCTGTGTCATCTAAAGAAGAAGATGTATGTTGTTCCTTGGGAGATTCTCATTGATTGTGTTGGAGTATTTGTATTGTCAGAAATCTCTCAATAGAGAGATGTGTTCAATCAAGAAAACCTACTCCTGACTCATTTATTCAACCTTTCCGCTTTAGAGTGAAACCAAATTACTTGGTCTGCTCACATTGGTGGAGAATGCGGGCAACTAGGTGGATGAGTGACACAAGGATAAGTGAGTAAATCAAAATTCTTGCAGTAGACACAGAGTAACCATTCAAGAACGATGGACAACACCCTACTACAACAGTTGATCACGGCACAGCAGACTACCATAGAACTCCTGCAACAACAGCTGAGTCGGCGAGAAGAACCTAGAGTTAAGCCAAGAGCGGCTGCTCACGCCATCTTACCTCATCTATTCAATGAGGATGATATCGAGGCCTTCCTCATGACCTTCGAAGGACGGCCATCTTGGAAGAGTGGCCGCCCACAGAATGGGTGAGCGTATTCGCCCCTCTTTTGACCGGGTTGGCCCAAGAAGCCTATTTTGACCTGGATTCCTGTGAAGCTGCGGACTATAGGCGACTAAAAACAGAGATCCTGTCCCGGTACCAGCTGACTGTCAGAGATAGAGCTGTAAAGTTCCATCAATGGACCTATACGGCTGACCAACCCGTCTGTGCCCAGAACTTCGCACTAATATGACTGACAAAACAGTGGCTGGAACCCGGAAAGGGAGTAGGACATGTAATAGAGACCCTCGTAGTGAACATGATATTGAGGGAATTACCCAGGGACTTAAAATGGGTCATGGGGCAAGCCAACCCGTTGTCAGCCGACGACATAGCCCAGGCGGTGGAAACATACCAATCTACAGGGGAGATGTTAAAAGGTGACAAGGAGAAACGGAAGGATTCTGCAAATCCCATACCATGACTCACCCAAGTGCGTCCGCCACCGAAACGTCCAAACCCCCTCTGGAGGTGGGAGAAGTCATCCCCACACAGGAGGGTCGGTGTTATAAATGTCAGTCTCCAGACCATATGCCCCACAATGTCCTAGCAAGGACGAGTCCATGGTCACGGAGTCATCGCTACCCATCCCCACGCATCCCGGTTCGAGAGGGCAGGATCAACACTGTTGGTTAGCAGAAATATCCCCAGCCGCAGAGATTCCGGTTCGAGTAGAAGGACAAGATGTGGTAGCCATTCTCACCTCGGGAAGTATGGTTACGTTAGTAGAGGAGCGGATGGTGACCTCCGCAACACTGCCACCAGACAAAGTAGCCGTGTCCTGTATCCATGGAGACACCCACTATTACCCCACAGTGAACCTCCGAAAGGAAGGTGTACAGTCAGGGCAGGGAAAGTACCCCAGCTGAAGGTGCCATTATTGATCGGCAGAGACTGTCCCCTATACAAAGAGCTTCGGAAGATGACGTTGTGCACAGGAAGAAGGGGGACAAATCCAAGCCCGAGGTAGTAGTCCTACAAGGAGACGTAGCCTCGTCCTCTGGAGTAGAGGAAGAAATAGCCAACCAACGTTTACGACAGATATTCCAGGAAACCACAGATGAAGACACCTGCGAAGGGTTATAAACGAAGCAGGAAGGAAGGAGCAACCAGGCACTAAGGGATATATTTGAAGCCCCATCCGAGGAGAGAACCTGGAAGGGATTGTCCTCGGTCACCCCTGGCAGGGAAGGGGAACAACCTCCACAACGCTCTACCGAGGTCGACCTGCCTCAGGAATTAAAGGGACAGTTCGGCACATCGCAGCATAGAGACCCAGACCTAAGAGAGGCCATGAGGAAGGTGAAGGTGATCGACGGGAGGAAGGTCGACGGATCAGGTGAGCCCTCTCTTCCTTACTATGCAATCAGGCGGGGTCTCTTATATTGGGCCGTGCAACGAAGGAGGGAAAACCAGGAATTACTAATGGTGCCTAGACCATACAGTCCTACAGTTAGCCCATTCCCACGTCCTAGGAGGACACCTGGCAGGGGACAAGACTATCAACAGAATCATGCAGAGATTCTATTGGCCCCTTCTGTCACCCGGGATGTGGCCAGGTATTGTAGGACGTGTGATCAATGTCAGCGTACAGCCTCACTGCCACACCTACATAACCCTTTGATTCCTCTCCCCATCATTGAGACCCTCTTTGAATGCATAGCTATGGACCTCGTGGGACCCCTCCCAAAATCCGCCAGAGGACACGAGTATATCCTAGTAGTAGTAGATTACGCTACCAAGTTCCCAGAGGCCATACCCCTGCGTAACATGTCGTCAAAGAACAAACTAAGAACAGATATAGCCCTTGGTTCAATCCAGACCTGACTGCCCTTGACCAGCGCAAAAACATCCTGTGGCGGACTGCAATAGCATCGAATAGTCCCCACGATATGCAACTGTTCAGGGAAGTCAGGAACCAATACACGCAGTCAGTCAGGAAAGTAGCTCTAACTCCAAAATGTTTTGGGACACTGTAGTCCATGGAGAACAAGAGCACCTCCTCCCAGCTGCCCACTGCACTGAGGCTAGGTAACACAGTCACCACTGATAAATCCATGATAATCAAAAATTTCAACAAGCATTTCTTAACGGCTGGCCATGCCTTCCTCCTGGCTACTCCAACCACAGCCAACAGCTCCGCCCCCTGCGCAGCTACTCGCCCAAGCCACCCCAGCTTCTCCTTTACCCAAATCCAGACAGCAGATGTTCTGAAAGAGCTGCAAAATCTGGACCCGTACAAATCAGCTGGGCTAGACAATCTGGACCCTCTCTTTCTAAAACTATCCGCCGCCATTGTTGCAACCCCTATTACCAGCCTGTTCAACCTCTCTTTTGTATCGTCCGAGATCCCTAAAGATTGGAAAGCTGCCGCGGTCATCCCCCTCTTCAAAGGGGGTGACACCTTAGACCCAAACTGTTACAGACCTATATCCATCCTGCCCTGCCTATCTAAAGTCTTCGAAAGCCAAGTTAATAAACAGATCACTGACCATTTCGAATCCCACCGTCTCCACTGTGCAATCCGTCAACCCGAGCTGGTCACGGGTGCAACTCAGCCACGCTCAAGGTACTAGACGATATCATAACCGCCATCAATAAAATACAGTACTGTGCAGCCGTCTTCATCGACCTGGCGAAGGCTTTCGACTCTGTCAATCACCGTATTCTTATCGGCAGATTCAATAGCCTTGATTTTTCTAATGACTGCCTCGCCTGGTTCACCAACTACTTTGTAGACAGAGTTCAGTGTGTCAAATCGGAGGGCATGTTGTTTGGACTTCTGGCAGTCTCTATGGGGGTACCACAGGGTTAAATTCTTGGGCAGACTCTCTTCTCTGTATACATCAATGATGTCGCTCTTGCTGCTGATGATTCTCTGATCCACCTCTACGCAGACAACACCATTCTGTATACATCTGGCCCTTCCTTGGACACTGTGCTAACTAACCTCCAATTGAGTTTCAATGCCATACAACACTCCTTCCGTGGCCTCCAACTGCTCTTAAACGCTAGTAAAACCAAATGCATGCTTTTCAACCATTCGCTTCCCGCACCCGCCCGCCCGACTAGCATCACCACCCTGGACGGTTCTGACCTAGAATATGTGGACAACTACAAATACCTAGGTATCTGGCTAGACTGTAAACTCTCCTTCCTGACTCATATTAAACATCTCCAATTAAAAATCTAATCTAGAATCGGCTTTCTATTTCGCAATAAAGCCTCCTTCACTCACGCTGCCAAACTTACCCTAGTAAAATTGACTATATTACCGATCCTTGACTTCGGCGATGTCATCTACAAAATAGCTTCCAACACTCTACTCAGCAAACTGGATGCAGTCTATCACAGTGCCATCCGTTTTGTTACCAAATCACCTTATACCACCCACCACTGCGACCTGTATGCTCAAGTCGCCTGGCCCTCGCTACATATTCGTCGCCAGACCCACTGGCTCCAGGTCATCTATAAGTCTATGCTAGGTAAAGCTCCACCTTATCTCAGTTCACTGGTCACGATAACAACACCCACCCGTTGCACATGTGCCAGCAGGTATATCTCACTGATCATCCCCAAAGCTAACACCTCATTTGGCCGCATTTCCTTCCAGTTCTCTGCTGCCAGTGACTGGAACGAATTGCAAAAATATCTGAAGTTGGTGACTTTTATTTCCCTCACTAACTTTAAACATCTGCTATCTGAGCAGCTAACCGATCGCTGCAGCTGTACATAGTCCATCTGTAAATAGCCCACCCAATCTATCTTCCTCATCCCCATACTGCTTTTATTTTATTTACTTTTCTGCTCTTTTGTACACCAGTATCTCTACTTACACATCATCATCTGCTCATCACCCCAGTGTTAATCTGCTAAACTATTCGCTCCTATGGCCTAATATCGTCTACCTCCTCATGCCTTTTGCACACACTGTATATAGACTTTATTTTTTCTACTGTGTCATTGATTTGTTTATTGTGTTATTGGCTTGTTCATTGTTTACTCCATGTGTAACTCTGTGTTGTTGTCTGTCACACTGCTTTGCTTTATCTTGGCCAGGTCGCAGTTGCAAATGAGAACTTGTTCTCAACTAGCCAAGGGGTGTTCTCCCAGGTGGGCCTTCCCGAGACGATCTTAACCAATCAGGGAACCCCATTCATGTCCCGGTTCATGAAGGACTTGTGTTGGTTATATCAGGTTCAACAGATACGTACAAGCATATTCCACACTCAAACAGACGGGTTGTGCGAACGCTTGAACAGAACGATTTAAAGCATGTTGAGAAGAGTGGTGTCCAGAGACAGGAAAAACTGGGACATGCTTCTCCCACACTTAATGTTTGCCCTGCGAGAAGTACCCCAGGCACCCACTGGATTCTCTCTGGTTGAATTGCTTTACGGGAGACCATGACGAGGGATCCTCGACTTAGCCATAGGGTCTCACCGGTCAATTACCTCATCAAGTAACCTGACAGGAGGAAGAAGGTCCAACTCTATCATATAAACCTGTTGAAGAAGTACCATGGAAGTGAAGATGAGGTGGCTTTGATAGCCCTGGAGGGCAAAGGAAAAGAGGAGGCTCTACCACAGGTGTGCCGTGGCCAAACTCTCCTCTCCAGTTGAGACAGCTAGACAAGCTAAATATGAACTTCGGCCGGGTATTCCCAGGACAATCAGATGCCCTGTTCCACCATATCCACACTGAACCCAGCAAGAAGGTGCATATCCATCCTTACAGGATTCCTGAGGCTCGCCAAGTCATCTCTAAGAACGAGGTAAGGGAGATGTTGAGGATGGGTGTGATCGAGCCATCGACGAGTGAGTGGTCCAGTCCCATAGTCCTGGTCCCCGAACCCGAGGGTAGTATGAGACTCTGCAACAACTTTAGGAGCGTAAATGCCATCTCTACATTCGACGCATATCCCATGTCCCGCGTGGATGAACTCCTGGAGCTCTTAGGAAAGGCCAAGTTCATCATCACCCTGGATTTGACGAAGGGATATTGGCAAATGCCGGTGGCACCGGAGGATCGCCCAAAGACTGCCTTTGCCACATTGTAGGGGCTTTTTCAGCATGTGAGGATGCCCTTCGGACTGCATGGTGCCGCTGCAACTTTCCAACGTCTCATGGATGCCATTCTACGGCCCCATCTAGAGTACGCAGCGACGTACATAGACAATGTGGTCATCCACAGCGAGGACTGGGATAGTCACCTCCTATGACTACGGGTGGTGCTCGTGAGCCTGGAAGCCACAGGATTGACGGCCAATCCCCCAAAAATGCTGCCTGGGTCTGTCCGTAGCAGAATACCTGGGGTACACCGTGGGAAATGGGAAAATACGCCCACAGGCAGAGAAGACAAGGGCAATTCGGGACTGGCCTCGACCCTGGACCAAGCGGAACATTCGGGCCTTCTTAGGGATAATGGGATATTATCGCCGTTTTATCCCTGGATATGCAACCATTGCCAACCTCATCAAGAAAAACTTGCCAAACCGGGTAGAGTGGAAAGACGAGACGGAAGATGCCTTTCATTTTCTAAAAGATGGCCTGTGTTCTGAACCCGTCCTACAGGCTCCGGACTTCTCAAAGAGTTCTTGTGCAGGTAGACGCCTCGGATACGGGGCTCGTACTAACTCAGGGTGAAGGCGAAGCAGAGAGGACAATTTTCTTCATAAGTAGGAAGCTCAGCGATCGGGAAAAGAGATATGCTACAGTAGAGAAAGAGGCCCTAGCCATTAAGTGGGCCCTCGATTATCTCCGGTACTACCTACTGGGTCGGAGGTTTGCATTAGTTACTGACCATGCTCCCCCCACGTCGATGGCTGGTAAGAGAAACAGTAACAACAGAATAGTCAGATGGTTTCTTGCTTTACAATCGTTCTCTTTCCATGTCGTCCCCAGGGCCGGATCGAGGAACGGGAATGCATGTGCGCTGTCCCGAAGCGACCAAGGCGATGCATCTGGCGCACGACCCTCCGGTCTGGTCCTGAGGGGGGAGGTATGTGGAAGGACCACCAGAGGGCAGGCTGGGCTCATGGATAGTAGCCAAACAAGGCATGTGAGACAAGGTAACCAGAGGCAATTAAGCACAGCTGATGGTACTAATGACATATTCTCTTTCCCCTATAAGAGAGAGGAGAGAAGGGAGGGGGAAGACAAACTCTCTTTGTAGAATGGCTACCAAGAGAGGGGAGCCATCCAAGAGGATCCATTAACTTCTTGACCATACTTGAGACGCAGACGTCTCAAGTATGCCCCTGGAAATGCAAATGCGCTACGCTAAATGCTAAATGTACTCGTTACAACTCAATCTTTGATCAAAATTCACAAGCAGGGTATTGAATTAAAGCTACACTCGTTGTGAACCTAGCCAGCAAGTCAGATTTTAAAAATGCTTTTCGGCGAAAGCATCAGAAGCTATTATCTGATAGCATGCACCCCCCAAAATGCCAGCTCGACACGTAAACAACAGATTTTGCGATAGCCGGCGCTACCCAAAACGCAGAAATAAAATATAAAACATTCATTACCTTAGACGAGCTTCTTTCTTGGCACTCCTATATGCCCCATAAACATCACTATTGGGTCTTTTTTTCGTTTAAATCGGTCCATATATACCCAAAATAGCTTTGTATGGAAGTTGTGTCATTCAGAAAAAATCATCGTTTTTAAACGCTGCGTAATTTTTTAAAATTTAAAAAGTCGACGATAAACTTTCACAAAACACTTCGAAATCCTTTTGTAATCCAACTTTAGGTATTAGTAAACGTTTATAATCTATCAAAATGATTACAGGGCGATGTCTCTTCAATAGGTCTTCACTTCAAAAACAATGCCATCTGATATCTCCCTCAACTGCATCCGGGTGAAGACTGGGAAAATGGAGTTCAGATAGAAGGATTTTCCAACAATTAATTCAATTGAAAATTAGGACAATGGCGCCATCGTGCGGAATTTGTATGAATTGCAGGCAACTGGTGGAAGTGACTTATGGAAATTATTTTTTGCTTTCAGAGAGCAGTTTTTCTTGCGTTTTTCAATGAAACACACGATCTGTTATAGTCACAGCCATGATTTAACCAGTTTTATAAACTTCAGAGTGTTTTCTATCCACACATACTAATCATATGCATATACTATATTCCTGGCATGAGTAGCAGGACGCTGAAAAGTTGCGCGATTTTTAACAGAATTTTCGAAAAAGGAAGGGGTAGAAGTAAGAGTTAAGACGGTGACAAATCTGTGATTGTTGTTATAGTTGAAACTCTCTAGGGGGTGTGGGACGCTACCGTCCCACCTTGCCAACATCCAGTGAAATTGCAGAGCGCCAAATTCAAAAACAGACATACTCATTATAAAAATTCATGAAACATACAAGTGTTATACATCGGTTAAAAGATGAACTTCTTGTTAATCCTACCACGGTGTCAGATTTCAAAAATACTTTGCTGCGAAAAAAAAACATGCGATTATCTGAGAACAGCGCCCAGCAGACAAATCATTACAAACAGTAACCAGCCAAGTAGACGAGTAACAAAAGTCAGAAATAGCGATAAAATTAATCACTTACCTTTGATGATCTTCATATTGTTAAACTCACAAAAATCCCAGTTACCCAATAAATGTTTGTTTTGTTCGATCAAGTCCCTCTTTATAAACCGGGGCGGCAGGGTAGCCTAGTGGTTAGAGCGTTGGACTAGTAACCGGAAGGTTGCGAGTTCAAACCCCCGAGCTGACAAGGTACAAATCTGTCGTTCTGCCCCTGAACAGGCAGTTAACCCACTGTTCCCAGGCCGTCATTGAAAATAAGAATTTGTTCTTAACTGACTTGCCTGGTTAAATAAAGGTAAAATAAAAAAATATCCAAAAACCTTTGTTTTGTTAGTGCGTTTTGTTCAGTGAAACACTGTCTCAAACAACATCCGGTGAAATTGCAGAGCGTGAAACTCAACAAAACAGAAATTCTCATAATAAACATACATAAATGATACAAATGTTATACACCAGCTTAAAGATAAACGTCTTGTTAATCCAACCACTGTGTCAGATTTCAAAAAGGCTTTAAGGCAAAAGCAAACCATGCGATTATCTGAGAACAGCACCCAGCAGACAAATCATTGCAACAGTTAGCAGCCAAGAAGAGGAGTAACAAAAGTCAGAATTAGCATCAAAATCTATCACTTACCTTTGAAGATCTTCATATGGTTGCACTCCGAAGACTCCATGTAACACTATAAATGTTTGTGTTGTTTGATAAAGTCCCTCTTTATATTAAAAAACCTCAGTTTTGTTGGTGCGTTTTGTTCAGTAATACATGGGAACACAGCGCGGTCGCAACAGACAGACGAAAAATCAAAAAAGTATGGTGAATAGGCTTTCAATGGAATAGAGACAGCACTTCCTGGATGGATTTTCCTCAGGTTTTCGCCTGCCAAACCAGTTATGTTATACTCACAGGCATTATTTTAACCTTTTGTGACTAGGGGGCAGTATTTTCATTTTTGGAAAAATAACGTTCCCGTAGTAAATGGGATATTTTGTCAGGACAAGATGCTAGAATATGCATATAATTGACCGCTTAGGATAGAAAACACTCTAAAGTTTCCAAAACTGTAAAAATATTGTCTGTGAGTATAACAGAACTGATATTGCAGGCGAAAGCCTGAGAAAAATCCAATCCGGAAGTGCCTCATGTTTTGAAAGCGCTGCGTTCCAATGCATCCCTATTGAGCAGTGAATGGGCTATCAACCAGATTACTTTTTCTCCGGATTCCCCAATGTGTCTACAGCATTGTGAAGTAGTTTTACGCTTTTATGTTGAAGAATACCCGTAAGCGGCTACATTGCGCAACTGGTCACCTGATGGCTCCCATAGTGAATCTTGCGTAAAATACAGAGGTAGCCATTATTCCAATCGGTCCAACTGAAAAACCAATTGTCCCGGTGGATATATTATCGAATAGATATTTGAAAAACACCTTGAGGATTGATTATAAACCATGTTTGCCATGTTTCTGTCGATATTATGGAGCTAATTTGGAATATTTTTCGCCGTTTTCGTGACTGCAATTTCCGGGTGATTTCTCAGCCAAACGTGTAGAACAAACCCCTATTTCGCCTATTTTCTCCTGAGTGAAAGCATCCGAAGTTCTTCAACGCAGTTGGATTAGCAAGATTCTAGGCTTTCGATACATGTGAGACACTTGTATTTTCATGAATGTTTAATATGACTATTTATGTAGCGATCACCGTATGTTGTGGAATTTCAGCCCGCTAGCGGGTTCCTTGCTCAGAGAGGTTAATCACCTAGATGTTGGCCTGGTATGGTTCCCAATCAGAGACAGCTGTTTATCGTTGTCTCTGATTCGGGATCATATTTAGGCAGCCATTTCCTCATTGTGCTTGGTGGGATCTTGTCTACAGATGTTTGTTGTTTTGGTTTTGGTGTTCATTTAATAAAGTAATATGTATGCCTATCACGCTGCACCTTGGTCCACTCATTTCGACGAGCGTGACAGAAGATTTCACCACAACTGGACCAAGCAGCGTGCTCGGCAGGAGATGGCATCCTGGTCTATAGAGGAGGTTGAGGAGAAATAGCCTTGACTTGGGAGGAAGTATTGGAGAGGTATGAAAGCCTGCCGGGGAAGCAGACGGAGGCAGCGAAGGAGGATCTAGCTCCTCCCTTTGAGGAGCGTGTGACCGTTCAGGCACCATGTTATGCAGTGATATGCACTGTGTCTTCAGTGCGCATTCACAGCCCGGTGCGCTCGGTGCCAGCTCTCCGCACTTGCCTTGCGAAAATGAGCATCCAGCCAGGACGGGATGTGCCGGCTCAGCGCTTCTGGTCTCCAGTGCGCCTCCTCGGACCAGGATATCCTGCATCGGTTCTACTCACTGTGTCGCCAGTGCGCCTTCATAGCCCAGTGTGTCCTGTGCCATCGCCCCGCACTTGCTGGGCTAAAGTGAGCATCCAGCGAGGACACGTTGTGCCAGCTCAACGCTCCAAACCTCCAGTGTGCCTTTACGGCCCAATATATCCTGCGCAGGCCATACGTACTGTGTCTCCAGTGCACCTTCACAATCCAGTGTCTCCTCCCCGTACTCGCCCTGAGGTGCGTGCCACCAGCCCGGTGCCACCTGTACCGGTCCCACACATCAGGCCTCCATTGCGCCTCCACAGTCCAGTAAGTCATGTGCCTCCTCCCCGCACTCGCCCTGAGGTGCGTGCCACCAGCCCGGTGTCACCTGTACCGGTCCCACGCATCAGCCCTCCAGTGCCCCTCCACAGTCCAGAGCTTCCAGCGACAGTTCCCAGTCCAGAGCTTCCGGCGACAGTTCCCAGTCCAGAGCTTCCGGCGACAGTTCCCAGTCCAGAGCTTCCGGAGACAGTTCCTAGTCCAGAGCTACCGGGGACATTTACCAGTCCAGAGCTTCCGGCGACAGTTCCCAGTCCAGAGCTTCCGGCGACAGTACCCAGTCCAGAGCTTCTGGTGACAGTTCCCAGTCCAGAGCTTCTGGCGACGTTTCACAGTCCGGAACCCTCAAACGACGGTCCACAGTCCGGAAGCTCCAACAAAGGTCCACAGTCCAGAACCTCCAACGACGGTCCACGGTCCAGAACCTCCTGAGACGGTCTACAATCCGGAACCTCCTGAGACGGTCTGCGGTCCGGAGCCTCCAGCGACGGTCAGCGGTCACGCCCTGACCATAGAGAGCTGTTTATTCCCTGTTGGTTGGGGCGTGATAGTTACTAGGGTGGGTCATCTTGGTGATTAATGGTTTATGTTGTCTGGTATGATTCCCAATCAGAGACAGCTGTTTATCGTTGTCTCTGATTGGGGATCATATTTAGGCAGACATTTCCTCATTGTGCTTGGTGGGATCTTGTCTACAGATAGTTTCCTATGTGCACACCCGTAGCTTCACGTTTTGTTTGGTATTTTGTTGTTGTTTTTGTTTCGGTGTTCATTTAATAAAGTAATATGTACGCCTATCACGCTGCCCCTTGGTCCACTCATTTCGACGAGCGTGACAGGTATAGTCATACAGTAGGCTTTGTCTCCCTCTTATTCTGAGAGGATCTACCCAGGCTTAACAGAAGAGGAAGCTGCTAACAAGTGGTTTATAAAGGTCCCTTTATGTCAACAGTCAGCTTTCAACTTCTCGTAAAGTTTTGCTACAATCCTTAAGGGTACGGTTTTGACTAATCAACGATAACTCTTGAAATATTGGAATACCTTAAAGCTCAGCTGTCTGTACCAAGTCCTAAATGATAGGTTGTAGGGATAGCACTGTTCATAAGTACATAATGTATGCTCTCATAAGCTATAAGTACAAGGTTAGAGGGACATTAGGTCATGCTCTGTAAAGGGGTTACTGTGAATTTGACAGTAGCTTATTAGAGTATACCTATTGTAATATAAATACAGTACCAAATCAAGTACGGTGTAGTAACCCACAGTACAATACTGTAAAATTTACTTTATTATACTGTAAAAAATAAATGCTATCGTAATCAGAATTCATTAATGAAATTCATTCAGTGGATGGGTTTGCATTTTACTGTAATTACAAGGGAGTGGAGCAAGCCGGTTGGCTGCTAGGTAAGTTGTTTAGACATTACAGTATGTTAACAAATATTTGGTGCTTCATATCACTTTCACTTCTAGAAGCCTTAACAAAGTCTTCCAAACTTGCAGTAACTACAGATCAAAACAGTCCAAAAGTACATGGCAAAATCTTCAATAATCTAAGGTTTAAGACTTACTGATACTCGAATCTGCCTCCTATGCTAACTGATGGGGCACTTTAAAGTACTATTCTAAATACAGATATGTATTCCCGTACAGAAAATTGTCCCACAATGCACCATCATTTACAGTAACACGTTTCAAAAGCATTTTACTGTTGATAATACCCCAATTACAATATAATTTACAGTTGTCCGTTACAGTGTGGTGTCTTCCTTCTCACCTCCCCATGCTCATTAACCCTCAAGGGAATACGTTTCAGGTTGTAGGTCCCTAGAGGAACTCACCTTAGAGACTCCAATACCGATGACGTGTCTTGTTACAGATGATTGACTTTTGACTAGATGATCCTATTATATGAGGAAGCATCAGCTACATCAGCCTCACTAACAAACTCCAACTCTCCCTCTCCCTCCCTCACTCCAACTCTCCCTCTGTTCATCTGAGCTTCACCAGGCCTGGGCTCCAGAGCTGGGGGGAGTAAAGAAATAGGCCTGTCACAGCCACTTCCACCTGTTTTGCTTATGGTTTCAGCCTGATGCAATAGTATCAGTCCGGTGAGTCTCATCAGTTGAACGATATGGAATCTACCAGGCCCTCTCTGCAGATGAAAATCAAGCCTTCTATTCAGAGTCTCTCTAGGATGTGGAATATCTTCTGTGTTTTGACAAGTGGAGCCAACAGTAGACAGGCTGTGTGATCAACTAGGAAGAATAATTGTATGGTCTGTATCTATAAAGGGGCTATTAGGTTCTAGCACTGCTTTATTGGCCCCGGTGTGCTAGCCTCTCCAGTTGCTCACATTGAGCCTGATCCGGAGGTCAGATATTGACCTTAATATTATTATTATTATCCCAGTCATTAACCTACTGAGGGCCTAGGGAGACCGTGGGGGACTGGGGGAATGGGATCCATGGCAGGGGAGACACCAGGCAAAAAGGGGCTGCTTTCACGGAGCGGACAATGGCACGCAGAGGACTGAGAAGCCCGACAGTGTGCTATTGATCTGGGTGGATTAGGACCCCTTGTTTGTGGGGGCATCTCCCTCAGTTGACAGATTATTACAGGCTTTTCTGGGATTTGGGCCTAGAAAAGACTCCCAGCACAATAACTGTGTATGGCAGAGACATATCTAATAAGATAAACGTCATAAGCTTAGAGAAAAAAATGATTTTTGGGAAGCTTCTGGCAATGGAGGCAATCTTTTTTTTCTTCTATCTTTTTTCTTTTCTTTCGCTCTTGTTCTCCATTCATTTAAAAATAGCAAAAGCGGGATTTACAAAACAGATTGACTCTCTTTAGTAGTTTCAGTATGCCGCAATTAATTTATGAGCTCTGACCATTAAACATTTTGTGTTGGAAGATTGTGATATGGAGGGACTTATGAGTATTAAAATAAGAGAGGGAGAAAGAGCCTCACATCTGGCCAGATGGGTCTTAGGAATCAAAAGGTCCAACTCCAGCCCTACTCTTCCAATCCTTGATCTGCACTCAAACAGCAGGGTGCCAGCCAAGTGCACCAGCACTTGCCAGGCATGACTTATAACGCAATTAAGGTTCAGCTCAGGGTTGGCCAATCAACTTCTCACAGTCAGAACACACAGAGTCACAGCACAGAGATTTATGAAGAGTAAACACAATTGAGGTACTTCCTTTTTAACATAAGTCCATATTGAACAAACCAAGAAAACGTAATGATTATGTAGATGGATATATTAGGCTGGGACATGAACAGAGAGTGGGAATAGGTACAGTAAATGGCTTCATCTCAGTGTAGTCAGGTCATACAAGCTCCATACTGATCAGGGGTTGGAGGGGTGGTGTGGGCTTCAGAAAATATTAACTCCATCAGGATCTGCCAAAACTGCTGTGGATATATGGTCTATAGTCTCTCTCTCGCTCTCTTTATCTCTCCCTCTTTCTCTCTCGTTCTCATTCTTTCTACCCCTCTCTAATTCCTCATCAGATATCAACCTCCGCTGATGATGCCGTGAAGGACCTGATGGAGGGCATGTGTGTGATACATACAAAGCAGAACAGCACCTTTTCAAACAGGCATCCAACGAGGGAGGCTGGGGTATCAAAAACAGTGCATGTAAATGTAAAGTGTTGGTCCCATGTTTAATGAGCTGAAATCAAAGATCTCAAACATTTTCCATACGCACTAAAAGCTTATTTCTCTCAAATGTTGTGCGTACATTTTTAAGTCAGCAATTCTCCTTTGCCAAGATAATCCATCCACCTGACAGGTGTGGCATATTAAACAGGGCACTTTTTGCTAGGGACAAATAAAGGCCAATCTAGAACATACAGTTTTGCCACACACCACAGATGTCTCAAGTTGAGGGGTCATTGCATGATCATTGAAGTTCATTTTTCTACCATGAGGGGAAAGGGGGATACCTAGTCAGTTGTACAACTGAATGTATCTTCTGTGTTTAACCCAATCCCTCTGAATCAGAGAAGTGCAGGGGACTGTCATAATCGACATCCACAGTGCCAGAACAGTGGATTAACTGCATTGCTCAGAATGACAGATTTCTGCTTTGTCAGCTCGGGGATTCGATCCAGCGACCTTTCGGTTACTGGCCCAATGCTCTAACCACTAGGCTACCTGTCGCCCATTTGCCACTGCTAACGTCGCATTAGAGAATTTGGCAGTACGTCCAACTGGCCCCACAGACCACGTGTATGGCATTGTGAGCGGGCGGATTGCTGATGTCAACATGGTGATCAGAGTGCCCCATGGTGGCGTTGGAATTTTATTTATAAAAAAAGCATCACCTTTATTTAACCAGCTAGGCCAGTTGAGAACAAGTTCTCATTTCCAACTGCGACCTGGCCAAAATAAAGCAAAGCAGTGCAACAAAAACAACAACACAGAGTTACACATAAACAAACGTAGAGTCAAGAACACAATAGAAAAATCTATGTACAGTGTGTGCAAATGTAGAAGAGTAGGGAGGTAAGGCAATAAATAGGCCATGGAGGCAAAATAATTACAAGGCTATTTTGTAAATGACATTGCCGGATAGTCAGATTTACGAGGGTAAGGAGGCTTTGTTGCAAAATAGGAAGCCAATTCTAGATTTAATTTGGATTGGAGACGCTTAATGTGAGTCTGGAAGGAGAGTGTAGAGTTTAACCAGACACCTAGGTATTTGTAGTTGTCCACATATTCTAGGTCAGAATCCGTCCAGAGTAGTGATGGTATTCGTCGGGAGGGTGCGGGCAGCAATCGGTTGAAGAGCATGCACTTAATTTTACTAGCATTTAAAAGCAGTTGGAGGCCACGGAAGGACTGTTGTATGCCGTTGAAGCTCGTTTGGAGGTCTGTTAGCGCATTGTCCAAAGAAGGGCCAGATGTAATACAGAATGGTGTCGTCTGCGTAAAGGTGGATTAGAGAGTCACCAGCAGCAAGAACGACATCATTGATATATAGAGAGAAAAGAGTCGGCCAGAGAATTGAACCCTGTGGCACTCCCATAGAAACTGCCAGAGGTCTGGACAACAGGCCCTCCGATTTGACACACTGAACTCTATCTGAGAAGTAGATGGTGAACCAGGCGAGGCAGTCATTTGAGAAGCCATTGCTATTGAGTCTGCCGATAAGAGTTCGGTGATTGACAGAGTCGAAAGCCTTAGCCAGGTAGATGAAGATGGCAGCACAGTAATGTCTTTTATCAGTTATGATATCGTTTAGGACCTTGAGCGTGGCTGAGGTGCACCCATGACTAGCTTGGAAACCAGATTGCATAGTGGAGAAGGTACGGTGGTATTTGAAATGGTCGGTATTCTGTTTGTTAACTTGGCCTTCAAAGATTTTAGAAAGGCAGGGCAGGATGGACATAGGTCTATAACAGTTTGGGTCTAGAGTGTCTCCCCCTTTGAAGAGGGGGATGACCGCGGTAGCTTTCCAATCTTTGGGAATCTCAGACGATACGAAAGAGAGGTTGAATAGGCTAATAATAGGGGTTGCAACAATTTCGGCAGATAATTTTAGAAAGAGAGGAACCAGATTGTCTAGCCCAGCTGATTTGTAGGGATCCACATTTTGCAGGTCTTTCAGAACATCAGCTGTCTGAATATGGGTGAAGGAGAAGCAGGGTGCTTGGGCAAGTTGCTGTGCTGAGATGTTGGCCAGGGTAGGGGTTGCCAGGTGGAAAGCATGGCCAGCCGTAGAAAAATGCTTATTGAAATTATCGATCATTGTAGATTTATCGGTGGTGACAGTGTTTCCTATCCTCAGTGCAGTGGGCAGCTGGGAGGAGGTGCTCTTATTCTCCATGGACATTACAGTGTCCCAAAACTTTTTGGAATTAGTGCTACAGGAAGCAAATTTCTGTTTGAAAAAGCTAGCCTTTGCTTTCATAACTGGCTGAGTATATTGGTTCCTGACTTCCCTGAAAAGTTGCATATCGAGGGGGCGATTCGATACTAATATAGAACGCCACAGGAGGTTTTTGTGCTGGTCCAAGGCAGTCAGGTATCAAATCAAAGTTTATTTGTCACGTGCGCCGAATACAACAGTGAAATGCTTACTTACGGGCTCTAATCAATAGTTCAAAAAAGGTAATTGGTGAACATTAGGTAAGTCAAAAAATAAAAGCAAAAGTAAAAAGACAGTGAAAAGTAGCGAGGTTATATACAGCAGCGAGGCTATAAAAGTAGCGAGGTTATATACAGCAGCGAGGCTATAAAAGTAGCGAGGTTATATACAGCAGCGAGGCTATAAAAGTAGCGAGGTTATATACAGCAGCGAGGCTATAAAAGTAGCGAGGTTATATACAGCAGCGAGGCTATAAAAGTAGCGAGGCTACATACAGACACCGGTTAGTCGGGCTGATTGACGTAGTATGTACATGTAGATATGGACTATTCATATATGATGAACAGAGAGTAGCAGTAGCGTAAAAGAGGGGTTGGCGGGTGGTGGGCAGGACACAATGCAGATAGCCCGGTTAGCCAATGTGCGGGAGCACTGGTTGGTCGGCCCAATTGAGGTAGTATGTACATGAATGTATAGTTAAAGTGACAATGCATATATGATAAACAGAGAGTAGCAGCAGCATAAAAAGAAGGGTTGGGGGGAGGGACACAACGCAAATAGTCCAGGTAGCCATTTGATTACCTGTTCAGGAGTCTTATGGCTTGGGGGTTAAAACTGTTGAGAAGCCTTTTTGTCCTAGACTTGTCACTCTGGTACCGCTTGCCATGTGGTAGTAGAGAGAACAGTCTATTACTGGGTTGGCTGGGGTCTTTGATAATTTATAGGGCCTTCCTCTGACACCGCCTGGTGTAGAGGTCCTGGATGGCAGTCAGCTTAGTTCCAGTGATGTACTAGGCTGTACGCACTGCCCTCTGTAGTGCCTTGCGGTTGGAGGCCAAGCAATTGCCGTACCAGACAGTGATGCAACCAGTCACGATGCTCTCGATGTTGCAGCTGTAGAACCTATTGAGGATCTGAGCACCCATGACAAATATTTATAGTTTCCTGAGGGGGAATAGGCTTTGTCGTGCCATCTTCACAACTCTCTTGGTGTGTTTGGACTATTCTAGTTTGTTGGTGATGTGGACACCAAGGAACTTGAAGCACTCAACCCGCTCCACTTCAGCCCCGTTGATGAGAATACGGGACGTGCTCGGTCCTCCTTTTCCTGTAGTCCACAATCATCTCCTTAGTCTTGGTTACGTTGAGGGATAGGTTGTTATTCTGGCACCACCCGGCCAGGTGTCTGATGTCCTCCTTATAGGCTATCTCTTCGTTATCGGTGATCAAGCCTAACACTGTTGTGTTGTCGGCAAACTAAATGATGGTGTTGGAGTTGTGCCTGGCCATGCAGTCGTGGGTGAACAGGGAGTACAGGATGGGATTGAGCATGCACCCCTGGGGGGCTCCATTTTTGAGGTTCAGCTGTATTGCTACCTACACTCACCACCTGGGGGGCGGCCTGTCAGGAAGTCCAGGATCCAGTTGCAGAGGGAGGTGTTTAGTCCCAGGATCCTTAGCTTAGTGATGAGCTTTGAGGGTACTATGGTGTTGAACGCTGAGCTGTAGTCAATGAATAGCATTCTCACACAGGTGTTCCTTTTGTCTAGGTGGGAAAGGGCAGTGTGGAGTGCAATAGAGGTTGCAAGTCTGGGATGAACCAAGGGCTATATCTGTTCTTATTTCAATTTTTTTTTGAATGGGCATGCTTATTTAAGATGGTGACGAAAGCACTTTTAAAAGAGCAACTTGGCATCCTCTACTGATGGGATGAGGTCATTATCCTTCCAGGCTTCCCAGGACAGGTCGATTAGAAAGTCCTGCTCGCTGAAGTGTTTATGGAGTGTTTGACTGTGATGAGAGGTGGTCGTTTGACTGCGGACCCATTACACACGCAGGCAATGAGGCAGTGATCTCTGAGATCCTGGTTGAAGACAGCAGAGGTGTATCTAGATTGCAAGTTGTTTAGGATGATATCTAAGTCGGTGCCATGGTCACGGATTTAGGGTTGTACCTGATAGGTTCCTTGATAATTTGTGTGAGATTGAGGGCATCTTGTTTAGATTGTAGGCCAACCGGCGTGTTAAGCATGTCACAGTTTATGTCACCTAACAGTACGAACTATGAATACAGATTGGGGGCAATCAATTCACATGTGGTGTCCAGGGCACAGCTGGGGGCTGAATGGGGTCTATAACAAGCATCAACGGTGAGAGACTTGTTTCTGGAAAGGTGGAATTTTTAAAAGTAGAAGCTCAAATTGTTTGGGCAGAGTCCTGGATAGTATTACAGAACTCTGCAGGAATTTTGGTGGCCTTCGTAAGCCAGGATTCAGACACGGCTAGGTCATCCGAGTTGACGGAGTGCGCTAAAGCAGTGAATAAAACAAACTTAGGGAGGAGGCTTCTAAAGTTAACATGCATGAAACCAAGGCTTTTACAGTTACAGAAGTCAACAAATGAGAGCGCCTGGGAAATGGGAGTGATGCTGGGGGCTGCAGGGCCTGGGTTAACCTTTATATCACCAGAGGAACAGAGGAGGTGTAGGATAAGGGCACGGCTAAAGTCTATAAGAACTGGTTGTCTAGTACGTTCGGAACAGAGAGTAAAATTAGCAGATTTCTGGGTGCAGAGGAATAGATTCAAGAAAAAAATTTACAGACAAGGGTATGGTAGGATGTGAGTACAGTGGAGGTAAACCTAGGCATTGAGTGACGATGAAAGAGGTTTTGTCTTTAGAGGCACCATTTATGCCAGGTGAGGTCACCGCATGTGTGGGGGGTGGAACAAAGGGGCTAGCTAAGGCATATTGAGCAGGGCTGGAGGCTCTACAGTGAAATAAGACAATAATCACTAACCAAAACAGCAATAGACCAGGCATATTAACATTTGGGTGAGGCATGTGTAGCCGAGTGATCATAGGGTCCAGTGAGTAGCTAGACGAGCTGGAGACATGGCGATTCAGACAGCAGATCGGGACTAGCAGGCTAGCAGATGGGCCTCTGGGGGACGTCGCAGAGGAAGAGCCTGTTGAAACCCCCTCGGACGATTACGTCGGCAGACCAGTCATGATGGATTGGCGGGGCTCCGTGTCGGCAGTAAAGGGTTCAGGCCAATTGGCAAAAGGGTTATCGTATGGGCAGACATAAGCTATGGACAATGAACACAATTGCATTTTATTGATGGCAATTTGAAAGCATAGAGATACCGTGATGAGATCCTGAGGCCTATTGTCATACCATTCTTTCGCCGCCATCATCTCATGTTTTAGCATGATAATACAAGGCCCCATGTCACAAGGATCTGTACAGAATTCCTGGAAATTGAAAATGTCCCAGTTTTTCCATGGCCTGCATACTCATCAGACATGTCACCCATTGAGCATGTTTGGGATAGTCAGGCTTGATGTGTACAGCGTGTTCCAGGGCCTAATTTATTCATTTAATTTGATTGATTTCCTTATATATACTCTAACTCAGTAAAATCTTAGAAATTACTGCATGTTGCATTTATAGTTTTGTTCAGTATATAAATGGCCTGTTCAGAAATACTGTATACAAATAGCTAGTATGTGAAGAGGATTCATCTTTCAGGGTATGTTTTAAGCACATTTCTGTTCCCATGGATGTATTGCATTTCTGCAGCACACACCACTTCACAAAAATTGTTTAGAATTACTTGGTTTTGGGAGATTTATCTATTCAGTTTGTCTAGTGAATTGCATATTTAGAGAACTGCATAGGCCAGAGGCAACATCCTTGTTAAAGGGTACTGCCTCTGACTGGATCAAAATATTCTGCATGCACAATGGGACCAAATAGTTCAACAGTTCCTCTCCTGCCTTTGGAACGGCAAGTTTCAAGTATGCTTGCTGGTCAGCAAGATATAATCAAAGGAATTGAAGAAAGGTGTGTGCTTTTTATTCTCTCAGCACATTTTATACCTAAAGCAAATTAAATTGTTTCCGTCTTCCTCTTAACTTTATCTCATCGTTTGTTTAAGACAGTGGATTGCCTGATTATGACTTGTTTGACACCTTGAATATACGTATATATTTTTTCCAGTTTTAACAATTCTCATTGTTGAAATTAATTCTGGGAATGAAAAACAACATAACAACGACCTGCCAGTATTATTCATGATTGATGAATCACAAGTAGAAATGATTGGACAGTATTATCATTTCAATTGTTGGGGTATAATGCAGTGCATTCGGAAACTATTCAGACCCCTTGACTTCTTCAAAATGTTGTTACGTTACGCCTTATTCTAAAATGGATAAAATTATTTTGTACCTCCTCAATCTACAAACTAAAAACAGGGTTTTAGAAATTTCACATTTATATAAGTATTCAGACCCTTTATTCAGTACTTTATTGAAGCACCCTTGGCAGCGATAACAGCCTCAAGTCTTCTTGAGTATGACACTACAACCTTTGCACACCTGTGTCGTGACGTAGTATTGATTAATGTGACGACTGCTGCGCGTCAAATTATTAACGGTTTATAATTACGTGATTAAATGAATCAGGCAATTATTAACTTATTAACCTGGGGCACCATGGGAAAGTTTTAGCTTTATTGAGTTTCTATTTCCCAAACTAACTCAAGAAATATCAGAATATTGATTTTACAACAGTCGCTAGTTAATCAATTTCCTCTACAGTCTCATGCTGAATGTCGCATCATCCGGGCATCTGCACATACCCGAGTCTCACCAAATTAGTCCGTACCACATCAATTGAGTTGATTATTTATTTGCTGACAAGCTAAAATGTATATATTAATATAATATATAATATTAATATATTAATATAATATAAGATACACAAACACACAGTCTAGGCTATTGATTAAAACAGGTCCATAGCAGGCCAACACAATATGACACGTGTTACACAAAATGGGGATTTCAACAGACAGAGAGCGTGCATAAGAGAAAAACACACTTGGGTGCATTTCTCAGCTATGCTTATCTTAACCCTAACCTTGCCCAGGACTGCAGCTCTAATGGGTCAGAATATAATGATGTAATTACGTGTTGAAGATCTCCGATGGGGTGTCTCTGCGTGGACCGGATTCCGACTTGTCTGATGACGGTCCGTCTTTGGTTACCTGGTATAATGTTTTCCTTATAACGTTGTCCTTTAACTTTTAATAACATAACAAAAATGACATTAACTTTTATATTCCATCTATCGTCATTACCCCCATTGCGGCTGACGAAACCTATTGTCCCAGAGTCCATTTATTGCATGTTAATGTTCTGAGGCTGGTTCTCCATAGTGAGAACAAAGGAATTTTGTCTGCTGCCTTAAGATTTACAATGGGCGTGAGGTGTCATGAAACCTCCCCATCTCCATACCTCGTGATCTCTTCCCCTCTTGTGGGTGTGAGAGATCTCTCTGTAGGATTGTGGTCCACGGTAACCTGATCCGAGCAGGCCAGTCATGACACCTGTATTTTGGGAGTTTCTCCCATTCTTCTCTGCAGATCCTCTCAAGCTCTGTCAGGTTGGATGGGGAGCATCACTGCACAGCTATTTTCAGGTCTCTCCAGAGATGTTCAATCGGGTTTAAGTCCGGGCTCTGGCTGGGCCTTTCAAGGACATTCAGAGACTTGTCCCGAAATCACTCCTGCGTTGACTTGGCTTTGGGTCGATGTCCATTTGGATGGTGAACCTTTTCCCAAGTCTGAGGTCCTGAGTGCTATGGAGCAGATTTTCATCAAGGAACTCGCTGTACTTTGTTGTGTTTATCTTTACCTCGATCCTGACTAGTCTCCCAGTCCCTGCCGCTGAAAAACATCCCCACAGCATGATGCTGCCACAACCATGCATCACAGTAGGGATGGTGCTAGGTTCCTTCCAGACGTGATGCTTGGAATTCAGGACAAAGAGTTTATATTGGTTTCATCAGACCAGAGAATCTTGTTTCTTATGGTGTGAGACTCCTTTAGGTGCCTTTTGGCAAACTCCAAGCAGGCTGTCATGTGCCTTTTACTGAGGAGTGACTTCCATCTGGCCACTCTCCCATAAAGGCCTGATTGGTGGAGTGCTGCAGAGATGTTGAAGGAAAAGCAGCCAACAAGAGCTCAGCATATGTGGGAAATCCTTCAAGAATGTTTGACAAGCATTCCAGTTGAAGCTGTTTGAGAGAATTCCAAGAGTGTGCAAAGATGTCATCAAGGCAAAGAGTGGCTACTTTGAAGAATGTCAAATATAAAATATTTTTTGATTTGTTTGCACTTTTTTGGATACTACATGATTCCATTTGTGTTATTTCATAGTTTTGATGTCTTCACTATTATTCTTCGATGTAGAAAATAGTAAAAAATAAAGAAAAACCCTTGAATGAGTAGCTGTGTCCAAACTTTTGACTGGCACTGTATATATATATATATATATATATTGTGAGAGTCATATAAGAACGCATTGTATGAAACATCCAAACTAACCAGAAGTACTCTATGTCACAGAAATAACATATTTTTGTTCACTTCCAGCAGAAGAAGCAGACAGCAGCTATATGTCGGCCCCAGTGGGGGGGTTAACACTGGCCTAATCTCCAGTCTGCAATGCATGTAAACCCACTCCTTCCCTGGCCATGGCCCCTTCTGCCTCTCATGATGTCACACCATAACTCTCCAAATGTGATGCTTCCCAGAGGCTTTGTCAGCGTCTTCGTTGCCTCTCACTTTCACCCACTCCCCATGCGGCCTCATGCTCCTGCCAGTGTTGGCAGTCAGACCTCAACAGTCCCTCCCTCCCAGAAAGTTCTCTCTCCCTCCACTAGCAGGCTGTGTCACAGCTGATAGATTCTTTGCTGTGTTTTTCTTGCTTTTCTGTTTTAAAACCGGACATTCTATTTACTGTAGGATTACTGCTTATGTATGTTTCAAATTTGACAGCTGCTTCATTCAACTCCCCATTGTGGAGGCACTGTGATAAGACAGATATGGGATTCTAATTTTTCCCTGCCTAAATCCTTTCCAAATCTTCTATTTCTCTCTCCCTCCCCAGCATTCCTGCTTTAAGATTAGAGAGTGTTCCGGCAGCACAACTCTAGGATTTTCGTGGAGGCCTGGAACATTCCTGCAGGACTGCTAATGAATGGTCTGCTCCTCTGACAGCTGTTGCTTCCACAGCAAAAGTTTCTCAATAAAGGCCCCAATCAAACCTCCTCCACTCATTCAACCTGTCTGTCTTCCTCTGGCTAGACACCACTGGCATTTAAAAAATAATCTAGGTGTCATGTAAACATGACACTGAAACAGGGTTACGATGTGGAAGATACTAATTTTGTGCAGGATCTAGGGTGTTCACTGTGTGCAGTTGAGACAGTCCTATGACATTACAATGTACTGACAGAGGAGTTACATGATTCGAAATGGAGTTGTCACCAAAATACCCACTTGCAATACTCCATTCATTCACAGATTGCATGAGCAGATTAATTCAGCAGAATAGCAGGTGCATGTCTGCTGCATCTCTTCAGAGGCCTTTCAATGCTACGCACCACAATAGCCTGACTGGAATATTGATGGAGGCTTAGACTTTCAGGACTGATGGATTAACGTGAGTGAAGAGCCAGAATTTAGCAAAAACATATCTATCATAACTTTTACATGAACAATGAGTACCATGGGTAATAGCCAATTCCCAGAACTGGCTGCAGTGGATTGCAATGAGGCTTGACCTACAACCAGGTCTCATCCTGAAATATCATCAACTAAAGAACCTGTCCCATCAAGCACACATCAATGACAAAGTGTTAATACTTTAATTTATTGTTAAATGTGACATGTATTATGTTCTATGAGTCTATTAAGTATGCCTGGAGATATGATGATTGGTGGAATTCAAAATGATGGCCTCATCATGTTTACGATCATGGAATTGTAGATTGATTAATTGCAAGGCCATGGCCCTTCACGGCTTCACTCTTTTCGTCTGAGACTACGAGAACATGTAGCCTGTATCTTTGTTCTACCTCCGTTGGTTTGGTGTCTCTCACCCATATCTCCATGGGTTTGATATCTTATCTCCCACACACACAAGTATGGTCTCTGTATGATGTGTCAACACGCTGCATGACGGTGTCTGGACACAGCTTCCAAACACACACAACGATTTCCCATAGAAATGAAAATATACTTTGTACAGCCTAAGCCTCTGACGAATGTCAGACATCCTCGGCAAAGTGTCATTTGGGTGATTTACAAGCATAACCCAAGGCTAACCTTTCCTTTGATGTGGAATAAAGAAATATATCGAAATCAGAAGAGAGATGCTGCATTTTCTATCCAGGACTCTGCAGAGCACGCTACTCTTATTGTGGGATTTGTGAAAGGGGTAGCAAAACTGCATATTTTAACGTGAAAATAACACTGTATGAATATCAATTGATGCCTTTTGTCAGGCAAACATATTTCCTAATTAATGTGCTAGTTAGTTGAAATGCTTGTATTACGTATTGTTAGTGTAGGATTATATGCTGATGAGATCTTGGGGGTTTGAATTACAGACACTGACATTCAAAAGGGTATAAATAAAGCCTTCATAGAGAATTCTATGATCATCTGTGCTGAAATTTAATTCAACAAATAAAATGGTCACTGTGGAGATTTTCTTTGACATTTTTGATTATCAAATCATTGCAGTTTAAATTAATTCAGGGATAAAGAGTAGGCACGTTTTTTTTATCTGTCACTTTTTAGAATAAGTGAAAGCAAAAGCTTATCCAAAGTCTGAGTTTCATCCTCAAAGTTTAGCACTGTGACACAGTCATGTGTACAAGAGAAAAAGGCAAAGAAATCCCTCTGAATACAGCTCAAAGTGCTGTGGCCAATGCTCTTACAATCCATTCACAGCATTGTACAGATTGCATTTTACATGACAAATGCAGTGCAAAGTAGACCACTAAATCTTCTCAGTGTACCCAAGATCCTGGCTGAAGGATGACAGTGTGGAACTGATTTACACAATCGGATGACAATCCATAAAATATTGAGCCTCTTAATCAGCAAAATACAACAGCTCCCTGCTGCCAATTCAGGGCTTTCGGACACCAGATGGGTGTGTACCACTGTAATATCCCTGGACCTTATCACCTTACAGCCAACCCATAATTTGTCTTACAGTATCATTCAGAAGTGGGGGCCTTGGGAAATAGATGACCACTGTCACCTACTTCCGCCGAAGTCGGCCCCTCTCCTTGTTCGGGTGGTGTTCGGTGGTCGACGTCACCGGCTTTCTAGTCACCACCGATCCATGTTTCGTTTTGTTTTGTTTTGTCTGTATTACACACACCTGGTTTCAATTCCCATATCATGTTCCTTATTTAACCCTCTGACATACATTTCTGTTCTGTCCATGATTGTTGGTGTCTTAGTGGTTGTTGTAGGTGTTAGTTTGTATGTATTTTCCTATTTGTATGTATTTTCCTATCAGTTGTGTTGCTCAAACCTCTGTCCTGACCCTGACTCCACTACATCTCTGCACCCAATCGCTGACAACCACGTGTTAGTGCTGTGCTATACAGTGGGGCAAAAAAGTATTTAGTCAGCCACCAATTGTGCAAGTTCTCCCACTTAAAAAGATGAGAGAGGACTGTAATTTTCATCATAGGTACACTTCAACTATGACAGACAAAATGAGAAAAAAAATCCAGAAAATCACATTGTAGGATTTTTTATGAATTTATTTGCAAATTATGGTGGAAAATAAGTATTTGGTCACCTACAAACAAGCAAGATTTCTGGCTCTCACAGACCTGTAACTTCTTCATTAAGAGGCTCCTCTGTCCTCCACTCGTTACCTGTATTAATGGCACCTGTTTGAACCTGTTATCAGTATAAAAGACACCTGTCCACAACCTCAAACAGTCACACTCCAAACTTCACTATGGCCAAGACCAAAGAGCTGTCAAAGGACACCAGAAACAAAATTGTAGACCTGCACCAGGCTGGGAAGACTGAATCTGCAATAAGTAAGCAGCTTGGTTTGAAGAAATCAACTGTGGGAGCAAATATTAGGAAATGGAAGACATACAAGACCACTGATAATCTCCCTCGATCTGGGACTCCACGCGAGATCTCACCCCGTGGTGTCAAAATGATGACAAGAACGGTGAGCAAAAATCCCAGAACCACACGGGGGGACCTGGTGAATGACCTGCAGAGAGCTGGGACCAAAGTAACAAAGCCTATCATCAGTAACACACTACGCCGCCAGGGACTCAAATCCTGCAGTGCCAGACGTGTCCCCCTGCTTAAGCCAGTACATGTCCAGGCCTGTCTGAAGTTTGCTAGAGAGCATTTTGATGATCCAGAAAAAGATTGGGAGAATGTCATATGGTCAGATGAAACCAAAATATAACTTTTTGGTAAAAACTCAACTCGTCGTGTTTGGAGGACAAAGAATGCTGAGTTGCATCCAAAGAACACCATACCTACTGTGAAGCATGGGGGTGGAAACATCATGGTGTGGGGCTGTTTTTCTGCAAAGGGACCAGGACGACTGATCCGTGTAAAGGAAATAATGAATGGGGCCATGTATCGTGAGATTTTATGTGAAAACCTCCTTCCATCAGCAAGGGCATTGAAGTTGAAACGTGGCTGGGTCTTTCAGCATGACAATGATCCCAAACACACCGCCCGATAAACTTTTGTTATTGACCAAATACTTATTTTCCACCATAATTTGCAAATAAATTCATAAAACATCCTACAATGTGATTTTCTGGATTTTTAGTTGAAGTGTACCTATGAGGAAAATTACAGGCCTCTCTAATCTTTTTAAGTGGGAGAACTTGCACAATTGGTGGCTGACTAAATACTTTTTTGCCCCACTGTATTTCTTATATTTTCCACTTTGATAGAGGGAGTATTTTGTGTAATCACCCTCTAACTTTGGGAATTAATGAGCCATTGGAAAACAGCTCCAATTGTCAGATATTTCTGAATCTCCCCCCCAGTCCATATCTCAACTATAGTGATGGCATGATGTGCCAATAAATCTTTGTTATACTAAACCTTAAAATGATACTGCTTGATCAAGATATAATATAATTATATTAATATCTAACCGTTTGGCTTATATTGCTTTTTTAATTCACCTGATACTATATTATGTTCTGTATGGCATACTTTGGGTGTGTCCTCATTTTGCATGGTCATCAGGGAAATAAGTCTGCTGCTATTGTATAGTAATAATCACGATATCTCCCTAAGGTTTCAGCCTACTATATTACTCACGGACACTTCCATGGGAGAACAAATCATATTAAAAGTTTCTTGCCAGCACTAAATTAAAATATCAACCATGTGGACTTTTCACACCGACTTTAACAGCCAACACCATTTACCTCCGTCTTGCACCTCAATAATGTTTGCTTATCCTTCTCTCCTGCCCTTCATATACAACTGGACAGGTAAAAGCACATTTCTATGTAGGCTTTGTCCATACAGCTTTTACCTGTCCTGTCTTCTCAGCTCAATGCAAATGAAGGAGAAGAAGCCACTTAAGGCTATTGAAATGTTATCTTCCTCTCCGCTCCACCCTCTCTCTCTCTGATTGACACCCTCCACCTCAGAACCCCTTCTCTCTTTCTCCTACATTTGTCTCTCATTTGAACAAAGGAGGAGATGCCTATCTGGGGGCCCACAAGTGGCCCATCCCGAGGGCTGGCTGAGATTGATGCCTGTGATCCAGCTGTGCTGATATACTCCCCGGACCCACGGGAGAGTGGAGATTACACTGTGGCTCGGCTGGGGGGGGGGGGGGGGGGGCAGAAAAACTGACAGAGAGAGAGTGACAGAGGGAGATGGAGAGAGAGCGATAGAGAGACAGAGAGACAGAGCGAAAGAGACAGAGCGATAGAGAGACAGAGCAATAGAGAAAGCGAGAGAGAGCTAGAGACAGAGCGAGAGAGAGAGAGAGAAACTGACAGAGAGAGTGACAGAGGGAGATGGAGAGACAGAGCGATAGAGAGAGACAGAGAGACAGAGCGAAAGAGACAGAGCGATAGAGAGACAGAGCAATAGAGAAAGCGAGAGAGAGCTATAGAGACAGAGCGAGAGAGAGAGAGAGAGAGAGAGAGAGAGAGAGAGAGAGAGAGAGAGAGAGTGAGTGTAAGAGAGAGATGGGGAGAGAGAGTGAGATGGAGAGAGTATGTGAGAGGGGGAGAGGCTCTCAAGAGAAGACAAGCTATGTGCACACTGCCCACAAAATGAGGTGGAAACTGAGGTACACTTCATAACCTCCTGCCAATTGTATGACCATATTAGAGACACATATTTCCCTCAGATTACACATAGCTACAAAGTATTCAAAAACAAATCCAATTTTGATAAACTCCCATATCTATTGGTTGAAATACCACAGTGTGCCATCACAGCAGCAAGATTTGAGACCTTTGATTTGAGAGAGAGAGAGAGAGAGAGAGAGAGAGGAGCAAGAAAAAGAGGAGTGAGATGAGAGCTGCAAGGGCTGCTTCGGATCACCATTTGCTCTGTTCTAATGGTTGGCTGTGCTGCATACAACACCCCACTGCATTACTTCTCCAGTGATCTAATAGGCCCACCGACATATGCTCCAAATGAAGGTAGTGCTGTACAGTGACAGTAAGAAATATCAATCACAAAAATAAATATTGAATCAGTCAAAGATTGAAGTAGTAGCCTTGATTGTACAGGGTAAACAAATTGGACAAAAAAGTCAGAAAAGTCAGCTATCTCCCCTGTAATGGCAGAATTAATCTACAGCAGTAATCTAAACATTGATTCCAACATTACTTCAACAGAGTCATCTGTATTCCCCCAGCGTGGAGCACGGTCCTAAATTTGCCCTGTCTCATTGTTGACTCGCAGTGCCTTCATTGGCTATCAGCATCAAATTGAATGTCGTGATTGATCGTGGATCATGAAGGAATGATAACACTCCATCACACTGCAACTACATCACTGTACTCGGCCTAAATAATATATTACATTGTGTGACAGAGGAAAATTAGCTTCTGACACTTAAATCTATTGTATACCAGTGGATTAAGCATCGGCTAAAATGGACTGGAAAAGACACTTTATACAAGAGTTTTTGTAGATCACCTTCACACTTCCTCTGTACAAGTTTTCAGTTGAACTTTGGTGAAAGATTGGATAACTTGAACATAGTTAGATTCAGGACAGCATGAGGAAAAATTGACATGAATGACTTATTTTATTGGATTAAAATGGCATTTATCATTTGCTAGATTTATTCAGCGTTTGTTTCACAATGTGGGAAATTGAATTTATCATCATATCTTTGAAGCTGGTGACAAGAAAAATATTATATGTTTTGAACTTTTATTGACACTAAATCCCATATGACATTCCTGCCAAGGCATAATCTTGGAGGATGCAAGATTTCTGAGTTTTAGTCTGCTGAGTTTCATGCACTGTATTTATAGTTGACAAAAATAAGCTGACAGTAACCTGCCTAGCCTGCCCATCTCACCTTTAACAAGATAGATGCCGGCATAGATAACATTCCTTGGAGCAAGGTCACATCACAAAGGCTCAAAACTATGTGCGGTGGTGTGCGTGTGTGTGTGCGTGCGTCCATGTGCATTTGCCTGTATGTGTATGGGCGTGTGGGTGTTTGTGTATTTTTAGAGGTGGAAGGGTACAATTTACATTTACATTACAGTTACATACATTTGAAGTCAGAAGTTTACATACACTGAGGTTGGAGTCATTAATACTAGTTTTTCAACCACTCCACAAATAACTCGTTAAAGAACTATAGTTTTGGCAAGTCGGTTAGGACATCTACTTTGTGCAAGACACAAGTAATATTTCCAGCAATTGTTTACAGACAGATTATTTCACTTATAATTCAATGCATCACAATTACAGTGTGTCAGAAGTTTACATACACTAAGTTGACTGTGCCTTTAAACAGCTTGGAAAATTCCAGAAAATGATGTCATGGCTTTAGAAGCTTCTGATAGGCTAAATTACATAATTTGAGTCAATTGGAGGTATACCTGTGGATGTATTTCAAGGCCTACCTTCAAACTCAGTGCCGCTTTGCTTGACATTATAGGAAAATCAAAATAAATCAGCTTAGACCTCAGAAAAAAAGTTGTAGACCTTCACAAGTCTGGTTCATCCTTGGGAGCAATTTCCAAACACCTGAAGGTACCACGTTCATCTGTACAAACAATAGTACACAAGAATGGACACCATGGGACAACTCAGCCGTCATACCGCTCAGGAAGGAGATGCGTTCTGTCTCCCAGAGATGAATGTACTTTAGTGCAAAAAGTGCAAATCAATCCAAGAACAACAGCAAAGGACCTTGTGAAGATGCTGGAGGAAACAGGTACAAAAGTATATATATCCACATATCGATATAACCTGAAAGGTCGCTCAGCAAGAACGAAGCCACTGCTCCAAAACCGCCACAAAAAAAGCCAGACTACGGCTTGCAACTGCAGATGGTACAAAGATTGTACTTTTCGGAGAAATGTCCTCTGGTCTGATGAAACAAAAATATAACTTTTTGGCCATAATGACCATCGTTATGTTTGGAGGAAAAAGGGGAGGCTTGCAAGCCGAAGATCACCATCCCAACCGTGAAGCCCCTCGGGTGGCAGCATCATTTTGTGGGTGTGCTTTGCTGCAGTAGGGACTGGTGCACTTCACAAAATAGAAGACGTCATGAGGAGGAAAATTATGTGGATATGTTGAAGCAACATCTCAAGACGTCAGTCAGGAAGTTAAAGCTTGGTCGCAAATGTGTCTTTCAAATGGACAATGACCCCAAGCATTCTTCCAAAGTTGTGGCAAAATGGCTTAAGGACAACAAAGTCAAGGAATTGGAGTGACTATCACAAAGCCCTGACCTCAATCCTATAGAAAATGTGTGGGCAGAACTGAAAAAGCATGTGCGAGCAAGGAGGCCTACTAACCTGACTCAGTTACACCAGCTCTGTCAGGAGGAATGGGCCAAAATTCACCCAACTTATTGTGGGAAGCTTGTGGAAGGCTACCCGAAACATTTGACCCAAGTTAAACAATTGAAAAGCAATGTTACCAAATACTAATTGAGTGTATGTAAACTTCTGACCCCCTGGGAAAGCTGAAATAAATCATTCTTTCAACTATTATTACTATTACTATTACTAGACATTTCACATTCTTACAATAAAGTGGTGATCCTAAATGACTTAAGACAGGGAATTTTTACGAAGATTACATTTCAGGAATTGTGAAAAACTGAGTTTCAATGTATTTGGCTAAGGTGTATGTAAACTTCAGACTTCAACTGTAAGTAGTGAGCCACTGTGGTCTTTATTAATTTGGTAAACATAGAGAGCCATGCAGTGAACTTTTGGGAGCAGCCCCTCAGTTTGTCTGTGGCTCAGAGGTCATGAAATAGGTGGCAAAAGAAACAAATGACTTGCTGTTTGCGGTCGTTATGGCAAATAAAATCAAATGTTATTTGTCAAATGCTCCGCATACAGCAGGTGTAGACTTTACCCTGTAATGACTAAATAGAAAAAAAACTGTCCCTCCCACAGAATGAACCCAAGTATGTGTGCTTGTGGAATGAAGTAACGGCAGATAAACACTGTGGCTTTGCAATGTCCCCTGTGCATCTTGGAGATCTTAAAGCCTAGGTCTGATGAGACGGGCCGTATCGAGCAGTTTGCATAGCTGCACGTTTAGGTGTGGAGTCACAGAACGTTGGACAATATGGTTTCCACAGAAACTTGATATACAGTGCATTCGGAAAGTATTTAGACCACTTCACTTTTTCCATATGTTGTTACTTTAAAGGCTTCATAACAACTTCTACCCCGAAGCCATAAGACTCCTGAACAGCTAATCAAAGGGCTACCCAGACCCCTCTTTTATGCTGCTGCTACTCTCTGTTTATAATCTATGCATAGTTACTTTAACTCTACTTACATGTACATTTTACCTCAATTACCTCAACTAACCGATTTGATTAATTCTAAAATGGATTAAAACTATTTTTTCTCATCTGTCTACACACAATACCCCAAAATGACAGAGAATTGCTTTATTTATAAAATTAAATACCTTACTTACATAAGTATTCAGACCCTATGCTATGAGACTCAAAATTGATTATCCTTGATATGGTTCTACAACTTGATTGGAGTCCACCTGTGGTAAATTCAATTGATTGGACATGATTTGGAAAGGCACACACCTGTCTATTTAAGGTCCCGCAGTGCATGTCAGGGCAAAAACCAATCCATGAGGTTGAAGGAATTGTCCGTAGAGCTCCGAGACAAGATTGTGTTAGGCACAGACCTGGGGAAGGGTACCAAAAAATGTCTGCTGCCCGGCCAAACAGCATTTGGGAGAGAAGGGCCTTGGTCAGGAATGTGACCAAGAACCCGATGGTCACTGACAGAGCTCCAGAGTTCCTCTGTGGAGATTGGAGAACCTTACAGAAGGACAACAGCACTTCACCAATTAGGCCTTTATGGTAGAGCAACCAGACGGAAGAAAACCCTTATTAAAAAAGCACGACAGCCCTCTTGGAGTTTGCCAAAAGTAACCTAAAGGACTTTCAGACCAGGACACCAACCTCTCCCTCAACGTGACCAAGACAAAAGAGATGATTGTGGACTACATGAAAAAGAGGACCGAGCACGCCCCCATTCTCATCGACGGGGCTGCAGTGGAGCAGGTTGAGAGCTTCAAGTTCCTTGGTGTCCACATCACCAACAAACTAGCATGGTCCAAGCATACCAAGACAGTTGTGAAGCGGGCACGACAAAACTTTTATCCCCTACAGGAGACTGAAAAGATTTGGCATGAGTCCTCAGATCCTCAAAAGGTTCTACAGCTGCACCATCTAGAGCATCCTGGGTGCATCACTGCCTGGTATGGCAACTGCTCGGCCTCCGACCGCAAGGCACTACAGAGGGTAGTGCGAATGGCCCAGTACATCACTGGGGCCAAGCTCCATGCCATCCAGGACATCTATACCAGGTGTCAGAGGAAGGCCCTATAAAATATCAGACTCCAGCCACCCTAGTCATAGACTGTTCTCTCTGCCACCGCACAGCAAGCGGTACCGGAGCACCAAGTATAGGTCCAAGAGGCTTGTAAACAGCTTCTACCCCCAATCCATAAGACTCCTGACTCCTATCTAGTCAAATAGCAACCCAGCTAATTTGCATTTTCCCTGCCCAACCCTCTCCACACCACTTCCACTCTCTGTTGTCATCTATGCATAGTCACTTTATTAACTCTACCAACATGTACATACTACCTCAACTAACCGGTGCACCCCGCACATTGACTCTGTACCGGCACCCCCTGTATATATTGATATTTTTTACTGCTGCTCTTTAAATTACTTGTTACTTTTATCTCTTATTCTTATCCATATTTTTTTTAAACTGCACTGTTGGTTAGAGGCTCGTAAGTAAGCATTTCACTGTAAGGTCTACACCCGTTGTATTCGGCGCATGTGACTAATACAATTTGATTTGATTTGGCAAAGGTGAAGGTTAACCTTCCAACAGGACAACAACCCTAAGCACACAGCCAAGACAATGCAGGAGTGGCTTCGGGACAAGTCTCTAAATGTCCTTGAGTGGCCTGGACTTGAACCCCATCAAACATGTCTGGAGAGACCTGAAAACTGCTGTGCAGCGATGCTCCCCATTCAACCTGACAGAGATTGAGAGGATCTGCAGATACTAATGGGAGAAACTCCCCAAATACAGTTGTGCCAAGCTTGTAGCGTCATTCCCGGGAAGACTGAAGGCTGTAATCGCTGCCAAAGGTGCTTCAACAAAGTACTAAGAGAAGAGCCTGAATACTTATGTAAATGTGATATTTCCGTTTCATTTTAAATTATAAATTTGCAAAAAATTCTAAAAATCTGTTTTAGCTTTGTAATTATAGGGTGATGTGTGCAGATTAATGAGAAAAACAAAACAATTTAACAATCTCCTGACCCCTCCTGTCTCAGCCTCCAATATTTATGCTGCAGTAGTTTGTGTCGGGGGGCTAGGGTCAGTTTGTTATATATGGAGTACTTCTCCTATCCTATTCGGTGTCCTGTGTGAATTTAAGTGTGCTCTCTCTAATTCTCTCTTTTTCTCTCTCTCTCGGAGGACCTGAGCCCTAGGACCATGCCTCAGGACTACCTGACATGACAACTCCTTGCTGTCCCCAGTCCACCTGGCCGTGCTGCTGCTCCAGTTTCAACTGTTCTGCCTTATTTTTATTGGACCATGCTGGTCATTTATGAACATTTAAACATCTTGTCCATGTTCTGTTATAATCTCCACCCGGCACAGCCAGAAGAGGACTGGCCACCCCACATAGCCTGGTTCCTCTCTAGGTTTCTTCCTAGGTTTTGGCCTTTCTAGGGAGTTTTTCCTAGCCACCGTGCTTCTACACCTGCATTGCTTGCTGTTTGGGGTTTTAGGCTGGGTTTCTGTACAGCACTTTGAGATATCAGCTGATGTACGAAGGGCTATATAAATAAATTTGATATAAATACATTTTAGAATAAGGCTGTAACGTAACAAAATGTGGAAAATGTCAAGAGGTCTGAATACTTTCCGATTGCACTGTATGCCCTCCACCCCTTTTGAAAAATCTATCCTTCAAACAAGCACAGGCACACACATGCACACATACACATACAACACAGTCCAGGTAGGATGCTACAGTACACATCAGTGGCTTGATGACTTTGATGGTCCAACAGAAAACTACTGGCAGTGTTGTTTTTTAAGTATTTTTATTTCACCTTTATTTCACCAGGTAGACCAGTTGAGAACAAGTTCTGCGACCTGGCCAAGATAAAGCAAAGCAGCGTGACAAAAACAACAACACAGAATTACACATAAACAAACGTATAGTCAGTAACACAATAGAAAAATATATGTACAGTGTGTGCAAATGTAGAAGATTAGAGAGGTAAAGCAATAAATAGGCCATAGAGGCGAAATAATTACATTTTAGCATTAACACTGGAGTGATAGATGTGCAGATGATTTTGTGCAAGTCGAAATACTGGGGTGCAAAAGAGAAAAAAGATAAATAACAATATGGGGATGAGGTAGTTGGGTGTGCTATTTACAGATTGGCCGTGTACAGGTACAGTGATCGGTAAGCTTCTCTGACAGCTGATGCTTAAAGTTAGATAGGGTGATATAAGACTCCAGCTTCAGTGATTTTTGCAATTCGTTCCAGTAATTGTTAGCAGAGAACTGTAAGGAAAGGCGGCCAAAGGAGGTGTTGGCTTTGGGGATGACGAGTGAAATATACCTGCTGCGGGGGGTGCTACAGGTGGGTGTTGCTATGGTAACCAGTGAGCTGAGAACAGGCGGGGCTAAACCTAGCAATGACTTACAGATGACCTTGGGTTTGGCGACGAATATGTAGCGAGGGCTAGCCAACGAGAGCATGGGTGGTGGGTAATATATTGGGCTTTGGTGACAAAACGGATGGCACTGTAATAGACTACATCCAGTTTGCTGAGTAGATTGTTAGAGGCTATTTTGTAAATGACATTGCCGAAGTCAAGGATTGTTAGGATAGTCAGTTTTACGAGGGTATGTTTGGCAGCATGAGTGAAGGATGCTTTGTTGCAAGCCAATTCTAGATATAATTTTGGATTGGAGATGCTTAATGTGAGTCTGGAAGGAGAGTTTACAGTCTAACCAGACACCTAGGTATTTGTAGTTGTCTACATATTCTAAGTCAGAACCATCCAGAGTATTGACGCTAGTCGGGCGGGAGGGTGCGGGCAGCAATCGGTTGAAGAGCATGCACTTAGTTATACTAGCATTTAAAGGCAGTTGGAGGCCACGAAAGGAGTGGTATATGGTGTTGAAGCTTGTTTGGAGGTTTGATAACACAGTGTTCAAAGAAGGGCCAGATGCATACAGAATGGTGTCTTCTGCGTAGAGGTGGATCAGAGAATCACCAGCAGCAAGAGCGACATCATTGATATATACAGAGGAAAGAGTCGGCCAGGGAATTGAACCCTGTGGCACCCCCATAGAGACTGCCAGAAGTCTGTAAAACAGGCCTCCGATTTGACACACTGAACTCCATCTGAGAAGTAGTTGGTGAACCAGGCGAGGCAGTCATTTGAGAAGCCAAGGCTATTGAGTCTGCCGATAAGAATGCAGTGAATGACAGAGTCGAAAGCCTTGGCCAGGTCAATGAAGACGGCTGCACAGTACTGTCTTTTACTGATGACGGTTATGATATAATTTAGGACCTTGAGCATGGCTGAGGTGCACCCATGACCAGCTCGGAAACCAGATTGCATAGTTGATTCGAAATGGTCGGTGATCTGTTTGTTAACTTGTCGTTCAAAGATTTTAGAAAGGAAGGGCAGGATGGATATAGGTCTATAACAGTTTGGGTCTAGAGTGTCTCCCCCTTTGAAGAGGGGGATGACCGCGGCAGCTTTCCAATCTTTGGGGATCTCAGACAATACGAAAGAGAGGTTGAACAGGCTAGTAATAGGCGTTGCAACTATTTTGGCGGACCATTTTAGAAAGAGAGAGTCCAGATTTTCTAGCCCATCTAATTTGTAGGGATCCAGATTTTGAAGCTCTTTCAGAACATCAGCTGTCTGGATTTGGGTGAAGGAGAAGTGGGGGGGCTTGGGCAAGTTGCTGCAGAGCTGTTGGCCAGTGTAAGGGTAGCCAGGTAGCCATGGAAAGCATGGCCAGCCATAGAAAAAAGCTTATTCATGAAATTCATGCACTGTTTCTTGCCTTACTGCACACAAGCTGGGCATCATTCACAAGTGATAGTATGTCATTCACAAGTGAAAGTCTAATATTGTCACCCATCAGACTGTTCTTGATTTAATTTTGTCTTTACATATACTAAATAATACATGTATGAAATTTGTTTTGATTTAGAATGGACCATTATCCTGCACCTGTTTCGAAACGGGCAGGGAATATGTAATCTATGAAATGTTCACCTCATAGCGAATGGAGGATGCTGTTCTCATGGTTCATTTTCATGCCAGCCAGGTAGGCTATACTAATACTAATAGGCTATACTATACTAATTGTGTAAATAGAAGCAATGTGCTTAATATTAGGAAGGTTGAGAAATAAATGTAGTAGCCCTAGCCTATAGAAAGCTGATGGGATCCTCCTCTTTTTAATAGAGTCCATCACTCTGTTTTCTCACACAATTGTATAGCCTATAGAAATGTCGCACAACATGAGCTCATGGGCTCTCCTGAAGTGTTTGATTACATTTCCGATACATTTGCATTGATGTCAGACTGATTAGAGGGACAATAGAGTGCTGAGAACCAAACAGTTACCAAGTTTGGTAGGCTACTAATGACCATCCGCAGCATCAGAGCTTGGAGAAGCCTAATTACCGTGATTATGGAATTTGACTGCTGTCATGTCTCTTGACCGCTGGTGTGGCAGTAATACGGTCACGGTAGCAGCCCTATATGGGAGTCCTCTTACATTTGGGAATTTTACATTCCTATTGATCAAACAACCATGAAAAGGTAGGGTCTCTATCCCTCAGTTATGCACATCAACAACAACAAGATCAACAACTAATGCAATCCAGAGGAAGATCAGCTAAAATTTAACAAAGGAACATTAGATAAACCCTCTCAAACTGTTTTTATCAAAATTGCACTGATAAATGATGGGGAAATGTAGCCCACTCACCCTTCTGCAGCTTGCCTGCAAACAAGCACCCAAGCTAACTGTCTAAAGTCGGCTAGCTTGCTTGCTAGCTTTTTACAGGCACAAATGAGAGATTACCTCACTCTGACCATTTTACTCGCAGTAGCAGAGCTGGTTAGCTACGTTGTTTACATGTTATCTAGAGTGTTCGTGGCTATAACTTTTTTTTCCTACGTTTACTGATACCGGTCATATTCAGCTGGTGTTGCGCATTCGTAAATTCATCAGTTATTCTGTGCTCTGGCACACTCAGACAAGTGTGCTCTGAAATCGGAATAGATAGCTAGAGTGAATTTGCAAACACAAGAGATATACTAACTGGATAACAATCATTCAAGTTCTTGCTAGCTAACCAAATGACACCTGCATCTCTAGCTGTCACTCACTCACCTACTCCTCCAATGCCATGACATTCCCCTAGCAGCTAGCTAGCTAACGTTAGATATGCTAGCCTAGTAGACATGTTTTGACTGACTTGTGATCGCCGCCCTTGTTAGTTTGATTGTACTAACGTTCCCATCCTTGGTGAAATGTCAATTTTTGTCTTTTTTTTGTTGTCATGACAGCAATAATTTTTGGACTACCAAGGAAAGTATTGGTGAATTAGATGACTCATCCATTGAACTGCATCCATCTCTTCTGCCAGCAATGCCTTAGTGTACGTCATGGAATATTGAGTCAAATATAACCAATTCTGGGGGGTTTTGTAGCTTAAACTGGGAATTTGATATTTTTTTACTGATATTATGATTGTCAGGTTGTTACTGACATTCCTTTTTCTTTGATATGTTCTTCTGTCCTGCACCAGATAAATTTAATGTGCATATTTTTTATTTTTTTACTTGACTGTCTTGACACTTGCTTCACAAAAGCAAACAAGGCCTATTTGAGTTGGCTTTTATATTAGAGTTGGCTGCTTCAAAGGCAAGGTCTGCGTTTTCTTGTCTTATAACACAATGCCCTATGACGTCTTTAGTCTTTAGACGGCATACTTCCCAAGGACGGCATTTCTAAGAAGATTGAGGCACCTAGATTTGATTTAGTTTCATGCATCTAAACAAATCCAGTATTGGCATATGAAGAGAAACGCAAAGCCTTAAAGCGTCCTTCTGAGAACAGGACTGGAGGGTGTTGAGAAAAGACAGAAAATCATAATGTGTCAACTCCTTGCTGTTCTGAAAGAAAGGCCGTCCAATTTCCATGCTAAACTGCATCGGTCGAATACAGACACAGGGAAGTCATGCCATTAACTAATGGTTCATGCCTTACAAGTAATCAACAATGATATACAAAATTGATTCTTATATAACTCCTAAAGGCAAGTATTGAGGGATGCTGAGAATAAACAAGTAGTCTTAAAACCTCAATGTTTTCCTACTGTATCCAGTAAACTAAACTTTCCAGTAAACTCAACTTAATATCCCCACACCATGGGGATAGTACATGTACTACCTAGTATCACATCCTTTCATGAAATATACATATTTATGTTATTTTACTTTGAAGACTGATAAGGGGTAGGGTCACACAATTCTGTGAGGAATGAATTACAAAAGCAATCTCATGACCTTGAATTACTTTTCCTTGCTCTCTCACGCACGCACGCTCACACACACACGCACGCACGCACACACACACACACGCACACTATGACACAAACACACAGACTCACACACAACAAATTTTCAGTGGCAAAGAAATGATAACATTAGATATAGTGATGAACTGGAGGTATCCTGCAGTGTCACAATGAGATTAGAACAGCAAGACATTAAGAGGGTTGTAAACATATCTGTTTGCTATCACTCTCAGCGGGGTTAACGTTAACTGGAAACATCCCATTTTCAGAGATACAGTATCTTCAACATAGCTTCCCTTTCCCCTGAAAACTGTATGTTAGACCCCGCTTAAGAGTTATTTTACGCCTGCTATGTTATGTTAGTTTGTTATCGACCAATTCACTGCATCACATATACAGTAAATCTCCAACCCTTTCCCTGCCCAGTAATGTGATCCTTGACATGCAGTTTAGGCCGCTTAGCTGCTCTTTAATCTGTTTGAGCTTCCCCTGGTTTATCGGTCAAAGGAAATCAAATAAACAGATGGTATTCAAACCAAAATTAGAGCACGGTTAACTCCTCCAAGCATTAAAGTATTGAATTATATCACGCTTTACTCTGCTGGATCATCTTCTCATAATGATGGTTTGTAAAATATGTCATCTGGGTGTAAAAACACTATAACATGATTAAGGTTTTCATCAATGCAAATGATCGTCATCTGGTATTATTGTGAAGATCAGTGACGTCATAGTTTTTGTTGTTGACTAAAATCTGCAGGTGTATGTGTGTGTGTGTGTGTGTGTGTGTGTGTGTGTGTGTGTGTGTGTGTGTGTGTGTGTGTGTGTGTGTGTGTGTGTGTGTGTGTGTGTGTGTGCATGTGTGTGTGTTTGTGCTTGTGAGAGTCTGTGAGGGCACACAGGCCTATGTGCATATCACAGGAGGCTGCTGAGGGGAAGACGGCACATAATAATGGCTGGACTGGAGTGAATGAATGGTATAAAACACACGGAAACCGTGTCTTTGATGAGTTTGATACCATTCCATTAATTCCGTTCCAACCATTACCATGAGGTCGTCCATTCCAATGAAGGTGTCACCAACCTCCTGTGGTGCATATGTGTCATGATGCCTGTTTGCTGTTGTTTTGCCAGTTCCCTGAGTAAATGCAAAGGGTCCCAGCTAAGCAGGCATAAGTAGATGATGATTTGAGGCACCCCTGGGATCCACTACCATACTAATCTACGTCTGTTCTTAGGTGTGTCGTACAGGTGGCTCTCACGGAAACCCAGACATGGGAATTTGGCTAATTAAGCAGAGTAAACAGCGGATAAAGCTGTGTTCCTGGAGGGATTGGTGAAGCGTAGGGCCCCAGATATACAATCCCCCTATCTCAGCAACATGCCAGTCCATTCACTTTAAAGTTATTGTTGGAATTTTATTTGCAGATTTGGGTAATAGAGGTTAAAGCTACTCTATATAGTGATCCAGGGAACTGTGTTCCATGATTCCATGGTAACGTTCCATTCTTGGAATGGTGTGGGAGTTTGTTTTGTTACTGATGCTTGTAATGCATGCCATGCAGATCGCTCTAGTGATTAAATCAACCAACGAGTGGCGCTAATTAGGATACTGGCCACCAGTGTTCAATGGAAAAATAGATATTTGGAGAGGAATGTGTGCATACGGTATGCCTCCATTATCATTTAATTGAATGTAAATTAATCATATTCATGAAAAATGTATTCACTCGATTAAAGCAACATGTAATTATAGTGGATAAATTGTATAAATTATATTTGTCAACTAATGTTTAGGCTATATCATAGGATGACCTTGATATTGTTGTTATATTGAAACAACATAAAACAGCTCTGTAAATGTCAATACCACCACAGAACCACCTCATCTATTTCCACTTATACAGATATCATCATGCTATTACACCAGACATATACAATCTAACAGTCAAATAAACGTCCTCGCTGCTGTTGACTTCATTATCTATGAGACAAATACAACATAGTGGTGTCAAACATGTTCTGTTGATGCCTAAACTGCAATGCTGCCTCTAAGGATGAAGTGGGTGAATCAGGCTGTCCCTGTCACCCGGCAGGCTCATGGGTCCAGGGTGATACTGAGCCCCTCTCTCTCCGTCCTTATCAGGACCTCTGTGAATGTGCTCACCTGGCCGTGAAATGGAAATCATTGATGGCTCTCTCTCTGTCTCAACGAATAGCCCATCACTTCCTCCATACACAGCCATTTATAGCCTTATTGAAAGACATAAAAATATGACCATTTTCTATATCATCCAGGTAAAACGTCCCATAATTGCATTAACTCGCTCATATTTCTTTAAACTTGGGCTGTACTTCTTTCCTCCGTTCCTCTGGACATTGATGCATTAGCTCATATTTCTGCGGTAATGAGAGGCCTATGATCTCAGTTGAGGTGACACAGTGACCCAAATTAAAGGGAAGGGGGTTGTTTGAGGGGTGAAGCTCAGAATGGCAACTCTTCTCCAGAGCTGGAAGCACTCTGTATCCGAGTTAGGCCTGCGAGATTGCAATCAGCACTGATAAATAGGAAGCGGCGGCTGTGTTGGGAAGCGGGATTGTTGGCGTGTAGTTGGTGTGGCAGCGGTCCAATGCAATGTGGAGGGGCTGATAACCGTAGCAGGGCTCGAGCTTCGAGGTGACCGCACTGTCGAGAAGTGAGAATTGTGGGATTACCACTGAGAAAATGTTGTGTGTGAACCATGTGGGGTGCGGCAGATGCTGCGTAACAGCATGAATACCATTTACAGTAGATTAGACATACATGGCCACAGTGGGCAAAGCCAAAGCAGTTAAGAACATTTGAAAGAGGATTAGGAAGTGAATCCCTTTGCTCATTCTCTGGCTCAAGATTTCTTGGGCATAATACTTTGTTATATTTTGGTGCAGCACGTTCCAATTCAAGGGACATTAAATAACACAAGCGCAGCCCTGAATTGCTTAACATGGGCATGTGTTTATTTCCTATTGTGTATTCCAGGGCATATAATGTGGTGTTATAATGCGTGATTGTTTGAATTAGATTCACCTAGTTGGAACCCCCCCCCCCCCCAAAAAAAAAAATGCATGTCTAACTGTCTGTGTACCCGTTTTTTGTGTTGGCACCTACAATGTGATTATAGATTCATTCTTATCCCTTGTGACATTGCAAATGTGTGTCAGTTACGACACCATTTCAAATATCCCATCAGTTTTACTTACATTACTATTCAGGAGGAGAAGTTGGTGTTTCAACACTAACCTCAAATGTTGTGATCTCGTGACTGGTCGATGCCTCCTCATATTAAAGCTACACTACAGACGTGACAGAAGGACATTTCCATCCTCCTCTTTATGCTCGCGGGCACACCTCGACAAATGTCTAAGCCACCATGAACAGTTGCATTCTCTCCCCTCAGCTGAGCGCCGTACAGCATTTCCTGCTCTGACAGGAGATGTTTTCCGCTTTTCCTCTTTCACTGTTCCAAAACGGGAAAGCACACACCCCCGGCTGCTTTGGTTTCACCTATCCAATTTGTCCCTGCCAATTTGGCTCAGATGGATGGCGTTTTATTATCACGCTGCAGAGACAGATTGAAAGATTTCCTTGTCGTTCATTCCATCACTTTTTTGTGTGTGGCAGCATATGCCCTGGATCTAATCAGAAACAAGACACATGCACACAGGGGGAGGAATTGGCACCATTGTGGCTGATCAGAGAGCTAGGAGAGTCCCCAGATTCCAAATTAGGATTTTCTGCCGCTTTACACATTAGCACGGAAACATGTTTCGTATTTACACGTCTCACCTCTTGGCAAACAAGTGTTCCCTTCTCAACCCAGACAAGGACCTCTCAGTAATTTGGTTTTATTCCCCAGAATAAACCAACAAAAGGGGATTAAAGCAGACAAACGTCACTACCTACAATCCCGTCTGCTCCCACTTAGGTCCCAACTCATTTGATCTCACTTTCGAAGTTGGCCCACGTCAAAGCCGACAGCAATATTCCCTGTTCTTGAAAAGCTAGTGAGTTGTCCTACTTGGCTACTGGTGGGCTGTGTCTCTACTCTCCACCCTCCTTCATGGCTATGAAGAAGTCAATGGGCAACGTGTAGACAGCGTGGCCTCTGATAGAGGAGATAGAGGAGGGTTGTACATTTCATCACAACACAAACACCCAGGGATGGGAGAAGAGAGTCATGGGTCCCCACAGTAATCTCACATTGCATGGCAGCGATGACAGAAATGAGTTCTTCCCCAGCTGAATACTAAGACAGCTCTTTGTGTCATTTTGATTTCCCTTCTCCTCTGTTGAAGTGGGAGGAAGAAACGCCTTTGTGTCAACCCACACAAGTTAAAAGATAGAGGGATCCGGATGCATTCACTGTGTGTGAGCTCTTTCGTGCGTGTGAACATGAGTGTGTTATCCACTCAAACCAAATATTTTTCTCTCCAACATTAAAAACATATTCAAACAGTTTGTTAGCATCCTAAAATGCAATGATGACGTATCGCTGAAAACTATTCTGATTTCGGTGGAACCATTTTGCATAATGCTTTTCAAAACCTTTCCTTAATTTCCTTAACAAGTTTTGAATATGCTATTGACAATTCATACTGCAACATTGCAGTTGTGAAGGATAGAAAGGGTGTTCTTTCTTCATGCAATTCATTATTAATCATTATTATTATTAGTCAAATTAGGAAGGACAGTAAGAGAAGTTTGAATCCATCTACGTCACTAGCGGTTTCTATAAAAAGGCTTATCATTGCGGTAACACAAAACTTGAATAAACTGAGTTTTCAATGACTAAACATTGTGTTATAATTACCACAGGAGAGAGTGTGATTCTGAATTAATAGTGGAGACATGTTGATCTATGTATGCTCTTAATGGGACGATTAGTGATGCTTCATGTTTTAATTAGTTACAGCTCTCATATCACTGAAAATAGGTTAATTAGCTTCCTGAGCTAAGAATACACCTCACTGGAGGAAGGTCAATGGGCACCTCACCTAGTTTGCGCTCCTCCAAATTCTGACCAGAAGACCGGTCCGTCTTCCTCTTCTCCGGTGACGTTGTTTTGGGTCAGCCTCTGGGATCAGTTAAAATGTGGAAAAAGTATCCGCTTCGGGAAAGTCATATTCCTGGTCGTAGTGCTGGGCGGAGTGCTGGTAAGTTGACATCGCTCTGATATCCAATAGTTCTTCCCGGCTGTATGTAATAACACTAGAATCCCAATAGATTCTAGACGATTCTGTGCATCCAACTTTGTGGCAACAGTTTGTTTCAGCAGGACAATGCCCCCATGCACAAAGCAAGGTCCATACAGAAATGGTTGTCGAGTTCGGTGTGGAAAAACTTGACTGGCTTGCACAGAGCCCTGACCTCAATCCCGTTGAACACCTTTGGGATGAATTGGAATGCCGACTGCGAGCCAGGCCTAATTGCCCAACATCAGTGCCCGACCTCACTAAAACTCTTGTGGCTGAATAGAAGCAAGTCCCCACTGCAATGTTCCAACATCTAGTGGAAAGCCTTCCCAGAAGAGTGGAGGCCATTATAGCAGCAAAGGGGGACCAACTCCATATTAATGCTCATATTAATGATTTTGGAATGAGAAATTCGACAAGGAGTTGTCCACATACTTTTAGTCATATAGTGTATTTTTTTATATAGAAGTCTATGTTTGTACCAAATCTGAACCAAAAATAGATGTCTGTGTTTGGGACAATTCAAGGCTGCTCCAGACCGGACCAAATCTGTACCAAACACTATGATTGGTCTATGATTGGTTGTGCTTACTGGAGTGTAGCCTATCGTTTCGGCCCGCAATTAAATGTTATAAATGCCCATCCATGTGGTAGACCAACCGTTTGTAAAATACCAAAAAAAGACGGCTGGTCCGGACAGGATATGTTGTCATTGGTCTGTGCTTACTGGGGTGTAGCCTAGAGTGTCTGTCACAATGGAATTTTATGAATGCCCACATGTGGTAGGCCTATTGTTTGTAAAACAGGCACTTGCATTGGCTCTATTAGTCCTGATTTCTGTGACTAGTGAATTTGGCTATCAGCTACCCAACTTTAACAGGAGTTATCAAGATGCCTATTTGCAATGAGAATCAATGTGTTAACACAGCGGGAAATGCAGAAGTATGCTCCTTTCTTTTTCACTATGATCAGATCATGAAACATTTACAGAAACAAACTTAAAACCATTGATCATGACAATTTATGGACAGCGGTAACTCATGGACAGCGGCTGTGAGTAGCCTGATTGTCCCCTCCATATTGTCCATTTTGCTTTTACCTGTCCAGTTTTTAGGATATGATGTTTGTTAACATGTCAACCAATTTATTTATTTGATTGGGCCCATTTAGGTTAGGCTATTTGATCTGAGAAACGTGCTTGACATAAAATGTGTCCATCTCATTACATTGTCATACATTTTATCTCCAGTCTGTAAGCTACAGGAAGCGCCGCATACTCTTTCTACCATAAGCTACAATACCATCTAAAGTTTGGGGTCAGTTAGAAATTACCTTGTTTTTGAAGGAAAAGCTAACTTTTTGTCCATTAAAATAACATCAAAATCTGTAAGCTACAGAAAAGGCTGCATATCGTTTCTAACATAAGCTACACTACCGTTCTAAAGTTTGGGGTAATTTGAAATGTCCTTTTTTTAAAGTACATTATTTGTCAATTAAAATAACATCAAATTCATCAGAAATACAGTGTAGACATAGCTAACACAACATGCCATTGGAACACAGGAGTGATGGCTGCTGATAATGGGCCTCTGTACGCCTTTGTAGATATTCCATTAAAAAAATCTGCCATTTCCAGCTACAATAGTCATTTACAACATTAACAATGTCTACACTGTATATCTGATCAATTTGATGCTTTTTTTATAGACAATAAAAATGTGCTTTTCTTTAAAAAATAAGGACATTTATAAGTGACCCCAAACTTTTGAAAGTTAGTGTACTGTATATGCTACATAATTTATATTTGATGATTTTTGACTGAACGTTGGTGCTGTACCACAGTGATGCATCTCTCAAACAGCACCCTGGAGAGGAACGCTGTGAATGGACATGCAGAATATTTTGCGCCCCTGCCTTTGACAAAGTGGACACTGATCGGCGCTCACCTAAAAAGCCCATGATTAAGGGAAGAATTCTGTTAGGTTATATGTGTTGTTGGAGGTGCATCTTGGTCAGTTAAGCTCGGAAAATGCCGCTGTCGTCAATCGGCCACCTAAACCTGCCTAATGGGCGGGCCGGCCCTGGATATACAGACAATATTGGACAGCAGTCAGAAGGGCTAAGTTGAGGTTACATACAGGACAACCTTACAGTAGAATGTAAACAGTGAACTCCTTCACTCGCTGGTGAAGAGTTTGAGGTAACATGAGAAGATCCTGCCCACAGTGCCTGAAGACACAATCGCTGTCATCGAAGCATAACGACTACACTCAAAACCACTTGTGTATATGAGTGCAAGGTGAGAGCTCCGTGAATATACAGGGTCTTTTAATGGTCCCACACTGACAGCCGTTGGGCATTTGGCTGTGCAGTCACTCAGTGTCCTTGTAAGGAAGCTTTGAGAAAGAGCAACTGAACTGTTTTGTTTGAGGCACTTTCCATTTTCATCTGAATGAGTCATACAGGCAATATTTCACAACACACGTCATGTTTCTTTTAAGCACATCTTAGAAGTATGACATTTTCCTATCTCCCTCAGGAATAGTTATGCTGTAAATGTTCAAAAGGATGAACTTATTGATCTGTGAGTGAGTCTGAAAAGGTCCCATGTATGTGTCATTGTTGTCAGCTCCCATATCCTGTTAAATGTTTGGAGATACATGTCAATTCTCATTTTAATCACGAGCTCCTTTTTATCCTTTTATTTACCTTTATTTACTCTTTTACATAATATAAAAAATAAGTAAAATATCATTTTGGGCTGTCAAGGACTATAATCAGAAGCATGCTTTTGCTGAGAAGATACTTGTTTATTGTTTATTTTTCTGTTAGACATTTGGCTAATTAAGTGGGGCGTAATAGTGACGGGTGTACAAGTTGTGCTAAGGGAGAAAGGGAGAAAGGTTTGATAAATAAATAAATGTTGTCTGAGATTGATGTTTCTTTAAATGATGCATTCACACATGCCACTTTTGACAGATAATGTCCATACTCTCTCAGAAAATGTAAATGAAGGTGGTAGAAAATAACTCATAACTTGTAATTTGAACGATGGGTAATTGAAGAGGAAAGTGGAACTTCCAGACATGCCAAGCTAAAATGATTTTGTCAGTCAACAAGATATCCTGAAATGACTAAAACTTCAATGATAAGTCAACCAGAGGGCAAGATGAAAACAAAAATGTTTGTGCACTGTACAAGTTAACAAATGTTTTATATATATACAGTATATCACAAAAGTGAGTACACCCCTCACATTTTTGTAAATATTTGAGTATATCTTTTCATGTGACAACACTGAAGAAATGACACTTTGCTACAAGTAAAGTTGTGAGTGTACAGCTTGTTTAACAGTGTAAATTTAGCTGTCCCCTCAAAATAACTCAACACACAGCCATTAATGTCTAAACCGCTGGCAACAAAAGTGAGTACACCCCTAAGTGAAAATGTCCAAATTGGGCCCAATTAGCCATTTTCCCTCCATGGTGTCATGTGACTCGTTAGTGTTACAAGGTCTCAGGTGTGAATGGGTAGCAGGTATGTTCAATTTGGTGTCATCGATCTCACATTCCCTCATACTGACTGGTCACTGGAAGTTCAACATGGCACTTCATGGCAAAGAACTCTCTGAGGATCTGAAAAAAATTATTGTTACTCTGCTATAAGATTGCCAAGACCCTGAAACTGAGCTGCAGCATGGTGGCCAAGACCATACAGCAGTTTAACTGGACAGGTTCCACTCAGAACAGGCCTCGCCATGGTCGACCAAAGAAGTTGAGTGCATGTGCTCAGCGTCATATCCAGAGGTTGTCTTTGAGAAATAGATGTATGAGTGCTGCCAGCATTGCTGCAGAGGTTGAAGGGGTGGGGGGTCAGCCTGTCAGTGCTCAGACCATACGCCGTACACTGCATCAAATTGGTCTGCATGGCTGTCGTCCCAGAAGGAAGCCTCTTCTAAAGATGATGCACAAGAAAGCCCGCAAACAGTTTGCTGAAGACAAGCAGACTAAGGACATGGATTACTGGAACCATGTCCTGTGGTCTGATGAGACCAAGATAAACTTATTTGGTTCAGATGGTGTCAAGCATGTGTGGTGGCAACCAGATGAGGAGTACAAAGACAAGTGTGTCTTGCCTACAGTCAAGCATGTTGGTGGGAGTGTCATTGTCTGGGGCTGCATGAGTGCTGCCGTCACTGGGGAGCTACAGTTCATTGAGGGAACCGTGAATGCCAACATGTACTGTGACATACTGAAGCAGAGCATGATCCCCTCCCTTCGGAGACTGGGCCGCAGGACAGTATTCCAACATGATTACGACCCCAAACACACCTTCAAGACGACCACTGCCTTGCTAAAGAAGCTGAGGGTAAAGGTGATGGACTGGCCAAGCATGTCTCCAGACCTAAACCCCAGTGAGCATCTGTGGGGAATCCTCAAACGGAAGGTGGAGGAGTGCAAGGTCTCTAACATCCACCAGCTCCGTGATGTCGTCATGGAGGAGTGGAAGAGGACTCCAGTGGAAACATGTGAAGCTCTGGTGAACTCCATGCCCAAGAGGGTTAAGGCAGTGCTGGAAAATGATGGTGGCCACACAAAATATTGACACTTTGGGCCCAATTTGGACATTTTCACTTAGGGGTGTACTCACTTTTGTTGCCAGCGGTTTAGACATTAATGGCTGTGTGTTGAGTTATTTTGAGGGGACAGCAAATTTACACGGTTAAACAAGCTGTACACTCACTACTTTACATTGTAGCAAAGTGTAATTTCTTCAGTGTTGTCACATTAAAAGATATACTCAAATATTTACAAAAATGTGAGGGATGTACTCACTTTTGTGATACAGTATACTGTGTTCCGACAGTTGAAGTCGGAAGTTTACATACACCTTAGCCAAATACGTTTAACCTTTCTTGTGCAGGTGTTTCTGCTAGCGACCCACCTCGACAACATCCAGTGAAATTTCAGAGCGTGAAATTCAAATTACAGAAATATAAATATTTAACATTCATGACAATACAAATGTCATACATCAAAATAAAGCTTACCTTCTTGTTAATCCAGCCACTGTGTCAGATTTCAACAAGGCTTTATGGCGAAAGCACACCATGCGATTATCTGAGGACAACGCCCCGCAAACAAAAGCATGAAAAACATTTTTCAACCAGGCAGGTGCGCCACGAAAGTCAGAAATAGTGATATAATAAATGCCTTACCTTTGAAGATCTTCTTCTGTTGGCACTCCAAAAGGTCCCAGCTACATCACAAATGGTCCTTTTTTTAAATAAAGTCCTTCTTTATATCCCCAAAAACTCAGTTTAGCTGGGTCGCTTCATTCAATAATCCACCAGTTTCCCTTCTTCAAAATGCATACAAATGAATCCCAAACGTTACCAAAACAAGTCAAACAATGTTTATAATCAAACTTCAGGTACCCTAATACGTAAATAAACAATACAATTTAAGACGGAGAATCGTTATTGTCTTTACCGGAGATAAACAACAAAGAACGCTCTCTCATCCACGCGCATGAAAACATTACAGCCAAAATGGGAGCCACCTGGAAAAACTACAAATTCTAGCTCATTTTTCTAAAAACAAGCCCGAAACTTTTTCTAAAGACTGTTGACATCTAGTGGAAGCCCTAGGAACTGCAATCTGGGAGGATTTTGTCTCATAATAAACATGACAGCCATTGGAAACAGTGGTAGGCTGAATTATTGTTTTTTTTGGATGGTATGTCCTCGGGGTTTCGCCTGCCATATGTAACGCCTGTTGGAAGGAGAGGACCAAGGAGCAGCGTGGTAAGTGTTCATATTTATTTATTGAACTGAACACTAAATACAAAAATAACAAGAGAATAAATGATACCGAAACAGTCCCGTAAGGTGCAAACACTGATACGGAAAACAACTACCCACAAAAACCCTGTGGGGAAAAGCTACCTAAGTATGGTTCTCAATCAGAGACAACGATCGACAGCTGTCCCTGATTGAGAACCATACCCGGCCAAAACAAGAAATACAAACACATAGAAAAATAACATAGAATTCCCACCCAAATCACACCCTGACCAACCCAAAGATAGAGACATAAAAAGCTCTCTACGGTCAGGGCGTGACACCATGTCAGTTCTGTTATACTCACAGACATTATTTTAACATGTTTTAGAAACTTTTGAGTATTTTCTATCCAAATCTATATGCATATCCTAGCTTCTGGAGTAACAGGTAGTTTACTTTGGGCACGCTTTTCATCCGGACGTCAAAATACTGCCCCCTAGCCCAAAGAGGTTTAAACAATGTTTTTCACAATTCCTGACATTTAATCATAGTAAAAAATCCCTATTTAGGTCAGTTAGGATCACCACTTTATTTTAAGAATGTGAAATGTCAGAATAATAGTAGAGAGATTTATTTCAGCTTTTATTAATTTCATCACATTCCCAGAGGGTCAGAAGTTTACATACACTCAATTAGTTTTTGGTAGCATTGTCTGTAAATAGTTTGACTTGGGACACACGTATTGGGTAGCCTTCCACAAGCTTCCCACAATAAGTTGGGTGAATTTTGGCCCATTCCTCCTGACAGAGCTGGTGTAACTGAGTCAGGTTTGTAGGCCTCCTTGCTTGCCCATGCTTTTTCAGTTCTGCCCACAAATTTCTATATGATTGAGGTCAGGGCTTTGTGATGGCCTCTCCAATACCTTAACTTTGTTGTCCTGAAGCAAATTTTGACACAACTTTGGAGTTATGCTTGGGGTCAAGCTTTAACTTCCTGACTGATGTCTTGAAGTTACTTCAATATATCCACATAATTTTCCACCCTCATGATGCCATCTATTTTGTGAAGTGCACCAGTCCCTCCTCTTCACAGTTGGGATGGTGTTCTTCGGCTTGCAAGCATCCCCCTTTTTCATCCAAACAAAACGATGGACATTATGGCAAACAGTTCTGTTTTTGTTTCATCAGACCAGAGGACATTTCTCCAAAAAGTGCGATATTTGTCCCCATGTGCAAACCGTAGTCTATCTTTTTTGGCAGCTTTGTAGGAGTGTCTTCTTCCTTGCTGCCTTTCAGGTTATGTCGATATAGGACTTGTTTTTACTGTGGATATAGATACTTTTGTACCTGTTTCCTCCAGCATCTTCACAAGGCCATTTGCTGTTGTTCTGGGATTGATTGCACTTTTCTCACCAAAGTACATTAATCTCTAGAAGACAGAACGCATCTCCATCCTGAGCTGTATAATGGCTGCGTGGTCCCATGGTGTGTATACTTGCGTACTATAGTTTGTACAGATGAATGTGATACCTTCAGGCGTTTGAAAATTGCTCGCAAGGATGAACCAGACATGTGGAGATCCACCATATATTTTCGGAGGTCGTGGCTGATTTCTTTGATTTTTCCGTGATCAAATCAAAACAAATTGTATTGGTCACATACACATGGTTAGCAGATGTTATTGCGAGTGTAGCGAAATGCTTGTGCTTCTAGTTCCGACAGTGCAGTAATATCTAACAAGTAATCTAACAATTTCACAACAACTAGCTTATACACACAGTGTACAGAATGTATAAGAATATGTACATATTAATATATAGAAGATACTTATTTTCCACCATAATTTGCAAATAAAATCATTAAAAATCCTACAATATGATTTTCTGGATTTTTTTCTCATTTTGTCTGTCATAGTTGAAGTGTACCTATGATGAAAATTACAGGCCTCTCTCATCTTTTTAAGTGGGAGAACTTGCACAATTGGTGGCTGACTAAATACTTTTTTGCCCCACTGCATATATGAGGTAATCGCCCCGTAGCGCTCACTTCTGTCATCATGCAGTGCTTTGAGAGACTAGTCAAGGATCATATCACCTCCACCCTACCTGACACCCTAGACCCACTCCAATTTGCTTACCGCCCCAATAGGTCCACAGACGACGCAATTGCAATCACACTGCACACTGCCAAAACCCATCTGGACATGGCTGACTAAATACTTTTTTGCCCCACTGTATATATATTGTGGCTTGCGAAAGTATTCACCCCCCTTGGCATTTTTCCTATTTTGGTGCCTGGAATAAAAATGGATTTTGGGGGGGGTTGTATCATTTGATTTACTCAACATGTCTAGCACTTTTGAAGATGCAAAATATTTTTTCTTTTTTGAGACAAACAAGTAATCAGAGAAAAAACAGAACTTGATCGTGCATAACTATTCCCCCCCCCCCCCCTCACCTTTTGCTGAAATTACAGCTGCAAGTCTCTTGGGGTATGTCTCTATAAGCTTGCCACATCTTGCCATGGAGATTTCTGCCCATTCTTCAAGGCATAACTGCTCCAGCTCCTTCAAGATGGAGGGATTCCTCTGGTGCACAGCAATCTTTAAGTCATATCACATATTCTCAATTGGATTGTTGTCTGTGCTTTTACCTGTGCCTAGGCCATTCCAAGACATTGTTTCCCCTTAAACCACTTGGTGTTGCTTTAGCAGTATGCTTAGGCTCATTGTCCTGCTGGAAGGTGAATATCCATCCCAGTCTCAAATCTCTGGAAGACTGAAACAGGTTTCCCTCAGGAATTTCCCTGTATTTAGCGCCCTCCAATTTTGTTTCTGGAGTCCTTTGACAACTCTTTGGTCTTGGCCATAGTGGAGTTTGGAGTGAGTTTGGAGTGTGACTGTTTGAGGTTGTGTATAGGTGTCTTTTATACTGATAACAATTTCAAACAGGTGCCATTAATAAAGGTAACGAGTGGAGGACAGAGGAGCCTCTTAAAGAAGTTGTTACAGGTCTGTGAGAGCCAGAAATCTTGCTTGTTTGTAGGTGAACAAATACTTATTTTCCACCATAATTTGCAGATAAATTCATAAAAAATCCTACAATGTGATTTTCTGGATTTTTTTCTCATTTTGTCTTTCAGAGTTGAAGTGTACCTATGATGAAAATTACACAATTGGTGGCTGACTAAATACTTTTTTGCCCCACTGTATACTGAGATCATGTGAAAGATCATGTGACACTTAAAAAAGTCCACCTGTGTGCAATCCTAATTAATCCTAACTAATTATGTGACTTTTAAAGGTAATTGGTGCACCAGATCTTATTTAGGGGCTCGAATACATATTCACTCACCCCTTTTCATTTTTTTAAAGTTTTTTTTTTAAACATTTTTTTATTTATTTTTTATTTTTTCATTTCACTTCACCAATTTGGACTATTTTGTGTATGTCCATTACTTGAAATCCAAATAATCAATTTAAATTACAGTTTGTAATGTAACAAAATAGGAAAAACACCAAGGGGGATGAATACGTTTTCAAGGCACAGTACATGTATATATATGTATTTCTTAGTATTGCACACACACACAAAAGAATAACCTCAAGAATAACCTCAATAGCCTGCTTCTTTGTGGTGAATACAGCATGCACGGCAATCAATCAGGTCCAATAAGAAAAGTCCTTGCTCACAGAGACACGTACAGCAGGATCTATTAGCCTGAAAAAACTAAGCAGTGAGCAAAGAAAAGTTGCTAAATTTGCCAAGCAAAGTTTCGTGTAAATTAACTCCCTATGGAGTTCCTCCCGTGCACACTGTGCACAGAGAACAGAAGATGATTATATTTAACAATGGAAAAGTTCCTCAATGGAAGCCAGTAGTCACTGTTGCTCTCTGTTAGCGCTGCACTTTTGTTCTGCTTTGGCGCATTTGTTTTATATGTGTTATTATTGCCTGTCATTGTTACCGCCATTGAACTGGGACTTCAGTTCTCTGAAAGTCACTGTTTGTTCCCTGGGAGAGGAGAGAACAGCAGGAGAGCAATGCAGATAATTGATACTCTGCTTTGCATGCCGGGGACATAGGCTTTAAGAACATTAAGGAAATGAAAGCCAGAGTCTTTGGCTTGATCAACAAATCAGCGACCGGAATGGAACAACACACCGACACAACACACTGCCATGTGTGATGAGCATAACTTGTTTGTGTCTACATCTGTAAAGTAGAGAGGTGCCTTTGTTTCTTTGCAACATTACGGGGGAAGAGGTGTTACCTATTAATGAGGTGTTGTTTTCAGTCCTGCAGCAATATAAAAATACTGTGTTTTCACTGTGGAGATAGACTGCAACCACCCCATCCACCAATGTGTGTGTCTGCGTGTTCATTTGATTTATTCCATTCCCCTTTTCACCTGAAAAACAAAGCAGCTCAGATGTTGCAGATGTGAAAAGCAATCATTATCTCCCCTATTCTATCAATACAAAGGCAATTAACAGGCCAATGAGACTCCTGATGTAGTGCCATGTGAGTATCCCCTTAACTAGCATTATGGGTTGCTCAATGATTGGAGGAAAACAATAAAGCAGTGATTCTGGCCTTGAGTCCATTGTAGTAATGCTGTGCGTCAGTGTCCTCTATTTTCCTCTAATGGCTGCCCGGTCACATTTGAGTTCTTGTATTTTCAAGGGGCTGGAGCTCAACACTCACTAAACCCGAGAAATAACTGAGACTTCCTGTTGTGCTGCACATTGGCTCCTCTCTCCTGGAGCCTCCAGAGGAACAGATGGCCTGGCACCACCCCCTTCCCTCCAGCCTGCAGCCTGCCCAGGCCACGGCTGTCTGTCTCTTAGCATTGGACTGAGAGACCTAATCAGAGCCAAAGCCACCAAAGAAAGAAAGTGGCACACTAAAATTAGACAGACACAAAGTATGGGCTCGATTCAACTGGCAAACAAACACTCAATGAGGTTAGACTACGTGGAGTGTGGAGCAACCCTGGGGATGTTCCTTCATCTGAAACAATCAAGTGCACCCAGCACGGTTTCCCTTGAGGGACAGGCTCCATTAAAATGTGACAAAAAAAAACAAATAAACAAATTAGCTTCAGACAGTTGGTGTGAAATGCCTTTATTTTGTCTGGCTTTATGTCGGCACCAGGTGAGACCTCACCAATGCTAGTTGATACTAACAATCCCTCAAGATTTTGCTTCTGACCGCAAGGTGCTACAGCGGGTAGTGTGTACTGCCCCGTACAACACTGGGGCCGAGTTCCCTGCCATCCTGGACCTCTATACCAGGTGTCAAGAGGAAAACCCTAAAAATGGTAAAAGCTTCCAGCCACCCAAGTTATAGACTGTTCTCTATGCTACCGCATAGCAAAGTGGTACCGACTGGACCCTGAACAGCTTTTACCCCGAAGCCATAAGCTGCTATTCTGTTCTCTATTTTTGCATATTTTTGATACTGAATGTTATCAGATCTTCAACCAAAACCTACAATTAGATATAGAGAACCTGAGTGTATATACATTTTTTTGTTATTTTTTATTTAACTAACAAAGTTATGCAACACCCAATTCCCATGTTTGAAAAAGTAATTGCCACCTTACACTCAATAACTGGTTGTGCCACCTTTAGCTGCAATGACTCCAACCAAACGTTTCCTGTAGTTGTTGATTAGTCTCTCACATCTCTGTGGAGAAATTTTGGCCCAGTATTACGTGCAGAACTGCTTTAACTCAGCGACATTTGTGGGTTTCCAAGCATGAACTGCTCGTTTCAAGTCCTGCCAAAACATCTTCATTTGGGATTAGGTCTGGACTTTGAAAAATGTGTTGCTTTTCAGCCACTTTCATGTAGACTTTATTGAGTGTTTTGAATCATTGTCTTGCTGCATGACCCAGCTGCACTTCATCTTCAGCTCACTGATGGATGGCCTGACATTATCCTTTTGAATTCTCTGATACATAGCAGAATTCATGTTTTCTTCTATTAAGGCAAGTTGTCCAGATCCTGAGGCAGCAAAGCATCCCCAAACCAACACACTACCCCCACCATGCTTGACCGTTGGTATGAGGTTCTTACTGTGAGATGCAGTGTTTGGTTTTTGCTTGGTATAATGGGACCCATGTTGTCCAAAAAGCTGACTCAAGTTTGCCAAAAATAATCTGGGTCTAGCAAACCAAAGGTTGTGTGTTCGAACCTCATCCAGGCCCCCAGTGTCCGGTCTGGAGAGTGAAGTCACGAGCCCTGGTCTGCCCTATGTACTGTAACTTACGATTGCCAAAAAAAAAAAAAAAAAAAAAAATGTAGATGGCCATTTTGGACTGTGTTTATTATGATCAAGTTTGATCCCCACAGTGAATTATTTAAAAGTTTGCCACAAATCAAGATTTTTAATTAAATAGTGATCCATTCTGACTACTACATTTGTCGTCACACAGGACCACGTGCTGACACAGACCAATCATGGGCTGACAAGATACAAGAAGGCTCCATAGACAATAAGGTTGACTCTCTCAGGTAGGATGAAAACAATTGCATCGATCATGATCCTTTGCTGGTTATGGCCACTTTCAACATGATATTTTGCAATTTGTTTGGTGCCATTCAGACCCATTCAGCAATATGGCATGCTTCAAATTCAAATACCTGCGCCATCGGGACTTCTCCATAGAAATACTTGGATGACATCAACGCCATCACTATCTACTGGTTGTAATGTCTATGATTTGATCATGGACAACTTTAGCATTTTAGCTAATCAGCAACTTTGCAACTACTTACTAATTTTTAGCTACTTTGCAACTACTAAGCATGTTAGCTAACCCTTTCCCTGACCCTTTAACCTAACTCCTAATCCTAACCTTAAACCTAACATTAACCCCTAACCTTAACCCCTAGCCCATCTAACATTAGCCACCTAGCTAACATTAGCCACAACAAATTGGAGTTTAACATATCATAATTTTTGAAACGTCTTGGCATATTGTATGAATTGCAATTGGTAACATTTAAACAAATTGCAATTTGTAATATATATTACGAAATGGATGATGGACATCCACAAAATAATACAAACAGTACCATACGAAATGAGTGTCTTTGATTTACATTTACTATGTTACGTCTACCCCTAAGTCCAGGTTGCTCCATAATAAAGCAAAATGTAAAATGTAAATTTCTGTTTGCACATGATTTTCAATAAAGTGGACTATTCACTAGATAATGCTTCTCAGTCTACTGCATGATGGATCACACCGATTTAAAGGACTAATGATGACTAATGATGACAAAGAAATTCATAGAAGAAGCTGGTGATCCTGATAGCATGACCATACCAACGTTCTTTGAGTGTGTAATAGAGCCACACAAATTGGAGTAACGTGTGGATCTATGCTAAATATCATTACTCAAATGCATAGTTTAAACTTCAGTATTTAGTCAAAAAATTCATAACATGTATAATCCATGCTTATTCATCATTCCTCAAACGTATAGTTTAAACTTCAGCATTTAGAAACAACAAAAAGTTATCTTGTAACTTATCTGTAGCCACAGAAGGTACAGTGGGGCAAAAAAGTATTTAGTCAGCCACCAATTGTGCAAGTTCTCCCACTTAAAAAGATGAGAGATAAATATGTATTTGGTCACCTACAAACAAGTAAGATTTCTGGCTCTCACAGACCTGTAACTTTTTCTTTAAGAGGCTCCTCTGTCATCCACTGTATTAATGGCACCTGTTTGAACTTGTTATCAGTATAAAAGACACCTGTCCACAACCTCAAACAGTCACACTCCAAACTCCAATATGGCCAAGACCAAAGAGCTGAGAGGAGATCTGCATGGAGGAATGGGCCAAAATACCAGCAACAGTGTGTGAAAACCTTGTGAAGGCTTACAGAAAACGTTTGACCTCTGTCATTTACCAACAAAGGGTATATAACAAAGTATTGAAATAAACTTTTGTTATTGACCAAATACTTATTTTCCACCATAATTTGCAAATAAATGTATTAAAAATCCTACAATGTGATTTTCTGGATTTTATTTCCTCATTTTGTCTGTCATAGTGGAAGTGTACCTATGATGAAAATTACAGGCCTCTCTTATCTTTTTAAGTGGGAGAACTTGCACAATTGGTGGCTGAGTAAATACTTTTTTGCCCCACTGTATCTCAGTCACCTTCCCTTGCTCCATCCATGAAAGAAAATAAAGAAATAGAGATAACTAAAGAGACGAAGAAAACAACATGTAATTAGCAGCTCTGATTATTGTTGTTAAGATGTACCTTGTGATTAGGATGCCTTAGAGCTGAATGTGTTGGTATGCTTGGGAGATGACCTCTAACGAGCTGTGGGAAGAATGCGAGTGTCAAAAGGAGGACATTCACATTTTTAATATCTGTTTGCCTAAAAAAATCCTATTTTAAAGTACAAATATCTCAATTTTCCAACTCTTACATGGTGCCCCATATTTGTATAATACTTTGCGGTCCACAACATTACGCAAACCACGATTATTCTCAGGAATCAAATTACAACGTCAATTAACAGTAGATTAATCCTTAAAACAGTGGTCAGTCAAACACGACCACACAGTATTGATTTCTTAATCATTTGAATAGGTCTGCTCTAATGCAGCTTCTTCTGCAAATGTTATTAAGATAGCCTTTGATTGGTGAAGGTTGTTAATTTCGTCACACTCTTTCTAAGAACCAAGACATGACTCTCTTCAGTGGAAAAAAAAGGTCATTTTCGTCACACTTTAAGAAGTTGTAGTTGTAATACTGGAAGTTTTGTTTAAGCGAAGTGGAACCAACTAGTGTGAGAAAGAAGAAACACAAAAGACAAAAGATAAAGAGCTAGAGAGAGTGAATGAGAGCCATAGTGATAGAGCGAGACAGAGAGCTATAGAGACAGAGCTATAGAAACAGAGCGAGAGAGCAAGAGAGAGCTGTAGAAACATAGGTAGAGAGACAGAGCGAGAGAACAATAGAGACAAAGGGATGGAGAGCAAGAGAGCTATAGAGACAGAATGAGAGAATGCTATGGAGACAGAACAAGAGCTAGCTAGAGGCAAAGGGAGAGAGAGCAAGAGAGCTATTGAGACAGAGCGAGAGAGAGCTAAAGAGACAGAGCGAGAGACAGTGAAAGAGAGCAAGACAGAATGTGAGAGAGCTATAGAGAGCGAGAGAGAGAGTTAAAGAGAGATCGAGAGACAGTGAAAGAGAGCAAGACAGAATGTGAGAGAGCTATAGAGACAGAGCGAGAGAGAGAGCTATAGAGACAGCAAGAGAGCTATAGAGACAGAGCGAGAGAGTGTGATAGCGAGTGAGCAAGAGAGAGTGAGCGAGAGAGATGGAGAAGGAGCTATAGCGGCATAGCAAGAGAAAGTGAGAGAGAGCGAGAGAGAACACAGAGAGCTATAGACAGAGCGAGAGAGAGCTAAATGGAACTATAGAAATAGAGCGAGAGAGAGCGAGAGAGAGCTATAGAGACAGAGAGAGCGAGAGGGAGCTATAGAGACAGCAAGAGAGAGCTATAGAGACAGAGCGAGAGAGAGTGAGAGAGAGCTGGAGAGAGAGAGAGGTATAGAGACATAGCGCGAGAGAGGGCTATTTAGACAGCGAGAGAGAGCTATAGAGACAGAGCAAGAGAGCTTGAGAGAGAGCGAGAGGGAGCTATAGAGACAGTGCGAGAGCGGGAGAGAATAAGAGAAAGCTATAGAGACAGAGCGAGAGAGAACAAGAGATATAGAGACAGCAAAAGCGAGAGATATAGAGACAGAGCGAGAGAGAGAGAGCGACAGGGAGCTATAAAGACAGAGTGAGAGAGAGCTAGAGAGAGAGAGCGAGAAAGAGCAAGAGAGAGCTATGAAGTCAGAGCAAGAGAGAGCGAGAGATAGCTATAGACAGAGCGAGATAGAGCGCTATATAGACATAACGAGAGAGAGCAAGAGATGGCTATAGAGACAGCGAGAGAGAGCTAGACAGAGCGAGAGAAAGCGAGTTAGAGCTATAGAGACAGAGAGAAAGAGAGCTATAGAGAAAGAACGAGAGAGATTGAGAGAGAGTGAGAGAGATCGAGAGAGCGCTATAGAGACAGAGCGAGGGAAAGCGAGTGAGAGCTATAGAGACAGAGAGAAAGAGAGCTATAGAGACAGAGCGAGAGAGATACATACTATAACAGACGTTCAGACCATTGAGAGAGCAGAGAGAGAGAAGAACACCACCAGTGACATGCCCTCCCACAAGACAAACTCCACCAGCACCACCCTCATCCCTACTCTCCCCACCCAAAAAGGCACATCCAGCACCTCTCTTCCCACCATAGTGGAGGACACGCCCCAGGAAGAGAGCGACCCCCTCAGTGCAGAGCTGACTCAGGCCCTCCTCACCACCATGGCTGCCATGAGGGATGAGTTCACCAAACTGGAGGGGGAGATGGTCCTGCTGAAGGAGAGCGTGAGCAAACAGCAACCAGACAACCACACCTCCGAGGAGCTACTAACCAAGGTGAGGACAGGACAGCAGCCTTGCAACACAGCTGAAAGAGGTTCAGCAAGTGAGAGACGGACTCAAGACAGAGTTGGCTGATCTAACAAAGAAGGTGAGAGAGCTCCAAAAAGACAGGTAGAACAGTAATAACGATCTGACCACACTAAGAGAGGAGCTGCAGGAGAGAAAGAGAACAGAGGACAGGCTGCAGGAGCAGCTAGATCACCACTCTATGACCTGCCCTCACACAGCAGAGGAGCCCAGCTCAACCAGCCAGGCCTCCCCAGCCCTGCCTGCTGCACCCCTCCTCCCCAACCAACAGAACAGCCTCCCACTGACAGCGGCACCGGCACAGACCAGCCACACCCCAGCTCCAACACCCACAAGCCCCCCCTTTGCCCCCTCCAGTCCAGAAGAAACACTGGCTGACATCGTCCTGTTGATGGACTCAAATGGGAAGTTTGTTCAGGAGAATAAACTTTTCCCTAGACACAAAACGAGAAAGGTGTGGTGCCCAACAACGCAGAGTGTAGCTGCTTGATAAGGCCCATCTGGGGTCGTCAAGCCACATAATCATACATACCGGAAGCAACGACCTGCGTGCTCAGCTGGAGAGGGTGGCGACTTCACTACGGGGAATGATTGAGAAGGCGTCCGCAATCTTCTCCAACTCAAAAATCATGGCGTCAACCCTTCTACAGAGGAAGGACCTCCACCCTGCCACAATCCAAAGATTAAACGCCAGCCTATCCCGGGACTGTGCCCTGCGACCCAATTTACACCTGGCCCACCATCCCACCCTCGATCTGGACTGTCTCTATGACCATGTTCACCTGTACAGGGAGAGAGTCCCCATCCTTGCCAAGACTCTAAAGGACGTCGCTTTAAACCGCAGTCCGACCTCTCCACCCAGGAACAGCGGAGCAATCTCCACCCCGTCAAGATCACCAAGACAACACCCCGAACCACACCCTGGAACCCCCAGCCACGACCACAGCACCACCAACCCCAATGCCCACCACAGCCAGCGCAGCACAGACCATCCCAGCCCAGCTTCAGAGCCACCCAGACGAGGCCTCCCGGCCCCCCACCGCAGACCCACACTTGGAGGAGCCACAGCCCAGCAGGCAGAGCTACGCACAGGCTGTGAGAGGAGCAACTGGCCCAGCCCCCACCAACCAAATGTGTGACATTAAACAAATGCTGAGTCTACTATGCTCACATGTGATAGGCTGAGGGTCATGGTAAGATGAGCACAAGAACTCCACCATCCTCACACTACACCCACCCAAGTGGCATGACACAAATTCTATCTTAACCTCGCTGCGCACCGAACCCGTTAGCGGGATGAAATTCGACAACAAGATAACAGCTCTATAAATATTATTTTGTGGTGACCGACTCTCTAGTTAATTACATTTACATGATTAGCTCAATCAGGTGATATTAATTACGGATAAATTATTTTATAGAATAGCATGTCATATCACTTAGTCCGGCATAGCCAAATACACAACATAATTGGAGCCCCTGATAGGAATCTAAAATAGAATGACGCTTTCATTTTGATTCAGCCTGTATAAAATTGAAAAACAGATTACATAATATATCAAGTTATTGTACACATTCTTGGAGTGGGAGACAAGCATTATTGTGTGTGTGTGTGCTGGGGATTCCCCGCCTCCGTGTTGTTCGCTGACGTAGTCCCCCGCCTCCGTGTTGTTCGCTGACGTAGTCCCCCGCCTCCGTGTTGTTCGCTGACGTAGTCCCCCGCCTCCGTGTTGTTCGCTGACGTAGTCCCCCGCCTCCGTGTTGTTCGCTGACGTAGTCAGTGGTTAACGTAAGTGAATACATTTCTGTATGAGGGCAGAGAAAGCTAATTATAGAAATCTGAGAAATAGAGCATTTGGCCAAACGCAGGGCTATTTCTGCCTGGCGCGTTTTAGACGCGGGTAGGCTCGGTCATTATTAATTTCTTGAGCGAGGATAAAGGGCCAGCCGATTGAAATCCAGGAGATAAGCTTGACCAGCGACATATATCTCTGTCTCTCTCGCGAGTAGACCAAGGCGCATTTCTTTGTTGCCGCGTTCCGGTTAAAACATCATCAAAAAACACCGAAAAGGGTTTGAACATAATACGTTATAAGTAAAACCTTTCCCTTGCCAAGGGAATCCTATGTGTTGCATTTTCAGGCACAAAGGAGGGTTTAGCTTGCATGCTAAAGCTAACAAGGGAAAATAGCCATTTGTCGTTCCTTGTGCCACGTTGAAATCGCTCCGCCTTGCAAACGAGTAGTTCCGTTTGATTTCAGGGTGTGAAATCATTGACCGCTGGCATGTCACCTAATATATTCGTTCATTAAGAATTATTCAGGTCACACTCAAGTCATTACTTGATATCCAGACGGATATCAATGTTTTATCCAATTGAACTAATAAGTGTAAATCTGGCAATTTACATTCTGAAATAGATATTTTAAATAATATCCAAATTGATGAGTTTTCTATAAGACATTGTAAACTTTTTCCAAACTAACCTAGATGAAGCAACTTCTCAGGTTAATTAAAGTTTAATTCCCAAATAGCCTATACAGGTCTGATTTTATCATTAAATTGATCAATCAGTAAAATTTGTTTTTTGCAAAACCATTCAGTAATCCAGTACTGACAGAAGCCCCGCGGGAATCCCATGTGGTTTCGGCCTTAGGGAGAAGTGCACTAGTGTTGAATGTTTCCAACATTTGATTTACTGTTTACACTTATGATATCCAATCAATGAAGATTGTATGGATTATCGTCTCATTCAATGTAATAAGTTCAATTGTTGAACATAACTTATTTATACTATTTAGCCAAAACTAAATATGAGGTAGTCCACTCCAAACTAGATACATCTGTTGAGTTATCGACAAATAGGAGCGCGCAATTTGATAACATGCAGGCAGTTTTGTTGAATGTTACTCAGAGTAACACAGTTCTACTCAAAATTCTGCAGACCAAAGACAATCAATTGATGGACACAATGACTAAGTTGGATGACAAATCAGCAGAACTCATTGAAGTTGCTGACCAAATGAATGATGAGAGAACTCGGGTGATGAAGATGGAAATCTTGATTTCTAAGCAAGAGGAAGAAATCTCATCACTGAATCTCTCGCTCCGTACTCAAGACCTCTATCTGCAAACCATGGCAGATAAGTTTGAGACCGAAAGGAGCAAGTGCGACACTCACTTGTCCAAAATCAGTACTCTAAGTGGTCAAGTGGACTCTGCAATGCAGCAGAATACCACCCTTAGGTACCATCTGGAGGAAATCCAAAATGGTCACACTCTTCAGCGTGACTACCTATCCAAGCAACCGGAGCCCTGTACTCAAAGGAGTGAAGACAATAGGTTTCAGACATTGCTTCCATCATGTGTCCCTCAGTCTTCTCCTCTCGGCCATTCGGCACTGAGTAATATGGCGCCTCTTGGCCAACAAAGTCAAAGCTTGGCTACTCCTCTTGGCCTTTCGGCCCCACTTTCCCCACAGGATGAAGTCAACCCTCTCCGCACGCTTGACGCAGAATACCTTGACAAACTCGTCAAGAATTTCTCCACCGTTGACCCCGTTCCCGGTCAGCCAAACGATACTGAGACGTTCCTAGCTGACTTAGAGGACGCATTGGATGGCTACCCGAACGCTACGGGTTCTGACAAGGTTTACCTGTTGAAGCGAACATCGAATAGACACATGACAAGGTTCATTTGCCTACAACAGCAACACGTGCTAAATGACTACACTAAACTTGCCACAGCTTTCAAATTAGAATTCAGGGGTTCTGCAACTCGCAAACACAATAGCTCACTGGCTAACACGTTCAAACAAGCTCAGAATGAACACCAACAAGCTTACTATCAGAGGCTTCGTTCAGCTTACTTTGGCCTACTCACTGAAACAGGCATGGAAGACCTGTTACCATTTAAACAGATGTTCCTGTCGAACATGTATCCCACCTTCATTACCTACTTGGGCCCTGCAGCCCACGTTGGCTTGCCTATCTTACAACTCAGAGAGCTTGCAAGCACAGCTTTTGAGGCATCAAAAGCTCACAACGCTAAGAGCCCTGACCACTCGGTTTTGAATTTTGACCAGGAGCACTCACTCCAGTCAGAGGGTGCATTATCAGGTATTGTAGCGTTAAGAGATGACGCACCACAACCGTTTCTATCACGAAACCATGATTCCAATAACCTCCGCGGTCGAAATAACTGTAAAGCACGTCGACATCAAAACGACTACCGCTACAATCGACCTGTTCACTACGTACCTGCATCCAACCCACACAAAGTGTCAGAGCACAAGGGTAACAAAGGGTTGAAGGATGATCAAAATGTAGACAAATGTTCTCCAGAAGTTCCACTACGTGAAGAACTAAAGCGAGAAACATTTGAGAAAAGGTTAAAAGATAAGTCATAAGGACTAGACGGGGAATTACCGGACACTAGGTCCGCACCCATAGCAAGGACGTTAAAATTCAAATGTCTCCCGCTCTCACTCGAGACCCTATCCAGGGCCCGGTTGATCAAGAAACAAGCCCACGGGATTTGTCTATAGACTATGATACAAAGATTGCGAAGAAAAAGGTAAAACGCTTCGTTAGAGCCAAGCCCACTAAAAATCATAAAAGTTGATCTGCTTCCACCTTGAACAGAATTGACACATCACGTTGTTGCGAACGACCACTCCACTTTGTGGGGAATATGTCTACTAAACACGAATCGAAACGACCATACCTGGAAACAGTCCTGGAGGACTGCTTAACTTGTCATGCGCTAATTGATTCGGGTGTGACAATATCACTCATCTCTCAAACATTGTTTAATGATCTAAAAAGGGCTCTGCGTTGGGCTAAACGTTGGTTAAAAGTGGAATGATGCGACACTACACTTCAAGGGGTCACTCAGACTAGCTCACCTCTCACATTGAGAGTCATGCTGAAACTACACTTCAAGGACGTATCGCTTGTTCACCCTGTGTATGTTACCAGCCTTGAAACTGTACACCCGCTACTTGGAGCAGACTTGATGGATCGGTTACTCCCATTGATGGATTGGAAAACCAACCAGGTATGGTCACAGGCTACAGTGCCTTCTACACTGACCACACTGTCTTCCCCTTACGCTAGCTGCAACACAATCATTCACGAGGGGTATCTGTCAAAAGCACCCCTTGGGAAAAAGAAGTTTAGAAACCTCTTGGGGCAGAATTCGTTCCTAGGAGATATTACGACATCTCTACACATTCCATCAGCCAATCTGATTGACAATTATTTTCATGATTTTGAGCCAGCTGTCTCTGTGAATGAGGATCTTCCCTCCTCCTTGCAGTCGTGCAATACAGTAGTTGAGATGAACTTCTCTTGCCCTTCGGACACTTTCGCAAGCACTGTGGCCATCTCAGCAAGAAAAACATTGATGCGCAGAGTATTCTCTGCTTCCGATGACACACATTTCGCTTTGTGGGGGACTGTCAACCCTTACAATGACACTAATGGCGTCAGTCCAGCAACTGACCCGATGACTCCCACTGGTGAAACACTTTGCGATATCACAGACCGATATCCTCGTCTCAGTTCGCAGGTACTGAAGAGGTTGCCACATGCGGACGCGGTGGTGACTGACAGACCTCGACAGCCACTGAGGGTGTTGAAGCACAAACACCAGGATATTTGGTTGAAAGGTTACAGCCACTCTCATAATAACGCGGCCACTGACAACTCGTACATAGGGTCCAAATTTTTAGTTTGTGCCTCGGATACCAACACCACCCACTGGTGGGGGGGTCCCGAGACACAAAAGGGGGGGGGGGGGGGGGGGGAATAGTAGCCCAGACCCATGATGAGCCTTATCGAGGCCGGTGGGGGGGTCGAGACTATGGACAACACCGTACGAGGCCGCCAGATTATCAATCCAATCTAGTTTTAAACTCTACTTTGAGAACAGTGAGGAGCAGACAGGCCCCTATACGGGGATTATCTTAGAACACATCCAAGATAGTACTGAGGTGTACCACACTAGTCGTAAAGGAAGTCCAGTGGACTTGTCTACCTCCAAAACAAATGGCAACAATAATCATTCCTTGCCATGTGTAGTAGTCACTACAAGACAACTAGTAAAATGATCTAATCATGTATTCCTGTAGGATAACATTTCAGAATAAATCGGTAGGACAACTGGACTCCTTGAGTACTAGTCCCAATACCACAGTCAGTCCAGCAACACTCAGTAAGAGGATTAGTAACCTCACAAGTTAAATTGCTATTGATAATAGAAACATAGGAGTCACTCAGAGTGCAGCACGGGGAAGGGAATCTCCATTGCACTCTTCCAATGGTTAACATACATGCCACTAATAAATAGAACCTTCCGTCCAGGAGAAAAGTTATTAGGTGTCATGAACCACGATCACACCACGTACGACTGGTCTAATACTTAGAGTACTTCCGTCATGAGGTTAGCTCCTCCGTGGATAACATAGCTATGACGTATACTTCTTCATACCTGCCACCACTATAATAGTGGAAGACAGTAACTGGTAGTAAAACTACTACAGACTCCCTCGACACCAATTCTGACTGACCTCCAGGCATTGACCTGAAAATGACCTGACTACGTCAGACTCATTCTGAACAAGTTGTGATCTGCCAGGATACTAGGTTTCTTTCCCTTGACATGTGTGCTTGCGTAAGCATTAACTCACATGCACAACGGAACATCCAATTAGGATTTATGCTAGGATCACTTAAGGGTCCGAGCAAAATACCAACCTTAGTAAAGTTGAACATTTAACTCTACAGCTACAGCACAGACCAGTTTTCTTCTCAGAAGTCCGCAGGTCATCCCTGTAGACTGCCCAAAACTAGTGCCTTACAGCTGTAGACTTACCATATAGTTATCAACTTAGGATAGTACCCTAAGCAACACCCCGCAAATTAGGAAAGCCCTAGATATGACATTAGACAATGCCATGATAGGGTAATTTTGCCAAGACCATGGACGTAGATAGAATACAGTCCAATTAGATGATTAAGGGGCCATAACTATATTTTGTTTTGTTTATGCTTTCATTCATTTTGTTTAATTTTCTTCGGCACATAGAAAGTGATAGAGCCATAAACAACTTCCCCATACAACCATCAGTTAGTGCCACAACGCCGCTCATTTGGGAGGAAATGTAATGATATATTTCATGAGTGTGTGTGCGTTGTTAACATCTGCCTAAGTTACTGCCCAGATCTTCCAGTCTGGACAACCAGACGACGGGTCCGGTATGGCGATCCCAATCCGGACATCCGCTGTCCAGCCATGGAGCGGACTTCTTAATTTGCAGACACCCTATCCGGGTCGACCACCAGAGGGGGGACTGCAACGGCGGTCCCAATCTGGACATCCGCTGTCCAGCCATGGAGCGGACTTCTTCATTTGCAGACACCCTACCCGTGTCGACCACACCAGAGGGGGGACTGCAACAGCGATCACCAACTGGACATCTGCTGTCCAGCCATGGAGCGGACTTCTTTCGCAGAAATCCTACCCGGGGTCGACCATCAGATGGGGACCACAACAATGGTCCACAACCAGGACAACCCATTCAACCCAGTCATTTTTATGTTGGTTTGCAACATGCAGGTTAATCGCAAGATTGAACCCAACATGGGGGGGACTGTCATGACGTTGGCCTGGGGGGTAGGTTTATGACAGTAATAAATACCTCTTCCTCCCTTTTTCCTCTCTCTACCCTACTGAGGTTACATTTGCAAAATCCTTGGTTAACATAGAGATTCTAGGACCATCAGTAGGTGGGGGTAAATTAACTATATTCTGGTAATCCGAATAATTGAACATATGCGGTGGTACTTCATGAATATGATTTCAGTTCGGTTGTCATCTGAGACATTCTCATCAATGATAAGATGACATAAACTCTACAGTGGAAAGTCTACACATCAGAGTTATCGAATTCACATGGAATTGTTGTTCAATCTAAATGTTTGAATATGAAATTATTTGTGATTGGATGAAATGTGATTTTAGCTTCTAAAATGTGAGATGTGGGTTTTCATAAGGGACATGGGCTATAAAACTTTTCAAACACGCCCTACTCTCGCTTCCTATATAAGCCCTTGACGACAATAGAACTTCCTGTTAAGGGGATGTAGGACGACGGTCTTATGTCAGAATGGTTCAGATAATAGCTACAGAACAAAGCCAACATCAGCATGAGCTTTGGTTGCGAATGGCATGAACTTTGAACTCCTATTCACTACAGAAGTGATACCTCCTAGCCGTTGAGTTAGCAACCGCAGCTGCAAACGCAGGTTAAGAAGGAACAGACAGAGTATCCCGTCTACCACACAACGACGTTACTACAACGTATCCAATTGACCACCAGAGATATTCTTCAAAGAACTTGGTTTGGCAACACGGTCTTCCATCTACCACCAACCTACTGAAGCGCAGCTCAGAGTAAATATTTATTGCATTTTCCTTTTCCAAATGGGCGGTAATTTAGGATGCAGAGGATACTGTATTTACGATAGCACAGCTTCTCCCTGTGTCCCTCAGTCTTCCCGCTCTTTCTCTCAAACCCAGCCCTTTTCCTTTGTGTAACAAGCTGTCATATCTGTTCCGCCTGCTAGGGACGTTTTCCTTTATGATGCAATTTGTAATCAAGTTATGATTTATTTATGTGTATGTGTAATTTTGTGTGATTAGTTAGGTATTTAGTAAATAAATAATTAAACCCAATTTTGTATTGCTGATTCGAATTGTTAGCCAGGGTCGTGCAGATAACCAACAACTTTCAGATGAGACCGAAGTAAGATGACGATTGTTATTGACTGCTATTGATGTAAAATATTACTAGGTCTTTAAGAGTTTATTCGGAAGATAACAGCTCTAAAAATATTATTTTGTGGTGCCCGACTCTCTAGTTAATTACATTTACATGATTAGCTCAATCAGGTGATATAAATTATGGAGAAATGATTTTATAGAATAGCATGTCATATCACTTTATCCGGCATAGCCAAAGACACAACAGTACAGACTCAGTGAGCACAGTCTGACTATAGAGACCAGTCGTCACAGACAAACCTGGCTGCCCAGAGATGACAGGCTGTGCTCATTCTGCTCCAGGGGAGTGGTAGCTGCACTTCCTATTACACCGTGACAAATACTCAGACCTAAGAGAATATTTTTTTCCCAAAATTATAATTCAAATTCAAAAAATCTAATATTTATTGGGTGAAAAGCCAAAATGTGCAGCTTTGGCAGCCAAGCATGTGTCCTCCTCGCACAACCTGAGGGACAGCCAGTGAAAAGTGCAATGTAATGTTGATAATATTTCCCATCTTGTTTTGTTTTGTGGTTCATACCACGTGATGTGTCTTCTCAGTCATGTTGACACTGGACTATTACCATTGCTTTAATGTATTGTTGTTCTGATTAATATTGTTTTTGTAGTTGTTGTTACTGGTAATCCCATGTCCACTACTACTATTATTATTGCTGTTGGTCGCACCATTTATTTATATATAAATATATATATATATATATATATATATATATATATATATATATATATAAATATATTTTTTTTATTTTTCTATATGTATTCTTTGACAATGTAAGTGATAATGAACTTGCCATGTCAATAAAGTCAATTGAAATTATGTGAGATAGAGCGAGAGTTAGATAGCTCTTGAGACAGCGAGAGAGAACGAGAGAGAGGGAGAGAGAGCAGGAGAGAATGAGAGAGAGCTTTAGAGGCAGAGCGAGAGAGAGAGCGAGAGCTATAGAGACAAAACTAGATTGAGAGAGAGCTATAGAGACAGAACGAGAGATAGCTAGAGACAGAGAGAGTGAGAGAGAGCTAAAGAGAGAGCGAGAGACAGTGAAAATAAATACATAATATACCATATTAGGAAATTGGGCAGTATCGCTGTTATGTGAAATAAGGTCCCCCCACTGCAGGTTGGTTCCAGGCAGTAAAATGATACACGAAGAGGATAAAAGACTAGTCAATTACGGCAGTGCATTATTAACCTAAACTAATTAAGACCTCTGGGTAATGTGGGAAATGAAACACTAGCCGTGCCTTCCACAATGTGGAGTCCCATGGCTATGTCATACCGAAGCTGTCTTTGTTCTGCATGTCCCTCTCCCCGGCTCTACTGGCATCTTCTGAGCTTGTGTCTGTGTGTGTGTGTGTGGCCAGCAGTCTTGGCTGAGTAGTGAAGGGATAACCATGGAATGAGGACTTGCAGTCCGAGCAGGCAGAGAGACAGGCTCACTAATCAAACATTCTACTCTCCACAATTCTACTGCATACTGTACATAGATTTTCCTCCCGCACCAAATTGCGCTTCACACTCAAAAGGAACGACCTCCATCAACTCTATTGTGTGAGAGAAATCCACTCATAAGTGGGTTTGGGGAATGTTCAAAGAGGACATAGGACTAATATAAACAGTGGAGAAAAAAGGGAAACCTTACAGGCTCAGATATTGATTAACCACAAGCCAGTGCCTTGATTGATTTTGTGTGTTTTCCTCAGTGCTACCAACAACAACAGAGTGGGTTTGGAATGTAGAAACACTGTGAAAACAAAGGTCATGAGAATTCAGTGGTCATGACCAAGTCACATGTATATGGCCTGTTCTCAATCTAAAGTCTGAGTACCCAGATCGAGGAAAATGAATGTTTTTAGACAAATAATCTATTTTCACCAATTTAGAGCCGCATTCACAACTTTAAATGGTCTTCAACAAGCTTCACTAAGCTGTGACCTTGTATAGAGATTGTTTCGAAGTCTGTGAAAGCTTGTATGGTATATTGTCATTGGATAGAGTATAAAGTGTGGCTTGCTCTTATTGGATAGATTGTGCTGGTTAAACTCTTAGAAAAAATGTGCTATTTTAAACCTTAAACAGTTCTTTGACTGTCCCAATAGGAGAACCCTTCGAAGAACCCCTTTTGGTTACACTTTTGTTTCAGGTAGAACCCCTTTGTGTTCCATGTAAAAGTCTTTCTACAGAGAGTTCTACATGGAACCCAAATTGATTCTACTTGGAACCAAAAATAACCCTTTTGGAACCCTTTTTTTTTCTAAGAGTGTAGCTTCCCAAGCAAACGTTGCCTGCATGATGTCAAGTAGTAGCTGAAACATAGTGTTATGATATCTGCTAGAGTGATAGCAACACTGCACCACTCTGTAACAGTCCAGTGAGGGAAAAGGTCAACAGTATATCACTATAAAACACTTACCTGAGTAAAAAGATGGTTATGATTGACTAGATAGTCCGTTCGTGTGTGTGTGTGTGTGTGTGTGTGTGTGTGTGTGTGTGTGTGTGTGTGTGTGTGTGTGTGTGTGTGTGTGTGTGTGTGTGTGTGTGTGTGTGTGTACATACTTTGCATATTGGGTCTGGGTTGGAGGAAGGAAACACTCAACTTGCTGTCATACAGCATGAAGTCATGAATTAAAGCATCCTGTCATGCTAATTGCACTGCTGCACTTCAGAACTGCTTCACTAAAATTACAACTTCCTCTCCTTCTCTGTCTCCTTCTCTGTGAATGTCTCCTTCTCTGTGAATGACTCCTTCTCTGTGAATGTCTCCTTCTCTGGAAATGAATGCCAACTATAACCTGTTGGGTCCAGCAGCTCCATGGAGCAGTGTTGTAAGCCATGTACATAAGCAATGGAAAGCCATCAGTGCAAACAAACGAGTTTGTCTACGGACTCAAATGTAACCTGTAGACATGAGCAATGCTTGGTCACTGAATTTGAAAAACAAAGCTAATGAGGCTAGTCGCAAACGTGATCTCTTGGTGTTACTGCTACTGATTCAGTCTCAGTGGTGATTGGTGAGGTGCTTTCCTTTTTGAAAGACGTTATGCTGCAGTCACATAGAGGGAACATGACAAACTCACGGAGCTAAGAGATGCAGATCCGTATGTCCCTCTCTAATCAGGAGGTTCTAATGCATATGCTGTCTCACAGGTGACCTGAATCCAGCTCGCTTTGAAGTTCTGTGTCAGTGATCTTGCTAGTGATCAATTTGTGGAGCTTATATCATTTCTAAAACTTCCTCTCTGTCCAGGGAATTGCAGCAGGCCTTTTCTCCTCTCCATGATGTGGTTATGATGCCACTGTAGGGCTAGAGAAAGTAAAGTGCTGACGTCAGCGAATGCATCTGGCATTTCCTAATCCTTCCTTAAAACTATCCATTTATTTACCAAGGGATGCCTCCATGTGCACCAGCGGGCTAAGATTTTCTTAGTCATGAATTATTATAGTTTTAATATGTAACACGCCAGAAGTAGCATCATTAATTAGCTCATGCCGAACAATTCTTGTTGCTCAGATCATTTTCAGTGTCACGAAAGTCAAGAGAGTAGATTTTCTGAAGACACATTCAAATCCATACTTCCAATTAAAAATAGACAGACACGGCTGTGTCAAGCTTTCAGTATGTCAACAACGATCTTGACTTTTTAACAACATACAGTACTGTACATACTTCTCTGGAAGAAAACCTTTAACATTCATCACCAGTAGTGATTTGAATTCTGCTACTTCGTCTGGCACTACTTTGTCACCCTCAGGCATAGTTTACGTCAGTCAAACAGTGGCAGGATGTGAAGTCTGGACAGGCCCTCACTAGATCTTCACTAATGATAGGATTCTATGACATTACATTATCTTGATTGATTTATTCCCCAAAAACCTGTCTTTCACACAGCTATTCTTTGACTTTCCTAATGATGTGATTTTCTATTCAGGTTGTGACCTATCCAAATGCCTTCTTTTTCATATTTCATATTGATATTTCCATGTTCAAACGTCAACTTCCAGTCCCTCTGCCTTCGATATCTACACCATATTAGTCTGAGTGGACTAATTAAAAAGGACTGCATGTGTCAACAGAAATACATTATCATGCGTCAATGGATTTCACCATCGATACAGTATTTGAAGCAAGTGTGAATGTGATCAGAAACACTACTGAGCAGAAACTATTGCTATTGTAATGTTTGGTTTGTTGGCATATTCTTAGGTACTAATCTGTACATTTCCAGATCGGAATTCTCCAAAATGAACTACACACCAACAGAAACAGATTTTTTTTTTGTCAAACAACGATCAGATCCTTACAGTACATTGTCTACTCCTCAAATGAAATCCCACTAAATTCCATAGACACATGTACTCCCACATTGCTGCTCTATAACATTCACTTCACTAAATTGATTGTATGAAGCTGAATTATTAATAGCTAAATGATTTTTCAAACGCTCTATGAAAGTTTCCAGACTTACATCTTCATGTTGTTAACTTGTGAATTAAGGACTGCCCGTGATCCAGGCCTTTACATGTGTTGAGACAGTAATACACCTAGACCAAGACACCAACGTAGCTCTGCTCTCCGATCCTAACATGGCTCAAAGTGGCTAGGCTGGATTATAAGGAAAGCCCTGAGCTCTGCGTTTGTTGCTTGTGTTCTACGTATTGCTCTAAGCCTGAAGCAGCAGACACAGGATCCCACAGCAACCATGGGGATTTGAACCTGGAAAAGTGATTTCAACTGCAGACGTATTACACTAGGACAGGCAAAACTTTTCAAGACAATTTTCTGACCTACAAAAATCCTATCGTCTCGCACTCTTGTCTGATCCTCTTTGGGCATGTCGACCGGTGCAACGGGATGGTACCTTTAGTATTATTTGTGTGGGTTACTAAGTTGAAACCATCCAAGTAAACAGAACCCTACCAGTTTAAAGGACAGTTTTGACCATGAAACACATCTGAACTTATAAATGTACCGGTGTCCTGTTGGTAATAACCAAAATAATTAAACTTAAACTTTAAATGCCATTCCCCTTTATTAGTTTGACTTTATTATGACATAGACTGTTCAGTAGTTCCTTAATGAATCTAACCAATGTTGATAAAATTACTGGAAATACTGTTTTCCCTGTGTAAAATTGAAATGAAGTGTTGGTAGCTCTATATACAACATATTATTGGGCCTCCGCCAGACTATTGATGTCTGAGATCCGTTGGGGATACAACACATCTTCTTTACCTCTCTGCCAACTGACAGGTCCTTCAGGATTACGTTTAGAGGTGGATAAGATGGGAGTAATAGTTTTAGAGTAATAGTGTTACAATGTGCGTTAATGCTTCAGAACGAACACTCTCTGCTGGTTGAACAGATGAGATGTGGCAGCAGACAGCCTCTGTCATGAACAGTTAGACACGCTTCATTACTCCAACCATTCCCTCTCTGTTTATGATTCAGTGATACCTGTGGACACCGCCAGTCACTGGACCATATTTCCAGTTTACATAGCTTTACTCACGGAAAGGGCATCTGTGTTTACTTGCTTGAGTAGTAGTTGCACAGATTAATTCAAATTAGACAGAATATTTGAGAACTCCTTTAGTTTGTGTGCATGTAATTACTGCCTTCCCATAATGCTCTGTTAAGCCCCAATGAGAGGGTATGAGGAGAGGGGCGTGTAAGGTTCTAGTTGGTTTTCTGAACAAAAACAAATTAGTTTAATGGTATAAACCCATTTGAGTGCTTTGATCAGGAAGCAAGGAATGTAGGGATACTTTTTTTCACTTCTGAATTAACACCCCTACTTTATTAAGCTTCTCAAAAATTGGACCTAACAGTAAAGTAGTTCTAACGCTGCTAGTCCTAAAAGCTACAGGGATTTTAAAAACGGTTTCAAAATTCTGCTTTTCTTTTTACTTCATTACGTTACAGTTTGCCTGTGGTGTTTGAGTGAATAATCTAAAGGAAAGATGTGGAGATGTAAGCCTCAATTGAACCATAGATGAGGGTGGTCGAAAGAAGTGAACAACAACTTTTCAAATAATGGCTGCCCATACACTATACTCTCTTTCACAAACCATGTCTGTATTTCTAAGAATCAGCAAGTCCCATTCTTCTTGCTGCTTTTTTAAAACCATTTTGTAAACAGCCATTTTAAGCCTTGGAGTTTAAAGACAGAGGTATACACAAGCCAACCAGAGCACCTGGGTAGACGTCAGACGAGGAGTGTTTTGTTGTGTCAGTGCCATGTAAGATGTGCTCCACTCTCTAGATCATTCAGACTTTCATTATTAATTCAAAAGGAGAGTTTTCCTTTCATGTCCTGCAGTCTATTAAAAGATAATAAGTTAACCATACAGGGAGGTAAACGGTCGACAGACCTTTTGCTCACTGAATTACCCAGCCCACATGCTTCTCTGGGATTGCGTGATACTCCGCTCCTGTTTATCGTCCGGCATTGCCTAATGAAGCAATTGCTCCCTGACACCTAAAGTAAGAAACAATAAGCACTCTCAATCCCACAAGGTTAATGGGATATTTTATAAAGTGAGAGTTGCACAGCCACTTTCCAGTTAATACTCTGGAAAAATATGAGGAGAAGGTAGCGGAGATACGATAGGCAGCAATCAGGGAGACATCACTAGGACTGAGGGAGGGTTGGACACAAGAACATTAAGTAGAGAAGATTTTGAAATGAATTGAAATGGTGGCGCTTCACACAAGCCAAGCGTCTCTGTTTTGATGGAGGTGAGACCAATGAAAATGGCCCGCTCTACACACAAAGGCGGGAGGGGGTAAGTGGGGAGAGGGGAGAGCAAAACCTCTCCAGAGTACCAGTGCTCTGTGCCTTTTGCAGGAGAGGAAAATACCATCAGGTCAAAGGGTAATGAAAAAGAATAAGCTGGTTCAGTGTATCCAGAATTAATTCATTTGATCCTGAGACCTGCTGTGTATTATCTGCAACCCAGCAGCAGCAGGTGGTCAAATGACATTTACTAGAAGAAAGTATACCTAGACACACACATGCATGCACACACAGATGCACACACAGATGCACACACACACAAATATGTTCTCTTGTTTTTGACCTGAATTATATTTGCTTTGATCTAACCGTTATGAGTGCCTGAACATTTAATTATCATTATTAAAGCTTCAGCGGTGAAGATACACACATTAAGAAATACATGTTAGCACCCCTGCGGTTGCTGATGTTTATATTTGTTTATTACTTTTACATACAGAAGACTTAAGACAAATGGCATTTGTGACCTATGTCATTTGAAACTATCATTTAAGCATCTACAATCACTTATGGACACACTCTATTCATAAAGACAAGTCCAGCTCATTGAATATTGCAATTCAATATATTTGTTGAACTGACCAATGCAGTCAATGGCCAATGGGCACTAAGTACAGTGCCTGTACTCAAACCAGTTCAGAGGAGTGGGTCTAGGCCTCTAATGAACTGTGAAATTACGTTACATAAAGCAAAGACTGTGCTGAGATTGTCGTGGTGCCTAGTGCTATGAAACTGACTATAGGATGAGGAGGGTCAGGGCTACTGATCTAACTTAAAGCTAGGTGAATGAGAAGGAGACACTACAGCAGTGGGTTTGGTAGCTTACCTCGCTGTTATTGTTTAATTTTAAGAACTTCCTCGAGATTTGAGATTTAATGGATGTGTGGATAGCGATGGTTGGCTTCCCTCTTCCCTAAATAGGGGGGAATCGTTAAGCAGGGTTTCAGGTGGGCAATTGGCGGATGAGAAGAGGGGTATGTGAAGCCAGCACATGATTGACATTGTAAGAAGGAATTCTGGCTGACGCGGTGAAACCGGGCTCTTCTTGGAGGGATTCACTAGGATTCACTAGGATTCACTAGGATTCACCTGCCTTTCATTATTTCACTGCGCTGAAAAGTTACTGGCAAAATCCCAGAATTTCAAGTATTATACATTTAACAATACATTATAGAAAGTACAGAACATGAGACAAAGTACGAGTGTCCACAATGTGGACAATGTTTGAATTGAATTGTCTTACAGCATGTTATGTTCTGTTTGATTTTAGTTAATGGGGAGTTGAGCACATTTGAAGCACCTGCCCTTTCAGACTCATTCCCCCTGATGTAATGCTCACAGGTATGGGTATGGAATTTTTTATTTTGTTGTTCCTTCTCAGTCTTGAATGACTCCATCAATATCTGCTGTGATTATGTAGCAACTAAAACAGACTCAAGTATTGTTAGCTCTTGCAAAAAAAGGAAAGACACTGAACTTCTTATCACACTCAATTGTTTCTACCTGTAGATAAGGCTGTGGCGGGGCCGTGCTTTTATAATACTGTTTACTGAGATCCAAGGGCAAGTGACTCAGCTGGCTCTCTGGTAACAACTGGGCCAGCTCATCTTGTTGCGAACAGGTGGAGAGCGTTGAGGCAGAACACACTCCCTGATTCGGGTCACTGTGGTTATTTAACTTATTTTTATTTATTTTTCTCCAGTGAGACTCCAACAGTCCAACACTCAACCCTCATTTCAACGATTACGGTCCCCCTAGGCCCGTGGGTGGTGCAGATAATTTGCTTAATTTTTTGCCATTCACTTTTAGGACATGGATCAAAGAGCTGTTAAATTGCACTGACGTGGCTACTAGGAGTGACTGAGAGAGACGCATTGAGCCCTCTAGCTGAGGGAGGAGGCTCTAGTTCACTAATATGTGTATGCCAGAAGAAGATGGAGCCACCTACTCATTCCAAACCAGGCCAAACTCCATTACTGACTGGATAATAGTGACATCCAAATCACATGACATCAAGGGAATATACACTACATTCGTGCACAAGTACGTTTCTTCAGTATTTTCGCATATATAGTCCCTAACATGAAGATAAAGTACTGTGTATTACAAACTCATACAAGCTTCTCTAAACCTGATCTCACTCTGGTCCAAAAACTCATTCAAACTTGAGATCAGCGGTTTCTCTCTACTGTCTTTCCACAACCTTTTCTTCTTGCTAATTAAAAAAATTAGCTACATAAATCATCAACTTACCAGAGAGTATGATCATAAAAAGCACCATTCGAATGATGCAATTAGCCATACGACTCCGATGAGAGATATGCAATCAAAGTATAAAGGCAGCAGTGAGTTGGGGGAATGAAAGCAGGAGTCTTCAAAGAGCTGGAGCCCATTGAAAGCCCAGGAGATGGAGCTGGTGCATGCTGCTGGAGGGTGGGATCAGTTGTCTTCTTAGGAGAGAAGTGACAGAGCTCCTTCTGGACTAGAGGACACAGGGAACCAATAATCAGCAGGGATTGTGTGTGTCTCTCTCTCTCTCTCTCTCTTTTGTCTTAAAAAGTGCAAGAAAGTAGAGGGGCCTGTGAAGTAATTAAAAGTGACAGTGTGACCTGTCACTTGAAAGAATAGGACACTCCAAGTACCGAGTCAACAACTAAAATGTTGATAGGACAGCGTTTTGAGATGAACCTCCATGTCAACTGGGCTTTATTAGCTAGTCCAACAATCAAGGGCATTTATAAAAGGAAGAAACAGTTTTATAAAAGGAGGAAGTTCAAAAGAGTGTATGTCTAATAGCAGATAGGCCTTTTTTAGAGACACAGGTAATGTGCCTCTCAATCTTTAATCACACAAATGGTCTGATTTCTGCACTAGATGCCAATTTCTGAATTAGATTCCAGTCTAGGGTATTTCAGAAAATGCTGTTTGTCTCCTCAGCTCTGAAATAACCACATGGTAGGAAAGTGACAGGAGTCATTACAGGCAGCCGCTAATGATGAGAATGATCACCTAGCTGAGAGAGGAAAAAAGTGTGCTTTCAAGTCTATTTAGACTCTTACAAATAACAGATAATTGCTGCTGCTTTAGCACATAAGCCTAATTGTGTTTACTGTGTAAATCAAGTAGCCTATGTGGTAATTAATGTGATATTTCTCTAAGCATTAGTCTTGTGGCCTCTGTTTGTCAGAGTAAGACAAGATGAAGAATATTGGCATTGCAGTTAATATAGCAGTGGTGCATAATAGGAGATATTCATTTATTAAAACAATGTTCTACGCTAGACTCTGGTGCCCAGAGGACTCTTATATCCTGAGGGTCAAAAGGTTGCAATGCATTTAAACTAGTGTAGTTTACCTGGAATTATGCCTCATTATGGTGTCGTAACAGCTGTGGGAAGAGTGCTTTAGCGACAGGTTAACTGGAAAGGTCACAAGCACACACACAAGTGCAATCCTATTTTGAGAATAAAGCATAAAAAAGAAAAATCCCATTGATAACATAACAAGAGCTGAAAACACAACAATGAGACCAAAATGTATTCCTCGACACATCTAACATCTGGCTTTTTGGAGATGTTTGCAACATCATGAATGTGTGAACAAGGTATTAGTATTGTCATTCTCTTATGGAGGAAGTGTTTCATTAACACGTCCCAAAAATGTAAATGATTCAAATTATGTCTCCTATAAGCAAGTAGTGAAACAAACATATTCCTTAGTTATTACACTGACAAAAATAATACCTTCTTTGTATTAGACATGTTGTTATAGTTAAACAAATAATTATAGAATCCAATCACATTTCAACAAATCCTTACTTTAAACAAATTCAAACAAATATAACAAATCCTTACCAAACAGCCTTGGGATCACATAATATCAGTTTATTCTCAAAAAAAACATAGTTGACTTTGCATTACATGGCTTTTACAACAACACAGCCCATTACAGGCACTGTACTTAGTGCAGCATTGTCAATACAAGTGTGGTTAAAAAGTGCGTAACTTTATCTCTTATTTATGACATTTCTCTTCTAATATTCATTTTTTTTCGTGTATATATATATATTTGCATTTGAGGTTGGCAACAGAGCCTAGAACACATAAAATATTTGTTTTCAAGTTTGGATAAATGTCTTCTGGAATGTTCTATTCCAGCGCCGATAAGCGATCCTAACAACTTGGGGCTCCAAGCTTTAATATTGAACTCCTGAAATCTCATAGCCTTCAGATACTGGCTTCTGCTATATGAGACATCCAGCAAAATCAATGGAAAACAACTTGTTTAGGCCTGTACAGAATACTAAATGCTGCTTTCACCTTTGCTTTCACTCTGATCACACACCCGTTGTACATTAGCAAAACCTAATAGTCTTCAAGTGTAGCAGATGTTCTCTTCATAAACTATATTCCTGCCTCTGTTCCATTATGGACTTTGTAATTGTCAGACTATTAAAGGACTTTGCTATTGTCAGACTATTTAATGACTTTGCTATTGTCAGACTATTAAAGGACTTTGCTATTGTCAGACTATTTAAGGACTTTGCTATTGTCAGACTTAAAGGACTTTGTAATTGTCAGACTATTAAAGGACTTTGCTATTGTCAGACTATTTAAGGACTTTGCTATTGTCAGACTATTAAAGGACTTTGCTATTGTCAGACTATTTAAGGACTTTGCTATTGTCAGACTATTAAAGGACTTTGCTATTGTCAGACTATTAAATGACTTTGCTATTGTCAGACTATTTAAGGACTTTGCTATTGTCAGACTATTAAAGGACTTTGCTATTGTCAGACTATTAAAGGACTTTGCTATTGTCAGACTATTTAAGGACTTTGCTATTGTCAGACTATTAAATGACTTTGCTATTGTCAGACTATTAAATGACTTTGCTATTGTCAGACTATTAAAGGACTTTGCTATTGTCAGACTATTTAAGGACTTTGCTATTGTCAGACTATTTAAGGACTTTGCTATTGTCAGACTATTTAAGGACTTTGCTATTGTCAGACTATTAAAGGACTTTGCTATTGTCAGACAATTTAGTGATTCTGCTATTCTAAGACAGTTTAATGACTTTGCTATTGTCAGACTATTAAAGGACTTTACTATTGTAAGACTATTAAAGGACTTTGCTATTGTCAGACAATTTAGTGATTCTGCTATTCTAAGACAGTTTAATGACTTTGCTATTGTAAGACTATTAAAGGACTTTGCTATTGTAAGACTATTAAAGGACTTTACTATTGTAAGACTTATGTATGATGTATGATGCCAATAGAGCAGATGTCCACATGATAGCTAATGATGTCCAGTACATGGATCATACACAGTATCTATCTGCAACCATATTGACTTTGTCACACTAGGGCACATTTGCTTGCCCTGTACCCTCTTCAGTTTTGGGCAAAGAGAGAGGGAGGGGGCTTTCAAGGGAGCAGGCAAGGGATTATGGGTCGATGATCTTAGGTAAACCAGAATCTACAGGGTGCATGATATGTTTTGACCTTCATAAAATATTGATTTTCTGTTCACCTGTGATCATGCAGAGGACAAATAATAAAATAAAACGCTTTGAAGTTGTGCAGTTGTGTGTCACATTGTTTCACAAACACAGTAGCTTTTTCTTATGCAACCAATTCTAGCAGAGAATGTATCATTATAATTGGAATGCAAGGACCATAGTAATCGCTGTAGTTATTTAGCAAAATAATTGGATCAACATCAACACTGTGCCAAGCATGACATGAGCAGACTAGTATTTTCTTCTTAAATGCATAAAGTGGGCTGTCATATATTGATTGACAGGATCCCATGTCAATCAGAAAATATGAAAATTGTATGAATACTGTATGAGTGACATTCTGTTTAGAATACTGAGCAGTCGGAAAATCTGTTGGATTCAAAGACAGTATGTTAAATTCCCCAGATACTTCCAAACACAGGGTACAATAAGTGCACAGTTATTGCTGTATTTTCAGCTTGCATACTCTGAAGTGGGCTTACTAGCTCACATATAGATGAACCCACTGTGTGCTAGATTCTATTAGTCTAAATTCTAGTAAATTTATGGACCTCAACACTGAAATGATTGTGGAGGAAGTCAGGAAGTGGTTAACATAATCCATGGCATGTATCTATTTTGTCTTATCTTACATAATAATAATTACAGATGAAAATGTGTACTTTAGATGATGTGTGCTTTGTTATTATTCACTACATCTGGAGAGTTTTATATAAGAAAATAATTAAGTATATTTGAAATTCAGAACAAAGAAAATAACTGTAAATCCGAACGTCACGTAAAGAGTGGGTTTTGCATTGATCAGCAAAGGTTAAGTAGAAGATGTTGATGAATCTTGAGAACTTTGATAAATGAATATTGATTTTATTTTTTTTAAATTATCCTGACAATTATAGCTGGGCTAGATAATTCCCTCTAGACGAGAGCAGAGTGCATCTATTTTTGAAGCAGCTTTAATATTGTTGAAAATAGTCTTGGGCAGCAGTCCTGTATGAATCCTTCAGAACCTTATCTCTCTTCTGAACACCCCACCAAATTATATTAGATACACAAGAGGGCTTGACGCCGTGAGCCATTGTGGAGAAAGCAATAAATAGCCTGGCAATGTCAGAGATGTCATAAATCAAAATTCAGAAATGGCTGAATGCTGTTGGACATTTTCATCTCCAATACTGTTTTATCCCGCTGAATAATGAATAAATTAGAGAGATGCAAGGCAGGGGGGGAGTGTTTGAATCTACAGTACATGTGTGTCTTTACCATTTATGTTTATGTGTATGCATACCGGCGGGTGTGTAAATGTGACCGACCGGCTCGATTCGGTGTTACGTAGCAACATTCGAAAAGGTGTTTTTTACATTGGATAAAAGTAAAGACTCAGAGCTAGAAAATGGTATATCATACACTATAGTTGCGGAACAATGGGAAAGTAATTCTGCTTTGAAAGTTGACAAACTTGTCACCTCAGTTTTGAGAAAATGGCCCGTAAATATTTTGGTACACCTACTAGAAAGCTCTTCTTTGTCTACACCCATTCAGCATCGTTCACACCCTCTTAAGCTTTAGCCCCACCCAGCTCTTTAACTTCTTGACGCTACGGGATGTTAGCGGGATAATTGTCATCAACAACCGTTGAATTGCAGAGCGCCACAATCAAATAATATTACTACATTACTACAAATATTTATATTATTATCACAAGTACAATATAGCAAAACACAGCTTGGCTCTTTGTTAATACACCTGTCGTGTCAGATTTTGAAAATATGCTTTACAGCGAAAGCAATCCAAGCGTTTGTGTAAGTTTATCGATCACTAGACAAAACATTATGAACACCTAGCATCACAGTAGCTTGGTCACGAAAATCAGAAAAGCACTTAAATGAATCGCTTACCTTTGATGATCTTCTGATGTTTTCACTCACAAGACTCCCAGTTACACAATAAATGTTCCTTTTGTTCCATAAAGATTATTTTTATATTTGTTTTGGCGTGAAGACTGTTTTGCCCCATTGAGGAAGTGATCGGAAAAGCAATCTGGTTGATATCCCTTTAAATGGAGCGAAGGCAGGCTATGGAACATGGAGCTTTCAAAATAGAAGCCACTTCCTGGTTTGATTTTCCTCAGGTTTCGCCTGCAATATCAGTTCTGTTATACTCACAGACAATATTTTGACAGTTTTGGAAACTTTTAAGTGTTTTCTATCCTAATCTGTCAATAATATGCACATTCTAGCATATGGGCCTGAGAAATAGGCTGTTTACATTGGGAACATTATTTTTCCAAACATAAAAATAGTGTCCCCTAGCTGAAAGAGGTTAAGAATTGACATGTCAGGCCATGTGCTAAACAACCAAAGATTTCAAGACTAAAGGCTGGTTTACGCTACGGGTGTGTTCATTAATTTAATCTGGAGTGCCAGAGTGTGCTCTGGGCTCTGGGTGTTCTTAAACTCAGAGCATTGTCAGATTGCCGTTTGTAAAATCAGAACCTTTCATTCTTGGGGCGTTCAGAGCGCACACTGGATGATCTGGCCGAGTAGTAGGGTTGATCCGAGCGTTCTTATCTAACAACAGCAGTCAAGAACACAAGCTAACTCGCTAACATTGGCAGCTTGCTAACTACTTCCAGACACAAATGAGAGAACAGCTCACTCTGACCATTTTATTCACCGTAGCAGAGCTTGTTAGGCTGTTTTTTGTGTTGGTGTTGGTGACTGCAACAATTGGTGCTGGCAACAATTTAATTGCGCTTTTTGCGCTTTTTTGCCAACGTTTACTGACACCTGCCATATTCAATGGGTGTGAGTTCATAAAAGTTTGTCAGTTATTCTGCACTCTGGCAAACTCAGACGAGAGTTCTCTGAAATCGGAGTAGACAATTTACAAGCTACGTCTATTGACACGACAGTTGTTGCAGTGCCATCATGAACATTATATGGAAATGGTTAATTGCATAGTGTAGGCTTTTGTTTAGACATGTAGCTAGTTAGCTAAACAATGAACCATAATCACAACTCATAACATTACTACCCTGCATGAATCTGCAGGTAGCTAACCAACCAGGTTCAATGTTGGCTACCCAAAATTAGGCTATAACTAACAATGCAAATGGCTCTGAGATACAAATAATATTACTACACAGATCATACAAATAACTTTAGCTTGCGAGCCAGCCAGCTAACATTAGCTTGCTAGCTAACAGTACACTAACTTGAAATGAAAACAACTTTCTGACAAAATTAGAAATGTGTAATGTTTTGAAAATGTACCTAGCTAGAGTCTCTTACCTATATACATGGATGGATGCTTCTACCTCTCTGTCATGGATGACATTGTTGCCCTTAGTTTGAAGATGTTCTGTAATCTTCAAGACAGGTGTTTCTATTTTCGACCGACTGCAGGTCTGCAATCACACACTAGCCTTTTCTCCATCTCCTTAGCAGTCATACTCTAATTCCACGTTTACGTTCAAATGGCTCTCGCGTGAAGTTGTGAAGCGTGACACGCGTCGTTTCCTGAATCGAGTCACATATGTGTGTGTGTGTGTGTGCATGCGTGCGTGCGTGCATGCATGTGTTTTTGTGTCTGTGTGCATGCATGTGTGAGTAGGCCTATGCGTACTTAGCTTACAATGACTGTAAAGTGAGACAGGCAAGGGCCAGGTGTGTATGGACAGTCCTAAACATGACCCACACTACAAAGGCTACATGTCTCACAAAGGATTCACATTTCCCACTGTCAAGACAATTTACAAATCAGGCAGACTCTCTATGCGGAAGCACTGAGGAGGATCGGGATGGTTATTTCCAAATCTGTCACGCTTTCATGACAGTGTGATACTCTCCTCTGTGACTTAGCTGTGGTGTCTCAGAGCCTCTCTGCCTTTGAAAATATTTCCCAATGCCAACCCACCCCAAAATAATCATTCATTGTATTCTTATTTTGTAGCAAGTCATGTCCGTGAGTAAGTGGCAATAACATGAACATTGACTATGATGATTGCAGTTTTCACTCAACTGTGGTTTATCTTCTGACTCGGGGAGCTGTTCTCTGCTGTATTTCCAGCTCATTGCTTCACACTTCCCGCCTCCATCACACACATGCACACACACATGCGCACGAGCACACTCGCACACACACACACACACACGCACGCACGCACGCACGCACGCACGCACGCACGCACGCACGCACACACACACACACACACACACACACACACACACACACACACACACACACACACACACACACACACACACACACACACTTACATTGACAGGGTTGCTCTTCTCTGTCAAACCAGGCAGAACACTCAGAACACAGTGTGCCACACTGTACAGCATAACTATGTCTAAACTCTGCCAAAGCTAAGTGGTAACAGTCATTTTCTTTCAACTGAGTGTTCAATATACTTCTGAGTTAATGTACCAAGGGTGACTTTGTCCTCTCATTTATTACTTGATCCGCAAACAATCTATTCAATTTACACTAACGCTCAAAAGTTTGGGGTCACGTAGAAATGTCCTTGTTTTTTAACGAAAAGCAAATGACATCAAATTGATCAGAAATACAGTGTAGACATTGTTAATGTTGTAAATGACTATTGTAGCTGGAAACGGCAGATTTTTTATAGAATATCTACAAAGGTATACAGAGGCACATTATCAGCAACCATCACTCCTGTATTCCAACGGCACGTTGTGTTACCTAATCCATGTTTATAATTTTAAAAGATGAATTGATCATTAGAAAATCCATCATAGCACTGAGACTGCACTTGTGAAGGTGGTAAATGACCTTTTAATGGCATCAGACCGAGGCTCTGCATCTGTCCTCGTGCTCCTAGACCTTAGTGCTGCTTTTGATACCATCGATTCCCACATTCATTTGGAGAGATTGGAAACCCAAATTGGTCTACACGAATAAGTTATGGCCTGGTTTAGATCTTATCTGTCGGAAAGATATCAGCTTGTCTCTGTGAATGGTTTGTCCTCCGACAAATCAACTGTATATTTCGGTGTTCCTCAAGGTTCCGTTTTAGGAGCACTATTGTTTTCACTATATATTTTACCTCTTGGGGATGTCATTCGAAAACATAATGTTAACTTTCACTGCTGTGCGGATGACACACAGCTGTACATTTTAAATGAAACATGTTGAAGCTCCAAATTGCCCTCGCTAGAAGCCTGTGTTTTAGACATAATTAATAATCAATTAATCTTGATGGTTGTACAGTCGTCTCAAATAAAACTGTGAAGAACCTCGGCATTACTCTGGACCCTGATCTCTCTTTTGAAGAACATATCAAGACTGTTTCAAGGACAGCTTTTTTCCATCTACGTAACATTGCAAAAATCAGAAACTCTCTGTCCAAAAATATTGCAGAAAAATTAATCCATGCTTTTGTTACTTCTAGGTTAGATTACTGCAATTCTCTACTTTCCAGCTACCCGGATAAAGTACTAAATAATCTTCAGTTAGTGCTAAATACGGCTGCTAGAATCCTGACTAGAACCCAAAAATTTGATCATATTACTCCAATGCTAGCCTCCTTACACTGGCTTCCTGTTAAGGCAAGGGCTGATTTCAAGCTTTTACTGCTAACCTACAAAATCATAACATAGGCTTGCTCCTACCTATCTTTCTGATTTGGTCCTGCCGTACATACCTACATGTACGCTACGGTCACAAGACGCAGGCCTCCTAATTGTCCCTAGAATTTCTAAGCAAACAGCTGGAGGCAGGGCTTTCTCCTATAGAGCTCCATTTTTATGGAATGGTCTGCCTGCCCATGTGAGAGAGGCAGACTCGGTCTCAACCTTTAAGTCTTTACTGAAGACTCATCTCTTCAGTGGGTCATATGATTGAGTGTAGTCTGGCCCAGGAGTGTGAAGGTGAACGGAAAGGCTCTGGAGCAACAAACCGCCCTTGCTGTCTCTGCCTGGCCGGTTCCCCTCTCTCCACTGGGATTCTCTGCCTCTAACCCTATTACATGGTCTGAGTCACTGGCTTACTGGTGCTGTTTCATGCCGTCCCTAGGAGGGGTGTGTCACTTGAGTTGGTTGAGTCACTGACGTGATGGCAAAGTGGGTGGGGTTATATCCTTCCTGTTTGGCCCTGTCCGGGGGTATCATTGAATGGGGCCACAGTGTCTCCTGACGCCTCCTGTCTCAGCCTCCAGTATTTATGCTGCAGTAGTTTATGTGTCGGGGGGCTAGTGTCACGGCCGGATGAAGGACTGGACCAAGGTGCAGCATGGTAAGCGTACATTTTCTCTTTATTGAAAATGACCCCGACAAAACAAAGAACAAAACCAAACCGTGAAGCTTTGGGCTATGTGCCCTGAACAAAGTCAAAGTTAACTTCCCACAAAACAGGTGGGGGAAAAGGGTACCTAAGTATGGTTCTCAATCAAAGACAACGATAGACAGCTGCCTCTGATTGAGAACCACACCCAGCCAAACACATAGAAGTAGAAAATCATAGAACATAGACTGCCCACCCAAATCAAACCCTGACCAAACCAAAATAGAGACATAAAACGCTCTCTACGGTCAGGGCGTGACAGCAAGGGTCAGTTAGTTATATCTGGAGTAGTTCTCCTGTCTTATCCGGTGTCCTGTGTGAATTTAAGTATGCTCTCTCTAATTCTCTCTTTCTCTCAGAGAACCTGAGCCCTAGGACCATGCCTCAGGACTACCTGGCATGATGACTCCTTGCTGTCCCCAGTCCACCTGGCCGTGCTGCTGCTCCAGTTTCAACTGTTCTGCCTGCGGCTATGGAATCCTGACCTGTTCACCGGACTACCTGTCCCAGACCTGCTGTTTTCAACTCTCTAGAGACAGCAGGAGTGGTAGAGATACTCTTAATGATCGGCTATGATAAGCCAACTGACATTTACTCCTGAGTTGCTGACTTGCTGCACCCTCGACAACTACTGTGATTGTTATTATTTGACCATGCTGGTCATTTAAGAACATTTGAACATCTTGGCCATGTTCTGTTATAATCTCCACCCGGCACAGCCAGAAGAGGACTGGCCACCCCTCATAGCCTGGTTCCTCTCTAGGTTTCTTCCTAGGTTTTGGCCTTTCTGGGGAGTTTTTCCAAGCCACCGTGCTTCTACGCCTGCATTGCTTGCTGTTTGGGGTTTTAGGCTGGGTTTCTGTACAGCACATTGAGATATCAGCTGATGTACGAAGGGCTATATAAATACATTTGATTTGATTTGATGACTTTGCAATTATGTTAGCACACCTGAAAAACATTGTGCTGATTAAAGATCCATTAAAACCGGCCTTCTTTAGACTTGCTGAGTATCTGGAGCATCAGCATTTGTGGGTCCTCTTGCTCAGTTGTGCACCAGGGCTTCCCACTCCTCTTTCTATTCTGGTTAGAGCCAATGTGCGCTGTTCTGTGAAGGGAGTAATACATAGCGTTCTTCAGATCTTCAGTTTCTTGGCAATTTCTTGCATGGAACAGCCTTAATTTCTCAGAACAAGAATAGACTGACGAGTTTCAGAAGAAAGTCTTTGTTTCTGGACATTTTGAGCCTGTAATCAAACCCACAAATGCTGATGCTCCAGATGCTCAACTATTCTAAAGAAAGCAAGTTGTTTTGCTTCTTTAATCAGTACAACAGTTTTCAGGCTTTTAAAATTATTAACTTGGATTAGCTAACTCAACGTGCCGTTGGAACACAGGAGTGATGGTTGCTGATAATGGGCCTCTATATGTCTATGTAGATATTCCATAAAAAATCAGCCGTTTCCAGCTACAATAGTCATTTACAACATTAACAATGTCTACACTGTATTTCTGATCAATTTGATGTTATTTTAATCAACAAATTATTTTGATTTTCTTTCAAAAACAAGGACATTTCTGATTGACCCCAAACTTTTAATAGTAGTGTATGTTGTAGAGGCTGTTAACTCATGTAACAAATGTATGGGTTTTGTATGGGTCTCTGTATGGGATCCATTCAGAACCATGTATGTTCATGTCTGACGGTTTTTACTTGAGCGTCTCTGCATACTTCTAAATAGTGTCAGCATACACACATGATCTGATAATGACAATGGCTGTCAGGATTTGACATTGGCATCTCAGCCCATATCCTAGTGGGAGTAGCTACGTGAGGAAACGCACAAGACTAAGCAGTGTTTGACAAGAGCAGAGGGACCAGTGGTTAGACACTCAATCAGAAGGGGACAGAAGGGGTACCAAACCTCTGGGGGTCACACACAGCAGCTGTTGTCTGTCATTTTGATGTCCCACCAACCACATATACAGTACCAGTGAAAAGTTGTGACACAGCTACTCATTCAAGGGTTTTTATATATTGTTACTATTTTCTACATTGTAGAATAATATTGAAGACATCAAAACTATGAAAGAACACATATGGAATCATGCGGTAACCAAACAAGTGTAAAACAAATCAAAATATATTTTCAACTTGAGATTCTTCAAAATAGCCACCCTTTACCTTGATGACAGCTTTGCACACTCTTGGCATTCCCTCAACCAGCTTCACCTGGAATGTTCTTCCAACAGCACTTGTTGGCTGCTTTTCCTTCACTCTGCGGTCTAGCTCATCCCAAACCATCTCAATTGGGTTGAGGTCGGGTGATTGTGGAGGCCAGGTCACCTGATGCAGCATTCCATCACTCTCCTTCTTGGTCAAATAGCCCTTACACAGCCTGGAGGTGTGTTGGGTCATTGTCCTGTTGAAAAACAAATGATAGTCCCACTAAGTGCAAACCAGAATGGATGGCGTATTGCTGCAGAATGCTGTGTTAGCCATGCTGGTTAAGTGTGCCTTGAATTAGAAAAAAAATCACTGACAGTGTCACCAGCAAAACTCCCCCACACCATCACACCTCCTCCCCCATGACTCATGGGGGGAACCACACATGTGGAGATCATCCGTTCACCTACTCTGCGTCCCCCGGCGGTTGGAACCAAACATCTGAAATTTGGACTCATCAGACCAAAGGACAGCTTTTCACCAGTATCATGTCCATTGCTCGTGTTTCTTGGCCAAAGCGAATTTCTTATTATTATTGGTGTCCTTTAGTAGTGGTTTCTTTGCAGCAACTCAACCATGAAGGCCTGATTCACACATTCTCCTCTGAAAAGCTTAAATGAAATGCCCCAAGTGGTTGTCAAGCTGAGGATGGGGTTAGCTGAGGGGTAGTTAGTGTCTGCCTGTGCTGCTCTACAAACCCATTGGATTTCTTCAAAACAAAATCAAACCTTCATTTGATACCCAAATGACCAAACCTCTCTTTTAGGTTGTAGTACAAATATATCTGAAACAGACAGCTACACATCCAAGCACACTGAGCTTCTCCTCTCCTCTCTTCCCATCTTATCCTATCTCTCTCATTTTAAACATGAATTTACCCGTCAGGAGAGAACGCTCTTTGATGTGGTGAAGTCTTTTGATGAGGTTAGATATATTTCCCAATCAAATCATAGACAAATGGAGAAAGGTAGTCCCTTCAACCAGGGAGCAGCATACTGATGGAGAAAGGTAGTCCCTTCAACCAGAGAGCAGCATACTGAGGGAGAAAGGTAATCCCTTCAACCAGGGAGCAGCATACTGATGGAGAAAGGTAGTCCCTTCAACCAGGGAGCAGCATACTGATGGAGAAAGGTAGTCCCTTCAACCAGGGAGCAGCATACTGATGGAGAAAGGTAGTCCCTTCAACCAGGGAGCAGCATACTGATGGAGAAAGGTAGTTCCTTCTACCAGGGAGCAGCATACTGATGGAGAAAGGTAGTTCCTTCTACCAGGGAGCAGCATACTGATGCAAGGAAAGTATTTTCTTCCCTCGGAAAGTAAAGTGTCAATAATTTACTACGCTACAACTAAGCAAACTTATGAAATAATGATATGACTTCTGTTTATTGCAAGGCTGGGTTTTATTATTCTACCACAAATAAGAGAGACGAAAGCAGCGAGCGTCTTTAAGTGGTACATTTAAACAATTTTGTTTGCTTGTCTCGTGTCACTCAAATTGGGTATTTAAGGCTCAAGGCTTTCAGGAAATTCCCCTGTGCCAAGCAAGCGACTACTCATGAGGAATATGATCAACCTCACACTGTACTGTTTACTCTGGACTGAGAGAAAGTACATTAGCATGGATTTGCATAAGTTGAATGTTTTTTTTCTCTCCATTAATATTTAAAATGTACAAATTTGGCATCCATCCATATCTGGACATAAGAGACCGTTTCTAGATTGTCCCTGTATTCTCAACATAATGACTTTTCCCCGTTCAGTAGTGAAGTGTGGGAAGTATGTGTGTGATGAGGAGGTGGTAGATTCAATCCCTCATGCTGAGCATTGTCAAGTAAATTTAGGGTTTGTGAGTGTCCATGTGTGATAGCTGTGTAGGTGGTGGTTGCGTTTTTTGTCAAAGCCAAAATGTGTATATATGATATGTGTTTAAATGACTGAGTGGGTGTGTTTCCGACCTGTGCAGTCTAGTCTACGTAGCTACCATGAGGCCTCAGAATGCCAGTAAAAGGGGGGAGCTGAGCCTCGCTGTGCTGCCACAGAGCCGCGGCGGGGCTAATCTCTTTGTGAAAATGCTTATATGCCTTGAGACTCCACATTAGGAGGCCATCCTCCCCTGTCATCAGGGCTTTAATTGCCACAGCCAGGTGCAAACAGCATGTAATCTTGTTTGTCAGCTCTGGCATTTTATTTCTAATTTCGTCCCTTTGACAAGCAATTTGGGAATAGAGACGGATTTGGAAGAGCAGGCTGCTGTACACTGGAGGGGTGGAGTCTGATTTAGGGGAGAGAGAGAGAGAGAGCGAGAGAGGGGGGAGACATAGAGAGAGAGAGTGTGTATGTGTGTGTGAGCATGCATGTGTGTGTGCGTGTATGCTCCCTTCATCACTCCTGCTCTGCCTTGTGATCTATGTATCTGCCCAGCCCCAGTCTTGCCCTGAGGAATCCCTGGCTCAGTGAGTGCAGAAAATGACCATCTTGTTCCTAGGCCTCATGAATAGAAAGCCCTTGCTTTGGCTCATCTGGCTAGAACACTATAGGATGTGAAATTGGATCATTCCTTAGCCTGCTTTTCGTGGACGTTCCCTCCAGGCTTTGTCTAAAGCTCACACAGACAAAAAAAAAAAAACATCACAACAGTAATAATAATACACAATACATATGCAGCGACAACAACATTGCATTGACAGAGGATTGGAGGGCAGTGGTGCCACATCTCCAGCATCGAGATGTGAAGCAGTTGACCGTAGCTGAGGGTTTGAATGAGGTCCCAGGTTGGAGAAGAATACCTTTGCTCCCACAATGCAACAGAGCTGGTGGCCCACAGAGTCATGGGAGCTTGGTCCTGGTCGGGCATGAGCTGCCCTCAAATCCCCTCCTATTGTCCCCATTGTTGTGGCTGATAGTGTGTTTGGATACTCAGGTGCGCCTCCTCTTGTGGCTCACCACGCTCCTATGCCCTTCGGGTGCCCCCGACTCCCCGTCTTCATTTTTGCCATTGTCACATTGTTTAGCATAGGGAAGAGGTCCTTTGTGCAGAGGACCAGGAGGTATCTTCTGCTGTGTCTGTACAGAATGATGAGGGTGTTTTAGTAGCTGGAGTGCTTCTTCTGCCTTAGTATTCAAATGGAGGACACAGCCTTTTGTGAGAGCAGCCTCAGAGATAGAGGGCACGTTTAACAAATGAGCTGATGTAGTTTACTCCATATGTGATGAGGAACATCCATGGAGACGAGAGTGGGAGCATGTGACAAAGAGAAGAAGAAAAGAACAGCAAGTCACCGTGGCACACTGCTCCTGCATGTCTTATGACAACAGCACGGCTTTCTCCATACAACCAGCGACTGCACTGGAGGTGAACGGAATTTAATTTCTCAGTCTACGAAGACAAGAGGGGGATTCAGATGGAATTGTGACAAAGAGCGCAAAAGCTCATGCTCCTGCTCACTTCACATACAGAACATTAGCTGTGTGTGTGTGTGTGTGTGTGTGTGTGTGTGTGTGTGTGTGTGTGTGTGTGTGTGTGTGTGTGTGTGTGTGTGTGCGCGTGCGCATGCGCGTGCGCGTGTGCGTTTGTGTGTGTGTGTGAGTGTGTGTGTGTGTGTGTGTGTGTGTGTGTGCGCGTTTGTGCGTGTGTATGCACGTGCTCTCTCAGGGTGAAGGCAGGGTGCTTCATTTCATTTGAAAGTATACTCTTCCATCTGAAAACTGTGGAGTATAATAAGATTTTTAATTAAGTCCCCTGCTTTATCATGTTTTACAAAGGAGACTGGGGGTGCCATCATGAATGAATGCCATTAATTAATTGTTTTGGAAACTTTTCAGTGTGCTTGATGATAGCGCTTTAATCTGTCTGCAATTTGGGAAGAAATATGGTATTTTTAATTCTACTGAGTTTTTCATTGGCTCACATGCACCAAATCCCTGACCATACCCACAATTCCTCAATTATTGACGTTGTGGTGTTGGTTACTGTTGATTGTAGCCGTGTGGCTTTTTTCTCTGGGAGTGCAGAGTAGCAGTCTGCTGTCCTATGTGCAGTGAAGCAGTCAGCACAGCTCCTTATGGAGCAGAAGCAGCATAGAGCAGAGTGCTGTTTCCCCTCAGGGTAGGTAGAGCTTATCACATGACTGACTGGAGCACCAGGGACATTCTGTACCAGAGGAGGAAGAGAGATAAGGAGAAACCGGCTGAGAAGGAAGACACTCTTCCCATGAGACTGACTGTTTTGGCTTACCTGGACTACTGGGGATACGGTGACTACTGGGGGCATGATGCTGTGACACATGTCTAAGGTGAACTTTTACTTCTTGGCTCTGCTACCCAGAGAGGTGATGCAATCAATGTCATCTTCCATTCAACATATTGTTTGTCATCTGAAACTGTCAATCTGGCCTAATGTTATGTTCTTGAAGACTTGGATATCGGTTCACATATATATGGAAGGAGGGGGAGAACAAGGGAGTTATTTTTCTGAAACAGTGTCTGGGAGGAGGGGATATATGTACTTTTAAACCTCTGCTTGCCAAACTCTCAGCTAAGTGTATTTACTAATTCTGGTCCAACATTCAACTTCCAAGCTCTCATAGATTGCCCAGCTATTACTTTCTACTATCTGGACCCCTCTTCTTCTCTGTCGACCACCACCTACAACTTCAGAGCAATGGACATACTTTCCTATTCCAGCTGTCCCATTTCACCCTTTAAAGCCTCCATCTTGGGTCAATTCAAAATGCATGTCTTCCCACTGAGGTCCTCCACCCAGGAGTCAAAACTTCTGAAGCTGGTTATTGATTGGTTTCTATTGAAGTCTATCGCCTCTGGCTAGAGGCAGGTATTCTATGGTCTTTTGGTTATTGTAATAATTCTTCTTCACATTCGATCAATGTTTTCTTTTGGATTCTGTCTGTCTTGCAAATGCCTTACATTTTTCAACAATGTTGTGTGATATACGGTACATCGCTGGCAGTCAGTCAGTTTGATTAATGAGTACTATACATGGTCATTAAGTTACTGTCATTATTACAGTTTTTCTCAATTGCTAAAACACAATTTCTGAAACCTTGCTCCATTTCCTGAAAACATTAAACACAAAACCTCATCTTCAAGCACTATTTACATAACCTCTGACTCCTCTTGCAAAATGAAACATTCGCCTCAAAACAGTTTTACCTGTGTTCAAAATCAAACACTGCTCTCAAATCATAAACAAAGTGATCAAAATGATATACACTCTCAAGCAGTCAGTAAACAATACACCGAAAAATAGAAAACACATTGTTCAAAACATACAATTCTCAGGGAGAAGTACGTTTTTAATCTAAAATAATATTCATATTTTTCCGTCATTGTATTTTGATGAACGAAAACATGTTCTATCATAGTAGCTCAAAATTGATCAGAAATTACTACTCTGCTTTGCTCTTTGCAATTTTGTTTTTTGTTCTTCCTCCTCCTTCTACCCCTATTTTTACAGTACTGTACCCTGCATCTCACAAACTTGTCCTTTGTCTCTGTGATACTGTAATTCTTGTTCTTTGTTGATATGAACCTGCAACCAGTCAAAATCTATTGAGCAGTCAGTACTGTTAATAAATGGAAAGCACAATGTTCAGGGCCATACAATTTGTCCATTGTACAGTATACAGCCTACAATGCACTGTACTACAGTATCCATTCTCAGACTTTCTCCTTCCCACCTTCAACAACCTGTTTGCTCTCTGAACTGGCTTATATTGGTTGTGTCGCATCATTTGAAACAGGTTAAATTAGTTTTGAGTGGTTGTGTTCAATTAATGACATATGTTCTCTATTTGTATTTGATTGTTGTCACTTGTGTTTACCAGTATGAATGACATGTGCATTAGAGTGCAGAATGTGTTTTGAGAATGAGAATGTGTTTAGAGTTTTGCTGAAAAGTCTAAGTGAGATCTGCAAATTGTGTTTTATCATGTGAAATTGTTTAAGGTATTGACCACAGACTGCATAATTAGTTAAATGAGTCCAGGTAACTGAGAACTTTGTTCAGCCAATGGGTTTTAGTGTTTTAGCAATTGAGAAAAACTGTAATGTCACCTACTTTTCTCATCTGACCCTCAGTGAGCTATGTTCCCCTTTATATTTTGATCAGCGTCTCAGCTCTCAGCTCTTTAAAATGTATTTTTTATTTCACCTTTATTTAACCAGGTAGGCTAGTTGAGAACAAGTTCTCATTTACAACTGCGACCAGGCCAAGATAAATTATAGCAGTGTGAACAGACAACAACACAGAGTTACGCATGGAGTAAACAATAAACAAGTCTATATGCATTGTGTGTAAAAGGCATGAGGAGGTAGGTGAATAATTACAATTTAGCAGATTAATACTGGAGTGATAAGTGATCAGATGGTCATGTGCAGGTAGAGATACTGGTGTGCAAAAGAGCAGAAAAGTAAATAAATAAAAACAGTATGGGGATGAGGTAGGTAAATTGGGTGGGCTATTTACCGATGGACTATGTACAGCTGCAGCGATCGGTTAGCTGCTCAGATAGCAGATGTTTAAAGTTGGTGAGGGATATAAAAGTCTCCAACTTCAGCGATTTTTGCAATTCGTTCCAGTCACTCTAGTGTCCTGGGGTCCCAGCATATCAGAAACCTCAACCGGACCAATGCTTTGGATGGCTCGCCCTTTCATTTCTGAAGCGTACTAAGCGCATGCAGAGCAACTTTTCCTCCTTCTCCAGACGAGTCTCGAGGATGGTCTGAGCCTCCCTGCGATGCCACACGTATTTGTGCCAGAAAAAGGCCAAAGCGATGGGTGCATTGTCCCTGTGACATCGAAGGCCAACACATGAAACGCTTTGGTGTCCGAGTCTGGTCTGCCTTCTCCTTCAGCCTGATTCCTGATCAGGCCCTTCCGTCCTTCAGCCAAAGGATGTGGGAGGCTGGCTGCAGTCCCATGGTGGCCAGCCTTGTCTTCATCCTGTATGCCCTTTAAGCCTGGCGTGCCGCTCAGACTACTATTTACTTTGTGCTGCCTATTTTAGCCATCCATCCATCCATCCATGGATCCGTCCCTCCACTCATCTGCCTGTGTGCCTGGCAGCTATGATACCCACAACTTCTGTCTGGTCTGGTTCAAAGCTCCAGCCTGGAAGTCCCATAGAGGGAGGGATAGGGTCGGGGGCTTGATGTCTGTGGAGAAAAACTGTTGGAGGGATTCTAATGAGACCATAGAGGAGGGGACAAGGTGTAGAAGAGAATGAGAAGTCGTCACGTCATAGAAAATGAAAGTGGAGGGAAGGAAGGACCGGGAAGATAGCTAGATAGATATATGGCGGGATCCATGCAGAGCCTCAGGAGGATTCAGGCAAGAACAGACAGGATTTGGGAAAACAAAACCCCACTGTGATTGACATGAGTGGTGAAAAAACAACCAATCAAAGACTGAGGCTGTAAGTACATGGCATCATAGGCATCAGCACTCCTTTGTTCTCCCCTTACCTGGGCCCAAACAGGATGCATCCCTGGAAGAAGAATGGCTAACTTCTACTACCTCGTGGCAAGTAGCAGGTGATGTCTGCACTCACAACACCATGGGTGCATCCTGGTTCCATTAGAACACATGATTCAATTATCTGAAGTTTCTGAACATGCAAACTTCTCTAAGGTAAGCTCTATTTCCCAATCAGAAATATTAAATGTAATTTTTGAACCATTGCTGATCTGATCATTACAAAGACAAGAATAATGTGTTGTAGTGTTGTAGGTGAGAATATAGCAGTTGATTATTAGGTGACATGACAGTACTGTACACTGAGTATACCAAACATTAGGAACACCTTCCTAATATTGAGTTGCACCCCCCACCCTTTTTTATTTGCCCTTAGCATGGAAAGCTTTCCACAAGGATGCTTCCCACAGTTGTGTCAAGTTGGCTGGATGTCATTTGGGTGGTGGACCACTCTTGAGGAGCACAGGAAACTCTGGAGCGTGAAAAAACTATTAGTATTGCAGTTGTTGACACAAACCGGTGCACCTGGCACCTACCATGGTACCCCCTTCCAAGGCGCTTAAATATTTTGTCTTGCTCATTCACCCTCTGAATGGCACACATACACAATCCATGTCTAAATTGTCTCAAGGTTTAAAAATCCTTCTTTAACCTGTCTCCTCCCCTACATCTACACTGGTTGAAGTGGATTTAACAAGTGACATCAATAAGAGATCATAGCTTTCACCTCGATTCACCTGGTCAGGCTATGTCATGGAAATATAATCAGTGTATGTACAGTTGAAGTGGGAAGTTTACATACACTTAGGTTGGAGTCATTCAAACTTTTATTTCAACCACTGCACAAATTTCTTGTTAATACAAACTATAGTTTTGGCAAGTCGGTTAGGACATCTACCTTGTGAATGACACAAGTAATTTCTCCAACAATTGTTTACAGACAGATTATTTCACTTATAATTCAATGTATCACAATTCCAGTGGGTCAGAAGTTTACATGCACTAAATTGACTGTGCCTTTAAACAGCTTGGAAAATTCCTTGAAAATGATGTCATGACTTTAGAAGCTTCTGATAGGCTAATTGACATCGTTTGAGTCAATTGGATGTGTATCTGTGGATGTATTTCAAGACCTACCTTCAAACTCAGTGCCTTTTTGCTTGACATCATGGGAAAATCAAAAGAAATCAGCCAAGACCTCAGAAGAAAATTGTAGACATCCACAAGTCTGGGAGCATCATTGGGAGCAATTTACAAACGCCTGAAGGTACCATGTTTATCTGTACAAACAATAGTACGCAAGTATAAACACCATGGGACAACTCAGCCGTCATACCGCTCAGGAAGGAGACGCGTTCTGTCTCATAGAGATGAACGCAGTTTGGTGCGAGAAGTGCAAATCAATCCCAGAACAACAGCAAAGGACCTTGTGAAGATGCTGGAGGAAACAGGCACAAAAGTATCTATATCCAAGTCCTATATCAACATACCCTGAAAGGCCGCTCAGCAAGGAAGAAACCACTGCTCCAAAACTGCCATACAAAAGCCAGACTAAGGTTTGCAACTGCACATGGGGACAAAGATCATACATTTTGGAGAAATGTCGTCTGGTCTGATGAAACAAAAATAGAACTGCTTGGCCATAATGACCATCATTATGTTTGGAGGAAAAAGGGGGAGGCTTGCAAGTCGCCGTGAAGCATGGGGGTGGCAGCATAATGTTGTGGGGGTGCTTTGCTGCAGGAGGGACTGGTGCACTTCACAAAATAGATGGCATCATGAGGAAGGAAATTTGGTGGATATATTGAAGCAACATCTCAAGACATCAGTCAGGAAGTTAAAGCTTGGTTGCAAATGGGTCTTCCAAATGGACAATGACACCAAGCATACTTCCAAAGTTGTGGCAAAATGGCTTAAGGACAACAAAGTCAAGGTATTGGAGTGGCCATCACAAAGCCCTGACCTCAATTCTATAGAAATGGTGTAGGCAGAACTGAAAAAAGTGTGTGCGAGCAAGGAGGCCTACAAACCTGACTCAGTTACACCAGCTCTGTCAGGAGGAATGGGCTAAAATTCACCCAAGTTATTGTGGGAAGCTTGAGGAAGGCTACCCGAAACATTTGACCCAAGTTAAACAATTTCAAGGAAATTCTACTAAATACTAATTGAGTGTATGTTAACTTCTGACCCACTGGGAATGTGACGAAAGAAAGAAAAGCTGAAATAAATCACTGTTTATTATTATTCTGACATTTCACATTCTTAAAATAAAGTGGTGATTCTAACTGGCCTAAAACAGGGAATTTTTAAATGTCAGGGATTTTGTAAAAGTATTTGGCTAAGGTGTATGTAAACTTCTGACTTCAACTGTATGTGTAGTATGTATGTATACTCATTATACGGTATGTGTGGTTTATTTGCTAATACTTTGACTGAATTATGTTGTTTTGTTGTGCCTTCCACTATTTCTGTGCATTTTACCTACAGAGTGCATCATACTCCCAAGGCCAACAGATTATGGTGTTGATTTGAGATTGTGAATTAAGCTCCTACCACATTTGCAATCAATAAACAGCAAAGCCATCGACAGGATTTTACGTCCATCCACCTCCTACTGTCAAACGTCCTCCCAAGCTCTGAGCTCAAGCTAACTTTTGGTGGTCAGAAGAAAATGACAATTTTTGGCATGCTTATCTTGATATGCTTATCCTGGTCCCTGGACCAGGAACAGAGATCTTCAGAATCAGAAATGGATTCCTGCTCCCTCAGTCTGCAGTTAGTGAAGCTCAATTTGAAATCCTGGTTTTGGAACTGTCAGATAGACAGAGGTGTGTCCATATCTGCTGAAGGACAGTCAATGAGGCATTGATTTAGAGAACCGGGCCTTTGTCTGAGATGCCCAAGTGATCTAGGGGCCTCATCATAAAAAACTTCTTAGGGCTGAGATCCCGCTAACGGGATCGATATGACAACAGCCAGTGAAAGAGCAGGGCTCCAAATTCAAAACAACAGAAATCCCATAATTAAAATTCCTCAAACATAGAATTATTTCACACCATTGTAAAGAAACACTTCTTGTTAATCCCACCACAGTGTCCGATTTCAAATAAGCTTTACTGTGAAAGCACCACAAACGATTATGTTAGGTCAGAGCTAAGTCACTGAAAAACACAGCCATGTTTTCCAGCCAAAGAGAGGAATCACAAAAATCAGAGATAGAGATAAAATGAATCACTAAACTTTGATGATCTTCATCAGATGACACTCATAGGACTTCATGTTACACAATACATATATGTTTTGTTCGATAAAGTTCATATTTATATCAAAATATCTCAGTATACATTGGCGCGTTTTCAGTAGTTCCAAAAACATCCAGTGATTTTGCAGAGAGCCACATCAATTTACAGAAAAATATATCTGCTATATTGTGCAGTCAACATTATTCAGAAATAGCATTATAAATATTCACTTACCTTTGATGATCTTCATCAGAATGCACTCCCAGTAATCCCAGTTCCACAATAAATGTTTGTTTTGTTCGATAATGTCCCTCATTTATGTCCAAATAGCTACTTTTGTTAGCGCGTTTTGGAAACAAATCCAAACTCACGAGCGCGTTCACTAGGAGCAGACGAAATGTCAAAAAGTCCCGTTACAGTCCGTAGAAACATGTCAAATGATGTATAGAATCAATCTTTATGATGTTTTTAACATAAATCTTCAATAATGTTCCAACCGGATAATTTATTTTTCTGTAGAATTGCTATGGAACAGAGCTCGCTCTCAAGTGAACGAGCGTCACAAGCTCAAAGCATTCTGCCAGATCTCTGACTCATTCCCCTCTCATTTGGCCCCACTTCACAGTAGAAGCATCATACTAGGTTCAAAAGACTGTTGACATCTAGTGGAAGCCTAATGAAGTGCAACATGACCAATATCCCACTGTATCTTCAATAGTGAGTGAGTTGAAAAACGACCAACCTCAGATTTCCCACCATATGAGTTCTGTTATACTCACAGACATCATTCAAGCAGTTTTAGAAACTTCAAAGTGTTTTCTATCAAAATATACTAATACTATGCATATATTAGCAACTGGGACAAAGTAGCAGGCAGTTTATTCTGGGCACCTTATTCATCCAAGCTACTCAATACTGCACCCAGCCATAAGAAGTGTTAAACAGGAACATAATATCAAATAAAATACAAAGCAATTCAAATATGAAGGTATGGTTGCATGATCTGGAACTTTGGTTTTAGCACCAACTACCATATGCAATAAACTCTTGATAAGAGTGTGTATTTCCTGTTTACTTTTGATGTGTTTCCTAATTTAGTACCATGATTGATTATGTTTATTCTCTGATAAGCAGAAAGTCCATATGCAGTCCGCATATTTGATGGAAATAATTATCCTCAAAGACCTTAGTTGGTTAATGAATGCAACGTGACATAGACACTGGCTGTGTGTAGCAGAGACACACACCACGAATGATCCACCATTATTCTATTTTATTATCAGCCAGGTATTGAAATACTGCCACTTAACTACAGATTTAATTTTCACTAATTCATGGCCACTGCTTTATAGGATATACCTGGACTGAGATATGAAGTGAATGTCAAATTAAATTCATAAAGTACAAATATGACGAACAGCGCTCAAAATTGCCTTCCAAAGGCCGTCCCTGGCTGTCAAAGTGAGACGGTTAACTAAGCCATGTTTATTCAGGTTTGTTTAGGATGTATTTTTGTTTGTACGCTTAGATGTGGAGTTTATCAAGTCACAGCGAAATCCAAATTAAGCCAATTGATGCGGCACCAGCTCAAAGCGTTGGCTTGTTAGTTCAACACTGGGTTAGCCGGAAACACTCCAACACTCATTATTTCAGTCCTTTGTTTATTCTGGGTCAAAAATAGTTGCGTGTTTCTGAAAAATGTGTAAATAATCTGTTGGTGGATCTTCTATCTCCAGCACTATTGTATCAGTTGTGTTTGTGTTCCCGGTAGTGTTGGCTGGACTCATAGAGATTAATCAGGCCAACACACAGTCCTCAGTGTGGCCTCCGGTTCTCTACTGGGACTTACTGAATTTTACAGATACCCTGCTTTCTCCATCCCTGACAAACCGTTACGGACAGGCTTCATTTAGCCCTTAGATTGATGAACAGGAGTGATGTTCATAGTCTAGTATTGTGTCATTATCATAGATCAATATTATTAGTTGTTCGCCACAGTCTGTGTTGTGCTCATTTGTTGACTCATTAGCAACAGAGATGCAATTTGTTGATCTTATTTCAATGGACCAGCAATAGTAACTCAGCCTTGTGTCTTCCATTATTTTCTCCCATGGGCATAGTGGTAAATGTTTCACCCCCATCCATCCATTCATCTCCTCCTTTCTGTTCGCAGCGAGGGGCTGAATGTAGATTAAAGCTACTGTACAATGAGCAGCAGTTGATTGGGAAGAACCCGGGCTTCCATGTGATGAAATGGGCTTTAAATTATATAACCTGATGGATTAAGTCCCTCTATTCCTCTTATCGCCCTCAGCCGTGCACATTAGAGTAAGTGCCTTGATCATCCATGTGCGAACCCGCTGGGGAAGGTGCAATACGCCGAGCATATTCCTAGCATCACATGAAACTCCATTTCACGGCCGGCTAACCTGATTGAAAGTAATAGTGGGGCCAGGACGTGATGAAGTGACATACCCAATAACTTTCATTACGTGTCTGTAACCTTGTCCCAACCAGCTAATTCATTTTCCTGTGGCAGTCATATGCCGTCAGTGTGGTGTGCTGCCTTGGCCAGAGAGAAACAAACCTCCATTTCACCTCCCACTGTGGTGCCTGGGAATGAAAATATAACATTGGTCATAGCTGTCTTGGAGGAGTTTTCTTCGTATGGACGATTTAGAACCAATATCGGTTTGCTTTGGAGACATGGATTTTTCTATGGTCGCTGCCTCCTCACCCTTACATAAAACCTCTCCCTCTTCCTGATGAATAGGGTTGCTCTGTCCCATTTCACTGTGATAGTCTAGCCATAAAACCAGCTCCTCTTCAAGGTCTTGATTTAGTATCCCCCAAGGATGTAAACACTATACATTAGAACTTATTCATCAATGGGCTTGTTTTCTATAAGATGTTGTGGGTTTGAAAGAATTGGATGAATGAATAATACATCACAAGACCAGGTCCTAAGATGCCTTAAAAGAAACTAACATGTTTACCAGCATTAGACTTTATGGCCATGTTAACATTTCCACTGGTATCTCCAGTACCACAGAGTGGGAAGGTTGTGTGCCTGTCCTCTGTTGAGTCTTACCTCGAATGCTTGGAATATATTATAGCTTTATTGTATTGATCATGTTATTGCAGCTATATTTTACTTTTTTTTTTTCTTCCAAACCACAATTAAATCGGAGACTATTACTTTTTCCACAGCACAACTCTCTCCAGCCTGGTGATCCATGCAGCCACAGACATGGAGGACAGCATATGAGCACCACCTAGTGTTGGCTTCCCAGAGAGGACAAAGTCACTGCTCAAACAGGATTAGTGTTGGTAAATACAATTCTGGCAAACAAATTTCTTCACGATAGATGCTAAAAAAACGGCAATTCCCCTGGCAGCTCACCAGAAACGACACAGAGGTCAGAGAGCTGTATGTGTCTGACGCAGTGACAGTATTTCAAAGGTCACCGGGGGGGTTTGTGATGAAAATGCGACAGACAACCTTGATTGCAGCAGTAAGACAAATGTGTGTCTCCATGTTAGTTGACTCTTTCATAGCCATTTACCTAGCTTGGGTTGCTTCATCCATTTTGGACTTGCCTCATGAGCTACGTTCAACTATCGTACCCCATCAGAACCCAAAATATAAGCTTGTTTTACTGCAATGTTTGTAAACAAAGTAAATGTAAAAGACCATATAGCCTCAAAACATTGTTAAAACTATAATGTTGATATCATGAATGGTCAGTCCTTGCATCTCTGTTTATGAATTTGTTAGTGGTTACTCATTTCTTCAGCCCCATGCCTCTGCGTTTTGCTAAAACGGGCAGGGATTACACTTTGTTATTGTTTAAAATGCTGATTGCCTCTTTAAAACAAGTGGTATTAGCACAAAACCTTTATCTGAGATGGCAATGAAAGTAGTATTCCATTAAATGCCATCGTTGTTGATTTTGGTTCTTTTATAACATTACCCCTGGGAATATTACCAGATCAGAAATGCTGCATGTTGTCATTATGCTTATTACAGGTCTAATGTATTGTTTTGTCCTTATTGCAAAGATAACTGCGTCATTAACACAGGTTTATGTTTCCTATAGTGTATGTCTGTCATCGTTGACAAAAGCCAGAGTGAGGAAGGACTGTTTTCTCCACCTTCCTAGTTCACACTCCATTCCTCTTCCTTGTATCTATTGTGTTTTCATGTTAACGCTCAAAAATGTCTACATTTGTCACGTACAGTAGAATATCTTCAACTCAGAGTATTTCCTTAATGACAGCATTGCCTTTATGGAGCTGTGGCTCCTCTGTTTCCTCTCCTGCACTGATATCAGATTGTGAATGAGTTCATTGCCTCTCTCTGCCAGTGCCCTCGCTACCTCTTCCCAAACAGTGTCTAAACTACAGACAGCAGAGGAAAGTACAGACACCTCCACTATGGGGCTTTGTTTGGTTTCTGTGTACCTTTGAGACAGGAGCTAAAACACGCTGGTGATGAAAAAGAAATGTCCTAGATTTGGAGGGAAGGGGGCTGGAATAGACTAAGACAGAATAAATGGTATGTATGACAATGGCATTCTGCTTCAGTTGGAGTAGCTCCACTATTTTCTCCCCATCTCTTCTCTCCACATCTCCCAGCAGATGGAGATCCAGCCATGACATAGACTCATAAATCTCCTCTCTCCTCTACCCTGGTCCCAGACTAAGCGCTCAGCCTCCCCAATGGTAGTGGGCATCTGTCTGTCACTGAGCTATGCCCCCCTCTCCCTTTAATAATAAGGCTTTAATAAGGTAGGGAAGTCAGCGTGCCTCTTCATCACGCTCAGCCCCATGATCCCGGCTAGACCACTGCGGCCCCTTGCAATGGGGGAGGAATGGAAGGGGGGCAGAAAGGCTGGGAACGAGGGCTCAGCTATTTCAAGGCTTTCATGCATTATGCTGTCCGGGGCCCGTCAACACATGGTCGTCTTTGCATTTGCCTGTCCTCAATAGGAATGGCTATCAAAGAGAGTGGCTTGATACACAGAAACAGGTGCAAGCAAAGAGCTGAAGCTAATTATTATGACTGCAAGGGGATTTCAAGCCCCTGGACAGTTCCTTTTAGAGCTGTTGGCGATCAACGACAATAGGTCATTTTAGAAGTTACTGATATCTATTGGTTACACTCAACATGATGTCATTGGCATTAGGAGATGATTGAAATGGGGTTTTATAGTCTTTACTTTAGTTAACTTAAGAGTTCAGTGTGGTAGGCAAGATCAACATGGATCTGCTACTTATGCAGCTATTGTCTACTTTAGTGGTTGATTAGTGATCATAAATTCAGGCCAGATTCTTTCTCTCTCTTTCTTATTATTTCTATCCTTCCTCCTCTCCATCCCACTGGCTGGAGTTTTGTCTCAGAGGAGGAAGGAATATAAACACGCTCTAGACCAGAGAGAAGGCCAACAGTTGCATGTCCAGAACATTGTGAATGGGGTGGCCAAAGTGGGACACAGACCAAGTTTAGGGGGAATATAACATTTTGATGATTTTTGTTACAAGGTAGATTTCTTTCAAAGTAATTATGATAGTTCAATGCATTAAATGCTTCAGCTTAGGTTTGGTACATTTCCCTGTTCAAATAAATCAGAAATACATTCCAAAAGTCTTCTTACAGTTTGCATTCAATATTAGAATTGAGCATACATCAGTAAATTCACTTGAAAGTGAATTGTACTGTGACATTTTAGGGGGGGGGTCTTTATTTTTTACGGAACCTCCTATGTGTGCACGCGCTTGCGCATGACCGGAAATGTTTTATGGGCTTCAGAGTAAAGACATGTATTATTATGACCTTTTAATGTGCCAGGAAAACAACCAGTTATGTTTTCATCTGATTGTCAAACAAATCACTTCAAAAAGTAGGTTAAGTCTATTCCAAAAGAAGTCCAGCATCCAAACTCAATTTTGGTGCACTGGAAAGGGAAATCTATTACAAACATCATAGGTGTAATGACCTTCAGCCTACAAAGTGGTGTGTATTCATGGATGCCAAGGAAAGCCAGGCTTCCCCAAATGTTTTGATAACTTCTCATTCAGTGTCTTTCTGTGTTTGTTCGCTCTGAGGCTTTCTTGGTGAGATTAATGAGTCTTGCTGCTGGTGCGTGTTTTGGTCAAGATTTCCATGGGGGAGCGAAGGTCAGAGAGAGCAAGCAGTGGATCATGTACCATTGTACTGCTGCTTTGTTCACATTTCCCATTCAGCTTTCATTTTTACGACTCAAAGGTCAAATCCTTTCAGAGGGAAAGCCGCATAATGACACATAATAATCCATAATTGCCTCACATTTGAAGAAAAGAACACGGATCCTATTGGAGTTTTATTATAACTGGCAAGGAGAATAGTCTACTAAAGGACGGAGGGGAAACTGATGAGATGAGATCATGTGACGAACGGTTAGTGGTAAGGTGCCAGCGATACAGGCACCCCATGTCAATAGCAAGCTCATTATTCTGCCTTGGTCTGTGAACATTGTAAAAAAAGGCAGAGGACTGGAGACTGAAGTCAAAAGCTCCCAGAGTAAATGACTGTAAATCAACTGCATATTCCACTCATCTACTGGGGAGAGGAGGGTGGTAGGGGAGGGTGGGTGGTAGATGTTTGTCGCTTCACAGGGTACGCAAAGGTTTTACATTTCACATCCCAAGTGACTTTTGGATGGTTGGTGTCAGAGGCTTTTGTCTCCTCTTTATTAATGTGGTGTGGGTTGGCTGAGTCTTGGCGGTATGCTGGGGTGGACTGGTTGTCAGCGGGCTGCCTGCTGGATGCCTGCCTCTCTGAACACTGTGCTAATTGAATTCACTAGACCTACTATCAGGGTGCCTAATGAGACAAAGTGGAAGTGAGGTCTGGGGCCTATCGACAACCCCCACCCCTACCAGCTCCCCTCCCCTATCCCTCACACACCAGGCAGTGCCTGGTGCAAAAGCTTCACTCAGATCTGCCTCAGATCTGTCAGCATTCACTCAGATCTGTCAGCATGGGGCTTGTGAAGAGGACCACAGTCAAAGGCCTGGCACACAACAGCCACCCTGGAGCTCACCTGAGAGATCACAGCCGACGTGGACTCTGGACAGGCCACTGCATGCTGCTGGAGAGGCTGAGGTGTTGAATCACTGTAGAATCAGAACAGAGCAGTCTTGTTATTAGTATTAATATCAAGCATTTGTTTTAATATCAGCATCTACAGCAGAAGCAGCCACAACAGTCATCACCATAATCAACATAAGGAATCAGTGTCAGTATCACTAGCAGTAACTACTGAAGGGGTGGAACATTTACATTTTTCACAACAAAAGTCAAAACTGATGATAAGAAAAATCTATGTCAGTTGATATACAGTATTTGCATGTATGTAAGTAGCACAAACATTATTTTTGGAGCTTCATTGTGTGATTGCCTAGTGAGCCCAGACAGCATGAAAAGCAGCGGACCAAGCCTGATGAAAGCGATCCAGCAGCCCACACAAAGGAAGTGTCACGTAAAGTGTTCCTAAAATAAGAGAAACTGAACTAATTACGCTCTGTTGTTGTTTATATGTCATTTGTGCCTCCATGTTTTATTCATCAGGACGCCAGGCGGCTATGCCATTTATTTTTTTCCTCTATTAAATCTCATTTCAAACGGGACCGTTGAGCCATGGAAACGCATTCCGAATCCCAATGAATGTGTTTCTCCATGGTGAAGGAATAAAATATATATCTTTGTGAGAGTGAAGCTTCGGCATGGCAAATAGATTGAGAGGGCTTTCTAAGTGTTACCTGACAATCACTGCCACACAGCAAGCCAGGCCATCTGAGGCCGCGGGTTAAAAAACTGGAAAGAGATTACTTGTTTTGGTACTAAGACACCTGGTTCAGAGTGCCTCCAGAGCACTAATTGCTCAAAACACTTTGATGTTTGTTGTTATTCTGAGCAGGATGCTCCACCATCTTGACAGGCCAAACTTTAAAACATGTTGAGTCCCCAATTACAGAGAAATACAGGAAAGACAGAGTATTAATTGGCTAAGTCAATCTTCTATGGCTCTGGATGGCTTCCCTTGGTCCTCACATTATCTGGTAAGCTGTGCTTATTTATCGAGTGATGCAAACCATGCTCAATAACTACCTGTAGGATCTCTCCCAGTTAATATGCCTGTCATATTCCCTGCAGACTGTGATATGTGTATGGTGTGCACCAGCTTCTCTCCGGGAGTGATCAGAGTCGCTAGGGAATGTCTACCTGTTCGAGCAGCACCATATCAACACCTACCAAGAGCTATAGTAAAGGTTACACATGAATACTGGTAGTGTACATTTTGAAAATAAAAAGTAAGGAAAATTGCAATGTAAGGCATCTCTCCTACAGGTCTACAGAGGATAAGGTCAAACACATGGTATACATGCTCACAATAAACCAAACACACACTCTCCAGGTCTCAGAGCTCATATGAAACCTTTCTACTTTCCTCCACTGGGCTTTCATTAAGCATTTCTGAGCAGCCATCTGGCTGACTCTCAGTTGAAGGCTCTGCTCTGAGCCCAACACCTGATACTGGGATCACAAGGCCTGTCTCGGAGCCTGTCTCAGTCCAAGAGAGAGAAAGCATAAGAGAAAGATAGAGAGAACGAGACAGAGAACATGAGAGCGAGTCAGAGAGAAAGAGAGATAGCGAAAGCATGAGAGAGAGAAAGAGAGAGAGAGAGAGGATGATAGAGAGAGAATTAGAGAGAGAAAGCATGAGAGAGAAAGAAAGAGAGAGAGAGTCAGAGAGAGAGAGAGAGAGAGAGAGAGAGAGAGAGAAAGGGATGTGGAGACTGGAGAGGGAAAGAGAGAATGAGAATGAGAGAGAGAGAATGAGAGAGAGAGAGAGAGAGAGAGAATGCATGAGAGAGAAAGAGAGAGCGAGAGAGAGAGAGAAAGGGATGTGGAGACTGGAGAGGGATGTGAGACTGGAGAGGGAAAGAAACAGTGAGAGAACGAGAGAGAGAACGAGAGAGCGAATGAGAGGAATTGAGAGAACGAAAGAGAGAATGAGAGACAACGAAAGAGAGAATGAGAGAGGGAACGAGAGAGAGAATAAGAGAGAGAGACTGAGAGCTACAGAGCGAGAGAATGAGAGAGCGAATGAGAGAGAGAGAGAATAAGAGAAAGAGAGAGCGAATGAGAGAGACAAAGATGTACTCAGTAGGAGAGGATGTACTTAGAATAAGAAGAAAAGGAGAGAGGAGCGGGGCAATAGAGTAGGGAGGATAGTGTAAAGTGCCCATTGTCTTCTTTCCATCAGGAGCTACTTCTGGGGTAAACCTAGCCAAGCATTTTCTACCTGCAAAACCCACTTTGAAGGTGGGCAAAGCGAAGCCTCTATTGTGGGCGTTGAGTGGAGCTGCACCTCAGCACAATAAATCCCCTACTCAATGCTGTGGGTGTGTACCAGGCTTTAGTCTACGCATTATCCATTTTCTCTTTCCATTTTGGCGTGACAAACCGACTGGCTAAATGCGGAAAGACAGTTTCACCTTAGATACACCTGCATACCTAGTCTGAGGTGATTGGCAAGGCTCTGTGACCAATATAACTTAAGGCTTTACTTAGCATTCCTTTATTCCCAGCAGAAGTGCGTGCACAGGGGAACAGGGTAAAACAACAGTGCAGCTTTCTCGCCACAGGATCCACAGGGGAACAGGGTAAAACAACAGTGCAGCTTTCTCGCTACAGGATCCACAGGGGAAATAACAAGCTTGATTCATCCCAAATGATCATCATAATGATGATAACCTCTAATTGTTTATCTGCAGGTGTACTCTTCTGGAGAGTGGAGGGGGAAAGGAGTTAATCGTGGGAAGCGATGGAGCTGGAGAAGGGAGGATTAGAGAACGGGCCAGAGCTCCTGACTGCTGAAACATAAGAAGGATTTTGTCTGATCAAAGAGAGCACTTAATTAAGCCTGGGGCAAGGTGGTAATGGATCTGTACCACAGAACAGTCATCTGGCGGTCTACTCTCCTTGCTCATAGCACTCTGATCACTTAGAGGAGCACAATCAGGTTCACGGACAAGACACACTAACACACACAAGATACACTAACACACACCATCTGAACCCATCTCTTGGGAGATTCTGAAAAAGAAAATGTTGCACTATGAGCAACAAGCCTTGAGGAAAGAGTAGGGTGATACAAATTACAGCCACACAATGTAGGCCTATTTCTTGTACACATTAATATGTGGAAGAAAATGTTCTACCTTTATCCACAAACCTGCTTATGAAATGGCTTTTCTTATTTAATGGCTTGTCATTTCATAACCAATGAGAACACCGTTATTGAACTTGTACTTAGTTTTGTCTGCTTTCATTAATTAGGAGGAATTAACAAAAACCATTAAAAGTGTGGTTTAGTATTACCAGGATCCATTAATTAGTCTATCCTGGTGTTTTCTAAAGCACACTCAGCAATGCTAATTGGAACATAGAAGGTTTAATCAAAATAGCTCCTTTCTTTCTTGGAACACATTAAATATTTATTTTTCTCAATGTTTACTTGTGTTCCACTCCATGATGATAAAAAACATGGTGACCTAAATGCAAGAGTCGTAAAGAAGCGTAATTATATGAATCTGTAGTACTCCTCGCTGCCTAAGGACTGTGAATATTGCACTGCAAAATTGACTGTCTCTTTGTATTTCAAAGTTCTCATTAAAGAACTTCACATTGCCTATTTTCTCTTTTTCTCATCTCTTGAACAAATAAGATGGCGTAGAACAAACCCCAGGCTGATCCCCCACCCGTTGGCTTCGTGATTTTGCTCATATGAAATCGTAATGATGATAATTTATCAAGCAAGCCAAATCAGAGGAACACAGATGGTATTTACTACAGTAGTTATTTAAGGAACACGTTGAATGAGTGACAACAGAAAGTTTCCCCCCAGCTCTGTGGTAACTTCTGGTCCCTGTAGTAAAATTCCGTTTTACTCAGACCTCATCAACATTTTTAGTCTACTAGGCAAGTCAGTTAATAACAAATTCTTATTTTACAAACCCGGACAATGCTGGGCCAATTGTGCATCGCCCTATGGGACCCCCGATCACGGCCTGTTGTGATACAGCCCTTTGTCAATTTGTCTGTTTTTACACTGTGTGCTTTTTTGAGCAACTGCAATCATCATTTCCCCTAAAGCCCCCCTTTGGGGAGCCACTCCAAGCAGTGTCCCAACTCCCACCTCACTCTGCCCTACCGCCTCCCCTCTCCCTCGCTATCCCACCCCCACAGTCTAATTTCAGAGCTGATGACTCCCAAATTGATTACGGTCGGTGCCGATCAACCATCGGGAGGAAGGAGGGGAACCCATCTCATAATTGCCCTGAAATTTGAGCATAATAAATATGAATGTGTGTACTCTTCCCAGAGCTCTCTGTTAGGGGTAAAGTGGCTGTGCACACGTAGGCAAACAGGCACACTCCACATGTCAAGAGGACGCAAGGCCCGCTTCTAGACACGAGTTAGCAGCACAAGCCGAAACCTGTTCTGTTCTGCTGGCCTCAAGGGCATCCATATTGAGTCTGGTTGTCTTGTCCCCCACAACCCTTGGAGATAGGATCAAACAATCTCCTTCTGTCTGTTGAGAGGCCGGCATGGCTTGTCAACATCTGATTCTCACACCAACACAAGGCAGAGACACAAGCCTACAAGTTTTCATACAAACAGTATGCTGGTAGAAATGAGCAGTGACTGGGTGAAGATGGACAAAAGCCATATCAATGGTATGGTCTTGAATGTGTCCTTGGACTCCAGCATGCTATTTGAAGGTCTTAGACACATTATTGTACTGGGACTTGCTTTACAATATTGGTTGAATACAAATTGCATGGCTTGTGGATGGAAAATATCTATCTGTGAGATGCAACTCAATATTAGGTATGTGTTCCTAATGTTTTGTACACTCACTGTATGCTCTACTTTTCTTCTGTTATTTTATTCCACAGAGGAAGCCCTATGATTTCTAGATCCTGTACTTGGTGTCCAAGGTGAAATGTACATTTACATAATCTCTCACAGATATTTTCCATCCACAAGCCATGCAATTTGTATTCAACCAATATTGTATTACAGCCATTTACAATGCATGTCTGTTTCTTTGTAAAGCAAGTCCCAGTACAATAATGTGTCTAACATCTTCAAATAGACTGTACTGAAGAACAGCCTCAATTCGTTGGGGTATGGACTCTACATGGTGTCGAAAGCATTCGACAGGGATGCTGGCCCATGTTGACTCCAATGCTTCCCACAGTTGGCTGGATGTCCTTTGGTTGGTAGACTATTCTTGATACACACAGGAAACTGTTTATTGTGAAATACCCAGCAGCGGTGCAGTTCTTGACACACTCAAAACGGTGTGAGTACTACCATACCCCGCTGAAAGGCACTTAAATATTGTGTCTTACACATTCACCCTCTGAAACGCACACATACAAGGCTCAATCCATGGGTCAATTGTCTCAAAGCTTAAAAATACATTTGAACCTGTCTCCTCCCCTTCATCCACACTGATTGAAGTGGATTTAACAAGTGACATCAACAAGGGATCATAGCTTTCACCTGGATAGTGCATATTTTTTACCTTCATTTAACTAGGCAAGTCACTTTAAGAACAAATGCTTATTTTCAATGCTGGCCTGGAAACAGTGGGTTTTAACTGCATTGTTCAAGGGCAGAATGACAGATTTGCACCTTGTCAGGTCAGGGATTTGATCTTGCAACCTTTCGGTTACTAGTCCAACGCTCTAACTACTAGGCTACCCTGCCGCCCAATATTATGGAAAGAGCAGGTGTTCTTAATGTTTTTTACACATAGTGTATGAAATTCACAGTGCACACAAAAAATGTGCAGTTGCTGTTTATGACTTGTGGGTTCCACATGATTTCTTTATTCTCAAGTGACTGGATTCATTGTTCAGCGTTAGAGAGCTATACAGTTTGATAAATAGAGTTGCGACTGGGAGGATATTGAATAATTGCCCAGAGAATTTGTAAACCTGTGTACCTTATACTTATCAAGGTTGAGTAATATTTTCTGACAGTACAACCAATGTATAAAGAATACCAAATACAAACAATCGTCAACCAGTTGAATCAAGCAACAGAAAATAGAGAAGATCCTAAGCATCTTCATTTGTCACTGTTGTGATGAAAGCAAGGAGTAATTCATGCAATTCTGGAAAAGGCAATTAAATGTGGGGAAAAGCTTCGAGCAACACTAAAGCATTAAAATTGCATTCAAATGCTGTTTGTTTTTTTACCAAAATAAATAACTCTCTAAATATGTTTGGTTTAGTTTTTTACTTACAATACCTTGTTGTCTTTTTCATTTGATTTCCAAAGTACTAACTTTTTTGGTATGCCAGTCAAAAGTTTGGACACACCCACTCATTCAAGTTTTTTTTTTTTTTTTTTACTATTTTCTACATTGTAGAATAATAGTGAAGACATCAAAACTATGAAATAACACATATGGAATCATGTAGTAAGCATAAAAGTTTTAAACAAAACAATATATATTTTATATTTATATTTGAGATTCTTCAAAGTACAGTAGCCACCCTTTACCTTGATGACATCTTTAAATAAGGTTATAAATAATGATTTTTCATTTAAATAATTATTGTGTCCTTCAAACATTGCTTTCGTCAAAGAATCCTCCATTTGCAGCAATTACAGCCTTGCAGACCTTTGGGATTCTAGTTGTCAATTTGTTGAGGTAATCTGAAGACATTTCATCCCATGCTTCCTGAAGCACCTCCTACAAGTTGGATTGGCTTGATGGGCACTTCTTACGTACCATATGGTCAAGCTGCTCCCACAACAGCTCCATGAGGTTAAGATCCGGTGAATGTGCTGGCCACTCCATTATAGACAGAATACCAGCTGACTGCGTCTTCACTAAATAGTTTTTTTTCTGCGTCTCACGAATGTTCTTCTTTTTGATCGTGACACCTCAACCTTAGATTCGTCTGTCATAACACTTTTTTCCCAATCTTCCTCTGTCCAGTTTCTGTGTTCTTTTGCCCATCTTAATCTTTCCTTTTTATTGGCCAGTCTAAGCTATGGATTTTTCTTTGCAACTCTGCCTAGAAGGCCAGCATCCCGGAGTCGCCTCTTCACAGTTGACGTTGAGACTGGTGTGTTGCGGGTACTATTTAATGAAGCTGCCAGTTGAGGACTTGTAAGGTGTCTGTTTCTTAAACTAGACACTAATGTACTTGTCCTGTTGATCAGTTGTGCACCGGGGCCTCCCACTCCTCTTTTTATTCTGGTTAGAGCCTGTTTGCTCTGTTCTGTGAAGGTAGTAGTACACAGCGTTGTACAGCGTTGTACGGCGTTTCTTGGCGTTTCTTGGCAATTTCTCAAATGGAATAGCCTTCATTTCTCAGAACAGGTATAGACTGACAAGTTTTAAAAGTTCTTTGTTTCTGGCCATTTTGAGCCTGTAATCGAACCAACAAATGCTGATGCTCCAGATATTCAACTAGTCTAAAGAAGGCCAGTTTTAATCAGGCCAGTTTTTAGCTGTGCTAACATATTTGCAAAAGGGTTTTCTAATGATCAATTAGCCTTTTAAAATTATCAACTTGGATTAGCTAACACAACGTGCCATTGGAACACAGGAGTAAAGGTTGCTGTACACTTATGTAGATATTCCATTAAAAATCTGCCGTTTACAGCTACAATAGTCAATTACAACATTAACAATGTCTACACTGTATTTCTGATCAATTTGATGTTATTATAATGGACAAAAAAATTGCTTTTCTTTCAAAAACAAGGACATTTCTACGTGACCCCAAACTGTTGAACAGTAGTGTATATCTAGCACCATCTCAATGGGGTTGAGCTCAGGTGATTGTGGAGACTAGGTCATCGGATGCAGCACTCCATCACTCTCCTTGGTCAAATAGCCCTTACACAGCCTGGAGGTGTGTTGTGTCATTGTCCTGTTGTCCTGTTTTAAAACAAATGACAGTCCCACTAAGCGCAATCCAGATGGGATGGTGTTTCGCTGCAGAATGCTGTGGTAGCCAATCTGGTTAAGTGTGCCTTGAATTCTAAATAAATCACAGACAGTGTCAACAGCAAAGCACCCCCACACCATCAAACCTCCTGCTCCATGCTTCACGGTGGGAACCACACATGCAGAGATAATCCATTCACCTACGTTGCATCTCACAGAGATGGTTGGAACCAAAAAAACATGCCAAAGGACAGATTTCCTCCGGTCTAATGTCCATTGCTCATGTTTATGGCCCAAGCAAGTCTCTTCTTATTATTGGTGTCCTTTAGTAGTGGTTTCTTTACTGCAATTTGACCATGAATGTCTGATTCACACAGTCTCCTCTGAACAGTTGATGTTGAGATGTGTTTGTTACTTGAACTCTGTCAAGCATTTATCTGGGCTGCAATTTCTGAGGCTGGCAACTCTAATGAACTTGTCCTCTGCAGCAGAGGTAACTCTGGGTCTTCCTTTCCTGTGGCTGTTCTCATAAGAGCCAGTTTCATGATAGCGCTTGATGGTTTTTGCGACAGCACTTTAAGAAACTTTCAAAGTTCTTGAAATGTTCCAGATTGACTGACCTTCAGGTCTTAAAGTAATGATGGACTGTCTTTTCTCTTATCTCATTTGAGCTGTTCTTGACATAATATGGACTTTGTCTTTTACCAAATAGGGCTGTCTTCTGTATATCACCCCTACCATGTTAGAATACAACTGATTAGCTCAAACGCATTAAGGCCAGGCACCACAGGCAAATATTGTGATTTTGCTTCCATCTGTCAATTTTCAGACTTTGGGATATTTTTCAACTATAAATTCCATACTTACATAAAATGCACAAATGAATTGGCATGAATAATGTATATAAATACTTTACTTGTAGAATTGTATCCAAACTCCATCAACTACACCTACCATAAATCTTATCCTTGATAGCATGTTTCATGTAGAACTTAAACTGCTTCTAGCTTACTAACTCTCCATGTTGAATCATATATCATTCAAAAGCTTGTTTTCCGGAGCATATCATTAGCTATTCCATACATGGCTATATCCTTTGTAGACGTAGTGCTTCGTGCTGAAAGATTAGTAATTTCCTGACATCCGATTGGTTACTGGCATTTAAAGGCTCTTTCCGGCAACCTGAATGTTTTTTTATTTATTTTTTTATTTCACCTTTATTTAACCAGGTAGGCAAGTTGAGAACAAGTTCTCATTTACAATTGCGACCTGGCCAAGATAAAGCAAAGCAGTTCGACACATACAACGACACAGAGTTACACATGGAGTAAAACAAACATACAGTCAATAATACAGTATAAACAAGTCAATATACGATGTGAGCAAATGAGGTGAGATAAGGGAGGTAAAGGCAAAAAAGGCCATGGTGGCAAAGTAAATACAATATAGCAAGTTAAACACTGGAATGGTAGATTTGCAATGGGAGAATGTGCAAAGTAGAAATAAAAATAATGGGGTGCAAAGGAGCAAAATAAATAAATATATTAAATACAGTAGGGAAAGAGGTAGTTGTTTGGGCTAAATTATAGGTGGTCTATGTACAGGTGCAGTAATCTGTGAGCTGCTCTGACAGTTGGTGCTTAAAGCTAGTGAGGGAGATGTGTTTCCAGTTTCAGAGATTTTTGTAGTTAAAGGTTAAAGTGCCTCACGTGCCGCGCAGCATTTCTTTGTCTCTCAACGTAAAGAGAGACAAAATGAGAAAATCTCAAAGAATATACCTACAGTATGTGAATAAAAATAGGTGATCTGTTAGCCAATGTGAGAAAAGCAGTGAATGAAGCAAAAATATTGCCTGATCTGCCGATTGAGGCAGTGGCAGTACAGGTAGAGGAGGAAAAGGAGGTAGCCCACAGCATCTCGTTGAGACGCAAATTAGTTGAGATGAAGATGACAACTAGCAGCTATTAACCCGACAGCAGCCAGCCAACAGTGGCTTTTATTCCACATCACAAATAAACCAACTTGTATGTGATTTGAATTGCCATACTGGACTGAAAATCACCAACCAGTGATTCTGTAATTCTGTCATGATAGAATGTACAGACTGTGAAGGTGATCGTGATGCATTTAGGAGGGTTGTGTACACTTCCTCCAGGCTACAGGAATGTTCCAGTGGAGATGTGTCATTTGATAAAAATGTGAGGATGGTTTTTCTAGCCCACAAACATGTACTTGGTTATGCAGCTCTAAAGAAAATAAGCAAAGTCCTAGGGATTCCTTCCTTGCTTATCAGCTCACATTAGAGACATGACAGGAGAGTGACAGGAAATTAAAAGTTAGAGTAGCACATCATTGTCAAGTGACTTGCTGTGTATGAATAATATTAATTTCCTTGCTCCAGCAAATAACTCTACAGTGTCATAGGGCTGTAGCCTAATGTGAATAGTGAGAAATTAGCTTTACGTAAAGTAAATACATTTCTGATATGCTAATATTTACATAGGGTAACATGCTGATATTTAGTCCTGCAGTTATCTCTGTAATGTCAACAGACATAATAAGTATTTCCCCCCCCCACTTTGGTTGCAGAGATTCAGAGAGCTACAGTCAACGGTTAGCGCTGCAAAGATAATTAGAAGAGCATACACAGATATAGACCGAGACATAGCAGAGATTCTGAAGGAGGATAAGGATGCCATCATAGACATTCATGTGTCCTTCGATGACACATGGCACAAGAGAGGATTCCCTTCCAACTACGGGATGTGTGCATTGGTGCTGGTACGAGTGAGCCATAGAAAATGATGAAGATCCACCCTGTCACAAAAACCTTGGAGGCCATACATTTTTTGAATAGAGAGGCTGCACAGAAAATGGAACCTGTATATGATAGTATGTCAAATGATAACATCCTCAAAAGAATGTAGCATGGAGGAGCCCAGAATGCAAATGAATGTCTGAACTCTGTAATATGGTCGCGATGCCCCATGATCGCGATGCCCTTTTTCTTTGTGGGAAAAAGCCACATTGACTGAGCAGCCAGTATGGTAGTAGCAATGAGGGAGACACTGCTATAACAAATGTGATGAACAAATTATGGTTTGACAGCACTTTGGTGACACTGGAGCGATCGGAGAGGAGATGTGAGAGCTGATGCTGCTTTAATGGAGTGTGCCAAGCGTAGGTGCAGGTCCCATGCCACAGTCAAGAAAGTAAAGTGTCACCAGCAACAACTCAAAGAGGGTCTTACATATGGGACAGGCATAACTAATTATTAATGGTCTGCACATTTCAACAGCCATACAAAATACTTGTACAGTGTGTGGCGGCAGGGTAGCCTAGTGGTTAGCGTGTTGGACTAGTTAACCGAAAGGTTGCAAGTTCAAATCCCCGAGCTGACAAGGTACAAATCTGTCGTTCTGCCCCTGAACAGGCAGTTAACCCACTGTTCCTAGGCCGTCATTGAAAATAAGAATTTGTTCTTAACTGACTTGCCTAGTTAAATAAAAATTGAGGAAAGTGATATGACAATTTGACCAGTATTCAAAGCATATGTTATATTGCTTGAAACAAATGTATTTAAAATGCTAATGTATTTGTAAAAGGTAAACAACAGTTTGGGGTCACTTAGAAATGTCCTTGTTCTTGAAAGAAAAGCACATTTTCTTTCCATTAAAATAACATCAAATTTATCAGAAATACAATATTCAACACAATATTATATTACTGGAGAGAACAAAGAAGAACAGAAAATAGAAGCTGGAAACCAAGCTTCTGACACACCGATAGGGTGGACAGGTGAAGTGGGCTGCAGGTGTTTAAAGAAGAAGTGTGAATAGATGACACCTTGGTGACATCTGTCAATGTATTGTTACAGTCTTCTGCATCTTCAAATTCCTTCCTGAACCATCTCTCATTCACGGAATGTGTGACCAGCTGCTGATTACACAAGGCACTCTGCTCACTCCTTGACCCCTCAGGTAAGATTTAATCAAATAAACGTGGGAAATAAATGTGAAACCTGAACTTCATGCATGTTGTATGCATGGAGACCGCAAATACAACACCTTCCCCTATGTTTCACTTATCATACAGAGGATATGCTATTATATGTGTTATCCCAAACATGCTGGTATAAAATGTTACTGTAAAGATTCATGGGACATTGGGGGTGGGAGTTAAGCCGCTATACTGTAGATGTACAATATACAGTGCCTTCAGAAAGTATTCACACCCCTTGACTTTTTCCACATTTTGTTGTGTGACAGCCTGAATTTATAATAGATGCATTTTTTTTGTCACTGGCCTACACACAATACCCCATAAAGTCAAAGTAGAATTTTGTTTTTCAAAATGTTTAGAAATTACAAAAAAATGAAAAGCTGAAATGTCTTGAGTCAATAAGTATTTAACCCCTTTGTTATGGCAAGCCTAAATAAGTTCAGAAGTAAATGTGCTTAACAAGTCACATAATAGTTTCCATGGACTCACTCTGTGTGCAATAATAGTGTTTTTTTATTTATTTTTTAAAATTTGACCCCTTTTTCTCCCCAATTTCATGGTATCCAAATGTTTTTAGTAGCTACTATCTTTTCTCATCGCTACAACTCCCGTACGGGCTCGGGAGAGACGAAGGTTGAAAGTCATGCGTCATCCGATACACAACCCAACCAAGCCGCACTGCTTCTTAACACAGTGCCATCCAACCCGAAAGCTAGCCGCACCAATGTGTCGGAGGAAACACCGTGCACCTGGCAACCTTGGTTAGCGCGCACTGCACCCGGCCCGCCACAGGAGTCGCTGGTGCGCGATGAGACAAGGATTTCCCTACCGGCCAAACCCTCCCTAACCCGGACGATGCTAGGCCAATTGTGCGTCGCCCCACGGACCTCCCGGTCGCGGCCAGTTACAACAGAGCCTAGGCGCGAACCCAGAGTCTCTGGTGGCATAGCTGACGCTGCAGTACAGCGCCCTTAACCACTGCGCCACCCGGCTCATTTTTGAATGACTACCTCATCTATGTACCCACACATACAATTCTCTGTAAAAAATATTCCAAAACAGTCATCCTGTTTGCAACAATACAAAAGTAAAACTGCAAAAGCATTACCTTTTTGTCCTAAATACAAAGTGTTATATTTGGGTTAAATCCAATGCAACACATTACTGAGTACCACTCTCCATATTTTCAAGCATAGTGGAGGCTGCATCATGTTATGGCTATGCTCGTAATCGTTAGGGACTGGGAGTTTTTTAGGATAGAAATGTATGGAATGGAGCTAAGCACAGGCAAAATCCTATAGGAAAACCTGTTTCAGTCTGATTTCCACTAGACACTGGGAGATGAATTCACCTATCAGCAGGACAATAGCCAGAAACACAAGGCCAAATCCATACTGGAGTTGCTTACCGGGAAGACAGAAAATGTTCCTGAGTGGCGGAGTTACAGTTTTGACTTTAATCTGCTTGAAAATCTATGGCAAGATCTGAAAATGGTTGTCTGGAGCTTGAAGAATTTTGAAAAGAATAATGGGCAAATGTTGCACAATCCAGGTGCGGAAAGCTCTTAGAGACTTACACAGAAAGACTCAAAGCTGTAATTCCTGACAAAGGTGATTCTAACAAGTACTGACTCAGGGGGTTGAATGCTTATCTAATCAAGATATATTAGTGTTTTATTAAACAAATGTTCGATTTAATTTTTTGACTTTGACATTAAAGTATTTTGTGTAGATTGTTGACCAAAAATCTCAATTAAATCCATTTGAATACCACAAAATGTGGAAAAAGTCAAAGGGTGTGAATACTTTCTGAAGGCACAGTACATGCAGTGGATTGATGTAGTACTGTAAATGAAATGCTACAAGCTGATCTTGAGCATTGAAGTAAAACAATTCATTCTGTAGATATTAATCCTAGAAAAAAGGGATGTCAGAGGTTAATCAGTTAACTCAAGTTAACTTATTGTAATTTTAGTGCACAATGATTATTTTTAAAGCTGAACACATTCTCAATACACTGCAAACATCCCAAATACATAATCAATACAGCTAAAAACAACAATGCAATGTAAAAACAAGTTTACACCGAGATATCAGAAAGTTTGCTTTCACAATTCCTTTTTGTTTTCTTCTCACCATTACTTCAGAGAAAATCAAGACAGTTATGTTTTTGTAATGTTTTCGTAAGAAAAATCTTAGATTACAGTTTAATTGAATGGTCTAAAAATGCTTTCGTTTTTTTTTTAAGTCTAAAAATGCCACTCTTTCGAAGATCAGAGAAATTGGATCCACTAAAATGTGCATGACGCCAACTGAGGGGATTTCATTTTCCAATCGACAGACAGGACAGATCACTTATTTTAATTATCAGAATGGATTAACACATTTAATGGTGTGGGTTTGGTGGACCATAACACTGTATGTAGGACACTCAGTAATCAGAGACAAAAATGTTATATGCCAGATTTAATGATGTCCTACGCCCACCTACCCTGGCTTTATTTCAACGGGATTAGTTTTATAAAGAATTATCCACGCTCTAAATGTGTGCTGCCAATGACAACCAAACAGAGTCATTACTGTAAGATGGGCAGCTCTGGCTGCTGGGGGAGGCGGACTGGTTCCCACTAGGATTTCTTCACCATAATAGAGTTTTCAGACATCTCCTTTACCATAGTATCTAGTAAATTGGTGTATTATGGGGTATCATTAGGCATATGGAAGAAATTTGAAGGAATCTCTCAACAACTGTCAACAATCAACGAATACACCAGACAAAGTCTCTGAAACAGATAAGGCCCTCTCTCATCTGATTTTGATCCAATGTGACCAGCAGTGGTGTAAAGTATTTAAGTAAAAATACTTTAAATTTATACTTAAGTCTTTTTTGGGAGAATCTGTACTTTACTTTGCTATTTATATTTTTCACAACTTTTACTTTTACTCCACTACATTCCTAAACCAAATAATGTACTTTTTACTACTTACATTTTCCCTGACACCGAAAGGTACTCGTTACATTTTGAATGCTTAGCAGGACAGGAAAATGGTCCAATTCACGCATTTATCAAGAGAACATCCCTGGTCATCCCTACTGCCTCTGATCTGGCAGACTCACAAAACACAAATGCTTGGTTTGTAAATTATGTCTGACTGGGTGTCCCTGGCTATCCAAAAATAAAAAAACAAGAATATTGTGCCATCTGGATTGCTTAATATAAGAAATTTGAAATGATTCATACTTTTACCTTCATACTTAAGTAAATCAAATCAAATCAAATCAAATCAAATCAAATCAAATTTTATTGCTTAATATAAGAAATTTGAAATGATTCATACTTTTACCTTCATACTTAAGTATATTCAAAACCAAATACTTCTAGACTTTTAATCAATTAGTATTTTACCGGGAGACATTCACTTTTACTTTTAAGGTGCAGTTGAAGTCGGAAGATTACATACACCTTAGCCAAATACTTTTAAACTCAGTTTTTCACAATTCCTGACATTTAATCATAGTAAAAAATGCCCTCTCTTAGATCAGTTAAGATCACCACTTTATTTTAAGAACATACAATGTCAGAATAATAGTAAAGAGATAATTATTTATTTCAGATTTTATTTCTTAGATCACATTCCCAGTGGTAGCATTGGTAGCATCCAGACGTGAAAATACTGCCCTCTGTCACCAAGAAGTTAAAGGTCCCCAAAGCATACACATCCCTGGTTCGCTCCTCTTTCAGGAGATAGCCGCAGCTAGCGACTGGAATGAGCTGCAACAAACACTCAAACTATACAGTTTCATCTCCATCTCTTATTCAAAGACTCAATCATGGAAACTCTTACTGACAGTTGATGATGCTTCATGTAATGTATTGTTGTCTCTACCTTCTTGCCTATGTGCTGTTGTCTGTGCCCAATAATGATTGTACCATGTTTAGTGCTGCTACCATGTTGTGTTGCTACCATGTTGTTGTTATGTGTTGCTGCCATGCTATGTTGTTGTCTTAGGTTTCTCTTTATGTAGTGTTGTGGTGTCTCTCTTGTCGTGATATGTGTTTTGTCCCATATTATAATTTTTAATCCCAGCCCCTGTCCCCGCAGGAGGCCTTTTGGAAGGCCGTCATTGAAAATACTGACTTGCCTAGTTAAATAAAGGTTACTTAAAATAAAATAAAATGCAGTGTCTTTCCAATAATGAGGAGATACATGAAGTTTCCATTTCAAAGCCGATGCTGGTTCCCTACTCTCAGAACAGAAGGGAACCGTATGGGCTTTACTGCTACAGAAAACCACAATATGAATGCACAGTATAGAATTATCAGCATGGTCTTGATTCTAATCCTTCTTTGTCTGAGGAGAGTTGGAGAACTACTTTGAAGCCAGAATGTGTTGGTTGTATTGGTTGAGCGTATAACAAAGGGATTGGTAGGGTAATTATTTCCATAGGACTTACCCAAAACACAGGGCACATATAATGTGAAACACTAAGCTTACAGTCTGCACACAGATATGAATGAACACATTTATTCTGTGAGTGATGTTAGAGGTATGTTGGAAATGCGGGAAGTACTAGGGGTTGTGTGGTACTCACAAACAGAGTACAGGACTCCTCAGAGCCGCTTTAGATGAGCTCGGCATGTTGGATGACCCATTCCAGTAGTTTCTCCTGGGAGATGGAGGCACAGTGTGTGATGCTGCCCTGCTTGTTCTTACAATCTAGAGGGACGCCCAGGGAGAGCAGACAGGGCCAGAGCAGCACTGCCCACACATCACCCTGCAAGACTGAGTACTGAAGACACACACACACAGATTTAAAAATACACAGAACCAATCTATCTGTAGTTATTGAATCTAATAACACTACTAGCAATAGACCTACTGCTAGCAAAAGGATGTATCCAATATCTTTCTAGGAATTTTATTAAACGCATCATAATATTATTGATCATATTCTACATTGTCTCTGAAGTGGTATAAAGTACCTTGTATCATGTTCATTATGTCAGGACAGTGGTCTTCCTACTATCATCTTTGAGGATACCAAGGACCTTTATATGGATTCAACAGGCCATGAGTGAGACAAACGAATGGTGTCTTGCATAGGACATGTTCCTACCCATCCAACATACTCTGATGGGAAAAGTATCCAATTATCATACTGGAGTAAAAGTAAAGATACAGTTGAAGTCAGAAGTTTACATACAATTAGGTTGGAGTCATTAAAACAAATTTTTCAACCACTCCACAAATGTCTTGTTAACAAACTATAGTTTTGGAAAGTCAGTTAGGGCATCTACTTTGTGCATGACATAAGTAATTTCTCCAATAATGGTTTACAAACAGATTATTTCACTTATAATTCACTGTATCACAATTCCAGTGGGTCAGACGTTTCCATACACTAAGTTGACTGTGCCTTTAAAGAAGAAAGGATCTAAACCATCTGACCCAGATGTTTTTTGGGGGTCAAGTTTCAGGAGCTCCTTTAGCACCTCAGACTCAGTGACTACCTGCAGGGAGAAAATTTGTAGCGGGCAGGGGAAAAGAGGGAGGAGCATCGGGGTAGTTGCATTAGAAGGGATGGAAGATGGGCCTCCCGGGTGGCGCAGTGGTCCAGGGCACTGTATCGCAGCGCTAGCTGTGCCACCTGAGACTCTGGGTTTGCGCCCAGGCTCTGTCGCAGCCGGCCGCGACCGGGAGGTCTGTGGGGCGATGCACAATTGGCCTAGTGTCGTCTGGGGTAGGGAGGGTTTGGCTGGTAGGGATATCCTTGTCTCATCGCGCACCAGCAACTCCTCTTCTTTGGGTTAGACATACAGAGAGAGAACTGCTCCTTAAAGTATAGCCTGAGTGCACTTATTTCTAATTTACCTGAACAAGAGTGAGTCAACCTGAGTATGTGTGTGAAGAGCCTTATGCCAAATTCTTGAGGTGGAGTAACTCTGCCAGATCACAGTCGAACCAGGGTCTGAACTTGTTTTTAAATCTAATTTTCTTAATGGGGGCATGTTTTTTAAATATAAAAAAATAAGGGCCAAGTGTCTTCGACAGAGGGGGATCAAGCTGATTCTTTACCAATTTATAGAGGTCAGGTCAGGTCAGGTCATGCTTGCTCATTAGAGTTTTTAGCAAACGTCTATGACAAATTGTTTCACTGAGCAGGCTGTAAAACAGTGATCACTAAGGTCATTACAGAAAACACCAGACTGATACCTGTCAGGATTATTATTGTTGAGGATAACATCAAGGAGAATAGCCTTTTCCGGGTGTTTTGAGTGTTCCCTTGTGGGATTTGTAATAACACACACATTCAATTCATACATTTTAGATAATAAGCTTCTAGAGTTAAAGTGCAGAAAACACAGGCACACAGCACAAGTCAGAATTGTAGATGGGCCAGGTGGTACATGCACATTTCCAGATATCATTAGCGGTAATACAATCAGGGCACGGCAGAGGACAGGGAGAGGTCTGCAATGTTGTTTTTTTATGACATTTAAATTTGCATCAGATGGCAACAAGTTCATATGGTACAGCAAATCATGCAGGAGAGACATGCATGAGACCAACAGATAAGAATAAGGACATGGGGGGAACAGAGGGTTAAATACACAACATGTAATGATGGAAATTAAACCAGGTGTGTGGGAAGACAAGACAAAACAAATGGAAAATGAAATGTGGATCGGCGATGGCTAGAAGACCAGTGACGTCGACCGCCGAACGCCGCCCGAACAAGGAGAGGGGCCGACTTCGGTGAAGTCGTGACAAAAGCTTTGTGGATGTTACCTGTGCTGCTGATGTTCAGGCCAAAGTATGTAAAGTTGTTGTGTGCTCTAGGGCAATGGTGTCTAGATGGAATTTGTATTTGTGGTCCTGGCAACTGGACATTTTTTGGAACACCATTATCTTTTTCTTACTGAGATGCACTGTCAGGGCCAAGGTCTGACAGAATCTGTGCAGAAGATATAGGTGATGCTGTAGGCCCTCCTTGGTTGGTGACAGAAGCACCAGATCATCAGCAAACAGTAGACATTTGACTTCAGACTCTAGTATGGTGAGGCCGGGTGCTGCAGACTGTCCTAGTGCCCTTGCCAATTTGTTGGTACATATGTTGAAGAGCATGGGGCTTAAGCTGCATCCCTGTCTCACCCCTCGGCCCTGTGGAAAGAAATTAGTTTTTTTTGCCAATTGTCGTATGTTTTTTACCCAGCACCACTTTCCATCAATTTGCATGGCAGACTCTTTATTTAGTCAAAAGCTTTTTGGAAATAACAAAGCATGAGAAGACTTTGCCCTTGTTTTGGTTTGTTTGTTTGTCAATTAGTGTGAATATGTGGTCTGCCATACAGTAATTTGGTAGAAAGCCAATTTGACATTTGCTCAGTACATTGTTTTCACTGAGGAAATGCACGAGTCTGCTGTAAATGATAATATAGAGGATTTTCCCAAGGTATTACACGCTAGTAATTGGGGTCAAATTTGTCTCCACATTTGTGGATTGGGGTGATCAGTCCTTGGTTCCAAATATTGGGGAAGAGGCCAGAGCTGAAGATGATGTTAAAGAGTTTAAGTATAGCCAATTGGAATTTGTGGTCTGTATATTTTATCATTTCATTTAGGACACCATCAAAACCACAGGCCTTTTTGGGTTGAAGGGTTTGTATTTTGTCCTGAATTTCATTCAATGTAATTGGAGAATGTGTTCTGTGTGTTCTGGTAGTCTTTAATAGTTGATTCTAAGATTTGTATTTGATCAGGTACACTGCTCAAAAAAATAAAGGGAAAACTTAAACAACACAATGTAAGTCAATCACACTTATGTGAAATCAAACTGTCCACTTAGGAAGCAACACTGATTGACAATACAATTCACATGCTGTTGTGCAAATGGATTAGACAACAGGTGGAAATTATAGGCAATTAGCAAGACAACCCCAATAAAGGAGTGGTTCTGCAGGTGGTGACTACAGACCACTTCTCAGTTCCTATGCTTCTTGGCTGATGTTTGGGTCACTTTTGAATGCTGGCGGTGCTTTCACTCTAGTGGTAGTATGAGACAAAGTCTACAACCCACACAAGTGGCTCAGGTAGTGCAGCTCATCCAGGATGGCACATCAATGCGAGCTCTGGCAAGTAGGTTTGCTGTGTCTGTCAGCGTAGTGTCCAGAGCATGGAGGCGCTACCAGGAGACAGGCCAGTACATCAGGAGACGTGGAGGAGGCTGTAGGAGGGCAACAACCCAGCAGCAGGACCGCTACCTCCGCCTTTGTGCAAGGAGGAGCAGGAGGAGCACTGCCAGAGCCCTGCAAAATTACCTCCAGCAGGCCACAAATGTGCATGTGTCTGCTCAAGGGGGTGGTATGAGGGCCCGACGTCCACAGGTGGGGGTTGTGCTTACAGCCCAATACCGTGCAGGACGTTTGGCATTTGCCAGAGAACACCAAGATTGGCAAATCCGCCACTGGCGCCCTGTGATCTTCACAGGTGAAAGCAGGTTCACACTGAGCACATGTGACAGATGTGACAGAGTCTGGAGATGCCATGGAGAACGTTCTGCTGCCTGCAACCTCCTCTAGCATGACCGGTTTGGCGGTGGGTCAGTCATGGTGTGGGGTGGCATTTCTTTGGGGGGCCATGTGCTCCATGTGCTCGCCAGAGGTAGCCTGACTGCCATTAGTTACCGAGATGAGATCCTCAGACCCCTTGTGAGGCCATCTGCTGGTGCGGTTGGCCCTGGGTTCCTCCTAATGCAAGACAATGCTAGACCTCATGTGGCTGGAGTGTGTCAGCAGTTCCTGCAAGAGGAAGGCATTGATGCTATAGACTGGCCCGCCCGTTCCCGAGACCTGAATCCAATTGAGCACATCTGGGACATCATGTCTCGCTCCATCCACCACAGACTGTCCAAGAGTTGGTGGATGCTTTAGTCCAGGTCTGGGAGGAGATCCCTCAGGAGACCATCCGCCACCTCACCAGGAGCATGCCCAGGCATTGTAGGGAGGTCATACAGGCACGTGGAGGCCACACACACTGCTGAGCCTCATTTTGACTTGTTTTAAGGACATTACATCACAGTTGGATTAGCCTGTAGTGTGGTTTCCACATTCATTTTAAGTGTGACTCCAAATCCAGACCTCCATGGGTTCATAATTTGATTACCATTGATCATTTTTGTGTGATTTTGTTGTCAGCACCTTCAACTATGTAAAGAAAAAGTATTTAATAAGAACATTTCATTCATTCAGATCTAGGATGTGTTATTTTAGTGTTCCCTTTATTTTTTTGAGCAGTGTATATGTTTTAGCTGATTGTGCTTTGTTATAGGGCCAAAAAGAGTGGAGCAGTGGTTTCCCATACATCTCTGGAGCCCTTCGAAAGATGATAACCCCAAATGATTATTTTTGGATATAAAGATGACGCTGTATCAACAAAAAATGAATTGCAACTTGCAAAACATGCGGGAAGAAAATTACAGACGGAGGCGCAACAATTTCCAACTTTGTTTGACATTTGAAGCTGCGCAAAGAACGGTAATTCGTGGCTATTATCGTGGCTAGTTATATATTTTATTACTTTACTGGTGTATCATTTAGGCAATTGTAACGTTAAATCAAGGACCCTCCACACAGTCAGTCAGTGCAGGAACCTGATCATTGCACCCAATATTGAGCTACAACTGGCTAAGCAGTTGGAAGCCTAAATCCTGCCTGATGTTACTGCTGTTCCTAAAACCATTGACATACATTAGCCTACTGTAACGAGAGAGAGAGAGAGAGAGAGAGAGAGAGAGAGAGAGAGAGAGAGAGTCGGTTGGGTGATTGTGTACAAGCCTACATTGCCCGATTGCACCCTATAGCAATCCTCGATAGTCGAACACTACTGGGGCGGTCTTTCTCATGGCTACCCATGTATTTCCACGGAAATATAATGTTTATTTGGAAAGTAATATATATATAGATATATTTAAAAGCCTTCATGATTTGTGTAAATGTAATATACTAACTATTACTGTTGTTAAAAATATGAAATGGTATTACATTTGGTGAAGAGCACATTATGACTTGTTTAGGACTCGAAACTCAAAGTTTAGGACTTGAGACTTGACTTGATAGTTGACGGTCTTGGCTTGAGAATTGACTCGGACTTGCCTGTCTTGACTTGGGACTTGAGTGCTAAGACGTGAGACTTACTTGTGACTTGTAAAACAATGACTTGGTCCCACCTCTGGTGCTGAGGGTGTCGGGTTCTTGTCCAGTTCTGGCATTTAGGTCGCCACAGACTAGGGTAGCACACATAGGTAGCATACATGATGACATTTTTCTCTGTTGAGATCATTTCCTTATTAATTTCTAGCCAGATGTAAAATGTTCTTGTTTTGACTAATTTAATAGAGTGGGTTAGGTCTGCTCTATATCAACTTAGCATACCCCCTAAGTCTCTCCCCTGTTTCACACCTGGTAGTTTGGTGGATGGGGACTACCAGATCTCTGTAACCTAGAGGGCAACCAGTCTGGGTTCCTGCTCTTTAGGCCATAGACAGATGACCTCAGACCTTGTATATTACAGGATGAGATAGTAAAAACTTTGTGTTCCATAGTGTCTAGTGTTGTTTTTGTGTGGTTTTGTGTCGCAGGATGGGGCTTGGGCGGGTCTCGGTGCAGGTACTTCGGGAGAGGGTCTTGCAAGTCTGGGAGGGTGTCTCGATGGTCTGGCTGGGGTGTCCGTTGCTCTGTTGCTCCTGTGTGAGGTGCTGGGGCTACGGTTGAGGTTGACGTCCTTCAGGGTCCTGGCTAAAGTTGTGATTGCTGCCTTGTCGAGGTGGACCTGGTCATAAATGCTGTTCAAGTCCAGGGTGGAGTGGTGGGCTAAGTAGACATTAGGTTTTGAGGCACAGTCTCGCGAAATGCTTGCATTCACCCTCTGTATGGTGGTAGCAGGGTGGAGATGGTGAATGTGGAATAAGCTTTTTTAATCACTCCCTTGAGTGCTGTGGCCACCCTTTCCAGCTAGCCCCTCAGGTCATTTGTGGCTGTGTGAATTATGATGTTTCTGGGGGGGACCCTAGTCTTTTCTCTGACAACAGCTCCAGGGAATGCCTAGTTTTTGGGCACCAGTGTTTAGCCACTTTGTGTTTGGGAAAAAGTTTATTTTCTTGAATGTATTTGCCATTTGAGTCAAAGAGGTGCACACCTTCAGGCTTTTGTGCGTCCTCAGTGGATGTGGGTTGTCAGAAGGGCTATCTGGGGATGTCTCTCTCTCTCTCTCTCTGTGTTTGTTTGGACTTTTGTCTTAATTTCTGGTGATTGAGATGTCTTACTTCTATGATTGTGTGTATGATTGTGGGACTCCACACACACGCACGCGCACACACACACACACACACACACACACACACACACACACACACACACACACACACACACACACACACACACACACACACACACACACACACACACACACACACGTGCCTCTATGTATAGCCCCATAGCACAAAACAGCCTTGGCGGGACATAGAAACAGTGCGTAGCTTTGAAGTTATGGTCACTTAACATATGAGTGAGTCTTCTGTCCCTGTCTTCTGTGGTGGATTATTTCCCCCGATTGAATATTAGTTGTGCCTAATTATTCTTGTACCTTGTTCCCACCATTGTTAGAATTATTTGTGTTTTATCTACCTTTATTTTGACAGGGAAGAAATACTGACACTAGAGTCTCTTTTACAGATGAGCCCTGCTTAAATAATTCAAACACATACAATATACAATATCACAAAACACATTAAGAAAAACAGACACATTTATCAACAGAGGTCCAACTCTGAACTGACCAAGGGGGGCCGAAACATCTAATTTCAGAGAGCTCTGGAAGTTGTTCCACATACAGGGCTAAAAAAATAAAAAATAATCAGCTTCACCCAACTCTGTGGAGACCGAAGGGGCCTCCAGTGTTATCCAAGCCTTAGACCGGATTTGGTCATTTGTAAGTCTAAATTGAATTAATGATGACAGATACATAGGATGTTTCTGCATGAGTGCTTTGTAGATAAACACAAGAAAATTCTGCTCTCTCTTTACATACAAAGAGGCCCAAACTACTTTTTGATACAGAACACAAAGGGGAGTTTTATAACCGTCATCAGTAATCAACCTAAGGGGACAATGGAAAACAGCATTCAGTGGTTTAAGTGTAGATGCTGTTGCATGCCTATAAATAATATCTCCATAATCTAAAATAGATATTAACAAAAGTCATAGATGCTTTGTTTCTGTGAAATAAACCTTCTTTGAACTTCTTCACCAGCTCAGTGACATATTTTTTAAATTACAGTTTATCATCAAGCCAGATACAAAGATACTGTATTGTAGGAAGTAACTCACCCAATATTTGTACCGTTCAAACTAATTGCAAATTTCATTTAAATCCAGTTCATGGGATTTAGAAAAAAATCATGCATTTTGTTTTGCTTGCATTTGGCAATAACTTTAGATTCAATAGTGACCTCTGCAGTGCTTAACAATCAGACTTAAAATGTGAAAAGGCTTGGCCAATCTATGGAGCAATGGAATACTATACTGTTTCATTTGGATACAAATTAACATATGTATTTTTTACAGCAATACCAATGTTATTTATATAGATTGTAAACAGTAGTGACCCTAGTATAGAACCTTGGGGTCGCAAGACAAGGACACCTGGGAATGGGTTGACAATTATCAAGATCATTAGTATCCCCATCCTTATGGAGTGGTAGTGCAAAATATTATTTCCACACTTTTGGAATATTCCATGATACTTAAGTTAAATAAATAATGTGTGTTACTGAGCCAGCAATGAGAGGTGCTGCATTCTTAAGCAAAGAGGGGTCCAAATTGTTAGCCCCTAATGACTTTTTGGTGTCAATAGCTAATTAGGCAGCAAGAACTTCTGTTTCTGTGAGTTGCCGAAAATAAAAACTCTGACTACCATTTCACAAGTCATGTGAGGTTGACTGATCATCCATCATGGCAACTGGCCCAGCCTTGATTTGTAATCAAGAGGAAGTCAGAGTATAGGAGAGTACCATGGATTAGTTAGTTTTTTGACACTGAGTGGCATGTTTATCAGCCAGAGAGGTAAAATGGATTGTGTCAAAAAATGGAAGTGCCAAAACAGGGTCTGGTATGCAGCTAGTAGAAAAAATCTTGCCAAGGGTGAGAATTCAAAATAAATATTTTCACAATTATACGAGGGTCAGAGTTTTTCAATTTGGTAACTAATGCAAGCATAGGGCAGTGGTCACTGATATAATCAGCAAAAACACCACTAACCAAATACTTACGGGAATGGTTAGTCAGGATAGGGTAAATTAATGAGGAGTTTTCTAGGTTCTTTCATCTGAGTGGGTTCCATTATCAGACAAGTCAAGTTGAAGTCAAGACAGTTATTCTTAAACTGATCTGAGACACGTGTAAGCCAATCAAGAATTAGATCTCCTAACACACCAGAAAGGGTTTTAAATAATCCTAAATAATATCAACAGCCTCCGCCAAAGTAGCTGGGGGTGGTAAACCGCAGCAATAAATATATGCATATTTTGACTTATGGACTCTTTTATAACCAAGAGCTCACACAGTGTTGGGACAGAGATGCTAAGAAAGCATGATGCCATAAGGTAAGATCTTACATAAACAGCCATCCCTCCCCCTACTTATTTGTCTATCACATTTGGAAAATGTTGTTGTCCGCAATGGCAAAGTCCTTATCCATAATGAAATTATTCAGCCAGGTCTCTGAGATAACCAAAACACCTGGTCTAGTGTCATGCACCCAGACATCCAGATAGTCTAGTTTAGACATCAGGCTTAAAACAGCAGGAGTATCCATAGTGACACAGGAGTCAATAGAACAGGATGAGCTAGCCACAATATGTTTCCTAATTGGATCCAAACTTTGAAAGCTAATTGTAGAATTCTAGTAAATGTGCAAAGGATTACTATTGACTACTATAATTACTATAATACCCCTATGCTGATGAGCACATGTAGCAAAACAATAGCTTGATATAAAACTATTAATAGTATCACGTTTGAGGTTTGACCCAAATGTAGACAACAGGCAGGCAACGACAGGCCAAGGCAGGCAGGGGTTAATAATCCAGAGATGGTAAAAAGGGTCCAGAACGGCAGGCAGTCTCAAGGTCAGGGCAGGCAGAACGGTCAAAACCGGGAAGAACTAGAAAACAGTAGGAGTTGGAAACAGGCGCTCGTAGGTTTGATGAACAAAACGAACTGGCAACAGACAAACAGAGAACACAGGTGGATCATAGGGAAGATGGGCGACACCTGGAGGGGGTGGAGAAAGACAGGTGAAACAGATCAGGGTGTGACAGTACGGGGAGTCCCCCCCTTGGGGTGCCACCTGTCGTCCTACCTGGGTGCATACCTGGTTGGTACGGTCACGCCTGCTCCCGCTCTTCCCCCCTGGCGCTCGAAGGATCCAGGCTCCCCAGCATTACGCACTCCTGCCACCATCATTATGCACAGCTGCCTTCCCCCGTCACGCGGATCAGCGATTATTGGACTCAATCACCGATGTCATTACCTCCCTTATATCTGTCTGTTCCCCGCTTGTCCTTGTATACCCGTGCGCTGATGCCATTCCCTGTCTTGTTTCATGTCTGTTCCTGATTAAATGTTTGACTCCCCGTACCTGCTTCTCTACTCCAGCGTAGGTCCTTACAGAATGCTGAAGCCACCAAGCAAAGCATTGGGGGAGTGCTGGCTTTCCAGTTGGTGGTGACGTCTGGTCCGGGGGCCGCCACCGATGGAACCGGGGATGCCTAAGCCAGATCATCGGGCTGTCACGCCTTACCTGGCTCGAGAGGTTTCTTGCCCCGGTTGGCTCGGAAGGCGCCCATCCCACGTCAGGCCTCAGCCGGATCATCAGGTTTTTACGCCCAGCCGGCTCGTCAGGCTCCGCCGGATCATCGGGCTCCCACGCCTCAGCCGGGATCAACAGGCCTTCATGCCTCAGCCAGATTGTCAGGCTCCTATTGCCTCAGCCGGCTCGCCAGGCTCTCACACTTCTGCCGGTTTCATTGGGAAAATAGCCGGCGAAACGGAATAGGAAATCTGCCCATTCGCATGATTCGGAAGACCCATCGAGAACTTGCGAGAGGCGGAATCTCGCATGTTCACAAGTCATGGCATCCGGTTCGATCCTCCCACAACTAGTGAAGCCTCATTCATGTAGACGCCACCAGAGAGGGAGTCAGGACAGGTGATGAAGGCGAAGGTACCTCCGGATCCAATCTTGAAGCGAAAGCCACCAGGGATGAAGGTGACGGAACCTCCAGATCCAGGGAGGCAAAGCTGTTTGCTAAGAGTAGCCACTTCGCCTCTGTACTCCTCTGCAAGCAAACAGTTGCTACATTGAATGTCCGGATGGTCCACATTGCCCCGGAATAGAGCAAAAGAAACACAGCTCCTGCAGCATTGAAACCATTCGTTAGCGACCTCCATTTGAAACTACAGGATAGCTAGGCTAACTGAGCTTGCATGTATCTCTTCTTGACAGGAATTTATTAAAACTTTGCTATAAGTTACAGTGGGTTTGCAAATACTGCCCGCACCCCATCTCCTGAAACAAGCACACCCCATGAAATGGCAAACAGACAAGCAACAAACACCTGTCACACGACCAGTATGGCAAACAGAGAGAAAGTGGAGGATTTGATCACTGTATGGATCATGGCTGCACATACACCATGCAAGCGGGAGATGACCAACTCACAAGTTGGTACTGTAGAAACAAGCAGTAAATTGTGGGGCAGTAAGCCAAAACACCGGATAAGTTAAGGAGAGCAGGTAGCAGGAGCATTCACTTACCAATGAGCAGTGTAGCATGGCGAGCTAGCAGCATTAGGACATGTAAAAGCATTAGGACATGCTGTTAATGGGGATTTTTTTTCAAACGCACTAATCCAATACCATTGAACAACAGACCACTTTTAACTGTGATCCAGCCAGGGCTCTTTAGCTTTAAAGCTTCTTCAGAATCGGTGTTCCTTCCATGGAATGGTTGAGCTAACATAGGCTAATGCATTTAACATAAGGTTGTAAGTAACAATAACATTTCCCAGGACATAGACATATCTGATATTGGCAGAAAGCTTACATTCTTGTTAATATAACTGTACTGTCCAATTTACAGTAGCTATTACGGTGAAAGAATACCATGCTATTGTTTGAGAAGAGTGCACAGTTTTGAACATGACAAGTTATTAATAAACAAAGGCACATTTGGGCAGTCTTGATACAACATTGAACATAAATACATTGGTTCATTTGATCAGTCTAAAACATTGCACGTACACTGCTGTCATCTGGTGGCCAAAATCTAAATTGTAGCTGGGCTGGAATAATACATTATGGCCTTTCTCTTGCATTTCAAAGATGATGGTATAAAAGACAATACAAAAGAAAGATTTTAAGGTCAACTAAGTCTGTGAGTTGGAAACTAAGCAGCAGCACTCGTATAAAGGTTGAGGTGGGAAGATTTGGATTGCTCAAACAGGCATCTTTATAATTAATCCTCTACATCGTACAAATGGCAAGTGCAACGCTGTGTGTTTGGAGCAGGGAGACGATAATTGTTCAGTCCGTTAACTGCGAGTTGAAGACCAGATCCCCCTCGGCTAATTTCTGACCTTGCATTCTACACTGAATGCCAAAAAGTTTAATTGAGTACAGAAAAACCCTTTCCTTGTACTTTTAGCACTGTAATGTTTCTGTCAGATATATTGATGACTTTACTGTTGAAGGTATTGCCTCTGTGCCTCTGTGATTTGAGAGTAATTATTTTTAGGTTAGTATATAATTGCTTTAGCTGAATCCAGTTACATGACTATACTAAAACTGCACAATAGCACAAATGCAAATCAATTATTTCTAATATACAGTACTGTTCAGTACACAATAGTCACAAAACTCAAACTGTGCTCCCTAAACTGTGTTGTGCAGGACAAGTGGCTCCTCCATTCAGTCCTAATGCTGGTCCAATCCTGGTCTAAGCCTTCGGTGTACCTGCAAACCACCTTGGATAATTATGACGACGTTCCTGACACTACTCAACAAGACCAAATGGGTGTCGGACAAACTCCTTAGTTTGGAGAAAGGAGTGGTGGTCCACATCAGGAAGGTACTTCAGTGTCATTACAAATTGTCCTCTTAAGCCCAATGCATGTTCACATAATGTAAATCCATGAGCACTCATTTGCTCACATCTCGTAGTCCTCTATCAATGGCTCATTTCCTTGACTTCACCCCTCTCCCTCTCCCTCTCTCCCCCTCCCTCCCTCTCTCCTCCCCCATCCCTCTGTCTACTCTGTCCTGTCCTTCCTACTACGAGCAGGACAGAGGAGTCAGGAGTCAGTTGAGGGACTACACTCTGTCAGCTGCTTCAAGAAGGACCCGCACAAGATGGAGACCTTCCTCAAGCTCCTCAAGTGTCACCAGACTGACAAATACAGCTGTTTCCTTTACGAGAGAACAACTATTTCCACCCCATTCAAACCCCTACTATTATATGCACTAAACAAGACACTACCCACCCACAATGAGGCTAGCATTGAACATTTTCCTCCCTGCTTCTGGTGCCCCCGCACTTGCCTCGAACACGTAGAGAGGTCGACTGATATGACCTCTGCCTTAGGGTGTCTAACATCATCAATCAAATGTATTTATAATGCCCTTTTTACATCAGCTGACGTCACAAAGTCCTATACAGAAAGGCACCCTAAAACCCCAAACAGCAAGCAATGCATATGTAGAAGCACTGTGGCTAAGAAAAACTCCCTAGAAAAGCCGGAACCTAGGAAGAAACCTAGAGAGGAACCAGGCTCTGAGGGGTGGCCAGTCCTCTTCTGGCTGTGCAAGGTAGAGATTATAACAGAACATGGCCAAGATGTTCAAATGTTCATAGATGACCAGCAGGGTCAGATAACAATAATCACAGTGGTTGTAGAGGGTGCAGCAGGTCAGCACTTACTCATGAGTAAATGTCAGTTGGCTTTTCATAGCCAATCACCGAGTGTGTGCCTGGTGCATTACAGTATGTTGGCAACTGACTGCTTCCAAACATTTTCGTACATACAACACTAAGTAGGTGTAATGGTTTGCCACTTTATTTGAAAAGTTGCATTTCATATTTTCCTTTATATTTTTTTAACATGGCAAAGCGTTGCAGGGTGAAGTCCCAAAGGGGGATTTGCATCTTGCTCTTTAAAAAAAAGAAGAAAATCTGCATATTTTATGATTGATTTCCATTTCCTTTGTTCTTAACTGGAGTTTGTATTCCTATCTGGTTCTGTAGTGTTTCGATTATTTCTGTGGCCCCTTGTGTATTCGGAGAGATACTGTTCTTCTAGTCGAGCTGGCTTCACCTCTCCATTAGTGAAATGGAACACACTCAGTAGGAGACGGGAGTCAAAGGAAGCTACAGACAAAGAGAAGAGCTAAAGATATTCTGACAGGGAGAGAAGAGATAAAAATACGAGAGTATTGCAGGAGGAATGTAGAGGAGAGTAAAATAAATCTATGGTTTGTTGGACAGGATATGAATTAGCATTATTTTTAGTTATGTCCATACCAGATTGTGTTTATCTCAAATTTACACAGAGGTCAGAATGAGGACTAAGTAAGGACTATTTTTAGAGTGTAAAATACCTTGATGATTAGTGTAACTGGCAAGACAAAAATAGGATACAATTTTGTCATCAAATCAAATCAAATGTATTCATATAGCCCTTCTTAAATCAGCTGATATCTCAAAGTGCTGTACAGAAAGGCACCCTAAAACCCCAAACAGCAAGCAATGCAGGTGTGGAAGCAGGGTGGGTAGGAAAAACTCCCTAGAAAGGCCAAAACCTAGGAAGAAACCTAGAGAGGAACCAGGCTATGAGGGATGGCCAGTCCTCTTCTGGCTGTGCAGCGTGGAGATTATAACAGAACATGGCCAAAATGTTCAAATGTTCATAAATGACCAGCATGGTCAAATAATAATAATCACAGTAGTTGTCGAGGGTGCAGCAAGTCAGCACCTCAGGAGTAAATGTCAGTTGGCTTTTCATAGCCGATCATTAAGAGTATCTCTACCGCTCCTGCTGTCTCTAGAGAGTTGAAAACAGCAGGTCTGGGACAGGTAGCACGTCCGGTGATCAGGTTGGGATAATCACTAAACATTTCTTTGAATCCTAGTTTTAGAACTTTTTGTCAATTTGATGGAAAATCAATTTGTCTTTATTGTTCGAAATGGAACATTGCTTGAGGGTTAGCATGAAACTGTACCATTGGTCCAATGGTAATGCATAGCAAATAGTTGAGGTATTCATGTGCCATAAACAAATGAAAGGACATAACTATCAGTCAATGAATACTCTCTGAACTGAAGGTTTGTCTTTGTGAGAATGCTTTTGGTCAAAGATATGGTTCAAAGATATGGTTCAATGAATCTTTTTAGCTATGGCAGAGAAGCTATAGGAAGTATCTTGGAAGGACGACGATATGGAAGAGGGGAAAAAAACTGCCTGACAGACAGACAGACAGACAAACTACAAACTTGGATTAAAAGCTCCTGTCTGCAACCCCAAGGCACCATAATAAACACATCGTCTAGAGTTTTTGTATCCTATGGCAACACTGATGGTCTGTTATTACGGGGAAAAAATTGTGAGGGTGGAAAGGGGTATAGTGCCAACACCCCTGCCCTATAACCCATCATCGTTTCTCCTAATATTACATCTGGTACATCTGGTTCCATAAAAATTACTCACCTTTTCTGCTGTAAGAGCTCAAAAGCTTCCCTTCCAGTAACTAGGCAATATGTAAAAATGTTCCCTTTTCTAATGAAAAATGTGTTCCTCGAAAATGGTCTCCGTTGTAAAATGATCTGTAGATAAAAAAATAACATGCATTTAATCCACATTACCAAATTACGGATTGACTAGAAAAAGGCAAAGTATGTTTGTGTTTATCAATAAGGACAATAGTTTATGTAGCAAATTTGATATTATGTAAATGGTGTTTCATTTTATTGGTGCGTTGATATCTCTTTTGGACTACATCAGTGGTTCCCAAACCAAGAGGTTTTGTTGTAATGTTAGAGTCACTCAGATATCACATTAACACACATTCGACTGGGTGGGTGGGAGGGGTGGAGAGGGGGGGTTCCCCAATGATGGAAGGGGGGCCGAGTGAAAAGGTTTGGGAACCGTTCGTTGGGTTACATGATTGTCCTCTCCTTCCCAACCCATTGCACCAGGTGGCAGCAGTGCTCTGTATTCAAGGTCTTTTGATCTGAGAAGATTGCAGTTTGGTCGGTCCATTTAGAATACACTCTTTGATCTAGGCCTACATGTACACCACCATTCAAAAGTGTGGGGTCTCTTAGAAATGTCCTTGTTTTTGAAAGAAAAGCACATTTTTTGTCCATTAAGATAACAACATCAAATTGATCAGAAATACAGTGTAGACATTGTTAATGTTGTAAATGGCAGATTTTTATGGAATATCTGCATAGGCGTAAGGAGGCCCATTATACGCAAACCATCACTCCTGTGTTAGCTAATGCAAGTGCATCATTTTAAAAGACTAATTGATCATTAGAAAATAATTTTGCAATTATGTTAGCAAAGCTGAAAAGTGTTGTACTGATTAAAGAAGCAATAAAACTGGCCTTCTTTAGACTAATTGAGTATCTGGAGCATCAGCGATTGTGGGTTCGATTGGCCAGGAACAAAGTACTTTCTTCTGAAACTCATCAGTCTATTCTTGTTCTAAGAAATTAAGGTTATTCCATGCGAGACATTGCTAAGAAACTGAGGATGTAGTACAACGCTGTGTACTACTCCCTTCACAAAACAGGGCGAACTGGCCCTAACCAGAATAGAAAGAGGAGTGGGAGGCCCCAGTGCACAAGTGAGCAAGAGGACAAGCACATTAGAGTGTTTAGTTTGAGAAACAGATGCCTCACAAGTCCTCAATTGGTATCTTCATTAAATAGTAACCACAAAACACCAGTCTCAACGTCAACAGTGAAGAGGTGACTCTGGGATGCTGGCCTTGGCAAAATGGCTTAAGAACATCAAAGTCAAGGTATTGGAGTGGCCATCACAAACCCTAACCTCAATCCTATAGAAAATGTGTGGGCAGAACTGGAAAAACGTGTGCGAGCAAGGAGGCATACAAACCTGACTCAGTTACACCAGCTCTGTCAGGATGAATGGGCCAAAATTCACCCAACTTATTGTGGGAAGCTTGTGGAAGGCTACCTGAAACGTTTGACCCAAGTTAAACAATTTAGAGGCTAAATACGAATTGAGTGTATGTAAACTTCTGACCCACTGGGAATGTGATGAAAGAAATAAAAGCTTAAATAAATCCTTCTCTCTACTATTATTCTGACACTTCACATTCTTAAAGTAAAGTGGTGATCCTAACTGACATAAGACAGGGCATTTTTACTAGGATTAAATGTCAGGAATTGTGAAAAACTGAATTAAAATGTATTTGGCTAAGGTGTATGTAATCTTCCGACTTCAACTGTATGTAGATATTCCAGCTACAATAGTCATTTACAACATTAACAATGTCTACACCGTATTTCTGATCAATTTGATGTTATTTTAATGCACAAAAAAATGTGCTTTTCTTCCAAAAACAAAGACATTTCTAAGTGACCAAAAACTTTTGAATGGTAGTGTAACTTAAGATGCTTCCTATTGAGAGCAAAATGTAATTGTTTCAGTGGAATGCTGACGTGTAATAGAACTGGACACATGGTTTTGAACATTTGACACATATTTAACGCAAACATTTATCATTTAACCTACTGCTTCAGGAAGGAAGGAAAGTGAGACACATTGCGACATAAAATTATATTCAGAGGAACTAGTATGGTCCCTCTCTCTGCGTATTCGTACAATATATATACTGCATATTTTAGAGTCAGAGGGAATTTGTCTCACAGCTTCACGTTCTCAGAGAGGCTCATGTACATGAGACGACCAGGGTTTGAGCATGCTTATGAGGAAATAATTGTATCCCTAACAGGAAAACTCCGGACTGCATATCAATGACTATGGTTGTGAGTGATGGATTGTCAAAATAAAGTAGAAGTACTGTTCGTCCTGCTCTCTGTAGAACGGGCCTAAATTGGCGGTCCTTATTGTATGTTCCTGTTTACACCCGAACATCACACTAGCAAGGAGCAACACAATAAAGGAAGCGGCCAACAAAGACGGTTGTTCCTTGTCTGGGTTTCCTGCCAGTAATGCAATCCTCTACGATTGTCTTCTCATCTATAGCTCCTCCACGTCAATACCACCCCAGCTCCCTTCATCACAAGATGTAAATCAGCCAGTGGTTGTCACGGCGAATCAAGTGTCAGTGTGGCGAGGGTTTTGCAGGCAGGATGTGGCGGTGGGGCCTAGTGTCAGCAATGTCAGGTTCAGCTTCCTGTGCCTTAATCACTTCAGTATGGGGGCCTAGGCCTCGGGTTGCCTGCCCTGCTCACCACCACCACCCAGGCCAGTCCACTTACAAAATGCAGGGAGCAGTAGACCAGCCCCTCACCCCCACCCGCTCCCCTGGCTTTGCATCCATAAATATTAAAGATCTGCTATAAGTGACTGGGGGAGGAGGGCGGTATGGATGATTTCACAGTCTAACTATTATAACCCGAGGTAAGGAAATCCAGACTGCTGGGATGCAGGAGCGGAGCGGAGCAGAGAGAGAGAGAGAGACAGAGCGACAAAGAGAGAGAGAAAGTGAGAGGGGGCAGAGGAGGGATCTGTGTGAGAGAGGCAAAGATAGGGATCAAGGGAGAACATGGATTGCTGGAAGGCAGGTAGTTGGAAGAAGTTTGGAACTAGAGCTGGAGCTGGCTTGATATGGAATGAAGCCTCGGTATTCAATTGCACCTCATGTTCTGACAGCCGGGCTACAGCTCTTCACTACAAAGCCATTTCTATCACGCCACCTCAGACCAGAGGGAATGTGATTCAGGCCATGAAAGAATGACAGAGGGCTTCTTATCCTCCCTCCAAGAACCCAGGACCACTGGGTCTGCTGCGCCGCGCAGAGCTGTCAGACAACACTGTGTGTGTGTGTGTGTGTGTGTGTGTGTGTGTGTGTGTGTGTGTGTGTGTGTGTGTGTGCGTGTGCGTGTGTGCATGAGCGTGTGTGTGTGGTGAAAAGGTCCAAACCAGGAGTAAGGGGCCCATTCAGCTCTGACCCCCCCAAACCCCTCTCCCCATGTCTTCCCTGGGGGCATCTCAGGGAGGCTGCATGTACGTGTTAGTAGAGGTGAGGTCAGGAGGTCAGGGGGTCAAGCCCCTTCTAACCGTTCCAGTGTGTTGGGAGATGTCAACCCGAGTCCGTCAGATTGTAATAGCAGGCTAGGGTTTCACCCAGGAAAGCTGCTAGTAAGAAAGAGGAGATATGGGGACGGCTTAGAACAGAGTGAAGTCCGTGAAACATTTTGAAATCCTATATTGATCCTCTGTTAAGGCAGTGACTGAGGTTTGGTGTGACACATTGGTCAAGGAAATGATTTGAATGTAAATGACAAATCATGCATTACTGGAATGATATAATGCAAAAGATGGTCAAATATCCTCTTGCTTCCATTGTTTCTTTGTTTTATCTCCAAGGCCACCTGTATGTACTGTTTACTTAGAGAGAGAAATTCCACCAGTCAACCATTCTTTGACATTACCATTGTGTACTGTTCTGTGTCATTTACAAGAAGCAGTGGGGACAACAATGGTGCAAAACAGTTTGTTGTTGTTTTTAATCGCAGGCAAACAGATGGGCATGCTGAAACGGCCCTGTGGGTGTCCCCCATTTGTGGTGAGTGCGGTGAACTGCAGGATTTACGCCACAAGGAAATGAAGCGATTACCCAGGAGGTTGCAGGGAATGGGCGATGGGCTGTGAACTCAGCGGGGTAGGGACCATCAAACGTCCCATGCTACAAATAGAATAAGGGAGGAAAGAAACCTAAAAAAATATAGATGGACTCTGAGTTACTGTCAGGAAGTCTCACAAACCTGTGAGACAAGTGTCACTAACTCGAGAAAGTTTGTCATTTTAGGAAGCATATACAGTGGTAACACAAATGGGTGTCAAAGGTTACTGGAGAGTAGTGGTCCATTATCTGCTCAGCGCCACTGAATGGACAGATTAACTTTTTTCATCATCAGAAAATGTTTTTTTTTATTTAAATCCCCTTTTTCAGAAGCAGCAGCTACTCTTCATTGGGTCCACACAAAACGTGATGAGTGTCAAAACACTGATAGACAAGGACAGTCACAAACATGACATTTACAATGATATGCAAATAATGAAACAAAATAAATATGCTATTACAACTTAAGCCTTTGTATAAACCTTTGTGCATTTAGAGTCTTACATCCTGAAACCCTCTCATGAATGAACAAACTAGTACGTGTGTGTATTTCTGTAAGACTGTTCACCTTTTTCTATATGGTAGCAGTTCAGGTTAAACAACGCTAGCTGGTTTAAACCAGGCAGCCTCTGTCACATCCTCTTACCATTGCCATGGATATATAAAAAAAAACACACAAAAAACATGTTACACTACTGTGTCTAAACCAAACGGCCTGGAACAAACGTTCTCACTTAGGGAAAGAAAACAAAAAAAAAGGACAGATGCCAAAAGAAGCTGAGCTTAAATCAATGCAATTTCCTCCCCTCACTTCTCTGGCCAGAGGAAACCTTTGGAGTTTTCCAGCCTTTTTTTCCTCCTGACATAAATTGCAATGCATATAGTGGGACTGAGGTAGCAGGTGGGGGCTGAAAGGGTGGCAGGGGGGCGGAGGGGGATATATTTGTCTGTCTGCCAGGATGCTCTGTGTTTTTCTTAGATCAGGACACAAGCATAAAAATCTAGTGCATTTCCCCCACTTCAGGAAGCTCTGCTGCCATAACTTCAAATACAATAATTTCCTTTTTGGAAAGAGGGAGGATTATCCCACTTTCATTTATTTATGTATTTATTTATTTCTGCCTTGAAAGAAAAGCATTGGAGAAAAGGGGGGATAGATGGTTGGACCTCTAAATGGTTGGACCTCTAGCCTGTGATCCTAAAAGAGTTTTGATAGGTGTGTTGCTGAATTTAGTTACGGTTCAGGGATTAAACCTGGCTGACTATGTCCCTGGTGAGGCGCCATGGAGGTGGGTTGGGATGGGACAGCCGAGCCTCTGAAGACAACAATAATACTGGGAGCTGTCAATACAGTGAACAACACAACACACTGAACATCTAAGGTATGCAAAGAACCACGACCCTTTATTTCAAATGGGTGGATTGTGTGTTTCAACTTTGACAATGTATTGCTTTTTTCGAATAAAAATGTAATTGATAGGGACATCAAATAGAGAATGTGATTTAAAAACATAATACTATGAATGTGAATATGTGCTCTCATAATACTGAAAATGCTAAGAAAAGGAAAGAGGAACCACAAAAAGGTTATGTAGGTTGTTTTATAATCAGTGAATAGAATAGTAATCATTGGGTCTCCAATGGTCTCCTGTATAGCATCTCAGTCTGTTGACTGGTTTTCAGGGTAAGACAACACTTTGAACACATTGCAATGCTTTCAGCAAGAATGAGTGGCAGAAAATGTAATGATATTATGTCCTCTCGATTTGACTGGATGTCCACTGGGAAGGCCTGTCTGTGTAGCCACTCTCATTCATTTAAGCTCGTGAACGTTTTGAATTATATCTTGTATACTTGTTGTGGTTTCCCTGCTCTAACCCCAAATTAGTGGCTTCCTCACATCTCCCCCACAGCTGACCAGCCTTGTCTCTGCGGTCTCAACCCCTCCGAGTAGACCATGGTGCTCACTCCCACATGCTGTTGGTTTGCAGCACATACAATAGACACACTGCCTTAGCAAACCTGAAGGGTCTGTGGGACGAGGGCTTTGTCGGCCAAAACCAGCAACTCCATACATCCCAGTGTTGGTCTAGTCTAGCCCAGTGTAGAAGTGGAGGTTGGGGTGGTGCAGGGTAGTTAGCATTCATCCCCATGGGATGCTCCAGACGTGTTTCCATCAACAGTGGGAATGTGAAGGCAGGGTGGGAGATCTGCTCCCCTCAGACTCAGATTATAAATACAGACATTATGTCAGTGGCGTGGTGTGTCGCGGAGGTGGCGGAGATGGGGGAGAGGTGAACCCGGGAGAGAGGCCTTGTCTGGGCATGGTTTTTAATTTGCATTATTAGGATACCCATTTGCTGATACCAAAGGCGACAGCTAGTCTTACTGGGGTCCGACATACATTTACCCCAGTAAGACTAGCTGTCACCTTTGGTATCAGCAAATGGGTATCCTAATAATTCAAATTAAAAACCCTGGACATACATTTAAAAACATTAACATGTAGTTTGTGTGTGCATCTATCAGTTACACATACATGGCAGTACATACACACAATATTGGGAGAGGCATTGTGCTGTGAGTTGTTGCTGTATGTGTTTTTTGAAACCAGGTCTGCTGTTCACTTGCACTATATAAGATGGAAGGGAGCTCCATGCACTCATGACTCTGTATAGTACTGTGCATTTCCTTGAATTTGTTCTGGACCTGGGGACTGTGAAAAGACCCCTGGTGGCATGTCTGGTGGGGTAAGTGTATGTGTCAGAGCTGTGTGTAAGTTGACTATGCAAATAGTTTGGCATTTCCAACACATTCATATTTCTTATAAAACAAGAAGTGGTGCAGTCAGTCTTTCCTCAACTCTTAGCCAAGAGAGACATGCATATTATTAATATTATCCCCCCGATTACAATGAAGAGCAAGACATGTCGTTCTGTTCTGGGCCAGCTGCAGCTTAACTCAGTCTTTCTTTGCAGCACTTGACCATGTGACTGGACAATAATCAAAATAAGATAAAACTAGAGCCAGCAGGACTTGCTTTGTGGAGTGTGGTGTCAAAAAAGCAGAGCATCTCTTTATTACGGACAGACCTCTCCCCATCTTTACAACCATTGAATCTATATGTTTTGACCATGACAGTTTACAATCTTAGGTAACACCAAGTAATTTAGTCTCCTCAACTTGTTCAACAGCAACACCATTCATTACCAGATTCAGCTGAGGTCTAGAACTTAGGGAATGCGGGTACCTAATACAATGATCTTAGTTTTAGAGATGTTCAGGAACGATGTATTACTGGCCACCCACTCCAAAACAGACTGCAACTCTTTGTTAAACAATTTAAAGGCAATGCTACCAAATACTAATTGAGTGTATGTAAACTTCTGACCCACTGGGAATGTGATAAAATAAATTAAAGCTGAAATAAATCATTCCTTCTACTATTATTCTGACATTTCACATTCTCAAAACTGACCTAAGACAGGGATTTTTGCTGGGATTAAATGTCAGGAATTGTGAAAAACTGAGTTTAAATGTATTTGACTACGGTGTATGTAAACTTCCGACTTAACTGTACGTCTAGAACTGAGAAGCAGCACCCACCCTCATAGAGCCATCCAGAACAGGCAGACTTTTTCAGTAGCTGTGTTGATGACTGCATGTTGAAACGGAACCTGTTATCTAGTATATTAATTCCACTTGGCATGTGGAGATAATAGTATACTATGCAGCAAGGACATAGACAATACAATTAGAAATGAAATAGTTTGTTTCTGAGTTGTATTTTGGGAATGATTTGTGTGCCAGTGGATTAGAATAGTGTCTGGGTCCGGGATTCACTAAAGCCTCTCTGCTCTCCTGTCCTCTCATTCCTTTTTTATTCCTACTGCTTCCTCTCTGCCTATTGTTCATGCGGTGTGGTGTGGACGCAGCTTCCTGGATTCCCGCTCAGCGAGGCGAAGGCCGAGGCTCCGACTCCCTGCCAAGACACCTTATCTAGACCTGGCAGCCTGAAAACAGGATGGGAGAGGACAGAGGGGCTGGCTGCATGGGGAGGGCTGGCTGCATGGGGAGAGGGGGCTGGAGGGGATAAGGCTACAGGAGAGAGGCATGGTGGTCTGCCCTTTAACACTGGGGGGGTTGGGGTCTGATGACATTGAGTCTCTCTCTCTCTCTCTCTCTCTCTCTCTCTCTCTCTCTCTCTCTCTCTCTCTCTCTCTCTCTCTCTCTCTCTCTCTCTCTCTCTCTCTCTCTCTCTCTCTCTCTCTCTCTCTCTCTCTCTCTCTCTCTCTCTCTCTCTCTCTCTCTCTCAGTGAGATCTCAGCTCGTCTTCGGCCAGCTGCAGCCCCCTGGTCCTGGAGACTCAGAACAGGGCAACGCGGCTGGCCCTTAATTGTACACAGAGAGTTAACTAATAATATGCATGTAAATCTCTAATGGCTGAAAGTGTAGGAGAGATTGATCTCATCACTACTGGTTTTTGTAAGAAGTGTTGACATGTTGAATGCACCGAGGTGTTTATTTAAACTACTAGCACACAGCTCGGACAACCACATATACCCCACAAGACATGCCACCAAAAGTATTTTCACAATCCCCAAGTCCAGAAAAGACTATGGGAGGAACAGAGTACTACATAGAGCCATAGCTACATAGAACTCTATTCCACATCAGGTAACTGATGCAAGTGTAACAGTTGTTAAAGTACTATGTGAATTTCACCAGGTTCATATACAACATGATACTGATGTGATAGTACTGTGCATTTCCTTGAATTTGTTCTGGACCTGGGGACTGTGAAAAGACCCCTGGTGGCATGTCTGGTGGGGTAAGTGTATGTGTCGTGTTGATTCGTTATTGTGCATGGCTGCATCCTGGGAGAAGGGGAGTGTGTACTTATGTTTTGCCCTGCGTGCTCATGCTCAAATCATTTTGATGCACAGAGAGGTAGGCACGCTTTTTCTGTCTTCAGAAAAGTTTGATTATTTTCAGTACAAAGTATATGTATATTAGAGATAACTCATAAGGGGATGGTATTGTTAAGATGCACTTGTAATTGTACTTTTTAGGATGATATCAAAATTCTGAATTCAACATGCGGATAATAGCTAGCTAAGGTATTAGCAGGTGTGAATGATGGCTAGCTCCTCAAATGATCCCAGTCCCTTGTATTGCGCTTCTGTTGAAGAAAGAGGCGACGATTCGCAGAACATATGTGCTCTACAAATGTTTTATTTCCTTTTGGATGCAGATTCAGGATGCTGAGTGAGTTCTGCTTAATTAAGACTACCTGATCTCCAAAGTCCACGTCTATAGTCTCAATCAACCACACACAACACAGAGTTACAGCGGTGCAGTATAGCACCGGTTACACAAGCAGGAGAATCAGATTTAAAAAACAGATCAAATCAAAGTTTATTTGTCTAGTGCGCCGAATACAACAGGGTAGACCTTAGAGTGAAATGCTTACTTACAGGCTCGAACCAAAAGTGCAAAAAAAGGTATTAGGTGAACAATAGGTAGGTAAAGTAATAAAACAACAGTAAAAAGACAGGTGATATACAGTAGCGAGGATATAAAAGTAGCGAGGCTACATACAGACACCGGTTAGTCAGGCTGATTGAGGTAGTATGTACATGTAGATATGGTTACAGTAACTATACATATATGATGAACAGAGTAGCAGTAGCGTAAAAGAAGGGTTGGCGGGTGGTGGGTGGGACACAATGCAGATAGCCCAGTTAGCCAATGTGCGGGAGCACTGGTTGGTCGGCCCAATTGACACACAATGTAAAAATTCTGGGTAGCCATTAGATTACCTGTTCAAGAGTCTTATGGCTTGGGGGTAAAAACTGTTGAGAAGCCTTTTTGTCCTAGACTTGGCACTCCGGTACCGCTTGCCATGCGGCAGTAGAAAGAGCAGTCTATGACTGGGGTCGATGGGGTCTTTGACAATTTGTAGGGCCTACTTCTGATACTGCCTGGTGTAGAGGTCCTGGATGGCAGGCATTTTAGCCCCAGTGATGTACTTGGCCGTACGAGCTACCCTCTGTAGTCCCTTGCGGTCAGAGGCCGAGCAATTGCCGTACCAGAAAGTGATGGACACAGTCAGGATTCTCTCGATGTTGCAGCTATAGAACCTTTTGAGGATCTCAGGACCCCTGCCAAATCATTTTAGTTTCCTGAGGGGGAATAGGCTTTGTCGTACCCTCTTCACGACTGTCTTGGTGTGTTTGGACCATTCTAGTTTGTTGTTGATGTGGACACCAAGGAACTTGAAGCTCTCAACCTGCTCCACTACAGCCCCATCGATGAGAATGGGGGCATGCTCGATCCTCCTTTTCCTGCAGTCCACAATCATCTCCTTAGTCTTGGTCATGTTAAGGGATAGGTTGTTATTCTGGCACCACCCGGCCAGGTCGCTGACCTCCTCCCTATAGGCTGTCTCGTTGTTGTCGGTGATCAGGGCTACCACTGTTGTGTCGTCTGCAATTAATGATGGTTTTGGAGTCGTGCCATGGCCATGCAGTTGTGGGTGAACAGGGAGTACAGGAGGGGACTGAGCACGCACCCCTGGGGAGCTCCAGTGTTGAGGCACATGTTGAAAATGTCAGTGAAGACACCTGCCAGTTCGTCAGCACATGCCTGGAGCACACGTCCTGGTAATCCATCTGGCCCCGCAGCCTTGTGCATGTTGACCTGTTTAAAGGTCTTACTCATGTCGGCTATGGAGAGTGTGATCACACAGTCGTCTGGAACAGCTTATGCTCTCATCCATGCCTCAGTGTTGCTTGCCTCGAAGTGAGCATAGAGGTGATTTAGCTCGTCTGGTAGGCTCGTGTCATTGGGCAGCTCGCGACTGTGCTTCCCTTTGTAGTCTGTAATAATTTGCTATCCCTGCCACGTAAGACGAGCATCGGAGCCTGTGTAGTATGATTCAATGAGTCCCGCACCTTGAAAGCGCCGGCTCTACCCTTTAGCTCTGTGTGAATGTTGCCTCCATGGTTTCTGGTTGGGGTATGTACGTACAGTCACTGTGGGGACGGCATCCCTGATGCACTTATTGATAAAGCCAGTGACTGATGTGTTGTACTCCTTAATAATTCCATCTGAAGAATCCCGGAACATATTCCAGTCTGTGATAGCAAAACAGTCCTGTAGTGTAGCATTTGATTCATCTGATCACTTTTTTATAGACTGAGTCCCTGGTGCTTCCTGCTTCAATTTTTGCTTGTAAGCAGGAATCAGGAGGATAGAGTTGTGGTCGGACTTACCAAATGGAGGGCGAGGGAGAGCTCTGTACGCATCTCTGTGTGTGGTGTACAGGTGATCTAGAATTATTTTCCCTCTGGTTGCACATTTAACATGTTGATGGAAATTTGGTAGAACTGATTTAAGATACACCTTATGGAACCGCAGAGACTGTGAAGAGACACACATAAACATGATAAGACACGGACTCTACACACACGTAGACATGGATTTTGTATTGTGGATATGTGGTAGTAGAGTTGGCTGGCTGGCTGCCTGAGGGAACACACTGAATGTATTGTGTAAAGTGTTATGAAATGTCAAGTAATATTTTAAATTGTATATAACTGCCTTAATGTTGCTGAACCCCAGGAAGAGTAGCTGCTGCCTTGGCAGGAACTAATAGGGATCCTTAATTAAAGAAATAATAAAGAAAGGTACAAGGCCAAACATACCAGCTAGCCAAACACAGGTCTTTACAAGGCAGCCGTCTCATTAAAGGGACATAATAAACAGTGCTGTTGTTTGTTGGTCTGTGATATGGCTCACCACCTCTTTTCAAGGCCCAGTCATTGTTGTGTTTATTTTGGTTCTCACTTCTCACTTTGATGAGAAGAATGAGATTTGATGAGTGAATGAGATGTAGGCCTACTGTTGTTCAAAGTTCACTCTCTCTCATCAAGATCAAGCTAATTTTATGTTATGTGTGAAGCTATCTTGTCACAATGAACACCCAGAAAGAGAAAGGCAGGGATTTCTAGAGGGTTTGGGGACAAGCAGTCAAAGTGAAAGAAGATTGGCACATGTTGAATCAGAAGTAGTGAAAATTCATAGCCTCCTGAGCCCTTGGGTTTAGACTTCAGGATGAAAATATGTGAGTTGTCTTCAGGTTGGCATTTTAACCATTACTTGGTTCATGAATTTTTCAGCATGATCTGTTTCAGGAGCAATCAGTCATTTACTATTTTCAGGTATTTGATGTATAACTTCAGATATCATGTGTATTTGGCAGAGACACCTATCCAGAGCAATTGTGTCAGTGCATTCAACTAAAGTAGGAGAAACAGCCACATATCACATTTTTTTTCCTAAATTCTCAGCTGAGGCAAATTAACTCACTTTGCCAATTAGTTTGCCAATTTAAAAAAATATATAGTCACTTTACTTTGAAACACACAATGATCTAGGCTACACTACATGGTGAACATTCCCCATGATTTTAGTTATGGATTGAAAGAGGAAGAAGTATGTTTATTAAAATGGCACATCAATTGATCTTGCTTTTTACATAATCGGGGGGTAATTATGACTTGTGTGTTGCTGACTGACTAAAGCCGTAACTATACTTTGAGCCAGAGGGAGCACACAATAAGAAGCCTTGAGAGTGAGACATCAAACACCTCCACAGGAGGTCCTCATCCTATATCCAAATCTTCTATATCACCTGCCTCTGGAATACATGGAGCAACTCCCCAGGAAATTGCCTAACTACAAAATTAAGTTCATACTTTTGTTGCGGCTGGCAGGCAGGCGTGCGTTTTGGAAGGACGATGCAGCACAGGATAGCCTGGGGAGTTTACTTTACCAGTGAATCGGGGACACTTGGAACCAATTAAAGATGAGAGGTCTGCCAGCGTTCCTGTCTTTCCTCTCCCCCATGTACCGTTTTAAATCTTGTTTCCCTCTCTACCTCTCTCTTTCTCTGCTGTGCAGGTAGGGTAGCTTCCTTCCACCTTTTTCTGTCTGTAGAAGATGGTGCAGGGAGGGGAGGGGTGGTGGGTTGGAGGTTGAGATATATTAACCCCTGGCTGCTCCCTTGTATCCTGCTGTTTCCACACACACACACACACACACACACACACACACACACACACACACACACACACACACACACTCTCTTTGTAGAACATGGCCCAGCCTCTTACAGTAGGAGAACCCCTGCAGGGCAGCAGGCCTGTGTTTAGGCCTGAGTCTCTCTGTGTTCACAAGCACTTGCACTGTATATAATACTACCATCAGGTGATCTTCTGAAAGACCAGGAAAACAAATCAAGTTGCAATTTCTCAATGATATGAGTGAAAAATGAGCGAAACAATACAAAGAAAGAGAGTGTGGAGGGATTTAAACATTGTCAGGTTAACAGGATGAGCTCTTAGCACCTAAGTCCACTGCATTTCACACTAGCAGGTTTGCTAATGGACCACAACCCCTCTGCGAGTGCTGTGTGAAGCCGGGGAAATCGCAATTAGCATCCCCATGTCTGTGTACAACCTGTGGGATGACATGCAAGTACCACCACCTAACACTAGATGGCAGGCAAGCCCTGCACATTTCTACTTGTAGATCGCTAGGGCATAAGCAATAGCATTCAACCAGGAAGATGTATTAAATGGAGAGGTATGAAATACAAGGAATACATATGATTATAGTTAGTATTTGTGAAGCCTTCTTGATTTTTTTATTTGATGGAATATGCAGTCGGTTGATTTAGGCAAAGTATGTGCACATGACTTCTCAATGACTTCTCCAGATGTGTGTGTGTGTGTGTGTGTGTCTCTTTCTGCCAGACTGTTTTTGCAGAGCCATCTTTGAGGGTTATCAAAAGCTTAATTAGATATTTAAACAGGCTACCAATTCCCATCAAGTACTTTGTCCTTATTGTTCTGATCCAAAGAGAGGAGGGAAGGAGCCCAACGTGACATTACTCATCTAGAGTTGAGAACATGGAGTCCCTCAGTGCACCTGCCTGTTCCATGATGTCTCCAGGGTTATGTGTAACTTGGGGGAGAAGCACTATTCCAACATATTTGATTACATTGACTAAGAGCTTCATTGTGCTTTAAAAAATGTGTTGTACTTTGTAAAGGATGACCTCTTAGATAGATAGACAAAGATACCGGCATTTCTGCTGGGGTGGCAGGTAGCCTAGTGGTTAGAGTGTTGGGCCAGTAACTTAAAAGTTGCTGGATTGAATCCCTGAGCTGACAAGGTACAGTTTGTTGTTCTGCCCCTGAACAAGGCAGTAAACCCATTGTTCCCTGGTAAGCTGTCATTGTAAGTAAGTTTTTGTTCTTAAATAAAGGTTACATTTAATTTTAAAAAGAATGGTCTTATTTGGACATCATTCTCAAGGGTCCTTGTTCGTTTCATTCTTAGAAAGCATCTCTCAGCAGGCCTTGTGCAAACACTGGCCTCTTGTTTAGGGCAGGGTGTGTTCTCTCAGACCACTCCCTGGGTCTAATTACCACAGAGTTCTTTCCAAATTGCAATTACAGATAAACAGAGTGGGTGATGGGGACGGCCGATTGTGGAGGCCGAATGGGCATTATCTGGCATCAGCCTAATTGTTCCAAACAATCTGCCCAGTTTTCTTTACCCTCCCCTCTGCTGTGATTGTGTAGTGCGTACTACAGGGGCAAACTGTTTATGAGCCAGCTCATTTGGGAGCACTTTGAAGTCAGCGCCCAGCCTTTCAGAAGCATTTTTTCAACAGCCTAGCTGCGTTCTGGGATCCTTTTTTAAACAGTTGTTTTTGTTGGAGTCAGACGATAAACAATCATTTGGAAGTTGTTTTTGATTCGTCATCGGAGATGGAGGGAATGCTAAGAGCATGACATACACTTAACTTTTGATGTCATGTTCCCAAGACACCGAAAGCACATTTTTATGTTTCAATCTGTTTTCCTTTATCCTGATTTTGTTTTATCTTCAGGGATTGCTTCGGCTGTGTCATTCACAGAGCCAATGTGTTCTCCCTTTCACTCTCACACTGTTCCATTCAAGGCACATGTGCAGCAGTTTGAAACATGCTACATGTGACGTGTGGTTTTCTCAGGGTGTCACTGGTGAACAGATGCTTGGACTGTCGGAAACCCCAGACAGCGGTTTGGTCTCTACATCATGTTGTGAGAGAAGGAGAGAGGGCGTTAAGGTAGAGGTAGAGAGAAAGAGACAGGGAGACAGGGAGAGAGAGAGAGAGAGAGAGAGAGAGAGAGAGAGAGAGATGGAGAGAGAGCGAGAGCTGGGAGTGTTTCACAAAGGGGGGGGTGAAACCAGGAAACTGTGGCCTAGTCTTTCCCTCATTCTCGCTATTCTTTAGTCACAGTGAAGAATAATCATCAGACCCTCCTGCCTGGGGAGAACAGGAAATGACACAATCCGAAGAGGAAGTGCTGCATGGTGACCAGTAGCTAGCCAATTCGGGAGGGGGGTGAGTGAGGGGGTTTGTTTGTCTTGGCCTAACCCAGGGCCTAGCTACGCCACTGTTTCAGCAGTTTGGAGGAAGGAAACAGCTGGATAGGGGAGGCAGCTAGGGGCAACAGTCTCCAGACAGCCGTTGGCTTGCTACAGTTTGAGTGAACATCAATCAAAAGCACAAGGTCGGACCAGACCTCTGCTATATTTAACCACAGCATGTTAGCACATTTACACGAACATACTGTCACTGTCTCAGAACAGAACAGTAGCCTAAACTCACACACACCTTGAGGAGCAGGAATAATGGAATTAAAGCTATCCAGGTGTTCTCAGACAGGCATAGTTTGCATGATTGTTTTTTTAAAGTAAAAGTATGATTAAATTAGAGGTCAAGTTAAAAGTCGTTAATGAAAGCTTGTAACTTCCCAGTCAACCGTGCCACCGAGCCGCCCACATCATCACAAGCAGGCCAAATGGGTGGGTTGCTTCTCTGTGGCTTTCTACCAGCCAGCCTAGCTACATCTATGCCATTTGGTAATGAACAACACATTACAATGTATAGATGGAAAACAAAATGCAACGTTTATATTGTGTGCATTTCTGTGTGTGTAATGGGTGCGTGCTGGTGGCAGGGAAGTCAGGCGCAGGAGAGTGAACTTGGTATAAATGGAGCAGTTTAATAAAAATTCAAAAACTCCGGAAACCAACATATACAAAATAAAATAAGCGGATTCAAACCCGTCACGCACCAGAACATAACTAGCACCAATACATACAACAAACAATCACTGACAAGGACATGAGGGGAAACAGGGGGATAAATACACAACATGTAATTGATGGGATTGGAGCCAGGTGTGATGGAAGGCAAGACAAAACCAATGGAAAATGAAAAATGGATCAGTGATGGCTAAAAGGTCGGTGACGCTGACCGCTGAACACCACCCGAACAAGGAGAGGGACCGTCTTCGGCGGAAGTCGTGATAGTGTGTGTGTGTGTGTGTGTGTGTGTGTGTATGTTTGTGTGAAAGCGGGAGAAAGAAAAAGAGAACAGAATGCTGACCAGACCTGTCAGTTGTGTTGAACCTTGGCTGTGCTGTGACTGACTGTGGTCCAGAGGGGAGGCTGAGCAGGTAAGAAGAGAAGGCCCTCAGGGATAGGGTTAGGGTTATTGGGGGAACCCTGGGTGCCCCGGTGAAAGATGCCGTCAGCTCCACATCCATGACCTCAGCGTATTATTCCTTCTAAATCTCTACGTAAACCAGCGCAATAAGACAGACTTCACAAAAACAAAAGCCTGTCCCAAGGGATGTCCTTGAGGCCCCCTTATGCTGAGAAAGGTTATTAATAAGCACGGTGTAATCTGTGGCACATTTTAATAATCATCTGATATTAATTAGAAGCAGCTGGTTTTGGTATTTATAGGATGATATTACATTTCATTGAATCTGTCACCCAGCTGCAGCGAGTACATCTGGCAACCGGACTGCTCTGCCTTGGATGCAGCCTCTCTCCTCTTCCTCGCTCTCTCTCTCTTCCGCCTTCTCTCTTCTCTTGTTCTGCTCAGCTGTTTTTCATTTTTAAATGCTACAAAAAAAAGTCCCTTTTTGGATGGATAATAAAATGACAATGTTGCACTACTTGGCTTCTAAAGAAACAAAGTGAGGCCTGGAAAGAATCGCAGTGCATTTGTTGATGAACGAGACCTTTATCTTCACTGGTAAAGTCACCCTGGATAAGAGTGTCAGACAAATGAAGGTATGCTGCTATGTTTAAACAGATTATAATATTAACTACTGATCCTAAAGTGTCACAACAGCTAGGCCTAATATCACAAGTTATGATGAAACAGTGCTACGTCCACAAATGCAGTGACTAACATCTAATATATACACTCTCACATTGTCAAACAGCCTTTCTGTCTTCTGTCTCAAATCATGTCGTACCTTGATTACAATGAGACATGATCAAATGTCTATTTTTTTTATTTGTGGGAATACTTGAGAAGGGATTTCAAAAAACTAAAATCCCACAAAGATATAATGTTAGAATAATAATGAAGACATCAAAACTATGAAATAACACATATGGAATCATGTAGTAACCAAAAAAGTGTTAACAAATCAAATTATATTTTATATTTGAGATTCTTCAAAGTAGCCATCCTTTGCCTTGATGACAGCTTTGCACACTCTTGGCATTCTCTCAAGCAGCCATGACCACAACCCCATCGAACACCGTTGGGATGAATTGGAACACAGACTGCGAGCCCGGCGTAGTCTCCCAACATCTCACTAATGTTCTTGTGGCTGAATGGAAGCAAGTCCCCGCAGCAATGTTCCAACATCTAGTGGAAAGCCTTCCCAGAAGAGTGGAGGCTATTGTAGCAGCAAAGGGGGACGAACTCCATGATTTTGGAATGAAATGTTCGACGAGCAGGTATCCACATACTTTTGGTCTTGTAGTGTATTTATGTCCCTATAATAAATCACGGTCAGTGCAGAGGTTCAGATCTGGCTACAGACTTGTGGCTCTCACGATTTGTTGGATTGCATTTCTTTAAAAACAAAATCGGACTTAATGTTCTCATCCTATAAACAAGGACGCAAAGACAAACATGTAAAAGCTGTTTCCATGGTCCCATATAGACATACACAAAGACATACACACAAACATATGCAGATACACCCCCCACCCACAACACACACACACACACACAGCCTTCTCCTCCTAATAATGCTACCCGGGCCTGATTTACACTCCCCATGATGTGTGACCCCGACCCACAACATGCTAAACTGGGAGCTAATATTTACAGACTGTCTGCTGTGCCTCGCCATGGAGATTTTCACTGGATCCTCAAGTGTCTGGGTCTGGCAGAGAGAGTCTCACGCTACATCCACAAGCCCTGGGCTGAGGCTGCCACTCCCTGCTCCATTATCAGTCTGTCTGCTTGTGGCTCAGACTGCTGTAGTGTAGCCTGTACAGTACAGACATCCTGACCCAGTCACTACTCACTACAGGACAACAGGTAGGTACAGGAGCTGTCTGTCCTCACAGATTCTCTTCTTATCCTCTCCTTTTCCATTGGCAACCTTTCTGCTGGCTTCCGCAAACAGTACATACCCTCTTGTACGTAGGTTAGTGGGATCTGTCTTCACTGGAAAGGATGGATAAAGACAAACATTGGGATCAATATAAACTGATGGGTAAGGAGGGATATTGAGTGGCCTGGCTACTAGTTCAAATTCAGTTCAGGGTGACCATCTCTTCAACTCACTGGTCCAATTGTTGAACTGGATACTGTGTGTCATCATGAGGCCATGACATAAGTGGTGTGTCAAGAGTTCAGAACATGTGGTCCTGTCTGACTTACTTTAGGGTCACTGAGACAAGAGCCAGCGAGGTACATAGAAACGATGTGCTGTTGGAGCAGCGGGCCACATATTTTGGGCCAATGTATTTGAGCAGAGTGGACCCAAATGAAAGACACATTGGATCGCAAAAATGTTGCATTTGCAGTTGTACGAGTGACTGTGGAAACAGGATGGCTGGTCGAAAATAAACGAGGACGAATGTCAGGGCTGAGTACACTGGGCTTGTACTCCAACACAAGGCTAAACAGTTCATCCTGCATTGTGAGTTTGATTTACTTTGCATTATTGAAAAGCCTGATAAGTGTGTCTAACACATATAAAGGGATCCAAGCCTGCAGTGAGGCACATAGTTTGACAGGGGGCAGCAATAAGCTGCTGAGAGGATGATGCGGTTTAAATGGATCTCCAGCGAGTCGACAGCCACACACTAAGGACATGAAGTCATGAACTTAAGTAGATCACACTCTTCCTAGTTTTTCCCATTTTGTCTCCATTTGATTCTCCCCAAGCAAAAGACAAACATTTTTTGCTACATCTTTAAAAAAAATAACATCTGCCAGCACTTTCTGGGTTGCACTCATTTCACCAAGAGAGGCAATTTGTCACCTCGGAACACAGCGTAACTTGAGTTATGAAAAGGCTTGTAGTCTAGGCATTCCAGTATTGTGCAATTGTTCCCTGTTCTAGAAAAACAGTGGTGGAAAAAGTACCCAATTGTCATACTTGAGTAAAATTAAAGATGCCTTAATAGAAAGTTACTCAAGTAAAAGTGAAATTCACCCAGTAAAATACTACTTGAGTGAAAGTCTAAAAGTATTTGGGTCTAAATATACTTAAGTGTCAAAAGTAAATGTAATTGCTGAAATATATAAGTATCAAAAGTAAAAGTATAAATCATTTCAAATTCCTTATATTAAGCAGAGCAGAGGGCACCATTGTCTTGTTTTTCAAATGTATGGCTAGCCAGAGGCACACTCCAACACTCAGATATCATTTACAAACGAAGCATTTGTATTTAGTGTGTCTGCCAGACCAGAAGCAGTAGGGATGACCATGTGTTAAGTGCATGTAAGTAAGTATGTAAGTGCATGAATTGGACCATTTTCCTGTCCTGCTAAGCATTTATCATGTAACGAGTACTTTTGGATGTCATGGAAAATGTTTGGAGTAGAAAGTACATTCTTTTCTTTATGAATGTAGTGAAATAAAAGTAAAAGTTGTCAAAAATATAAATAGTAAAGTAAAGTGCAGATACCCCCCAAAAAGTAGTAATAAGTACTTTAAAGCATATTTACTTAAGTACTTTACACAACTGTAGAAAAGGGGAATATAGTGCTGAAGATGTGTTGAATCAGACACATTGTTTGCTCTATATCTTTCTCATCAAAATTATTCAGATTGTTGTGCAGGTCCTCAAGGCCATTTTATCACCAGGCCTTTCCACATCGAAGAGACAAGCTCTCAGCTCACAGGCTTTATGAGCCCACAGAGCCACCTGCAGAGTTTACATCACCCCAAAGACACAGACTGTGAAAGGTGATACCCTCTATGACAGGGAGTAAAGACGGGGCAGCACACAGCTTTCTGCTTTTATTTCCCTGTCTTCATCCCACTGCACTGGCCTTCTGTGGTGGTGCAGGTTACACATGTCTCTAGGGTCTATGCCTGAGCTCCACTTAGGTTTGATTTAGTTGACGTTCAGAAAGTGTACTACTGTTCATACAGATCAATCCTTTACGACAGTGTTATAACCATAGGTAGAAACACTACCAGGCTATTTTATTCTACATCATCAGACTTATCGTTGAAATAAAGGCAAATGTTATTCCTCCCAGTATAAATCATATAAAAGCAGTTGGATGATTTTTGGTGATCATCAACAGGCTCCAACAGTCTGGAATGTGGGTCTGTTGTGAGACTGACCGGATCTCCTCAGTGTTGGCCTCCTTCTCGCTCCCTATCCCTCACTTCCCTCAGTGGCAGCCAACCAAGATGGATGCTGTGTTGCCAGGTCCAGGGGGTAGGAGAGGGAGGCAGCTAATTATAAGGTCCAGGGAACTGGCCGTTCTAACTGGCAACCCTCCTCTACTGTACTCTCCTATTTAGGTCTGTTAATGGAGGTTACGATGGGCCAAAAGATCCACGCAAGAGTTCATGCACTTGAGCTTGGCATTTATCATAATATTTACATTCCTTGATAATCTCAGTAGATCTGTTTATGATATTTCTCCCTCTTTGATTGTTTTTAGTTCTTTTTCCTCCAGCCTCATATCAGGACCTACGGCGAGGATTGCCATGGCTTGATTTGGACTTGATGTTGTTTTACTGTGTTAGAAATAACAGAGTATTTTTGTCTTGTTCATTATTTTATCTATAATAGATTATAATATATGATCAAGGTCATAAAATATGATATTTTAAACAAATTCCACATATTTCAGTGTGCGTTAGTGTTTTACACACTAGAGGTGAAATTATAAACACACAATATGAAAACAGATCCATTGTTGTATTTCTGTCATGTCTATTATGTAATGATTCTGAAAAGCACCTTGTTTGGACAAAAAGTTCAAAGGTTTGACCAGACCGTTGTAGATGCTGTGGCTTTGCTCTAAGCAGACAGAAAGCACCGGCTCTCTACCCCTGGAAAAACTGTAAAAAAAACCTAGGCCATGTAATTTAGAGGGGGATCCATTTCCACCGCGCTCCATTTACTTTTAACTGTTTCAGCCGCTCTGTCCCACACCTGGCCTCTGAGTGTGGCACTGAACAGAGCGTGCACTGTTCTGCACCCAGACAGAACTGCAGAGCCATGCAGAAAATAAATCAGATCCATGTTCATTACACAAAAGCTGTGGGCAGATTTATTTCATTGTTGGACTTTCTCATTGAGCCACGACTTCTCCTCTTTTTTTTCTCCTTTCCCTCACAAGTGAACCTCTAGGGGGGGGGGGGGGGGGGGGGGTACCGTCTATTGGTTTTGCGTCTCCACCTCCGTGCTATCTTGACTCTGTGGTTTTGTAGTGGTCTGAAAAATGCTGGCCAAGCCACCCAAAGGACTCTGTAATGGCTGTGAAATGGCCCTATCTGGAGCGCCTCAACTCCCTGAAACAACATAGACAAACCTGCATAAATACGCTTCTCTCCGCAGATCAAGAAGGAAGAGCCCGTGGATATAATCGGCCTATTAAGGTCAAGTTTTTCAAAGTGAGCTACTGTACCACACCCACTCCCCTCATTCTGATACAGCAACCCCCAGGCCCCAGGCCCCTGCAAGCGCTTGTGATAAAATCCAAGGGCTGACTCTCGCCCTCTCTCAAGTCATAGCACATTGATGAAAGTGTTGACTGAATATCATTCTGTCTTGATATAGCTGCTGAGTCTAGGTCACAGTAGAGAGAAACTGTGAAACCACAGAGCCCAATCTACCATCCTAACAGAAAAAAACAGGAAGACGTTTCTTCAGGTAATCAGACTGAACAAAACCTGGAGAGTATAACATTAAATATTTCATTAGTTTATGACATTTTCTTCTCAATGAGTGAGAAACGGGATCAAATGGAATTATCCAATGAGGCAGCAAGATGTGTCCAATATACTGGCCAGAGAAAAAATATAAAAATGGCTTAAACGGCAGCACAATGTGTCATCAATAATGACAAGAATCACAAACGGACAGTGGATTTCAGCACACATTCAAACAGTGCACAACTTTTAGCTAATACTGCAGGCACCAGGGGCTCTACCAGAGGCTCAGAGTGGCAGCAGCGGTAGTGAGAGACTGAATGGGTAGCCTACGTAAAGTCGCTATCAGTGCGAGAGCATCCTCTCAGGAAGGAAGCAAGCTGCGTTAGTGCCTCTCTGGCTTCACAGCATCAGCTCCAGCAGTGACAGCGGTTATTTTTGGACTGGGGGTCATGTTACGACTATGAGAAGAGCCTTCGGACAGGAACTCGCCAAGCGAGACACCCAGCAGCTCTAGCATTCTTGGCACAATGCCGAGGTGGGGCTAGCTCACCCCAGAGCTGGACAGTACAGGAAAACCAAAAGAAGCCCATCTCATCTTCAACTCTAGCTGAACTCTTCTCAACATAAAAAATGGTATGCGGTACTGACTCAAAACTAAATGAGTAGTCACATCAACTACATTTAAGTTATAACAAATTAACTATTTTCCCAGCACACTACTGCAGGTAGTTTTTTTGGAATTGTTTTTGATATGTGTTTTTGCACTTCAATTGAGTGATTAGTCAATCTTAAGCTACACAAAGATACAAAAACTAACATTTTTCTTGTAAAGCATGAGAGTCGGGAAGCAAGTTCAGGGAGTGAGTGTTTTAATTAAAGAAACTATGAACACGAAACACAAACAACGCACAGACATGAAAACAGAGTCAATAACACCTGAGGAAATAACCAAGGGGAGTGACAGATATAGGGAAGATAATAAAGAAGGTGATCGAGTCCAGGTGAGTGTCATGAGGCGCAGGTGCACGAGACGATGGTGACAGGTGTGCGGGATAATCAGCAGCCTATAGGTGACAGTACCCCCTCCCCGACGTGCAGGACGCCGTCAGAGGGGACGAACCTGGGGGATCAGGAGCGGACCGGTCACCCCTGCTGATGCGCGAGAACCTGTCACGCCAGCTGAGGAACGGGAACCTGTCGAGTCAGCTGGGGCGCGGGAACCTGACAGATCGGTTGAGGCAGGGGAGTCTGGCGATCCAGCTGAGGCATGAGAACCTGACGAGCCGGTGGAAGCAGGGGAGCCTGACAATCCGGGCAGAGGCATGAAAGCCCAACGAGCCGGCTGAGGCAGGGGAGCTTAGCGATCCGGCTAAGGCATGAAAGCCAGATGAGCCGACTATAACAGGGGACCCTGGCATCCGACTAAGGCAGGGGAGCCTAGCAACCCGGCTGAGGCATGAGAGCCTGACGAGCCGGCTGAGGCAGGGGAGCCTGACGAGCCGGATGAGGCAGGGGAGCCTGGCGATCTGGTTGAGGCATGAGAGCCTGACGAGCCGGATGAGGCAGGGGAGCCTGGCGATCTGGTTGAGGCATGAGAGCCTGTAGCAGTTCCCGGACCCGCAGTCATTACTCTGACACACACAAAACAACACTCCCTGATGCTTCCCTTAGGTGAGGTGATATTCTGTAACGAGCGAGCTGAGAGTCGGTAAGCAAGTTCAGGGAGTGAGTGCTTTAATAAATAAAAGAAACAATGAACACGAAACACAAACAACGGACCGACAAGAAAACAGAGTCAATAACACCTGAGGAAAGAACCGAGGGGAGTGACAGATATAGGGAAGATAATCAAGGAGGTTATTGAGGCCAGGGGTGGTTACAGGGGTGCAGGATAATCAGCAGCCTGATGACCTAGAGGCCGGAGAGGGAGAATACGTGACATTTCTAAACTTATCCAGTCATTTAGTTACATTTTGCACCCTTTACTGAAATGGTTGTTCCAGTTTAAATGGCTTACTGTAGGTAGCCTCCTCACACTGTTCCTAACCCTGGCAGTCATTATGAATGCAGGTTGCGGGTGAATACACATTTTAACTGTTGGATATCTTAACTCTGCTTGGATTCCAATAGGAATTACATAATTAGGAATTACCCAATTACAAATCAGCATAATGGGATTTGCATGTATGTTGCAAAATTCTGTTGTTTTTCAGAAATTCCGGTTAGAAGATTCCTGGAAATCCTTCAACCAGGGTACTATAACTTTGCTAAACCTCAAAATAAGGCCTTATGATATACAGTACCAGTCAAAGGTTTGGACACACCTACTCATTCAATCATTTTCTTTATTGTTACTATTTTCTACATTGTTGAATAATAGTGAAGACACTACCCCTACCTTGTCACAACACAACTGATTGTCTCAAACACATTAAAAGGAAAGAAATTCCACAAATGAACTTTTAACAAGGCACACCTGTTAATTGAAATGCATTCCAGGTGACTACCTCATGAAGCTGGTTTAGAGATTGCCAAGTGTGCAAAGCTGTCATCAAGGCAAAGGGTGGCCACCACCACATGACTCCATATGCGTTGTTTCATAGTTGTGATGTCTTCACTATTATTCTACAATGTAGAAAATAGTTTTGAAAAATAAGAAAAACCCTTGAATGAGTAGGTGTATCCAAACTGTTGACTGGTACTGTATGTAATGTCATAAAGAGTTTAATTATAATGATAATGTTCACCTAGGAACTAACTTGGTGAAGGCCACGGGACTGAAAATTAATGAATTTAACAACCATGTCTCTGTCCTTTACAAATACAGTCATGGGTGATAACTCCACAATTCACTTTAAAAGTCAAGGCACACAGGCAAATTATATTTGAGGCGTGGCTTAGTGCGGGTGTATGTTCAAGCTGATACACTTTTCATCTGGACCCCATACACAGTTACTCTGTTGGTTTAAGGAATGACTACAAAATGACTTTAAGTAACTGTACTCAGACTAAGTGCAACGGGTTTCCTCAAAAGTTTGGTGTAATGACAGCACATTGGGGTTTACAGTGTGGACATGGAGAGATCAAGTGTGTTGTGGTTTGAGGAAACATTTTTAGGTGATACCTATGGTTTTGTAAGGGATCTAGTGAAAGTTAGAATTTGACATGAATCAGATGTCTTCTGGATCACCACATGGCAAAGCAGTGACATATTGTGATATGTTTTTGGAGAAAGGCATTCCTGAGGCTGGGTTAGGAACCACAGAGTTACTACGCGAGAAATATCAAAGGCCTAGCACCCACCACTGCTGTAGCAGAGAATGTGGGAGGTTTACAACAAACCCTGATCCTAACCCATTCACCCTGAAAATGTGTGTGTGTGCCTGTGAGCAGACGTGTGTGTGAGAATATACGTACGTGTGTCTGTGTTTCCAAAGTAGTAATTTATTGGCATTTCCATTGATCTGACCTCAGGGTGTAGAGGTTGTTTCTCCAGAGCAACTTCAGCAGCTCAGGTTACACTGTCCACCCTGAGAGAAAACAAGATGGAGAACACTCCCCTGAGACGCCTCCATCTCCCTCTCCCTCTTGTGCCCCGTCTATCCCCCCACAACACAACACAACACAACATATGGGATCCATTAACCCTGGTAGGTAGGGCCACATAAAAGTTTAGTTAAATTTTCTACAACCCCACTCCTCACTGCGGCCCCAGCAGCCAGTAAATGAAATGCTCCAGGGCCCACGATGGCTGCTAGTGAACAGCAGGGTCCATTTGGAAGGCTGAGGTGACACTTCAGATCAGCTGACTCACTATAACTACTACACATACATGGGAGGGGAAGGGTGTTGACCTTGGAAACAGATATCTGGATTTGATCTTCTGACAACAGCCGACCAACGACAGAGTTTGCATTCAACTTTTCCTGACAGACTCCTCACACAACAATAAGTATTTTATGGAAACATGTTTTTTTTGTATTAAGATCAAATGTCAACACACAATGACTCAGTGGAGTGATACTTGACACTGTGATAGATGCTGTAAATGTGTGTGTCTTTATGAGACTGAGTAGTACTACCCCAGCTCTATGAGTCAGTCCACAGTGTGGGGTTTCAGTTCAGAACAATGAAAAGCAGTAGGTGTTTTCAGGGTCTATGAATATTACTGGCACAGCAGGCATTTCATTGTATTTATTGGTCTGGTTTGTTACTCTCAAACCACCACTCTGCTCATGGCATTCACCTTATTTCCAATAGAATTGTATGGATGGAAAGGGAATATGATAAGATTGGAGGAAGCTGAAAACAAATGAGAAGAAATTCAGTTAAAGTTGTAGTCACTTGTCTGAGATCTGGCTCAGGTATCATATTCATCGGACGGGGGTTGAGGTGGAATGGGGGTGGGGGAGTTGACCCTCCCTCCATCGTCCTCCCACACTCCCCTGGCCTAGTAGTGAAACAGCCTTCATTAAAACCCACTGGAGGGTTATGAATGGGCCTGTCTGGTTCTCCTACACCCTTGAAGCTCCAGCTGCTTCCCATTACAGAGAAAGAGAGAGATATATAGAGAGAGAGGGGGGTAGCACAGGTCCCAGCTCTAATCCCTGGCAGGCAGGTAGCTCTGCTCTGATGAGGCCCAGAGTTCAATGCTCTGAGAAGGAGGAGGTGGAGGGCGGGCTTCACTTCCGGAGCTAGTGTCCATCGAAGTCTAATATCTCCCATTTTTCCTACTCCTCTATTCATATCACTCATCCATTTATTGCTTTTTCTGCCCCACTTTTTTCACTTGATGATCCTCTAATTTATACTAATAAATGAAGTGTTGTCTTTTTCTGGTGAGCCGTAACCATTACTTTCCTGGCAGTGGCCCAAAGGTGAGAATAGGAGATTTGGGCCTGCCAGACTGTTTGGGCCAGTTTTATGAAAGTGTATAAATCTGAGTGGCAGTAGAGAGGTAGATGCTAAGTCCCCTGGCCTTATGTTCTCATGTGTTTTCATGCAGCAGACAGTGGGGTGGTTGGGGAGTAATGAAACAAAAAAAAATGAACAGATGAACCGAATATAATGTCATGTTATCTCACAATGAAGAAAGAGAGCTTTAATTTGATGTACTGTATGTTTGGGTTTATGGGTAGATTAGACTATCCAGCAAATCTCAGATTAGTAAAATACTTTTTAGGTCTTATATTTTCCCTTTAGATTGATGGGGAGAAAACCCATAAATGTGCTTCACCACAAATAACCTAAATGGGAACCATCATGTAACAACCCTACACACCACCACCACTGGTACAGTCCATATTTAGACCATCTGCAGATGTTTATGAGTGTCAGAAAGCACTGAGTGACTGACACTGGATAGCAGATCGTTGTGGTCTTAGTGGGGCAGAGATCATGTCCACATTTATGGTTTGATGTTATTCTATTGTTTATTGGACAATGTGGTTTAGATTGAGCTCACTCAAAAACACCATTCCCCCTCGTGCGTTCCCATGGACTCAGTAGGGGTTTACATTCTCATGCCCTTCCAGCCACCAGCTACCCTCCTCCAAACCATGTTTTTTGTCTTTCTCACATCAGCAACACGCTCATTCACAATAGCAGCACCCGCTTTCTCCACCTCCTGCACAGCACAACACAACGCTGAACATGTGCCTCCAATGAGCTTTTCATTTGTTATAACACACACACATAAAATGCTCACTGAACAAATGTGTATTTATTTTCTAAATTGATTATAGGATGTCATTGAGATTTGCCCCTGGAGATGTAATGTAAAAACAACATGTAAAAAAGGACCTAACAGTGGGAATCTGACTGAAGGCCCCCTGCCTCATGGTGCAATTATTATACACACCACTAGAGGAGCCCCTACCTCACCAGACAAGTTCAGACAACCACTACCAGTTTTAGTTGTGAAAAGCACAAAGCATTGCCAAGCAGGAAACATAACTTCAACTACACAACTTAGTGATATTGATAAATACTTGTAAGAAGTTTCCAAAACTTCCTTCACATGATATGGATGTAACGTCAGAGCCATGTGAAATAAATGTGCGACTTTCTAACAGGCAGGCTAATGATGAGTCAGAACGTATTTACCTACCCCATGACAATAGTGTTGTAGTGGATAACTTTCAACAGGTAGGCTACGTTATTTGTATATTTGTTTAGAGTGACTAGTCATAAATTAAGAGTGAAGGTGCATTAGGCAAGCAACAGCTCACTGACATAATCTTACCTCTCTGGTCCCTTCAGTGGCCAAACTGAGGCCAAGATGGCGTAGTTGTAAGCAGGAACCAAGATGGTGTAGTTGTAAGCAGGAACCAAGATGGTGTAGTTGTAAGCAGGAACCAAGATGGCGTCGTTGTAAGCAGGAACCAAGATGGTGTAGTTGTAAGCAGGAACCAATATGGCGTCGTTGTAAGCAGGAACCAAGATGGTGTAGTTGTAAGCAGGAACCAAGATGGTGTAGTTGTAAGCAGGAACCAAAATGGCGTCGTTGTAAGCAGGAACCAAGATGGCGTCGTTGTAAGCAGGAACCAAGATGGCGTCGTTATAAGCAGGAACCAAGATGGCATCGTTGTAAGCAGGAACCAAGATGGCATCGTTGTAAGCAGGAAACAAGATGGTGGCAAAACGTCATAATTTCAAACAGAAATGTAAAAGTTGCCACCAACTATGTAAGGCATGGATAAAAAGATGAGACAAACAACTTCTCTCATCGATGATGAATCTAACTTTTAGCTTCAAATGACAAAAATAGTAGTTTGAAGACAACCATGCTGTAGTCATGACTTCTCTCACAAGCGTGCGCGAGGGTCGGGGTGTTCTGGTTAACTTCCACCAACATGGCGTCGCATTTTGCTTCGGTTACTTTGGCTTTCAAATATAGCTCCGTGCTCCCAAACTGATTTGCTATCAAAGGCAGTGGCCACTATATGGTATTGATTTCTGCTAATTTTGAACATTCAAAATAGTGGTGTAGTGCTTAACTACCTACAGACATGTCTTCTGCTTATCTGTTTGTTTACAATGAGTCATAAATGACTGAAGGTAAAAACAGAAAGACCTACAGTTCTGTGTAATGCTATTGATAGGTCTTACCTCAGTGTCAACAGCTTAGCTGGAACACTAGGTGAATCTCAAGGGCCACACATATTTCAAATCTATATATCTCTCTGAAATAATGAGCTTGCCAAGAGGTTCATCAAACCATAGCTGGTCATTGTACTGCAGGCCTTGTGATTTGCCTACAACTAAAATAATAGCCCTTAGGCAGGTCTTCTTGGGTCTCTCTGCATACTTGGTGGATGAGACTCCATGTCCATGGTATGTCCACTGATCATCTAACCATAGGGGTCGAATAATAAACCCTTGTCAGAAATCAGTTTGATAATGTAAAAGTCAGACTGCATTACTAACATTTACAATAACCCTGGTTAATAGGTTAACTCAATTCAGACATTGAGTGCATGTAGCATCATAAAAGGCTTCTTTTTCTCTCAACATCATTCAATGTTCATACTTACGCTGCTTTTTGCATGAAGCACATCATAGGTTTGCGTAAAGTAGTTTATTCTAGGCCAGCATTGCACACGTGATTGAATTTGTTGTTGCTAGTTCGATGCTCTAATTTGGCCCTTGTTGTAGACATTGTGGTGTACAGCAACAGGTGCCTGTTATTTTGGTCCTCTTGTTGCAAGGTACTGTGTGTGTGTGTGTGTGTATGTTACCTTTGTGCCTTCAGAAGGACTGAAATACACGCCCGCAGACTGAGACAAGAGGGAGCAAATGAAGGCTCTGTGGTTCACCGAGCACCGCACCCAAGGGATCCACAGCATTTGTTTACCGGCTCCCTGTGAAGGTGCGAGGCTTGAAAAAATGTGTGTGTGTGTGTGCTGAAACCTCAATAAGCACACACACACTGCACATACAACGCCTAGTCCCTTTTCTACCTCTCTCCTATTCACACTCTGAAAAAGTAACCAACCGCCACCCAGCTTGACCTTTCAATGTTTCCATTGCACTACTCAGGCGAGGAGCTGCATGCTAGGTTAGATCAGAGATTATGTGGGTGACAGGGTGTTAGTCTCTAGACTGGTTATAGTGCGGATTTATACTACTCTGCATTTGAGTGGGACACGCTGCTCTGCACTGGGCTTGTACAGAGGACATGCTTATTTCAGCCTCCCCATCTTGATGGATACCATGGATATATTCAGCAGTTAGTGCTTTACAAATACTGCAAATGTTATTTTTGGAATATCAGACTCATTCTTTGACAACTTTCTCTTTTGCCGTAAATAGTTGTGCGACCACTCAATATGATACCATCTGAGTTGACAGTAATTGCTATCACCTGGAACAGACTGGCAGAGTGTTCCATGTCAGGTGTGAGTTAAAGGGCCACGCTGCCAGGAAAGAGATGGGTTAGGTCAGCAAAAGGTTTTACTACACCCAAAATTTGTCCACAAAAATAAGCCCACGAAGTGAGAAATGTTTGTATGGAGGTCTAAAAAAATCAACAACAAAAAATCTATGAGACAGTGAAGAATTTGGTTAACAAAATATGTCATTGTTAATTTGCTACGTGAGGCTTATTTTATTGAATTACAAGTCTCATCATGGTTAGGTTGTTACAAATACACTGATATAAGTGGACGCACATGGCATTTCGTCAACTTTGGAAAAACAAATACAAAAATCGGAGTTGTGCCTGTTGTCATAGAGATATATAGAGGACTCATCATGGATATAATCTGTTTTAGCATCAACCTTGCCATTGAGGGCTTCCACCATTTTAAAACAGTCAACTGGGTGTGGATTCATATGAGTTGGGAGTGTTCAGCTGATGAAAATGCTGTCAGAGACGCAATTGTGGCACAGATACAAAGATGAGTCCTTTATCTATCTCTATGGCCTGTTGTGCACATGCGTATCTGCCCTCTCATTGGCTAGAAGGGTCCCACCTAATCTGGCCTCCTCCCCCCTGCCTTCCATCTTTGAGCATATGTATTTCCATTGTTAGACTGGTCACTTGACTATCCTGTAAATATAATAGACAATCATTGCTTAGGCCCAGATTTGGTTTTAAAAAAGCTAACTTCTCCTTTAAGTCTCTAACATGGAGGCCCATTTTTGTTCTAATTGGTCTTCAGAAGTACCACAGCTTTCTTATTTTAAGGGACTGGGGTCTACCCAGACCCATATTTTGAACTCTAGCCACTGAGTGGCGCAGTGGTCTAAGGCACTGCATCTCAGTGCTAGAGGCATCACTACAGACCCTGGTTTGAATCCGGGCTGTATTACAACCGGCCGTGATCGGGAGTCCCATAGGGCGGTGCACAATTGGCCCAGCGCTGTCCTGGTTAGGGGAGGGTTTGGCCGGGATAGGCAGTCATTGTAAAATAAGAATTTGTTCTTAACTGACTTGCCTAGTTAAATAAAGGTTACATTTTAAAAAATTAGTTAAGGCCTGGTGTCTGTGGTCCAATATGAGTGGGGAAAAGGAGAGTAGTGCGTTGGTATGAGGGCTATAATATTTATGACCTGGTCTGGCCTGCATGCCTGATGCTCTGCTCTGGGCATGGCCCTGCCTTGGTAGTTAAGGCAGACGGCGTGTTCACCTTTGAACCGCTGATCTCCTGGCTAAAGCCTGACACGTTTGGGTCTGTAACTCAAAAAGCCCCTCCCTCTCTTCTCTCCCGGGTCTCCTGGCCCATCTAAAGTCTCTCTGTGATATACGCTTCCAGGGAGGAGGACTCCTCTGACCCTAACCCAGCCACCCTGAGACCCCTCCCCATCACCCTCTGCAAGAGCACAGAGTTGGGTTGTGCCCATGCTGCGTGAGGCACCACCGGTGTTCCCTGCTCTGTTATTCCAACTCTCTGGTTACAGTCCTAAACCCTGGAGAGTCTTTAACGTCCTGGAGATCAGGACCCTGGCTGTTAACAGCTACAAGGGGAAAGGCCCTCTACATTCTGCCCTAGACTCTCCCCATGTTACCAAACCTCCTCCCTTTCAGTAAAGGAACATATTTGATTGCTTAAACCAGGCCATTAAGATGTTGGTTGGCCAAATACATGTAGGATGAGGAAGTATTTGCTATGCTTATCCCAAATTCTTAAGCCACTAAATCCCACACGTGGTACAGGTCAGACAGGTAAGATTATGTCACGGCCAACCACTGATTTACAGTTTTATATCTTTACTTCATCAGATATTGAGTCAAAAAGTTGAGTCATAATTATATTAAGGCTACCATAGTGTTAAAATAAATACAATTGTACTTAGATTTCACAGTTAGAATAAGATGTTTTCCAAGGTAGTTTGCAATGTAAAATTAAATCATGATCATTCAAATATATGGTAAATGCATGGGCAAGTTTTCAACTGAATATTCCATTTGAGTTTTGACACCTGTTCTGACCTGGCCATTTGTCTTTTTGACAGTGGCAGTTTTCAACCCAGTTTGAAATTTCGATTATCTCCCAGACTATTATCATTTTATGTACCACAGTTGAACTTGTCAGAGCCAATTGAAATGCTGTAATTGAAGCTTGATCCGAAAAATGCCCAAAGACCTTTTGCTATTTTTGTCAAAATGGCACCTGTCATTTTTTATCTATGAGCATGTCTTTCAAGATAACGATTGTACGTTGGCCATGGGAATATATTGTCTCTCATGTCATTTGTGGTGATCTCAAGTTCATTCACAGTGATAATTTAATCTCAAACGTATTCAACAATAAAAAGTGAGAGAGCTTGACAGCAGGTGCTCAACTGTAAAACATTCACTTTCTGTACCCTCAGAAGCTCATTGACTGGAAGTTACTGGAAGTAAACTTTGTTTTAAATAAACTGACATCATTCTAAAAGAATGACTGACTAGATAATGTGTCCATATAACAGAACAACTTGATGCAGGCTAATGCCATCTACTTCAGCAATGTGTAGGCAGTATCTTTGCTTACAAATCACTACCAATGCAGTAAGACAGCGCATAGTGAGAAAGTGCAGAATGATTACATGTTACGTCTGGCTAGGCAGGGCGAGGATTTCCTCCTGGAAGTGTCCGGTTAGAAAAGTTGTGATGATGCTTCAGTGGAGTGCTGGTTGGGGTAAATAGCCCCCCAAGATGAGGAGCTGAGCCGGGGGCTTCTGGCTCCCCCTCTCTGGCCCACCCCCCATCTCCCACACCTCCACCGGCCCTCTCCCCTCCTCAGTCTATCCTATTGTCTCTCAGCCACCGACCATGACTCCTTGACCCCATGCACCGTATCCACTGTGGGGTGGTTCCGGTTCCTATTTATAATGGTGGATTTCCTCCTATTCTTTTGTCGTCATCCCATCCACCTCATTCCACAGCCCCCCTTCCTCTTTTCATTCGTTGTCCTTTCCTCCACTTCCTGTTTGTGAGCTAGCGGGCAGTCATCTGGGGGCTGTTTGGTCGTCTCTCCTAATTATCCAGGGCTAAAGGCAGGGTGTGTTGGAGAGAGAGAGCAGAGCACAGACTGCCACTGGACCACCACCTGTTACATTCTATACTCATCTTCCTGGCTGGATCACAATGAGTTGGGATGTAGGCCTATGTGCACACACATCAATGGAAAGTGGAAACTCCAGTCAACGTCCACTTGATTGGTCATGCTACTCATAATAAATAAATGTAGTCATGTCTCTGCTTAAAGGTCATGCTTTGAATTGAATGTAGCCTCCTCTTATTTTTGAATATTCTATTTTATTCACTTTAATACTGTTGTCTCTTAGTATATGGAAAATATGTTCTGTGAATGTACTGTAAATAGGTCTAATTATTTTCTAAAATGAAAACAATCTATAAAGAATAAGGCTAGCGCTAGCAGCATAGTTGTCTCTGATTACAGAGATTTCAGCCAGTCTCACTTAAGATCTCAGGTCCCCAGAGAGGCCTTTTTATAGTAAAACAGGAACCTACCTTCCCCTGTGGGCTTTGCTTCATCTGTGGGCATGACACAATTTCTTTATATTCAGTCTGCTTTTTTCTCCAATGTTTTGACGCCTTCCATTTGTGAAGTGATCGACAGCTAATCTGAGCCAAATTCAAAAATATTACTATTTTTGTTAATGAGACGACGGTGTCCAAAGATGTTTTAGAGCCTTAATTCCAAAACTCAAAAAGTTTAATGGAAACATCACGTGCTGGAATGCAGTGTTTTCTCAACGATTGCGGTGTTTTCTCAACGATTGAGAAGGAAGAATGCAAATTCAATAAAGAAATTCAACAAATTAATTCAAACTCAACAAAGAGCTGTGGAATGAGGATAATGCATGAATGGTGGACCATTGATACATATTTTGTTCTTTGTTACACCCCCCACCCCCATCAACTAAACTATGAAAGGAAATGATGCAAACACCTGGATAAGCAAAAACATTGTTAAAAAGGGCCCCCAGAGAGGCTGTCTGACAATGGATCAAAATGAGACCACAGACAATGAGCCCCCAAGTCACTGACAACATCCAGATCCAGATGCTTGTCCCGTCCCGGAACTTGTGGGTGTTTGAGCCAAGGTTACGGCCCACCTGGATGTAAAAACGCCCAGTCAGACAGACGGGGAGGGGGGGGGGTAAACTCTCTCTGCTCTTATCTCACACAGGCATCAGTTGCTGTGAGCCTCCCAGATGTTTCCTGCTCGGCTGCTGCTGGTGTATGGTAGTGGTGGTAGTGGAGCACTTGGCTGGAGTCTGCACACTCTCCTGTCCTCTCCAGAGTGGGTGCTAGACCTCCAGGTCTAATCAAATGTGTTTATCTAAGGCCTTTCATGCTGATAGTAGCTTGGCAACTTGACCAAACAATTCCAAAATATCATCATGCGTTGTAGGGAGTGGAGGACATTGTTATTTTTGTACTCAATATGACCAGCATGCCTTCCATGAGGACAAACAGGAGGGTTTCATTTTGAAGCGTTCTCATCCACAGCACATTACTATATGTAATTGTACTAAGAACCAGTGTGTCAAGTTGTCAACAACACCACGAATGCTTAGCTAAAATAAGATAAATCAATAATTAAGCTTGTTACAGTAATCTGGCAGGTACTGTATATCAATGTAGGCCTACGTGACAACCCCCACACCGCTCTCTCTCCTCTATAATGGCCTTTGTTTTGTTTTGTTTTATGGACATGACTTGGAGAAGCACCAAAGTCACCTTTGCCTTCCAGACTGGAAGGTAAATGATTATTCAGCCATCATATTTAATATGCACAAACAGAGATGACTATCTACATACTACCTTTATTAGAATGAGTCATTACATCAAATCTTCATAAAATGTGTTTTCAATCAACTTCCTTTGAGCACATGAACGTATAGAAGACAGGTTTGGACATTTATCTACCCAGCCATTATTAGATATCCATGTCACCGCAATATACATTATTATTATGATCATGTATTAATATATTATTATGATATACATTACATTGATGTATTTGAGGTTTATTAACATGTTTTATGTATTTTCATTTTTATAATCTAACACAAAGTGTTTTCTAATTTATTTATTCTGCTCCCATTATTTTCTGTTACTGTGCACACCAACAGTTTATCCAGCCAGGCTAAATTATTTAAGTGATAATGCCCGAGAAGCCGGTGTATGGAGGTTATACTGGCACGGGTGTTGTTCGTCTCATCTCTGGCCGGTGTTGTGCCGAAAATCTGACGAATTTTGGCAAAAATATTCATTTATAGAATAATACACTTGAAACAAATACCCAAACCGAAAACTGCAGACATTACTAGTGCCTCCCCTGCGATCAAACCGCACCCCCCCCCCCAAAAAAAATAAAAATGAAACGCAGTCTAACGTGATAATTGACAGCTGCCTTGAAGGACACAAATAAACAATACTTTCTGCTACTAAGATCAGTGGCTAAACTGACAACGGAATGAAGAGCAGAAATCTCAACTAGCAAGCAAGTCGCAGCAATGAAGAATTGAGACCGTCCCCTCGCGCGAACCACACATCAACAACTGACACCCACGAAGCATCGTTACCCATCGCTCCACAAAAGCTGCGGCCCTTGCAGAGCAAGGGGAACCACTACTTCAAGGTCTCAGAGCAAGTGACGTCACCGATTGAAACGCTATTTAGCACGCACCACCGCTAACTAAACTAGCCATTTCACATCCGTTACATGTTTCGCTTGGCATAGAAAATGTGCTCTCTCGTTAGGACACAAGAACACAGTTAACACAATAACTTCAAATTGAAGCTGGAAAGACTGCAAACTAGCTGCACGTAATTTCCTTTTACCTTTTTTTTCAATTGCCATTTCTTTGTATCCATAAACATGATTCCAGCTGATTCATGATTTCGACTGGCTGAGAAACGCTGCCTGCCTCTATCTCGTCCTGACTCCCGACCCCTACACGTTCATTACTATGGGACAGTTGAGGATCAAATTTGAATATTGAAACAATGTTGGAAATGTCGGAGCGACAGACAGCAATGTTAATACAAACCTCCGCTGTTGAAAACTAAATGTTGGTCTAAAAGAAATGTGAGATAATGATGCTTTTTATAGTGGAGATGACGTTTATAATTTCCCTGCCTGGGTTGATGAGATAGTGGATTGCGCAGTCAGATGGAACAGAGTAAATATGCATTTTAACGTCATAGATTTAGCCTGTGGTAACAAGTGGAATAGACATCAGCTGGAATGGGCTTTTAGCCAATCGGCATTCAGGATTAGACCCACTCATTGTAAAAAAAAAAAATTAAAAAAGTTTTTAAAATAGGTACAGTCTTTGGATAACTGGGCCAGGGCTTTGAACATTGAAGTAATTTCCACAACTGTTAAGCAAATTGGCTACTTCAGACGTGTGCATGTACTTTACAGTTACCACAGTCTGATAGTAGGATATCTTACGAAAGGGAGAGCCACTCTATCATCTGTCAAGCCTGGAGCCTGTCTGCCTCTCTCCTCCCTAGTCTCTCCTCAGTCTCTTCCCAGTCTAGGGTTCCGGAATGAGGAGGAGCTATCTATGATGGAGGGGGACAGATAACAGTGTCTGGAGCCCAGAGGGAGCCATGATTCCCATACAGTACACAGTGGCTAGAACCACATGAATACCCAGAGAGGTATAGATACATTGGTCTCGATCTGTCTAACTATAGCTTCATACCCCATATCCTGCCAGTATTGTTCGATGGTTGTTTGTTTATTTCAGCCTGTAACGACCTGTAGTGTACAGCTGTGTGGATGAAGTACCTGTATATAGATCTTGTTTATATACAGCTCTACAGTTCGATTATCCTATCCATTAATGTACAAACAACCTCAATGTGTGGTTTGATCGCATTGCCCCAGCAAACTAATAGCATCCCCTGTGAGATTTTCCCATTGCTAGTGGTTCTTTGGCCTGGCATGTTTCTTTGTATGTTTAACACATTCCACTTGTTTGCTCTGTCACGCAGTGGAAAATAACATGTGGCTGAGTGCACGGAGCAGCGTGAGATGTCTGTCACACTAGTCTGCAACCTGCAGGCACGAAGCCGCTGCTGCGGAGGCTATGCACCATGCATGATGACATCATCACATGGTTTCTGCAGAGTTCTATATCTACGCAGATATCAGAGAGAGACACTTTTTTTCTTCTTTTTTTTAGCTTGCAGATTTTGCAGAAATGTAGCCGCCATCTCTCCTCTCCTCGCCCACACTTGAAGAAAAAAACTCACAGGCTCCTAGTCTGAATTTTCATTGGTTCATTTTCTTTTTTAGTGTAGACATGTTTCTGAAGAATGACTGTTATGAGTGTGACTCTGAGATTGTTCACCTTCTCTGATGTTGGCAGACAGCCATGATAGACTTGGATGCGGTTGTTTACTCTAAAGTTTGATGTTCTATATCTTTCCCATATGGTTAATGATTTTGCAATGTTTTGTCACTGAGGTTTTTGTCATTGTATCACCCCAGGCTCAACGTCATTTATAACTTGGATTTCACTCACCACATCACATTTTTCAGGTAGCTCAAATATGCGTCGCTTGATTACAGTTATTTGCATATGAGATCTGAAATAAATATTCAAATGATCAACCAAATGTTGACGATGTTTGGTAGATGATGGTTGACAAGACAATGTCTGCCATACAGGTCCAGTGTGCATGCTTTCAGGTATCAACAGTGTGACTAGTTCAACCTGTGCATTTTCTGAACCGTTTTTTAAAGGTACTGGCTTGGAGGAACTGAAGACCGTTTGAGGTGCTGGTAGATGTGAATCTGTGATGGATTCAGAGAGAGTTATTTCCACTGAGCATCTATTTCTAGCGAGGAACTGTACCTACTGGCATTGATATACAGGGGCTTTCAGGCAATGGGATCTATTTAATATCCTCCTACGTTTCATTTGAGTTCTAAGGATCACAGGATATTTATAGTACTGCCAAGATGTGTGATTTTTTCCAGACTGTTTGGCTGGGCTTTGGGGAGTGCCCAGGCCCAGCAGATGGTTATTTTATTCACCTTCTTCTCTCTCTTCTTTTTCTTCTCTCTCTCCCTCTACGTACTTTTTCATGAAAAGAATCAGCTGAGTTTTTTGGAGAAGGAGAGAAAATCCATCAGATCCGCAGCACAGCACCCAACCCCAGTGCCATACATTCTGGATGCTTCAAAGTAGCAGGAAGTGGAGACCTAATAAGGTGTATCCTCCAGGCTTCCTGTTAGGCTAACCCCGGAACCCTGGGCCCAGGGTACTTTAGATCTGCCACTAGATCCTCACATTTGACCCCCACGCTTAAACTGGGTCCATTATGTGGTCAAGGCTGCAAACTCACCACTCAACAGGTCTCAGTGGTCATTTTGCTTTAGCATAGACCACCAAGGTAGATCTTTGAGTCATTGTTCATTAAAAACGCAATCCCATTACACATAATGCAACGTCTAGAATTGCTGGAAGAATGCACTTTATATTATTTTCGAAGAAAACACACAAAAGCCTAAGAGACGTCCATGATTTACTTCACATGATCCTCTGCTCTCTTCAGACTGCATACTGGTGATGAAGGGGTTAACTGCTTCCATCAGCAGGAGACCCCGCCCACCCCAGGGGAGGAGATCAGGTGCCCATCTGGATCCAATCCCACCTGGACCCATGTAGATAAAAATAGAGGCTGCAGGGTGATGGGCCGTAGCTAAGGCACACCAGCCGCACATCAAAGCCCTTGAGACAAGGTACAGAGCTGGGGCGAGGGTCGAGGGCTGGGTTGGAGCAGTGGGCAGCCGCGTGCGTCCACGCTCATCTCAACTGGGCTGGAGTGTCTGCACGGTCTCATCTCCAAATTGAGCTTGGCTTTGAACCATGGGGATCAGCCTCTCCTTGCCCGTTTCACAGATAATATGCGTAGATTAGACATGTTGAAAGGATATGTTTCCAATTTGACTCGTGCCACCCTCCTCCTCCCCCATCTCTCCCATCTTTCTCTTCTCATCCCTTCCTCCCTCTGTCTGCCTCCCTGTCTGCCCGGGCCATGTGTCTGACAGCTGATTAATTCTCCTGTGGAGAGGGGGAGCCAAACGGTGGATTGATAAATCATTTCTTTATGCATCCTCAGGTAAATAAAAAAACCTGGCCCTGGTTAAAAATACATTGATCCTCTGTCTGACGTGCCACAGATGCTCCACATTAATGTCTTCCTGGCCTTCCTTGGAGTAGCTCTGTAATTTATTAACTGTTTTTACATACAGACCCAACAGACGTGTTTTATCTCTACAATAGCACAGTGCTTTGCAGACCATTAAATCAAAAGCAATGTTCAACATATTTTTCTCAAAAACAAGCTGTAGCTAGCTAGCTTGTGTGTATGTGCATGCATGTGTGTGTGTGAGAGAGAGCATAGGTGTGTGATGCACATGTATGTACTGTATGTACATGTAACGGCCGTCCTCGGTGGAAGTAGGTGAGGACCAAGGTGCAGCGTGGTATGTGTCCATATTTATTAAATTAACACGGAAATAACAAAATAACAAAGAGAAACGACACGAAAACAGTTCTGGCTGGTTCAGACACACAACAGAAAACAGAAAACACCCCCCACAAAACACAATAGAAACCAGGCTCCCTAAATATGGTTCTCAATCAGGGACAACGATTGACAGCTGCCTCTGATTGAGAACCATACCAGGCCAAACACAGAAATGGCAAATCATAGAAAAACCAACATAGATAACCCACCCAACTCACGCCCTGACCATACTAAAACAAAAGACAAAACAAAGGAACTAAGGTCAGCACGTGACAAAGGTGCGGACTCCAGCCGCAAAACCTGAACCTATAGGGGAGGGTCTGGGTGGGCGTCTGTCCGCAGTGGCGGCTCTGGCGCAGGACGTGGACCCCACTACACCATAGTTTTTCTCCGCCTCCGTGGCCTCTTAAGAACGCCGACCCTCGCCGCCGACCTCGGACTGGGGACCCTAGCCCCGGGTCCCGAATGGACGGGAGATTCCGAAAGCACCGGACGGACGGGAGATTCCGGCAGCACCGGACAAGCGGGAGACTCCGGCAGCTCCGGAGTGAAGGGCGATTCCGGCAGCTCCTGGCTGACTGACGGCTCCGGCAGCTCCTGGCTGACGGGAGACTCCGGCAGCTCAGGACAGACGGGAGACTCCGGCAGCTCAGGACAGACGGGAGACTCCGGCAGCTTAGGACAGACGGGAGACTCTGACAGTACTGGGCAGGAGGAAGACTCTGACAGTACTGGGCAGGAGGAAGACTCTGGCAGCACTGGACAGGTGGGAGCACCTGTAGGAAGGAGACGGAGAGACAGCCTGGTGCAGGGGAAGCTCAGGACAGACGGGAGACTCTGACAGCACTGGGCAGGAGGAAGACTCTGACAGCACTGGGCAGGAGGAAGACTCTGACAGCACTGGGCAGGAGGAAGCCTCTGACAGCACTGGGCAGGAGGAAGACTCTGACAGCACTGGGCAGGAGGAAGACTCTGGCAGCACTGGACAGGAAGGAAGGAGAGACAGCACCTGTAGGAAGGAGACGGAGAGACAGCCTGGTGCGTAGACCCCGCCCACCCCAGGGGGCGCGCCTCGTACCGCACCAGGCTGTCTCTCCGTCTCCTTCCTACAGGTGCTCCCACCTGTCCAGTGCTGCCAGAGTCTTCCTCCTGCCCAGTGCTGTCAGAGTCTTCCCCCTGCCCAGTTCTGTCAGAGTCTTCCTCCTGCCCAGTGCTGTCAGAGTCTCCCGTCTGTCCTGAGCTGCCCCCGCACCAGGCTGTCTCTCCGTCTCCTTCCTACAGGTGCTCCCACCTGTCCAGTGCTGCCAGAGTCTTCCTCCACCCAGTGCTGTCAGAGTCTTCCTCCTGCCCAGTGCTGTCAGAGTCTTCCTCCTGCCCAGTACTGTCAGAGTCTCCCGTCTGTCCTGAGCTGCCAGTCTCCCGTCTGTCCTGAGCTGCCAGAGTCTCCCGCACCAGCCTGGTACCCCAGCCCGAGGAGACGCACTGGAGACCAGATGCGCTAAGCCGGCTTCATGGCACCTGGCTCGATGCCCACTCTAGCCCGGCCGATACGAGGCCCTGCTATGTTCCGCACCGGGGTCCAGGCTGTCTCTCCGTCTCCTTCCTACAGGTGCTCCCGCCTGCCCAGTGCTGCCAAAGTCTTCCTCCTGCCCAGTGCTGTCAGAGTCTTCCTCCTGCCCAGTGCTGTCAGAATCTCCCGTCTGTCCTGAGCTGCCATAGTCTCCCGTCTGTCCTGAGCTGCCAGAGTCTCCCGCACCAGCCTGGTACCCCGGCCTGAGGAGACGCACTGGAGACCAGATGCGCTAAGCTGGATTCATGGCACCTGGCTCGATGCCCACTCTAACGCTGCTATGTACCGCACCGGCTATGCCTGCGCACCGGGGACACTGTGCGCCTCACGGCATAACATGGTGCCTACACGGTCCCTCTCTCTCCACGGTAAGCACGGGGAGTTGGCTCAGGTCTCCTACCTGACTTAGCCACACTCCCCGTGTGCCACTTCCAAGACATTTTTGGGGCTGCCTCTCGGGCTTCCAGCCGTGCTGCCTTGCTGCCTCCTAATACCGCCGCCTCTCAGCTTTCGCTGCCTCCAGCTCTCCTTGAGGCGGCGATATTCCCCAGCCTGTGCCCAGGGTCCTTTGCCGTCCAGGATCTCCTCCCAAGTCCAGTTCTCCAGGTATCGCTGCCTCTCATCCCCACGCTGCTTGGTCCTTTCTTGGTGGGTGGTTCTGTGACGGCCGTCGGTGGAAGAAGGTGAGGACCAAGGTCCATATTTATTAAATGAACACGAAAATAACAAAGAGAAATTACCGAAAACAGTTCTGGCTGGTTCAGACACACAACAGAAAACAGAAAACACCCCCCACAAAACACAATAGAAACCAGGCTCCCTAAATATGGTTCTCAATCAGGGACAACGATTGACAGCTGCCTCTGATTGAGAACCATACCAGGCCAAACACAGAAATGGCAAGTTATAGAAAAACCAACATAGATAACCCACCCAACTAACGCGCTGACCATACTAAAACAAAATACAAAACAAAGGAACTAAGGTCAGAACGTGACAGCACATCTGTTACAGCGGAGATGCAGATATAGAAGCTATTCAGATTGACCCGTGGGCTAGTGAGTTGATAGTACACAGAAAAAATTGTTTTTTTAAGTCATTTTTTTTCTCATAATTTGCTTCTATAAGCCTTGCTAGTAACTAAACTTCATAAACGATCTAGCCATGGTTGGGTAAATCCAACACAAGGTCTGAGTTTTAATTCATGTGTTTTTGTGTGACTCCCTTTAAGGACTAAATGACTCAAATTGAGTAAATTACTTAAATGGAAGGCTTCCCTAATTACATTTAACAAGGTCTGATATATTCAAGAATCCAAGAGAGCTGTGTTAAGTCAATTTATTGAAAAGCCCAAGTGAGTTTTGAAAATGTTTCTTATGAGCAAGGCATGCTGTTCAGTACCCCACCTGCACACACCCTTTGTCCCTCCAGATGTTCTCTCAAAGCAATGCAGTGTAGGGAGATATGAAGCTCTGTCTATGGTCTGGTAGCATACTGACAATCATCACTTACAGTATAGTAATGACAACACACTCGTCTCATTGGAGCTCCTCAAGCCCCAGAGTTTACTTTCAAAGCAGCTCCCATCGCTGGAGAGTCTGTGCTATAAACAAACGTCTTTAAGTTGAGAACAGTTTGGTTTGACACAATGTGTTTACACAACCAATGTATGGTGCTGGTGTTAGTCAGGGTAGGTTTTCAAATGATATGAGATTTAGTTATGAGATGCAGATGGGAGTCTGTAAATTAATTTGTGTGTAACACACTTATGTTTACAGCTGCATTACATTTTCTTTAAGCTTCTTACGGTCCAAACAGACTTGAGAATACATTGAGGTGCAGGTCCCAGAGAGTGCTTTTGTTTTAGTTCAAACCCGGTGAGGGCACAGCGCTCTGTTTTGTGGTGCGCTGCAGAGATGTCTTCTTGGGTGTTGTAGCGCTGCAATGTGTGTCTGATAAAGGTGGTTTCCTGCCACTGCTCCACTTAGCTGGGAGAGATAGTGAAAAGTGCAATCACAGCTGAAAGGGAAGATCCAGTGTGTGTGTGTGCGCGTGTACGTGTGCTTGTATGTGTGTGTTTGTGTTTGTGTGTCTGATTAGCGGAGCACATCCTCTGGCCAGCCCAGGGAAGGAGTGTCCTTTCTAACAGCCCCTGATTACAGTTCCACAGCAACACACTAATGGCTGCCAGGTCATTGACCCAAAAACAGACCTTTTCTCTCTCCTCCCCCTTATCTACTTTGCAGCACAGAGGGGAATGGGGGACGGGGTGTTCGAGCTAAAGTAGCACTCTTGTTGGGTGCACGTCTGTCCTTTGTCAGTGTTTTGGCAGTGCAGTGTCTTAGTTTGGAAAGTTGGCGTATTTGTAGTCTGCAGAGTATATAAATGCAAGTATTCATCAGCATGAACATTTCAGGAAGAGTTTGTTCTTGTCAACCCAAGCTGCTGTAACAAGATAAAACTCCTCTTACTTGTCTGTACACTGCGGTCAATGACTGTCCTGTTCTATATTAGTCTCCTTATCACCTGACACTACTCACACCCCTGCTGCACTGGTTGGCTCTCCCATTCCCTGCTTCTCTCCTCTGCACTGGGGCTGGAGGCTGGGAGCACGGGCCAAGTCCCCAACCACACATCTGCCTCTGGGCTGCTCCGAGCCTCCTTGCTGTGCTGCAGGGGGAGAATGTGAGAACGGTGGGCCCTGGCCTTTCCCAGCCAACAGCCATGGCCCAGGAGATTGCCATGGAGAGGGTCTGCCTCTCCTCGCTCAACCCCGCAATGTGGGAATTGGAATAGCCTGGGAGGGAGGGAGAGAGGGAGGGAGTTTGTCCCACTGAATAGACTCAGGCACCCAGTCCGGCCCGTACAGTTAAAGATAGTTAGCTCTGTGTGTGTTTTCTTTTCTGTTGTTTCGCCTTGCCTCAGAGACTTAACAACAGTGCCACACAAGTGGTTGGTACAGGAGTCTATGCGGCCAAGTGGTTCCAGGGGTTATGACCTCTTTGTGACTTCATATAAGAGCAGTGTGTAAACGTGTTTGCATTGTTGCAGAAAATGGTCACTCCAGGGTTATTGATTAATGTTATTCCCCCTTATGCCCCTCAGTTGTTTTTCTGCCCTTTGTCCTTTTTCAACTCGTTGCTATAGTTTCTCTTTCTTCAGTTACCACCTCTCTTGTTCTTACTACAAACAACTGTCAGAATTATTACTAGTATCACAAACACTTACACTGTGTTATGACTCAGATCCACCTACCTCAACAGACTGTTACTGTGTGTTATGACTCATATCCAGGTACCTCAACAGACTGTTAGTGTGTGTTATGACTCATATCCAGCTACCTCAACAGACTGTTAGTGTGTGTTATGACTAAGATCCAGCTACCTCAACAGACTGTTACTGTGTGTTATGACTCATATCCAGGTACCTCAACAGACTGTTAGTGTGTGTTATGACTCATATCCAGGTACCTCAACAGACTGTTAGTGTGTGTTATGACTCATATCCAGGTACCTCAACAGACTGTTACTGTGTGTTATGACTCATATCCATGTACCTCAACAGACTGTTAGTGTGTGTTATAACTCATATCCAGGTACCTCAACAGACTGTTACCGTGTGTTATGACTCATATCCAGGTACCTCAACAGACTGTTAGTGTGTGTTATGACTCATATCCAGGTACCTCAACAGACTGTTAGTGTGTGTTATGACTCATATCCAGGTACCTCAACAGACTGTTAGTGTGTGTTATGACTAAGATCCAGCTACCTCAACAGACTGTTAGTGTGTGTTATGACTCATATCCAGCTACCTCAACAGACTGTTAGTGTGTGTTATGACTCAGATCCAGCTACTCAACAGACTGTTAGTGTGTGTTATGACTCAGATCCAGCTACTCAACAGACTGTTAGTGTGTGTTATGACTCAGATCCAGCTACTCAACAGACTGTTAGTGTGTGTTATGTATTACACAACCACTATCATAACTGAAGAGACTACAGGGTGGTTTAGTGACTAATCTCTAGTCTAGCGCCACCATGTTACACTGATAAAGAGCAGGACTGTCTGCTCTGGCTCAGACCTGAAAACTAGACCCTCCTCCTCCACTCTTCCCTCCCAACACCTCTCCACTAGACACCACACCCCCACGGAGAACACTGAGGGCCACCCAAGGGCCAAACTTAGACCAGCAACATTCATCTGGGCTTAGTGAGGGGTTTCAACATCCCTGTTCAGTCTATAATATGCATTCATGCTATGAGAATCAGGAGGACTTCCTCCGTCGCCTACACCTTCTCTTGGAACATAGCTGCTTTTGGGCAGTCACACACACGCACACACATAGACATAATACACACAACAACACACATATACACAGACAGACACACATGCACTCACACAAGTTATGGGAAGTTCTGTTCTTCCAGTCGATGAACAACACTAACTCGAATGTCCATATGTCACTGTGATCCTTGTATGGGAAAGTCGGTGACCTGAGATGAGTTTGTCTCCTATGCAGCGTGTAAAAAACTGCCTTCCACCCTCCCCCTCACGTTCCCTCACTATTGATGGTATGTGTTACATTGTATTTTCTCTCTTGTCTTTTAAAGTTTCATTGACTCAGCGGGGTGGTACCCAGACGCCTGACTCTGGTTTATATTAGGCCATAGTCACTTGGAGTGCCCTGTTTATATTGCTGCCTGATTCTGGGGAATGCAGGCTTGGGAAGCAGGCCCAGGGAACTTTTCCTAATTTCTCCCCCCCCCCCATTTTCTCTCTCTGGCTTTTGTGAAATACACGCATGTAGGCCTAAGCGCCTGGGGGGGGGGGTGCATGCAGGCACTGCTAGGTCATAGGAGGGAGTTTGGACAGTGTCGTCTTGTTGGACAGTGTCATCTTGTTGGACAGTGTCATCTTGGACAGTGCCATCGTGTGACATCACACTGAGACAGTGAGAGAGGGCTGATGTGTCTACTTAGTCATATAGAACGATTCTGTGGAAAAATACTACTGGCAACATGGCTTAGTTGATTGCATGATTTCAGCTTCCTTGGAAAGAAGTGGTGGTACTTACCAAGCTTAATTCTAGGTATTGTACACTGTGGGTTTGTGGAATGTTGCCTTCCACTGAAAATAGCCATGGAAGATGATGATTTTTTTGTGTGTTCTGAACAAGCAAAAAATATGCCACTGACTAACTTTAGAGCTTGGAGGTCAAACGACTCCAGGAATGACTTCAAGAAACCTCTGTTTCCAAATGTAGACAGTGTTAACCTTTGAACTACAGTGAAACGAGAACATGTTTCCATGTTCTTGCCAAACTGAAACCTTATCTAGCCATAATCACCTGTCTATCAACTCCTTCAGATGTTTCCAACAGTAAGGTTGTGACATTTTAAATACAGAAAATAAATAACTGAAAACGTAAAGGTGACTATCATCTCTGACCTTTAGGAGCTCTTGAGAGTTCCCTTGAGAACATTATATTTCCATTAGCAACTGCAGCCCCAAAGAGCAATGATATGCAACTCTGCCTATGACCATCTGTTGCCAGTTTAGGGCTCATAGCTGTCCATCTAGATGCCCACTCATGGGCAGCAAACCACTCAGAGCACCTCCCAAGTCCTAATGGCCTTCTCCCCTGCCGGCCTGGCTGCCATAACCACTGGCAAAGCCACCGGCCAGCAGACCGATCAATTTAGGAATGTTTTCTTGTGTAACTTTACGCCCACCTAGTTTATGGCTCAAGGCAGATGAGATATTTTAATGTGTTATTGCAAGAAAATGTGTCAATTAATGTTGTGTGAGTTCATTCATGTTGTGTATGTCTGCCTTCACACAAACTCTAAATGCTCTTGTCCTTTCCCACAAAGCTTTAACCTCTGAGATGCCAAAGGTTGTCACAGATTACTTAACTCAGTGTGGCCATTGGAAGAAAGAGGGGGGGTTGAATTCCTCACAAGGACAATATCTGCTGTAACTTTCTAGTGTTTTAAATCAAAGTAAGACTTTGTGAACATTTTGCATTTTATTTTCTAAACGGATTACATTTTAAAGTGTCACCCGGTTTGTCCTTTAGCTTCAGTTGAGGAACCATTTGTAAGGTAGCTATAGAGATGTATTATAAATTAACATAATTAATCAGCCTTAAAAATATAGAAAAATACTTAGGGCTCTATTCAATCGCTATTGCGGAAGCGTTACAGATTTTGCAATATAAATGGGAAGGTCATTTCTGATTGAGCCGACATATGCAGCGTTTACCATGAACGCCGTCTCCGCCAACGAGGGAACAATGCCTTTAAATTCTTATTTGGCATTAGCGTAGAATTTCCGCAATACGGATTGAATAGAGCCCTTCGTGTGAATCAAGACAAGAAGCAGGTAACCAATTCCTCATGAGTTACTAAGGATTGTGGGATAGCAGGTGCTGAATATGACTTTATTTTATTTTTCCCCTCTTCTGCTTAGTTAGCACAGGCTGCAGTCACACACATTCACCCATGCTTGTTCTGTGTCCATGTTTTTATTTTTGGTTATGGCAACTCTTGCACTCTTGCATCCTGGTCAGCCACCTCTGAGAGGCTGATGGATGGTGAGAGTAGACTGGTGAAGTGATGAGAGGTGGAGGGGTGAGAGACCACTGTAACCAGAGACCATAGACCAAACATGACCTGGCTGTCTACTGCCTCCTCAGCTCTGCTCTCTGCCAAGGAGACCGCAATCCCTGCAGTCAGAGGTAACCTAAGGTTTACTCAACTCTTCTACTTTCACAAGTGCCTGTGCAGGAAATACAGGCAAGAAGACGATCCATTAAAATATCTCTCGTAATGTTTTACTTGCATTCAGTCCAGGTTGAATCAATGCGATTTACCAGAAAATGTCTTAGGCAAAGGATACAACCTAAGAACCCTGTCTGCAGTTTGAACCCTATCTCCCTAGACAGAGACAGTAGATTTACTGCCAGGCCAGGTCCAGGCCAGGCCCTGGATTACCCAGGAAGAGCAGTCAGCACTACTGGGCACTAAATCACAACAGCTTTAGCAGGAGCAGGCCAGAGAGCCAATGATGTTCAGGATCAAAGGTCAATGGGAAGGAAGCTCAAGAACAGTCTGTCTCTACATCTTAGGTCACTAGAAACCCATGACTTGTGTTTGTGCCTTAGAGCTAACATGTTTGTTATAGCCTTTATCAGTGGCTGATAAATAAGTGATGGTAGTGTGTGGTTCACTCCTGGCATCACAGCTACAGTGTTCATTGTCCTTGATTTATTGATGTACAGAATTTGACATTCATTGTTTGTCAACAGCACATGTACTGCACAGTACAGGTTGTATAGCACATGTTAGTGTGTGTTGGAAAAATCCATAACCTTTCTCTGACTAACTTTTCTCTCCAGGAAACTTGTTTCCCATGTTTAGCCTTGAAGCCTCAGAGGCAGAAATAATACAGTGAGACAACCTCCTGCGAACGCCGCTGAGAACTCCAGTAAGAGCTCCTTAGGTTGTGTGTTTTTCTTTGACTACAGTGATTCACCATGCTTATTTCTGAATATGTATGGAAAGTGCCTGCTTTGATAAGCAGGGTTTTCACTGTTTATTGACTCTCTCTGCATGGTTGAAAGTCACGCAAGAAGAGCTACAACTGACCACACATGAGGCTGAAGTAGTTTAATTAAGGGGGAGGGGCTGGGGGTTGAAAGCATTAGTAAAGGGGGAAAGGCAAGCTACATACAAGAAGAAAGAGAAAAGACAGAGAGTGGAAGCCATGGGGCTTTGGTGAAGAACGAAAAGGGTTGACTGTTTTCTCAGGGAGAGGGTGGGAGTGGGGTGCTGAGAGCAGCAGTTCCATGATGCAGCTGTGCGTGTGCGTGTGCGTTAGTGTGTTAGTGTCTGTGTTCACTTTACCTTCATTTAAGACATCCATATCTGATCCACTCTCTTTTCACCCACCCACAACTCTCACACTCACAATGGAAAACATCTCCTCTCAAGCCAGTTATATTTTTTACCAAGGACATTAGAAGATAATATTTTTTGATTTATTGTAATAATGACTTTATAAAATGTAATGAAATCAGCTTAATTTGCTGACAGACTTAATGAACCTCAGACAAAGCTACACAATTAACACTTTCCTCAGTTATAGAAGGTTATTTGAAAGCTTTCAAATCCAAACCATGGAAAAAATCATACTCATCATGAATGTAATGCAAGGAGTCATTACAAGCGAGGGGGGAGTAGAGAGGGCTAGGGAGTGGAGGGTCCATAACAGAAAGAGAGAGGACTGTGGGCCTTTGAGGGGTGGGCGGCAGCAGTGGCAGGAGTTGAGGGGGTGGCCAGCATGGGACTGGTGTGTGTTTGTAAGAAAGCCAGACTGGGGGAGGGTGGGGGGGGGGCTACTCGCTGACTGTGATTGGAAGCAGATGTTGGCGAGAACCAAGGCAGAGAAGAAAATGTTTCGGAAAATTCTCAGGCCTTCCCTTTCTGGGCCCTGGCTCCAGCTGCCAATCAAAGCACGCACACACTGGTCTGAGGGGCGTTCAAAGCTGTCTGATTGGCCAAGGGCTCTAACGTGGGCGCTCTGAGCAGATGTCCTGGGAAAGTTGTTGAATCCCAACCGACCCGCTGTAAAAGAGAAGTGAAAACATTCGGTCCTACAACTGGACAGTGACCAAAACCTGTTCTAATCCAGCTGCACATACACACACAAACACCCGTGCATGCTCACATACACACAATCCACTTGTACAGACAGAGGAACACATGCATGGAATCACATTCTTACAGTATGTCCAACTGAAACGCTTCTACACCTATAAATATCAAATTCAGTGTCTGTATTCAAGTCAAGTAATAAATTGGCCTCTTAAGAACCAAATTTGAAAATGACCTTTATTCAGGAAAATAAATTATAGCATATTACCGTTCCCCTTTGTTCTTGTGGTCTGGAGAATACATTTTATAATCAATGCAGGAGAGTGGCTCCACACATTCACGACCATCCCTTCACCCCACCAACCCTCCTCACTCTCCCCTTAACCGGGCAAGACCACTCCACTCACTCCTCAAACACACATCTACTCCTTCACCTCCTCACAAAGAAGCCACCCCCCTCATTGTGGCCCTGTATCTGACAGGTACTGTAGTGCCTGGGTTGTAAATCAATCACCATTACTAATGGAAAGTCCACATTACCATGTGAAGCCAGTCCATTTCCTGCCCAGAATGCCAGGTCCCTGGTACCCAGGCCCTCATGAATGCAGGGCGGGCAGTCCACCAGCCCCAAGACTGCCTCTCATTTCAACAGGGCTACCACGAGGACCAAGGGTGCCTTTGGGAGTCAATGGCATATTAACTGGGGATGCGACAACAGCAATAAAAATGCAAATTGCAGCCCAAGCTGAGGATGCCCCAGCCGTGACCTTCATAAACCTGTATAATACAGTCCTCCACCTGCAATGACATGTGGGTCAACCCATCTCCTCCACTACAATACACACAGATGAATGAGAATCAAAATAAAAAAAGCTGGAGATTGACTACCTCCTTTTCCCCGAGTGGGAAGTCATAGTAAATACAATGTCTTCTTTTGTATGTCAATCAAGTTTGTTAATTACATGAATGTTCCGTAAATGTCAAACATCTTAAAAGTGTCACTGCTTTCTGGGTGTTTACTCAGTCTCTGACAACTGTGGTGATTGTGTAAATCCTTCGTCTCTGAATGATGTTTGGTCACAGCAGTAACCATGAGAAGGGTCAGACCGTTGGAAAAGATACTGTCTCTTGTAACGGACATGGGCCAATGTGTTTATGTGTTCCCCAGACACCACTCCTACCCTGGGTCCATATTGACTCAAACAAGAAAACTCTACCATGGAGAACAATAAGACCAGAATAGAACCAACTCTGTTGTGTTACTGCCAATGGGGGGCCAAGGGGAATGTTGGTCATATTTCATGCCTTCTCTGCGTAATGGAAGCAGTGAGCTGTATCTGTCTGCGTCACACTCTCCCTCTCTCCCTACAGAGGAGCTGTGATTAAGTACTGAGAGAGGCAGAGATCAGGGAGGAATCATGGGCCCTACCATCCTAGACAAATTGCTTAACCAACTACGCAATAGGCCTGCACAACATACAGTGCTTACTAAGTAGGACCAGGAGTTTTGCCTGGTAAGGTTTGGTGGTTAGGAGAATCTAATGGCAGTAAACACAGCACACAGCCAGTCAAAGGTCCTATCCCACTCCTGCATCTCAGTCTTTTCATCTTAACAGAACATGTCATCCTGAACCGTGTTGAACAACACATTTCACCAACCTCTGTAGTGCAGCTATCTCAGTCTGAACCTTAGTGTGCTCTATCCTCCTCCTCCTTTCTCACTCCTGTTTAAAAGACTAGGCGTAGGAGACAGATGAAGCTCTGCAAGCGAGGCCTTTAGATAAATATTTGGGTTGAAGTCTGACAAATGCGTCTCTCTCCATTTCTGGAGTGCAGTAAGCTGTGAGCGACATGGGGTCTCAGACAGGGAGGCAGACATCTCCGTCTCCTGACATCTTGGTGCCACCACCAGGCGCTACAGTTTACTTTTCTATTCCGCTGTTATGTTCTCTCTCTTTTCTCTTTATAGCAGTGATTTGGTTTGTGGGGTCTGTGAGTTGATTGAGATACAAACAAATAACCATGTGAAGTCCACACCTCATCTGAGTGCTTTGTCTCTCTCTCTCTTTGGATGTGAAACCAACAGGTGTGAATGGTATCATGACGTGTTGGGTTTAGTTCCGGGTTCTTTGGCACGAGGGGCCTGGTTATAGTGTCTGGTCTGGATCACAGACCCAGGGGGTGGAATCTGAAATGTTAGAAGAGCCACCTGCATCACCTAAGCCACCCTCTGCACATGCTCCTCCAGTCCATTAGAAAATTAGCCAGTGTGTCTGTGTGTAGGTGCTCATATGTGTGCATGCATGAGTGTCAGCATCTACATCCTGTCTACTGTATTTATAAAAACTTGCAGGTACAAGAAGTTTTAGTCATTTTGCATCCAAGTCCCAGTAAAAATGATACCATTGTTAAGGAGTCTGAGATTATAGTTTTAATACTAAAGCTCTAACCTAAGCTTATCCCCTACAGCTTATTTGAACCATGAGCATACTGCACGCTATTGAACATCTCAGCAGGGATCTTCCTACTTGGTTTTTGATGTACAAAACGTCTTAAATAAGGTACGGATTTCAAGGATTTCAATCTCACACCAAGCCATTATACATTGTCATCCCGGTAAAGGAATATAACATTTTTCATCTTTATGCCAACAACTGATAAAGCTTAGTTTGGTAGAGACAATTCTGTGACTGTGGTATGAAGACACTAGTCTCTATTGGGACTGGTCCTTGGCCTTTTGTCCAGTGTGCTGTTCTAGAGGAGCCAGACAGCTGTGCTGTGTCGGCCAGGGCAGCGGCTGGGGAGCGGGCCACGGCCTGTATGGTTTTTATCTGAAGTGGAATTTCTAGGACCCTAGGGTTACAAACACATGAATGGGCCCAGTGTGCCTGCTTCTGCTTTGACGTCACCTATCGCCGTGGAAGTGACAGGCTCGTTAACCAGGTACCCGCCAGCGACATCCCAGCATGCCTTTCAGATGGGACCTGGATCTGCCACCAGGCCCAAACTGAGACCAAGACATACTATTGATCTGCACATTGTAGATGTACTGTATTCGGCTGCATTTACACAGGCAGCCCAACTCTGATCTTTTGTTTCACTAATTGGTCTTTTGACCAATCAGATCAGCTCTGAATAAGATCTGATGTGAAAATATCTGATTTTATTGGTCAAAAGACCAATTAATAGGAAAAAGATCAGAAATGGGCTGCCTGTGAAAAACACAGTCTTAAGTGTTATCATGGTTGAGTGATATACCGACTTGCTCAGGCAGGTTTTGGATGTGAGTTATTAATATGCAATGTGTGATGTGTATGGGCCTAGTATATGCCCAGGTAGTTATTAAAATGAGTACACAGAAATATTTTGAGGATAATAATGTGTACAGGAGACACTTCTGTATCTACTTTTATTGTGTTTACAAAGAGCTGACTAACCTTTCTTTTGGCATGTAGTCAAGGCCAGGAAGCCAAGTAAGACTGCAATTTCTGATTTCTTTCATGTTAAGAGCTCAATGTACTGTAAGTTACAGTATAGATGTAATGTTTCAAAAGCCTTTTTTGCTCTGGTAATATTAGAAGAAATAACCACACAATACACACAAAGTATGAAATATTTGTTCACATATATTTTTTTATGACATATTTTTTTTTAAAGTACATTAAGAAATAGAAGCTTCAGTTTATAAAACTTTCCAGCAGAAATCAATGATGGGCCAGCATCAGCCTTTTTCTTTAACAGAAAGGTCTATTCTCTATATCGAAAGAAAATCGCTACATTTTTTCCTGTGCTACCTTTATTTCCCATGAAAGCACCAGCTGTCTGTCTTTTTCTTTTATAAAATATAAATTATTGAAAAATATTCAAATGTTCGAACTAAATACATAAAAAGTATCTCATTAACAAAAATACAGAAACACTATAAAATATACAAAAAACAACACCATCCATAACAAAACAGGTTTCCTAATGGATCAGTTTGAGATATGGTAATATGGTAAGGTATCTGTGTATGTATGTATTTAGTCCACTTAGAAATAGCTGTGCAATACTTGTGTCCACAACTTAACGTATATGACATTTACTGAAACAAACTCGACTTTGAAGTTCAAACAGACACAGTATATGTTCCATTTAAACAGACAAAGATATTATATTCTGATCTACTCAAAATGGTGACTGGCTTGGAGCTGGAAGGCATCGTCAACAACAAGTTAAGCATATATTTAAATATCTGAACAGTTGTCCTAATATTTAAAAAAAAACATTCTTTGAAGTAAAAGCATCTGAACAGTAATAATCAAACAGTGATGTGAATCCTGGACATGTAGCGTGCATAAACGACAGAACCACAGAGACTGGGTGGATTGACTTGTTCAAGAGAATTCAATCTTCTCTACACAATTACATGTTTGTGTGTGTGGGTGTGTGTGTGTGTTTATGCTGACCGACACTTGAAGTACCAACTCTGTGGTTAGTTGCCCAACTAAAAAGTAACTAATATGGAAAGAAATCGCTTTCCTATAATCTCAAGGGGGAACTACAGTCAGTCCAGCCAAATCTCTTCGCTGAGTCCTAACGCTGAGTGCTTTCCAACAAATCAAAAGATCAAAGCAGAAACAACACTTTGAACGCGAGGGAATAACGGTCCCTGTCCTCCAAGATGGTGGACATACCCAAAGCGTTATCTATGGCCCAGACCTCACATGGGTTTGGTTATTATTCCTGCTTAGTCTCTTGTTTATTTGTTTAATCTGGGTCTTAATAAAGCGTTAGGAAATACAATCTGTACAAATAGACATTTCAAAACCTATTTTCATCAATATGGGTAACATTCAGCCACTGTAAACAATAACATTTGTATTTTAAGATGATATTTCTTGACTTCGGCTTTTCCCATAATGCCTGCGTACAGTCATGTTCCCATTGACGAGCAACCAGCAAAACTACTGTGGATCTTCAGCAAGCCGCACAAGTACATACAGTTTTCAGGGCATATAATTTCATTTATCCATTCCATATACTGAATGAGATGTCCTTTTGTCTTAGAAACAATAGAAAAGCATGTACAAAGCATGGTAAGAAAATAGCATACAATGCCACATCTCTCCAAGTAGTCCTTTAGCTCAACTGTTTATGGTAGTCCTGTTTCCTATAGATCTCTACCTCCTCCGACAGTGGTGAAAGGGAGCATCTATACAAACACTTCAGTTAACAAAAGCCTCCAAGCTGTGCAACGGCACAAGCATTAATCTCATCCTCATGCCATAATGATGATCATTCTCTTTAACTTCACAACTCGACGGTTCCCTCCCAAAACCACCCCAGTCCTCTTCTTCAAACAGTCATCCAAAGTTTATACTCCTTGCTTCGAACCCTTATCTTTTCATCCTACTACCATCATGCACCTCGATATACCTTACCCATCTATGGCAGCTTCCCTTCATTCAGAGAACACCACATAACACACAAAAATACAGTACACTCTACATTCCTAAGCTTTCCGACAAAAACAATCCCTCATGTACATGGCTCGCAATTCAATCTGTCGACAACAGGTCCCTCCCTCTTTGTTCTCGTCTAAAACAATGCTAAAATGGGGGCATGGAAAACCACTTAATATACAGATTGAGCACGTTTGACTCTTTTGTGTCCAAATACTTTCAAAACTCACCACAGAAAGGGTGTCTAAGGACTTGTATTACTGGTGGCAGGACAGTAATGTATGCAATCTGCAAAGTCCTGGTGGCAGACAGTATATTTCTATAGCGAAGCGGCAAATGTGCAAAGGAGAAAGCATCAGTTTTAAAGCAACGGTTACTTTCAGTTGTCTATCAACCGTTCTTGGTATGAGTAAGTTATTCTCTATCCAACCTATGAAAATGAGTAAAAAGGCCAGTGTCTAGTGTCGTCTGTATAATCAAATCAGCATGTTTCAGTTATTGGGCTTTCGCAGAGAGGAGACAGGACTAACTTAGCCTTAAATGGTGCAATGTTTGGTTTCAGAATAGCTTCATCAGCATAAAAAAAACTAAACAGGGGAACCCTGGTCGGACTGAGACTCAACAGTACAATCTCAACGATAATACTGGCACAAACATTATGCTTCTGAAACAACAGTAAAAAATAAAAATACTTTTTTGGTCCAAGCTGAGAACTCTACCCAATGCCTATTGTGTGCAGTGGCATAGAAACAGTGACCTACTTCCACTACTTTCCATTTTTAATTTGGCAACAAATTCCATAGAAGGAACTCTCCATCCATGCAATGTCCTTCCCTAAAATGAATCCTTCACTGTCTCTTGGCCCTCTTCCTCAATGACAGTTCTTTGTCCTACTTAGGCTAAATGGCCATTCTATTCTAATTGATGGCTTTCCATGTGCCTAGAGTTACTAAGTAATACATGTATCTATCTCAAATGCAACAAATTATGAATTTGCACATTTGGCATAGTGATTTCTTTCTGAACATCGTTTGACAACAGCTCAAAATGATACAGACCACAGTTTAGGTGTTAAGAATGAACATGTTTGGTCCCAAAATGGACGCCCCCTTTTACCGGAAGGTAAATATCAATCTCTGAGCCCCAGTCTCCTCGGCTCCTTTACTCTCCTCTTCTCCACTTCTCTCATCCCTCTGTTTTCACTCGTCCGCATCAGGCTTGACGTCCAGCATGGCGTGGAGCTCCTCGGGGGTGTATCCCAGCAGGCTTTTTAAGTCACAGACAAAGCGGTAGACATAGCGCTTCCCTGATGTCTTGTGGATGATGTTCTTGTCGTAGTAGTAGCGCAGGCCTCGGCTCAGCTTTTCATAGTTCATCTTGGGCTTGTTTTTCCTCTTCCCCCACCTCCGAGCCACCTGAGTCACAGAGGGAAAAGGCACCCTGTTACACTGTGTATCAAATTTGAGACAGAGCTCTGCACTAACCTCACAATACAATGTTATCGTGTACATGTCTTCTCTTGACATGGATCGATATTTAATGTAGCTAAATGTACCTGATACCACTAAGGTTCCTTTAAGTCTAAGTGAGGCAAATGACAGTGTTGTTGGCATCACATTAAAAAGAGATCAACCTCCTCTGTCTAACTGTTTAGGGCCCCCATGCCATGTAAGGTCAGTGGTGGGGGGGGGGGGAGGGGGGGGGGGTCATGACCTCTCACCTCGTCAGGGTCGGACAGCTTGAACTCCCAGCCGTCTCCCGTCCAGCTGATGAAGGACTGACAGGATTTGTCCGTCAGAAGCTCCAGCAGAAACTGCCACAGCTGGATGGGGCCACTGCCTGCAGAGCAGAACCAGGATAAGGGAGAGAGACGAGCACAAGGTTAGAACACAGAGAGAGGAGTCTTGTTTTCAGTATAACACAGATCAGTATGACAGAACATGCCATCATCAGCCACATGAAAACACAGCATGACTGACTGTTCTCATGCTTCTCATTAACTACTCGTCTTAGGGTCATTCATTTCCTACTATAAAAAGACAAATATTCAATTCTAAATCAGACGTGCACAAGGCACGATAGTGGAGAGAAATCAGTGTTTTCACAGACAAGGGTCCCATTCATCATGAATCCCTTTGAGTACACTTTACCCTCTGCAGTATCTGGAGCTGGAGTTCACAGCATATTTTTGTCTGACTGTATGAATTCCATGGCAATGAAATCACCGTGGTTTAAAAATAAGAGGGGGTCTTCATATGAGGCCGTGTGTGTGTGTGTGTGTGTGTGTGTGTGTGTGTGTGTGTGTGTGTGTGTAGACATTTAATCTAATTGGTAAATAAATGTTGCTTGCCTTCTGTAATGTTCAGGTATGCACTGATAATGCAATATACTATAAAAGCAGTTTTTTTGAATACATATACGTATATATTTGTACACTTAACACATGGCCTAAATGTGGCAACCAGAACTGCTGGGGTTATTACATGTGTGTTGAAAAGAAAAAAAGTAGCAGAAGAGAAAAACAAAGCTTCGGTACTCTTTTGATCTTGTGGTTTTCTGTACAGACAGAAAACCCCACTCAGTTCAAATCACACCTGCCTATGCAGTATCTGCTTAGCAAAGCTGTAGCAGAGCGGAGCTGTTACCTCCCAGAACTGGCTCATAAACGCACCCAACACAAACCAAAGCTTTCAGAGAAATGGGACCGTAGGTTGAACACTTGAAAGCAAAATAAGTAATTTTCAATCCAGGACTTCTTCCCTCTTCACTCAGTTATGAACATGATTGCAAAGACGCAACACCCAAACTTCAGCAAATAATCCTCCAGATCAAGTCACATTCCAAAAATCCCACTACTGTAACAGTGGGCCCACATAAGGATGATACAACAGTGCCCGTTTCCAATCCCCTCGAGCGCTCAGACGAAAATGTTGGCGACCCCCCCAAAAAATATGTTATAAGCCTCCAAGCAGAATGGGCCTCATTGAAAAAACATCTACGGTGGAGAAAGGGTGGGGGGCTGGCATTCATAGTACTGTTTAGGATCTGCCCTTAGGCTTTACAGATGAGGCTGTAGCCTGTGCAGGGTGGACAGAGAGAGACAGACAGAGACAGAGACAAAGACAGAGAGAGAGAGAGAGAGAGAGAGGGAGTCTTTATTGTTTTGAAACTTCTGTATGTGTAATGTTTACTGTTAATATACAAAAATGAAATAAACAATAAAAATTATCTACCTTACTTGCTTTGGCAATGTTAACACATGTTTCCCATGCCAATAAAGCCCTTTGAATTGAATTGAGAGAGAGAGAGAGAGAGAGAGAGAGAGAGAGGAGGAGTAGGCTGTAATTGTCCAAGGCACTGTGGCTGACTGCCTGCTGCATCCCAAGAGCTGACAGAAGTGTGATTGGTGATGAGAAACACAGTCAACCCCTGAGTTGACGACTGACTGAGCCTCACTTATCTCACACCTTCTTTATCACACCAACTCATCACTGTGTGTGACAGAGAACCAACGTGTGTTTGCCTGTCAGTGCCCGTCAGTGCCCAGCTACTGGGACAGGAAGCCAAAACACGTTTTCATCAACAGCTATTTGAGATACTACTGTACATACACGTCTTACTCTTTTTTGGGGGCAGATTCTCTCTATTATCACATAGTAAGAAAATGCATGTGTTGCTTGGGGGCCTAATGGGGGTGATCTTTCTCTTGGCTGCAAGACTGGATACAGGGTGCTAACCGTTAATAAAAATGGTTGTTGCCAGCTAGACATAAGCATATTGAAGTCTTGTGTTTATTTTCTTCTCTTTAGTTCTGCATGACTAAAAGCTCTGAGAAAGTATTCTGACTCCAATGAAAATATGTGAACATGCATTAGCCTCTGAACATGAGTCTACGGTAGCTTTGTATCTAATGCTACATCATTGTACACATAGGGAAGTGAATTAAATGTATGAATGATGACATGCAGCAAATAACCTACAGATGTAGGATCTTAATTTGAGTCAGTTTACTACAGCAGGAAAATAATTATGCAGCAAAAGGAAATGTGAATTATTATGTGGATTATAATTAATGGACATTTTTGTAGGGGATGATACATTTTTCATTAGGGAAAATCAAGTCTGAAATTTCTAAGTGGAAATTACAAACTTCAGAAGCCTTTTAAAACCATTGCAGGAAAGTTCTCCTTCAACAGGGTGGATCAAATTAAGATTCTACATCTTTACCACAAACTGGCATTATATTATTAATGTCAAAGGCTTCAATGAGGGCATGCCAATTGTTTATATCTATCTTTCACTTTATCTTATCATCAAAAGATGAATGCATAAATTAGGTAATTTACATAATTGATTAGTACAGACAACCTTGCAGATCAAAAATGACCTTGAGATGCCAATTGTGGGCAATGCCTTATGCAATCTGAAGTAAGTGACGTGTGTGTTCTGGCATTTCCCTTCTTCCCTACTAACGACCTTGTGACTGCAATTTAACACAGAGGGGAGAAAGTCCCCAAAGTACTAGTCTTTCTAGTGCATTAAAGTTATTGAGAGACTGTTTCCCCTTAAATTGCTTCTCAGTCTCCATAGATGTACAGTGCATTAGGAAAGTATTCAGACCCCTAGACTTCTTCCACATTTAGTTACGTTACAGCCTTATTCTAAAATGGATGAAATCGTTGTTTTTCCTCATCAATCTACACACAATACCACCAAGCAAAAACAGGTTTTTAGATTTATTTGCAAATGTATTACAAAAAAAAACTGAAATATGACATTTACATAAGAATTCAGACCCTTTACTCAGTACTTTGTTGAAGCACCTTTGGCAGCGATTACAGCCTTGATTCTTCTTGGGTGTTACGCTACAAACTTGGCACACCTGTATTTGGGGAGTTTCTCCCATTCTTCTCTGCAGATCCTCTCAAGCTCTGTCAGGTTGGATGGGGAGTGTTGCAGCACAGCTATTTTCAGGTCTTTCCAGATAAGTTTGATTGGGTTCAAGATCGGGCTCTGTCTGGGCCACTCAAGGACATTCAGAGACTTGTCCTGAAGCCACTCCTGTGTTGTCTTGGCTGTGTGCTTAGCGTCATTGTCCTGTTGAAAGGGGAACCTTTGCCAGTCTGAGGTCCAGAGCGCTCTGGAGCAGGATTTCATCAAGGATCTCTCTGTACTTTGCTCTTTTCCTCAGTCCTGACTAGTCTCCCAGTCCATGCCGCTGAAAAACATCCCCACAGCATGATGCTGTGACGCTTGGCATTCAGGCCAAAGAGTTCAATCTTGGTTTCATCAGACCAGAGAATCTTGTTTCTCATGGTCAGAGTCCTTTATGTGCCTTTTGGCAAACACCAAGCAGGCTGTCATGTGCCTTTTACTGAGTTGTGGCTTCTGTCTGGCCATTCTATTATAAAGGCCTGATTGGTGCAGTAGAGATGGTTGTCCTTCTGGAAGGTTCTCCCATCTCCACAGAGGAACACTGGAGCTCTGTTAGAGTGATCATAATCTTCTTGGTTACCTCCCTAAGCAAGGCCATTCTCCCCTAATTGCTCAGGTTGGCCCGGGCGGCCAGCTCTAGGAAGTCTTGGTGGTTCCAAACGTCTTCCATTTAAGAATGATGGAGGCCACTGTGTTCTTGGGGACCTTCAATGCTGCAGAAATGTTTTGGTACCCTTCCCCAGATCTGTGCCTCGACACAATCCTGTCTCTGCTCTCTACGGACAATTTCCTTCGACCTCATGGTTTGGTTTTTGCTTTGACATGCACTGTCAACTGTGGGACCTTAGATAGACAGGTGTGTGTGCCTTTCAAAATCATGTCCAATCGAATTGAATTTACCACAGGTGGACTCCAATCAAGTTGCAAAAATACAATTTGTAATAAATGCGCATTTATTACATATTACATTTCTAAAAATCTATTTTCGCTTTGTCATTATGGGTTATTGTGTGTAGATTCATGAGGGGGGAAAAAATCATTTTATCCATTTTAGAATAAGGCTGTAATGTAACAAAATGTGGAAAAGGTCAAGGGGTCTGAATAATTTCTGAATGCACTGTATATATGTGGTATATGTGCTCTACTTTGAAACATGGAGAATTCCCCTCCCTTACGGAAAGACCACATGGATTTCACGTGTTCACACGTGAAGTATTCCAAAAACACGTTTTCAAATTATTTCACGAGAAATCATGTGATTTTCCACATGTGAAATCATGTGGTTTTTCTGTATAGGTTCCAAAATGTCAAATGGTGAATAGGGATTTAAGTAGCAATGAACTGAAAACCTCATAAAAGGAATACTAAAATAGAAATGTGCCAGACCTTGGATCTTTTTTTTTTTCACTTCTAAAATGTGTTTCTTTCTGTTTAAATAGAAGAAAGAGTCATTTTTTCATCAGGTAGGCAGAAAGGAGCTATAACAGATGAACAGATAAATCTACTCAAGTGTTAAGTGCACAGGGCAGGTATCGTTTTGTGTTTGCACCCGGGTTGCCAAGACGACCTGGAAAATAGGTTGAGATGCGGCCACAGATAAACCGGTGCAGATGAAAAAGTCAGAAGTGCAAGATAACGCGAGATGGAGAGAAGAAAGAGAAGAGGCTGGGAGCAAGTGTTTCCTGTAAGTGCATGACTCTGGGCCTGCAGTGCCACAGAGGCTGATATAGAAGAGTGTATATAAAACTCTCAGCCAGAAGCTGTGCTGCCAGTTACGGAGACCCAGTTACATTGAGGTACACCTACAATATGTACAACTGCTGCAACTGCCTGGCAAACAAGTAACATAGGGCCCAGTTGGGTGGCATAAAAACGCCTGTAAGAAGTAAGAGGGATGAACGTTTGGCCATGCCTATTGTAGTTGATCGCACATTTTTCAAACTGTAACCTGCATTTAGTCATCTTATCTATCAATATAGAGAGAGGGCTCTAACTCCTCTAGCTTCACAATGAGATAGGGTGCAGGGTGCAGGCCAGGCAGCAGGCTGCTACCCAGCCTGACAGCTTAGGGGAGTCTGCCACTTGCACAGTCAGTGTAGTCAACTCAGCTATCCCCACTGAGACCATCTCTGTGCCTCGATCTAGGTTTGGCAAAACTGAACATGGCGATGTTCGCCTTAGCAATCTCACTGAAATAAAGAACTCCTCCATGCCTGTCATTACTGAATGAGATGTGATATCTTAAAATAGGGCTACTTAATGTTAGATCCCTCACTTCCAAAGCAGTCATAGTCAATTAACTAATCACTGATCATAACCTTGATGTGATTGGCCTGACTGAAACATGGCTCAAGCCTGATGAATTAACTTTGTTAAATGAGGCCCCTCCTCCTGGTTATACTAGTGACCATATCCACAGCGCATTGCGCAAAGACGGAGGTGTTGCTAACATTTACGACAGTAAATTTCAACAAAAAATAAATCAAATAGTGTTTTCATTTTTTTAAGCATCTAGTTACGAAATCTATGCAGCCTACTCAATCACTTTTTATAGCTACCTTTTACAGACCTCCTGGGCCGTACACAGCTTTTCTCTCCGAGTTCCCTGAATTCCTATCGGACCTTGTAGTCATGGCAGATAATATTACATTTTTTGGTGATTTCAATATTCACATGGAAAAGTTCACAGACCCACTCCAAAAGTCTTTCAGAGCCATCATCGACTCAGTGGGTTTTGTCCAACATCTCTCCGGACCTACGCATTGCAACAGTCATAACCTGGATCTAGTTTTGTCCTGTGGAATAAATATTGTGGATCTAAATGTTTTTTCTTATAATCCGTGACTATCATACCACCATTTTATTAAGTTTGCAATGGCAACCAATAATCTGCTCAGACCCCAACCAAGGATTGTCAAAATCTGCGCTATAAATTCTCGTACAACCCAAAAATTCATAGATGTCCTTACAGACTCCCTCCACCTACCCAAGGACGTTGGTGTACAAAAATCAGTTAACCACCAAACTGAGGATCTAAATTTAACCTTGCACTACACCCTAGATGCAGTCTCACCCCAAAAAACATTTGTCAAAAGAAATTAGCTCCCTGGTATACATAAAATACCCAAGCCCTTACGCAAGCTTCCAGAAAATTAGAATGGAAATGGTGCTCCACCAAACTGTAAGTCTTCCGACTAGCATGAAGAGACAGTACCGTGCAATATCGAAGTGCCCTCACTGCTGCTCGACCAGCCTATTTTTCCAACCTAATTGAGGAGAGTAAGAACAATCGAAAATGTACTTTTATACTGTTGCAAAGCTAATTAAAAAGCAGCATTCCCAAAGAGAGGATTGCTTCTCCTTTACTTCAGCAGTGAGGAATTCATGAACTTCTTCGACAAAAATATATTTATCATTAGAAAGAAAATTCGGGACTCCTCTTTGAATCTGTGTATTTCTCCAAAGCTCAGTTGTCCTGAATCTGCAAAGAAGTGCCAGGACATAGGATCACTGGAGAAACTCAAGTTTTTTAATGCTGAATCTGTTGACACATTCACACAAATAGTCATGGCCTCTAAACCTTCCAGCTGCATACTGGACCCTATTCCAACTAGACTACTGAAAGAGATACTTCCTGTGCTTGGCCCTCCTATGTTGAACATAATAAACGTCTCCCTGTCCTCCGGATGTGTACCAAACTCACTAACCAAGGCAGTAATGAAGCCTCTCTTGAAAAAGCCAAGCCTTGACCCGGGAAATGTAAAAAATGATTGGACTAAATTGAATCTCCCATTCCCCTCCCCCAAAAAATGTAAAAGCTGTCTTCATGTATACAAAACGCTACACTCTAGCTGTAGACCCCATCAAAACACGGAGACTACACTCGTGAAGGTGGTAAATGACCTTTAAAATGGCATCAGACATGGCTCTGCATCTGACCTCGTGCTCCTAGACCTGCTTTTGACACCATCGATCAACATATTCTTTTGGAGAGATTGGAAACCCTAATTGGTCTACACGGAAAAGTTCTTCCTTGGTTTAGATCTTATCTGTCGGAAAGATATTAATTCATCTCTGTGGATGATTTGTCCTCTGACAAATCAATTGCAAGTTTTGGTGTTCCTCAAGGTTCCGTTTTAGGACCACTTGTTTTCACTATATATTCTGCCTCTTGGTGATGTCATTCAGAAACACAATGTTAACTTTCACTGCTATGACGACGACACACAGCTGTACATTTCGATGAAACATGGTGAAGCTGAAAAATGGCCTACCCTGGAAACCTGTGTGTCAGCAAATGTTTTACTTTTAAACTTGGAAAAAACAGAGATGCTAGATCGAGATGCCAAGAAACAAAGATATCTGCTGTTTGATCTGACAATTAATATTGATGATTGTACAGTCGTCTCAAATAAAGCTGTGAAGGACCTCGGTGATACTCTGGACCCTGCTCTCTCTTTTGAGGAACATAATAAAGAATATTTCAAAGGGAGGTTTTTCCCCATCTTCGTAACATTGCAAAAATCAAACCCAGACACGGTCTCAACCTTTAAGTCTTTACTGAAGAGTCATCTCTTCAGTAGGTCCTATGATTGAGTGTAGTCTGGCCCAGGGGTGCGAAGGTGAACGGCAAGGCACTGGAATGACGAACCACCCTTGCTGTCTCTGCCTGGTCGGCTCCCCTCTCTCCACTGGGATTCTCTGCCTCTAACCCTATTATGGGGGCTGAGCCACTAGCTTACTAGTGCTACGCCATGCCGTCCCTAAGATATGTGCGTCACATTGTGCCAGGCTTTTTTTGCTCTACTCGACTTGAGTGGGTTGTGTCACTGACGTGATCTTCTGGTCTTGCTCCCCCACGGGCTTGTGCGGTGCAGGAGATCTTTGTGGGCTATACTCGGCCTTGTCTCAGGGTAGTATGTTGGTGGTCTGTTGCTTTGGCAATGTGGGTGGAGGTATATCCTGCCTGGTTGGCCCTATCTGAGGGTATCGTCGGCCAGGGCCACAGTGTCCCCCAAACCCCACCATCTCAGCCCCCAGTATCTATGCTGCAATAGTCTGTTCAGTGAACGTGCTACCTTGTCGCGGACATGCTGTTTTCGACTCTCCCTCTATCTCGCGCTCTACTGCACCTGCTGTCTTGACCTCTGAATGCTATGGCTATGAAAAGCCAACTGACATTTACTCGTGATGTGCTGACCTTTTGCACCCTCTACAACCCCTGTGATTATTATTTGATCCTGCTGGTCATCTATAAACATTTGATAATCTTGAAGAACAATCTGGCCTCAATGGCCATGTACTCTTATAATCTCAACCCGGCACAGCTAGAAGAGGACTGGCTACCCCTCAGAGCCAGGTTCCTCTCTAGGTTTCTTCCTAGATTTCTGCATTTCTAGAGAGTTTTTCCTAGCCACTGTGCTTCTACATTTGCATTGCTTGTTGTTTGGGGTTTTAAGCTGGGTTTCTGGCATAAGCACTTTGTGACATCTGCTGACGTAAAAGGGCTTTATTAATACATTTGATTGATGGATTTATTGATGACATCATTTATTTATTAATTTCGTCTGACCTGTGTATCCTGCGAGTGCTGCGGCGGGGATAACAGGTTTGTCCTTGCTGAGGTCTGAGCGCTCCCTGACGTAGTCCTTGAAGGTTCCCTTGGGCTTGTGTCCGTGTAGGGCGTTGGGGTAGTCCTCGGAGTCAAAGTTGTCGTAGGATGGGACGCGCTGCAGACTGTTGAAGGAAGACTGGCTGCTCCAGGACTGGGTCAGACGGTCACAGCTTTCAAAGCTCTCAATGCTCTCAAACGAGTCCTGGCCTCCCAGCTTACCTGAGAGACAGAGAGGGGGAGAGCAGAAGCTGTTAGTTGTATTGTCTCATAGTGTGAGAGGGAATGATAATATAATTGTCTGAAAGTAAATCGTTTTGAGCAGGGACATTACGATTTGACAGAGGACAATATTTATAGCAGGAATACACATTAGACATTGGCAGTAAATTACACTCTCACTGAGCTTCTTTGTTCTGTATAACGCAATGTATGGTCTTGGCCCCTTCATTTCACACCTCAGTTTAGCATACGCAACTGGCATTTGATTTTGTCTAATTGGAAGAAGATCAATACAAATTGAATTGCTATTTCTGGCCTCGGCAAAGATAAGAGGAGCATTTCAACTGAGTGCTATTCAAGAATGAAAGATAATCCAGTGCCTCGACTGATGCTGAAATCTTCAATTGCACAAATTGAAGCCACGTGTGGTTTTCGGTGGTGCCACAAATACTTTCCCACATTGAGAAAGCACAATGCGCTGCCAAAAACCCTGGGATTTATTATGTACGAGGCCTGGACATACCTTGCAGGCGAATGCCCAGTCAGTCCACTGAATTGGTCCTGTGTACAGTAAAATCCCTGATACCCCCTATTCATTTGTTCAGCTGGGGGATTTGAGAAGAAAATCCCAGCTTTATTGGTATCAATGTAAACCACACTGTTAATTCTTCTCCAAACGATCAGTGGGACAGCAACCAGATGTGCATGTGATAAAGTAAACAGAGCGATTCATGAGAAAGAAAACCCACGCTCTCTGACACTCTGTCACTCTCTGTCCTTGCTTGCTGAGAACAACCTCAAGGTTGAGATGTGAGAAACAGAGATGAGAAAGTTGAGAGAGAGAAAAAAAATGTGGTTGTTTTTTAAGGTTACCTCGCTTGAGCTGTTTTACATGAAAGCTATAGGGACAGACAGCTCTAATGAACCGTGTGGCTTTATTCACTTCTCACTCTTGACACAAACAATTTATTTATTTTCTCCTCGAGGTGAGTTTGCTTGATCCACAAGCCAGCTATAGGGCCTCCTTTCTACTGTCCTGGTACATGCAGTGAAGTGGCAGGGCAAGACTGGAGAACATCAGCAAAATCACACGCACACAGTGATGTTCACGAACCCAACACAATTAGCTAGACCTCAACTCACACAAATCATATCTATCATAGAATCATACTGTATGGATTGAATCAGATTGAATCAGGGTCTCAGTCATATGCAGAACTGAGACATGGACTAAAGGCCTACTCAAGTATTGGTCCCAAGTTACCCAAGTTAACTTGTTCCTCTTTGAGATAGGGCACTTACAATAGAGCAGCTGTCACAGCCACACTACACTAAACCTTGATTTCCAACCATTTCCTTCACTATCTTGTGTGTAACCCCTCACCTCTGCTGATGCGGCCCACACACATGTTGTCGGGGGAGACCACCTCCTGTTTGACGGAGAAGTAGTCCCCCTGAAGTGGGTTGAGGGGCATGTCCCGGAGGATGACGTTGGGGTATTCACTTTCGTACTTGAGTGACAGCAGGTCCTCTGAGCTGATTGGGTGAAGGGTCTGGTAGGACTCTGTGATGAAGCCCGGCTCTGAGTATTCAGAGGGAGGAACGCACTGGGCATGTTCAACGCCATAGCCTGGAGAAATACAGGAGTAGGAGGCAGATGAGGAGAGAGAGAGGGAGGGGGAGAGAGAAAGGGAGGAGGAGAGAAAGATAGAGAGGGATTAACAGACCATTGGATGCATTAGAGCCAGTTTATTTACAGTACATAGGATGTAGTCCCCTCAGTGATACTTACTGACAAAGTAGTCTGAGGTATAGTGGGACTCCTGGAAGGTAGAGGTCAGGCCGTTGACAGGGAAATGCTTTGTGTCTTCTTCATGAAAAATAGATATCAACTGTCACTGACCCCGTCATTGATTTCATGTATCGTATAATAGCCATAAACACACTGCATCCAGTATGGTTGGGCCTAGCTGATTAAATATCAGGAGGACCAGGAGGAAAGGGAGGTCTTCCTCTTCGTCTCAGATTACCATGTAAACGCTAACAGCGCTAACACTTGAAATTGTTTTGCACAAAGATAGACAACGCTGTGCTTCAATACACACTACAGCTAATGTGACAGGAACAGTAAGCATTTCTGAGGCTTGTGATTGATACCAGGGTTGGGCTCAATTTTTCATTGAAGGTAGTCAATTTAGGAAGTAAAGAGAAATCACAATTTAATAATATATCAAAGGCATTTATTTTTTAAATTACTTCTCAATAAATTGAAAAGTATTTATATAAAAAGTTTTGACATTTCTGAATATTAAATTACTACAATTCGAATTGAGCCCAACGCTGATTGATATGTTGTACGGAGCATTATGGGTACTGTAGTACAATCATGCTACAGCCTGGGCCTACCTTTCTGAAGCATCTCTAGATGTTCCCAGAGAATGTCGCCCACAAAGTCAGGCGCTAGATCCAGGAAGCGTTCTTTCCCCAAAGCACACAGACTGGCCCCGTTCATACAAAACTTGTGGAAGTCCACACTCTTCAGGCTGAACTCATTCACCGTCCACGTCAGCCACTCTCCCACGTGGCTCTCTGTCCACTGCCTGGGGTCTGAGAGGGACATGGGGGGAGAGGGAGGGACATGTCACTGAAGTGCTACCCGAGGTCACAGTCATATACATGGTCACAAAATACCTACACTCCACTCCTCTGGTTTAATCTACACTCCCCTGAACTAGAGATTAGGTATTATCAGGCCACAGAGCCATTTCACGAGCACATTCATTTTCATTAGCAGTTTCAGTGGGTCATGATTTTAGACCTGCTGTTGCTATTAGAGGTAAGAGGAGAAGTGGTGCAGATACGTGGTGACAGCAACAATAGACTGTCAGTGAAACCCCAGCTACTTGCAGACTGCCTGGGAGGGCTGGACTGGGGAATCCCAATATAGACCTGCTAATACCAAAATGATGAGCTCTGTGGTATGCCTCAATCGAGGAACCATAATGAATCATTTTTGTCTGTCTCTCTACCCTGGCTTTCTCTGATTCCTACAGTCTGTCTGACAACCAGTACACTCAATCTGTCATTTTGAATATAATGTCACCACTAAGCTATCTTTAGTCATACTGAGAGGAGGGGTTTAGGTTTTGAGTGTGTATATGGAAACATGTCACAGTGGTTAATCTAAAAATATACATGTAAAGTGAGAGGTAGAACAAGAAACAGAGGGAGAGAAAGAGAAATAGAGAGAAAGACACAAAAAGAGAAAGTAATCCCTTGTTTAAGTGCCTTACCTTTGGGAATAGCCAGTCGTTGCTGTTCCTTTGTGAAGCCGCTGAACGTGTCCTTCAGAGCCTGTGACATCATCTCTTTACTCCCTGGAGTGAGCAGGGGCACATCTCCACACTCCAGATCTGTCAGTCACACAGGAGAGAGAGACTAGCAGTCAGAGACAGAGCACAGGGCCACACACACACTGTCCAGACAGACAGTGTATCAACTTGGGAGAGAATCAATTATATTATAAGGTAGCTGCCGCAAACACATTGGTCAGATACGTGTGTACACAAACAACACATGCTCCAGCTTCCACTCTCCTTGTTGTCACAGTGCCTCAAAGGGAAGGGTGGTTTGTTTGGCAATATAATACATGAATGACTCACACATGGACAAGGTAGAAGGGCTTTAAGAGGCTTTCAGAGGCCATTCTCACTGACCTGGTCACACCCTGGGTGGGACTCACAAGGTGGGGTTAATACCTATCAGTGGCTACTGTGACCTCCTAACTATGTCCTCCCTTGACACACAGAGGGTTTACTATCACCCCGACACCACGGTGGTCAAACGACAAGGGTCAGGGGTTAGGGACGAGGTGATGATGTCACCCTGAGCCCTGCCAGGCTAGAGGGGGTCGAGGGGGTGTATGGAGGGTGAGGGGTGTCTCTGGGGTCCCAGACACACAGTCTCACTGTTCTTCCCTCACAGCCAGTGGGCCCACAGCAGGAGACAGAGCACTCTTTGATGGCTTTAAACAGTGCCTGATGACTCGCACTGATCTAATTCAACTCTACCAGATTACAGAGGGGTGGATGGAGGGAGGGGGAGAGGGAAAGCCCCCAGGGCAGGAAAGCTAGACTAGAGTGCTAAAACTCTACTTGGATCCAGACGGCAACAGTCTGAAAAAACAAAGACATGAAAAGAGAGAGAGACAAATAGACAGAGAGACAGACAGAGAGACAGACAATCTACTGTGAATAAATATAGAAATCCCCACATCACATTTCATAACAAAGAAAGGCATAAATGATTACCACGGCTGTATGTCACTCTGTCTCTATCACCCCTCGCCGTGTGAGGTAAACTACCAGATCACAAGCAGGCCCGGAGGGAGATTGGAAATGTTTTGTCACCACTCTGCTGTCTCTCAACGCCACAGATGTTCTGGCATCTCTGCCCTGGTTTGATCTGCCAACCCAGCGAAGGGGAGGCCTTGGCGATGTGCAGTTCATGCGTGTTTTCAATGCTCGTCAATGTTCCCGACTTCATATGGAATGCCCAAAAGCCATCTCTCCTCTTTGGGGTGTGCAACTGTAACCCAACACTGCCTGACTGGAACCCAAGGCTCTCTCTCTGTCTAACTGCTGGAAGCTGACAGGCCACATTATGCAGAGTGCCCAAATGGAGGCGAACCGTAACACTGCCGGTGTGTGATTGGATTAGGCCTCCATGCTCCCTCTCTCTCCATTTGGAAGACCTGATTATACTGCTTATTAGAGTATCCACTCTGTTGGCTAGGTTACACGTTTCTACAGTATCAAGCTATTTTAGTATCATATTGCAAAAGACTGAAGAGGCGTTTGTCAGACAAGGCCCTCGACATCACACAGCAAAACAGGCTCCGATTCTGAAAGCATTCTGAAATGAAAATAAAACGAGGCCTGACTGTATAGTGTACACCATGTCCCTGACTGCACGGTCATCTTGACCGTCTTCACCAAGGCGGCTGGTTGTTGAGTAACTATGTAGTGTTAGATAGCACTAGCGGAGAGCGGTCGCAGTCTGAGATGAGATGGAGCATGCTCAGAGTCAGACTGTGCCTGGGCTTTGATAACTTTCTAAGGCAAAGACTGAGGGAATGTTGCATTTGATTTTTGGATGGATCGAGCGGAATTTGTCTGCACTTTCAAACCAACTAAAAGCAGGTGGGGCTTCAGATCATTCAGATGCCCACCAGCTGAAACAGGCGGTTTTAAAAACCTAGAAAAGACAGGTGTCCTAGTTGTGACTTAACCAATGCGCGTGTGTCTGTACTTAACCAATGTGCGTGTGTCTGTACTTAACCAATGTGCGTGTGTCTGTAATTAACCAATGTGCGTGTGTCTGTACTTAACCAATGTGCGTGTGTCTGTACTTAACCAATGTGCGTGTGTCTGTACTTAACCAATGTGCGTGTGTCTGTACTTAACCAATGTGCGTGTGTCTGTACTTAACCAATGTGCGTGTGTCTGTACTTAACCAATGTGCGTGTGTCTGTACTGAATATGATTCTGTTTAACACATTACAAATGATTATATTTCATACAGTATACTGAGAATGGTGCTCACTCCCTCTCTAAACAGCCTATGCAGTTCTCTGTAAGATAGCTAATGTACTGTCCATCCATTAACTGGGGAGGCTGGCTTGGGTCTTGAGTCTCTGCTAAAATATGATTTCCTGATATGGTTTCAATGCCTGGGAGTCCCATTATGGCAGGCTGGGCAGAGCAGGTCACTATCACTGAGCGTTAATAAGCATCCGCCAGCCACCTCTAACACAGAGTGGTAGTCTATCATAGGATAAGACCCTTCCATTTAGTGGCCTGACAGTGTGATTGGGTTTAATATGGGGTGTGATTATGACAGAAGGAGGGTAGGTTGGTGATCTATGACACCCACAACTTAGATTACAGAGTGGAGAAAGGAAGGACCGTGCCTGCATGTGGCTTGTGGTAAATCGTTTTATTGCCTGCCAATTAAGAGAACATACAGATCATTCCAATTTGAATTAGAAGTGGTATGTAAAATGGGACTATATAATCATTGACAGACATTGGGAGAGTGATGTGCTGTAGATATACTGTAAAATATATTGACAGCCACTGCTCTGGTGTCATCCTGTGAGTAATGTCAGTGAGTGGTTGGTGTGCGGAGTGCCACTATGATATCTGTCCCGAGAGACACCTACTGAATGGATGCTGTGCGTGCCGGAATAACCATCGCCCTTCCCCCACTTAACCTTCCCTGCAGACAAAAGGTTCCAGTCCACACCTCTGGCCCCCAGGTCTGTTAGCAGTGGGGAACAGGAGGAGGAGGGGGGGCACACGTGAACCAAATTAGCAGCCTTCTTCGCCTGTGCGCCGGAGCGAGGGCGTGAAATTGGGATTTTGTGGCCAGAGCCATGGCCCTAAGGAACTGTGGTGGGGCTGGGGTGCGGCAGACCAAGGCGGATGGGGTAGGGTGGGTGAGGGGAGTGCAGGGAGACTGGAAGGATGAGTCATTGAGCAGTAATGTGAGTTGATCACAGGCCTCAAAGTGCTCCCTCTGCTCTCACACACTCTCAATGTCTGGAACGGTGCCTCTCCTCCCTGCCTCTCCTCCCTGCCTCTCCTCCCTGCCTCTCCTCCCTGCCTCTGGCTGAGACTGCTGTGCTCATTCATAAACCCCCTGCTATGACGCTGTCTCTGGCTGAGACTGCTGCGTTCATTCATAAACCCCCTGCTATGACGCTGTCTCTGGCTGAGACTGCTGCGTTCATTCATAAACCCCCTGCTATGACGCTGTCTCTGGCTGAGACTGCTGCGTTCATTCATAAACCCCCTGCTACGAAGCTGTCTCTGGCTGAGACTGCTGCGTTCATTCATAAACCCCCTGCTACGACGCTGTCTCTGGCTGAGACTGCTGCGTTCATTCATAAACCCCCTGCTACGATGCTGTCTCTGGCTGAGACTGCTGCGTTCATTCATAAACCCCCTGCTACGACGCTGTCTCTGGCTGAGACTGCTGCGTTCATTCATAAACCCCCTGCTACGATGCTGTCTCTGGCTGAGACTGCTGCGTTCATTCATAAACCCCCTGCTACGACGCTGTCTCTGGCTGAGACTGCTGCGTTCATTCATAAACACCCTGCTACGATGCTGTCTCTGGCTGAGACTGCTGCGTTCATTCATAAACACCCTGCTACGATGCTGTCTCTGGCTGAGACTGCTGCGTTCATTCATAAACCCCCTGCTACGAAGCTGTCTCTGGCTGAGACTGCTGCGTTCATTCATAAACCCCCTGCTATGACGCTGTCTCTGGCTGAGACTGCTGCGTTCATTCATAAACCCCCTGCTATGACGCTGTCTCTGGCTGAGACTGCTGCGTTCATTCATAAACCCCCTGCTATGACGCTGTCTCTGGCTGAGACTGCTGCGTTCATTCATAAACCCCCTGCTACGATGCTGCCTCTGGCTGAGACTGCTGCGTTCATTCATAAACCCCCTGCTATGACGCTGTCTCTGGCTGAGACTGCTGCGTTCATTCATAAACCCCCTGCTGCGATGCTGTCTCTGGCTGAGACTGCTGCGTTCATTCATAAACCCCCTGCTACAAAGCTGTCTCTGGCTGAGACTGCTGCGTTCATTCATAACCCCCTGCTACGACGCTGTCTCTGGCTGAGACTGCTGCGTTCATTCATAAACCCCCTGCTACGACGCTGTCTCTGGCTGAGACTGCTGCGTTCATTCATAAACCCCCTGCTACGATGCTGTCTCTGGCTGAGACTGCTGCGTTCATTCATAAACCCCCTGCTACGACGCTGTCTCTGGCTGAGACTGCTGCGTTCATTCATAAACCCCCTGCTATGACGCTGTCTCTGGCTGAGACTGCTGCGTTCATTCATAAACCCCCTGCTATGACGCTGTCTCTGGCTGAGACTGCTGCGTTCATTCATAAACCCCCTGCTACGACGCTGTCTCTGGCTGAGACTGCTGCGTTCATTCATAAACCCCCTGCTACGATGCTGTCTCTGGCTGAGACTGCTGCGTTCATTCATAACCCCCTGCTATGACGCTGTCTCTGGCTGAGACTGCTGCATAAACCCCCTGCTATGACGCTGTCTCTGGCTGAGACTGCTGCGTTCATTCATAAACCCCCTGCTACGACGCTGTCTCTGGCTGAGACTGCTGCGTTCATTCATAAACCCCCTGCTATGACGCTGTCTCTGGCTGAGACTGCTGCGTTCATTCATAAACCCCCTGCTATGACGCTGTCTCTGGCTGAGACTGCTGCGTTCATTCATAAACCCCCTGCTATGACGCTGTCTCTGGCTGAGACTGCTGCGTTCATTCATAAACACCCTGCTACGATGCTGTCTCTGGCTGAGACTGCTGCGTTCATTCATAAACCCCCTGCTATGACGCTGTCTCTGGCTGAGACTGCTGCGTCTTCTGAGATTCATAAACCCCCTGCTATGACGCTGTCTCTGGCTGAGACTGCTGCGTTCATTCATAAACCCCCTGCTACGAAGCTGTCTCTGGCTGAGACTGCTGCGTTCATTCATAAACCCCCTGCTACGACGCTGTCTCTGGCTGAGACTGCTGCGTTCATTCATAAACCCCCTGCTACGATGCTGTCTCTGGCTGAGACTGCTGCGTTCATTCATAAACCCCCTGCTACGATGCTGTCTCTGGCTGAGACTGCTGCGTTCATTCATAAACCCCCTGCTACGATGCTGTCTCTGGCTGAGACTGCTGCGTTCATTCATAACCCCCTGCTATGACGCTGTCTCTGGCTGAGACTGCTGCGTTCATTCATAAACCCCCTGCTACGATGCTGTCTCTGGCTGAGACTGCTGCGTTCATTCCTAAACCCCCTGTTACGACGCTGCCTCGATATGCATGGAGCAGGCAACTTCCACCCACACAATGGGAGAAAGAGACACTGTGCTATCATGTGGCTAGAAATAGTCCTAGACTGAGTGTGTATGAATGTGTGCGCGTCCATTTAGGTCTGTCACTGTGTGTGTGTGTGTGTGTGAGAGAAAGACAGTGGGTGTGCGATCAAAGTGGGTAGAATGTCTATGGGGCTATTCAGTGGACTGTCAAATATTTCAGCAGTGAAATGCTTTTAAAGCCATAAAGGGCTGATTTATTTCAGTCCGTTGTGAGATTAACATCCGTGGCTGACAATACACCTCTCTTTCTCTCTCTCTGCAGCACTGTAAGGCTGTATTTAAGTATGCGAGAGGATCCACTTCCTGAGGCTAAGGTGTCACTTCCCAGAAAGAAAGAGAGAGGTTAGTTGTGGGTTGAGCAGGTCGGTCATTTCAGGGCCAACCCCGGTTAACCCCTTTATGGAAAATATCCCTCCACGGCTAATATAGGTTATTAGGCAGCGTGGTGGGTACCACCAGGGGGTCCTACTCACTCAGGGACCCCATGTCCAGAGGTGACACCGCTATCTGAGAGAGCTTTGATGGGGATTCCTATCAGTCCCAGTCTGGGAGCGAAGGGTCATAAACCCTGCTGACATAAAGAGAGACCATTCAGCAGGGGAATGAAGTTGGGGGGGTGGGGGTTCAGAGGGCAGTCTATGTCCTGAGAGGACCGCTTGTTCTACCGCTATTTGGATTCCCATGTGAAGGCCAGAGACAGTAATAGAAGAGGCCACTCGGCACTCGCTAGAGGAAGCTGCCGGGCAGGCAGAGTAGTTGCGTTACAGCAGGACCGACCATGGGCCAGGGCCAGATGAGGGCCAGCCCAGGCGCTGCTCTGAGGTCACAGGCTGGGGCTATCTCACCATCCATCCATCCCTCCCTCCCTGTTGGAACACTGCAGCTATTCTTAGGTCTCCACTGCTGTCTGCCCACTCCCTTCACAAGCCTGTGGTGCTCAGCCTCCAGGCCTGTAACTACTACTACTACTACTGTTGACCAGGCCTGTAACTACTACTACTACTGTTGACCAGACCTGTAACTACTACTACTGTTGACTAGACCTGTAACTACTACTACTGTTGACTAGACCTGTAACTACTACTACTGTTGACCAGACCTGTAACTACTACTACTGTTGACCAGACCTGTAACTACTACTACTGTTGACCAGACCTGTAACTACTACTACTGTTGACCAGACCTGTAACTACTACTACTACTACTGTTGACCAGACCTGTAACTACTACTACTACTACTACTGTTGACCAGACCTGTAACTACTACTACTACTGTTGACCAGACCTATAACTACTACTACTGTTGACCAGACCTATAACTACTACTACTGTTGACCAGACCTGTAACTACTACTACTGTTGAACAGACCTGTAACTACTACTACTGTTGAACAGACCTGTAACTACTACTACTGTTGACCAGACCTGTAACTACTACTACTACTACTACTGTTGACCAGACCTGTAACTACTACTACTACTGTTGACTAGACCTGTAACTACTACTACTGTTGACCAGACCTGTAACTACTACTACTGTTGACCAGACCTGTAACTACTACTACTGTTGACCAGACCTGTAACTACTACTACTACTACTGTTGACCAGACCTGTAACTACTACCACTACTACTACTACTACTACTGTTGACCAGACCTGTAACTACTACTACTACTGTTGACCAGACCTGCAACTACTACTGTTGACCAGACCTGTAACTACTACTACTACTGTTGACCAGACCTGTAACTACTACTACTGTTGACCAGACCTGTAACTACTACTACTGTTGACCAGACCTGTAACTACTACTACTGTTGACCAGACCTGTAACTATTACTGTTGACCAGACCTGTAACTACTACTGTTGACCAGACCTGTAACTACTACTACTGTTGACCAGACCTGTAACTACTACTACTGTTGACCAGACCTGTAACTACTACTACTACTGTTGACCAGACCTGTAACTACTACTACTACTGTTGACCAGACCTGTAACTACTACTACTACTGTTGACCAGACCTGTAACTACTACTACTACTGTTGACCAGATCTGTAACTACTACTACTACTGTTGACCAGACCTGTAACTACTACTACTACTGTTGACCAGACCTGTAACTACTACTACTACTACTACTACTACTGTTGACCAGACCTGTAACTACTACTACTACTACTGTTGACCAGACCTGCAACTACTACTACTACTGTTGACCAGACCTGTAACTACTACTACTGTTGACCAGACCTGTAACTACTACTACTGTTGACCAGACCTGTAACTATTACTGTTGACCAGACCTGTAACTACTACTACTGTTGACCAGACCTGTAACTATTACTGTTGACCAGACCTGTAACTATTACTGTTGACCAGACCTGTAACTATTACTGTTGACCAGACCTGTAACTACTACTGTTGACCAGACCTGTAACTATTACTGTTGACCAGACCTGTAACTACTACTACTACTGTTGACCAGACCTGTAACTACTACTACTACTGTTGACCAGACCTGTAACTACTACTACTACTGTTGACCAGACCTGTAACTACTACTACAACTGTTGACCAGACCTGTAACTACTACTACTACTGTTGACCAGACCTGTAACTACTACTACTACTGTTGACCAGACCTGTAACTACTACTACTACTGTTGACCAGACCTGTAACTACTACAACTACTGTTGACCAGACCTGTAACTACTACTACTACTGTTGACCAGACCTGTAACTACTACTACTACTACTACTGTTAACCAGACATGTAACTACTACTACTACTGTTGACCAGACCTGTAACTACTACTACTACTGTTGACCAGACCTGCAACTACTACTACTACTGTTGACCAGACCTGTAACTACTACTACTGTTGACCAGACCTGTAACTACTACTACTGTTGACCAGACCTGTAACTGTTACTGTTGACCAGACCTGTAACTACTACTGTTGACCAGACCTGTAACTACTACTACTGTTGACCAGACCTGTAACTACTACTACTACTGTTGACCAGACCTGTAACTACTACTACTACTGTTGACCAGACCTGTAACTACTACTACTACTGTTGACCAGACCTATAACTACTACTACTACTACTGTTGACCAGACCTGTAACTACTACTACTACTGTTGACCAGACCTGTAACTACTACTACTACTGTTGACCAGACCTGTAACTACTACTACTACTGTTGATCAGACCTGTAACTACTATTGTTGACCAGACCTGTAACTACTTCTACTGTTGACCAGACCTATAACTACAGTATGCCTCTCTCTCTTTATAATACAAAACACACAGCTCTCCAGGGTCTGAGGCTAACAGAGACTAATGCCCCCACAGCTTCTCTTCTCTATTTCTCTCTCTTCTCTATGTTTGAAATTCTAGCTTCTGATGTGTGGTAAGTACATTAACTCATTCATATTGTTTACCAGTCTCAGTTCATGTGTGATGATATTAGCTGCCTTTTTCAATTGATCCAAGGCTATACCTGGTGGATGCTGAGTTTTTCTCTTGAAAGCTGGTGGAAATTCCCTGCTTACTGCAGAGGGGGAAAAACAGAGACAAAGCTCTTACTAATGGCTCATGCTCACCATCCATGCTCACCATCCATGCTCACCATCCATGCTCACCATCCATGCTCACCATCCATGCCCACCATCCATGCTCACCATCCATGCCAGCCGCCTACATGTCTTGCTACTCACGATCATACACTCAATACTTCAATCACATAGACAGAGCAGATGGTTTTATACGTCTTCAAAGTATAAATGACGACTGGGTTGCAAAATGTCTCACTCTGCAAAAATACATACACATTTTGCAATGCCCCAGCTCCCTATGAAAAACACCTACAGCAAATTTCAGAACACTTCAATCTACCCAAGACAAAAAAACATGGGAAAAAAGCAGGAAAAGGCTGCTCCATGTTCTTTGTGAGTTAGCAGGGCTCTGGCTAGCTGTTAGACTACCATGCCAGAGAGCAGAGCAGGTGGTGTGAGCTTAGCGGCATGTAGCAGCTTTCCCTGGCCCCAGCCCAGTTGTAAACACACAGGGGATGCTCTGAGGGAACTGTTTAGGCATTAAATCAAACACACGACATATCTGACAAACAGTTTACTTGCTCGCTTGCATTCTTCTAACAAACCCACCATGCCTGTCCCGTTTTCAGCCCAAACTGCAACATTCCGTGAGTACAGTTTCCTGACACTGTTCTGAAATGTGGCGGGAAGCGTTACCGCCTGAAAGTAGAGGGAAGCCATCATATTAACAGAATATTAATTCATTCCACAGTTCTGTTTGTGACACTCTACGCACACAAACACTATATGGATACAGTTCTACATCATAGAGCTCAATGTGCTCTGCTCATTCTAGAGCATGGGCGACAGATGGACAGTGGATAAATACATTCCCTCCAGACCACATTGTTTTCATGTTGCGTGCCATACATTCCTCTTGTGTTTAACAATCACTAATGTGCTTCCCACAGCTTTCTTGTGTGCCTCTAATGAGTCAGAGAATGACTGTGGCCCCTTAGAAAACGGTTGGAGTTCAAATACATGAATTAATCTCTATTTTCGATGGAACAGTGATGTTTTAAAGTTGAAATTGAAGTTTAAGTATTTGTAAAACATATCAAACAATCTACTTACTTTTCACCTCTATCTCAATGTAGGTGTTTTTTTGACGCAATGCAACACTTCAGACAAAATGAAATAGCTGTGTGTGTGCTGATCAAATGATGTGTAACAGATGGACAACAGCAACTCATTGGACACATGCACGCGAGCGTGCAAACACTCACACACACACAGACTCATCCAAAACATTGAGTAGATGTGACTCACACCGTCAAAGAATGACTGAACTTAACATTGTGTTCCTCTTGACGTGAGTAAACATAATGCAAGCAATCAGTCTATCTAAATAAATGTCATCATTTACTCACTATTTGTCATTTCTTCCTAAGAAGTTCCCCAAAAAAACATACTGGAGTCTGAGCTCTGAGGGCTGAGGATAGGAGCACGTAGAGAGACCTCTTCATGTGGTTTTATGAGAAACTGCCAGTGGACTGTGTCCCAGCAGCTCTGTAGTGATGGAAGTGAACGCTGTCAAGTTCTCATTAGGACGGACCCTTGGGCCTCCTCCAGACGCCCACATTAATTGTCGTTAGCAACACTCAGTCTGGAGATTGCCAGGCCAGGCCACTCACTCCATCCCAAATATGCAGATATGAAGAAAGAGAGAGAAGGAGCCAGGCCAAGCTAAGGCATCCAGCTGTTCCAAACACCCAACTCTCAACCAACCACAGCCCTGGCCCCAACCTCCCCTCCTTGGGGTCCAGAGCAGAGCAAGGTAAGGGCACATGCGCCTCCGATTTGACTGTGCCTGTGTCACTGAGGACAAACTCGACATGAGAGTGCCACAGAGCCTCACCTACATCATAGAACTCTCCTCTCCCACCACAGCTTTACTTATTGTTCCCTGCTAAGTAGAGCAGACCTGCTTGTCAATACCCCTCTGATATAGTAGGGTTGACATACATTAAAGCGCAAGCTGTGGCTCATGGGACATTCACTACTAGCCTGATTACAAAAGCAGCACTCATGCTGACTCCAAAAACAGGTGGTCTGAAGAAAACAGAAAATGCATACAAAAAGGAAAGAGGAAAATCTGGGCCGATGGCCGTAAACAAAAGACCGGGCTGGCCTCGGAGGACACCAGATTGATGTGTATACCAGGCAAAGTATTCTTACTCTAGGCAAACAACCTCCTGATGAGGAACTGTAAAACAGCAATATGGGGACAGAAATACATGTAGTGCCACGCACAGTAAATGGTGGGATGCGTGGGAGGTGGTTGGCCATGGTTTGGTGAGGCAGCGTGGACCACCACTAGTCAGTTCCCAGTCAGCTCTCCCAGTCAGTCCAGTAATGTGGAGTAATGGGGAAAGGAAGGGCCTGTGGCGGCAGGAGGCAGCCAGTGGCATGCGGTGGTGTGGCTGGTGCTGTGACTCAGTGATTAGCAGAGACTGACAGACGGCTGGAATGAGAGACGCCGACGCCACATCAAGGCCTGAGGTGACGTTAGACTGAGAGATGCTCATGTGGCCCACAGAGAGGATGGAAAAGAGGAGGGAGAGGGGGAGAGGAGGAGAGGAGGAATGAGAGGAGGGAGGATGTAAAACTCAGGGACGTGCTGTTTCTTTGTTTTGGTTGCAGTCTCGAGAAGGCTTATTGGTGAAGGCTACACTCCAAGAGATTAATCTTCTCTGATGTTTCTGACACGGTCAAAATAAATTATCTTTCAAGAAGTTCACGTTATACAACCAAATTACATTTTTCAACTTGATTCCACACATACCTATGCTTCAGCACATATTATCTCGTCACACCTTCAAATGCCTTTCTTGCTCCCTCTCTCTCCACATATGCTTACTATTTAGTACACTGATGTATCCACAAGGTAGCACACCTATTTTATATGACTAAACTCTAAAAGGCTAAATTAATGTGTGCAGTCATCCCAATATTGCCCATTCATGATAACATTTCACAGATTATCAGGGGGAGACCACAGTCAAAGAGATGAATGAACGAAGGATGAGGAGGGAGGAGGAGATACCCATTTAATGATATTATAGGGTGACATCACAGCCCATTCACAGCAGAGACACTGGGTCATTGTGGCCAGTAGTAAAGTACTTCTCCTCATAGACAACCATTCTACCAACGTCTGCTCTGCATAAAATTAGACTGTGGCCCATTCAGGAGACTGGGCATCCACTGGGCATCCAATGCGCACTGGGCACAATGGCAGCCTGGCATCATGGAGACATTGTTTAGGTAAACACTGTCTAAATACTATGGGCACAGCACCAAATACCAGGCACCGAAAAGTGCTCTTGATCTAACATCCTGGTTGGCCATTATTTGACTCAGCAAAGTGAAATGGACCTGAGCAAATGTGTTTGTTCTGTTGGGTCCAGAAGCAGCAGCCCACATCAGAGGAGGCTGAATCGCCCCACCGCTGTTTGCACAGCTGCCAAGTGGCCAGGCGGGATCAAACACGGGCACATTTAGCATTTTATACCCCACTACTGAAGGAGCGCTGACACCGTCAAACCAGCCTTCAGCCGACACACGCTTATTCAAGCCACCATGCCCAGGAGGAAAACACACCTCACCATGCCAACAGGCACCCACCCGGGGAGAGATGGGTCGCGCCTCTGGCTCCTGGCCCATTGAGGGCCCTGGCTGGCTGTGTGTGGCTGTGTGTGGCTAGGGTGCGTGGTGGCATAAGGGGTTCTGAGTGCAGCCGCCCGGCCCGGTAGTGCAGCGTGCCAGTTAAGACAAGCAGCGCCTTAATCAGATAAAAGGGAGACTGCGACCGAGCAGTCCTGCCTGCCGCACACATTCCTCTCAGTCAATTAACCCTGACCTGCAGACCTGACGAACAGAGAGAGCGGGATCTTAGACCATGCAGGGAGGACTCAGTCAGTACAGGACAGCACATGTTCTTATACAGGATGGTAGGAGTAGTGTATATACAGTACTGTAAAGAAGCCAGAAGCTACATTCTTTTGAAATCAGAAAAAGAGGCCGTTATTTTGCAATCCGACACCCTCCATCTTGAGAAGAAATCGGACATATCTAAGCCTTGGCAGCTCCACTCCATAGCTTTCTAGTTTTGTTATGGCTACTTGATACATGGGGTAATCAGCTACTGCACCATGCTCTACGTTATACTGAGCTTACAGTACACATCTAATTCAATATAGCAGCACTTTATTGCCAAGTGTTCACTTGCATGTGGAAAACTTCACTTGTATTTCCCAATATATAATTGGCACTACTTTTTGGAATCCCAAAGAATCTGACTTGTGTGTAGGAATGAAGGATCTACTATGTCAGTACCACTACTGTAACTCAGGAACCTGCTTTGTGGAATATAAACAGCTTTGTTTTGGATCACCCCTAACCTCCACCACAGCCTGTAGGCACTTAAAAATAATTACCTCAGTGGGATAGAGTGAAAAAAAAGCTTCAGTAAACTGACACTCACTGCACCTTCACAAGGATAGAAAAATAAACAAGACAATGAGATGTACTCCAACCACTTAATCCTATTGTCTTGCTGTGTGTGTGTGTGTGTGTGTGTGTGTGTGTGTGTGTGTGTGTGTGTGTGTGTGTGTGTGTGTGCATAGAGAGAAAAAGAAACAGAAAAAAGTTATACCTGTATCTTAGTGTAAATGTTACTAACCAAATCCTCTGCCTAAGTGTTATCACTCTATAGCTCACTTAACCCTTTCCACCATTCACAGACAAAGGGCTGTTCTAGTATAAACCAACCACGAGGAACATTGCAATTTCCTCTTTGGATCAGAAGGAGCAGGAAGGGTTCAGTTCATCAGTGGGCCATTGGTCTACTGTCCTATTTGCAGTGAGAGAAGCTAGCTACATGGAAACTGGGAAGGAGTAGACGGAATGTGTATGTCTGATGTAGAGAGTCTTGGCAGCTACAGCCTGACCCCAGCACACATGGTCGGCAGAGGAAGAGGGAGCTAGCATTGCGAAATGGCTTTGCAAGATAGCAGTATGTTTTGGCAACCCCACTGCAGCTGTCAGCAACTTTTTTATATGAGTGTGTTACCATTCCTGTGTGTGTTTGTTTCTGTGTGCGCGCACCTTCTGCAGGTGTAATCTGAATTAAAGTGGTGAACACATCACCAGTGCTTCACCTCAAGGAGTCATTACACGTTCTTCCTTTTTTTCAGCGTATCGGGTTACGGTGTAGTGTATGTATTATGTTTCCATGACGTCTCAAGCCTTTGCCACCTTAACAGCTGGCACACTTCTGAAGCTAAAAACTTGTCTGATTATTAGCCTGATGTTAGCTACTAAAGCCCAGTCAGACCTATCAATGAAGGAAGAAAGAGTGAAATCAGCCTGATTCTCTGTGTAAAAGAACAGAGTCACTTTGAGGGGAATTAAACCACAAGGATCTAAATACAGACACAAACACTGTTGTGTGGGCTTGTCTCCATGCCACAGCCTAGTGCAACCTGGCCTTACGGGCAGCAGGCAGGATATCCAGCCCTTAGGCCTGCACACTCATCACCACCGTCTGCCTCTGGTTCTCTCTGGAGACGCCAGCTAAACCACTCAGCACAAGGAGGAGATGAGAGGGGGAAAGGAGAGGGGGAATACTGATGACTGGGCGTGGTCTCCCATGCAGACAGAGCAGCATGCCTGATATGACACACACACCCCCCCCCCCCTTCCCTGTGCTGGGGCTGGGGCAACTCTGGGTGGCCAGGGAGGGAGACTGGGAGAGGCCGTTAGATGGGCTGTGATTGGGAGAGGAGATGGGACTGTGATAGTAGGTGCCCGGAGAGGCATGATCTCAGGATGAAAGAGAAGGCTTACTCTCTAGAGGGAAATCATTTGGACAGATTATTTTTTTTTTTACTATTATACCAAAGGCATACACAACAGGCACAAGGCTACTGTAAACCTCCATAAATAATAATGTGTTCAAATTAACAAACTTTTTATGAATGAGGAAATGTGTCAACTGTCAAATTAAAATATATATTTTTAACACGCTTATGCACAATGTCACACTGATTGGTTTAGTTTTATGTTATTTACCATAGCTGAAGTAAGTGTTCATACAGGTAAAATAGTTCAATCATGTCTCCTCATAAATGAACTGTTCATCCTCTGAAATATGATTGGCAGTCTAGTGCAGGGTTCAGCAGCAGCCTACAGTCTAGCCTTGTGATACAGAGCTTTAGACCGGTATAGACAGAATAGCATCACTTACTGAATAGCATCATTTACTGAACATGAGATAAAAGATTAAGAAATACAACTATGTAAACGGGGGATATCATTAATTTTGTAGGTTAGGAGTAGGTTATGAACCAAGCATAATGTACTGTAACCTAAATTGCATAAGAGTAATGTTAAACATGCATTTTCCCTTGTCCATTATTTTATCCAACACAACTGTCTGGAACCACAAACATTTATCGAAACATGTTGTCTTGTTCATGCATACACAACGATTATTGACATTATGTCCCGTTAGGCTACATGATGGCTTTATCATAGGGAAATACTTATCACCTCCACTGATACATGTTGCACTACTTAGGACGGCATTTTGGCTTACAAAAGTTTGACATGCAAGCCGCTAAATGGCCGGGAAAAATATGAAACCGGCTACTGTAATGACAATGTTATATTATGTCAAAGTTCAAAAGTTGATTTACTCACCGTCCATTCTTTCAGACTTTATGATGGTTAACGTCGGTTTCATATCGACAGCTGCCGTCATGATCATCAGATCAATTTGTTAGATAACGCGATGCTCTATTTGTGTCTCTCTAACACAATAGTTCATAAATAAAGTTATGATTTACTCAAAAACAATATTGCGTTTTTTCTTATCCTCCCGCTTCAATTTATCTCCACCAACATTTCTCCAGTAGGCTACAAACTTCTCTCTCCGCTACTCTCTCTCTCTCTCTCTCAATTCAATGGCTTTCTCCCTCTCTCTCTCTCTCCTTCCCTCCCTCCCTCTATCTCCGTCAGGGCGTTTCTGTCGCTCTGACTGAGAAGCACGGAAAAGATTGTTCCCTCTGTGGAGCCTAAATGTACGATTTGACATCTGAAGGGGCGGCGTTTCGACAGCCCGTGCTCAAGTTCGTTTTGCATGGCCCGGTTCCCCGGGTGAGGAGAGTTCTCATTTTAGAACATTCCATTGGTCCTTAAGTGACATCTACACTCAACCGGAGCACCAGGCGATGCAAAAGGAACTCCACCAGTGATTCACAATTCAAATACGTTCTTGTCCACTGTCTTTCTGTGAGAAACAATGATCCACATGTTTCCGCAAATTAGTCAAATTCAATGGCTGACAGACAGTAGGCTATTTTGGACATCTGATTTGTTAGGCTACTTCTTGTATTTAGAGATTAGTTCTGTTTAGAGTTTTTTTTATGCACAACAATAGACCTACAGAAGTTCATCCATATTCTATAATCCCCATAACGCAACTTTTATGAAACATTATAGGAAGGTCTTCAATTAAAATGTTACAAATGACATAATTATGCAGATAGAGACCTAATACAGTGAGTCAATAACCCTATACAATTCGCATTGTTTATGAAACATTCTCATTGTCACCCTTAAGCACAAGTTAAAAGAAAGGCGTGGGAGGATTGTTAAACATCTGATAGACCAGCATACAGAGCAGTATACAAAGCATCCCAGGCTAAGGGGTCCGTCTGTGTCCAATTCCAAGGGTCCAAGCGTCCTCATAACATGCAACCGGCCCTATAAACACCTCAAATTATTTCCTGTTCACCTTGTACTGATCAATAAAAAACAAGGATGCCTATTTACAGAACTACCTCTCAGGCTTTAGAAAAGGGATGACGTTTTGGAAGAATGCACAGGATTTGATGCTGCTGAAACTTGAAACACATCCAAAAATCACCCAGTAGACACAGAGAGTTCAAAATAACTGGATCAATCGTCTCTTTTATCGACACAAATAAAATTGGGGCCCCTGTCATCATGGCCATCACTGCTAATCTGGTTTGTAAGTGTTACTGTTTAATCTATAAAATCCTTTTTATACTTGAGTCTGTTTTTTAGGCTACTCTGATGAGGGGCAATCAACGTGTCATTTTGGATATTGAATCAAGATTTAGTTATGCCTCTTGTAGGAGAATGACTGAATATCTGAGCGAGAGAGAAAGAGTACTGGTGCTCCACTTGAAACAATGACAACCACAAGGAAATTACCTGCCATGGCAACAGATTGTCATTGCAATTTGTTTACATGCAGGTTGCCCTGCTTCTTTAGTGGAACCTAGTTATGTTGACAACAGTAGGAGGGTCTGTCCAAGACAATATTACTGGTAGAAGTAGACAGATAAAGTACAATAGCTGTAGAATTAATGCCTCAAACAAACAATATAGTGACATAGGATTTAGCCAATGTATCAGCATCCAATCTACACAGATCTGCATACACAAAATAACATAACATAAGTCAATATGGTCCATCCTAATTTGCAGGGCAATATGATTCTGCATATACGTAGCTATATCTCCAAATGGGATTGGGAGGTAGGGAAGCCAGTGGTATTGATCATGTATGGATTTTTAAATAGGGATCTTTCACCATCTCCATTAGCAAACCTGGATATGAGCCATAGTGGAAATGCCAGGCAGAGATGTTGTGTGGCCTCTGCGGTCTCACTGCTCCTCACAAGGGCCTGTCAAGGGGGTGGGTATGAGGGGAGGGGTGGTTTAAAGGTACGCTTACTTCATTTCAGTCAGTCAGTCAGTCACTCTCTCCCTCTCACTGCCCTCTTTGTTTTGGCTTAATGAGCTCCTTGTATCTACTCTTAAAAGGACAGCCCAGGTCCTTTGTGCCTGAGGGCAGCCATTAAGACTAATAGTGTTGCTGACTAATATCTGGACCGGAGCTAGCTGAGTGGCCTTTTCAAGGCCACTTTTCATTATGCCCCCTCTCGCTCCCTTATAAGAAACATCCATGTGTTAATGGTGAACATTTAAAGTAGGTATTAATCTATCTATATACTTAATATCTTAGTTTGAAACTTACTAAGTTCTAGAAATAGGTCAAGTTGAATATAAACTTTTGTTTAATGTTTTGAGAGCTCCACAGACACATATAAGCACAGGCAGACAAAAATTTAGAGGGGATGTACCCATTTCCACTTGGTTAATACACTCCGGTTTTCATTCAGTATTATATTTCTGACAGGCTAAACTAATTTCCATGAGCGTTACAACAGAGGGAATAAGAGCTGGGTCTCCCTTTACTAAAACCAATGGTTCAAAGAGAAACTCTGAGAGGAAATATTAAAGTTGATTTATTTATTACAAAAGCCAGTTACAGATGTAGGATCTTAATTTGCAGGATTGCAATGCAAGACATGTCAAATGTGCACTGTATTTGAGGTTTAAAAAGGCTTCTGAAGTTTGTAATTTCAGACTTGTCCATTAATTATAATCCACATAATAATTCACATTTCCTGTTGCTGCAGAATTATTTTTCTGCTATAGCAAACTGTCTCAAATTAAGATACTACATCTGTAAGAACTGGGGCTGCTGTTGTTAACCACACAAACAGTTTCCTGGACACTACCACGTCAAGTTAGTCACTGGTCATTGTACTGTAATTTATACATTGTACAGTTACAGGAAGAATGGTTATGGGAATGAAAATGTCTATCTATGTCATTTTAAGTTTAAGTGACAGTCCTCCCAATGAGACTGAGCAGCACCACTGTCATGTCCCACAAATAAGGCAACATGTGCACTTGGGTTTCAATGTCTCGCTTCTTCACCTGGCAAATGCTGTTGCCATGGTTTTGACAGTTAGGGGTTCACGCAATGGCATTGCATTTTATCACCCATAGCTAAAGCAAAGCTGCTCCTCGGGCACATCTGTGATGGCTGACTGCCTCTCTTTAATCCAGACATGTAACTGGTGCACCTGCTGCTGCTACCAGAGGTTAACTGACAGCTAGCTAGCTGAAAGGACCTGCTGCTGCTACAAGGGGTTAACTGACAGCTAGCTGGCTGAAAGGACCTGCTGCTGCTACCAGAGGTTAACTGACAGCTAGCTAGCTGAAAGGATCTGCTGCTGCTACAAGGGGTTAACTGACAGCTAGCTAGCTGAAAGGACCTGCTGCTGCTACAAGGGGTTAACTGACAGCTAGCTGGCTGAAAGGACCTGCTGCTGCTACCAGAGGTTAACTGACAGCTAGCTAGCTGAAAGGATCTGCTGCTGCTACAAGGGGTTAACTGACAGCTAGCTAGATGAAAGGACCTGCTGCTGCTACCAGGGATTAAATGAGTGCTAGCTAGCTGAAAGGACCTGTTGGTGCTACCAGGGGTTAACTGAATGCTAGCTAGCTGAAAGTTTAACCTATGACCTATACTATATCCTGGGGATTGAAGCTCACCTTCTTTTGACATCGGTCCCTCTCTTTAAGTTTTGGGTGTCATTCCTTGATTACATCATGATGACATGCCTTCCCCTGGTTTTAGATATGATTCGATTTACAAGGATGTATTACAGTATGCTTTGCTTAGAAACAATGGCTAGGCTGGGGAATTGTTGGTGAGCTGTTGTTTCTTTATGTGCCTTAAAATGCAACACGTTGACATGTTTATCTTTTTGTTACAATATGAAACCCAGAAACTAGGGTTTGGAGGTAGTGGAGAAGCGTACTGAAATGAAAAATACTATTTTGTTACCACCAGCCAATCGGTATGGTATGACTGGATTGGCGTCCCTGTTCTTAGGTACCACTTAGCGAGTTATTGACCAGTCATTCACACACACACACACACACACACACACACACACACACACACACACACACACACACACACACACACACACACACACACACACACACACACACACACACACACACACACACACACACACACACACACACACACACACACACACACACTGGGATCCTTGTTGGCCCTTCTCCCTTAGCCTTCTGGGGATGCGACAGGCTGGATGCAGTCCTGCTGAGATCACAGGCGTCCAGTAGGGACAGAACCACAGGCTGTGTATTTGTGTGCATCTGTGCGTGCGTGAGTGAGTGCGTGGTGAGTGACCGTATGTATGTATGTTTGAGTGAGTATGCGTGTGGGTGGTTCTGGGCCTGCCTGAACATAAGTTCAGCTCTTTCTGAACAATTAGCTTCGATAAAAAGAACATCTCTTTCTCCATTAGCGCCACCACGTGCCCTCCATTGTGCAGATAATTCAACCCCCCCCCCAGGCCTTCCTCCTTCTCTCTCACAGTTAGAGAGCTCACTGATAAAGCTCCACCATCCCCTGCAGCTAAAGGAAAGCCCCTCATCTCCTCAGCTACACTACAGCCTGTTTATTAGAAGCACGTCTTCATTACATTATTGTGTTAAAATCATTAGCTGGATTGATTGGTTGACTATAAAAGCTCACTCTATTCCAAATGTGATATGATTATGATACCATTATGATTATAACAATGACATAGTTATTACCTGTTATCGACACTGATGCATTGTTCAGTCCTGACACACTCATAAGGGTGTAATGACAGTATGTATTACTAAGCCACACAATGGCATTTTTACAATAGTGATCTTTACCCACATTTTCCACCTTTCCAATGAGTTGGCATTAGTTGCATCACCGCTCCCAGTGATTGTACTATATGTCCTTGAAGACTGAATGTTCTGTATATGTAGTCACTGGTTAGTCACTGTAGAGGAACTGACCCCACTTACCTTTCCCAGGACTAGTCATTGCCACTACATACAGAGGCTCTCTAGAGAACAATTTTGAAGTATGCCTGATGGTATTATCAGCTATCACGACAAATAAAGCCAATGTCACTACTACAACCACTCGCAAAAAACATAGCCTAGTGAAGTGGGGCTGCGCTGTGACCCTCTGCTCCAGAGTTGTCTCTCTTTTTTCCATTCTCCCCTCATTTTGTTTTATTGTCGGGGGAAGTGTGTGCCGGCCTGATTAGCATCGCTGTTTCCTCCTTTCCCATAACCTCCAGACCCCCGCAGGCTGCCTGTTTACTCGTAGAAAAGACGTGCCCCTCATCAGAGGCGACCCCCCCCCACACAATCTCTACCCCCTCCCCTCATTTACTCTCCTCCTCCCTCCCACCACCCCCAGCCCTGGCCCTGTGAATCCCCCCTCTATCCTCCCTACTATCCAGCTGTTAAATCACATAAATTAAAACCTAGGCCAATGGTCCCTGGGTTCCATATCACAGCTGTGTGTTCTAAATGTGAGTGCATGTTTAAATGTACAGTGAGATCATAGGTGCCTGGGAGTGGAAGTGGACTTTTTACTGAATGGGAGGATACAGTAATACAATACATGCCAGAAAACTGGTGTGAATTTAATGAATGGATATGTGTGGTGTGAGCGACTACCGGAAGTAAAGTGTGTGTGTGTGTGTTTGTTTGTGTGTGCATTTCTGGGTTTCAGTGAGACTGTGCAGCACACACACCATGGATCTAAGTGGGCGTTTAAGATCAGACCCAGTGGTGTGAGAGTGGCCAGGTTTCTGGAAGTGGAGAAGAGCGGAGCATAGAGTGGAAAGGAGACGGGTGGAAAAGAGAGGAGAGTGCGGGTGTATTGTAAACAGTACTATGGCATGGCGGATGTCAGGAAGCTGTGTGTGACAGTGGGCTCAGGGCCAACCATGCAAAGGCCCTTCAACATACAACATCCCTTCACCACATCTGCTCTCAGCTCTCTCTCACAGTTACTGTAACAGCACGTTATAAATCCAAAGTCCAACAAAGTCATCTCATGTAAACTAAAAGGGTGTTACAGTACTGAATGAGGAAGTCAGTCTTTCAAACTTTGAGTTGTGTTCCTCAATTAAAAGTAGAGAACATTTTCATTACTGGCCCCAGTACTCAGTGCACATGTGCTGATATTATGTAGCTGTCATCTATGTGAAAGGGAACCAGGGCAGTTTGTATTGGCCATACACATAGTGAAACAGAAAGATGTTCTTCATAATTTGTATACTGTATTGGACATTCTAGGTGGATACTGACACACAGACAATCATTTTCCATAATGTTAGCCTGACTCAACAGCAGTTGAGGTGGTATCTGTGTTTAATTGCATTGGTTCCATGAAAGGAAAAATGTAATGCATGTTCATTAGCAGAAATATGGCATTGATAAATCGTGCGCTGTGACTTGGGCTGTAAAATATGAAAGGGAAGCACACACAAATGTTTTCAAAGCTAAGCAAGGTGCAGGAGTGGCCTCATAAGCAGGCCAAGCTTACACACATGGTAAAGTGTGGCTTCAGGAAAGAAAGAGCACGTCTACTGGTGGCACAGTCAGCCAAAGAAGACTTCTTCACTATCCTTACTAGTTGATTTTCTCAGTAGGTTATTGAGATGACCTCAAACGACTATCGTTAAGAAGTCAAAATATTTTAATTTGAGAAACATATGGGTCAGATCAATGGTTTCAGGCAGTGGAGTGTGTCAAGGGTTACTGACCTGATTTTGAGATTTCAGCTCCATATACTGGGAGGCTACACAACAACATGCAAATGACACTCAGTGGGGTCACTAAATAACTCTAATTTCGTCTACAGGTGGTTGCATTGCGCGGACGAATGTAACGGCATTGGTTTGCATGATCACCATCATGATGGAGAGGAGGTCAACTGGAGGTCGTTTTTTTCCACTTGATAATGTTTATGTCAACAGTTTAGCGCTGGAAGCACTAGAGGCTCCAAAGGAGTGTGTCTCCAGCAACAAACATCAGCAAATCCCATCAGATCCAGCCCTGACCCAATCCCCCCGAGGGGAACCAGAGGCTTGGGAAAAATATGGCTGCCCTTTGGCCCTCCTGCCTCCTGTGCCCCTGCATCCAGTCTGGGTGGAGATGGAAGAAAGCTGGTGCCCGGCCTAAGCAACCCCCCCTCCCCATGGCGTGTGTCCCAGTCCCCTGAATAAATCACTCTTAAGAACGAGGGAGGCCAGAGTCAAACAGAGACAACGCACTGGGAGGAATGTTCCAGTTTAAAATAATCGGTTGGAAAAAAAGAGTGCAGGAAGAAAAATGCGGGACATGTGGCGGTCCCCAGAGGAGGAGAGGAGGAGGCATCTGGTAAAGGCCCTGGGGTCAACGTCACCATGGTCCCCAGGGAGGAGGAGACCCACAGGGGGCCCCAGGCCACTCAGCCGGCCACTGTGCATGCAGCACTCTGGAGCAAGACAGACTGCCTGGACTGGTGCATGTGTGTGTGTGTCCATGTAAGATGTGGGGATGGGTGCCTGTGTGTGAGTCACAGTTCATTTACCACGCCCCTCCACATAAAGTCCTTTGTTTCCAGTGAACACACAATTCACAATGAACAATATATTTCACCCCCAATCTCATTTCCGTTTTTACCCCAATCTAGTTTCCCTTTATGAGGCAATACATGTGTTCCTTTTGTGAAATTTAAAAGGCATATTTTACTTTGCTTGGTTAATTTACTGTTTTAAGTGCAGTGACATGAAAAAACAGGCAAAAAAACTGTGTTCTGTAGGATTTGGTCTTAGTCAGAGGCTTACTTTGGCTCCTACCTGTGGGTGCGAGGTCGTGTCCATTGGGGACCTCCTGCAGGGTGACATCCTGGGGGTAGAGGGGTCTGGATGAGGGGTAGTGCTGCTGCTGCTGGGGGTGAACCACCATACCAGGGAGCTGGGTCAGTGGTCCCATAGCCACCCCTCCACTCTGCCTCTGTAAAGGCAACACACAGCAGGGGGTTAACTCACTGGGCCTGGACATGATCTAGGGCTGGGCGATATTGCCAAAGTATAATATCACAATATGTTTCTTATTTTAGATGATATGGAGGTATTTGGTGGTATTTTATGTTTCTGAATAATATGTTGTTTTATGAGTAGTGCATAATCCGAGGATGGCAACAAATTAATTATAAGTGGTTTTAATGGGCTTTCTCCATTCCAATTGTTTTATACTCAGCCAAACTAGGACAAAACTGACATTGAAGTACTCAAATTCTTAGAATTTTTCATTTATGTAGCAGTGTACTAAATCACCTTTTTAGATGGTATTATAAAAATCCATACCAGTATACCTTAAAAGGCGATGTATGGCCCAGCCCTAACCTGGTTCCTACAGCAACAGCAAGGCACAGATGCAGTATCTCAACCTCACATCTTGTTTACTTTCAAACAGTGTTAACTTGCTGTACATAATGTGATACAACAGTTTACTGACTTACTGCGAGAACGTCAACGAGCTTGATTGTAAGGAAAGAAGAGACCAAACTAGAGTTTAAAAAATACTATTTTGGAGTGGAGCTGGCTGGTTTTGTTTTATGCTTCCCAGACACAATGAAGGCTACATTTGATTCAATAGGTTTATCTTTGTTTCATCCTGTTGATCACATGTGAGATTGGACTGAGGGGAGGTCCAAAGTGAATGAGTAGTTGGGGGGAGGACCAGATATGAATACTGTATGTATGTGGATACACAATATATCAGGTGAGTAGATAACGGTCAGGACTATTCTGAGAAAAACGTCCATCGACTCAAAATCACACTAAGCAAGCTAATGGATCATGATGCAGTACTTCAAGATATGGGTGTTCACACTCTGAAAGTGACATTTGATGCATACCTGGCAGGGATGTGATGACCAGTAGCAAGAAGCATAGGAGCCTCTCCAGTATCAGTTTCTATCTATCACCTCACCATAGGGACAATAGTGGTGGCTCCTGTCACCTCACCACTTAACTGACTACTGTCTGGTCGGTCTTCACTACAGGCCTGGTTAGGAGCAGAGACCTCAGATCAGGGTACCTGACTGACTGCCCATCTGATAAGGACTCTTGTTAAAGCGATGCTGGGTTTATCAGTAGGCTGTCAGCTTTACAGCCAGCTAATAGTGAGTGAGAGGGGACTAGGGAGCCTAATCTAGGGAAGTCTCTAGGGGGTACGTGGGCCGATGACGGCACTATCAGTTCAGTCTGGCAGGGAGAGGGGAATGATAGCCAGCTGAAGTGGGGCAGTCGTATCGGCACTGTAAAGCAGAGGAGGTTGGGGCACCTTAATTGGGGAGGATGGGCTCGTGGTAACAGCTGGAGCGGAATAAGTGGAATGGTATGAAATACATTGAACACACTGTTTCCATTTGTTTGATGCCATTCCATTTGCTCTGTTGTAGCCATTATTATGAGCCGTCCTCCCCTCAGCAGCCTCCACTGCTGTAAAGTGATATTGGAGGTCCAGCAAAAGTAGGTTGCTTGGAGTTCTCCATTCCTTTTGTGGATGATCCTTTGAGGTCACACATCTGATTTATAAAAGTAGGAGAGTCAGGGGCAATTCAACTACAGCATCTCCCACAGTTATTCCTTTTTTTAAAACCTTTATTTAACTAGGCAAGTCAGTTAAGAACAAATTCTTATTTTCAATGACGGACTAGGAACAGTGGGTTAACTGTCTTGTTACAGGACATGGTCACAAAACATGGAAACCTCTGCCATTTCCTTCACATAAACACCCTCTTTGCATCCAGAATAACATGGAAAATTACCAAGGAAGAGGGCAGGGGAATCAGAGGCCTTTTCTCTACTAATACATGTCAATTCGTAGGAAAAACAGTGGCAACCCAGGTTCATCTTTCAAGCACGTCTGGCCTCGGGTACAGTAATCTCAATTTCAAAGGCAAACAGAACCACCTGAGCCAATTAGAGGCGAGGGAGCTTTATCCCTCCATGTTTTGTACCAGAGCCAGGTTGGGTTGATATTTGCATGTGACCTCGTCCTCTTTGTCTAACGGGACTGCATTCTGCATACAAATGGCAACATTTCTGCCAACGCTTGTCAACCTTCACCTTTCAGAGCCCAAATGACAGGAATCCCAATGTCCCTGATTCCTGTGATCTGACAGGCTGTATTCATATGGTCCTTTCATTTGGATGGTGTTAAAAAGGCTGTTTACAAATAGCCTGCTCTATAGCACATCAAGATGGCATTACGTGGTAAAGTGTTGTGTTGTTCTGTGGGGCTGCTCTGCATGGCTCTAAATAGACTCAGTGATGGTTAGGCCACACACTTTAAGATATTTACTGCCGACATGGTTAGGAGGTAATAATTGTTTTGTAGAGAAGGTTGTGCAATCCAGGAGGTGATTGAAACTATAGTCTATTTTTTATTTCACCTCAGCCTCCGAAGACAATGTCTACCCCTGGTCCATAGTGGTCTAGAATGAAGAACTGATAGTTGATTTTTTTTAACAACAAATTGTGTCCATTTTTTATAGTAAATCTAACAACACCCCAGTGTTGAACTAAGTTGACATGGACAGTCCGTATTGCGGTAGCTAGGTTGATGGAATCCAGAGGTACTGTGCTAACACACTCTGCCTACACTGTGGCGTGTGGTAGGTAGCTAGCCCATCCACAGGCTGTAACAGCAGTGTGATTTATGGTGGTTGGGGTCTTACCATCGCCCCCAGACGGTCACAGGGGTGAAGGGTCGGGTAGGAGGAAACTGGATCCATGTAGTAACTCATCCTGGGGTTTGGATGGAGCAGCAGGCCTGTGGAAGGGATCAGCATACAAACAGCCGGGCGGGGCCCCTATCAATCACGCGCTGTTTACACTGTGTTTGTGTGTGACTACAATAACCTGCCACCACAGGTCAACATAGAGTGGCACCACCCCACACTACCCTGTGTAACAACTGATGCAGACATCCCAAACAACATTGTCAGAATTCTTCCTTTTTGCAATGTTGCCTTTAAATGACAATCACTTGATGGAAAAGGTTTTAGAAATAGAGGATCGTTAATGAACAAGAACTTCCCCCCTCCCAAATTTAAAATTTGCACTGACAATGCAATAACAGATACTAAATTCTAGCCTACAACATTCCAGTCAAAATTATAATGAATTCAGTTGCTATTGTCTCTCCATATTTGGACATTTAAATTAGGCAGATTTTTTCAATATTCAGAATTGAACATGTTTAGTCACACTGTCTCCAGTGTTGATAGGTGATCACTTAACTGACTTGCCTAGTTAAATAAAGGTTCAATTTGCCTGATGTTCCACCCCTCCTTGTCCTCTCTCTCTCCCCCTCCCTCCCACTCTCCTTGCTTCCCTCCCACTCATTTTGGGAATCTCTTTATCAAGTGTTTACTAACAGCAACATCCACAGACAGGGGGAGCAGAAACCCAGCTGAGAGGAGAGCTTTTCCAGGGGAGCTGACTGACTACGTGGGCAGGGACAAGTAGCCTAGCATGTAGACCTCATTTAGCACACATAACAAAGACTTTGTAACTTTCAAGTGATAACTAGTGTAATTGACTACTAAGAGAAAAATAGGTTATCTGTCTATCACAAAATTACATTAGGACACAAATACTTTGCAGTTCATTGTGAGGTACTACATTTTTGTAAATATATTTTCGAAAAAACAATTGTCTTAATATTAAAAATAAATATAATTTGGCTTTACGACTGTGTTTGGAAATATTAACATGTTTTCCAAATGACTGGGTCAGTGGCCAATGGAACAGCAGAGAATCCAAACAGATACGCACGTGATAATGCTATTGCATATGAATGCACATATACCAAAAATATTATTAAGCTGTAATATTTTTCTTGTAACTATTTTGATGTACGTTTGAATAAAGAAAAACGAGGACTTCTCCGTTTCATTCAAAATGCAACAGATTGTACTGTTCATGCACGCTCCAACAGCATTCCTCGCGGGAAGCGCAACAGCACTTCAAAGCGAGCTTTACAACACGACACATCAAATTCCGATTTTTTCACCTATTTATATGTAAACAGTATTATTTTCTACCAACATATATCTACTGGATTTGTAAAATTGGTAAGAGTATATAACCTTACCGTGTGTTGTGAGTGAAACTTCTTGCAGGCTGGTTGAGTGGTGCGCTCTGCACGCTACTTGGCTGTGACAGTTCAGCGATAGACAATGCACTGATGCTGTACCTGGGCTTGCCGTGAGTCCAAGGAGGAAGGACAATGCACTTGCCGGATTTAAGTCCCACCCTCGAATCCTACCGAGACCCACTCAAAATAATTGTGGAGTTTTCCATACATTCGCTAAGTAACCGAACTGCTGTTATCCAAATAGAAAAACGTATAATTGTTTCGTGATCCATCTGGGTTTTCATTATCAACCCTATACAGGTTTGTCAATCGTGGACTTTACAAGTCAACTTGTATTCTTACTATCAAGCCAATGATTTGATCAGCTCGGTTGGTTTTGCACGTGTAGTTGGAACTTGTAATTATGAAATTCATTTTTATTTCCAGTTTAGGTTGTCATAAGTAGGATGAGGAGACAGGAACATACCAAAGCAAGAGTTAAACGGAAGCCAACTGAGCTAATAAGGGTGACAATGGATAGGCTTCCTGTGTGGCCTGGAATAAGCCACCAGTTATGTGCACACAGGCCACACAGAATCACATCAGGGAAGAGTCAAGCCAGGGTGAGACCAAGGGAGTGGTCAGTCAGTTGTTAGAACATACAGGCCAAGAGCGTTTTCTGTCCTGCCTGGTGTCAGGAAGCATGTGCTCATCAACAGTGTGTCACCACCAAGGTGTCGCAAACAGCACATGCGAGTGTAGAGAGTATAGAGATATTGTTATCCACGTCGGCACCAACGATGTTAGGATGAAACAGTCAGAGATCACCAAGCGCAACATAGCTTCTGCGTGTAAATCAGCTAGAAAGATGTGTCGGCATCGAGTAATTGTCTCTGGCCCCCTCCCAGTTAGGGGGAGTGATGAGCTCTACAGCAGAGTCTCACAACTCAATCGCTGGTTGAAAACTGTTTTCTGCCCCTCCCAAAAGATAGAATTTGTAGATAATTGGCCCTCTTTCTGGGACTCACCCACAAACAGGACCAAGCCTGACCTGCTGAGGAGTGACGGACTCCATCCTAGCTGGAGGGGTGCTCTCATTTTATCTACCAACATAGACAGGGCTCTAACTCCTCTAGCTCCACAATGAAATAGGGTGCAGGCCAGGCAGCAGGCTGTTAGCCAGCCTGCCAGCATAGTGGAGTCTGCCACTAGCACAGTCCGTGTAGTCAGCTCAGCTATCACCATTGAGACCGTGTCTGTGCCTCGACCTAGGTTGGGCAAAACTAAACATGGCGGTGTTCGCCTTAGCAATCTCACTAGGATAAAGACCACCTCCATTCCTGTCATTATTGAAAGAGATCATGATACCTCACATCTCAAAATAGGGCTACTTAATGTTAGATCCCTTACTTCAAAGGCAATTATAGTCAATGAACTAATCACTGATCATAATCTTGATGTGATTGGCCTGACTGAAACATGGCTTAAGCCTGATGAATTTACTGTGTTAAATGAGGCCTCACCTCCTGGCTACACTAGTGACCATATCCCCCGTGCATCCCGCAAAGGCGGAGGTGTTGCTAACATTTACGATAGCAAATTTCAATTTACAAAAAAAAAAATGACGTTTTCGTCTTTTGAGCTTCTAGTCATGAAATCTATGCAGCCTACTCAATCACTTTTTATAGCTACTGTTTACAGGCCTCCTGGGCCATATACAGCGTTCCTCACTGAGTTCCCTGAATTCCTATCGGACCTTGTAGTCATAGCGGATAATATTCTAATCTTTGGTGACTTTAATATTCACATGGAAAAGTCCACAGACCCACTCCAAAAGGCTTTCGGAGCCATCATCGACTCAGTGGGTTTTGTCCAACATGTCTCTGGACCCACTCACTGTCACAGTCATACGCTGGACCTAGTTTTGTCCCATGGAATAAATGTTGTGGATCTTAATGTTTTTCCTCATAATCCTGGACTATCGGACCACCATTTTATTACGTTTGCAATTGCAACAAATAATCTGCTCAGACCCCAACCAAGGATCATCAAAAGTTGTGCTATAAATTCACAGACAACACAAAGATTCCTTGATGTCCTTCCAGATTCCCTCTGTCTACCCAAGGACGCCAGAGGACAAAAATCAGTTAACCACCTAACTGAGGAACTCAACTTAACCTTGCGCAATACCCTAGATGCAGTTGCACCCCTAAAAACTAAAAACATTTCTCATAAGAAACTAGCTCCCTGGTACACAGAAAATACCCGAGCTCTGAAGCAAGCTTCCAGAAAATTGGAACGGAAATGGCGCCACACCAAACTGGAAGTCTTCCGACTAGCTTGGAAAGACAGTACTGTGCAGTACCGAAGAGCCCTTACTGCTGCTCGATCATCCTATTTTTCTAACTTAATTGAGGAATATAAGAACAATCCGAAATTCTTTTTTGATACTGTCGCAAAGCTAACTAAAAAGCAGCATTCCCCAAAGAGGATGACTTTCACTTTAGCAGTGATAAATTCATGAACTTCTTTGAGGAAAAGATTATGATTATTAGAAAGCAAATTACGGACTCCTCCTTAAATCTGCGTATTCCTTCAAAGCTCAGTTGTCCTGAGTCTGCACAACTCTGCCAGGACCTAGGATAAAGAGAGACGCTCAAGTGTTTTAGTACTATATCTCTTGACACAATGATGAAAATAATCATGGCCTCTAAACCTTCAAGATGCATACTGGACCCTATTCCAACTAAACTACTGAAAGAGCTGCTTCCTGTGCTTGGCCCTCCTATGTTGAACATAATAAACGGCTCTCTATCCACCGGATGTGTACCAAACTCACTAAAAGTGGCAGTAATAAAGCCTCTCTTGAAAAAGCCAAACCTTGACCCAGAAAATATAAAAAACTATCGGCCTATATCGAATCTTCCATTCCTCTCAAAAATTTTAGAAAAGGCTGTTGCGCAACAACTCACTGCCTTCCTGAAGACAAACAATGTATACGAAATGCTTCAGTCTGGTTTTAGACCCCATCATAGCACTGAGACGGCACTTGTGAAGGTGGTAAATTACATTTTAATGGCATCGGACCGAGGCTCTGCATCTGTCCTCGTGCTCCTAGACCTTAGTGCTGCTTTTGATACCATCAATCACCACATTCTTTTGGAGAGATTGGAAACCCAAATTGGTCTACACGGACAAGTTCTGGCCTGGTTTAGATCTTATCTGTCGGAAAGATATCAGTTTGTCTCTGTGAATGGTTTGTCGTCTGACAAATCAACTGTAAATTTCGGTGTTCCTCAAGGTTCCGTTTTAGGACCACTATTGTTTTCACCATATATTTTACCTCTTGGGGATGTTATTCGAAAACATAATGTTAACTTTCACTGCTATGCGGATGACACACAGCTGTACATTTCAATTAAACATGGTGAAGCCCTAAAATTGCCCTTGCTAGAAGAATGTGTTTCAGACATACGGAAGTGGATGGCTGCAAACTTTCTACTTTTAAACTCGGACAAAACAGAGATGCTTGTTCTAGGTCCCAAGAAACAAAGAGATCTTCTGTTGAATCTGACAATTAATCTTAATGGTTGTACAGTCGTCTCAAATAAAACTGTGAAGGACCTCGGCGTTACTCTGGACCCTGATCTCTCTTTTGAAGAACATATCAAGACCATTTCAAGGACAGCTTTTTTCCATCTACGTAACATTGCAAAAATCAGAAACTTTCTGTCCAAAAATGATGCAGAAAAATTAATCCATGCTTTTGTCACTTCCAGGTTAGACTACTGCAATGCTCTACTTTCCGGCTACCCGGATAAAGCACTAAATAAACTTCAGTTAGTGCTAAATACGGCTGCTAGAATCCTGACTAGAACCAAAAAATTTGATCATATTACTCCAGTGCTAGCCTCTCTACACTGGCTTCCTGTCAAAGCAAGGGCTGATTTCAAGGTTTTACTGCTAACCTACAAAGCATTACATGGGCTTGCTCCTACCTATCTCTCTGATTTGGTCCTGCCGTACATACCTACACGTACGCTACGGTCACAAGACGCAGGCCTCCTAATTGTCCCTAGAATTTTTAAGCAAACAGCTGGAGGCAGGGCTTTCTCCTATAGAGCTCCATTTTTATGGAACGGTCTGCCTACCCATGTCAGAGACGCAAACTCGGTCTCAACCTTTAAGTCTCTACTGAAGACTCATCTCTTCAGTGGGTCATATGATTGAGTGTAGTCTGGCCCAGGAGTGGGAGGGAAGGAAAGGCTCTGGAGCAACGAACCGCCCTTGCTGTCTCTGCCTGGCCGGTTCCCCTCTTTCCACTGGGATTCTCTGCCTCTAACCCTATTACAGGGGCTGAGTCACTGGCTTTACTGGGGCTCTCTCATGCCGTCCCTGGAGGGGGTGCGTCACCTGAGTGGGTTGAGTCACTGATGTGGTCATCCTGTCTGGGTTGGCCCCCCCCCCCCCCCCCCCCCCTTGGGTTGTGCCGTGGCGGAGGTCTTTGTGGGCTATACTCAGCCTTGTCTCAGGATGGTAAGTTGGTGGTTGAAGATATCCCTCTAGTGGTGTGGGGGCTGTGCTTTGGCAAAGTGGGTGGGGTTATATCCTTCCTGTTTGGCCCTGTCCGGGGGTGTCCTCGGAGTGGGCCACAGTGTCTCCTGACCCCTCCTGTCTCAGCCTCCAGTATTTATGCTGCAGTAGTTTATGTGTCGGGGGGCTAGGGTCAGTTTGTTATATCTGGAGTACTTCTCCTGTCCTATTCGGTGTCCTGTGTGAATCTAAGTGTGCGTTCTCTAATTCTCTCCTTCTCTCTTTCTCTCTCTCGGAGGACCTGAGCCCTAGGACCATGCCCCAGGAATACCTGACATGATGACTCCTTGCTGTCCCCAGTCCACCTGACTGTGCTGCTGCTCCAGTTTCAACTATTCTGCCTTATTATTATTCGACCATGCTGGTCATCTATGAACATTTGAACATCTTGACCATGTTTTGTTATAATCTCCACCCGGCACAGCCAGAAGAGGACTGGCCACCCCACATAGCCTGGTTCCTCTCTAGGTTTCTTCCTAGGTTTTGGCCTTTCTAGGGAGTTTTTCCTAGCCACCGTGCTTCTACACCTGCATTGCTTGCTGTTTGGGGTTTTAGGCTGGGTTTCTGTACAGCACTTTGAGATATCAGCTGATGTACGAAGGGCTATATAAATAAATTTGATTTGATTTGATGTCGTTGTGGCTCATGGCTGCCTCCGGGTCACTAAAGGATACCCTTTAATATTTGTCATCTATTTGCCCCTCCAGAGCTCTCTAGTGGCTGGTGCCTCAGCGCCGTTCATCCCCCTCCCAGGCCATGCATGTGTGACGCTGATTAGAGCCCTGACGGAAACCTCAGCCACTCGTCTGCGAAATGAGAAGAGGTGATTCCACGCTCTGTGAAATCTACAAGCCCTCTGTGTCTGATAGGGTGCTGTTATACACAGGTAACAACAGGAGATGTATCTATTCATTTGGTTATTAACGGTACTATATGTATTTGTCTATCTGTAAAAAAAACATTCTACTGGAAAACATCATGGTGAGGAGGAAAAATCAGGGTTTTATCAGCTCAACACTTGCGACTCATCTGAAACACCATTGTTCTCCTGACCCTGGTTCTCTTGACCCTGGTACAACATTTGTTTGAATTAGAAAGTGCACGATCCAAGCCCCTGGCAGTGGCTGCCACTTTAAAGAAATATCTTGGGGGTGCTTTCAAGTCCAAGGTGAGAGGCGTGGAAAAAGTGCTGTAGACAAGGAGCCCAGTGGCAAGCTGGGCTGGGGTGGGCGGCCTGTACTTTCTCAGCTCCCCGTTTGAAGCCCTGACGCGGGCCTCTCACCCCCGGCCCCCCCTTTTCTCCCTTGGCCCCCTTAGGGCACACATGGGCAACACGTCGGGGGCAAAAGGGGAGGGGATGAGTTATTGCCATGCGGAGAGAGGAAATCAGGCTCGCCCCTCTGATGAGCTAAATTTAATAAAGCGGGAGGAATGCGATCCAGATCTCTTCTGATGCCCTCGCAATGCTGTTTCAATTATCGACGTTGGGAGTTCAAAGGGGAGGCCCCGATACACTTCTGCTCCACATGAAGCAGCTCTCATCACTTGGCCTCATGCCTTTCACCTCCCCATTATTGTGCCACCTTTTTCCGCTCAGTCACTCTCTCTCAGTCTTTCCTTCTCTCTTTGGCTCAACTGCAGTCATGCTTTACATTAAACAGATAGTGAACACCCTGCCATCGCCACCAGTAAACCCCATCATTCAGTGGGAACTTTTTTATTGCTAAATGTACTTTCACCAAAGTCATGGTGTTACTTGACATTCACAGTTTCCCTCCTGATTTTTGTCTTCGTGAAACTACAAATATACAGTGCCTTCGGAAAGTACTCAAACCGCTTGACTTTTTTCACATTATGTTAGGTTACAGCCTTATTCTAAAATTGATTAAATAGTTTTCCCCTCGTCAATCTACACAGAATACACTATACTGGCAAAGCAAAAACAGTTTTGTCAAAATGTTTGCAATACAATTTTTAAATAAATACAATTTTACATTTACATAATTATTCAGACCCTTTACTCAGTACTTTCTTGAAGCACATTTGGCGGCGATTACAGCCTTAAGTCTTCTTGGGTATGGCGCTACAAGCTTGGCACAACTGTATTTGGGGAGATTCTCCCATTCTTCTCTGCAGATCCTCTCAAGCTCTGTACGGTTGGATTGGGAGCATTGCTGCTCAGCTATTTTCAGGTCTCGCTAGAGATGATGGAGGCCACTGTGTTCTTGGGGATCTTCAATGCTGCAGAAATGTTTTGGTACCCTTCCCCAGATCTGTGCCTTGACATAATCCTGTCTCAGAACTCTATAGACAATTCCCGCTACCTCATGGCTTGGTTTTTGCTCTGACATGCACTGTCAACTGTGGGACCTTATATAGACAGGTGTGTGCCTTTCCAAATCATGTCCAATCAATTGAATTTAGCACAGGTGGACTCCAATCAAGGTATAGAAACATCTCAAGGATGATCAATGGAAACAGGATGTACCTGAGCTCAATTTCGAGTCTCATAGCAAAGGGTCTGAATACTTATATAAATAAGGTTTTTCTGTTTTTTATTTGTGATACATGTGCAAAAATGTCTAAAAACCTGTTGTTGCTTTGTCAATATGGGTTATTATGTGTAGATTGCTTAGGACATTGTTTTATTTAATCCATTTTAGAATAAGGCTGTAACGTAACAAAATGTGGAAAAGGTAATGAGGTCTGAATATTTTCCAAAGGCACTGTATGTACTCTTGTTATTTATTTCACTTGTTATTTATTTCACAATGTTTTACTTTAGGCATCAGGAGAGTTCTGCAGGTCTCAGTCCTCAATGAATTGACATAGGGTTGGGATGGTATAGTTGGCACGCTTCGATTTTGGGGTGAACTATTGTGTTTAAACTGAGGTAAAAAGTAAGAGCAGTACTTCCCAGGGTTCCTTCCCATGGATCAGATAAGCCAGAAGAACATCAGAAATCATTCAGAATATCATTAAGAAGATCTCTCAGTCAGTCCTGTTCTCATCTCTCATTGACAATATGCGTCTGTCATCCCAATTCCCAATATTGTTTTAATCAACACCCTCCCCCTCTCCCCAACGGTGTCATGTGGTGTGTTGAGTGGGTGCAGACCATGAAGCCTTTGTCTCACTTTCTCATTTTTGGATCTTCTAAAGATAGCACTGACAGGTGATATTAATGGTCTTTTATTAGCAGTGTTCTGATTGCTTTAGGTTGGGCTGCGTTCATCCCTTTCTAAGGAGAGTGCGAATGGGGAGTTCTCCTCCCACTCCCCTCACACAGGAGATGGCCACTCTCTTTGATATGATGCCCGAATCCTTTCCTTTCCCCCCCCGAAGAAACTGGCCCGCAGATGTTGCTACGCCGACTACAAAGAAGAAGCTCTTTATGAGGAGAACGTCTATTTTGGTCCCTGTGTGTTTCTGTTTCCGAGATGTGGTGCTTTGAGAGGTAGAGGCCTGATCTTTTAGCTCAAGACTTGTTTTATTCCTTGCCGAGATATTTTTTTTAAATTAAATCCCCAATTCAAATTACTGAAGTGAGGATGTCATATTGTATTACATTATCCATGTGCGATCACTGTGGTAGAGTTTTAGGTCGTTGAAAAGGCTAAGAAGCTATACTGACATTGGGAAAAAGAAAGTGTGAAACACTGGAGTACTAAACTCAATGAATACTCAAGTCATAGAAAGGCTCTCTGTATTGGTTTGAGTGTGTTTATACAGAAGTGGCAGTGGTTAGATACAGTGCCTTGCGAAAGTATTCGGCCCCCTTGAACTTTGCGGCCTTTTGCCACATTTCAGGCTTCAAACATAAAGATAGAAAACTGTATTTTTTTGTGAAGAATCAACAACAAGTGGGACACAATCATGAAGTGGAACGACATTTATTGGATATTTCAAACTTTTTTAACAAATCAAAAACTGAAAAATTGGGCGTGCAAAATTATTCAGCCCCCTTAAGTTAATACTTTGTAGCGCCACCTTTTGCTGCGATTACAGCTGTAAGTCGCTTGGGGTATGTCTCTATCAGTTTTGCACATCGAGAGACTGAAATTCTTTCCCATTCCTCCTTGCAAAACAGCTCGAGCTCAGTGAGGTTGGATGGAGAGCATTTGTGAACAGCAGTTTTCAGTTCTTTCCACAGATTCTCGATTGGATTCAGGTCTGGACTTTGACTTGGCCATTCTAACACCTGGATATGTTTATTTTTGAACCATTCCATTGTAGATTTTGCTTTATGTTTTGGATCATTGTCTTGTTGGAAGACAAATCTCCGTCCCAGTCTCAGGTCTTTTGCAGACTCCATCAAGTTTACTTCCAGAATGGTTCTGTATTTGGCTCCATCCATCTTCCCATCAATTTTAACCATCTTCCCTGTCCCTGCTGAAGAAAAGCAGGCCCAAACCATGATGCTGCCACCACCATGTTTGACAGTGGGGATGGTGTGTTCAGCTGTGTTGCTTTTACGCCAAACATAACGTTTTGCATTGTTGCCAAAAAGTTCAATTTTGGTTTCATCTGACCAGAGCACCTTCTTCCACATGTTTGGTGTGTCTCCCAGGTGGCTTGTGGCAAACTTTAAACAACACTTTTTATGGATATCTTTAAGAAATGGCTTTCTTCTTGCCACTCTTCCATAAAGGCCAGATTTGTGCAATATACGACTGATTGTTGTCCTATGGACAGAGTCTCCTACCTCAGCTGTAGATCTCTGCAGTTCATCCAGAGTGATCATGGGCCTCTTGGCTGCATCTCTGATCAGTCTTCTCCTTGTATGAGCTGAAAGTTTAGAGGGACGGCCAGGTCTTGGTAGATTTGCAGTGGTCTGATACTCCTTCCATTTCAATATTATCGCTTGCACAGTGCTCCTTGGGATGTTTAAAGCTTGGGAAATCTTTTTGTATCCAAATCAGGCTTTAAACTTCTTCACAACAGTATCTCGGACCTGCCTGGTGTGTTCCTTGTTCTTCATGATGCTTTTAACGCACCTCTGAGACTATCACAGTGCTGGTGCATTTATACGGAGACTTGATTACACACAGGTGGATTGTATTTATCATCATTAGTCATTTAGGTCAACATTGGATCATTCAGAGATCCTCACTGAACTTCTGGAGAGAGTTTGCTGCACTGAAAGTAAAGGGGCTGAATCATTTTGCACGCCCAATTTTTCAGTTTTTGATTTGTTAAAAAAGTTTGAAATATCCAATAAATGTCGTTCCACTTCATGATTGTGTCCCACTTGTTGTTGATTCTTCACAAAAAAATACAGTTTTCTATCTTTATGTTTGAAGCCTGAAATGTGGCAAAAGGTCGCAAAGTTCAAGGGGGCCGAATACTTTCGCAAGGCACTGTAGGTCTCACTCTGACCCAAAGAACTGTGAGTTTGTTGCAGTCTGACTGTGAAGCAGAGGTCTTGGGAGATATATTATCTTTAATTAAGGCACCAATCCCTTTGGCAAGTTGTCTAAACAGGCCTAAATAGGCCTACTAAATCAGACTAACATCCTCAGTATTTGATGGTTTGGGAGCGTGCAATCGCTCCAGATGGTTCATGTTTCTGGAGTGGTTCATGAGGGATGGCCCAGGACAGGGATCTTCTGTTTAAGCATTGCCTTGACAGACCTGGTTCCACAGAATCACATTCTGAATCCCCCCCCCCTACCTCTCTCTCTCACCCCTTAGTCAGGGACTGTGTTGCTGAGTTCAATGCATTTGACTGTTGCTTATCTCAGCTCACAAGTTGTTGTCTTGAAATATCTACAGGGTCATGACACTGTCACAGTACTATTAAAACAAATGCATCCCATTTCACCTCTTGAGTAAAGGGGACAGAAAGTAAAAGTATTTTTAATGCCCCTTGAAAACTTTGGTAGAAGAGCAATGCAAATGCATTTTTGGAGGTTGTGGCACGTATACAGAGTTTCATTTTGACCCAATGGAATGTTTGTTCTCAGCCTTTTAATTCAAGATCAGCAAATGTACCAACTAACCTCAAGTTGCAACACAGGTATTGAAATCATCCCCTCCATAGGTCTCTTCTGAAATACAACAGTGTGGTAAAACATTTCAGAGTTAACTGACTGCCTTAAACTTAGTTTTAGCTCAAGAAGCAGAAATTAAGATGAAAGAAGGGGAGAGAGGGGGAAAGGAGTAAAGAGGAGGAAGAACAAGATGCTGAGTCCAGCGTGCCCTTGATAAGCTGCTGGCAGAGCTCCAAAATGAACACCCACGCAGCCCCCTCCTCTCCTCTGTCCAGTCCCAGCCTGGGCCCCGGTCCCAGCACCGGCACTAACTATTCCTCTTCATTAGCTGCCTAGAACGAGATGCTTGCAATGTAATTAGAAGAGGGGTTTTCTGAATGCTTGTGAAACACATACTGTCATTAGAGACGTGAGAGAAAGCTGGTGAAGAGAGAAGAGGGTAAGAGAACAGCACAACGTGAAGCTGGAGAGAGAGGGGTTGACAATGTCGTGTGTATAGGTGTTAGGGAAGTCAGGCGCAGGAGAGTCAAAATGGAGTGTAAATGGAGTCTTTTAATAAATGTCCACGTAACATGCTCCATAACACTTACAGTACAGACATGAACAAACATGGGTACGAGGACCCGTCACGCAACAACATAAAACTACACTGACAATAAAACAATCTCTGACAAAGACATGAGGGGAAACAGAGGGTTAAATACACAACAGGTAATGAATGGGATTGAAAACAGGTGTGTGGGAAGACAAGACAAAAACCAATGGAAAATGAAAAATGGATCAATGATGGCTAGAAGACCGGTGACGTCGACCGCCGAGCACCGCCCGAACAAGGAGAGGCAACGACTTCGGCAGAAGTCGTGACAGGGGTCAGCTGGAGTGGCTTGCCTGCTTTGTAAAGAGGGAGATGACAGTGTAAAACAGCCTCCCTTGTGACCCTCTCTTCGGTGTGTTTTGGACAATCAGTAACTCCATCCTAGTCCCGTTGTGTTAGCTCTGATAGCAACATAAGTGACACAAGTAGATCTGCCAGGCTCACTCAGCTCATCTATGCTGTGATCTGTGAAGGTACAGCGAGGCTTATCAACGGCAGGGCGATGAGAGGGAAGATGTTGATGCTTGTCAGTGAGTGATTTTCACCAGGGTCTGGGTAGTGTCCAGTCCAGAGCCTATGCTTTCTTCCAGTCTGCCCTGGGAAAGACATCGCTCCTGCCACCCCTCACTCATACGCTCCCTTATTCTTACCAGGCCTTGGTTTCATTAACATATCTGAAGGGATGTAAACTTAGCTCTACAACCCCCCATAATACTATAGGTACTCCAGCTGCTACAATGATGGAGGCCTGCTAATGCTCACCCTGAGAACAGCAGAAGCCCCTAACCCATGGCTCCCTCTTCCCTTCCATTCCCTCCGCTCCCTCCCTCCCTCCACCAGGTCGGGCTGAGAGAAGTGTTTATAGAGCCAGAGCCTATAATTAATGACAGGATAGTTCATTTGAGTCCTCGTTCTGTTCTGTGGAGGTAGATAGATACAGCCAGGGGGTTAGATTACAACTGCTTAAATAATACCCCCCTTCCCCTCTCCATCTCGCCCCTTTTCACTCACACTCAGTCTTATCCCAACATAACCGTCCTCTGGAGAAGTGTTTCTCACTAGCTTTCCTCCTGACTATCCCACTTGGCTCCCCTTCCCATGCCCCCTAACCCCCACCCCATTTCCACCCCGCCCCCTTACTGTGCAGCGCAGGAGATATTTTTAGCCCAGAGTTGATGTTTTAAGGATGTATAGTACATCCTGTGCCATGATTCTCTCTGTGAGGAAACGGGATGCTCTCTGTCTTCCCCCATTCTTCTTTCCATCCTTCCCTACCTCCCCTCACATTCTCTCTCCCTCCACCCCTCTCTTTGCTTAGCCCCCCCCCCTCTCTCTCTCTCCCTCTTTGTCTCCCTTTCTCTTAATTCAGTTCAAAGAGGCTTTATTGGCATGGGAAACATGTTTACATTGCCAAAGGAAGTGAAATAAACAATAAATAAAAGTGAGAAGAAACACAAAACAACATTAAACAAATGTACAGTATTGCATTCATTAAGGTTTCAAAAGGATAATGACATTTCAAATGTTATATTATCAGCTATGTACAGTGTTTTGACATCTTGCAAATAGTTGTTGTCACACAGCTAGGAGTGGTGGGTGCGGAATCAGGCGCAGAGAGCAGAGGATTCATAGAAAACCAACTTTATTTTGGTGAACAGGTAAGTGATCAACACCAACACAACAAAATATGACCGACCCAAAACAGGACACCAAAAAGGTCAGAGAACATACTACACGCAACCATCCACAGACAAACAGAAAACAAGCCCGCACAAAAGCAGGCGGGCCTAACCCGACTTAAATAGCCCTAAAACAAATCTCAAACAAGGAACAGGTGAAATCAGTACAGACATAACCAACAGAAAAGGAAAAAGGGATCAGTGGTAGCTAGTAGACCGGTGACGACGACCGCAGAGCACTGCCCGAACAGGCAGGGGAGCCACCTTCAGTGGAAGTCGTGACAGTTGTGGTATTAATCGTAAGGGAAGATAAGTAAACAGATTCATATTGGTTGTATTTACAGTGTTGTTTGTGCTCCACTGGTAGTCCTGTTTTCATGCCAAAGGGTCACAAATCTTGCTGCTGTGTTACTAGTCCAATGCTCTAACCACTAGGCTACCCTGAGGCCCAAAGTATGGAAGTTCAGCTCAGTTTCCACCTCATTTTGTGGGCAATGGGCACTTAGCCTTTCTGCTTTTGAGAGCCACGTCTGCCTACTGCGGCCTCACTGAATAGCAAGGTTATGCTCACTGAGTCTGTATATAATCAAGGATTTTCATAATTTTGGGTCAATCACAGTGGTTAGGTATTCTGCTACTGTGTACTCTCTGTTCAGGGCCAGATAGCATTCCAGTTTGCTCTGTTTTTTGGTTGGTTCTTTCCAGTGTGTCAAATAGTAATCTTTTTGTTTTCTCATAATTTTGTTAGGTCTGATTGTGTTGCTGTCCTGGGGCTCTGTGAGGTCTGTTTGTGTTTGTGAACAGAGCCCCAGAATAAGCTGGCTGATGGGATTCTTTTCTAGGTTCATCTCTGTAGGTGAGGGCTTTCTCTGCCTGGCCGGTTCCCCTCTTTCCACTGGGATTCTCTGCCTCTAACCCTATTACAGGGGCTGAGTCACTGGCTTACTATGGCTCTCTCATACCGTCCCTGGGAGGGGTGCGTCACCTGAGTGGGTTGAGTCACTGATGTGATCATCCTGTCTGGGTTGCCCCCCCCCCCCCCCCCCCCCCCCTTGGGTTGTGCCGTGGCGGAGATCTTTGTGGGCTATACTCAGCCTTGTCTCAGGATGGTAAGTTGGTGGTTGAAGATATCCCTCTAGTGGTGTGGGGGCTGTGCTTTGGCAAAGTGGGTGGGGTTATATCCTTCCTGTTTGGCCCTGTCCGGGGTGTCCTCGGATGGGGCCACAGTGTCTCCTGACCCCTCCTGTCTCAGCCTCTAGTATTTATGCTGCAGTAGTTTGTGTCGGGGGGCTAGGGTCAGTTTGTTATATCTGGAGTACTTCTCCTGTCCAATTCGGTGTCCTGTGTGAATTTAAGTGTGCTCTCTCTCTCTTTCTTTCTCTCTCTCGGAGGACCTGAGCCCTAGGACCATGCCTCAGGACTACCTGACATGATGAGTCCTTGCTGTCCCCAGTCCACCTGGCCGTGCTACTGCTCCAGTTTCAACTGTTCTGCCTCATTATTATTGGACCATGCTGGTCATTTATGAACATTTGAACATCTTGGCCATGTTCTGTTATAATCTCCAACCGGCACAGCCAGAAGAGGACTGGCCACCCCACATAGCCTGGTTCGTCTCTAGGTTTCTTCCTAGGTTTTGGCCTTTCTAGGGAGTTTTTCCTAGCCATCGTGCTTCTACACCTGCATTGCTTGCTGTTTGGAGTTTTAGGCTGTGTTTCTGTACAGCACTTTGAGATATCAGCTGATGTACGAAGGGCTATATACAGTGCCTTGCGAAAGTATTCGGCCCCCTTGAACTTTGCGACCTTTTGCCACATTTCAGGCTTCAAACATAAAGATATAAAACTGTATTTTTTTGTGAAGAATCAACAACAAGTGGGACACAATCATGAAGTGGAACGACATTTATTGGATATTTCAAACTTTTTTAACAAATCAAAAACTGAAAAATTGGGCGTGCAAAATGATTCAGCCCCTTTACTTTCAGTGCAGCAAACTCTCTCCAGAAGTTCAGTGAGGATCTCTGAATGATCCAATGTTGACCTAAATGACTAATGATGATAAATACAATCCACCTGTGTGTAATCAAGTCTCCGTATAAATGCACCTGCACTGTGATAGTCTCAGAGGTGCGTTAAAAGCGCAGAGAGCATCATGAAGAACAAGGAACACACCAGGCAGGTCCGAGATACTGTTGTGAAGAAGTTTAAAGCCGGATTTGGATACAAAAAGATTTCCCAAGCTTTAAACATCCCAAGGAGCACTGTGCAAGCGATAATATTGAAATGGAAGGAGTATCAGACCACTGCAAATCTACCAAGACCTGGCCGTCCCTCTAAACTTTCAGCTCATACAAGGAGAAGACTGATCAGAGATGCAGCCAAGAGGCCCATGATCACTCTGGATGAACTGCAGAGATCTACAGCTGAGGTGGGAGACTCTGTCCATAGGACAACAATCAGTCGTATATTGCACAAATCTGGCCTTTATGGAAGAGTGGCAAGAAGAAAGACATTTCTTTAAGATATCCATAAAAAGTGTTGTTTAAAGTAGCCACAAGCCACCTGGGAGACACACCAAACATGTGGAAGAAGGTGCTTTGGTCAGATGAAACCAAAATTGAACTTTTTGGCAACAATGCAAAACGTTATGTTTGGCGTAAAAGCAACATTGCTCATCACCCTGAACACACCATCCCCACTGTCAAACATGGTGGTGGCAGCATCATGGTTTGGGCCTGCTTTTCTTCAGCAGGGACAGGGAAGATGGTTAAAATTGATGGGAAGATGGATGGAGCCAAATACAGGACCATTCTGGAAGAAAACCTGATGGAGTCTGCAAAAGACCTGAGACTGGGACGGAGATTTGTCTTCCAACAAGACAATGATCCAAAACATAAAGCAAAATCTACAATGGAATGGTTCAAAAATAAACATATCCAGGTGTTAGAATGGCTAAGTCAAAGTCCAGACCTGAATCCAATCGAGAATCTGTGGAAAGAACTGAAAACTGCTGTTCACAAATGCTCTCCATCCAACCTCACTGAGCTCGAGCTGTTTTGCAAGGAGGAATGGGAAAAAATTCAGTCTCTCGATGTGCAAAACTGATAGAGACATACCCCAAGCGACTTACAGCTGTAATCGCAGCAAAAGGTTGCGCTACAAAGTATTAACTTAAGGGGGCTGAATAATTTTGCACGCCCAATTTTTCAGTTTTTGATTTGTTAAAAAAGTTTGAAATATCCAATAAATGTCGTTCCACTTCATGATTGTGTCCCACTTGTTGTTGATTCTTCACAAAAAAATACAGTTTTATATCTTTATGTTTGAAGCCTGAAATGTGGCAAAAGGTCGCAAAGTTCAAGGGGGCCGAATACTTTCGCAAGGCACTGTAAATACGTTTGATTTGTGGTGGAATGTGTGTGCATTGCTTTTCTGGATTTGTTAATTAGTTGGTACCATCCTAATTCTGCTTTGCATGCATTGTTTGGGGTTTTACGTTGTACAATAATGTTTTTGCAGAATTTTTCATGCGGTCTCAATTGGGTGTTTGTCCCATTTTGTGATTTCTTGGTTGGTGATTGGACCCCAGATCTCATAACCATAGAGAACAATGGGTTTTAGAACTGATTTAAGTATTTTTTGCCAGATCATAATTGGGATGTCGAGTTTTATGTTATTTTTAATGGCATAGAAAGTCCTTCTTGCCTTGTCTCTCAGATCGTGCACAGCCTTGTGGAAGTTACCCCTTGTGGAAGTTACCAGTGCTGTTGATGTTTAGGCCAATGTAGGTACAGTTCTTTGTGTGCTCTAGGGTAGTAGTGTCTTGTTAAAAAAATGTAGTTGTTGTCCTTCCAACTGAACTTTTTTGGACCAACATTACTTTTGTCGCACTGAGATTTACCGTCAGGGTCCAAGTCTGGCAGAATCTGTGAGCTGCTGTAGGCCCTCCTTGGTTGGGGACAGAAAGGGAAACTGAATGCATTCAACCGAAATGTGTCTTCCGCATTTATGAATCAGAGAGGTGTGGGGGGCTGCCTTAATCGACATCATTGGCCCCCGGGGAGCAGTTGTTGGAGGATAACTGCCTTGCTCAAGGGCAGAATAGCCAATAATTTTTTCCGCCTTGCCAGCTCGTGAATTTAGAACCAGAGACGTTTCGGTTACTTTCCCAATGCTCTTAACATTAGGCTACCTGGCGCCCATAGAATTACCAGATCATCTGCAAACAGTAAACATTTGACTTCAGAGTCTAGTAGCGTGAGGCGTGGTGCTGCAGACTGTCCCATGCCCTTGCCAATTCATTAATATACTGCATATGTTGAAGAGGGTGGGGCACAAGCTGCATCCCTGTCTCACCCTACAGCTCTGAGGAAAGAATTTTGTGTGTTTATTGACAATTTTAACTGCACATGTGTTGTTTTTGTACATTGGTTATATAATATCATATGTTTTTTTCACCAACACCACTTACATCAATTTGTATAGCAGACCCCGATGCCAAATTGAGTCAAACGCTTTTTTGGAATCAGCAAAGCATGTGAAGACTTTGCTTTTGTTTTGTTTTGTGTGTGTCATGGATCGCTAGGAGTGGTGGGTGTGGAGTCAGGTGCAGAGAGCAGTGCTTCCAATGAATATGTTTTATTCAGCTGGGTCCAGCCAACAACCAGGCAAAATGACCAAAAAAACGATAAGTCCCCGAACCAGGGAAGATAACCGACAGCAAACACGTAAGCACAAAACAATAATACACCACTGGCATAAAGGATAAGCCCGCACAAAAGCAGGCGGGACCTGGGAGTTTAAATAGCCCCTAATTAACAACAAATAAGATACAGGTGAAAACAATCAAGACAAAACCAACAGAAAAGATAAAGGAATTGGTGGCAGGTAGTAGACCGGTGACTACGACCGCCGAGCGCCGCACCTTCGGTGGAAGTCGTGACGACAGTGTGTTTGTCAATTAGGGTGGGCAGGGTGTATACCTGGTATATCATACAATATTTTGGTAAAACCCAAGTGGAAATGTTTGAGTCTGCTGTTGATGATAGTGCAGAGCATTTTTCGCGAGGTTACTGTTGACGCAGATTCCACAGAAATGATTGGCGTTGACTTTTACTCTACTTTTGTGGATTAGGATGATCAGACCTTGGTTCCAAATATTAGGGAAGATGCCAGAGCTGAGGATAATGTTGAAGAGTTTAAGAATAACCCATTTGAATTTCTGGTCGGAATATTTTATAATTTCGTTTAGTATACCATCAAACCACAGGCCCTTTTGGGTTGGAAGATTTGTATTTTGTCCAGTAGCTCATCCAATGTAACTGGAGAATCCAGTGGGTTCTGGTATTCTTTAATAACTGATTTTAAGTTTTGCAAATTATCATGTATATGTGTTTTCTTTTTGTTCTTTGTTATATGGCTGAAAAGGTTGGAGAAGAGGTTTATCCATACATCATACATGGGGAGGCAGGATAGCTTAGTGGTTAGAGCGTTGGACTAGTAACTTCATATCCCCGATAGGGTCGTTCTGCCCCTGAAAAGGCAGTTAACCCATTCTAGGCCGTCATTGAAAATAAGAATTTGTTCTTAACTGACTTGCCTAGTTAAATAAAGGTAAAATATCCATACATCTCCATTTTGGATAAATAGCTCTTTGTGTTGTTTGTTTAGTGTGTTCCAATTTTCCCAGAAGTGATTTGATTCTATGGATTCTTCAATCACATTGAGCTGTTTTCTGACATGCTGTTCCTTCTTTTTTCTTAGTGTATTTTTGTACTGTTTTAGTGTTTCCCCATAGTGTAGGTGTAGGTTCTGGTTTTCTGTGTTTCTGGTTGGATAGTTTTCCGAATTTCTTTCTTAGGTTTTTGCATTCTTTATCAAACCATTTCTCTTTGTTAGTTTTGTTTGGTTTTCTGCTATAATATTTTTAATTAGAATCTTAGCTGATAGGTAAAATATACTGTTCTGGTTTCCTACTGATACATTTACACCTTCAATATTGCAAGGAAATATTTTGTCTAGGAAGATGTCTAGGATCGATTGGATTTGTTGGCCAATTGTTTTTTGGTAGGTTGTCTACTCTACCCATGTTTTAATAACATACAGTTTGTTTGGCTTCGATACATCATGGAGTATTGGTCTGTTCAAGTAGACAGTGATTGGCTGTATCTGATAGGGGTGTCAGTGGGCTGACTGTGAACGCTCTGAGAGACTCTGGGTTGAGGTCAGTGGTAAAGTAATCTACAGTACTACTGCCACGGGATGAACCGTAGATGTACTGACCGTAAGAGTCCCCTCGAAGCCTACCATTGACTATGTACTGACAGAGCTGCAAGAGCTGTGACCCATTTTTTGTTGCTTGTTTTGTTGTAGTTGTGTCAAGGGAGGCATATTTGGGAGGGGATGCTGTCACCTCCAGGTGCGTGCTTGTCCCCCTGTGTGCTGAGGGTGTCAGGCTCTTGTCCAGTTCTGGCGTTTAGGTCACCACGGGCAAGTACATGTCACCATGCCTGGAAATGGTTGAACTCCCCGTCTAGGATGGAGAAGCTTTCTTCAATAAAGTATGGGGATTCTAGTGGAAGGATGTAGGTAGCACAGTGAATTAAACATTTTTCTGTTGAGATTATTTCCTTTTTAATTTCTAACCAAACATAAAATGTTCCTATTTTGATTAATTTAATGGAGTGGGTTAATGGAACTACAAGCTCTCTGTAACCTAGAGGGCAGCCAAAGGCAGATGACCTCAGACCTTGTATATTCCAGGATGAGATAGTAAAAACGTTCTTCCATAGTGTCTAGTATTGTTTTTGTGTGGTTTAGGCATAGGCCATTACTCTCTCTCTCTCTCTCCTGCCCTGTTGCTGATTGTGAAGACTCAGAGGGTTCAAATCAAATCATATGTTATTGGTCACATACACATGGTTAGCAGATGGTGTTGCGAGTGTAGAGAAATGCTTGTGCTTCTAGTTCCGACAGTTCAGCAATATCTAACAAGTAATCTAATAATTCCACAACAACTACCTAATACACACAATCTAAGTAAAGGACTGGAATAACAATATATAAATATATGGATGAGCAATGACAGTGGCATAGGCAAGATGCAATAGATGGTACAAAATACAGTATATACATATCAGATGAGTAATGCAAGATATGTAAACATTATTAAAGTGGCATTATTAAAGTCACTAGTGATCCATATATTAAAATGTGCAATGATTTCAAGTCTGTATGTAGGCAGCAGCCTCTCTGTGTTGGTGATGGCTGTTTGACAGTCTGATGGCCTTGAGATAGAAGCTATTTTTCAGTCTCTCGGTCCCAGCTTTGATGCACCTGTACTGACCTCGCCTTCTGGATGGAAGCGTGGTGAACAGGCAGTGGCTCAGGTGGTTGTTGTCCTTGATGATCTTTTTGGCCTTCCTGTGGCATCGGGTGCTTTAGGTGTCATGGATGGCAGTTAGTTTGCCCATTGTGATGTGTTGTGCAGACCGCACCACCCTCTGGAGGGCCCTGCAGTTGTGTGCGGCAGGATGCTCTCAATTGTGCGTCTGTAAAAGTTTGTGAGGGTTTTAGGTGACAAATCAAATGTTATTTGTCACATGTGCTGAATACAACAGGTGTAAACCTTATCGTGAAGTGCTTACTTACAAGCCCTTAACCAACAATGCAGTTAAGAAAAATAATAGTTATTTACTAAATAAACTAAAGTAAAAAAAATGGGTGGCTGGAGTCTTTGGCAATTTTTTTGGGGCCTTCCTTTGATACTGCCTGGTATAGAGGTCCTGGATGGCATGAAGCTTGGCCCCAGTGATGTACTGGACCGTACGTATTACCCTCTGTAACGCATTGCGGTCAGAGGCCGAGCAGTTGCAATACCAGGCGGTGATGCAACCAGTCACGATACTCTCGATGGTGCAGCTGTAGAACTTTTTAAAGATCTGAGCACCCATGACAAATCTTTTTAGTCACCTGAGGGGAATAAGCGTTGTCATGCCCTCTTCATGACTGTCTTGGTGTGTTTGGACCATGATAGTTTGATGGTGATGTGAACACCAATGAACTTGAAGCTCTCAACCTTCGCCACTACAGCCCTGTCGATGAGAATCGGAGCGTGCTCGGCCCTCCTTTTCCTGTAGTCCACGATCATCTCCTTTGTCTTGATCACCTTGAAGGAGAGGTTGTTGTCCTGGCATCGTGGTTGTTCTGTGTTTAATATAGGCCTCTCATCATTCCGCCTGCTCCCCCTTACCACCAGGACCGTCTGTGCGGGCCAGGGGGGCCCACCAGTTACTGTCAGCAAACCACTTTATTCTATATGTTTACTGTTTTGTGTTTGTGAACATACAGATAACTGCCAAAATAAAGGAAACACCAACAGAAAGTGTCTTAATAGGGCTTATGTCTGGAACTCTTTCGGAGGGATGCGACACCATTCTTCCACAAGAAATTCAATAATTTGGTGTTTTGGTGGTGGAAAATGCTGTCTTAGGCGCCACTCCAGAATCTCCCATAATTGTTAATTTGGGTTGAGATCTGGTGACTGAGACGGCCACGGCATCGTTTTCATGCTCATCAAACCATTCAGTGACCATTCTTTCCATGTTGATGGGGGTATTGTCATCCTATGGGGGTATAGCCATGGTAGCCAAAATAATTGCCTGCCCAGTGGATAATTGTCACGGTATTCGTCGTCGTCGGATAAGGAATCATCGGACCAAATTGCAGCGTGGTAAGTGTTCATGCTTTCTTTATTAAAACTGAACACTATAACAAACATAACAAAGAGAATAACCGAAACAGTTCTGTAAGGTGCAAACACTAAACAGAAATTAACTACCCACAAAACCCATGTGGGAAAAAGCTACCTAAGTATGGTTCCCAATCAGAGACAACGATAGACAGCTGTCCCTGATTGAGAACCATACCCGGCCGAAACAAAGAAATACAAAAACATAGAAAAAATAACATAGAATGCCCATCCAAATCACACCCTGATCAAACCAAAATAGAGACATAAAAAGCTCTAAGGTCAGGGCGTGACAATAATGGTGCCGGGGGCGTGGCTGCTGTTTTACGGGCTCCAAACCAACTGTGCTATTTTGTGTGTTTTTGTAAGTTTGTAACTTATTTTGTACATAATGTTCCTAGTACCGTCTCTTATGACCGAATATCAGAACAGAACTAAGAACAGATACAACCCTTGGTTCACTCCAGACTTGACTGCCCTTGACCAGCACAAAAACATCCTGTGGCATAGCATTAGCATCAAATAGCCCCCACGATTGTCACGATCGTCGTAAAGGGGAGACCAAAGCGCAGCGTGGTGTGAACTCCTGCCGCATGCCGCAAAACCTAAACCTATAGGGGAGGGTCTGGGTGGGCATCTGGCCGCGGTTGCGGCTCTGGCGCGGGACGTGGACCCCACTCCACCATAGTCATTTCCCTCTTCAAGGGCCTCTTTAGAGTGGCGAACCTCGCCTCCGACCTTGGGTCGAAGTCCCTAATTAAAGGCCCCACTGGACTGAGGAGCGCCTCTGGACTGAGGGGCAGCTCCAGACTGAGGGGCAGCTCCGGACTGAGGGGCAGCTCCGGACTGAGGGGCAGCTCCGGACTGAGGGGCAGTTCCGGACTGAGGGGCCGCTCCGGACTAAGGGGCGGCTCCTGGCTGGCTGATGGCTCTGGCGGCTACTGGCTGGCTGACGGCTCTGGTGGCTCCTGGCTGGCTGACGGCTCTGGCGGCTCCTGGCTGGCTGACGGCTCTGGCGGCTTCTGGCTGGCTGGCGGTTCCAGGCTGTTTGGCGGCTCCTGGCTGGCTGGCGGCTCTGGCGGCTCCTGGCTGGCTGGCTGCTCCTGGCTGGCTGGCGGCTCTGGCGGCTCCTGCCTGGCTGGCGGCTCCTGGCTGGCTGGCGGCTCTGGCGGCTCCTGGCTGACTGGTGGCTCTGGCGGCTCCTGGCTGGCTGATGGCTCTGGGGGCTCAGGACAGACGGGAGACTCTGGCTGCTCAGGACAGACGGGAGACTCTGGCGGCTCAGGACAGACGGGAGACTCTGGTGGCGTTGGACAGGCGGGAGCACCTGTAGGGACGAGACGGAGAGACAGCCTGGTGTGGGGGGGTGGCACCTGATAGACCGGACCGTGAAGGTGCACTGGAGATCTTGAGCACTGACCCTGCCCAACCTTACCTGGTTGAATGCTCCCCGTAGCCAGGCCAGTGCGGCGAGGTGGAATAGTCCGCACTGGGCTGTGCTGGCGAACCGGGGGACACCATGCGTAAGGCTGGTGCCATGTATGCCGGCCCGAGGAGAATGCACTGGAGACCAGATGCGTAGAGCCGGCTTCATGGCACCTGGCTCGATGCCCACTCTAGCCCGGCCGATACGAGAAGCTGGAATGTACTGAACCAGGCTATGCACACGCACCGGAGACACAGTGTGCTCCACCGCATAACACGGTGCCTGCCCGGTTCCTCTCTCTCTCCGGTAAGCACGGGAAGTTGCCGCAGTTCTCCTACCTGGCTTCGCCACACTCCCTGTGTGCCTCCCTCCAATAAATGTTTGGGGCTGCCTCTCGGGCTTTCAGCCACGCTGCCGTGCTGCCTCCTCATACCGGCGCCTCTCTGCTTTCGCTGCCTCCAGCTCTGCTTTGGGGTGGCGATATTCCCCTGGCTGTGCCCAGGGTCCTTCGCCGTCCAGAATCTCCTCCCAAGTCCATGAGTCCTGCGTCCTTTGCTGCTGCTGCTGCTTGCCGTTACTACGCTGCTTGGTCCATTGTTGGTGGGTTATTCTGTTACGATCGTCGTAAAGGGGAGAACAAAGCGCGGTGTGAATGCATGATTTAATGATTGACGAAAAACACGAAGTACACTGGACAAACTATACAAAATAATAAGATGAACGTGACTGCTAATGAAACACTATGCTAACATGCAACATAACATAGACAATAACCCACAAACCACAATACAAAACAGGCTACCTAAATATGGTTCCCAATCAGAGACAACGACAAACACCTGCCACTGATTGAGAACCATATCAGGCCAAAACACATAGAAACAGACTAACTAGACATGCAACAGAATGCTCACTCACATCACACCCTGACCAAACAAAACATAGAAACAAACAACGCAAATAATGGTCAGAGTGTGACAACGATATGCAACTTTTCAGGGAACTTAGGAACCAATATACACAGTCAGTTAGGAAAGCAAAGGCTAGCTTTTTCAAACAGAAATTTGCATCCTGTACCACAAATTCCAAAACATTTTTGGACACTAAAGTCCATGGAGAATAAGAGAACCTCCTCCCAGCTGCCCACTGCACTGAGGCTAGGAAACACTGTCACCACCGATAAATCCACGATATTCGAGAATTTCAAAAAGCATTTTTCTACAGCTGGCCATGCTTTCCACCTTGCTACCCCTACCCCTGCCAACAGCTCTGCACCCCCCACAGCATCTTACCCAAGCCCCCCCTTCTCCTTCACCCAAATCCAGATAGCTGATGTCTGAAAGAGCTGAAAATCTGGACCACTATAAATCAGCTGGGTTAACAATCTGGACCCTCTCTTTCTAAAAATTATCTGCCGCAATTGTTTCAACCCCTATTACTAGCCTGTTCAACCTCTCTTTCGTATCGTCTGAGATCCCTAAAGATTGGAAAGCTTCCGCGGTCATCCCCATCTTCAAAGGGGGAGACACCCAAACTGTTATTGACCTATACCCATCCTGCCCTGCCTTTCTAAAGTCTTCGAAAGCCAAGTTAACAAACAGATCACCGACCATTTCGAATCCCACCGTACCTTCTCCGCTATGCTATCTGGTTTCCGAGCTGGTCATGGGTGCACCTCAGCCACGCTCAAGGTCCTAAACGATATCAAAACCGCCATCGATAAAAGACCGTACTGTGAAGCCTTCTCCATCGACCTGGCTAAGTCGTTCGACTCTGTCAATCACCGCCCGCCCGACTAGCATCACTACTCTAGACGGTTCTGACTTAGAATATGTGGACACCTACAAATACCTAGGTGTCTGATTAGACTGTAAACTCTCCTTCCAGACTCACATTAAGCATCTCCAATCCAAAATTGAATCTAGAATCAGCTTCTTATTTCGCAACAAAGCATCCTTCACTCATGCTGGAAAACATACCCTCATAAAACTGACTGTCCTACTGATCCTTGACTTCGGTGATGTAATTGACAAAATAGCCTCCAACACTCTACTCAGCAAATTGGATGTAGTCTATCACGGTGCCATCCGTTTTGTCACCAAAGCCCCATATGCTACCCACCACTGCAACCTGTATGCTCTCGTTCGCTGGCCCTTGCTTCATATTTGTAGCCAAACCCACTGGGTCCAGGTCATCTATAAGTCTTTGCTAGGTAAAGCACCGCCTTATCTCAGCTCACTGGTCACCATAGCAACACCCACCCGTAGCACGCGCTCCAGCAGGTATATTTCACTGGTCATACCCAAAGCCAACTCCTCCTTTGGCCACCTTTCCTTCCAGTTCTCTGTTGCCAATGACTGAAACGAATTGCAAAAATCACTGAAGCTGGAGACTTATATCTCCCTCACTAACTTTAAGCATTAGCTGTCAGAGCAGCTTACTGCACCTGTACACAGCCCATCTGTAAATAGCCCACCAAACTACCTCATCCCCATATTGTTATTTATTTTTGCTCTTTTGCATCCCAGTATTCTATACTTGCACATCTATCACTCCAGTGTTTAATTTCTAAATTGTAATTATTTCGCCACTATGGCCGATTTATTGCCTTACCTCCCTAATCTTACTACATTTGCACACACTGTATATAGATTTTATATTGTGTTATTGACTGTACGTTTGCTTATCCCATGTGTAACTCTGTGTTGTTTTTGTCGCACTGCTTTGATTTATCTTGGCCAGGTCGCAGTTGTAAATGAGAACTTGTTCTCAAATGGCCTACCTGGTTAAATAAAGGTGAAATCATATTTTTTTAAGCAGCGATTATTCACCTGGAACTGGACGAAGATTTTTTCTTAAATTTTTTCTTTAACGCAATGGATATACTTTTTTGAGACCAGGCCCAAATCCCCTTCATTTGCGTGAAGAAAAAACGGCGGGCGAAGATCAGGGCGCCTTGTTAGAATTTGTCCGCCTCTACCATCCGTTATATTGGCCAACATGCAATAGCTGGAGAATAAACTGGATTAGCTCCGTTCGAGACTATCCTACCAAATTGACTGTAATTTCTTATGTTTCACTGAGTCGTGGCTGTACGATGACACAGATAATATGCAGTTGGCTAGGTTTTCCGTGCATCAGCAGGACAGAACAGCTATGTCCAGCAAGATGAGGGGTGGGGGTGTTTGTCTATTTGTCAATAACAGCTGGTGAGCGATGCCAAATATTACAGAAGTCTCAAGGTATTGCTCACCTGAGGTAGAGTACTTCATGAGCTGTAGACCACACTATCTACCAAGAGTTTTCTTCTATATTATTCTTAGCCGTCTATTTACCACCACAAACCGATGCTGGCTCAAAGACTGCACTCAACTAGCTGTATAAGGCCATAAGCAAACAAGAAAATGCTCATCCAGAAGCTGTGCTCCTAATCGCCAGGGACTTTTAATGCAGGCAAACTTAATTCGGTTTTACCTAACTTCAACCAGCATGTCACATGTGCAACTAGAAGGAAAAAAACTAGGCCACCTTTACTCCACGCACAGAGACGCATACAAAGCTCTCCCTCACCCTCCAAATCTGACCATAATTCTATCCTCCTGACTCCTGCTTACAGGCAAAACCTAAATCAGTACCTCAAAACCTCGCTCAGTACGGATGTGGTCAGATGACGCGGATGCTACAGGACTGTTTTGCTAGCCCAAACTAGAATTTGGCATTGAGGAGTATCCCGCCACAGTCACCGGCTTCATCAATAAGTGCATCGACGACGTCTTCCTGACCATATGTACATATCCCAACCACAAGCTGTGGATTACAGGTAACATCTGCATCGAGCTAAAGGCTAGAGCTACCGCTTTCAAGGAGCGGGACACTGATCCGGATCCTTATAAGAAATCCTGCTATACCCTCCGATGAACCATCAAACAGGCAAAGCGGCTATGACACTCGTTGGATGTGGCAGGGCTTGCAAACTATCAAGGACTACAAAGGGAAACTCAGCCACTAGCTGCCCCATGACGTGAGCCTACAAGACAGGCTAAATGCCTTTTATGCTGGCTTTGAAGCAAGCAACACTGAATCATGCACGAGAGCATTAGCTGTTCTGGACGACTGTGTGATCACGCTCTCCATAGACGATGTGAGCAAGGTCTTTAAATAGGTCAACATTCACAAGGGCGCGGGGCCAGACGGATTACCAGGATTTGTACTCGGAGCATGCACGGACCATCTCAATCGCACTCCACACCTCCCTTTCCCACCTGGACAAAAGGAACACCTATGTTAGAATTCTGTTCATTGACTAGAGCTCAGCGTTCAACACCATAGTGCCCACAAAGCTTATCATTAAGCTAAGGACCCTAGGACCAAACACCTCCCTCTGCAACTGGATCCTGGAATTCCTGATGGGCCACCCCCACGTGGTAAGGTGTAGGCAACAACACACCTGCCATGCTGATCCTCAACATGGGGGTGCGTGCTTAGTCCCCTCCTGTACTCCCTGTTCACCCACGACTGTGTGGCCAAGCACGACTCCAACACCATCATTAAGTTTGCTGACAACACAATGGTGTTAGGCCTGATCACCGACAACAATGAGACCGCCTATAGGGAGGAGGTCAGAGACCTGGCAGCGTGGTGCCAGGACAACAACCTCTCCCTCAACGTGAGCAAGACAAAGGAGATGATTGTGGACTACAGGAAAAGGAGTGCCAAACACACCCCCATTCACATTGACAGGGCTGTAGTGGAGCGGTGGAGAGTTTCAAGTTCTTTGGAGTCCATATCACCAACAAACTACCATGGACCAAACATACCAAGAAAGTTGTGAAGTGGGCACGAGAATGCCTTTTCCCCCTCAGGAGACTGTAAAGATTAGGCATGGGTCCCCAGATGTTCAAAAATTTCTCCAGCTGCACCATCGAGAGCATCCTGACCGGTTGCATCACCAACTGGTATTGCTCGGCATCCGACCGTAAGGCGCTACAGAGGGTAGTGCGTACAGCCCAGTACATCACTGGGGCCAAGCTTCCTGCCATCCAGCACCTATATACCAAGCAGTGTCAGAGGAAGGCCCTAAAAATTGGCAATGACTCCAGTTACCCAAGTCAGACTGTTCTCTCTGCTACCGCACAGCAAGCGGTAATGTAGCGCCAAGTCTAGGTCCAAAAGGATCCTTAACATTTTCGACCCCCAAGCCATAAGACTGCTGAACAATTCATCAAGTGGCCACCTAGACTATTTACGTTGACCCCCCCCCCCCTCCCCCTCCTCTCCTTTGTTTTTACACTGCTGCTACTCGCTGTGTATTATCTATGCATAGTCACTTTACCCCTACATACATGTACCAATTACCTCGCCTAATCTAAACCCTGCACATTGACTCGGTGCTGGTACCCCCTGTCCATAGCCTTGTTATTTTATTGTGTTACTTTGATTTCATTTTTTACTTTAGTTTATTTAGTAAATATTTTCCTAACTCCATTTCTTGAACTGCATTGTTGGTTAAGGGCTTGTAAGTAAGCATTTCATGGTAAGGCCTATCTATCTATACCTGTTGAATTCGGCGCATGTGACAAATACAATTTGATTTCATTTGTCTTCTTGTTACTCATTTATTGAGGCACCACAAGGCATGCACTCATCCCCACATGCTCTGCTGGATATACACTGCAGCAAAACAAAGACAACTAATCCCCCAAAAATAATTGTATTCAGAAAATAAACATTTCCATTGGTCATATTTTTTGAACACCTGTTGTATTCGGCGCATGTGACAAATAAAAATGGATTTGAATGGATGTTAATTGCCTAATTAACTCCAGAACCACACCTTTGTGGGAGTACCTGCTTTCAATATACTTTGTATCCCTCATTTACTCAAGTGTTTCCATTGTTTTGGTAGTTACTATATTGTAGGTAATTGCCTTGTCGAGTCGTGCCTTGTCTTCTAAATGCTATATTCGCAACTGCATGAATATTCAGTTCTCCATTTCCCAACAGTATGTCATAACACTGACTGTCAAGAACACCTGTGACCAAACTCTGATCTCTGGACGTTTGGTCCTCAACTCTAACCCAATGTCTTTCCTATTGGTATCTGAACAAATCCAGTAAAATTGGATTATTCTCTGCTGTTAATCTTATTTATTTCACCTTTATTTAACCAGGTAGGCTAGTTGAGAACAAGTTCTCATTTGCAACTGCGACCTGGCCAAGTTGTCAGTTTGCCTAAATTATTCAACGTCTAAATGTTTTGGAAGTTGGTGCGTGTTGAACAAGTTTGATGTTTGTTCCAATTCATTGCAGTCAATTTCTGTATTCCTTTTAATGGTCCTCTGGTTACTAGCTTACTAATAATCGTGAATAGACTTACATGAGGTTCTCAGTCTGTTCCAAAGCTCAACTGTGCCCTCTATCAGTGGAACACCATATTACAGCCATTTCCCAGCCAGTCCTCTCAGTAGCATGGTAAAGTGAAGAAGTGCTATACGGTTTGAAGTGGCAGATTACATTTGAATAAACTTTTTTTTTCACAAGACCTGCTCAAGCTGAGAACTTTGATTCAGGCATTTTCTGAATTGGACTCTATTTATCTTTCCCCAAAACAATTTACACCAAATGACTGAAGTGGATATGTAATCAAGCATTGAGGTGAATACATTGTCTTTACGTACACAAAGCCCATTATAATAACTAGTATGGCCACCTACTGGCTTCAACGTATCCTGCAGTCAGACCCAGAGAACAGCACAATATGTTAAAACTTTATTCAACAGATACACATATGATGACAGTGACACTGTCTCTTTAAGAGGCATGCAGGAATGCAGTGGTTTTGCCCAGGCGTTTGGGGCACTGCCCTTATAATTGCACACAAACACAACCTCTCTCTCTCACTCTCAATTCAAAGCGATTTATTGCCATTGGAAACACATGTTTACATTGCCAAAGCAAGTGAAATAGATAATAAACAAAAGTGAAATAAACAGTAAACAACACACTTAAAAGTATCAAAGGAATAGACAATTTAAATCTTATAGTATGGCTATGTACAGTGTTCTAACAATGTGCAAATAGTTGAAGTACAAAAGGGAAAACAAATCAACATAAATATGAGTTTTATTTACAATGGTGTTTGTTCTTCAATGGTTGCCCTTTTCTTGTGGTAACAGGTCACAAATCTTGCTGCTGTGATGGCACACTGTGGTACTTCGCCTAATGGATATGGCAGTTGATGAAAATGTGATTTTATTTTTTTGTATTTGTGGGTCTGTGTAATTTGAGGGAAATATGTGTCTCTAATATGGTCATACATTTGGCAGGAGGTTAGGAATTGTAGCTCGGTTTCCACATTATTTTGTGGACAGTGGGCACATAGCCTTTCTTCTCTTGAGAGTCTGGCTTTCCCACGGCGGCCTCTCTCAATAGCAAGGCTATACTCACTGAGTCTGTACATAGTCAAAGCTTTCCTTAATTTTGGGTCACAGTTATCAGGTATTCTGCCACTGTGTACTCTCTGTTTAGGATTAAATATCATTCCAGTTTGCTCTGTTTTTTGGTTGAACCTTTTACTGAAGTGGGCTAAATCAGGGTCAACTTTGAGTTTGCATCCCAATATTACACTTTATATACATTACAGAAGAATGAAATATTCTCTGTTTAGGGCCATATAGCATTCCAGTTTGCTTTGTTCTTTGGTTGGTTCTTTCCAGTGTGTCAAATAACTATCTTTTTGTTTTCTCATGATTTGGTTGGGTCTAATTCTGTTGCTGTCCTGGGGCTCTGTGAGGTATGTTTGTGTTTGTGATCAGAGCCCTAGGACCATCTTGCTGAAGGGACTCTACTCTAGGTCTGTCTCTCCCTATGTGATGCCTTTGTCTTATCTCTCAGATCGTTCACAGCTTTGTGGAAGTTACCTGTGGTGCTGATGTTTTGGCTGAGGGAGGTATAGTTTTTGTGTGCTCTAAGGCAATGATGTCTAGATAAAATTTGTATTTCTCGCTCTCTCCTCTTTGAAGTTTTTGAGCCCTGTCCTCTGGAAGGATGTGTGTTGTTGTTGCGGCTGATTTTCATTTCACTCAGCGTTTTGGAAAAACAATGCTTGGCATCAGTAAACTGCACTGTCTGTTTCCCCGTTCACACTTTTTTTTTGAGAGAGAGAGAGAGAGAGAGAGAGAGAGAGAGAGAGAGAGAGAGAGAGTCTTCTAAAGATGTCAAATAAGAATAGAATACAGTGACTTATGTTGAAGTTGATTAAAATACCTCATTTCAGCACTTGACTTGTTTTTGTTGTAGAATACATCTCTAAAGAATATGGCAATCGCTACGTTGTGAACTCTCAAACAGAAGACGTGTCTGTGTTTTGGGGTATAATAAGTGAAAGTATATAGGCCTCGTAGCTAAGGAAATAGTCATGTATTATCAAGTCTCCTGAAGATCTGCCAATGGAACTAAACATATTGTTCATATATATAAATGCATGTCTTAGGACATGCTTCTTCTCTTCAACATGCCTTGTAAGATGTTTAAGACACAGAGCTAGGTAAGTTGCTCTATCTTGGACCAGAGAGCCCTCTAGTGGTCTGAGGTTGAATGACTCTTAAAGGAAGGGGATCAATAGTGGGTTCCTTTATTAGATCCAGATTTGACTGTCTGAAGGCACAGATGAATGATTTTTGTAGTCTGGTGAACAGCCCACATCGAGAGAGTTCAGGCTGTCAGACATGTCTGGGGGGGACAGGGGCCTCAAAGTAAATGCCTGAGAATGTATGGCACGGTAAACCTGAGAGCCCTACTGCCTTCAGCCGCCTTCCAGGGAACAACACAAGTCTTATGGAGCAAAGCAGCTAGATCAAAATTAGAGGTGACAGCATATTCATTTCATTCTGTGTTTTTCTTTAAGGGCTTTTTAAATGCTGTTGAATGATGAGCGGTCAGTAGATTTATAGTCCAGGGATGATTTAGGCTTTCTAAATGGCATTACTCTCTACTGCTCGCTCCGTCCTTTTTTTTCATGGAGTATAGGCATTTTTTAAGGCTTTATTCCATCCCCATGTAGTTTATACAAGGATGAATCCCCTTGTGTTTTACTATTTTGAGTATTTGTGTAAAGTGAACAGCACCTTGGTTCCCATGTGCAGTAAGGAAGAATGGCAGCCTTCTTTACACTTTTGTACTCACACAGAGAAACGTAAACACACAGGGTAAGTACTATTTGATTACAAGTGGGATACACGTTTAAGGTGTGGTGAGACAATGGTAAGGCATGTAATCAACACACACACCCTTTCAGTGATTTTCATGAAAAGCATACCAGAACATATTGTGTATAATGAGAGCTTGTATTTGCTGTCTGAAAGATAACCCTCTGGGCAGCAGCCAGCGAGGCCTTCATATAAAGGACTTCTCATTTCTCCATGAGGTCAAAGAGGGTGTATTATTGATACTCTCAGAGCGTGATGAGTGGCAACACATCAGGGATGCCATTACCTTCAGAAATGTTTGCCTCATGAAAGGACTGCAGCGCTTTAATTTAATACTTCCCCCCGCAAATTATTATGACACACGCGAGTGTGTCTCTGATTACACAGGGTGGGATTGATGGGGGCATTTTCCTCTCATCGTCTATGAATTTATATTGCATACCATGAATCTGGAGCATTGTTCTTCTACACATTCATCTGCAACAGTCCTTTATGAAAAGAGGATTGGTGAGACTTATATAGGCATTATAGTCTTCTCTACTCATAGTCTATAGCCCCCCCTCTACCCACTCCCTCCTTACCCCCCTCCTAGGACCAGAACTCTCTTCCCCAGAAGTCACGGTTTTAAAGTTTGGGTCTTTGGGTTTAACTACACTGCATCTGGGCTTGACGGGGGCTAGCGTGAAAAGATGTCAAATTCCGCCCTGCCTTGCTGTGCCTGGTGCCACGCTCCAATTTTCTCTGCCCCTGAGGAGTTAGCTCCCATTGCAGCCCTGGTTCTATCTCAATATCCAGATTATCTCTCCTGGTAGCTCCTCCAACTAAATAAATAACGAATTACAGTTCAGAGTCAGTAAGGGGCTTAATTTACTCCAGTCGATGTAATCAGAGATGTCTGTACGGCGTTGCTGCCACAAAGTCCGAAATACAACTGTTTTGGTGGAATCCCAGGAGAGGGTGTGGAACTCTGGAACAACCCATGATGTTAACACCAGTCAGAGGGCCTGCCAGTGGAATGGAGATGTGGCACAGACCGGCATGCATACATGTTTTTTTATAGAGCAAGACAGAGAGAATGGCTAGAGCCAAGAGATACAAAGAGAAAGCTAAAGTCTAGCTACTGTAACAATTACAAATATGCAGATCATGTAGCTGTAACACCAAAACTAGCTTACAAGTGAAAATCTAATCAATGGTACCTGTGAGGTTTTTTTATATATATTTTTTTACTTTCTGACGTTAGATTGGAAGGCAGATTGGATGGCATCTCTCTGATTCAGAATCAGATGAGCATACCTATAGGTCTTCTTTTTTGAGAACCATTGTTTTTACTGTGTCACATAGGCAATGCAATCAATCCAAAACAACACAAATGTTCCCCCTTCTTTCACAACCCCATCCCAAAAAATACCCCTTACGGCCCCACCCAATCCCCAACCTCGGTCAACACATGAACTCAGCAAAAAACTAAATGTCCCTATTTCAGGACCCTGTCTTTCAAAGATTATTCGTAAAAATCCAAATAACTTCATGATTTTCATTGTAAAGGGTTTAAACACTGTTTCACATGCTCGTTCAATGAACCATAAACAATGTACATGCACCTGTGGAACGGTCGTTAAGACACTAACAGCTTACAGACGGTAGGCAATTCAGGTTACAGTTATGAAAAATTTGAACACTAAAGAGGCCTTTCTACTGACTCTGAAAAACACCATAAGAAAGATGCCCGGGGTCCCTGCTCATCTGCATGAACGTGCCTTAGGTATGCTGCAAGGAGGCATGAGGACTGCAGATGTGGCCAGGGCAATAAATTTCCATGTCCGTACTGTGAGACGTCTAAGACAGCACTACAGGAAGACAGGACGGACAGCTGATCGTCCTCGCAGACCACGTGTAACAAGACCTGCACAGGATTGGTACATCCGGACATCACACCTGCAGGATAATTACAGGATGGCAACAACAACTGCTCTAATTACACCAGGAACACACAATCCCTTCATCAGTGCTCAGACTGTCCGCAATAGTCTGAGAAAGGCTGGACTGAGGGCTTATAGGCCTGTTGTAAGGCAGGTCCCTACCAAACCCACCGTCGCTGGATCAGACAGGATTGGCAAAAGGTGCTCTTCACTGACGAGTAGCGGTTTTGTCTCACCAGGGGTGATGGTCGGATTTGTGTTTATTGTCGAAGGAATGAGCGTTACACCGAGGCCTGTGCTCTGGAGTGGCATCGATTTGGAAGTGGAGGGTCTGTCATGGTCTGGCGCAGTGTGTCACAGCATCATCGGACTGAGCTTGTTGTCATTGCAGGCAATCTCAACGCTGTGCATTACAGGGAAGACATCCTCCTCCCTCATGTGGTACCCTTCCTGCAGGCTCATCCTAACATGACCCTTCTGCATGACAATGCCACCAGCCATACTGCTCGTTCTGTGCGTGATTTCCTGCAAGACAGGAATGTCAGTGTTCTGCCATGGCCAGCGAAGAGCCCAGATCTCAATCCCATTGAGCACGTCTGGGACCTGTTGGATCGGAGGGCAAGGGCTAGGGCCATTCCCCCCAGAAATGTCCGGGAACTTGCAGATGCTTTGGTGGAAGAGGGGGGTAACATCTCACAGCAAGAACTGGCAAATCTGGTGCAGTCCATGAGGAGGAGATGCACTACAGTACTTAATGCAGCTGGTGGCCACACCAGATACTGACTGTTACTTTTGATTTTGACCACCCCCCCTATATTCAGGGACACATTATTCCATTTCTGTTAGTCACATGTATGTGGAACTTGTTCAGTTTATGTCTCAGTTGTTTGAATCTTATGTTCATCCAAATATTCACACATGTTAAGTTTGCTGAAAATAAACTCAATTGACAGTGAGAGGACGTTTCTTTTTTTGCTGAGTTTAATATAGAAAACACACAGAAGAAAATGAATTAAAAAAAATAACAAATCAACACGACAATTAAATAGAAAGTACACACAGTAAGATGTATGACCAGTATAACAACATCAATAAAGCATTTTTATCCCGCACCTGCACCATCTCAAGGAATTCAGAGATTTCTGAAGCAGAAACTTTCCACGTTTCCAGAGTAGTATGTTTGGTTTTGTGCACGCGGGCAGTGGATAACTCCAACATAACCACGTCCTGAAAGTTTACAAACCATTTCCTTATATGAAGGTCATGTGGTGGCAACCAGCACTGAACAACAGGTCTTTTGACAGCAATCAACCCTTAGCCAGGCAAACTTTCCATTGTTTCTCATTCAGATACATACTTGAAACTACATCTCCAGCACCACCCTAACATCAACATACAGTGAGTATAACAAACATAAGAAACACCTTCCTAATATTGAGTTGCAGGCTCAATTCTTCAGGCCATGGACTCTACAAGGTGTCGAAAGCGTTCCACAGGGAAGCTTGCTCATGTTGACTCCAATGCTTCCCACCGTTGTATCAAGTTGGCTAGTTGTCATTTGGATGGTGGACAATTCTTGATACACACAGGAAACTGTTGAGTATGAAAAACACAGCAGCATTACATTTCTGGACAAAAGACGGTGCACCTGGCACCTACTACCATACCCATTCAAAGGCACTTAAATATTTTGTTTTGCCCATTCACCTTCTGAATGCCACACATACGCAATCCATGTCTCAATATTCTCAAGGCTTAAAAATCCTTATTTTACCTGTCTCCTCCCTTTCATCTACACGGATTGAAGTGAATTTAACAAGTGACATCAATAAGGGATCATCGCTTTCACCTGGATTCACCTGGTCAGTCTATGTCATGGAAGAGCAGGTGTTTTTGTATACTCAGTGTATGTGAAAATGGCACGTTTCTATGTTTTGCAGTAAAAAAAAGATAGAAGATAAGTGTTTCCAGTGACATCATCAACCAATTAGTAGGCAATTAGTAGGCAATGCCTACTAGTAACTGGTTAAAATCACATGAATCACACTGATGATGTCATTGGAAACACTTATCTTCCTCTATATTTTTTACTACAAAACATAGAAACGCACAATTTTCACATACAGTATGTTGATGTTAGGGTGGTGCTGGACATGATGAATATGAAGTTGAAAATGTTTGAATTGTCCTTTAAAGTAACAAAGGAATTTGTTCAAGGGTTTCTAATCCCAGAGGTGCAATGTTGCAAGATTTCGGGGAACGCTTGTGAAACAGACCCAAGCCTGGGTTTGGGGTTGAGAAGTCAATGAGAGAAGTGAAAAATGATTTCTTAGTTGTACATTTTCTCTCTATCTAAAGGCAGAAACTAGATACAAGCCAGTGTCTTAAGTAGTCGAGCATGTTATTACTCCAACCTTGTGAAAGAGACAAACTGACACGTTTAGATTTTAGTCAAAAACAACTTTATATTGAAGTAGTGCTTTTGATTTGACGGCCTGCCTATGCGCAGTCAGGCACGAAACGACCATTACACCCGACGACGTGTTTCTATGCATGAGCTTAGCTAGCCAACTTTGCCATTACGTTGACCAGAAGTGTGACCTGGGATTTCTATTGGAGAAGCAGTTTTAGCCTATCTTCATACTGTACTGTCTTTGGTCACAATTTTATCAATCATATCAGAGAGAATAGATGACCTTTTCCTCCAAAACTCATAAACCTCAGGACCATCCCAAATCATATGTGCCAAGTGTCCTATTGAGGCAATAGGTCACAATTTGAGTTTGGAGCCTGTTTTGCATTCAATCTTACCAGTGGTGTCCATTGCAACCTATGACAGAGCTTAAAATAAATAATTTGATGATTTGAGTTCTTTGATAAGTGAAATATATTCTTCCAGACATTCTCTCAATCAATAGTGTCATGTTGTGTCTTGTCTCTGTCCTTTCCCTTCACCCTGTCTCCCTCTGCTGGTCGTTGTTAGGTTACCTTTTCTCCCCCGCTTTCTCCCAGCTGTTCCTTGTCTCCTCTAACTACCCATTCACCCCGTTTCCCACCTGTTCCCTTTTTTCCCTCTGATTAGGTCCCTATATCTCTCTCTGTTTCTGTTCCTGTCCTTGTCGGATTCTTGTTTGTGTTTCATGCCTGAGCCAGACTATCGTCATGTTTGCTGTAACCTTGTCCTGTCCTGTCGGAATCTGCCGGTCTATCTGAGCCTACCTATGTTTGGTTATTAAAGAAGCTCTGTTTAGGTTAGTTCGCTTTTGGGTCCTCATTCACTCACCATAACAGAAGAATCCGACCAAGAATGGACCCAGCGACTTCGGATCCTCTCCACTCAGCCGTCGGGATCCAGGGAGCGATGCTAGGCAGACACGAGCAGGAAGTGTCTGCTGCTCGACATGCCGTTGAGACCCTGGCCACCCAAGTCTCCAACCTCACAGAACAGGTTCACCATCTCCGCCTCGATCCACCGGCCACTTCCAGGGCTTTCGAATCTCCGGAGCCCAGAATCAATAACCCGCCGTGTTACTCTGGGGAGCCCACTGAATGCCGCTCGTTCCTCACCCAGTGTGATATTGTGTTTTCTCTCCAGCCCAACACTTACTCCAGGAGCACTGCTCGTGTCGCCTACGTCATATCTCTCCTTATTGGACGGGCTCGTGAGTGGGGCACGGCAATCTGGGAGGCAAGGGCTGAGTGTACTAACCAGTATCAGGACTTTAAGGAGGAGATGATACGAGTTTTTGATCGATCTGTTTTTGGGGAGGAGGCTTCCAGGGCCCTGTCTTCCCTATGTCAAGGTAATCGATCCATAACAGACTACTCTATTGAGTTTCGCACTCTTGCTGCCTCCAGTGGCTGGAACGAGCCGGCTTTGCTCGCTCGTTTTCTGGAGGGTCTCCGCGCAGAGGTAAAGGATGAGATTCTCTCCCGGGAGGTCCCTTCCAGCGTGGATTCCCTGATTGAACTCGCTATTCGCATTGAGCGACGGGTTGATCTGCGTCACCGAGCTCGTGGAGAGGAGCTCGCGTTCTCCGTTGCCCCCCTCTCCGCATCACTACCATCTTCCTCTGCCGGCTCGGGAGCTGAGCCTATGCAGCGGGGAGGTATCCGCATCTCGACTAAGGAGAGGGAACGGAGAATCACCAACCGCCTCTGTCTCTATTGCGGTTCTGCTGGTCATTTTGTCACTTCATGTCCAGTAAAAGCCAGAGCTCATCAGTAAGCGGAGGGCTACTGGTGAGCGCTACTACTCCTGTCTCTCCTTCAAGATCCTGCACTACCTTGTCGGTCCATCTACGCTGGACCGGTTCGTCAGCTTCCTGCAGTGCCTTAATAGACTCTGGGGCGGAGGGCTGTTTTATGGACGAGACCTGGGCTCGGGAACATGACATTCCTCTCAGACAGTTAAGGGAGTCCACGGCCTTGTTCGCCCTGGATGGTAGTCCTCTCCCCAGGATTCAGCGTGAGACGCTACCTTTAACCCTCACTGTTTCTGGTAATCATAGCGAAACCATTTCTTTTTTGATTTTTCGTTCACCTTTTACACCTGTTGTTTTGGGCCATCCCTGGCTAGTTTGTCATAATCCTTCCATTAATTGGTCTAGTAATTCTATCCTCTCCTGGAACGTCTCTTGTCATGTGAAATGTTTAATGTCTGCTATCCCTCCTGTTTCCTCTGTCTCTTCTTCACAGGAGGAGCCTGGTGATTTGACAGGGGTGCCGGAGGAATATCACGATCTGCGCACGGTGTTCAGTCGGTCCAGGGCCACCTCTCTTCCTCCACACCGGTCGTATGATTGTAGTATTGATCTCCTTCCGGGAACCACTCCCCCCCGGGGTAGACTATACTCTCTGTCGGCTCCCGAACGTAAGGCTCTCGAGGATTATTTGTCTGTAGCTCTTGACGCCGGTACCATAGTCCCCTCCTCCTCTCCCGCCGGAGCGGGGTTTTTTTTTGTCAAGAAGAAGGACGGGTCTCTGCGCCCCTGCATAGATTATCGAGGGCTGAATGACATAACAGTTAAGAATCGTTATCCGCTTCCTCTTATGTCTTCAGCCTTCGAGATCCTGCAGGGAGCCAGGTTTTTCACTAAGTTGGACCTTCGTAACGCTTACCATCTCGTGCGCATCAGGGAGGGGGACGAGTGGAAGACGGCGTTTAACACTCCGTTAGGGCACTTTGAATACCGGGTTCTTCCTTTCGGCCTCGCTAACGCTCCAGCTGTCTTTCAGGCATTAGTCAATGATGTCCTGAGAGACATGCTGAACATCTTTGTTTTCGTTTACCTTGACGATATCCTGATTTTTTCACCGTCACTCCAGATTCATGTTCAGCACGTTCGACGTGTCCTCCAGCGCCTTTTAGAGAATTGTCTTTTTGTGAAGGCTGAGAAGTGCACTTTTCATGCCTCCTCCGTCACATTTCTCGGTTCTGTTATTTCCGCTGAAGGCATTAAGATGGATCCCGCTAAAGTCCAAGCTGTCATTGATTGGCCCGTCCCTAAGTCACGCGTCGAGCTGCAGCGCTTTCTCGGCTTCGCGAACTTCTATCGTCGTTTCATCCGTAATTTCGGTCAGGTGGCCGCTCCTCTCACAGCCCTTACTTCTGTCAAGACGTGCTTTAAGTGGTCCGTTTCCGCCCAGGGAGCTTTTGATCTCCTCAAGAATCGTTTTACATCCGCTCCTATCCTTGTTACACCTGACGTCTCTAGACAGTTCGTTGTCGAGGTTGACGCGTCAGAGGTGGGCGTGGGAGCCATTCTTTCTCAGCGCTCCCTCTCTGACGACAAGGTCCACCCATGCGCGTATTTTTCTCATCGCCTGTCGCCGTCGGAACGTAACTATGATGTGGGTAACCGCGAACTGCTCGCCATCCGGTTAGCCCTAGGCGAATGGCGACAGTGGTTGGAGGGGGCGACCGTTCCTTTTGTCGTTTGGACTGACCATAGGAACCTTGAGTACATCCGTTCTGCCAAACGACTTAATGCGCGTCAGGCGCGTTGGGCGCTGTTTTTCGCTCGTTTCGAGTTCGTGATTTCTTATCGTCCGGGCTCTAAGAACACCAAGCCTGATGCTTTGTCTCGTCTCTTCAGTTCTTCAGTAGCCTCCACTGACCCCGAGGGGATTCTCCCTGAGGGGCGTGTTGTCGGGTTGACTGTCTGGGGAATTGAGAGGCAGGTAAAACAAGCGCTCACTCACACTCCGTCGCCGCGCGCTTGTCCTAGGAACCTTCTTTTCGTTCCCGTTCCTACTCGTCTGGCCGTTCTTCAGTGGGCTCACTCTGCCAAGTTAGCCGGCCACCCTGGCGTTCGGGGTACGCTTGCTTCCATTCGCCAGCGTTTTTGGTGGCCCACCCGGGAGCATGACACGCGTCGTTTCGTGGCTGCTTGTTCGGTCTGCGCGCAGACTAAGTCCGGTAACTCTCCTCCTGCCGGCCGTCTCAGGCCGCTTCCTATCCCCTCTCGACCGTGGTCTCACATCGCCTTAGATTTTGTCACCGGACTGCCTTCGTCAGCGGGGAAGACTGTTATTCTTACGGTTGTCGATAGGTTCTCTAAGGCGGCTCATTTCATTCCCCTTGCTAAGCTTCCTTCTGCTAAAGAGACGGCACAAATCATCATCGAGAATGTTTTCAGAATTCATGGCCTTCCGTCAGACGTCGTTTCGGACAGAGGTCCGCAATTCACGTCTCAATTTTGGAGGGAGTTTTGCCGTTTGATTGGGGCTTCCGTCAGTCTCTCTTCCGGCTTTCACCCCCAGTCTAACGGTCAAGCAGAACGGGCCAATCAGACTATTGGTCGCATCTTACGCAGTCTTTCTTTTCGCAACCCTGCGTCTTGGTCAGAACAGCTCCCCTGGGCAGAATACGCCCACAACTCGCTTCCTTCGTCTGCGACCGGGCTATCTCCTTTTCAGAGTAGCCTCGGGTACCAGCCTCCGCTGTTCTCATCTCAGTTCGCCGAGTCCAGCGTCCCCTCCGCTCAGGCTTTTGTCCAACGTTGCGAGCGCACCTGGAAGAGGGTCAGGTCTGCACTTTGCCGTTATAGGGCGCAGACTGTGAGGGCTGCTAATAAGCGTAGAACTAAGAGTCCTAGATATTGTCGCGGTCAGAGAGTTTGGCTCTCCACTCAGAACCTTCCCCTTAAGACGGCTTCTCGCAAGTTGACCCCGCGGTTCATTGGTCCGTTCCGTATTTCTCGGGTCATTAATCCTGTCGCAGTTCGACTTCTTCTTCCGCGATACCTTCGTCGCGTCCACCCGGTCTTCCATGTCTCCTGTATTAAGCCCGTTCTTCGCGCCCCCGCTCGTCTTCCCCCCCCCCCCCCCCATCCTTGTCGAGGGCGCACCCATCTACAGGGTCCACAGGATTTTGGACATGCGTCCTCGGGGCCGTGGTCACCAGTACCTTGTCGATTGGGAGGGGTACGGTCCTGAGGAGAGGAGTTGGGTTCCCTCTCGGGACGTGCTGGACCGTGCGCTGATCGAGGATTTCCTCCGTTGCCGCCAGGTTTCCTCCTCGAGTGCGCCAGGAGGCGCTCGGTGAGTGGGGGGGTACTGTCATGTTGTGTCTTGTCTCTGTCCTTTCCCTTCACCCTGTCTCCCTCTGCTGGTCGTTGTTAGGTTACCTTTTCTCCCCCGCTTTCTCCCAGCTGTTCCTTGTCTCCTCTAACTACCCATTCACCCCGTTTCCCACCTGTTCCCTTTTTTCCCTCTGATTAGGTCCCTATATCTCTCTCTGTTTCTGTTCCTGTCCTTGTCGGATTCTTGTTTGTGTTTCATGCCTGAGCCAGACTATCGTCATGTTTGCTGTAACCTTGTCCTGTCCTGTCGGAATCTGCCGGTCTATCTGAGCCTACCTATGTTTGGTTATTAAAGAAGCTCTGTTTAGGTTAGTTCGCTTTTGGGTCCTCATTCACTCACCATAACAAATAGCCTCTTTATCAATAGCCAAATCCTTTACCCGTGTTTTAATCATTGAAATAGCTCACACAAAATGTCTGGATGGGAATGTAAAAATCCACTCTATCACAGGGTACCCATTGGTCTTCTAAAAAGGAAAATAAAGTTACCATATTAGCTATAAACTGTCCCGCTATAACAGTAGCATCTGTCATGAATGCCATTACTCATTTCTGGCATTAGGTTGACTTATATTGCAGATTTCAAAATGTCAAAGTTCCTCACCATTTTAACTGGAATTCCTATAGGTAGACTAGTCAGTCCACTGTTTTCTTTTCCTGGTGTCCTGCTAGGAGGCTCTTGGATGTGTATGCGTCACCAACTTTACAATGTTGAAGTCATGTGTATGTTTTGTGGGCTTTGTTTTTTAATGATCCCCCCCACCTGTATGGCTCCACACTTCAGTTATCTGTTACAAAATCAACAGATGCTCAACAGATTGTCTTAAAAGAAGGCTACTGGAATATGACTGTAGCCTGTCATGGAACAGAAGGAAACAGTATTGAGAAGTTGAGAACATTGTCAGTTAACGGATGTTAGAATTTCGGGTTATTGTTCTGTAGAAGCAAATCATGTAGCAACTGATGCTATTTTTAATAGGAACACCTTGACCACATCAGTGCACACCAGCCATGGTACTACAATAATCTACCAGCTTTGACCCATAGGCCTAGGCTACAACATGCATCCATTACAGAGTATTGATGCATGGGTTAGGCAAAGTGCCTATACCTAAGCCATATGTAGATAACTGAAAGCTTCTCAATTTCACTTTGGTTGTCCTGCGTTAAATGATGACCTTAATGAGGCTGTAAAATCCTATGCTTGGGCAACTTTTCTCCCTGTGAATTGCCCAACATCCTTTGAGGGACTCTTGGGTGGAGGATAAGGGCACTGTGTAGGAAATGAAGTTACTGAACTGAGTGGGGTCAACTGAACAGGAAAAACAAACTCACTGGAGACACGTGTCTCTGTTAGGAGGCCACGAAGCGCGGATCCTGCTATGGCTGCAATTATTCATGTGGGAATTATCACAAGAATATCTCCATTGTTGGAGACATTTCAAAGTAAAATAAGAGAAATTTAGATTTTTTTAAAGGTTTTACATTTAATTCAATCGGACTGTACTGTTGTAAACACGTAAAGGGAAATATAACTTATTCCATCAGACATTATGTTATCACTTTCTGTGTTTGAAAATAACACATTATGTTTAACAACAGAAAGGTTTCATATGGTTGATATCATTAAGATCTCATTTGTGGTTTCAAGGTTGGCATGATATTTCTTTTGATAAAGCATTTTGTTTAAGTTTTGTACAAAAGTTCACTCGATGTCCTGTTGTATTCATAACGTAAACATAGCCTACATGGACAGGTGTGTAGAAATGCCTATTTATTTGTCCTAAAAACACTTGGTGGCCTTCAATATCCCCCGAAAGGGCGGCGGAAGGACATTCGGCCCTATTATTTTTCCAATTTAAAAGTACCTCTCACTATTTGCCTTTTTTATGGTGCTGTTTCTATTTCCTATAAGATTGTCCTTATTTCATGGTTCATTTGACTTGCAACTCCGGCTCCCTCTCACACTAAACCCAAGGGGAGTTTTTTCACTCACTTCCCATTGGTTGCCGACTGGCGGCTCTCTCATCACAGTAACATTCCCATTCATACACCCCGCGCTCCATACACCTTCTCAAAATAACTTACTGTCATCCATGGTAACGACTTTGAATAGACGGGACAAATTATTTAAATTGGGGAATAATTAAACTGAAATAATAGACGACTGACAACATAACGACAGGTGAGTGAGGAAATTACATTTGTAAGATTGCGACCCGTAGGCTATTCTAACCAGCCACAAACCTCTGTGTATGCTGTGTGTTTGGTGACCATAAATCAATTCCACTGTTTTGTTACTAATTCTGGATTAATGTAGCCTGCCTTTTCATAAAACTATCTAATTTATCAAGATTCAATGCCAGTCTGGTTTCCATTTAGATTAAACAAATGTTTTGCAGGCTATCATCTGATAAAAAAAATACATTTAGTTTATTTTTCGTTTACAAGTCATGTTTGTTTTCGAAATGTGTTTTAGTTTGTCCTAATATAACTTGCTTTCGTGGTTGCTTGATGAGTGAAAACTGTGGTTAGAAAGAAGTGCAAAGATTAGGGGAAATCAGTTCGTTCTCGTGTATGATGGATAACAGCAAGCTCTCGTACAAGGTAATATGCTTAAAATGTAACACTAGAGGCTTCCAGTCCACGGGCTGTCTCAGAGGAAAGTCACTGCAGTTATTCAACAGTCCTCCTGAGCCGCGAGTCGGCTAATTGGCTACATATGCGGAATTCTATGCTCTTTTACCATTTAGAAATTGGATGCATTTGGGAAACTTTATGAGGCGAGCCTAAAGTTTGCCTACAGGAGCTGAAAATACGAAACATGTTGGTCCCCTACAATTATAAATCCTGCCACGATCATGAGCCTCTTGGAAATGTATCAGTGGCCGGTGCTGAGGCAGATATTCAATAACCAAAACATTTCAGCCAAACGTGAAAGGATTCTATAAAATATGTGAATGTGGGCCTATAAAATATCTGATCAGATACTAGTCAGTCCGTGTGTTTTACATGTATTTATTTGTTTAGAGATTGCTATAACATGAATTCTGGATGTGTAGTGGTCCATTTGTTTTCATCGTATTTCGAACATGTGATTATTTTTAACATAATGCCGCTGTGGATTTGGGGGCCCTGCACAATGCATTTTAGGCCTATAGTGACAATTTATACTTTACCTTTCGGTATTCCCCGTTTTCACAATGACAGTGAATGTCTCCTGTCAGTGGATGTGAGTCGAAATTAATGAGTCTTTGGCCGCAATCTTTGCACTGACAATAAAAAGTTCGTTTTCATTATCCACTCGTTCTGGAGACCAGTGTTTGTCTCAGTGTAATTTGCTTGATGTTAGGAATGTTAAATGCTGCATGTGCCAGCCTTCTTGATAATTGCACACTGAGGGAACCGCTAAAGACACCGTCCTCGAGCTGCCCTTTCACCCTAGACTTTGTAAACTGCACTTATTAAAGCGAAAAGTGTTTCAATATGTGGTAAGCTTTAGGGAGAAACGTGATGGGGGTTGGGGTTGGGGCTCTGCTGCCCTGCTTTCTCCACATGAGTTGTCTATCGAGAAAGTTAAAGTCAGTCAACCATGGTAGTGGTTCTGGTTATCATGAACAGTGGTATCATGCATGATAATATGTGATTGGTTGTTAGATTATCATTGCGCCACCAAATATGTGACGAAGGAAACAACACGGCAAGGAAGGTCACATGTCTGAATGAATCAAGTCTGTGTCCAATAACTTACAGTGGGCCTACGAACCAAATCTGACCCTATTCCTTATTTCAGTGGAAGTGGTTGCACGGAATGGAACGCAATTCACAAAACCGCAAGGTGCTCGTGCGCGGTCCTGGGATCGCTCTCTAGCTGTGGTGGTTATTGATAATTGTTTCCATAATTTACCCTGATATCACAACAGCATGAACAATAGCAAAAGGCTTCCGAACGTAAAAAGGTTTTCAAATTGTTTATTTAATTGAAACCACAATATGTGGTCTGAGGCTTGGAGACTTGGCTAAAGTCTATATAAATAAATAATTTTACTTGAGGGCGAATTGAAAAAATATCTAAATAAACTCATTTGATAACACCCAGAGTGCAGAAAACTGGACTGTTAGCCTGAAGGGAATATTTTCAGGAGATCACAGCCATTGAAAATGCACAAAAGTTTGCATATTTAATTTAACATAAAAAAAATGAACTAACAAAAGAGTCGAAGAAGTATGAGTTAATTGATGAATGATGCTTGAATGCTGGCTGTGTGGATGCTAGTCCATTATGAAGAGAGGTTCTTAATGGTCGATTGCATTACTGAACGAGTGGTCAGGAAAGTTTGTTATCCCAGTGTTACGTCAAGCCTACTGTAGCTCTTTTACCAATAGGAAGCGGAGTCATTCTTCCACCAATCAGACATAGCTATCATAGCTATTTAGACGTGACATAACATGTATTATTCTCCACACTATAGGCCTTATTTGTCATTACACTGTTATTACATAATTAATTATTCTCATATGCATTGAACCACAATTGATGATCAATATGCACATTATTATAAGTATTGTTATGCACAATATTAGCATATTATGCATATGTTTTATGAACCTATTTATTTGTGTTATAATTATTTTAATGCATTGTTATTTTAGAATATATTTCACTCTTTCATTTTTTCCCTTTTTTTGTGTTAATATTCCTCTACTCTCCCCAGGGCCCGTTGAACACTGTTGAACACCTCTCGGCCCTCTCGGTTCTATGAACATGTTTCAGACCGTGCCTGACACTTCGTCTTATGTCAAGGTAAGACAACATCGTCTCTTCGAGCAGGTAATTTTGGTGGACGTTCTGGGTCGTCCCTAATTTTATATTAATGAGGATACTTTGCGAATAATTTGCATCTGGTTGTCATTTTTAAAATCTCTATCGGTATGCCTACCCTACGCATAATATGAGAGGTATATTGAATAGGTAGGTATCCTATCAATTAAATCTAGGCACAATTGCCTCTCTCTATTCCATTGTTGTTATCATGTTATAACCGTTCTGCAGAATAGTCCTGTATTCAAACATTGTATGGTAGTCTTCTGTATAATGTGATTATGTTAATCTATCTGGACATCAAGTTTGATTTAATATCTTTGCGGGACCGGTATAGCACATTATTATATTTGACATCATGCAGTTTTTGTTCTCTCTCCGCCACAATCTCAAAGAATGTAAACAAAGCAAATAGTGGACATCTGGTTTTCAGGTTTAAAACTCTGTGCATTGAATCACATGGTACAGCGTGTAATTCTTGCAAGCGGACAATGTGTAGGCCTTGGGACGATTTGTTTGAAACGAAATATGCATTCCCATTGTTAATCTTAAATCCTACATTAAACTGCCCAATCCCGGACATGCCATAATCTGACTTTAGAAAACTATCAGGGTACGTGCAGACGTCATGTTTTATGGGAATGTGTTGTGTGAGTGTATATGCCTTGTCATTGTTCTGCCTGTTGAGTGCTCATCATAACACATAAACATTTCGCCAGGCTATTATGTGAGTCAGGCTGTTTTATAATACTATTGGAAATGTGATGCCATATCTTTCATAGATCATTGGTTGAAGACCAATTGCATATAGGCGGAGCATGTCTGCTTATGAAAATGAACAATTGTGCTTAGTCAAGCCATTCATAATATCTTTATAATCAAAATATTCCAAGAGTGACTTGTTATGTTTTGGCGACTTATTTCCCTTTGCATATAAGGGCTCTTTTCATACAGTCATAACGTTTGTAGCGCTCTGCAGAAAGACTTAATTTTCACTGGCCACATTGCTTGAGTCCTCTGAACAATTCACGATTTGTTTTGGGAGACTTGAACAGCAAGGAATGTTTGAGGAGAAAATGTGTTTTGAAATGACCCTTTTTGCTCCCTAAATAAGACAAAGGGGCAATGACTGGGAAACCAATCCAAGAACCTGTGCGAAGTACTCTTTGGTTAACCACTGAATGCTTAAGATTCCTTAAGCAACCCACATTTCAGACAAAGTAGGTCAGGTCAATGAATATCGCATTGCCCTCGTTTTAATCGAAGCGTTCGTTTAATTATTTTGCATTTTCGGGCAAGATATTGGTTAGAATGTGAACCAGGCACGCCTCAAGGCAAATTTTAAATAAATATGCTGCTTCATTCAAGCGAATCCATGGTCTAGCATTTGTTTTGTTAGGTTAAGGCCAGGCGAGGCTCGAGCTCTCCAATACAAATAAATCTCAAATTAATTATGGCCCGGAGCAAGGGACCAGACAGTTAGGTCTTGTATGCTGCAGTCTCTGCTTTTTGCCCTGAGTATTTTACTTGTTTTTCTTTTTGCCGAGAGAGGGAAGGGGCTTACCAGAACTCTGAAGTCTAATGAACAATCTTAAATGGCCGATCCATATCTATGGCTATGTAAGCCTAGTGGTTAAAATAATAGGCCAAAAAGGTTTGTCACATAAATTAATTTATAGAAGTGGAATTTAGTAGGCCTAACGTTTGTTTGGTCTTTTATTAATTAATATTTGTTCACGAACAATATAAACAAAGGCCTTTCAGTATGCTAATAATCTTGACTAATAATTATGATGAATATCTATAATAATACCGGCATAATCATCGCCGTTATAATTTACTCTTAGATCATTTGGTTACATTATGGAGATGTTTAGGCCTATATAGGCTATTCTTGCGCACTTGTAAGCAAGTGAAGTGGTGAAGTGCTGTAAATTCACGATGAGCAAAAGGGCAACTATTTAAAAACTGAAACTAGTAGTATCCACCCACTTCTTTTATTGTCCAATGGAGGAGCTATGGCTTCCCTCAGCTCGTGGTAAGAAATGTCTGGCTGTCAAGTTTCAGCGTCAAGCCAGATGTTATGTGGTTCGCTGTATAAACCAACTTGCATCTGCTTATTGGCCTCCAAAAATGTTTGTTACCACAGTATTCATTATGGCCTTGGCGGAACCCGGGATAGCTTTTCTCTCTTTGCATAAACCTGCATGTTTCGTGCGTAATGGCGAGAGTAATTTGATTAGCCATAGCCTAGCTCTTACTTAGTCTTTAGTTTTTTTTGGTGATTTGCCTCGCTTACTGTGCCTCTATGACCAACTCAATCAATATTGGCAGGTGATTTCAGAGTTTGGTCACATTATTCCTCAAGTAACCCCAGGTGTCAACAAATCACACAAGATTGTGTTAGCGTTCTACGGGTTGTTAGGCATATTGGAAATATGCCTACTTATATGGCCCAGAAAATGACAGACATTCACTATTAGGCATACTAGTCAATAGGCTATTTAAAATAATAAACATCTATTATTTTCTAAAAGTTAAGCCATGCTATTGCCCTCTGCTATTGCAAACGGGATTAAAATGGATGGAATCTATAATGAATATTATACCATGACATCATTCGCCCTACTTTTATTTTGAACTAAAATTAACGAAATCCAATACAAAACCAAAACAGTGGAATGTTGAATTAGAAAAAGTTACGGCCACTAAATAGTTAAACAAGGTGTCTCCCTTAATTACACGAAGCTGAACTGGCCTCAGGCAGGAGAAGCCTTGACCCCAAGCAGGATCCAGATGTGGTGGTCTCGAGGGGGCCTCTCCCACAACAGACCCCCAAGTCGAGAGCAGACAGACCGGCCCGTCTGTCAGTCGCAGCAGCGCAGGCTCGGTTTGGCCGCTCTGTGGCCTTGCGGCTCCCTCAGGCAGAGCCCTATTGGTCTGGTCACGTTCAGAGCTGGCTCCATGTCTAGCATCTGAGCTGAAATTGTGTCTGAATTGATGAGGGCAATTTCCAAAGGTAGAGGAAAAATGGTTGGGGGTGGGGACAGGAGATGTTTGTCCATGGCTCCAGGAACCTAAGGAAGAAAGTAGTTCAACTATAGCCTAGACCTAATAATACAATAATAATAATAATAATAGAAGCCTATAATAATGTAATAACATGTAATAGCAATGTAATAACATATCATGGGAGTAGGTATACTTCATCATTACATTAATGAAAACCACACACATTTATTCATGAACTAAACTCCAAACATATTTAGAGAGGGGGTTCCCCTTTGCAATATTTGGAAATATAAGCCTACAATCCATCATAATTCCCTACTGTGTTGGATAGCAGACGCACACGTGTAGAGCGGACCTTGATCTGGGGCGCTGCGTGCTTGGATGTTATTAATGGTGTTTCAGGAAAACGTCACTGAGGCTTGGAAAGCTATAACAAAGAGCATCAACCCTTGCCACAGGTAGTTCAAGTTCTTGTTCCTCTTGGTTTGATTTACAGTCAATTTCATCAGCACTCTCGAGGAAAACATCTGTCTGCTTTGAAAGTGAAACTCTATTTTATATCTCCATCTCGCAGTGGAAACGCGAATATAAGATGTTAAAAGAGCAGGGGATGAATTAGGCTAAAGTAAAATCAAGGGGGGAAAATGGACGCATTGTATTAAAAGCAATGAGGAGATTATACAACATTATGGAATCACATAACAGTCTATACCAGTTTAAATTGTTACTTTTTCATCGGCAAATGAATTTAACATAATACATGTATATTGATGGAATTGTTGAAACAAACTCATTCGCCAGTGTCTGTGACGTTTGTATAAAAAATGACACAAATGTAGCCTACAACAACATGTGCACAACGCTGGCAACCATTCTGTAAATATTTCAGAGTAAAAACATTAACAGCGGAGGAAACACGCAATTGTTTTCCCTGCTTATCTCTTTGGGACAAGTATCCTGCTTTTTGGAGCTGCAATGAAGGCAGGGCTTGCAGTGACACACATAGCTTCCTTCTCAAAAGCGGTGACTTCACTTCCCAAATGTAGAGAAAAAAACCATCCGGTAACTGTCTCTTTCTCTCTGCGACATATCGGGGGCTGGAATTAATTCAGGAGCGTGTCATGTTTGGAATATTGTTGGGGTTCGCTGAAAATTGCGCAAAATGGACGGAACTATTAAGGTAAGGGTGGAAGACTGGGTGTACGAATTTGTGAGAGCTTTGCTTTTCGGAGTTGCGCCTCCTTTTAGCATGAGTTGCTATGTCTGTGAGCAGTAGCCTACAATGTTGGGCAATGAACGTTTTTTTTTTGCTCCGAAAGCGGTAACCAGATGTCCTTCTTTTTTCCTATTTATCCCGAAGTTTCCTTTTCCGTTAGGAAACTTTGAAAGGGAAAATAAGCTTTGGTTGGATAAGAAACGTTTAGACTCGATATATGCGTTCAATGTTGGAACGAGAGCGTAGATGCACATCTGCAACTAAACAAAGTGCTAATTTTATTCAGTGGAAAGTATGTATTATATATCAAAATGGAGAACAATTATTTGTCTCCAGTTGAAATAGTGTTGGCTAGGGATTACGCAATATGTAGGCGATATATTGCTGTGCGGTTAGATGAACGTGCGTTTCTTTGTAAGGTATGGTGTGTCAAAGATGTGGCTGCGCAATTGTGGTGGCACGGTGCCCGGGGATCCTCTCACAGTTCATGGTTCAAAACGTTACTGATGGTGTACAAGGAAGTAGAATCCATGCGTAAAACCATAGCTTTTTAACGCATATTTTCGGTTGTAAAACGAGTGTTGAACACTTGCCATTTTTAATAGCCATATCAATAGCCAGAATGTCATTTGGAAATATCACGGAGTGATTTAGAAGCGAAAACTGCACATCTCCTTCTTGTAAATCATGAATAACAAAAGGCTCATAGTCTTACCTGGGTAGTTATACTTAAATTGAACACAGAAGGTCATTCATAATAGGGAGCGCTCATATTTTAGTCTTGAGGGACGGGTATTCAAGCACGGTCCTCCATGTATTGAAATTCCAGATGCATGGCTATGCAGATGTGTGATGGTTAGGTCACTGCATTTCGCACCACGGTATTGTGTCTTGACTTTGAGTAGACATAGCCGATTGTCAAATATAGTTATTCTGCTCTTATTTCTAACTAACTGGGCTATTATAATACCCATGGAAACGTATTGTTCTGCCAATGTGTTTTCTTTGGATGTTGAAAGAAGCGGGGTTGTGTGGTTGAACTAGCGGCTGGGTGTGGTGTAAATTTTGGAACGGTATAAGCTTTGACTGCACAGAAAAATTGAATGAATATTAAATAATTTTCACCCGAATGGTTTGTGATTGTTTAATACACAAACATGCACAAATAGAAACATTTAGGCCTTGTGAAATGATTGTTAATATTCTGATAAATTGTGATGATGTATAACAATGATGACTATATAACAATAATATAACAGCAATAATTAATATATTATTATGAATGTATCAGGACTGTGCATGTATCCGTGTGTGTATTTGATTGGCTACAAACTGTATTCAGACTTTACTCATCAAAAAGGGGGGGGGGGGTTATCGAGCCATGAGAGCTTCCTGTTCTCCACAATCTGGTTTCCTGACAGGTTTCCCTTTCCTCCTCAAACAAAGGGCAGGAATGCCTCCTGAATCGCATGCTGATGGGTGTGTGTGGAGGACACAATAGACGTGTGCAGTCAGATTGGAAGTGGTGTACTGGGTACTGGCACTTGGTACTGGCACGCATCGTGAGGCATTTGTGATCCAGGCCGTTTGGCTGTAAGGCATCTGTGGTGGCCCAGGCACGTGGCAACTTCCACTGTCACAGTTTCCCAAGAATAGTTTAGGAAGACCTGTTAGTTTATAAATGAGGGTTGTGAGCAACATGAACTTATGTTGAGTTCATAATGGCATCATATGGTACCACATAATCATTGAAAAGTACTGTAAATCATTTAGAGAATGCTAGGCTTGGAGTGCCTTTCTGTTTGTTCCCAGTGAATATTATGTTGTAGGCTACTTGAATAGCCTACATGGGAAGGGATGTTAGCACAAGATGTTCAGGAGAGAAGAGTGTAGATCAATGAGTGTAGATAAATTAACTTTATCTCTGTCGCACCCTTACCATTGGCAGTGTGTGTGTTCCACATTGATAAAGAACACACATTTCAAATAGACTCAGACTGGTGTGTTAGATTGTCTGTTTGGAAGTGCATACACTCACATTATTTAAAAAAAACCTGTCATCTTGATAGGCACATGCTGATATGTCAGTGTAAATGTAACGTGCAACAGCCATAACAGCAGAGCTGCCCTTATCAGGAGACATTTAGACATTCCCTCACTGCTCTCAACATATCATCCACAGACCAGGCTAGCTTCTGTATAGACTTCTCTGATAGGGCATATGGCTACCAGACTGCTAGTGTGCAGCTATGATGGTTTGACTGATGAAATCACTGGCATGTCTGTCCAACTCTGAGGGCATTATCAGATGCTGTCACAAAGTATCATCCATCCAGCCCTCCCAATGAATGGCCTTAAAAGCTGTCGCCTTGGTCAGTTTAGAACCGGTGGCACATTACAGGCACATACAGTCAGTGTTAGTGAATGTACATTGAAGCATTAGTTTGCTGGAAAGCACTGTACTGTATGTGAATATGCCGTATTATTCTGATTAGCGGTGTAGATAGAAATCCCCATCCTAAGATTAGACTTCTCAGGAGATGAGTACACAGGCTGTAAACAGCAGACTGGCCACTGTATGTATCACTGCAACTCCAGTCCACAGGGAAAACTCTGCTTCACTTTTTCACTTGTTAGGACTCATTGGCTCCGGTTAAGGGCTTGTAGTAAGCATTTCACCTGTTGTATTCGGCGCATATAACAAATACAATTTGATTAGATTTTTTTTTTTTTGATCCATGTTTGCTATTTCGTGAACAGTCAGACGTGTTTTGATGCATACATACAGTACTTTGTTCTTCGACGGGGTAAGAACTGTGCTAATGGCACATCTTTGTCTTGATCTAGGATGTTATCTTTTAAAATATATATAATCCCTCAAGATTACAGACATCTGTGTAATCTGTGACATCAGAGGCTACCAGATCAGATGTGTGTCAGACATGAGCATAATCCTTGAAACAGCTTAATTGTAATGACTCTAGATCAGTTTGTCTCTGTTGCTGCTGCTTTGTTTCACTAAAATGTGTCATTGGCAGAGCTGAGGCAAGGCAGAACTCACCAGCTCCTTCATTCATAGTAAACAGAGGTTTTAAAATGGATTTAGCTAAAAGGCTGCCACAGTCTATACAGGCAGAGCCGTTTACCTGCATGTCTCATAAATACTGTACATCTCTTTGGCTCTGTGTATAGGTTGTTGCATGTCAGATCATTGGAATAGCAAGTGTTGTATTCCCATTAGCCCATATACATCTCTGGCAATGATAGATCTGATATGTATTCCATGTATCAGTTAACAGACATGAGACAGAACACGTGGACACAGACAGAGGAGAGTTCCAGTGGAGCCACTGCACTGGGGTCAATGTAGAACTGACCCCCCTGCTGTTCCTGTTGATTCTTCATCTGCTGTTCCTTCTCTGTGGAAGGAAAACGCAGACTAGATCTTGTTGTGCATAGTAGTCATCAGGATTTTAGTCATGTTTGAAGTCATGGTAACATCAACAGGAAGCTGTAGTTGCTACATAGGCCCAATCACTGTATACACAAACCCCTTTGGATGCCAGATTGCGATATGACACATAACTGCACATAATTACTGTAAACAAAATGGATCTACAACAAGTGAGAGATTGAAGTTGTGAGATCACAGGTTCTCTCTGTTGTTCTAGAGGTGCCCCGCTATAACCTGTTCCTCCTCTGGCCTGCAGGAGGCACTGTCAGTGGTGAGTGAAGACCAGTCCTTGTTTGAGCCTCCTTACGCTGCTGCTGCCCCTCTACCCAAGACAGACATGACTGCATCTGGTACACAGGACTACGTCCAGCCCCACAAAATCAACCCATTACCCCCTCAGCAAGAGTGGATTAACCAGCCAGTCCGAGTGAACGTCAAGAGAGAGTATGACCACATCAATGGATCCAGGTATGTTCAGCAGTATGCACAGTCCATCTCACTAGACTCCAGCTCTTGTCTTGTCGTAGTATGTCTTCGTCTCTGCTGATTTGAGTTGATGTTCCCTAGATTAGTCTAGATTCAAAAGGATAGTTGATCATAACAATTGCTTGTGCACAGTGAAGTATGATTTTTGTCCACCTTCTGCAGAAAGTGAGCTGTTCATCTACCACTAACTCACCTGACACTTACATTTTATTGGGCTAGCTCAAGCTCTGCTCCATTGGCCCTGTGGTTGGTCTATATTGCAAACCATTTTCATCTGCTTAGAGCCAATATAAGGATCTCTTGTCTCTCTCTGACACTGACACTGTGTGTCTGTGCAGCAGGGAGTCCCCAGTGGACTGCAGTGTGGGGGGTAAATGCAACAAGCTGGTGGGGGGCAATGACACATCTCAGATGAGTTACGGAAGCTACATGGACGAGAAGAACGCTCCGCCCCCCAACATGACCACCAATGAGAGGAGAGTCATCGTCCCCGCAGGTAACAATGACTTCTATAATATAAACCGCATGGTATTTCTTTATAATGAATGAAAGTAACATGTTGTTTTTTCTTTATTTCGATGTTATTAATTGCTCAATAACTAGACCTATAAGTACTATGACTCTACATTCCAGGCTGCGAGAAAGGTTTATTTCTTAGTAATTGTTCTTCCTAGTCAAACGGAGGGCCTATAAACATGCTCTTAATTGGCATACATTTTCTGATGTTGTAGAAATGTTTTTATTAGCCCCGGATGTATTTAGCTATGTCACGGGTGAAGGCTCTTTCATGCTTTTGTTAGTCATGTTTTAGTTTACTCATGGGAGTACGACTAAACACGTACAGGCAACAGAGGTCTGTTCAGTCAAAGAGCTCTTTACATTGGCAAATTGATTCACATATTACAGAGTATTATTTATGAGGGATAAATGCTTTGGGAAACACTCTCTGTCAGTCTTGGAAGCGATTGATGGTACATCAGATATACTGTAGAAAGGTGCAGGTGTATGATTTCTCTCCATCAAAGTATTACATAGGCTACACAATCTGGGAAAGGATGGGTCGGATACATTCACTGAAAGATGGATGAATGAATAGCTAGTTAAATAAACAAGTGAAAATAACGAATGGATACATTAGCCATAATTTGGAAATAATTATGAGACCAAAACTTGAAATGCATTCTCAATCACTGTGAAAAGACTAGATTGTCCCGTGCTGTATACACTACCTCTGTCTTCTTGTATTTCTCCAGATCCGTCGCTGTGGTCTCAGGATCATGTCCGCCAGTGGCTAGAGTGGGCCATCAAGGAGTACGGCCTGCTGGAGATGGACACGGCCATGTTCCAGAACACAGACGGCAAGGAACTGTGTAAGATGAGCAAGGACGACTTCCTCCGACTGACCACCATGTACAACGCTGAAGTCCTACTCTCTCATCTCAATTACCTCAGGGAAAGTAAGTTCTGGCAGCCATTTGAATTGATCTATACTGAACAAAAATATAAACACATCATGTGAAGTGTTGGTCCCATGTTTCAGGAGCTGAAATAAAAGATCAGAGAAATGTTCCATAAGCACAAAAAACGTATTTCTCTCAAATTTTGTGCACTAATTTGCTAACATCCCTGTTAGCGAGCATTTTTCCTTTTCCAAGATAATCCATCCACTTGACAGGTGTGGCATATCAATAAGTTGATTAAACAGCATGGTCATCACACAGGTGCACCTTTTGCTGGGGACAATAACAGGTTACTCTAAAATGTGCACTATTGTCACACAACACGATGCTAGAGATGTCGCAAGTTTTGAGGGAACGTGCAATTGGCATGCTTTTTGCAAAAATGTCCACCAGAGCTGTTGCCAGATAATTTAATGTTAATTTCTCTACCATAAGCTGTCTTGTTTTATAGAATTTGGTAGTATGTCCACTCGGCCTCACATTCGCAGACGTCGTGTGGGCGAGTGTTTTGCTGATGTCGTTATGAACAACGTCTTCTCCTGAGTGGCTCAGCGGTCTAAGGCACTGCATCTCAGTTCTAGAGGCATCACTACAGACCTGGTTCAATCCCGGGCTGTTTCACAACCGGCCGTGATCGGGCAGGTTTGGCCGGGGTAGGCTGTCATTGTAAATAAGAATTTGTTCTTAACTGACTTGCCTAGTTAAATAAAGGTTATGGATATATATATATATGAACAGAGTGCCCCATGGTTGCGGTGGGGGTATGGGTAGGCATAAGCTACGGACAATGAACACAATTGTTTTGTATCAATGGCAATTTGAACGCACAGAGATATCGTGACAAGATCCTGACGAGGCCCATTGTCATGCCATTCATCTGCTGCCATCCCCTCGTTTTACCATGATAATGCACGGCCTCCTGTGTATAATTCCTGAAAGCTTAAAATGTCCCAGTTCTTCCATGGCCTGCATACACACCAGACATGTCATCCATTGAGCATGTTTTGGATGCTCTGGATTGATGTGTACGACAGCATATTCCATTTCCCACCAATATCCAGCAACTTTGCACAGCCATTGAAGTGGAGTGGGACAACATTCCACAGGCCACAACAACCTGATCAAATCTATGCAATGTGTCGCACTGCACGTGATACTGACTGGTTTTCTGATCCACGCCCCTTATTTTTTTTAAAGGTATTTACAGTATTTACAGATGCATATCTGTATTCCCATTCATGTGAAATCCATAGGTTACATTGACTGATTTCCTTATATGAACTGTAACTTCGTAAAATCTTTGAAATGGTTGCATGTTGCGTTCATGTATTTTTTCAGTATATGTCAGTGATGGATAGTAGGACGCTAGTTTCTCAATGATCTTTATTCTCAGTGTGGTAACAAACAATGACAGAACAGAAGTTCTCTGTCTCTTCCATTAGCCAGTTTGTACTGCATTCTGACATTGACATACGTCCAATCTCGTTCACCCGGCCATGTGAGAATGACAGAAAATGTGGTTTACCCACTTTGAATGTTTTACATTGGTCTTTTGTCTGGATTGGTTTTTCATAAAGTGTAGAGGAGGCTTAAATAGCACAGACATTTCAGTCTCTGTTTCTCAGGGCATCGCCCGTGCTTTTGGATGTGAACAGAGTATGCCGAACCAAGGGAAATTAAATGACTCACTGTGTTTTGTCACCATAGTCATCATGTTACAGTCGCCAGACAATGATACAGCCTTACTGGAAAACTGGACCCCATTTCTCCAAAATGGCTGCCCTGCGGGCCTTGGCACATACAGCTATTCCAGCCATGAGGACTTAAGAGTTTTTTCCCTGTAGATAACCATCATCTCTGGACTGTAACCCGCTCTCCCTCCACTCAGGATTGCCTTATTCCACATAGGCCACAGTAAGATGAAGCCCAGGTGCATTGCCTCAGGAATCACGCGAGTGAGTGAGGTCTGTGTGTTCAGCAGAGCACAGGAAGTGTATCTGTAATATACAATGGAGGCAGCTTTACTGATTAATTGGAAGGCCTTTTGTACATTACGACCTCACACGTTTTGGCAGCGAGACACGACTATAAAGAAACAAGGTTTTGCTGCACCAATATGCAAATGCAATCTATAAGCAAGATACCAGGAGGACAGGCAGCATCTGGCATCTCGTGGAGATTATCTGGAACTGTGTACCGTTCTGTGCTATAGAGTTCAGGTTTTATAGACATCCACTGCACTTAATGGAGTTGGTGGATGGCCATCACCAAACATGCTAAGCCATAATGTTGGAGGCCATCCATAACATCAGTTATTTCAGTAAACCAGTTAATATTTCCATGGATATCCCACCCTCTATGTATGACAGTTATCCTCTGCTGTTTGCACTGTACTGTATAGCAAGAATAGCAGCTGCAAAGCGTCATGACATGGAGCAGGGTGGAGCCCTAATGGCTGACTCATTTGAAAGTTTCTCCTAAAAATCGTGATGGGTCTTGCTGTGATGTAATGGGAACTTTATTCTGTGGGTGTCAACAGTTTTCTCTGTGCTGTGCGTGGCGTCTGGGCCCAGGGAATAGGGATGGCTGCTGTGAGTATAACAGCCCCATTGTGTTACAATGCAGCATGGACTGGAGGCTCTATGTGTTTGAATGACCGCCGCTGGGCCCTCTTACTCTCAGCAGAGCAGTTTTCATTAGGAATGGTTGCCGCGGGACTTAGCCTGGCTTAGGCGTCCTGCACTCCGCCACCATTCTTTTGATTTAGTTGTTGTGTGTTTTGGAAACAGAAGAGATGCTTCGGAATCCTCGGCTCGGGTATTGAAATTGCTTTGGACTCCTTCCCAAGCCAGGAGACAAATGCTCTCTCTTCGTCCCGTGCCAGGCTGACCAGTGGCAGGCCTTTTGAGAAATGAGCAGCATTAGGGCGTATATTGACGCGGGGCGGTGAGCTCGCGTTGAGGTGGAAGGAACTGTGTTAGTAAAGGCACGACGTTGTAAGAGTGTGGGGACTTTCCAGGGTTTACCCTGACCTCAGGGCCGCAGATATGAAACTGAAGCCGATCTCTTCCCCCTGCAGCACAAACAAACACAATCACAGACACGGAGCTAGCCCATCCAGAACGCAGACCTCTGGCTTCACTCACGAGGAGAGGTGGAGCGGGGCTAAGCTCTCGGTTCCGACTCAGACACACAGGAGAGGGAGAAGCAGGCCCTGGAAGTTTTTAGTGATTACAAGCCGTCTGATGCCTCACCCTCTCCAGTCCTCCACCTCTCCACTCTCCTCCCAACCTGACGACAGTCTGTCCTCGACGAGCTGGAATAATTTCATACACATCTGTGTACATCATTTGTGTTACTTTGGGGTCTGTTTATTGAAACTCTGATTAACATTCTTCAGTGTCATTAAGCTTATTCACAGTAGGCCCGAGCAGGGCAGGGACATTTCCCCTCCCTGCGGCTATACGCTAAAAGTAAAAACACACGCCTGTCTCATTTGTCTTAGTCATACACAGGGAGGAATATCATATAAAAGTTCATGCCAGCAAGGCATTCTGCACATATCTGAATCTCTGTCTCCAGCTGCGAACAGTAATAAGGGTGGTTGCCTGTGCATTATTTTGGCCCCATTGTTGGTCACTTATCCAGATTTTCTACGCGATGGCCTCCCATTCTCCAATGTGCTTTCAATTTGGGGCGCAATTTGAGAATTTGTTCAAATTAGTCTGTCAGGGAGGGACTGCGGACTGTTTGCTTTATTGCACCCATGTAGGTCGGTTTGATACCACATGTGCTGGAACGAACCAAGCACAGCACAGTGAAACCTCCAACAAGGAGAGACTGTATCCTCAGACACAGAGACAGGAGAAAGGGGGGAGAGAGAGAAAAAGAGAGAATGAAAGAGTGGGAGTTTTTATTGAAGTGCATGGAAATAGCCTGAAGTGGCTCTGATTGAGTGCCATAGGAGAATAGCTGCATTGCTTTCTTTCCCAGGTGTCCCTGCTATGGTCTGGTCTGCTCTGTGTGGCTGACTGTGGCTGGAAGGATTTACAGAGTGATAAGTCTGGGCTCCCAGCCTCCCGGGCTGCCTCTGCTCCTGATTCCTACTGCTGCTGCTGGTGCAGCCCACTCGAGTGTGGGGACATTCTCAAGACCTCAATAGTTTATGCAGACCATAAACATCTGGGCTGAAGGCTGCAGAGGAAAAGGAGATCTGGAGTTCTCTCCTTCGCAGCAAGTTACTCCCAATCTCTCTCTCTCTCTCTCTCTCTCTCTCTCTCTTTTTAGGTTTTTATGGAGCTCCTCCTGCATTAGTTATTTCTATTGGCAGATTAGCACTGCAGTGGAGGGGCTCAGAGGCCTGGCTGCCTCTTGTTAGCTGTTAGGTACCATTACACAGCACCTCTGGTTGGTTTGGCGTTGGTCAGGGAACCGGGCTAATGTAGTCTAATTACTGGGGTCTCCTAGGCCTCCTTTAAGGGGCAGTGGCCTCATCTCCCAGGTGGGTGCCCTTCAGATTGTTGATGGAGAGAAGGGTATGTACATGTTTGAGGGGGTGTGGGACTTGAGAGGGGTTTGTTGATAGAGAAAAGGGTATACATGTGTGAGGGGATAGTATAGATTTTAGCTTGGTAGGATCAACATCAGGCCAGGGCTCAGCAAAGGTCAATGACGTCTAACCATCTCAGAAGGATGTCTGTCAATATTATGGTGTGTCAAGATGGAGGATGAAGGGGCAGGAAGCGTTTTAGACTCATCATTTAGAGAAAAGAAAGAAAACAAAACACTGCTATTGGAGGTATTATGTAATAGAAGTACAGACTTTTGGCAGATGTGGCTCGGTTGGAGGAGGCTGAACATCAGCCAGTCATTCCACTGCGCAGTCAGATTACTGGGATGTGTTTTCGAGGGGGAAGAGCACGTCCAAATAAATAGGCGGTTTAGCCAAGCCTCCCTCGCCCAAAGTGTCAGTGTTGGCGCTCCCCATTTTCTCTTTCTCCCTCTTTCCCTTGCTCCCTCTCTCTCTCCCGTCCTTATAATAGCGGTCCCAGTGTTCTCTTTTGAATCTGTTTTCTCAGCAGCTCTGCCTGTCTGGGGCGGCCCCCATGTGGAACCCAGTAAGGCAGTAGTTAACCTTAACCCCGTCTCTCTCTCTCTCTCTACTACTTTTTACTATTCTCTCTCTCACCCTGGAGATGGGTTGGTGCCATGCCTGCCCCGTGCGCTTACACTGAGAGTGTGGAATAATTTTTGTATGGGGAGCTGCGTTTGATTGCTGAGCAGGGACCCTGCCTCACACAATGCTGCCCCTGTTCACCAGCCCCAGGTCCAAACCAGGGCCAGAGCCTTGGGGGTGGTGTGGGCTGTGGTGTTGCGGGATGGGGTGGGGGTTAGAATATGTGTGTAGAGCCCCCACCTCCCGCCTCCCTCCGCCAACCCGCCAAGAAACAGACCCCAGGTCTGCATTGCTGTGGCCCCCCCATTCCCCCCCCCCCTTCCAAAATGAGCAAAGGCATCCTGCATTCCCAAGCTGTAGCCTATACTGTTATTCATCTCTCCGTCTCCTGCCCATTCAGAAAAGCTCATAGAGTTCCTTCCTAACCAGCAACTCCCATTAGTAGTAGTCTTTGTCTTAAATTTTACACTCCCCATAGTAGTACTAGTACTGGTATTTTCCCAGTGCATTTTTGGTCTGTTTTTCCACTCTGATTTATGCGTCGGGGCAGCTAAAGTTAAGAGAGCATTTTGGTGCCGCCCAGGGTGCCTGTGTAAGCAGAGGAATGCAGAGCACAGTTCTGCTCCATAAGGTAAAATGAAAAGCTAGCCATTATGCTATTATAAATAGTCTTGGTTTCTGGACTTTAATAGTCAGGAGGTTTGTGGTGGAATTGTTGACTCAGCACAGCATTCTGAGTTTAAAGGATTACATATAAAAAATATTGCTGGGTCGATTCTTTATTGGATAGAATGGATTGATTGTTTACAATGTACCATGGGCAGTTTTTAAGTATACTTTTAAGAGGCATCTCAAATTAAAGGAAATTGAGATCTACTTACACTAATCAAGGATCTTCTTACTGCCACCTACTGGGTATTGGCCAGTGTTTCTACTCACAGCTAATATCATTGTACACTGCATACCAAACATTAGAAACACCTTCCTAATATTGAGTTGACTCCAATGCTTCCCCTAGTTGTGTAAAGTTGTCTGGATATCCTTTGCGTGGTGGACCATTCTTGATATACCTTTATTGGAAATTATTGAGCGTGAAAAAACCTGCAGTGTTGCAGTTCTTGATGCATTTCTATACTATATAACCTATTAGCCAGTATATTTTATCAATCTTGCCCTATGCACAGATAACTGTAAACATTTTTTGATCATACAGCTCTGACGTTGTGCCCATCTGGCGTGTTGCAGGTAGCTCATCATTATCCTACAACACTCCATCTCACACGGACCAGTCTCCACGCCTGGCTGCCAAAGAAGGTAGGACAGCATTATTTTCTAAAACCTTACTGCTAATGTTAAATATGGGCAACAGTTTTCTATTTCAGAGGTGTTTTTATAGGGGTCTATGCTTCCTTTTTTGAAGAGAGCCAGGTATATGCTGAAAGAGTGAGAGAGAGAGAGAGCGAGAGCGAAAGAGAGAATGTGAGAGAGGACAAGAAAGAGTGTTCTCATTTAGCACGATCATTTAGCCAGCATCATTTAGCCAGCACGCTCCGCTCTGTCTGCCAGCCCCTCAGCGCACGGTGGTCTCAGTGTGAGTGCCAGCTCCCTCTCTGCTGCCACAGAGGAGAACAGGCCCAGGTCCTGGCAGCACCAAGCAGAGACACAGCTATTGACAGGTGTATCTTTTGTACAGGGGAATAATATCAGGCAGCGCTACCCCAGTCTGTGCTATTCATGGCCTACCTGCACATGGAGGAAAGCGAGGGCCACCTTACAATGGAAGGGAATTAGCAAAACAAAAGGCATGCCGTGGCTAACCTCCCCATCCACAGGGGGAGATATAGGAGGATAGGGTGGGGGGGCTCAGTGAGATAGCACGTCTAAATAAGGTCATTTTTGTGGAGCGGTGTACTTAAAGGACAGGTCAGCCACAATGTAAACAGAGACAGAAAGGAGACAGAAAGGGAGATGAGTTGTTTTTGTTGTCACAACTTTGACTCAATCTAAGAGGGAACACGTGGTGGTAGGGAGGAAAGGTTTTTTGGCGGTTGATGTGTGTATTTGTGCAGGTTTTGGAGGGCAACTGTTACACTGAGCATTGTAGGGCACTGTTCATTGTTTTAACATGTAGATTAGTGTTCTGTGTTGTTTGGTGTTGATGAGACATGTTCATTCTCTCCGATCAGATACACTGAAGAGTCTGGAAGACAGGGTTTTTTGCAGACAGCTAAAATGTGACTTTATGGTCCATAAATAACTCTGAATGTTTTTTATTTAACTAGGCAAGTCAGTTAAGATCAAATTCTTATTTACAATGACGACCTACCCCAGCCAAATCCTAACCCAGACGACGCTGGGCCAATTGTGCACCGCCCTATGCGACTCCCAATCACAGCCGGTTGTGATACAGTTTGGAATCGAACCAGGGTCTGTAGTGACGCCTCTAGCACTGAGATGCAGTGCCTTAGACCGCTGTGCCACTCTGAGGAGACACTTTGTCAAATGCGCATTTGCAGTGACATTTATCAAATCACATTTTATTTGTCACATGCTTCGTAAATGACAGGTTTCCCAATGCATTCCCAACAATGCAGAGGGAAAGGAAATGGAGAAATAATAGAAAAGTAAAACACAGAATAATAATAAAATTAATAATAGACACACAATGAGTAATCATAACTTGGCTATATACAAGGGGTATCATTACCGAGTCAATGTGCAGGGTTATGACGTAAGTGAGGTAGGTACATGTACAGTGCATTTAAGTGAGATATGTACATGTACAGTGCATTTGGAAAGTATTCAGACCCCTTGACTTTTTCAACATTTTATTACATTACAGCCTTATTATAAAATGGATTAAATAAAAACATGTCCTAATCAATCTACGCCCATAATGACAAAGCAAAAACAGGTTTTTAGAAACTTTTGCAAATTTATTGCAAATAAAAAACAGAAATACCTTATTTACACAAGTTTTCAGCCCCTTTGCTATGAGACTTGAAATTGAGCTCAGGTGCATCCAGTTTCAATTGATCATCCTTGAGATGTTTCTACAACTTAGAGTCCACCTGTGGTAAATTGATTGGGCATGATTTGGAAAGGCACACACCTGTCTATATAAGATCCCACAGTTGACCATGCATGTCAGAGCAAAAACCAAGCTGTAAGGTCTTAAATGAAAGAAGTTTGGAACCACCAATACTCTTCCTAGAGCTGTCCGTCTGGCCAAACTAAGCAATCAGGTGAGAAGGGCCTTGGTCAGGGAGGTGACCAAGAACTCAATGGTCCCTATGTCAGAGCTCCAGAGTTCCTCTGTGGAGATGGGAGAACCTTCCAGAAGGACAACCATCTCTGCAGCTCTACACCAATCAGGCCTTTATGGTAGAGTGGCCAGATGGAAGCCACTCCTCAGTAAAAGGCACATGACAGGTTGGAGTTTGCCAAAAGGCACCTAAAGAACTCTCAGACCATGAGAATCAAGATGCTCTGGTCTGCTGAAACCAAGATTGAACCCTTTGTGGTGGTGGCAGCATCATGCTGTGGGGATGTTTTTCAGCGGCAGGGACTGGGAGAATAGTCAGGATCGAGGGAAAGATGAAAGGAGCAAAGTACAGAGAGATCCTTGATGAAAACCTACTCCAGAGTGCTCAGGCCCTCAGACTGGGGCAAAGGTTCACCTTTCAACAGGACAACGGCCCTAAGCACACAGCCAAGACAGCCAAGACAACTTGGTGGCTTCTGGAAAAGTCTCAGAATGTTCTTGAGTGGCCAAGCCAGAGCCCAGACTTGAGCCTGATCAAACATCTCTGGAGAGGCCCGAAAATAGCTGTGCAGCAACGCTCCCCATCCAACCTGACAGAGCTTGAGAGGATCTGCATAGAATAATGGGAGAAACTCCCCAAATACAGTTGTGCCAAGCTTGTAGCATCATACCCAAAAAGACTTGAAGCTGTAATTGCTGCCAACGGTGCTTCAACAAAGTACTGAGTAAAAGGTTGAATACTTATGTAAATGTTATATTTCAGTTTTTTAATTTGAATACATTTGCAAAAATTTCTAAAAACCTGTTTTTGCTTTGTCATTTTGCGGGTAGATTGATGAAGAGAAAAAAAAACGATTTAATCAGTTTTAGAATAAGGCTGTAACATAACAAAATGTGGAAGAAGTCAAGGGGTCTGAATAGTTTCCTAATGCACTGCAACAAGGAATAAAGTAACAGATAGTGAACAGTAGCAGCAGCGTATGTTATGAGACAAAAAAGTAATTGCAAAAAGGACCACTGCAGAGGTTGCTATTTGGTTAACTATTTAACTACATTTTTTGCAGTCTTATGGCTTGGGGTAGAAGCTGTTCAGGATCCTATTGGTTCCAGACTTGGTGTGTCAGACCCGCCTAAGCCTGTGTTAGTGTCTGTGAGATGAAGTACATATCCTTTACATGTGGACTGTGAAGTCACCACCATATACAGTACATGAGAACAGGTTGCAATAACACTGATAGCCTGGCTCACAGGAAAAGGGCATATCTAGCTGGGAAGAGAGGAAGAGACTAGGCTGAGTTACACTGTTCTCACCCTGGTTCATATCATCATGGGTGTGCTCGATGAGATACTTTATGTTTCTGTATGATTTTATTCAGGGTTTTTTTAGACAATAGACATAGACAAAATACATGAGCGCTAAGATTCTGCAGTGTCACCTCTGACCCCGTCTTCCTGGTTCTCAGTGGCAGGTATTTGGACTGGCAGATCCAGCAGGTCAACTCCCCTCAACACCATTTCCCCAACACAGAGAAGTGGCTACCATAATAGTGCTCCTTCTTCTCCTAATACAAACTCAGTCACAGCCCAAATTACATAAAAGCCTTTTTCTTCAAGAAATGCCAGTATTGAGACTTTTATCAACTTTCTATCGCCAGATGTTCACAGTCATATTGTCTGTAGAAAAGGGTCACATACCATCTCAGCTCTGTCAGGGTATAGTAAGCACCGTTATTCAGCAGGAGACCTCCAAATCTTTTCCAGACTGTCTGATGTAAAAACCAATGTTATGAATAAAAGTGAGCATATAAAACATGGAATGCAGCAGCCATGAAAAGTGTGTGTGCGTGTGTTCATGTGCTTGCTTGCCTGTGTGTTGAGCTAAAGGGTACAGGGAGATAGTTTGGAGATTCAGTGATTTACCACATGGCTCCTCAGTGGTCACAGAGAGGGAAGCTTTAGCGATTGATGGGCTATTCTTTGTCTTTTATCTTTCCCTCTATGGCCTCCCAAGTGGAGAACTGCTGATTTACATTGGTTGTATAGCCAAGCATACATACAGTACTCTATCCATTGTATGTACATTGTGTCTGCTAAAGCTTGGCAGCTGCCTCTGCCAAGCTCATATAGTCAGCTCTTTTCCTTTCTCACACAGATGGCTTTTAAAGCACCTGCATACAGTATAAAGAGCCCTGCTCTGTCTGAGTCTGTCTTTGGCTTAGACTGTGGGTTAAAAGCGGTCCATGACTATGCTTGTCTCTCGTTGGTGCTCAGCCCTTGTTTTGAATAGCTGGTCTGCAGTCAGGTCTCCCAGGAGGAGCAAGCATTGCACCACACCCCAGCCCAGAGTGGAAACTGGCTCTACTCAGAGGGCCTGGAAAAAGAGGGAGAGAGAGGCTCCATACTTCTGGGGTGTCTGTTGAGTTTGCATGGCTGACTGTATTCCTGACCTGGTGTGCTCATCTGGACTCTGGTCGTCCTTCCCAGTCTGTCTGCCTGGCTTCCCCCTTTCCTATCATCTCTTCTCGTTTCCTCTCTACTCCTTTCATACCCTCTCCTCCCCTCTCCTCTCCTCTCCTCTTCTGCCCTTGAGCAAGGCAGTTAACCCCCACAACAACTGCTACCCGGTTGCCGATGAAGTGGATGTCGATTAAGGCGCCCCCCACAACTCTCTTATTCAGAGGGGTTGGGTTAAATGTGGAAGACACATTTAGTTTGAAATCATCCAGTTGACTAAGTATTCCCCTTTCCCTTCCTCCTCACCTTCCGTCTCCTCTCGTCTACTCTGCTGAATGGTGCTCCACATAGGTCTCATGTCCACCCCTGCCCTTCTGGTCTGACTCAGACCCTAATCGAATCAGGAATAGGAACTTCCCCACTGTCTATAGCGGTGAACCCTTAATATGAGGATATTGCAGGGATGTGACCCTCTCTCATGTCTAAAGGCTACATAGTGGAGCCGAGTGTAGTCTATCCAACCACCTCCTCTGCTCTTTATCAGACAGTAGCGGGATTCAACGCCATTGTTTTCTTTTCAGATTCCAACGTTGTGTTTCGTCTGTCTGGGTCTCTTGAGTTTCTCACTCTCTCTCTCTGTCTCTCTCTCTCTCTCTCTCTCTGTATCTGTCTCTCGCACTCTCTCTCTCTCCCCCTTCTGTTTGTGACCCTTCTCTTGGAAGGAGGTAGCCCCTGTGTGTTTTTTCGCAGAGGAGGGGGAGCGGGAGAGGGGAAAAAAGGGCTAGTAAAACAAAGAGAGGTTGTCTGCAGGCAAGGCAAGCAGGAAACGCAACTCTCCGAGGACTCTCCCCCAGTCGTTGCTACTTGGCTATCCCACCAGCCCACTGCAGATTGGACCTGACAGCCTCTGCTGAGCGACGGCCGCCCGACTGTTATTCCTCTCTCACTCTGTCTCTCTCTCTCACTCTCTCTTCTATCACTCTCTCTCTGACTTCTCTCTTCTCCCTCCCCCTCTTTCTCTACCACTCCACCCAGCTCCCTCCATCCTACCCCAGGCCCATCTGACAGTGAGAGACCCACTCTTTGTTTAGTTCTTCCAGGTTCAGGCCCATTGAGTCAACTCTGGGATTAATAGTTTAAAAAGCATAAAGAGTGAGATGTTCATGAGATCTCTTTTTAGGGAAATGTTTCTGCTGAATGACGGTTTTATAAAGCACAAACACACATGAGCAAAAGGAAATTAGTTGAAATAACATCCTGTGAAAGTGTGATTAAATACACTGTTTGTAATTATTTTTATTGTAGATATGTAATTTATGTTAGACAATAAAACAAGTTCTAGTGACATTGCTTCTTAGAAAGCCTGATTTTTAATTTTTTATTACAGCTTTAAATCAAGTTTGTGGTTGAGAAGTACTCAACACTAAAGTAGATGTGCATTTTGATTTATTCAATGTTGGTTGAAGTTAACCAGTGGAAGGTCTGCATTTCCAAATGTTTGTTTTATAGGAAATGACATGTTTCTGACCACGAGAGGGAAGTGTTGGATAATGTTTTGAGAAGCCATGACATGGCTCTCAACCAGTTGTAGATGCGGAGGTCACTGATGAGTCAGAGGGAGCTAGTTGTGACAAACCCTCCTGTAATAGGTGGGTGTCTGCATCACCACGGTGAAGCATGTTAAGTTCTAGCTGTCCCATTGGCTGTATATGTAGCGTGACACATGTGATTTAGAGCCTTAAGTCTTCACATTAGACACCTGCGGTGTCTCTTAACTGCATGTTGAGCTCAGCAGGGGCTTATATGAGCACCACTTATGTGACCAAACATAAAAACAGTGGTGACATCATGAGATTTGAAACATTACAAATATTAATGTAGTCATTATAACACGATGGAAGACTAGTAGGACATTACATCAGCTATATGTAATATTAGTAGGACATTACATCAGCTATATGTAATATTAGTAGGACATTACATCAGCTATATGTAATATTAGTAGGACATTACATCAGCTATATGTAATATTAGTAGGGCATTACATTAGCTATATGTAATATTAGTAGGACATTATATCAGCTATATGTAATATTAGTAAGACATTATATCAGCTTATGTAATATTAGTAGGACATTACATCAGCTATATGTAATATTAGTAGGACATTACATCAGCTATATGTAATATTAGTAGGACATTACATCAGCTATATGTAATATTAGTAGGGCATTACATTAGCTATATGTAATATTAGTAGGACATTACATCAGCTATATGTAATATTAGTAGGACATTACATCAGCTATATGTAATATTAGTAGGACATTACATCAGCTATATGTAATATTAGTAAGACATATCAGCTATATGTAATATTAGTAAGACATCAGCTATATGTAATATTAGTAAGACATTATATCAGCTATATGTAATATTAGTAGGACATTACATCAGCTATATGTAATATTAGTAGGACATTACATCAGCTATATGTAATATTAGTAGGACATTACATCAGCTATATGTAATATTAGTAAGACATTATATCAGCTATATGTAATATTAGTAGGACATTACATCAGCTATATGTAATATTAGTAAGACATATCAGCTATATGTAATATTAGTGGACATTACATCAGCTATATGTAATATTAGTAAGACATTATATCAGCTATATGTAATATTAGTAAGACATTACATCAGCTATATGTAATATTAGTAAGACATTATATCAGCTATATGTAATATTAGTAAGACATTATATCAGCTTATGTAATATTAGTAGGAAATTACATCTGTTAGATGTGTGTCTTGCTTCACTGGCTGTTATATGTCCTCCTGTCTAGTGACTCTTTGCATGTGGTACAGTCTTAGCCGATAACAAAGCTAAATGTCAGGGTTGCTATAGTCGTTGCCAGCCAAATGAAGGTGAAATTGCATCTACTTTCAATTTAGATGGGAATGTGCAGTACTGTTTTTGATGCCTTGATGGAGAAAATATGCATCTTGTTTTATCTGCACGTCAAGGAGATTGATTACAACTGGTAGCAATTCAGGTACCAAGACAGCATTCAATCAGTTAGGAACCTCACAAACGTAAGGCAATTCTTTCCAGTTGCAGCATCTTACAATCATAAACTACTAGAATGTCTATCTGTCTGTGTGTGTGTCAGTTTGTGTGTATTTTCCCCTCCCGTTTGTGGTCACCATGGTGCAACCTGCTCATAAAACTGTCATTTGATCGAAGACATCTTGTTGGTTCCTTTAGTTTTGAGACATAGTTGTATGTCAGATAAACCCACATAACCGTGGCCAGATATCCTGCTGCACAGGGTTTCTTGGACAGGGCTTGGATAGACAGGCAAACCTTTTTATAGCCAGCTCTTGGCATCACTACTCTGCCTTATTTCCGTGACAATCTCGTTGCTTGTTTAAAGCCAAGTTGTGTTCCTGAGATGGGTTCGCTTGCAGGTGGGGAGGTAGAGAGCACAGCCTAGAACATACACAGCCACATACCATAAAGAGACACTACCACATTTTAATTCAGGACTAGTGTATATTATGAGATTAAGTGGAGGGTTCATCTTCTCAAGCTAGAATCAGTTCATTTCCCACTCGTGCATAGGCTGCTTGATTGTTTAGCAACAAAACCGACTTGTGCGCAACCATGAGGCAAAAAAGATTGGGTTGGCCTAGATTGTTGACAACATGTAAACTATATTCAGTCTGCAAGGTTTGGGGGTGGGGGCGGGGGCGGGAGGGGTGTCGAGGGAGAGGTTGTTGTTTTATTCGGGGGGGTTCGAATGGTTAAGGGGCAGCTCTCACGTAACTGTAGGGGGATCTTGGATGGTTGATGGCCTGGCGGTTGGGAGCTTGGGCCGGTGACCGATAGGTCGCTGGTTCGGCTCCCTGTTTTTGAAAATTAAAAATTAAACAAGTTACACTGAGTTAAAACGAGCCACAAACGGTTCCCCACATGGCAGCTTCTTGTAATTGTTGCTAGCTGTCTGACCATTCAGAGTCATAACACCCCACAGCCTTCTGCCTCATCGATGCGTGGGCATCATTTTCGTATACGATGTCAGCCAACCCATCTATAGGATAAATAAATGTAATACTCCGATATTAAATGTTAGGAAGTGCAGTAGAGTGTTTAATGTTGACAAATCTCTCTTTGTCGCTCTCCACTTCTCAGACCCTTCATATGATGCTGTACGGCGGACTGGATGGTCGAACAACATGCACAGTGGAAAAGGTAAGCAAGCGCTTTGCTTTACTGAGTCGCAGAAAGACTTGTAGCCTAACCACACAAGGAATTAGCATATGGTCCAACCCATCATGCATCATCACATACAGTGCCTTCGGAAAGTATTCAAACCCCTTGACTTTTTCCACATTTTGTTACGTTACAGCCTTATTGGATTCAATAAAACAATTTCCTCAGCAATCAACATGCAATACCCCATAATGACAAAGGAAAAATAAGTTTTTAGAAACTTTTTCAAATGCTTATAAACAAAAAACAGAAAAACTTTATTAACAGAAGTATTCAGACCATTTGCTATGTGACTCGAAATTGAGCTCAGGTACACCCTGTTTCCATTGATCATCCTTGAGATGTTTCTACAACTTGATTGGAGTCCACCTGTAGTAAATTCAATGGATCGGACATGATTTGGAAAGGCACAACCCTGTCTATAAGTTGACATCACATGTCAGAGCAACAGGATTATGTTGAGGCACAGATCTGGGGAAGGGTACCATTTCTACAGCATTGAAATTCATCAAGAACACAATGGGCTCCACCATTTTTAAATGGAAGAAGTTTGGAACCACCAAGACTTCCTAGAGCTGGCCGCCCGGCCAAACTAAGCAATCGGGTAAGAAGGGCTTTGGTCAGGGAGGTGACCAAGAACACGATGGTCACTCTGATAGAGCTCTAAAGTTCCTCTGTGGAGATGGGAAAACCTTCCAGAAGGACAACCATCTCTGCAGCACTACACCAATTAGGCCTTTATGGTAGAGTGGCCAGACAAAGCTACTTCTCAGGAAAAAGCACATGACAGCCTGCATGGAGTTTGCTAAAAAGCACCTAAAGACTCTCAGACCATGAGCAACAAGATTGGTCTGATGAAACCAAGATTTAACTCTTTGGCCTGAATTGCAAGCTTCACGTCTGGCGGAGACTTGGCACCCTCCCTACGGTGAAGCATGGTGGTGGCAGCATCATGCTGTGGGGATGGGTTTTTTAGCGACAGGGACTGGGAGACTAGTCAGGATCGAGGCAAAGATGAATGGAATAAAGTACATAGAGATCCTTGACAAACCTGCTCCAGAGCGCTCAGGACCTCAAACTGGGGCAAAGGTTCACTTTCCAACAGGACAATGACCCTAAGCACACAGCCAATTCAACACAGGTGTGGCTTCGGGAAAAGTCTCAATGTCCTTGAGTGGCCCAGCCAAAGCCCGGACTTGAACCCGATCATACATCTCTGGAGAGAACTGAAAATGGCTGTGTAGCAATGCTCCCCATCAAACCTGACAGAGCTTTAGAGTACCTGCAGAGAAGAATGGGAGAAACTCCCCAAATACAGTTGTGCCAAGCTTGTATTTTATAAATTAGCAAACATTTAAAAAAACTTGTTTTTGCTTTGTCATTATGGGGTATTGTGTGTAGATTGATGAGGAACAAAACAATGTAATCCATTTTAGAATAAGGCTGTAACCTAACAGAATGTGGAAAATGTCAAGGGGTCTGAATACTTTCCTAATGCACTTTACATTCTTCCCTAGCTCATAGAGAGTCGTGTGAGAGCCCACTCAACCCAAGCATGCAAGGCAAACCACCAATGATTAAATCCTCAGTCGTCAACCCTGAAATCTGTGAACTTTAAGCACTTACCCTAGCCACCAGTTACTGGCCTGTTTTCTTTGGAACGGGGCTGACATGCCATTAAGATGTGTACTGTGGTTTATCCATGACCGCCCAACTGGCTTTCTTCCCTCCTGTTTCTTTCCCCTCCTAAACTCTCCCTCTTCAGGCTCGCCGGTGGTCACACAGAACGTGTCCAAGTCCACTGAACAGCCCAGACCTCAGCCAGGTAATGTATTTCACCCTGCTCATTCCTACCATCATGTGTGTGTGCTCCACTTAAGACAGCCGCAGTTGGTTACACCCATCTCACAAGGATGAGGATCAGCCTAATGTATAGTGATACATACAGACTAACAGACCTCTCTCTCCACAGATCCTTACCAGATCCTGGGGCCCACCAGCAGTCGACTGGCCAACCCAGGTAGGTACAGGAGGATGTGTGAGACCAATCATATGTCAGATGTAAACAAAATTTCCCAACATACATTGCTTCATTATGGCCTTGGTGGATTTCTCTGAAAAAAAAAATCTGCTGAGAATTGTGCACATTTGCATTCTACTTTATTGCAGTGTTCAGTAAGTACAGTCGTGGCCAAAAGTTTTGAGAATGACACAAATATACATTTTCACAAAGTCTTCTGCTTCAGTTTGTATGATGGAAATTTGCATATACTCCAGAATGTTATGAAGAGTGATCAGATGAATTGCAATTAATTGCAAAGTCCCTCTTTGCCATGCAAATGAACTGAATCCCCCCGAAACATTTCCACTGCATTTCAGCCCTGCCACAAAAGGACCAGCTGACATCATGTCAGTGATTCTCTCATTAACACAGGTGTGAGTGTTGATGAGGACAAGGCTGGAGATCACTCTGTCATGCTGATTGAGTTCGAATAACAGACTGGAAGCTTCAAAAGGAGGGTGGTGCTTGGAATCATTGTTTTTCCTCTGTCAGCCATGGTTACCTGCAAGGAAACACGTGGCGTCATCATTGCTTTGCACAAAAAGGGCTTCACAGGCAAGGATATTGCTGCCAGTAAGATTGTACCTAAATCAACAATTTATCGGATCATCAAGAACTTCAAGGAGAGCGGTTCAATTGCTGTGAAGAAGGCTTCAGGGCGCCCAAGAAAGTCCAGAAAGCGCCAGGACCGTGTCTTAAAGTTGATTCAGCTGCGGGATTTGGGGCACTACCAGTACAGAGCTTGCTCAGGATTGGCAGCAGGCAGGTGTGAGTGCATCTGCAAGCACAGTGAGGTGAAGAATTTTGGAGGATGGCCTGGTGTCAAGAAGGGCAGCAAAGAAGCCACTTCTCTCCAGGAAAAACATCAGGGACAGACTGTTATTCTGCAAAAGGTACAGAGATTGGACTGCTGAGGATTGCGGAAAAGTCATTTTCTCTGATGAATCCCCTTTCTGATTGTTTGGGGCATCCGGAAAAAAGCTTGTCCGGAGAAGACAAGGTGAGCGCTACCATCAGTCCCGTGTCATGCCAACAGTAAAGCATCCTGAGACCATTCATGTGTGGGGTTGCTTCTCAGCCAAGGGAGTGGGCTCACTCACAATTTTGCCTAAGAACACAGCCATGAATAAAGAATGGTACCAACACATCCCTGAGAGCAACTTCTCCCAACCATCCAGGAACAGTTTGGTGACGAACAATGCATTTTCCAGCATGATGAAGCACCGTGCCATAAGGCAAAAGTGATAACTAAGTGGCTCGGGGAACAAAACATCGATATTTTGGGTCTATGGCCAGGACACTCCCCAGACCTTAATCCCATTGAGAACTTGTGGTCAATCCTCAAGAGGCAGGTGGACAAACAAAACCCCATAAATTCTGACAAACTACAAGCATTGATTATGCAAGAATGAGCTGCCATCAGTCAGGATGTGGCCCAGAAGTTAATTGACCGCATGCCAGGGCTGATTGCAGAGGTCTTGAAAAAGAAGGGTCAACACTGCAAATATTGACTCTTTGCATCAACTTCATGTAATTGTCAATAAAAGCCTTTGACACTAATGAAATGCTTGTAATTGTGCTTCAGTATTCCATAGTAACATCTGACAAAAATATCTAAAGACACTCAAGCAGCAAACTTTGTGCAAATTAATATTTGTGTCATTCTCAAAACTTTTGGCCACGACTGTACATAATGAGTTATGGGTCTTTGATCAATCGGATGTTAGGTGTTCAGGGATAGAACAGCTGTTGATTTGACCTATGTGTGTGTGTGTTTCCTGGTCAGGTTCAGGACAGATCCAGCTGTGGCAGTTCCTGCTGGAGCTCCTGTCGGACAGCACCAATGCTGGCTGCATCACCTGGGAGGGCACCAATGGAGAGTTCAAGATGACTGACCCAGACGAGGTGGCGAGGCGCTGGGGCGAGAGGAAGAGCAAGCCCAACATGAACTACGACAAGCTGAGCCGCGCCCTGCGCTACTACTACGACAAGAACATCATGACCAAGGTGCACGGCAAGCGCTACGCCTACAAGTTTGACTTCCACGGTATCGCTCAGGCCCTTCAGCCCCACCCCACCGAGTCCTCCATGTACAAGTACCCCTCGGACCTTGCATACGTGCCCTCCTACCATGCCCACCAGCAGAAGGTCAACTTCGTGTCCCCACATCCCCCCTCCATGCCCGTCACCTCTTCTAATTTCTTTGGACCCACTGCTCCGTACTGGAGCTCCCCTACAGGGGGCATCTACCCCAACCACAGCGTCCCCCGCCACCCCAACTCCCACGTGCCCTCCCACCTAGGCAGTTACTACTAAACCCCACTGCACCATGACGTCTTCCCCAACCTTCTCTCCCCCCAACCAAACCCACCAGTGCTGATCTGAAACCACAATGAAACCAAACCAACTAAGACCGAGAGAAAGGGCGATTCTCCGCCTGGACCCAAAGTCTGCTCTTAACTGGCAAGATGAAGAAAACTAACTGAAGAAAGCTACCTGAAGAAAGCTAACTGAAGAAAGCTAACTGAAGAGATCTAACTGAAGGAATGTTTGAAGGATAAAAAAACTGGATGTTCCAAATGGAGTACTACTTATTTACAAGACAAGAGACTGTTTCCATGTTTGTTTTGTTCAGTTTTTCAGTTTGTCTGTGTTTTTTGTGCCATGTGTCCCTTGAAAACAGCACCCATGGGCCAGTTCAGAGTGCCCCCAAAATCTAGACACGTTACCCACACAGACGCAGCCTTATCGAGAGACCATAGAGCCTCTCATACCTACTTTGTGCCTGATCACAGACATGGACCCATTCTCTATGTGTCTCAATCTACATTTCCCTCATATGATAAAGCTCCTGCCTTGTTCCTCGTTCCAGTCCTGTATGGGGTCTCAGATCAACATCATGTTCGTCTGTCTCATGTTCTGTTATCAGTCCGTCCATCTGCATCCGGTATAGGTAGGGCTTTAAAGAAAATGACTTTTCAGCACTGAATGAAAATGAAATGTTGGCAACTGGAATATGCCATTGATTCACAATTATCTTATCCTCCAAACTGGAAGTAGGCGAATTGGAGACCAGAGTTGGAAGTGAAGCGCTGTAGCTATGTTTTCAGGGGGCCACACACCGGTTGGCTGTTGTTATAGGAACTATGCTGTTTGTCCTCTTCAGCCATTGGTTCGTTCCATTTCCAGATGTTTTGTTGGACCAAGTCATTATTAATGTGAATGCCCTCTGGTCCATGGAACACATCCTCAATTTGACAATCACAGTTGTTTGTCTGTCCAGGCCAGTCAAGTGTCTCTGTGCATTCATACTTCACTGCCATTTCAAAACGTGCATTTTCAGATGTTTAAAGTTTGTTGTATGAAAGAAATAATTGTATTTAAACAGCTGAATATGGACTTGTTTCACTACTTCTTGAAAATAAATGGTTTACTAAATAAAGAACAAAACCAATAAAGTAAGAAAGGATGAAAACGTAGAAATCCTCAGATTCGCGAATGCTGTGCGTTCGTCAGACCTATTTTCTATTATTTTGTAAACATTGGTCAACTAGGCATTAAAGCAACTTACTGTATAAATTATGCAGAGTTATTTTCATATGTGACACAGTTTTAAAAAGTCAAGAGAATTAATACGAGTTGACCTCGGTCAAAAATGCAAACATTGTTAAGTCCGTTACTGATATATAGTATGTTCAACATTTTTAAACGTTTTATATCTGTACATTTGGGCAGTCCATTTTTACATGATTTTTATTTTATTTTATGAAATTCAATTTGTAATGTCCTCAGTGCCTTGGAGTGAACACAAGATTTGTTCTAGCTAGTTATTACCAAAAACCACAAATGCCTGCTTGAATCATAATCCTATACTTATAGTCAATCTGTTATTCTGTATATACCATGCTTTTGGTTGCTTTCAATTCTAAAATAGGCCAACAATACTTGTCATGTCTCATATCATTAAGCCAACCACCCAGAAATTGCCAGCTTTTGTCTGTGCCTTTAAATTGGCCTGGTATATTATGCAAAAGAGCACAGACACCCCTTATATTCACAGCAAGCATCTCTTTTAAGCTCGATTGCTTTAGATGTGTGAATTAAAGGGAATTTGTTAGATGTAGCATGAAGGTAATAATCTAAAATGTACCCTTTACATCCACCTCTCATAAACAGTAATGTTCAATGAAAGGGGAGCTGTGCTACTTCGTATATGCAATGTATTTTGGATATTAAATATATAAATGTAATTTTGCAATTAACCATTTTATTATTATTGTAATTCCTGCCATGTATTAAGTACTAACTTTTGAAAAAGGGCTTTTGTATAGGAAAGAAATTTGACAAAATAAAAGTTTTTACTTCTGAACATATTTACTTCTGTTGGTCCATTGTCTGCCAAAAAGTAGGATACTGATCTTTAGCTACTAGGCAAAGTTACAACATAATTTGTATATTTTTCCTCTTATCTGCATCACTATAAGAAATCTAGTTAATGTGTAGCTCTGTTTCAATCAATACGTAATCATTACTAGCAATATTATCCAGACTATAACACAATTTCATTCATTTTTATAATTTCAATGTTATACAAAATTATTTGATGAGAAAATACATTTCCTGTGGAGACGAGATTGTAACAGGAAATACTTTTTTGGTTTCTCTGATGTTTCTTATATACTGTATAATGACAACACACATCGACCCAAGTCCCAATACATGTGCTAACAATATCAGATGACTACTGGGGTTGTTGGGTTATGTAAGTGCCTCAGAAGAGTATGTTGTGATTTCTTCTCAACTTGAGAGGTACATGGATGTGAGGAGAGACCTTTGTCCTCTTGTTATCATAGAGGATGTCAAGTGTGTTTATGATAACTGGGTTATTTACAGTAATGTATTCAGTGTACCCCATCAGCCTACGTACAATTGAGTCGTACAAAATGACAATGCGTGCATGTGTGTGAGAGAGAGAGAAAGAAAGGAGAGAAACACTTTCCTATCCTATACTGTCATACTCATTTATCGATGTATCATGTCAGTCGGTCAAGCAATGCAGGTCTCATCAGGCTATAAGTTTCCATATCAAGTTTTTTATGTGATGTCCATTGAAAGCCTTGATTTGCATGGATTTTAAACAGCTGTGAAATATTCTGTGAATGATAAAACATTTATTGTATTCCATGAAACAGAGAAGGCAACATCCATCACATCCATCCCATACCACCTTTAAAATCGACAATTGCAGTCATGCAAATCACCACGAGCAAAAACACTTCACTGTCGCCACCATGTGGCTAGTACAGGCCAATGCAATTGACGAAGCAATTCACTGTGTAAATCAGCTTCGAACAGGAGTCTTTTTTTTCACATCTTGTCTTATCACCTAGTGAATGATAATGTCAGGGAGAAGTAATTAAAATTTTAAAGTGAATAGATTTGGTCGATAGTTTCATTATTTCCAAGACCCGTTCTCGTGGGTGCTTTTTCAAAGCCTATGTCAGAGACTCCAGTGAGTGTAATGAGCTCAATATTAGGACTTGAGAAATAAAGTTATCATTAGAAAGAAGATGTTCCCCTCTTATCTACTGTAGGAAATTTCATAAACATACACAAAATCACTTTAATATATATACAGTACCAGTCAAAAGTTTGGACGCACCTACTAATTCCATGGTTTCTTTATTTTTACTATTTTCTACATTGTAGAATAATAGACTTCAAAACTATGAAATAACAAATATGGAATCATGTAGTAACCAAAAAAGTGTTAAACAAATCAAAATAAATTGTATATTTAGCCAGACTTTGCCTTGATAACAGCTTTGCACACTCTTGGCATTTTCTTAACCAGCTTCATGAGGTAGTCACTTGGAATGCATTTCAATTAACAGGTGTGCAATGTTAAAAGTTAAGTCCCATTTATTTTGTTCTTATTGCGTTTGAGCCAATCAGTTGTGTGGTGACAAGGTACGGGTGGTATATAGAACATAGCTGTAACGGATTTCCTCTTCCTCTTCTGAGGAGGAGTAGGAGAGATCGGACCAATGCGCAGCGTGGTACGTATCCATAATGTATTTTAATGAGAATTAATACAACATACAAAAACAAGAACAAGAGGATCAAAATGAAAACCGAAACAGTCCCGAATGGTGCAAACACTGAAACTGAAAATATTCACCCACAAAACACAGGTGGAAAAAGGCTACCTAAGTATGATTCTCAATCAGAGACAACAAACACCTGCCTCTGATTGAGAACCATACCAGGCCTGTTACGCACGCCTCTATGAAGAGGGAACGCAACACCCTGCTACAACTAAACTCTCTGTGAAGTAAAAAAGGTATGGACTATAGGTGCGAGTAAGGATGACAACAGGCAGAATGTGGTACTGTTTTACAAGGACTTTATTCCTGTACACGGTAATATGGGGAAAAGGGCTGGACGGAACCAAAGCAAAGAAAGTAAATCTCAAAGCCCCCCCCTCTCCTATCTTACCTGCCTACCCACTACTTACCTAATTTAGCACCACCTGGTGCCCTAACCAAAATACAGGGAGTGGTCCACCCAGGTCTTACCTAGTGTGCCTAGACAGTGAATATACTACGGGTATATGTATGCCCGCGGGCCTCTTGCCTAAGCACTCCCAAGGTGCCTTCCCCTTCTCCCCTGGGAACAAATGAAACAGAATATTAAACAATTTCACAAACAAACTAAGAAACAAAGGACATCAAATAAGCTCTACCTGAGCAACAAACTCACAGAACATACCAGCTCTCAGCAATGAACTCCCAGCAAAATCAACCTTTAGCAAAATCTCTCTGCAATGACCTCCAAGCAAATCTATAGCAAAATCTCTCAGCAATCCCTACCTCCAAAATCTCTCTCCTGAACAGAACACTGGCTTTTATATAGCTTCAGAATGAATTTATAATTGGAGACAGCTGTGTCTTGACGAGGGGGCGGGGTCAGCTCTCCAATTAGCCCTGGAGTCGACCAATCAGCTGCTTGAGGGATTTCAGGAAGCCATTTCCTGAAATAAACACATGCAAGTACACAAACTACAACACATAAACTGGGGAACGTAACACGCCCACCACAAAAATTGCAAACCTAGTTTTGCAATAACAAAAGCCATCGCTTCCCCAGTTAGTAAACCCGTGATAGAGCGTCAGCAACCACATTCGCTGAGCCCTTCACATAAGCTATCTGTACATTATATCCTTGTACAATCAGAGCCCACCGCATAAGGCGGCGGTTCTGGTTGTACATTTGCTTTCAAGAACACCAATGGATTATGGTCCGTGAAGACCATAACAGGCAAGGCACTGGAGCCCACATATACCTCAAAGAACTGTAAGGCAAGCAATAAAGCCAGCGTCTCTTGTTCAATTGTAGAGTATCTTGACAGACACGAGTTGAACTTACGGGAGACGAAACTGACGGGCCGATCCACTTCGTTTTCATCTTCCTGTAAGAGAACTGCACCCACCCCCACTATACTAGCATCTACCTCCAACTTAAAAGGTTTGTCAAAGTTGGGGGCGGTAAGCACTGGGGCACTACAAAGTAGCGCTTTAGCGGACTCAAAAGCGTAGTTACAGTCCTTGGACCACTTGAATGGTACCTTGGGACTAAGCAGAGATGAAAGGGGAGCTACTACCGTCGAGAAATTCTTACAGAAGGTACGATAGTACCCTACCATCCCCAGGAATCTGCGCAACTGGCGGCGAGTAGTGGGAGCAGGAAAAGCAACAATTGCTTCCACTTTGCCAGTTACTGGGCGCACTTGACCTCGTCCCACTTGTTTCCCTAAGTAAGTCACTGTAGCCTTCCCAAACTCACACTTGGCCAAATTGAGGGTTAAAGAAGCCTTCTCCAACCGCTGAAACACACTTTTCAAAGTGGAGAGATGATCAGACCAAGTAGACGAATGAATCACCACATCGTCAAGGTAAGCAATACAATTTGGCAGATCTGCAAACACAATGTTAACTAGCCGCTGAAAAGTAGCAGGTGCGTTACACATGCCAAAGAGCATCACAGTGTATTGTACGAAGTTATCTGGCGTAACAAAAGCCGATATGTCAGAAGCTCGAGAGGTCAGAGGCACCTGCCAATAACCTTTTAACAAATCTAACTTACTAACGTAAGCAGCAGAGCCTATTCTATCAATACAGTCATCTAAGCGAGGTAGAGAAAAAGAATCAGACTTTGTAACTGCATTTACGCGACGATAGTCCGTACATAAGCGGGATGTACCGTCAGGCTTAGAAACAAGAATACATGGGGAACTCCAGGAGCTGTTACTGGGTTTTGCCATGTCATTCTGTAATAAATAAGCTACCTCACTTTTCATTACCTCCCTTTTCTTAGCATTAACCCGGTACGGATGCTGACGTATAGGAACAGCGTTCCCCACATCCACGTCATGTTCCAAGATGGATGTGCGACTTGGAATGTCCTGAAACACACTGAGAAAACTGTTTGTCAATAGGATAAGATCCTTAGTTTGATCATTACCCAAATGTTCCATTTGAGAGGGTAACTTCTTCAGCATCTCTGAATTACATAAGCGTTCACCTTGCTGTAACGTATGGCGTAACTCCAACCCGTCCTCCTTATCCTCATCTAGGTCCCAGCCAGGCTTCAGCACCACCGCAACCACACTGGAGACGGCGGGCTGGACCGGCTTACTTGAGGAGCTGTCTGGAGAATCACGCACATAATATGTTTTCAGCATGTTAACATGACACACGGGAAGAACGCCTTCGATCTGGTGTCTTTATCACATAATTGGTGTCATTGATTTTCTTTTCCACCAGATATGGTCCAGAAAAACGTGCTGACAGAGATGAGCCAGGGATTGGCAACAAAACTAAAACTTGATCCCCTGGTGCAAATGAACGGCCAACAGCCTTTTTGTCATAATGCAACTTCATGCGTTTTTGAGACGAGGAGAGAGACTTTTGGGCTAACGCACATGCGGTGTGCAGTCTCTCCCGCATCTTACTGACATATTCCAACACATTTTTAGGGGCGCTACTGGGTGTAGGAGATAAGATATGCTCCTTCAAAACTTTCAGCGGACCCCGTGGGGTGTGTCCAAACACAAGGTCAGCAGGGCTGAACCCTAAGGACTCGTATCGTTTCCCTTATAGCAAATAGGACAAAGGGCACCCCCTCATCCCAATCAGTACTGGTATCCATACAATACTTGCATAGCATTGCCTTCAGCGTCTGATGCCAGCGTTCTAGAGCCCCTTGACTCTCTGGATGATACGGACTAGAGACCTGATGGGAAATACACAATGTCTTTAACACATTTGAAAACAGTTTAGACATGAAGTTGGATCCCTGATCAGTTTGGATTACTTTAGGGAGTCCAAACGTAGAGAAGAACTTCACTAGTGCCTTCACCACAGTCTTAGCCGTTATTGTACGGAGAGGAATAGCCTCTGGGTATCGAGTAGCACTGCACATTATTGTTAGTAGGAACTGGTTACCTGACCTGGTTTTCGGCAATGGACCTACACAATCAATTATCACTCTTTCAAACGGTTCCCCCACCACAGGAATCGGGCAGAGTGGCGCTCGTGGAACTGTTTGATTCACTTTCCCAGTGAGTTGACATATGTGACATGTTTTACAAAATTGGACCACGTCAGACTTCAAACCTGGCCAGAAGAAATGACGAAGGACCCGGTTATAAGTCTTTGTGATCCCAAGTGTCCAGACCACGCCTGGTCATGGGCGAGTGACAACACCTGCTGTCGGAACGGTGTAGGAACAACCACTTGACACACTTCACTCCAGTCATTAATGGTGTCATGGGATGCCCATTTACGCATCAAAACTCCTGCTTCCATAAAGTAGGCGGTCTCTCTAGTTTTAGCTTCCTCAATGGAAATTACCGAAGCAAAACACTTGCGAAGACTGGTGTCTTTTTGACATTCAATCACCTTCTCAGGGGTGACAGACAAAAGAATGTCATGTAATTGGGGCACAATTTCATTTTCCCCTGCCTTAGTTTTTACGGGGGTAAAAACTGTCGGCATTGCAGAAGGCATACTCGGTGCATTGTCTTCTACCTCAACATTCTCAAAAATAGAACTAGCCAAATCCACCACATCTCCTAGCTTGCGAGATTGTGCCCTCGTTAACACACAAGCAGGAAAAACATGTGGAAATGCTTGAACCAATTTCTCATCTGTAGTTCTGATTTCTGGATTGTCTACTACCTCTAACACAGGAATGACATTACCACCAGCAATATCATTCCCTAGTAGCAATGTGACTCCTTTTACTGGGAGTGTAGATACTACAATAACACGGAAATGTCCTGATACCAAGTCTGACACTAAGTGGACCCAGTGTAATGGTACAGGTACGGTTTTTGTCTCTATCCCCTGTAATATGACATGTGAGCCACAATACGTTTCAGGAGACCAGGGTAAAGCATCAGTAATGATTACTGACTGCGCCGCCCCGGTGTCTCGTAGGATTTGGATAGGCTTTTGATCAGCTTGTTCTCCTGTTAAGGAAACATAACCGGTAGAGATAAACGGAGCATAGACAGGATCCGGTTTCTCAAATGCTGAATCAACAACTCGATCCAATGGACGAGCCAAAGACTTGACTAAACCCAAACTTTTCATTTTTGGGGACGGTGACTGGGACTGTTTCGGTTTATTTTTCAAAACTGGGCAGTCCGCAATCACGTGACCCTTTTGGTGACAGTAAAAACATTCACGGATTTCATGAAAAGGCTTAGGGTTGTCAGAGGAAAAGCGACCTGAACGAGGAACTGATGACGTAATCGTCCGGCCTTCAAAACGAGGTGCACCAAAGACAGTCTTTTGTGTCAAAGCGTACTCATCTGCCAACACTGCTGCTTGGGCCAATGTCACCACTTTCTGTTCATTTAAATTAACTACAATTCTATCTGGGAGGTTGCCTTTAAAGTCCTCCAACAGCATCAACTCCTTAATATCAGCAAAGGTGTTAGCTTTGCTGGCTGAACACCAGCGACTAAACAGAGACTCTTTGTCCCTAGCAAACTCAACAAATGTACGGTGAGATGTTTTTTTGTGGTTCCTGAAGCGCTGTCTATAAGCTTCAGGCACCAACTCATAAGCCCGCAACACGGTAGTTTTAACTGTATCGTAGTGTAAACTGTCTTCCAGGGAGAGAGCAGCTACTACTTCCTGGGCTTTCCCAGACAATTTACATTGTAACAGGAGCGGCCAAACCTCGAGTGGCCAATACAGCGCAGCGGCCACACGCTCAAAAGCAGAGAAATAAGAATCAACTTCCGACTCTCGGAATGGAGGGACTAAAGCTATGTTTTTACTCACATCGAAGTGGTTTGGATGAGCAGCTTGTGGAGTCGCACTGGAGCGAGCCTCTAGCTCCAGTTGTCGGATCCTCACCTCTTTGTCAGCTTCTATTTTCCTTATTTCAAGTTCAAAATTCATCTGTCTCTCTTTATCTTTTTGCTCCATTTCTAACCGAGCCAGCCTCACCTTCAGCCTAGCAGTTCCATCTGAACGACCCGAAGCAGAAGATAAAGGATCGAATCGGGGCAATGTAAAAGGGGTACGAGGAACCCCTTCCTCCGCCTTGTCCTCCGACTTGGCATCGGAAGGTCTACCCGTCTCCTCTCCTTGCAATGAGAGAATCCGTTCTCTCACTAAACCCTCCCTGACTAGCAACAAAAGCTCAGCCTTTAGGGCTTTCTCAGGGACAACAAATCCATAATGGTCAGCAATAGCTATAAGGTCTACTTTACGAAACCTACCCAAACAATCAATAGAGGGCGCTTCAAAAAACTTAGAGATGGCTGATGCAGCCATCTTATACAATGCAGTCTACTGAACACACTAACTAAACAAGTCATCCAAACTCACAACCTACCATCACACCTCAATCACTAACCACAGAAAGCTCAGAGCAGCAGGGTCCGGTGGGTTTAATGGAAAGATCCCGGATGATCCCCCATTATGTTAGGCACGCCTCTATGAAGAGGGAACGCAACACCCTGCTACAACTAAACTCTCTGTGAAGTAAAAAAGGTATGGACTGTAGGTGCGAGTAAGGATGACAACAGGCAGAATGTGGTACCGTTTTACAAGGACTTTATTCCTGTACACGGTAATATGGGGAAAAGGGCTGGACGGAACCAAAGCAAAGAAAGTAAATCTCAAAGCCCCCCCCCTCTCCTATCTTACCTGCCTACCCACTACTTACCTAATTTAGCACCACCTGGTGCCCTAACCAGAATACAGGGAGTGGTCCACCCAGGTCTTACCTAGTGTGCCTAGACAGTGAATATACTACGGGTATATGTATGCCCGCGGGCCTCTTGCCTAAGCACTCCCAAGGTGCCGTCCCCTTCTCCCCTGGGAACAAATGAAACAGAATATTAAACAATTTCACAAACAAACTAAGAAACAAAGGACATCAAATAAGCTCTACCTGAGCAACAAACTCACAGAACATACCAGCTCTCAGCAATGAACTCCCAGCAAAATCAACCTTTAGCAAAATCTCTCTGCAATGACCTCCAAGCAAATCTATAGCAAAATCTCTCAGCAATCCCTACCTCCAAAATCTCTCTCTCCTGAACAGAACACTGGCTTTTATATAGCTTCAGAATGAATGTATAATTGGAGACAGCTGTGTCTTGACGAGGGGGCGGGGTCAGCTCTCCAATTAGCCCTGGAGTCGACCAATCAGCTGCTTGAGGGATTTCAGGAAGCCATTTCCTGAAATAAACACATGCAAGTACACAAACTACAACACATAAACTGGGGAACGTAACAAGGCCAAACACATAAACACAACCTTGAAAAACGAACATAGGCTGCAAACCCCAACTCACGCCCTGACCATACTAACAAAGAAAAAAAAAGGAACTAAGGTCAGAACGTGACAATATTTGGTAAGATACCAAGTCCATATTGTGTCAAGGAGAGTTAAAATAAGCAAAAAGAAACAACAGTCCATCATTACTTTAAGACATGAAGGTCAGTCATTCTGTAAAATTTCAAGAACTTTTAACGTTTCTTCAAGCGCAGTCGCAAAAACCATCAAGCGCTATGATGAAACTGGCTCTCATGAGGACCACCACAGGAAAGGAAGACCCAGAGTTACCTCAGTTGCAGAGGATACGTTCATTAGAGTTAACTGCACCTCAAATTGCAGCCAAAATATATGCTTCACGGAGTTCAAGTAACAGACATATCTCAACATCAACTGTTCAGAGGAGACTGCTTGAATCAGGATTTCATGGTCGAATTGCTGCAAAGAGACCATTACTAAAGGACACAAATAAGAAGAAGATACTTGCTTGGGCCAAGAAACACGAGCACTGGACATCAGACCAGTGGAAAGCTGTCCTTTTGTCTGATGACTCCAAATTTGCGATTTTCGGTTCCAAACACTGTGTCTTTGTGAGACGCAGAGTAGGTGAATGTTTGATCTTCGCATGTGTGGTTCCCACCGTGAAGCATGGATGAGGAGGTGTGATAGTGTGGGGGTGCTTTGCTGGTGACACTGTCTGTGATTTATTTAGAATTCAAGACACACTTAACCAGCTTTGCTACCACAGCATTCTGTAGCAATCTGGTTTGCGCTTAGTGGGACTAATCCCATCTGGTTTGCGCTTAGTGGGACTATCATTTGTTTTTCAACAGGACAATGACCCAAAAAACACCTCCAGGCTGTGTAAGGGTTTTTGACCAAGTAGAGTGATGGAGTGCTGCATCAGATGACCTGGGCTCCACAAGCACACAACCTCAACCCAATTGAGAGGGTTTTGGATGAGTTGGACCGCAGAGTGAAGGAAAAGTAGTAGTAGTAAAAGCATTCCAAAATGGCGTAGCAGTGCAGACGTGTTTTGTTTGTCCTCTCGTCTACTTTTAAATTTTTCGTCCTTTTTTTGTATATATTTCAATTTTATTTTCAATCTACTTTCCATTTCAAATCAATTATACCTTCCGGTAACCTGCCTCACCCAATGTGATAGGGAACCGCAATTATAAAAAAAAATATTTTGGACCTTGCAGCCAGAACCACCTAGCCATCAAAGGTAACCAGCTAATTAGCTACTAGCTATTAGTCATTGTTAGCCACTGCTAGCGGCCTTTACCTTCTGCACAGATACCAGCCCTTTCTTTTGTAGCCTGGAAAATACTTGCCAGCTTACCAGTATCGGACTGTTTCTCCACAACAACGCCGGACTCCTGCCTTTAACCCTGGACCATTACTCCTGATCTTCACAGCTAGATAGCTGCCACCGAGTGACCCAGTACCGAAGCTAGCCCTGAGCCAGGCCCACCTCCCGGGCCTACTCAGTTGTTCACCCGGACTCCACCCAAACACGGCTAGAATCCACTACCGGATCCTTGCCGTAAGCTCTGGACCTTGGCACCAGATCACCGCTGCTATCGAGTGGCTATAGTGGCTAAAGGCCCTGCCCCGAAGCTAGCACAAGTTAGCCATGAGCCAGGTGCATCTCCTGGCTAGCAAAGTCAATTACTACAACACCTCTTTCGCCATCTGGCTTCGATCCTTTGTCGACACGGCGCCCCGCCGCACCACCACGACTGGTCTGCCGACGAATACTCCAGCCACTGTGCTTTCAACCAGCCTCTGTCGGATGTCAGAGCAGACGCTTCTACTAGCCCCGGGCTGCTAACTTTAAACGCTGTGTCGCCCGCGTGCTACCATATTAGCGACTACTCCGCGGCTTCCCTGTTCCATCTATTTTTTTATATATATATTTTTTTAAATTACCTTTATTTAACTAGGCAAGTCAGTTAAAAACAAATTATTATTTTCAATGACGGCCTAGGAACAGTGGGTTAACTGCCTGTTCAGGGGCAGAACGTCAGATTTGTACCTTGTCAGCTCGGGGATTTGAACTTGCAACCTTTCGGTTACTAGTCCAACGCTCTAAAAAACTAGTCTACCCTGTCGCCCCCTATTGCTGTCCCCTGGACCCTATGATCACTTGGCTACATAGCTGATGCCTGCTGGACTGTACATTAATCACGGTACTCCATTCTGTTTATTTTTGTTTATTTGTCGGCCCCAGCCCACGAACTCAGGCTCTATGTGTAGATAACCGACCCTCTCTGCCTATTCATTGCCATTTTACCTATTGTTTTTGTCTTAGCTGATTAGCTGTTGTTGTCTTACCCATTGTTGTCTTAGCTAGCTTTCCCAATCAAAACCTGTGATTGCTTTATGCCTCGCTTTATGTCTCTCTCAAATGTCAATATGCCTTGTGTACTGTTGTTTAGGTTAGTTATCATTGTTTTAGTTTACAATGGAACCCCTAGTTCCACTCATCATACCTCTGATACCTCCTTTGTCCCACCTCCCACACATGCGGTGACCTTACCCAGTATAACTAGCATGTCCAGAGATGCAACCTCTCTTCTCATCACTCAGTGCCTGGGCCTACCTCCTCTGTACCAGCACCCCACCATACCCTTGTCTGCACATTATACCCTGAATCTATTCTACCACGCCCAGAAATCTGCTCCTTTTATTCTTTGTCCCCAACGCTCTAAAACGACCTAGACGACCAGTTTTGATAGCCTTTAGCTGTACCCTCATCCTACTCCTCCTCTGTTCCTCGGGTGATGTGGAGGTAAACCCAGGCCCTGCGTGTCCCCAGGCAACCCCATTTGTTGACTTCGTTGATCTATCTACTGCAGAGATTATCTGCAAAGTTCTGCCATACTTTCCAGGTCAATGCCCAAACAATTCAAACTTCTAATTTAAAAAATGAATTTCTCCAGAAATAAGTCTTTCACTGTTGCCGCCTGTTATCGACCCCCCTCCGCTCCCAGCTGTGCCCTGGACATCATGTGTGAATTGATCACCCCCCATCTAGCTTCAGACTTTGTTCTGTTAGGTGACCTAAACTGGGATATGCTTAACACCCCGGCAGTCCCACAATCTAATCTAGATGCCCTCAATCTCAAACAAATTATCAAAGAAACCACCAGGTACAACCCTAAATCTGTAAACATGGGAACCCTCATAGACATTATCCTGACCAACTTGCCCCCCAAATACACCTCTGCTATTTTCAATCAGGATCTCAGCGATCGCGGCCTCATTGCCTGTATCGGCTATGGGTCCGTGGTCAAACGACCACCCCTCATCACTGTCAAACGCTCTCTAAAGCACTTCTGGGAGCAGGCCTTTCTAATTGACCTGGCCCGGGTATCCTGGAATGATATTGACCCCTCCCATCAGTCGAGGATGACTGGTCGTTCTTTTAAAGTAATTTCCTCACCATCTTAAATAAGCCTGCCCCTTTCTAAAAATGTAGAACTAAGAACAGATATAGCCCTTGGTTTACTCCAGACCTGACTGCCCTTGACTAGCATAACAACATATTGTGGCAGACTGCAATAGCATTGAATAGTCCCTGCGATATGCAACTCTTCAGGGAAGTCAGGAACCAATACATGCTGTCAGTCAGGAAAGCAAAGGCTAGCTTTTTCAAGAAGAAATTAGCATCCTGTAGCTCTAACTCCAAAACGTTTTTGGACACTGTAAAGTCCATGGAGAACAAGAGCACCTCCTCCCAGCTGCCCACTGCACTGATGCTAGGTAACATGGTCACCACCGATAAATCCATGATAATCGAAAATTTCAATAAGCATTTCTCTACGGCTGGCCATGACTTCCTCCTGGCTACTCCAACCCCGACCAACAGCTCCGCCCACCCTGCAGCTACTCACCCGCGCTTCCCCAGCTTCTCCTTCACCCAAATCCAGATAGCAGATGTTCTGAAAGAGCTGCAAAACCTGGTCCTGTACAAATCAGCTCCGCCGCCATTGTTGCAACTCCTATTACCAGCCTGTTCAACCTCTCTTTTGTATCGTCCGAGATCCCTAAAGATTGGAAAGCTGCCGCATTCATCCCCTCTTCACTCTAGACCAAAACTGCTATAGACCTATATCTATCCTGCACTGCCTCTCTAAAGTCTTCGAAAGCCAAGTTAATAAACAGATCACTGACCATTTCGAATTCCACCGTACCTTCTCCGCTGTGCAATCCGGTTTCCGAGCCGGTCACGGGTGCACCTCAGCCACGCTCAAGGTACTAAACGATATCATAACCGCCATCGATAAAAGACAGTACTGTGCAGTCGTCTTCATCGACCTGGCCAAGGCTTTCGACTCTGTCAATCACCGTATTCTTGTCAGCAGACTCAATAGCCTTGGTTTCTCAAATGACTGCCTCGCCTGGTTCACCAACCACTTCGCAGACAGAGTTCAGTGTGTCAAATCGGAGGGCCTGTTGTCCGGACCTCTGGCAGTCTCTATGGGGGTACCACAGGGTTCAATTCTCGGGCCGACTCTTTTCTCTGTATATACAGTGCCTTGCGAAAGTATTCGGCCCCCTTGAACTTTGCGACCTTTTGCCACATTTCAGGCTTCAAACATAAAGATATAAAACTGTATTTTTTTTGAGAAGAATCAACAACAAGTGGGACACAATCATGAAGTGGAACGACATTTATTGGATATTTCAAACTTTTTTAACAAATCAAAAACTGAAAAATTGGGCGTGCAAAATTATTCAGCCCCTTTACTTTCAGTGCAGCAAACTCTCTCCAGAAGTTCAGTGAGGATCTCTGAATGATCCAATGTTGACCTAAATGACTAATGATGATAAATACAATCCACCTGTGTGTAATCAAGTCTCCGTATAAATGCACCTGCACTGTGATAGTCTCAGAGGTCCGTCAAAAGCGCAGAGAGCATCATGAAGAACAAGGAACACACCAGGCAGGTCCGAGATACTGTTGTGAAGAAGTTTAAAGCCGGATTTGGATACAAAAGATTTCCCAAGCTTTAAACATCCCAAGGAGCACTGTGCAAGCGATAATATTGAAATGGAAGGAGTATCAGACCACTGCAAATCTACCAAGACCTGGCCGTCCCTCTAAACTTTCAGCTCATACAAGGAGAAGACTGATCAGAGATGCAGCCAAGAGGCCCATGATCACTCTGGATGAACTGCAGAGATCTACAGCTGAGGTGGGAGACTCTGTCCATAGGACAACAATCAGTCGTATATTGCACAAATCTGGCCTTTATGGAAGAGTGGCAAGAAGAAAGTCATTTCTTAAAGATATCCATAAAAAGTGTTGTTTAAAGTTTGCCGGAGATTTGTCTTCCAACAAGACAATGATCCAAAACATAAAGCAAAATCTACAATGGAATGGTTCAAAAATAAACATATCCAGGTGTTAGAATGGCCAAGTCAAAGTCCAGACCTGAATCCAATCGAGAATCTGTGGAAAGAACTGAAAACTGCTGTTCACAAATGCTCTCCATCCAACCTCACTGAGCTCGAGCTGTTTTGCAAGGCGGAATGGGAAAAAAATTCAGTCTCTCGATGTGCAAAACTGATAGAGACATACCCCAAGCGACTTACAGCTGTAATCGCAGCAAAAGGTGGCGCTACAAAGTATTAACTTAAGGGGGCTGAATAATTTTGCACGCCCAATTTTTCAGTTTTTGATTTGTTAAAAAAGTTTGAAATATCCAATAAATGTCGTTCCACTTCACGATTGTGTCCCACTTGTTGTTGATTCTTCACAAAAAAATACGACTTCGGCGATGTCATCTACAAAATAACTTCCAATACTTTACTCAGCAAACTGGATGCAGTCTATCACAGTGCTATCCATTTTGTTACCAAATCATTTTTTACCACCCACCACCACGACCTGTATGTTCTAGTCAGCTGACCCGCACTATATATTCGTCGCAAGACCCACTGGGTCCAGGTCATCTATAAGTCTATGCTAGGTAAAGCCCTGCCTTATCTCAGCTCACTGGTCACGATAACAACACCCACACGTAGCACACGTTCCAGCAGGTATATCTCACTGATCATCCCCAAAGCCAACACCTCACACTGCCGCCTTTCCTTCCAGTTCTCTGCTGCCAGTGACTGGAACGAATTGCAAAAATCAGACCTATATTTCCTTCACCAACTTTAAACATCAGCTATCTGAACAGCTAACGGATCACTGCAGCTGTACATAATCCATCTGTAAATAGCCCACCCGATCTACCTACCTCATCCCCATACTGTTTCTTTTACTTTTCTGCTCTTTTGCACACCAGTATCTCTACTTGCACATCATCATCTGCTCATTTATCAATCCAGTGTTCATCTGCTAAATTGTAATTCTTCGATACTATGGCCTATTTATTGCTTACCTCCTCATGCCTTTTGCACACACTGTATATTTTTTTCTACTGTGTCATTGACTTGTTTATTGTGTTATTGGCTTGTTTATTGTTTATTCCATGTTATTCCATGTGTAACTCTGTGTTGTTGTCTGTGTCACACTGCTTTGCTTTATCTTGGCCAGGTCGCAGTTGTAAATGATAACTTGTTCTCAACTAGCCTACCTGGTTAAATAAAGGTGAAATAAAAATCAAAAAATTTAAAAATTCCCCATTTAGCTTTTTGATAGAATGACAAAAGTGTGCAAAGCTGTCATCATGGCAAAGGATGACTTCTTTGAAGAATCTAAAATCTATAATATATTTTGATTTGTTTAACACTTCTTTGGTTACTACATGATTCCATATGTGTTTTTTCAAAATGTTGATGTCTTCACTATTATTCTACAAATGTAGAAAATAGTAAAATAAATAAAAACACTTGAATGAGTAGGTGTGTCCAAACTTTTGACTGATACTGTATATATATTTTTGTGGACCCACTGCAGTACCTCCCGGGTTGAATAACCCTGCCCTATATTTGTTTTCTCAGTAGTCACAAAAACATTTATTTTCGCGATAAAGTGCACATAGTCGGGAAAAAAAGACTATTTAGCAATGTCAGTGTTATCCGAGATCCTTGGAACATCCCTACCCTAAACCCTAACCCTAAACTCTAACATAAACCTTACCCCTACCCTTCCCTAACCCTAACCCTAACCCTTACATTAACCATTTTAAATTTCAGCTTCAATGCGGTAGGGACGTACCAAGGATTTTGAATTGCATGTAGCGTTTAGCAATGGACAGCTCTGTCTTCAAGTTCAGTAGCCAATTTGGCATGGAAGCACATTCAATTCTTGTGTTATTAAAACGCTATCACTGTGTTGACAATTCAGGTTGGTTGAAAAAGTATTTTGTTGTTCTAAAATGAAAGCACAGTTTGCTATTCCGTAGCCAATACAACGGTGTGATATTGTTCAGAGAGAGATGTTCTTCACCTGGTTTCCATCATAATGTAAAGATAATGCTAATGATAGCTGACTAATCTCCATTCCATGGTGAAGGAAGTTTATGATGAACTCCACAACGAAGTTGAGCAGAGACCAGGCTTTATGTAATTCAGCTCTGATTACATCGATTCGCCCGAGGTCAAAAAATAAATAAATGAAAACGATGAAATGCTTGCCTTGTACCTATGATTGTCCTCTGTAGGTGCCTTTTTTTGTTTGCTGAAATCATTACCTTTTCAATAAACGTTAATCAAATACAACCACCAACTGATGCTGTCATTTGTCCTATCAAAGAACCTTCCAATGAAAATAGGATATTTAAAAAAAAGCCTACTTACAATGCAGTTTCAGTGACGGTCAACATTCTGGGCCAACACTTTCCACAATTATATGATGTTTAATGCAAGAGATATATTTAATAACCCACATACAGTAGGATCATGTGCATGTATCGGCCTTCACTCAGTACCCAGCTAGCACATAATGTTCTGAGGACCATATGTTTCTTAGAGCTTGGTGAGAGTGTGATTCTGCATACAACATTTTCATAACATTTCCCACAGGTTTCTTTCAAGGTTCAATTTAAAGTAATGTTCGGAGCCATCTTGCAGCTCAAGATGGCGCTGATTGACATGATCGCCGTGTTCATAGCTGCTAAGCAACTCTGCAGAATTTTTTCGGTGTGCGAGTTATTTCTCACCTTATTAGCTCAGAATGTCCTTATTACAGCTGGAAATAACTTTTGGATATTAATATGGCGGGTAACTCACCAACATTTTGACCAGAAATACGACTTTCCTGAATTTTATCCTTTGTTCGTAGACATCAGGGACTGTAACATACTCTGTTTCATGGCCATGTTTTTCACCTGTTTTTTTTCACCCTTTCTTACAGACCAGGTTCCCAGAACGCTAAGGCAGACGCACTGTCCAGGCTGTATGAGACAGAGGAGCGGCTCATGGATCTCACCCCCATACTCCTGGCCTCCTGCCTGGTGGCTCCGGAAGTGTGGGAGCTGGATGCGGACATTGAGCAGGCGTTACAAGCAAAGCCTACTCCCCTCCAGTATCCCGCTGCTGTCCGTGACCGGTTTATCTATTGGGCCCACACGTCACCCTCCTCTGGTCATCCAGGCATCGGTCGGACGGTGCGCTGTCTGAGTGGGAAGCCCTGGTGGCCCACTTTAGCTAAGGACGTGAGGGTTCATGTTTCCTCCTGCTCGGTGTGCGCCAAGTGTAAGGCTCCTAGGCACCTGCCCAGAGGTAAGCTACACCCCTTACCTGTTTCACAACGGCCTTGGTCGCACCTGTCGGTGGATTTCCTTACCGATCTTCCTCCCTCACAGGGTAACACCACGATCCTGGTCGTTGTGGCCCATTTTTCTAAGTCCTGCCGACTCCTCCCTCTGCCCGGTCTCCCTACGGCCCTACAGACTGCGGAGGACCTGTTTATACACGTCTTCCGGCACTACGGGGTGCCTGAGGACATAGTGTCTAATCTGGGTCCCCAGTTCACTTCGAGTGTCTGGAGGGCGTTCATGGAACGTCTGGGGGTCTCGATCAGCCTTACCTCGGGTTTTCACCCCGAGAGTAACGGGCAGGTGGAGAGAGTTAACCAGGATGTGGGTAGGTTTTATAGGTCTTATTGCCAGGACCGGCCGGGGGAGTGGGCAGCGTTCATGCCCTGGGCAAAGATGGCCCAGAGCCGGTTCTTGGCATCAGAGTCAAACCGAGGCTCCTGCGGTGGACGACTGGTTCAGGCGCGGGGAGGAGACATGGGACGCCATATTCACCTTCAGTGTGCCGTGCTGCGCCAGAAAGCCAGTGCAGACCGTCACCGCAGTGAGGCCCCGGTGCCCGGTGTTCTCCTCAGGCTGGGTATTCTCTGTAATACTATAAGCCACCTAGCAATTTATTATAGTTCCCAATCTCCCAACCTCAGCTACCAAGAATCCATTTCAGGCTATCAATCGAGTTAGAGAAAGTCAAATCTAATTTTATTTGTCACCAAATACAACAAGTGTAGACTTAACAATGAAATGCTTGCTTAGGAGCCCTTCCCAAAAACGCAGAGTTAAAAAATAATAATACAAAGAAAAATTGTAACACAAGAGGAATAAAATACACAATATTTTTTTTATATACAGGGAGTATCAGTACCAGATCAATGTGCAGGGGTATTTTGGTATTTCAGGAGGATATGTACAAGAAGGCAGGGTAAAGTGACTAGGATAAATAATAATAAGAGTAAAATAAGGAACAAAGTAGAAGCAGCATATGATGAGTGTAAAAGTGTGTGTGTCTGTGTATGTGTGTTTGCGTTGTGTTGGTACGTGTGTGTGTGTGTGTGTGTGTGAATGTATGTGTGTGTATTTGTATTAGTATGCAGTGAAAGTGTGTGTGTCAGTGTAGTGTGTGAGTGTGTATATAGTGTCTATATATAGATATATATATATCTTCTGAGTCTGCATAGAGTCAGTGCAAGATAGGCTCAGTGCAGATAGTCCTGGTAACCATTAATTAACTATTTTAGCATTCTTATGGTTAGGGTTGTTGTGGTGACTGGATTTAGCTGTTTTGCAATTTGCTATTTAACTGCATAGATGACATGTATTTTTCCCGCTGCCCCTGTTTTGAGACCGGTGCATGATAATGGTCCATTCTAAATCCCAAAAGAATTCACACATATATTATTTAGTACATATGTAAGGCAAGATTAAATCAAGAAGAGTCTGATTGGTGACAATATTAGCCTATCACTTGTGAATTATATATTACCACTTGTGAATGACGCCCAGCAGAAGAAACAATGTGTCACGACTTCTGCCGAAGTTGGTCCCTTTCCTTGTTCGAGCGCGTTCAGCGATCAACGTCACCGGCTTTCTAGTCACCACCGATCCATGTTTTATTTTCATTTTGTTTTGTCTTAATTATACACACAATGCCTTTTTTAAATACTTTTTCTAATCACAGTCGCACACCTCATGTTGCCTAGCCCATAGGCCTATATGTTTTGCTAAGGTTTGTATCACAACTAAAGTGGCCAAATAACTTTAGGCACATTTAGGCACATTAATCCGCTTTACAATGGCCGTAGAGCCTAACAGGCATACATAAGCAGCACATGAGTTTCAAGTTTGGGGAAGATAATTTTCACCATAAAAATGCTACTTTATAATGAAAGCATGACATGCATAATTGCATTTGCGGTCACTTTTGATAATGGTGTTTTTCTTCTAATGGAACAATTGTGCTTATATTAATGTTTAAAAGTAAATGTGGACAGTTCTTCCAATATCTTCAATATGCACCTCGGAATTGGATAAGGACGCGCGCAGTTGTGTCCCCGATGTGTCTGTCTTCACTTGTAGCCTCTGAGAAAGACACGATCACGTGATTCAGCCATGTGAGTGAGAGGTGATTGGAGCGCTACTTCTTATTGCTTGGGGGTAGAAGCTGTCTCAGAACCTATTGGTCTGAGAGCTGATGCTCTAGTACCGTTCACTGGACGGTAGCAGAGTGAACAGTCTATGGCTTGGGTGGCTGGAGTCTTTGACATTTTCTTCTGACACCGCCTGATGTAGAGGTCCTGTATGGCAGGGAGCTCAGCCCCAGTGATGTACTGGGCTGTCCACACCACCCTCTGTAGCTCTTTGCAGTGTTAAGTTCTAGCTTGAAATGTACTGATTCATGTTGCTATACTAGAACTCGTGAATTACTTGACATGTATATGGAATGTATGTGTTGGGGTCAATGATGGGTAGATGTGGAACTAAGAAACGTAATCTTCTCTTCCATGTTTCTGATGAGGGAGGCGAAAGTCTCTGATAAGGCAGGCTGGCTGTGGAAGTAGGGAGGAGTGAGGAATGTTTCTCGAGGTCAAATCAACAGATGAAGTGAGAAGAAACCTCTGGGAGGGGGTCTGAGAGGCCCACCACAACGACTCTCCTACTGCAGTACTATTTTTTTTGTTTTTAGTTCACCTTTATTTAACCAGGTAGTTGAGAACAAGTTCTCATTTACAACTGTGACCTGGCCCAGATAAAGCAAAGCAGTGTGACAAAAACAACAACACAGAGTTACATATGGGATAAACAAATGTACAGTCAATAACACATTAGAAAAATCTGTATACAGTGTGTGCAAATGAAGTAAGGAGGTAAGGCAATAAATAAGTAATTACAAGTGGCGAAGTAATTACAATTTAGCTGTTTACACTGGAGTGATATATGTGCAGATGAGGATGCGCAAGTAGAAATACTGGTGTGCAAAAGAGCAGAAAAACAAAAACATATGGGGATGAGGTAGGTAGTTGATTGGATGGGCTATTTACAGATGGGCTGTGTACAGCTGCAGTGATCGGTTAGCTGCTCTGACAGCTGATGCTTAAAGTTAGTGAGGGAGATGTAAGTCTCCAACTTCAGTGATTTTTGCAATTTGTTCCAGTCATTGGCAGCAGAGAACTGGAAGGAAAGGCGGCCAAAGTAGATGTTGGCTTTGGGGATGACCAGTGAAATATACCTGCTAGAGCGCGTGCTACGGGTGGGTGTTGCTATGGTGACCAGTGAGCTGAGATAAGGCGGAGCTTTACCTAGCAAAGACTTATAGATGACCTGGAGTCAGTGGGCTTGGCGACGAATAAGTAGCGAGGACTAGCCAACGAGAGCATACAGGTCGCAGTGGTGGGTCGTATATGGGGCTTTGGTGACAAAACAGATGGCACTGTGATACACTTCCACACTCAGGGCTGTGACTACACCAGTGAGAGGAACCAATTACATTCATGCCAAGCAACAGTGATGTATTGGTTGTCTAGATGTGTAAGGAGTTGACCACGCCTATTAGGAAGTTATAAATACTGTATTTGTGCTTGTGTAATCATGTCTTGTCTTTGCAGCTGTACGACCCAGTGGGTGAATAAACTTGGTTTGAGATTTTGATTCAATTTGTTCAGAACCTGTTAGTTCTCGATTTTTGTAATCACAGAGTAAAAAAAAACGTTGGGGTAGATTAAAACACACACTGGCCTCCTTGTGAACAGAAGTTATCATGTTTTGTGTTGTCTGTAATTAAAACCTTTTTGTTTCTGATTAAGATTTGGCAAAGTAAAAACGAACGAAATATACATATTCTCTTTTAGAAGAGGATGGGGTGTCCATATCTCTCCCTTTGAAATGTTTCCCGAGGCTATTGCTTTGGGAGAGCAGTTAGTAAAATTCTGCAGTTCTATTAGTATAAGTGCACCCAGCTCCCAGTCAAGTAAGGCCTGGCCATTTGTTTGTTTTTGCCCTATGTGTTACCACACACAACCCACCTGTTATGAATATTTGTTAGTGATGTTAATACTGTTTCTGATTTATTTGGTATTAGTGTGTTCTTCACAGGTTAGAAAGGATGTACCTTAACTTCTTTGATCTCTAGGGGCGCTATTTCATTTTTGGATAAAAAACGTTCCCGTTTTATGCGCGATATTTTGTCACGAAAAGATATTGTCCCTAGAATTTTTAAGCAAACAGCTGGAGGCAGGGCTTTCTCCTATAGAGCTCCATTTTTATGGAACGGTCTGCCTACCCATGTCAGAGACGCAAACTCGGTCTCAACCTTTAAGTCTCTACTGAAGACTCATCTCTTCAGTGGGTCATATGATTGAGTGTAGTCTGGCCCAGGAGTGGGAGGGTGAACGGAAAGGCTCTGGAGCAACGAACCGCCCTTGCTGTCTCTGCCTGGCCGGTTCCCCTCTTTCCACTGGGATTCTCTGCCTCTAACCCTATTACAGGGGCTGAGTCACTGGCTTTACTGGGGCTCTCTCATGCCGTCCCTGGAGGGGGTGCGTCACCTGAGTGGGTTGAGTCACTGATGTGGTCATCCTGTCTGGGTTGGCGCCCCCCCCCCCCCCCTTGGGTTGTGCCGTGGCGGAGGTCTTTGTGGGCTATACTCAGCCTTGTCTCAGGATGGTAAGTTGGTGGTTGAAGATATCCCTCTAGTGTTGTGGGGGCTGTGCTTTGGCAAAGTGGGTGGGGTTATATCCTTCCTGTTTGGCCCTGTCCGGGGGTGTCCTCGGATGGGGCCACAGTGTCTCCTGACCCCTCCTGTCTCAGCCTCCAGTATTTATGCTGCAGTAGTTTATGTGTCGGGGGGCTAGGGTCAGTTTGTTATATCTGGAGTACTTCTCCTGTCCTATTCGGTGTCCTGTGTGAATCTAAGTGTGCGTTCTCTAATTCTCTCCTTCTCTCTTTCTCTCTCTCGGAGGACCTGAGCCCTAGGACCATGCCCCAGGACTACCTGACATGATGACTCCTTGCTGTCCCCAGTCCACCTGGCTGTGCTGCTGCTCCAGTTTCAACTGACCTGAGCCATAGGACCATGCCCCAGAAATACCTGACATGATGACTCCTTGCTGTCCCCAGTCCACCTGACTGTGCTGCTGCTCCAGTTTCAACTATTCTGCCTTATTATAATTCGACCATGCTGGTCATTTATGAACATTTGAACATCTTGACCATGTTTTGTTATAATCTCCACCCGGCACAGCCAGAAGAGGACTGGCCACCCCACATAGCCTGGTTCCTCTCTAGGTTTCTTCCTAGGTTTTGGACTTTCTAGGGAGTTTTTCCTAGCCACCGTGCTTCTACACCTGCATTGTTTGCTGTTTGGGGTTTTAGGCTGGGTTTCTGTACAGCACTTTGAGATATCAGCTGATGTACGAAGGGCTATATAAATAAATTTGATTTGATTTGATTTGATTGTCTGTAAGTGCCCCAGAACTCATTCTACAGGCGAAACCAAGATGATGCGTCAACCAGGAAATGAGCAGAATTTCTGAAGCTCTGTTTTCCATTGTCTCCTTATATGGCTGTGATTGCGCAAGGAATGAGCCTACACTTTCTGTCGTTCCCCCAAGGTGTTAGCAGCATTGTGACGTATTTGTAGGCATATCATTGGAAGATTGACCATAAGAGACTACATTTTCCAAGTGTCCGCCTGGTGTCCTGCGTAGAATTCGGTGCGCAATTGCCAGCTGCTTGTACTTTTCCATTTGATTGAGGGGAGAAACCATGCTTCCAAGAACGATATATCAATGAAGAGATATGTGAAAAACACCTTGAGGATTGATTCTAAACAACGTTTGCCATGTTTTCAGTCGATATTATGGAGTTAATTTGGAAAAAAGTTCGCGTTTTGAGGACTGAATTTTCGTTTTTTTTTGGTAGCCAAATGTGATGTATAAAACGGAGCTATTTCTAATACACAAAGAATCTTTTTGGAAAAACTGAGCATCTGCCATCTAACTGAGAGTATCCTCATTGAAAAGATCAGAAGTTCTTCAAAGGTAAATGATTTTATTTGAAGGCTTTTATGTTTTTGTTGAAATGTTGCGTGCTGGATGCTAACGCTAATGCTAACGCTAAATGCTACGCTAGCTAGCTACTTTTACACAAATTATTGTTTTCCTATGGTTGAGAAGCATATTTTGAAAATCTGAGATGACAGTGTTGTTTACAAAAGGCTAAGCTTGAGAGATGGCATATTTATTTCATTTCATTTGCGATTTTCATGAATAGTTAACGTTGCGTTATGGTAATGAGCTTGAGTCTGTATTCCTGATACCGGATCCGGGATGGGGAGATCAGAGAGGTTAAAGGGCACACCAATGACATTTTCTGAGGTATCCATTGTCCGAATTTTGGTTGCACACATACATTCTCTTGATAAGAAATGTGCTGAAAATCCCAATGTAAACCTGGTGCACAGAATGTTTGAAATGTCTTTAAATAATGAGTCTGAAGTACAGGGAAAAAAAGGGAAAGAACACTCACTTAATGGTGTTGAATGACCTCTGTTCTGACTTTCTGGTGAGGCCTGATCACCCTCACCAACAGTGAGTGAAAACCTTGTGAAGACTTACAGAAAACGTTTGACCTCTGTCATTTACCAACAAAGGGTATATAACAAAGTATTGAGATAAACTTTTGTTATTGACCAAATACTTATTTTCCACCATAATTTGCAAATAAATTCATTAAAAATCCTACAATGTGATTTTCTGGATTTTATTTCCTCATTTTGTCTGTCATAGTTGAAGTGTACCTATGATGGAAATTACAGGCCTCTCTCATCTTTTTAAGTGGGAGAACTTGCACAATTGGTGGCTGACTAAATACTTTTTTGCCCCACTGTACCAATAGGTCTAATTATGATTTGGAAAGGCGAGAAGGAGAGACAGCTGCCCCTAAACTGTGAGGAGAGCACAAAGTGAAGGGAGGGTGCACTGCTTATCCTGCAGGTGGTTTTTGAAACTAATGAAGTATTTGTGGAAATCCATTGAGTCTAGGGAGGTTATCAGAAAATCGACTGGATTGTAGCATGGGCTATCCATAATTGGGATGATGACGGTAGAGGCTTTGTGGTCCTTGCCCCAATCTCATTCTTAACAAGGTTGGTGTGAAACTGTTATAACATGTGTTCTCTCTCTTCCCTGTGAAAGTCAATAAGGTTTCTAGGTTGTGTGAAATGTGAGTGATCATTGTTCCAAATGAGGGAAATGGACTTGAGCACTATTTTAGTATGTTTGTAACTATATAAGTGGCCAAGCAGTAGTAATTATTGGGTTAGATGGAATGATTTATGTGCAAATGTATTTGTGGCCGGCAGCAGCCTGTCTCTGAATCTAATTGACCGAGGCCACCTTCTACCTGACAGGGAAGACTGGGGGAAAGCAGGAGGAAGTTTTTAGGGCATTCATTTTTGTGTACCCCAGCAGAACAGTGTCCCGAAGGTTAAGGAAGGTGGGAATCGTCATGTTATCAAACTTCGGTTTTTGCTATATATGAATATGCATAGCTTAATGCATTACTGCCTGTCATATTTTGTGTTTCCTTTTGCTTTTCAAGTCTTTTGCTATCACTCTCGTAGGAACCCGAAGGAGGAAGAGAAAGTCACAAGCTCCGGCTGAAATGTCAGAGGGGTGTTTGGCTTGTGAAGGGATGCATACAGCCGTGATGATTACGGATGAGAACTCTCTTGGTAGATAAAAGTGTCTGCAGCTTACTATGAGGTATTCTATATCAGGTGAGCAAAAGCTTTCCTGAGATTTCCTTCACACTGGAAGCAAACGTTCATGAAGAGACTCACCCCTCCTCCTTTGGACTTACTCTAGGCCACCTTTGTCCGATTGTGCCACTGCATGGAGAAACCATGGAGCGCATGGAGTTCTATGTACAGAGTCATCCAGCCATGTCTCTGCAGGGCATATTATATTGCAGCTTTTTAAGTCTCTCCAACGAAGGAAAGGGTCAGAGTGTCAAAGATGGTAATGGTGAGAGGTTAGCATGCCTTGGGGGTGTGATCTTCGATCCTCTGTAAAGTTCTTACTCATCATTGTTCACGGTTCATTCAGGATTATCCATAATCATGGTAGCGTCCACATTAATGTACAGTAGAAGTGTTTGGAAACATAATCTGTTGTTATTTACAATTAACGTCACTCCAAAATGACACAAGACATTGTTTACTATTCGTTTTGATTGGGCTCAAAATATTCGCTTACACACCAAAACAAACTGCAAATGCATCCAACAAGTCTGTGGAGTCACAAGCTTCATGTAGTCATTGCATGCTAGGAATTGGGACCAAATAAAAATCTTATTGGTAACTTATTGAGAAAAAATATATTATCTTTCTCTGAGCAGTTGTGGAAATGTATTTATTTGTATTTCTTTATTTGTAGGGGACAATGCACATTAATCAACATCAATATTACAATAATGAAACATCCATGTAAATGGGCCGGGTTTAGTCAAAAGCTCATTTGCACCCGTAGTCCCTGGACATGTAAGGGTCTTTACACAGCCACTATACAAATACTCACTAAAGTAATACAAAATATAAATTCAAATACATTACATCCAATAATATATCATTCTAACAACAACAACACTATCATCAATTGTCGTCTTACGTACGAGGAACCACAGATAACTCATGTGTACAGGTTTGGATAGATTTGAGCCATGTTTTAAATTACATTTTAAAAATACAATAACCATTGTGGCTTCTCATGTCCATGGGCATTGCATTCCAGTATACTGTAGCTATAACAGAGAAGGCCGATTTACCGATTTTACTGTGTTGAAAAGAGACAATGGAATCCCCTCTAGTTACTGCCCTTGTTATCCCGAGGTGCTTTCCTTGAGCATGATATATTGGCATAGGGTTTTCCCTCCCAAAAAAGTTGGATACAATATAGCACAGTTTTTAATTTTTTATTTTATACAGTCAATATTGCTCATCTTTATCAAGGGTATCTTTAATATCGTACCCTACTGTATGTATATATACAGTTGAAGTTGGAAGTTTACATACACCATAGTCAAATACATTTAAACTCAGATTTTCACAATTCCTGACATCTAATCATAGTAAACATTCCCTGTCTTAGGTCAGTTAGGATCACCACTTTATTTTAAGAATGTGAAATGTCATAATAATAGTAGAGAGAATGATTTATTTCAGCTTTTATTTCTTTCATCACATTCCCAGTGGGTCAGAAGTTTACATACTGTACACTCAATTAGTATTTGGTAGCATTGTCTTTAAATTGTTTAACTTGGGTCAAACGTTTTGGGTAGCTTTCCTCAAGCTTCCCACAATAAGTTGGGTGAATTTTGGCCCATTCCTCCTGACAGAGCTGGTGTAACTGAGTCAGGTTTGTAGACCTCCTTGCTCGCACACGCTTTTTCAGTTCTGCCCACACATTTTCAATAGGATTGTGGTCAGGGCTTGTGATGGCCACTCTAACACCTTAACTTTGTTGTCTTTGACCCATTTTACCTCAACTTTGGAAGTATGCTTGGGGTCATTGTCCATTTGGAAGACCCATTTGCGACCAAGCTTTAACTTCCTGACTGATGTCTTGAGATGTTGCTTCAATATATCCACATAATTGTCCTCCATCGTGATGCCATCTATTTTGTGAAGTGCACCTGTCAATCCCGCAGCAAAGCACCCCCACAACATGATGCTGCCGCACTGTGCTTCACGGTTGGGATGTTGTTCTTTGGCTTGCAAGCCTCCCCTTGCAAGCCTCCAAACATAACGATGGTCATTATGGCCAAACAGTTCTATTTTTGTTTCATCAGACCAGAGGACATTTCTCCAAAAAGTATGATTTTTTTCCCTATGTGCAGTTGCAAACCATAGTCTGGCTTTTTCATGACGGTTTTGGAGCAGTGGCTTCTTCCTGCCTGAGCGGCCTTTCAGTTTATGTCGATATAGGACTCGTTTTACTGTGGATATAGATACTTTTGTACCTGTTTCCTCCAGCATCTTCACAAGGTCCTTTGCTGTTGTTCTGGGATTGATTTGCACTTTTCGGCACCAAGTACGTTCATCTCTAGGAGACACGACATGTCTCCTTCCTGAGCGGTATGACGGTTGAGTGGTCCCAAGGTGTTTATACTTGGGTACTATTGTTTGTACAGATGAACGTGGTACCTTCAGGCGTTTGGAAATTTCTCCCAAGGATGAACCAGACATGTGGAGGTCTACAAAGTTTTTCTGAGGTCTTGGCTGATTAATTTAGATTTTCCCATGATGTCAAGCGAAGAGGCACTGAGTTTGAAGGTAGGCCTTGAAATACATCCACAGGTACACCTCCACTTGACTCGAATGATGTCAATTAGCCTATCAGAAGCTTTTAAAGCCATTACATCATTTTCTGGAATTTTCCGAGCTGTTTAAAGCCACAGTCAACTTAGTGTATGTATACTTCTGACCCACTGGAATTGTGATAGAGTGAATTATAAGTGAAATAATCTGTCTGTAATTAATTGTTGGAAAAATTACTTGTGTCATGCACAAAGTAGATGTCCTAACCGACTTGCCAAAACTATAGTTTGTTAACAAGAAATTTGTGGACTGGTTGAAAAACTATTTTAAATGACTCCAACCTAAGTGTATGTAGACTTCCCACTTCAACTGTACATATTATACATTTTTCCTCCAAAAGTTCACAACTTGGTCATATTAAGTTATTCTAGGATACCAATCACTCCAAATCCACCGTTGTCGATTCCATTAATGGAGGAGATGTGGTGTCCTACTATGTTGTGGAAGCAGTAGGCACAGTGTGCAGTGGTCACCGCCACCACCTTGGAGAAGTTGGAGAAGTCCACTCTGTACTTGCCCTCTTTACTGCGGGAGATGATGGGCAGGAAGTTGTAACCCCACATGATCTCCTGAGGGATGAAGGAAGTCCTGACCTGACAGGCTGAGCTGGTGGTCTCGGCTGTGCCGTCCAGAAATACCACCAGCTCAAACTCCTGTTTACGGAAGGTGTCCTCTGCCATGTCAAAGAAAGGGCTAGCCTTGTCAATCACATGGTAGAGTGTGAGAGGGCACACAAAGAAGAGGTTGTCCTTCCCAGCGTCCATCAGGAACTCAATGTTCACCTGGTCCATGATGATTGTCTCCCCATCGGGCTTGACGGTTGTCCTCAACAGCTTGCCGTAGATTTGGCTCCCGATCATCAGGGTCTTGCGTAAGTTGGCCACTCTTATCATGAGGCAAAGGAAGTCCTTCTTAGGACAGATGACAGCCATCTCACTGAATGTGATGGTCTTGGCCCTTTTCTTAGGGAGGGATATCTTGGACACGATGACTCCACATATGAAGCAGTGTATGAGGGCCCCTATGAGAGTCTGGATAATGATGAGGGCTACAGCAACAGGACAGTGAGGGGTAATGGCGCGTACACCATACCCGATGGTGGTCTGGGTCTCCAGGGAGAAAAGGAAGGCTGTAGTGAGACCGACGACGTTCCACACACAGGGGGTGTGATCGTTTGAGGGGTTCTGCCACTTCAGATCCCCGTTGTTCCAGGCAATCCAGAACCACAGCAGGCTGAAGATGAACCAGCTCAGGGTGAAGGAGGTGATGAAGAAGAAGAGGACAAAGCGCCAGCGGAACTCCACAAAGGTCGTCCAGAAGTCCACGAGGAAAGCAAAGTGGTTGCCGTATTTGACGTTGCCAAATTCAATGTTGCAGCGGCCATCTTTGGTCACCAGCCGAGTTCTGCGGATTCTTCGCTCCACCAGGTGGTCCTGGATGAGCTTCTGGATACCAAACACCATTTTCTAGCTCCTGTCGTCTGTTAGAGAGGACAATGTGTTAATTTAAATTTAGTACACACCCAGAAAAATAAATCAAATATCCTTGTCATCCACAAACTGTTAGATGTATACAGACTGAATACTATTAATACAGAATACTGGGGGTTTTCATTAATATGTTTAATCTTCCAAGATTAACCTGCATCCCACCCTCTATGCCAGTTGTTTAAGGTTCTTGGACCCTTTGAATTTAATGGAACAAGTATTATGAACCAGAATTCAATGATTAATAATGTCCTTATCCTTTGAAATCATTGTTTTTCAGATGAAATAGCTGCCCTTCACAACTTTCTAAATGCGATAATGACAAACCAAGAATTGGTCTATAAGAGGCTGTAAGAGAGAATGGAGTTGTGTAACATTCACTCTTGGATTCAGACTTGTGAAAAAGTTAATGTTTTACCTTCTTTAGTTCTTAATTTCACACATCGTTATTAAACTAATTAGGTAAAACACAAGGTAATAGTCCCACTGACCTTAATTCTCATCAAAATATCATTATTTGAAACAGCTTAGTAGCACAAACGCCTCAGCCAGTCTATGATCAATGAAATGATTTCACCTGCCCCAACCCTCAGTCTTATTACTTAACTGTAAAGTGTTGCTCTAGTTACTAGCAGTTGCTATGCATCACTTGCACATTTTAATCCACACATAAATCCTGTAATCCTGGGCACATGGCATAGTTAAGACCCCAAGTCATTACAGAAAGAAAGTTATTGTTGAAATATATCACTCCACTGACCCAAATCAGTCAGATCCCCATAACCTCCCTAAAACCATTATCATCTAGCCTACTACAACCATATATAGTTGAAGTCGGAAGTTTACATACACTTGTTGGAGTCATTAAAAATTGTTTTTCAACCACTCCACAAATTTCCTGTTAACAAACTATAGTTTTGGCAAGTCAGTTAGGACATCTACCTTGTGCATGACACAAGTAATTTTTCCAACAATTGTTTACAGACAGATTATTTCACTTATAATTCACTCTATCACAATTCCAGTGGGTCAGAAGTACACTAAGTTGACTGTGCCTTTAAACAGCTTGGACAATTCCAGAAAATGATGTAATGGCTTTAGAAGCTCTGATAGGCTAATTGACATCATTCGAGTCAAGTGGAGGTGTACCTGTGGATGTATTTCAAGGCCTACCTTCAAACTCAGTACCTCTTCGCTTGACATCATGGGAAAATCAAAATTAATCAACCAAGACCTCAGAAAAAAATTGTAGACCTCCACTAGTCTGGTTCATCCTTGGGAGCAATTTCCAAATGCCTGAAGGTTCCACGTTCATCTGTACAAACAATAGTACGAAAGTATAAACACCATGGGACCACTCAGCCGTCATACCGCTCAGGAAGGAGACGCGTTCTGTCTCCTAGAGATGAACGTACTTTGGTGCGAAAAGTGCAAATCAATCCCAGAACAACAGCAAAGGACCTTGTGAAGATGCTGGAGGAAACAGGTACAAAAGTATCTATATCCACAGTAAAACGAGTCCTATATCGACATAACCTGAAAGGCCGCTCAGCAAGGAAGAAGCCACTGCTCCAAAACCGCCATGAAAAAGCCAGACTATGGTTTGCAACTGCACATGGGGACAAAGATCGTACTTTTTGGAGAAATGTCCTCTGGTCTGATGAAACAAAAATAGAACTGTTTGGCCATAATGACCATCATTATGTTTGGAGGCTTGCAAGGGGGAGGCTTGCAAGCCAAAGAACAACATCCCAACCGTGAAGCACGGGGGTGGCAGCATCATGTTGTGGGGGTGCTTTGCTGCAGGAGAGACTGGTGCACTTCACAAAATAGATTGCATCGTGAGGCAGGAAATTTATGTGGATATATTGAAGCAACATCTCAAGACATCAGTCAGGAGGTTAAAGCTTGGTCGCAAATGGGTCTTCCAAATGGACAGTGACTCCAAGCATACTTCCAAAGTTGTGGCAAAATGGCTTAAGTACAACAAAGTCAAGGTATTGGAGTGGCCTTCACAAGCCCTGACCACAATCCTATAGAAAATGTGTGGGCAGAATTGAAAAAGCATGTGCGAGCAAGGAGGCCTACAAGCCTGTCTAAGTTACACCAGCTCTGTCAGGAGGAATGGGCCAAAATTCATCCAACTTATTGTGGGAAGCTTGAGGAAGGCTACCCGAAACGTTTGACCCAAGTTAAACAATTTAAAGACAATGCTACCAAATACTCTTTGACTGTATGTAAACTTCTGACCCACTGGGAATGTGATGAAATAAATAAAAGCTGAAATAAATAATTCTAAGGTATAAGGTATATGTAAAATTCCATCTTCAACTGTAGCTGCATATAAACTGGCACTTTCATAGTGATCACTTTTAGGGTATAGCACAGAAATATTTGATGGATGACCTCTGGCAATATGAAAGGCATAGGAGTTTTCTGAATAAATTGGTCTTGTCCTGCTGCCAAGTTATGCCAAATACTGATTTTGGTGGTGGTGCGCTTGTTAGGGAGTGGTGTGTACAAAATGACCAGTGCCTTAAGCTTGTGCCGTAAGCTTGTGCGTTTGTTTCTACGCTCAAATCTTTGAAACGTCCTGTATTGTATTTCACAAACAAAAACCTGATAATCACACACCATGCTTTGTTGTGAAGCTTTTCTTGTTTGGGTCTCACAAAGCATTTTACCACTAATCATTATTTCTTCCCCATTGTTACTGTATCGTGATGTAATGAATGCTGAGCTCATTTTAGGTTTACTTTGATACGATGCTTGGCTGATGCTTTTCAGTAATATACTTTTGAAATAGTGATACTTTTATTAGTATTGTATGGTTCAGTTGTCATTGTCAGTAATAACTCTTCAACAATGAATGGTTTCCTCAAGGAAATCTTATAATAATTAATTTAGGCGTATTACACACTGCTCTGCAATGTCATGGTAATAGGGACCATTTCCACCCTTGTAATCATCCGTTTGTGATTAATTGCGATGTTTTGACTACACTTATTCAGATTTTAATGTTTGAGCCAATTAGATACTTCACTCAATATTTACACTGACAAATGTAAACACATGTTGTATACTTTGCTTCTGCAATGAGAGGTCAGAAAGTCCGCAAATTATTTTACCTTTTGTGAGAACGGTAATAACAATGACAAAAAAATATATAAAATATATATATTAATTTTCCCAAGACCATTTCCTTTTAATGTTAAGATCCTCAACAATTTACAAGACGACAAACTAGCCCATACATGTACGTGCACACAAAGTTAGGAGTGGAGTCATATCAGTCATACTACATACAATATGCTCACTGGCAGACATGACACTTTCACTCATAGTGTTTTGGGAAGCAGCGCTTCTTTTAAGGAAGAAGAACATTAGCGGAATGCCGATTTAAAAATATATGCATCACATATTTGTAGGAGAGAGTAGCTCTAACACGACAAGCTCACCCTAGGCTCAAAGTGGGTGCATTTAAACATGATAGATATTATCATTACACTGTTGTTATAACAGGAGAATACAAAGTACTCACTGGATGATAATGGTCCAACTACAGAAGATGAGCTCCTCACTCAAACTGAGTTTTCCTGTGAGTGTGGAAACTGTGTTGCACCCTGGATCACCTCTGTCTCTGTCTCTCTCTCTCAGCCAGTCTCTGATGGTGTGCCCTCTGAACTGTAGTGTCTCAGTGCTACAGCTGTGTGTGCTTTTATAAAGCCTTGTACTGATGGGATTGGAATCACTTCAGGTGATGTTTACACACACACAAACATGAAGTAGGCTACCCATACAGCCCTCGAGCAGGGCTGTTGAGTGGGCATGTGTTTACCCCACACTGCGCTGGTACCCAGGTCCAGCCTGACTACCCCCTGCTACACCACCCGTGTCTGGGGCAGGGCTCTCAATGTTCAGATCAAGAGGAAGCTGTGTGCCACTGTTTACTGTACACACACATACACAATCACACACAATAGGAAAAATAAAGATCTTGAATCGAGGGACAGATTTTCTGATAAGACGTGTGACATAGGATTTGAGTTGTATCTGCTATTGAATTGTCAACCTGAGGCAAACAGTGATGCTGCATTTATGATGCACAGTCGCACAGTCACACAGTTCCCCTGATCTACCCGTAGCTCACAGCTCCTGAAGTGCTGTGACTTGCACTTTCTCCTTTTCTTATTCACAGATTACTGTAATACTTCTAGGCCTGGTGAGCTCATCCCCATTGTGAATGAAAAGTAAACCTAGCAACATGCGTAGGTTAGACTAACACAGAGAAACGAGATGAAAGAAAGAGACCATGTCCTAGATCAGATAGCAGATAGCTCTCTTGGGTAAGACTGGTATTATCTTTGTTCATGATCGTGGAGGATATGTGTGAATGCGTGGGGTAGGGGGTAGACATGGTGTGAATTGCTGTTTGTGTCGTCTTTCACCTCGTATTGTTTCCATGAAAAAGTTGCGTTTTTATCTTCCAAGTCTACATGTCTGTTGACACACAAGAAGGGTTCATGGCTGACAAAAATTATTACTTCATCTTCCTAGGTATAATGGTTTCCACTAGCTACCACAGCCAAAAAGTCAAAATTGGCTATATCGTAAAAATGGTAAAAATGAATTAAAACAAATATTAGCTTTTTGGTCTTCATTTCTGGTTAGGGTTAGGCATAAGGTTAGCAGTGAGGTTAAGGTTAGGTTTAGGTTCAAAATCACATTTTAAAAAGAGAAATTAAGAGAAATTGAAGAAATAGGCAAGGTTTACGACTTTGTGGCTGGGGTAACTAGGGACAACCAGGTCGTTTTTTAGTTGTGTTTATTAAACAACTAACAACTAAAACTTGAAAAAGCCATACATGCACATTAGTAAAATCATAGAGGATAACACACAATCAAATCTTGGACTTATTTACATTGTGGTCCTCTTAAGACAAGATCAAACACAGTTGCACACAGAATGACCTTGAAATAATAAAACATAAAAACAAAGAAGAAAAACATCTATCTCATCACTGCAGTTACATCATAGGGCACATTCACTTGGGCACAGAAGACATCAAACAGTTTGGTACTTTATTTTTAAAGCTGCCCAGAGAGGAAGTTGTTTTTATGGGCAGAGGCAACTCATTCCACTCTGAGGCTCCAGTACACAAGAATGTACCTTTCCCAGCATTACTCCTGAAACTGTATAAGCTATACTGCTTTATTACCTGTTAAAAGCATGTATGAGCCAGCATTACCTTAATATAAGGTTAATAATACACTACATGACCAAAAGTATGTGGGCACCTGCTCGTCGAACATCTCGTTTAATAGGGAGTTGGTCCCCCCTTTGCTGCTATAACAGCCTCCACTTTTCTGGAAAGGCTTTCCACTATATGTTGGAACATTGCTTTGGGGACCACAAGAGCATTAGTGAGGTCAGGCACTGATGTTGGACGATTAGGCCTGACTCGCAGTCAGCGTTCCAATTCATCCCAAAGGTGTTCGACGGGGTTGAGGTCAGGGCTCTGTGCAGGCCAGTCAAGTTCTTCCACACTGATTTCGACAAAGCACTTCTGTATGGACCTGGCATTGTGCACTGGGGTATTGTCATGCTGAAACAGGAAAGGGCCTTCCCCAAACTATTGGCAAAAAGTTGGAAGCACAGAATCGTTGAGAATGTCATTGTATGCTTTAGAGTTAAGATTTCCCTTCACTGGAACTAAGGGGCCTAGCCCAAACCATGAAAAACAACCCTAGACCATTATTCCTCCAACACCAAACTTTACAGTTGGCACTATGCATTCGGGCAGGGAGCGTTCTCCTGGCATCCGCCAAATCAAGATTCATCAGCCAGATGGTGAAGCGTGATTCTTCACTCCAGAGAACGCGTTTCCACTGCTCCAGAGTCCAATGGCGGTGAGCATTACACCACTCCAGCCGGCACTTGGCGTTGCGCATAGGGAATCTTAGGCTGGTGTGCGGCTGTTCGGCCATGGAAACCCATTTCATGATGCTCCCGAAGAATAGTTATTGTGCTGATGTTGCTTACAGAGGCAGTTTGGAACTTGGTAGTGAGTGTTGCAACCTAGACAGACGATTTTTATGCGCTACGTGATTTAACACTCGGCTGTCACATTTTGCAATATCCCTCAATCAATTAGATTTTCAGCTCTTTTTCATGGAATGTTTATAAGTTTTGGTCGAAAAATTAGGTCAGAGGAAGTCCACAAAGACTTGGAATTAATTCAAGTTGGAGGATAATTTAGGCTTCTTCATGATGGTTTTCAGCAAGGGGTCTGTTTTTCTACAGGGAAGCTTTCTGCAGTCATCATATTGAGGGACATTCAAGTTCCTCAAACATCAGTCTGCCCTGCAGAGTCTCTGGCAGAAATGGTAGGCTGCTACGCTCTCAAATGTCTGACGTGGAAAATTGGGTCGTACTCAAAAATGATTGGCTGCTTTTGATCACACAAATAGTCCTTCAAAATGATTTGTTTGACATGTAGCTGCCTCATTGTCTGTACGCATCGATGCTCACCTCGAGCTGACAGATGAGAAAAATTTAAACATTCAGAGAAGCAAGCTTTTATCAATATGATTGTAGGACAGAGACATACTGTGATATCTTTGTGTGGATGAGGTGGGTGAGGCTGTACATGTCAATGGTACTGTTCCAGTTAGACCTTGATGTGGCTTTCAGGCTTTCCTCAAACACGCTGTGGCTGCTGGTTACCATGCTGGCATCTAACAAGAGCAGGTATAGACTCTCAGGGTCACATGGAGGTGTGGGTGTGTGCGTGCGCGTCTCTTCCTCCCTTGTCTTGCATTACCTAGCTCATGTCCTCCCCTTGCATGTCCTCCCCTCCAAAGACTTCATGACGATTAAGCAGCCGTCTAGCTTGAAGAAAGTAATTACACTGAAGTGAAAGAAAAGGACTAAATTAAATCTGAGCCTATTTTCTCTCGAGCGGCCTTTTTTATCCTGTTCTGTTCTATAAGGGGTGCAGTGGCGTGTGTTATGGTATGAGTGCCAATGTAATTTCTTACAGATGTAGGATCTTAATTTGATCACCCTGATGCAGGAAAACTTGTCGTTTTTTTAGGTTTAAAAAGCCTTCTGAAGTTTGTGATTCTCACTTTCTGACTTGATTTTCCCTTACAAAAAATGTATCTACCCCTAAAAAAAATGCCATTAATTATAATCCACATACTTACACACTGTACATTCACACAGAGAACTGCAGCAGTCAGGGCAATTCTTCAATGGTTTACTGCTACTGCTTCTCTCCACACAGTGTCTGTGTGTAAGGGCTGTCCTTCTCACGCACAACACACCATCATGGGCAAATGGTCTAGTCTTCCAGTAGAGTGCATCCTTGCTTCCCTGTTTTTAAGTTGAAATCCAAACCTCTTCCAAAGAAATTGTTGCAGTTCTCTCAGTTTAAATATTGTGCTTGATAGGAGGTAGAACGTTGGAGAATCTAACCAGTTCTTCAAAAACATTGACAATCTTTTTAACTGCGGTGTCAGAGATAGTTCAGTGGTCCTGGAATGTTAACTTTTATCGGCCCGTTTTATGATTTATGTTAAGAGCCCCATAGAGGAACTGAAAATGTCCTAAACAATAGGATCAAACCGCATGACATGAGCTTGAGTAGATCTAGATGAATAATGTATCCTCACAAAAGAAGTAGATCCACACACCATAGAATAATTCATAATTTAAACACTAATAGAAGTTATCTTTCCCATAAATGAGTTAGTGCATCAAACATGTGTACGTGTACTGAACAAAAATATAAACTCAAAATGCAACAATTTGAATGATTTCACAGTTCATATAAGAAAATCGGTCACTTGAAAAAAACATTCATAGGCCCTAATCTATGGATTTCACATGACTGGGAACACAGATACTGTATGTACCTGCTGGTAACAGAAACCTTTTTAAAAAAGGTAGGGGCGTGGATCAGACAACCAGTGGGTATCTGGTGTGACCACCATGTGCCTCATGCAGCGCGACACATCTCCTTCACATAGAGTTGATCAGGCTGTTGATTGTGGCCTGTGGAATGTTATACCACTCCTCTTCAATGGCTGTGCGAAGTTGCTGGATATTTACGGGAAATGGAACATGCTGTCGTACACGTCGATCCAGAGCATCCAAACATACTCAGTGAGTGAGATGTCTGGTGAGTGTACAGGCCATGGAAGAACTAGGACATTTTCAGCTTCCAGGAATTGTGTACAGATCCTTGCGACATGGGGGCATTATCATGCTGAAATATAAGGTGATGGCGGCAGATGAATGGCATGAAAATGAACCACGGGATCTCGTCACTGTATCTCTGTGCATTCAAATTGCAAACCGCTCTCCTACACGATCCCATACACATGCTGACAAAACTGCAATTTTTTTGTCCCCAACACAAGGTGCATCTGTATAATGATCATGCTGTTTAATTAGCTTCTTAATATACCAAGCCTGTCAGGTGAATGGATTATCTTGGCAAAGGAGAAATGCTCACTAACAGGGATGTAACCAAATTTGTGCACATTATTTGAGAAAAACAAGCTTTTTGTGCAATATGGAACATTTCTGGGATATTTTATTTCAGCTGAAACATAGGACCAACTGAAACATAGGACCAACACAACATGTTGCATTGATATTTTTGCTCATTGTATATTGATGGTTGGCTGGTAAATGGATGGTCTAATGATCTACACAATCTGAATGCCAAAATGTTTGCTTTGCTGACAAGGTGATTTATTGAAGTTAAACAAATCGGTCCCAGCACAGACGATAAATTAATAATTTAATCATTTTCTGGCGCCAATTGATATGCTTCATTATGAATATATCATTACTATGCTATTCATGTTGGCCCTCTCTGCTTAATATGAAAATGATAATTTAGTGAAAATGATAAATATTGTAGTCATTAACGCAGGGACTGTACCTTAAAAGCAGTTAAAACCTGCTGCACTATTTAGTTAGCCAACAAGGCAGAGTGATTATGGAATACTATTTCGATTTTTTTAAGCAATCCCTCCCTCCCTTACAGTCCCTCCCTCCCTTACTCCATAGTCCTGTTTCTTCCATGATGTTTATTATTTGTGTAAGTCCTTGGCTCGCTCTGATTTCCCTGCTCTGCTACTGACTGTTCCTCCTGCCTGATCCTCCTGCCTGGTCCTTCTGCCTGATCCTCCCGCCTGGTCCTTCTTGTTCTTGGGAGCTGGTAACACTTCAGTTCATTGAGGTGTCAATCACAACTAATGAACTCTGGGACAAGGCAGGGGAATGTAAATGAGGAAGGAAGGAAGGAAGGAAGGAAGGAAGGAAGGAAGGAAGGAAGGAAGGAAGGAAGGAAGGAAGGAAGGAAGGAAGGAAGGAAGGAAGGGAGAATGGAGATAAATGACTCACTCATTCAGAATTTTGTGCCTCCTAAGTCTGGGTAATTAACATTTTCCAGGGACACATCCGTCAACCCTGTGGCCCAACCTCCCATCAGTCCAAGGTAAATGAGGACAGGGCTTGTGTAAAGGGTCAGACAGATGGTAGCTGGTTGTGAAGGAGATGTGTGAAAGGAAATGTTTGTACTGTATTTTCCTGTTTATTATTGGGATCCAATGTAGCTAACAAAAATAGTGCAACTCAATTGTCACCCAGAACACATTTACATAATACCACGGTTCTGGAGTTGGGTAAACACCAGGTCCTAACTTCGCTCCCCTGATCCTCCCTTCCCTCTCCTCTCCTCTCACTGTACCTACACCTCTTCCCGCTAATACTCTCTCTCTCTCTCTCTCTCTCTCTCTCTCTCTCTCTCTCTCTCTCTCTCAGGGGCCTTTAGGGCCTTTTCCTCAACTGCAATTTTAGAGGAATTGATTATACAGCACTTCCCTTTGGCGTATCTCTCTGTCTCTCCCTCATTCTCTTCCTATCCTCTCTCTCTCTCTCTCCCTCACTATCTCCCTAATCTGTCTCCCTATCCCTTTTCTCCCTATCCCTTCTCTCCCTCACTGTCTCCTTCAATCTCTCTATCCTCTATCTCCCTATCCTCTCTCTCTCCCTCACTCTCTCCCTATCCTCTCTCTCTCTCGCAGTATTTTCTCTTCCAAGCTCATTCCTCTATGCCTTTGCCTGCAGAGTGAAACGAGCCATGTGGTAGGCAGGCACACACACATAGACGCTCTCTGCACACACACACACACACACACACACACACACACACACACACACACACACACACACACACACACACACACACACACACACACACACACACACACACACACACACCACATGCACAAACACACACACGTAAAGGACAAATCCTGAGAGACAAGAGCTCTGTGTGGAAGTGAGAGAAGAGCAAGAGGGGGAGGGGGGTGGTTGGGGGAGGAAACACTCACACACATATTCACATGCTCTCCCTCTCTACCTCATACACACTCAAACACACACTCAAAAATACACACACACAGGACTAGAGCGGTGAAGAGGAGAAGAGAAGAGCTGGGAGGCAGGAGGGCTGCTGAACAAAGCAAGGGAAGGAGAGTGGAGTCCAGGGGAGAGCAGCAGCCGTGAAATGCCTCAACAGGAGCCTGCCAGCTACTCTTGTGGCCACCTAAAGGTAAGACTCATGCTACACTGAGAAAAGTGGGAAGACACGGACGGAGCAGAGTAGAGAGAGGGGTGGAGAAAGTATAGCGCTGATGCAAGCCTAACGCTGTGGTTATAGGGTACCCTCAGGCTGCAGCTGAGTTGTTCGATCTGCCTATGAATGCAGTGCTGTGCTGTGCTGTCATTACCTTCCGTAATTCTTCACCTTGACATCGTCCATTTAGCCGCGTGACAGATCAAAGAGTGTATGTTAATTAAAATCATATAGTATGGCTCTTATGCTCCCCAAGAGAGAGACTGATACGGTGTGTTGTGCTGGAGCTCAGTTGCCTCAGATTCCTCCAGCCTGCTAGCCTGTCTGCCTGCCTGCATGCATGCCTGCCTGCCTGCGACCTCTGTCCCATCACAGCCTGCCTAGGTTCTATATCACTAATGTCACTGCAGTGATAGATCACCCATGCATTTGTTTGCCCTCAATGCGAGGGCTAGATAATCAAAAAGCAATGGGTTTTCAGCCCTGTCAGACCACCGTGAGAGGCTGCTGATGCTACTGCCTTTGTGTGCCTGCCTAGTTGTCTGGTGTGAGAGGATTCTGTAATTGTCCTATAGTACAATGCAGGAGTCTTACGAGTGCAGCAGCCAACAGTGTGGGGGTTGGCTACAGAGGGTGGCAGCACAACATAGTCCACACATTCAATGAAAGAAGGAATGGTGGAGAGAGAGGGATAGAGAAAGAGGAATAGAGAGAGAGGCCATTATCTGTTTGCTGTAGTTTTCCGCTGGAATATTAGAGACTATAAAAAAATGTTGACCAAATCATTTGTATTGATTCCATTGATGTGTCTCTGAGCCGGGCATTAGAGAGTCTGATTTCAGTGCCATTGTGATGTACTATTGTCTGCTGATTCCGTAAGCTCTCCTGTTATCGGCTGTCCTGGAAGAGTGTACCCTGCACAAAACATCTTGAGAGTTGTCACTGTAAAACTTTCATGACAATCAGGTCTGTGGCCATGGACAACAAGATTTTTTTTCCTACGCAGTGTTCCCGGGAATGTCCTCAGCAGGGAATGCAGAGGTGGTGTAGTAGCGTTCAGTATTCATGCAGAATGTGTACGTGATCATACATTTCCCCTTGAGCAGTGTAAAAGCAGGGCTAACAGGGAAATTATATAGGAGAAGGATGGTGCAGACCAGTAGCACATAGCACATATATTATTCTATGCTCACCTTTTGACCTTTTGATACAATGTGCAGTTTTTTTCTCTCAGTCTATCCATATAGGCATCACTTCATTCTGACCAGTCTATCCATATAGGCATCACTTCATTCTGACCAGTCTATCCATATAGGCATCACTTCATTCTGACCAGTCTATCCATATAGGCATCACTTCATTCTGACCAGTCTATCCATCTGTACAGGTGGTAGACATAAGTTAAAAAGCAGCCCATCCCCGCTTATATTATACAGTGCATTTGGAAAGTATTCAGACCCCTTGCCTTATTCTAAAATGGATAAAAAATACATACACATTTAATCAATGCCCCACAATGCCCCATAATGCCCAATAATGACAAAGCAAAAACAGTTTTTTTGTATTTTTTGCTAAAAAAAAAAGTGTAACTACGGAAATATCACATTTACATAAGTATTCAGACACTTTACTCAGTACTTTGTTGAAGCACCTTTGGCAGCAATTACAGCCTTGAGTCTTCTTGGGTATGATGCTACAAGCTTGTCACACCTGTTTTTAGGGAGTTTATCCTATTCTTCTCTGCAGATCCTCTCAAGCTCTGTCAGGTTGGATGGGGAGCGTTGCTGCACAGTTATTTTCATGTCTCTCCAGAGATGTTTAATCGGGTTTAAGTCCGGGCTCTGGCTGGGCCACTCAAGAACATTCAGAGACTTGTCCCGAAGCCACTCATGTGTTGTCTTGGCTGTGTGCTTAGGGTCGTTGTTCTGTTGGAAGGTGAACCTTCACCCCAGTCTGAGGTCCTGAGCACACTTATCATCAAGGATCTCTCTGTACTTTGCTCTGTTCATCTACCCCTCGATCCTGATTAGTCTCCGAGTCCTTGCCACTGAAAAACATTCCCACAGCATGATGCTTTCACCACAATGCTTCACCGTAGGGATGGCGCCAGGTTTCCTTCAGACATGACACTTGGCATTCAGGCCAAATAATTAAATCTTGGTTTCATCAGACCAGAGAATCTTGTTTCTCATGGTCTGAGAGTCTTTATGTGCCATTTGGCAAACTCCAAGCAGGCTGTCATGTGCCTTTTACTGAGGAGTGGCTTTTGTCTGGCCACTCTACCATGAAGGCCTGATTGGTGGAGTTCTGCAGAGATGGTTGTCCATCTGGAAGGTTCTCCCATCTCAACAGAGGAACTCTGGAGCTCTGTCAGAGTGACCATCAGGTTCTTGGTCACCTTCTTGACCGAGGCTTTTCACCCCATATTGCTCAGTTTGGCCAGCCGGCCAGCTCTAGGAAGCGTCTTGTTGATTCCAGACATCTTCCTTTTAAGAATGATGGAGGCCACTGTGGTCTTGGGGACCTTCAATGTTGCAGACAGTTTTTGGTACCCTTCCCCAGATCTGTGCCTTGATACAATCCTGTCTCTGAGCTCTACAGACAATTCCTTTGACCTCATGGCTTGGTTTTTGCTCTGACATGCATATAGACAGGTGTGTGCCTTTCCAAATCATGTCCAATCAATTGAGTTTATCACAGGTGGACTCCAATCAAGTTGTCGAAACATCTCAAGGATGATCAATGGAAACAGTATGCACCTGAGCTCAATTTCGAGTCTCATAGCAAAGGGTCTGAATACTTATGTAAATAAGGAATTTCTGTTTCACATTTTTTATAAATTAGCAAAGATTTTTTTAAACCTGTTTTCGCTTTGTCAAAATGGGGTATTGTGCGTTGATTGATAAGGATTTATTTATTTTTTAATCTATTTTGGAATAAGGCTGCAATGTAACAAAATGTGGAAAAAGTTAAGGGGTCTGAATACTTTCCGGTTGCACTGTAGCAATGCATCTGTGTCAGGAGCTTAGCCAAGCGTGAACAATTTGTTGTATTAAACTTGTATTCTTTATGATTAAAATAGAAAGCTATACTCTATATTATATATTGTGTAATGGTCAACTGTGGATGAAAGGAGTGCTCTCTTCTGATACCTGTTGTGTTGTTGAATTAGTTAGCGGAATTAAAAAGTGATCTACTGTAGAATTTCTCTAGCCTATAGCGTGTTCTGTCATTGAAATATATAGTCGACACTGAGCTCTGTTCTGTTAAAATACAATTCCAAATCTTGCACGGGAAGAAAATGATTGAGGGTCCCGTGTGGTTCAGTTGGTAGAGCATGATGCTTGGTAGAGCATGGGGCGGTAGGTAGCCTGGTGGGTAGGTGCGTTGGGCCAGTAACCGAAAGGTTGCTGGATTGATTCGCCAAGCTGACAAGGTAAAAATCTGTTGTTCTGCCCCTGACCAAGGCAGTTCCCCGGGCACTGTGGATGTCGATTAAGGCAGTCATCTGCATCTCTCTGATACAAGGGGGTTGGGTTCAATGCTGAAGACACATTTCAGTTGTATGCATTCAGTTGTACAACTGACTAGATATCTGTGGGTTTGATTCCCACGGGGTGCCAGTACAAGAATGTACATGCCCAGTACTGTAAGTTGCTCTGGGTAAGTTGCTCTGTCTCCTAAATGACTCGAATGTTAAAGGTATTCTTCCAGCAATCTTTGGCCATTGGTAATGGAAAGAGCTCTGTGTTTATACTGTATTTAAAAGTGACATCGTACATGTTTAATGAAGGTGAGTTTTCCTTGAGTTTTCCTTGTAAAAGTATATATGCTCTGTCTATTGCTATTGCCTGGTTCTGTCATAACATAAAGTTGGAAGTCAACGCTGCTTGTAAGCAGATCAAACGCACCTCCAGCAGCCTGTAAACAGATGCAGGTCGGGCAGCTGCAGGGATCACCTTTTTGTCCTCTATGCCCCTCAGCTCTCTGCCCACAGCCAGACCTCCTCGTACAGCAGAGACAGAGCTAGCAGATCACCTTCAGTCTCTACTACCGTGTCTGGCAGTGCAGTACAATAATTTTCTCCTTCCCTGTAAAGCCACTCACATAGACAGAATGGGAAGAGCATTCCTTGTCCAGGTTAATTGGCCGTTACCGAGGTGGAGGTGGGAGGAGAGTAATAGTTGGCCGTGCTCTAATCTGTCCAGTGTCATTGACTGGAGAACAATCTGGGATGACATTGAGGTTTTAGAGACAGAGCTCCTTATTAAAGCAGTGATGTCCTTTATCCCTAACTAGCCCCATTGGAATATCCACGGGCATTACGATTGGGTTGTGTAAAGCTGCGCTCCGAATTGATGATTACTTGTGTGCTGCCAGCTGTGGGCATGTGTGCAGGATGGAAACAAACCCAATCTGTTTTACGTTCCGAAGTCTGTTTCGTATCCGACTGACTGTATGACCAAAATTATCCTATTTACACTTTGTAATCAAGTCAATTGAACCTTATCTTTCAGGGTGAGACTGGTGCATCAATCGTTTCTCAGTATGTGTTCTCCGTAAGTCCATTTGGATAAAACCATTGTATTTTGTATCTACTTCAGAACAGCCTTGATGACATTCAAATCCTTAAGAGTCGATTGACACACGTATTTAACAATCTAGCTGACATAATTTGACTTTTAGAGGATAATGACAATAATCTTCACTTTCCTTTCATATGACAATAATAATGTATTATTTGTTCTATAATATGACGGTGGTATAAAGCAGTAGTCGTGTCTATGCTGGAGAATCATAATTACTACCAAAGCTATCATTAAGGTGAAATAACTGAATATGCTGTTGACTTAACCATCTTCAGAGGAGCTTTTCTTTGCATACACATCTATCTATGGAGGCAAGCTTGATTATTCATCACCCAGGTGACAAGTTGCCCTCAGTCATAGCCCATTAACACAGAGAAAAGAGACATATGTTTAATATAACAGGCTCAAGGCCTATTGAGTGACACCATGGATGTTCTGATGTGGTATGGTGGTGGCGAGTGGAACGGCCTCCTGATAGGACTGGAGCAAGGACAGAGCGAGGTGCCGCAGGAATTCTAATTAGGTCTGTGTGACCTTTGGCTCTTCCTGCATGCACTTCGCACCCCCTCCTCTCTTCATCTCCTGCTCTCTACATCCTCTCGTCCATCCATCCCTCACTCTCTCACTCCTACAGCGATGGAGCTGTGAGAGAGGAAATGTGGGGTCTGGGCTGTAAATCATGACAAGAGGCTGACGAGCCACCTGATAAAAGCGGGACAGGGTGTTGCAGGGTGTTGGTGCTCCTTTCCTCTCTTTAACCCCCATCCCCCGCCACATTCATTCCTGTAGGACTGCTCTGGTCCAGTAGAGTGGGTGTTTTTGGCTTGGCCCGGTGCTCAGTCCGTCCAGCATCACTCAACAGTGTTGGGGAGTCTGGGGCATCACTTTTATAAATACACGTACCCTTGGCGCAGGGGCGCGAGAGGACGAGATTGGAGCAAGCAGCAGAGACTCAACTTGCAACAGCTATTCCTGGCTGAGGCTGTGTGGTGTTTTATTTGTCTTTTGTCAATTCATTAGACTAATAGTCTCCAGTGTGGGCAGTACATCTAGCTGAGGCAGTGTCTATTGCTCTGGAGAAGGTGATCCGTGAGAGATGTACTGTATATTCTCAAGGCCGGCTATCAGCCATGGGGAGGGGAAAAGGCAGTCTGGGCCTGGAGCCAAGCTGGCTGGCATCCGCAGGCTTTGGATACGTTTTTAGTCATTTGCCCTGCCCGACCTCAAAGTGTCATAGAGATAGGGACGAAGCGCTGCACTGTGGGCCACTTGTCTTAGCCTGAGACGAAAGCACGCATGAGAACCTGGTAACCATGACGCTGCTGAGAGAAAGTTCCGGTACGCTCCCAATGCTGGGCTACAGAGATGAAAGAGACATTGGAGCAAATTATTCCACTAGAGGAGATATCTATCTTCTGCACTGATTGTGCAGATCCTCCCAGTGCAGATACTGTTTAAGACTCAGCTCTCTCTCTCCTCTCCTCTGCCAGATCTGTGCTCTGTTTTGATGTCTCCTCAGAATTGCCTTTCAGTGGAAAACGTGAAGATTCTGTATGACCTCGGAATATATGGATGATTGCCCTCTCATAGCAGAGTTTGTATTGTAAACTGAAGGTTTACTGCGGAATTAGCAGTTTCTCACTGCACTCATCATTCTTTGAGGAATGGACAGTATCGTGGTATACTGTAGCTTGTTCACAGATCTATCTTGAAACAATTTTCAAAACATGCACGTCTCATGGATATTTTTAGGCAGAAAATGTGTTCGTTTCCCAGACTCCCTAAACTTGCTCTTTTAAAGAGCTTTGATTACCTTCAAATTATGAGAAAATGTAAGCTAATCGAGAAAATAAAGTGATCCAAACTCAGTTATCTTGTTGATGAAGTTCTTTGTCTTCTCAGGCAGAGTAATGATTAGGGGGTAATCTAAGGCCTCTGTACTACGGTCCTCCAGAGGCCGGTTTAACTCTGCTGGGCGACGGCCGTGTTATTGGAGCAGTAATTAGTATTGATACAAGCCCCATCCTGGCCTGGCCACCTGGCTCCTCACGGCTAGTCCTCACCTTTCCAAACTGCACTGAGGGCTGATATCGAATACATTTTAGAAGTGCCTTTAATTAAGATAATTCAACCTTACAATAGCTGTTTGTGTAACTCAAACAAAGACTTGGACTGTCCTCAAAAAACATAATGTGAAAGTATACAGGTGGAAACACTACAGAAGCCTGACACAGCTGCTGTAGCGAGAGACAGAGAAAGATAGAGAGGGGGGGGGGGCAGGTTTACTTCTCTGACACTGTCACCCTGCCTCTAAACACGACAGATGAGCGCTCACACTATCAGAGCCTAAACACAATTTACCCAAAGCATCCTGTCGCTCTTCAAGTAACAAGATAAACGCTTGTTACCCTCTTAAAGATAAAACACTGAGCTGGAATCTGTGTTCGCACAACCACTGGTGAGTCTGCAGCGAGAGCAAAGCGGCAATCAAACGCAGGCAGAGTATGCACACAGGTCCTGGGTTCACCAGTCACTGGGGAGATGTTTAATGCATGAAAGCCTAAACTGACTTGGAAAGCAGGACCTGGTGACACTATAATGCATTCACCCAGGGTTCTTCTGGGGCTTTGTGTGTCTTGTATTCCTCTGTCTGTCTTTCTACATCTCAGATGCCTGTCACGTCACTCTGCCCTTTGCTTTAAACCCGTCAATGTCAACACTGTATTCCTGCTGGGATCTCCTGTGTGACGTGAGCCCTCATTCCTCCACCCTGCTTTGCAATTTCTCTCCATGATGCCTTGCCTTCCATCTCACTGATCAAAACAGATCAATGTCAGAGCAGGATGACAGAGACTAATCAGATGGTGTTGTAGAAGAAATCTGGTGATTGTTCTCTGATTGGCAGAGGTGGGATCAAGTCACTATTATTTTGGTCACAAGCAAGTCTCAAGTCACAAGGTCCGAGTCTCAAGTTGAGTCCCAAGTAGAATGGGGCTGCAGGTAGCCTAGTGGTTAGAGCACTGTAACCGAAAGGTTGCAATATCAAAAAAGGTTGCAAGATCCCCGAGCTGGTAAAAATTGATCGTTCTGCCGCTGAACAGGCAGTTAACCCACTGTTCCTCGGCTGTCATTGAAAATAAGAATTTGTTCTTAACTGACTTGCCTGGTAAAATAAAAGAATAATGGGTTGAGTCTGGAGTCAAGTCCAATCATACATTGGAGCAAATCGTTTAGTCAAGTAAAGAAAAAGCTATACATGCAATGAGTTGTTCAACTACACATCTTTGTCTATTTATTGAGACTACCAGATAGCTTTTTTCATTATTCTGTCTGAAACATATTTTGATGTATGTAAAAATTCCAAATGCAAGCTTCATAAGTAAATTATCAATTTCAAGAAATGTTTGACACACCAAAATACCAGTAGGCGTACGCTAGTAATTGTTGCTTGATGCCCCATTGCTGGTGAGCTTGCAAAGTAAACAGTGAATATCACCAAACAATTTTTGGAGCTGCATATTTATTTATGGCAATCCTCTCCATAAAATGTGATGTTTGTGCTGCACCTGATCCTATAGCTGTATAGCAAATCAGCAATCTGTTCGCTAGCTCAATGGCTCTCAAAATGTTTGACCCTTGACCCCCAAAAAGCAGTGGTTAAAAGCTTGTGACCCCCCGTGCACGCACGTACATGTTTTACACCTGCATTTTGAGCTGAAAGTCATTCATCTTAGCAGCCAATATCAAGAAGGCATATCATGTCACTTCTCTGGAGGCCAGAGCAAGCAGAATCATACAGCCAACCTACCTGTATGCAGTGGAGGTTGCAGGATCGAATGGAAAGCATGGTCTGTCTACACCAAACACTATCCCTTTCAAGGTCTGTCCTTCTCCAGAATACTCCTTGCCAATTGGGTAACCCTTTTCTTCCTCACAAATACTGTATTTAATTCACCAGAATATGTTCAATATTCATCCCATAATATTGAAGACAGTGAGATATTACAGCTATCCTTAAAGCTATCTGAAATATGAAAATGATCAATCAAATCGCCAGGTAGCCTATTGTTCCGGCATAGATGATTCAGTAGTAGATTTCTAAATTATATTTTATTGATGGATTAGCTGACAATGTCACAAAAACAATGTGCACACTTCAATGGGCCAGAAGTCCGTGAGTTGTGATTCTGGATGGCCAGATAACTACCAACAATGACAAGAAACTGCCATGTGGGGAATCGTAAGTGACTCGTTTCAGTTAGTTTCAGCTTGTTATTGATGCCATCTCTTGTTTTGGGGTGTTTTGACTGATTTCATGTCAATGCTAAAATGGCAAAAAATTGTCCACATACCTTTGTATATATATATGAAATGGGTTTCATGGTCGAGTAGCCGCACACAAGCTCAAGATCACCATGCACAATGCCAAGCGTCAGCTGGAGTGGTGTAATGCTCTCCGCCATTGGACTTTAGAGCAGTGGAAACACGTTCTCTGGAGTGATGCATCACGCTTCACCATCTGGCAGTCTGACGGACGAATCTGGGTTTGGCGGATGCCAGGAGAACACTACCTGCCCCAATGGAGGAGGAATAATGATCTGGGGCTGTTTTTCATGGTTTGGGCTAGGCCCCTTAGTTCCAGCGAAGGGAAATCTTAATTCTACAGCATACAATGACATTCTCAACGATTCTGTGCTTCCAAATTTTACCAATAGTTTGGGGAAGGCCCTTTCCTGTTTCAGCATGACAATGCCCCCGTGCACAAAGCAAGGTCCAGACAGAAATGGTTTGTCGAGAACACCTTTGGGATGAATTGGAACGCCGACTGCGAGCCAGGCCTAATCGCCCAACATCAGTGCCCGACCTTGTGGTTGAATGAAAGCAAGTCACCGCAGCAATGTTCCAACATCTAGTGGAAAGCCTTCCCAGAAGAGTGAAGGCTTTTATAGCAGCAAAGGGGGGACCAACTACATATTAATGATCATGATTTCGGGAGCCGGTGTCCACATACTTCTGGTCATGTAGTGTATATAAATACAAATGGTAGGCTACATGTAACCTATTAAAATATGTATGAAAAATATGTATTTTCCCATTCAGTTTCACACTCGCAACCCCCCAAAAACCTTCTCCCCACTTTGAGAACCATTGCGCAATCTCACCCGACCTGTGTTGATTGACAGTTTTCTGGTCCAATCAGAGGGCCGAGCATGCATTTCCCTAGCCAATCTGTTGCAGTTGTTTTGGATTTGCAACTGAATGCTGCGGCTACGGTCTCTGACTGTGTGGAGAGTAATCCATGGAGACTCTGTGCCACAAAATGAGTGACAAAACGTGGCCAGATAATTTCAAGTCCACAGTCTCAAGTCAAAGTCGGGTCCCGAGTCTTGAGGCTCCAAGTCCAAGTCAAATATCAAGTTATATTTTTTCTATCAAATCGAGTCTCAAGTCATCGAATTTGTGACTCGAGACAGACTTGAGTCCAAGTCATGCGATTCGAGTCCACACCTCTTCTGATTGGTGATTATGGAACACACAGTTCATACTCTCTGTCACTCTATTGGTTTATTTTCAAACACCAGTGACCCTATCAGTTATTATGCTTTTATATAACTGAAAAGGTGTTGTTATGAAATTTCTGCTAAAATTAGTCCCTATCGATGTGCCCTCTCCGCCTCTCATATCTGTAGTTCTGACTTCCTGTATGTGTTATTTCATCCTATTGCCAAAATATTGTTTTTTCTTTTTTTTCCCTCTGTCAGTTTGAGTCATTGTAATTGATGTTTAAAAATAAAATTTCCAGCACTTTAAAATCAGATCACAGATACTGCAGTCTGTCACTAGATCACTGTATTACACCAACATACCTAAAATAGCAACAAAGAAACCTCATTTAGGGTTCGAAAGAAGTCTTCGAAACTACATCAAATCACCTTTCATAGTGTTACTTTATTTTGAAAAGCCAAAGAGCTATTATTGTAGTCACATGGGAAGTTTAAACAACAAAATTAAGGCTTTAAAATGTGCTGTGGACAGAATGTGAAAGGTCCAGGCTGGTGATCGTTGTGATTCAAGTAATGGTCAGCGTGTCCGTGCAGCATCAGGGCTTTTAACAGTTGGGTTGGTGTTCAGCCCAGGCAGCGTACTGGCACTGATGTGTTCTCCTCCACTCCTCCTCGGGGGGATAACAAAGGTTGAACACGGTAGCTACAGACAGCTGAGACTGCTTCACTCAGAGATTACAAATTAGCTAACAGAGTGATGCACATTTTGAACAGAGTCCCATTTCCCATGTGAGTTTAGAGATAATCCACACATTAGCATTCTGTGTTGGTGAGAAAGGTCTGTCTTATTATGATGAACTGAGAATCTGTTCTAATGTCCTCACTACTGACTTCACTGTCGTCACATATCACCTACTGTAGCATGGAGTAATGAATTCATTAATATACTGGCTATGTATTCTTATTGGCATGCTAGTATGGTTGTTGGAACATAGTGTTTTAGCCTAGATTTAACATGAAAATGGAGACCTGAGCAAGCATTGTTAGGATTCAGGCTCGCTGTTATTAGTGGCTACTATTCAAACAGATGACTGGCATAGTAGTATTGATTTCATTAAAGTGATTGACATGATATGTGTAGAAACCTATTTATTGCGGGGTTATCACGCAATGTAGTATTGACTACGCAGAATTTTCCTGATCCCGGATTGTTCCTGAGTGATCTTATGGGATGTTTTGTGAAAAATCCTCCATTGTTGAGAGTTGATTGATGCATAATTCTGAACATTAATGAAAGTGAAATGCTGAGTGGAGATAGTGTAGTGGAGATTCACAGTTTGTTGAACCACCACCTCCCTCTCTCCCCACAGGTGGTGAGCTCCACCTGAGGATGGCAGGAGATTCTCAAGTCCACATGGACCACGACATGGAGATAGGAGTCACACCCACAGCGGTAAGAACATGTTTTCCATACGCACATACAGCCCTCTCCCTCCCCCAATTGTCCTGTGTAACACTGCTGGGAGGTAGAGAGAGAGGGGGGGGGGCAGAGCAAGGAAGAGGGAAAGAAAGAGGGGGGGTGACAGATGGAAGTGTCTGGTGTAAGGGAAAAATATAAGGGGACGAGAGGGAACCATTGTGGATCATGAGTTTCCTATAAGAAGGGTGATCATGTGTGTGTGCCTGTCTGTCTCTGCAGAAGAGGATGGATGGATGGTTCATCCCACTACCATGGAGAGGATTGTGAGAAAACGACTCACACGTCCTGATAATGGATGGTGAAATAGTCCAGGTTATTTGTCTTCATTCCAGAGACGATTTCATTTATTCTTCCTAACCGAGTGTGGTGAGGCAAACCAACTGTGGAAAAATACCAGCACACAGCAATTGCTAATGAATTAGTTTATGAAGTGTCAGCACTGCGGACATCATTGACTCTGGGATGGCCAAACGTGGGCTCGCTGAACAACTGTAGCACTGTCTGTGATGGCTTCATCAGTCACTCAATTAGACATTTCTTCAACATTCTCAAATAGAAACAAAAAGGTCCAGTGTCAGGAGAACTTGCAATGCAGGACATTTAAAACATGTAGTGTGTTGAAGGTTTAAAAATGTCCATTCTAATCACATAATAATTCACATTTCCTGTTGCTGCAGGATTATTTTCCTGCTGTACAAACTGTTTCAAATTAAGATCCCACATATGTACAATTAAAGTCCTTGAGGAACCATAAACTGATCTTGTTGTAGGAGGGGGTCTAAAAGCTACCTTCTCCCAAGGAAATACATGTTGAAGTGACCCATGCGTTCTCCCAAACACAGGTCAAAGATCCCAATGTCATTGAGTGACTAATTGCTGTAATTGTCAATGGGTGTTGTCTTTCACTTCACTGTCAAACCTCTAATTACCGTAGAAAAAGATCTATATGTACAGAAATAAAGCAACATCTGATACATGGAATACTCTCCTAATGTGTGTGTACATAGAACTACAATGAAGAGACCCTAGATAGAATTTCAAACAGTAGCAATGTTTCCATTTAACTTGTCCAGTGATTTTCTTTGTCGACATTTAGAACATTTTCATAGAAAACAGATTCAACAATTGCCTGCTGCCTTGTGTTTATAAAAACAGCTGGCCGAAATTACGTCACACCTAAGAAAAAAACAACTGTGTTGAATACAAATTAAGTGGTTGATGTGTTTACATTACCCATTTAGGCAAATTGCGGATGAATAAATTGGTGAATAAATTGTATGCCCTCCCACCTATCTGTTTCATGTCTCAGGTAGGCCGCAAAAGCCAGCATGGATAGAATCCAGGAATTTACAAATATTTGCCATATTGTAATAATTCTCGTGTCAATGTATTGTCACAGTCCAGGCCATGGTGAAACTTACACTCCTGTAGATCTGACATAATTGGATGGGAAAACTTGTGTCCAGCAAATCAGAAAGCAAGTCGAAGCAAATCAGCCATTGTTGAAAGTCAGGACAAGGATCCTGCAAACAAACATCATTTTTATAGCTGAAAAAAATATTTATCAAGAGGTAGGCATTTAAAATGAAATGTGGAGTGGAGCTTCATAGTTATGTGTTGATATCACGTGCCCTGTGTATTCGTCAATCATAATTTATTTTAAAAAACATAATTCATAAAAATTAATAAAAATAATTAAACAAAATTTCCCCAATATCTTCTGCTTCCACTATACTTTGCAAAGATTTATTTTGGGCATTGCTTTGGTCGAATAAACCTGGGTCAAAGGAAACCTGCCAACAGTATTCAGATCTTAATTTAAATCATCTGCAGGACTATAGCATGCATTTTGAAGGATGTGTCTTTAATTTGAATTCCTTCAATCGGAGGCCATTATTTCAGTGTTGGAGCTGGTGCTGAATAATACTCAATACAGGATGTAAAGAAAAAGAGTAGTGTGGCAGTTTTGGATGTCAGGCCACTCTGGGGAGAGGGTGAGCAGTGAACACAGGTGCCTGATTAACACACTGATTTTGAGTATTAACACTCTGATTTTCAGAGGGCACAGGAGGGGCAACACCACTACGGCAATACCACATTTCAATTAACAACTGAGCTCGTCGTCTCCAACGATCAGGATACAGAGTGCCAATGTACCCTTGGCCTGTGTGTGCTGGGGGATAGAGTAGGAGCTGAGAGAGACGGGACAGTGGGGTGTTCCTATGTTCCTATCCAGACCTGCCAGTGTCCCATAGGGGGACACGAGGGACAGGGGAGGCACAGCTGTGGAGCCAGATCGCCTGGCTGGAGCTGGGCCAGCAGTGAGGAAGAAAGGCCCTGTACCCCGATGTTCTCTCTCTCCTTTTATTCCCTTTTTCCCCTTCCTTCTTCCTCCCACAGTCATGGCACACCATGTGCTTGGAGAGACACTCTCTCACACAATGTTAGGGGAGCAGTGCAGCTACAATCACTCAAGCACTCAAAAAAAACTAATGTAGACCTCCACATGTCTGGTTCATCCTTTTTAGCAATTTCCAAATGCCTGAAGGTACCACGTTCATCTGTACAAACAATAGTACGCAAGTATAAACACCATGGGACCACACAACCGTCATGCCGCTCAGGAAGGAGACGCATTCAGTCTCCTAGAGATGAACGTACTTTGGTTCGAAAAGTGCAAATCAATCCCAGAACATCAGCAAAGGACCTTGTGATGGTGCTGGAGGAAACAGGTACAAAGGTATCTATATCCACAGTAAAATGAGTCCTATGTCGATATAACCTGAAAGGCCGCTCAGCAAGGAAGAAGCCACTGCTCCAAATCCGCCATAAAAAAAGCCAGACTATGGTTTGCAACTGCACATGGGGACAAAGATTGTACTTTGAGAAATGTCCTCTTGTCTGATGATACAAAAATAGAACTGTTTGGCCATAATGACCATCGTTATGTTTGGAGGAAAAAGAGGGAGGCTTTCAAGCCGAAGAACAAAATCTCAATCGTGAAGGACGGGGGTGGCAGCATCATGTTGTGGGGGTGCTTTGCTGCAAGAGAGACGGGTGCACAAATTATATGGCATCATGAGGCAGGAAAACTATGTGGATATATTGAAGCAACATCTCAAGACATCAGTCAGGAAGTTAAAGCTTGGTCGCAAAAGGGGTCTTCCAAATGGTCAATGACCCCAAGCATACTTCCAAGGTTGTGGCAAAATGGCTTAAGGACAACAAAGTCAAGATATTGGAGTGGCCATCACAAAGCCCTGACCTCAATTCTATTGAAAATTTGTGGGCAGAATAAAAAGTGTGTGCGAGCAAGGAGGCCTACAATCCTGACTCAGTTACACCAGCTCTGTCAGGAGGAATGGGCCAAACTTCACCCAACTTGTGGAAGGCTACCTGAAAAGTTTTGCCAAAGTTAAACAATTTAAAGGCAATGCTACCTTATATTATACTAATTAAGTGTATGTAAACTTCTGACCCACTGGGAATGTGATGAAAGAAATCAAAGCTGAAATAAATCATTCTCTCTACTATTATTGCGACATTTCACATTCTTAAAATAAAGTGGTGATCCTAACTGACCTAAAACAGGGATTTTTTTTACAAGGATTAAATATCAGAAATGGTGAAAAACTGAGTTTAAATGTATTTGGCTAAGGTGTATGTAAACTTCTGACTTCAACTGTATCTGTAGCATTGACTTACAGTTTATTTGTGGTCAACGAGGGTAGCAGTTGAAGGTGGTTGAGGATGAATGCAAAGAAACTACTTAAAAGCTTTAGAATGTGTATTTTCTCATAATATAATGCACACATTGTAGCAGCAAGGGTAATATGAGGACATTTCACACATTTTAGCAACAGGGTAATGTGAGGAAATGTCACATATTGTAACAACAAGGGTAAAATGAGGACATTTCACACATTGTCGTAACAAGGGTAATATGAGGACATTGCACATGAATAGAGGCATACATTTTTGTTGACCTTTTGACCTGACCAGGAAAACAATGGCCTCTAGCAATAGACTGTAATGAGAGCACAGAGTTCTTCCTGAACAGGTCAGTCCTGGCTACACACGTGAACTTTTGAAGACGATGATAATGTGACCAACATCTCAGCAGAACTGTCTCTATTCCTCTCTGTCTCTCCAGGTGAAAAAGCTTCCCAAACACATGCGGGAGGCCCAAATCTCCACTGAGCGCACCCACCTCATCGCCGACCCCATCAAGAAGCCCCGACAACGCTACGTCCAGAAGGACGGCAAATGCAACGTTCACCACGGCAATGTGCAGGAAACCTACCGTTACCTTAGCGACCTGTTTACCACCCTGGTGGACCTGCGCTGGCGCTTCAGCCTTTTCATTTTCACTTTGGTCTATGTGGTCAATTGGCTGTTTTTCGGCCTGCTGTGGTACATCATCGCCCTGATCCGAGGGGATCTGTGGCACAGCGACGAGGAGGGCTGGACCCCCTGCGTAGAGAACCTCAACAGCTTCGTCTCTGCCTTCCTCTTCTCCATTGAGACGGAGACCACCATCGGCTACGGCTACCGCGTCATCACAGAGAAGTGCCCTGAGGGCATCATCCTGCTGCTGATCCAGGCCATCCTGGGCTCCATCGTCAATGCCATGATGGTGGGCTGCATGTTCGTGAAGATCTCCCAGCCAAAGAACCGTGCCGAGACGCTCATGTTCTCCCACAAGGCGGTGATCTCTGTGCGGGACAACAAGCTGTGTCTGATGTTCAGAGTCGGGGACCTGCGCAACTCCCACATCGTGGAGGCCTCCATCCGGGCCAAGCTGATCCGCTCACAGCAGACCAAGGAGGGGGAGTTCATCCCTCTCAACCAGACGGACATCAACATCGGTTTCGACACGGGAGACGACCGGCTCTTCCTGGTGTCCCCACTCATAATCTCCCACGAGATCAACGAGAAGAGCCCCTTTTGGGAGCTGTCCCAGGCCCAAATGGACAAGGAGGAGTTTGAGATTGTGGTCATCCTGGAGGGCATGGTTGAAGCTACAGGTACGTCCTCTTGAAACAAGGCTAATTGGTCAGCAGGACCCCTAGCCCATAGACCCTTCATGTAGACCTGAAATAATTTGATAGGCATAAGCAATATGGTAGCAGCTCCACCTTGTCTTCTGATAGGCTTGGTGGAATTGTCCAATCTTTTTGCACCTACACAAATGCATAGGGAGTAGGGGCTAGCTAGGGGTTGTTTCTGGATTGGGCCTTGGTCAATTCCATTTTAACTATTGTCTGTTCAGTTAATCCATTGAGGTTCTTCATATTCATTGATATTGTAATATCTTTCATTCTACAAACCAGACAATTTCAAACCCATACAAACACAATTTCTAGAGGCACCATGTGGTACGGATCTGCATATAATAAATATATTCACCAACTCAATATGGCTGTTATAAGTTTCATAAGACCATTAAAAAAATAGAAACAACACTTTTTGAGAGCATAGGTGTCACGTTGGTATAAAGGGTCGACAGGGAGGCACAGGAATGTGTAACAGGGGTTTTTATTTACCCAAATTACAGCGTGCCATGTACAGGCACGGGGACAAAGACCAAACAAACACTATAAAAATACGCAATCGCACAATGATTATCACATGGGACGAGACCCGTAATCATCTGCACAATACACGTCGGACGAAAGCCAAAACATCACAGCACAGGTACTCACACGACCAACGGACATTGGAACAATAATCGACAGGACAATGGTGAACAAAGGGCACACTTATACAATCAAATGGGAATAGGGATCAGGTGTGCGTAATGACATTTCCGGAGGGATCCATGACAATAGGTTATATATCTTGTTGCCATGACCTTCCTTGTAATTTTCTACAAAGATAAATTACCACAAAAAAAACAGTGGGTAGGGTCTTTATTAGGAAGGTTGTTACAGTTATGCATATGTTTCCACATCCACACTTAGGCCCACATCTACCCTATGTTGGTGTATCAGAGAGACCTCTTTGAGATGTTTGTTCCAAAAAGGAAAGAACATTAGCTGCCTACGCTGGTCTGTGTTTGGGGAGAGGCTGTCTGTATTTGGGGAGAGGCGGTGTAATGATGAAAGCAATCGCTCCAGGGGGGTTTCAGACAGTACTGGCCTGGCCAAAGCATTATTAGTGCCTTCTCTTCTCTGGATAGTTACCAAAAACACAAAAACACCGTTTTATACAGATGTCTAAGGATAAGAAGATTTCACTTTTTTTCTCTTGCAACATTTAAATTCAAGCTGTAAAATACCTATCCTATGCCTAATGAGGGGCAGATGCCGAAGTTGCGTCCCAGAGACTTTTTAATTAATTGCATTCACGAGATCCCCCAGCTAGCTTCCTGATAGCCTTGGAAATCCTTGTATGGAATATTGATTGAGGAAATCTGCTTATTTATCATAGTAGCAGAGGGAATGTAGACACTTGTAGAGTCCTGGCTTCCTTATTTGCTTGTCCTAATATATTCCTGTGGTGTATTATTTCACTCATAAACACTGTACGTGCAAGCCTTACGCATCGTATACTGGCAGGTTATAATGCACTAATCTAAATATGATACATTATACGGGTCACTTGCTTATTTTATTCAGTAGGGTCATGTTTTTTCTTCCTTGTGAATGTTAATTTTTTTTAAAGAAAGGAGAAACAAGGCACTCTTTGTGTAATTACAATGCCTTTATTTGCATGGCATGTTCAATGGAATAAGACTCCTGAACAGGTACTATTTGCAATGTGTCGTCCCCCCCCAACCCCTCTTTTGCGTTGCTGCTACTTTGCTTATCATCTATGCATAGTTACTTTAACTAGACATTCATGTACATATTACCTCAATTAGCCCAACTATCCGGTTTCCCCGCACATTGGCTACCAGGACTATTTGCAATGTGTCCCACCACCCCCCACCCGCCATCCCCCTCTTTTACGCTGGTACTTTCTGTTAATCATCTATGCATAGTCATTTTAACTATACCTACATGTACATATTACCTAAATTAGCCCAACTAACCGGTGCCCCCGCACATTGACTCTGTACCGGTACCACCTGTATATAGCCTTGCTTCTGTTATTTTCACTGTCATTTTACATTTTTTGAATTTCTTTACTTATCTGTTGTTTACCTAATATCTATATTTTTACTTAAAAATTGCACTGTTGGTTAGGGCTTGTAAGTAAGCGTTTCACTGTAAGGTCTACCTAAACCTGTTGTATTCGGCGCACGTGACAAATAAACTATGATTTGATTTGAACAAATATTTTAAAACTCTGACATGTTTCGGCAGTATGGCCTTCGTCAGGGAGTACAAAGTTACAATGACACAATTATATTTTTGTACTACTTGATGGCTGAGCCCAAAGGCCTGCAGATGGCGATATTGAGTCGTTTCATCTTACCGTCCCCAAAGGAAATGAATGCAGCCTGCTATACATTCGTATCCCCATGGACCGGTTTGTATATAAAACATTCTCCATTCAGGCTGCAAAGGTGTCGATTTCATCATTAACTCGATTTAATGGAGAGAAGTTGAAAAAAAGTTGGAAAATCTTTTTTTTAAGACATTTAACAGTATAATCTGTTTGTAACTCCACTCACTACTTGTGAGTATAGTCTGTTTGCTTGTGTTGTTGATCTTGGCTAGCTTAATGTTCCGATAGGTAGCTAGCTAGCTAGCACTCACTCATGTGGCTGCTAGCACCTTAATGAAAAGGGACATGAGGGAAGCTCTACAATATCGTGTTTTTAGAAGTAGAGAGAACTCTCGGGAGCAGGCAATGTTGAAAGTCATATTTAGACGCATACTTTTCTTAAATATAGTTTTGTAATTGACAACATCAAGCAGACAACAAGAAAATTGTGTTTGAAAGTGGCAAGGATTTAGCTGTGAGACTATTTATGTAACCTAGGTAACCACATGTAACCACAAGAGGACAAGCACATTAGTGGCTAGTTTCTTCAACAGTGAATAGGTGACTCCGGGATGCTGGCCTTCTAGGCAGAGTTGGAAAGAAAAAGCCATTTCTCAGACTGGACAATAAAAAGAAAAGATTAAGATGGGCAAAAGAACACAGGGGAACTCTGAGACTGGTGTTTTGCGGGTACTATTTAATGAAGCTGCCAGTTGAGGACTTGTCTGTTTCTCAAACTAGACACTAATGTACTTTTCCTCTTGCTCAGTTGTGCACTGGGGTCTCCCACTCCTCTTTCTATTCTGGTTAGAGCCAGTTTGTGCTGTTCTGTGAATAATGGGTCTCTGTACACCTGTGTAAATATTCCATTAAAAATCAGCCATTTCCAGTTACAATAGTCATTTACAACATTAACAATGTCATCACTGTATTTATGATCAATTTTATGTTCTTTTAATGGACAAAATATGTGTTTTTCTTTCAAAAACAAGGGCATTTCTAAGTGACCCCAAACTTTTGAACGGTAGTGTACGTATTAGTATTCTTATATACAGTAGAAATAGGATGGGAGCTGTGCTACAAGTTAAAAGTCTTTAAAAAATGTAAAAATAAACATGCTTTTTGCCTGAGTACCCTCTTGCGGCAGAGCATTTCACAATGGCATGGCTCTATAATTAACTGAGCAACTCATTAAATATGTTTTGGTTTGGGTACAGTGAAGAAACCCATTGTGGTATGTCTGTTTGAAGTGTATGCAGGTAGCCTATTGGTTAAAAGGTTTGGGCCAGTAACTGAAAATTGTTGGTTTGAATCTCTGAGCAGACTAGGTGGAAAATGTGTCGATGTGCCCTTGAGCAAGACTCTTAACTATCACGCCCTGATCTGGAGTCGCCCATTATCCCGTGTACTTATACCTGTGTTCTCTATTTGTCTGTTGACAGTTTGTCTTGTTTGTCAAGCTTACCAGCGTGTGTCCTGTCAGCTCCTGTTTTTCCCAGCCTCTCTTTTTCTCACCCTCCTGGTTTTTGACCCTTGCCTGTTCTGACCCTGAACCCGCCCGCCTGACCACTCTGCCTGCCTCTGACCCTGAGCCAACCTGCTGTCTTGTATCTTTGCCCCTATCTGAATTTCCGACTTCTGCCTGACCTGACCCTGAGCCTGCCTGCTGTCCGGTACCTTAGCTCTGTTGCTGTAATAAACTCTGCTTGCCCGCCCCCCTCCCGGAATGCTTTAATGGAGAGTCGGGCACCTGTCAGGCGTTTCTAGCTCAGTGTGCCCTCATTTTCGAGCTTCAGCCCTCCTCCTTCCTATCAGGCTATCTTGGAGAGATCCATCTCATTACGCTGATGCCCGGGATGACTCTCACCTGGGATACTGCTGTATGGGAATATATGTGTTAGTCTGGAGGAATTCTTGACAGAGATTAAGAAGGTTTTTCACTCCCCGTTCTCCAGGAGAGAAGCTGCACGGAGGCTAATCCAGCATTGGTAGGGCTCCTGCAGTGTGGCTGACTATGCTGTGGATTTGCGCACGTTAGCAGTGGAGAATGCTTGGAACCAGAAAGCACTGTTTGATATGTTCCTGCACTTCGTTTTGGAGGAGGTCAAGTACGAGTTTGCTGCTTGGGAGTTACCTATGGATCTCGATTCCCTCATCGCTTTGACCATCTGAATCGATGGGCGACTACGGGAACAACGGAGGGAGAGGAAATTCGATTTTTCACGCCCAGGGAACCCACCTTGCCTCCAAGTCAACCCGGAAGCTCCCTGTCTCATTGCAGAGAGGACCAAAGTCTTCCTGACCTGCCCCGAGGGTCACCGCTTCCTGAGCCTATGCCACTAGGCAGAGCTGGGCTGTCACCAGCGGAACGGCAATACAGGATTGACACAAAGAGTTGTCTGTATTGGGGGACTCTTGGTCATTTCGTATCCTCTTGTCCTCTAAAGAAGCCAGGCTCACCGGTAGGAGCAAGGACTCTGGTGGGCTAAATGGAGGACTTCCTGCTTCCCCTGCTCACACCCCTTTTCATGCCATTCTGCTGTGGGGAGACCAGTCCAAATCTCTCTGGGTTCTCATTGACTCTGGGGTAGACAATACTTTTTTGGACGCTACCCTGTGTCCGAGCTGAACATCCCCACTCAGCCCCTCTCCATTCCCATGGATGTTAGAGCACTGGACGGGCGCTCTATAGGCCGAGTCACCCACAACAACAATCCCATCCACCTACGGATATCAGGGAACCACAGCGAGGCTATCCAGTTCCTGCTCATCAAGTCCCCTCTGATTCCCATGATATTGGGATTATCCTGGCTCCAATGACACAATCCCCTCATTAACTGGTCTACTGGTGCTATCATGTGCTGGAGCCCGTTCTGCCACGGCCATTGCCTGAAGTCTGCACAACCTGCCCGGGACGTCTTCCTGGGGGTTCGAAAGGTGCCCCAGACATCTCAGCCATTCCTGCGGAGCACCAGGACCTCTGGGAGGTGTTCAGCAAGGCCCGGGCCACGTCGCTTCCGCCCCACTGATCCTATGACTGCAGGATTGACCTTCTATCTAGCACCATGCCTCCCCGGGGAAGTCTGTACTCTCTTTCGGGACCGGAGACCAAGGCTATGGATACCTACATTGGGGACTCCCTAGCTGATGGATTTATCCGTCCCTCTTCCTCTCCCGCCGGAGCAGGCTTCTTCTTCATAGAGAAAATGGACAAGACCCTAGCCCAATCTGAGCAAATGGGGGACAAGGGCCTTGGTCAGGGAGGTGACTAAGAACCTGATGGTCACTCTGACAGAGCTCTAGAGTCCTTCTGCGGAGATGGGAGCAAAGTACAGAGAAATCCTTGATGAATACCTGCTCCAGAGTGCTCAGGACCTCAGACTGGGATGAAGGTTCACATTCCAACAGGACAATGACACTAAGCACACAGCCAAGACAACGAAGGAGTGGCTTCGGGACAAGTCTATGAATGTCCTTAAATGGCCCAGCTAGAGCCCGGACTTGAACCTGATCAAACATCTCGATCAAACATTTCTAGAGAGATCTGAAAATAGCTGTGCATCCAACCTGACAGAGCTTGAGAGGATTTGCAGAGAAGAATGGGAGAAACTGTAGCATCATACCCAAGAAGACTCGAGGCTGTAATCGTTGCCAAAGGTGCTTCAACAAAGTACTGAGTAAAGGGTCTGAATACTTATGTAAATGTGATATTTCCGTTTATTTTTATTTTTAATAGATTTGCAAACATTTCTAAAAAACAGTCTTTGCTTCGTCATTATTGGGTATTGTGTGTAGATTGATGAGGGGGGAAAAACGATTTAATCAAATTTAGAATTTAGATAATGCTGTAACGTAATAACGTGGAAAAAATCAAGGGGTCTGAATACTTTCTGAATGCTCTGTATCTCTCCCCATCTTGTAAATACAGTGTAAATGCAGTGACTACAAGAAATACATAGTAGCACAATTAGGAATATTTTCATCGGTGGACAGAGGATTTTCAGTTTACGTTTCATCTTCCCCTATTTTTAAAATACAGAAATCTCCAACCTCTAATTTGATCTGGCACGGCTTTTCATGCATCTGAACATTTCTGCTCTAGTTCTTTTAGGATTTTTATTTATTTCATTTTTCTTCCCATACCACAAGTAGTCAACCCTCACACTCACACCGTGCCTGATGCCTAGACTCAGGCAGTAAATCGCATCGCTTTCCTCTTGACCAGTAGGAGCATGCCACGATGGGCCCATGTCGTCATGTCAATCACTGGTCATTGAGTAATCCCTCCTCCACTATGTCATGATACTAAAGGGATCTTACACAAGCAATCACAAGCGTTTCTCACAGGAATTAACAGAAGGACCTCTCCTGACCTGGGAATTGTGGCCTTCAACCATTTTGCATTAAATGTTGTTCATCTGCAGGAGAGGAAATCAATATGGCCGGCTCTTGCTAATGACATTGATTTTGTGGACTTTGTGTAAATTACAAAGTACTGCATCTGACGAATGGCCCAATTGATCAGTCATCTTGGTGTCGGCTATAAGCCAGAGAAAGCATAAGCCTACAACTCTCACTGTTGGATCGAAGCCCACAGTACCTGGACTGGGTAATGATAGCTCACTTTCGATTCGTTACTCAGAGTTAACAACCAGTGGATGTATTATAAGGTCAAAGACACCATTACAGTAACCCCCATGCTGCAGCAACTTTTGAATTTATGTCCACACTTGTCATTATAAATGTATGAGTTTGTTATTCTGCTCTATTATGGCTAGATAGCTTCTAGATGGGGTACATTCTCTGCTGTAGTGCTAAATTACTAGGCTTGTACTGTAGTTAATGTGCTGTTGACAAAATCGTAATGATTTTGATTAATAGTGGAATCATCTGGATGGTTCGTGGGATCCATTCCTATAGCCAAGCCGAGGGCATGCTAAACAGCCCCCAATGCAAAACACATATCCATCTCTTGAAGTACAGTAAACTGCCCTTTTCATGTACCATTTTTGCACCGTGGACATGTATAGCCCTGCAGCAAGCATCTGATTGCATAAGCATAATCTAATTGACAAAAATAAAATCTGACATTTGCTTATATCACTGACAACCTACCACCCTGAAGATAAAAAAACACTGAGTCAGCCACTTATACCACTGACAAATGTAATTTCTCTCACCTTGAGCATTTCAGATAATTAGAAAACAAGATGATGATTTATCTTGTCAAATAACATTATATCCATGTCTTTGTCAATGCAACAGCAACAGATATAAAGGGAATACATCAAATGGTCTTGTAAGATACTCTGATTATCATTCTCTCAGCACATTATTAATATGTCAGTACACTGTTTATTAGAACCTGCTTCAAATACAGTATCACAAATCAACATCTTATGAGACCCTCTACCATTTACAATTCAAGCCTAGCTAAGCGAATACGCTTATTTTTTAATCCTCCTTGACAAACTGAGCAGAAAACACACATCGGCAGGTATTGCAATTTACAAGAGAAAACAGGGTGTTTTGTGTCCCCGTGCAGCCTGCATCGTGTTACCAGCCGTCATTGTGTGTGTGTGTGTGTGTGTGTGTGTGTGTGTGTGTGTGTGTGTGTGTGTGTGTGTGTGTGTGTGTGTGTGTGTGTGTGTATGTATGTGTGTGTGTGTGTGTGTATGTGTGTGTGTGTGTGTGTGTGTGTGTGTGTGTGTGTGTGTGTGTGTGTGTGTGTCACTGTCGTACCGGACACCCCCGCAGCCCCTGCACGGCAGGTGGGCCCACGGGCCTATCATCAACGTCTATTATTATTTTGTTTTTTAAATCATTTTGATAGTAACCCTACAAGAAGTCATTCATAAAACTTTTTAATGTCCATATGTACTAGGAAGCTGTGTGTTTGTTTCTTGGGCTTCAGGAATGTGACTGGAAAAGTGCCTTAGGCCTTGAAAGTGATTTTTTTCATTTTCAGACTGAGAGCCTAATGCTTCTTAGATAGTTCTTTATGATGTTTTGTTTAGAAAACAATCTCCCCATAGAAGTTACAGGGATGGTGAAAACAGCAGGATTGCAGTAGCACCATCAGGGAAACTGGGTAGAAGGGAGTTGTGCTTCAAATACGGTAGTTTTGCAACATTTTTAATTGAGCATCTCGTCCTCTTTAATTGCTGGCCTCAACACGTTATGGAAAGAGATAAACTGTATAGGAAGCTCTGGGGACAGGTCGTCTGGACACGGGACAGCCAATAAATTAACAGATGCAAGGAGGTTATCATACTTAGCGAACAACAGTTCTTGAGGGCTTGATTTCATTCAAACTGGTGAATCGGTGTTTGAATTGTGTGGTTGCAAATATCAATAGTCCCTTATCTCTGGTATATCTTGGGATGCATTATTCCACACTAAGTTAAAATTGTGTGTAGTGCAATGGACATAGGCCTATAATGTCTCAGGAAAGACTCTCTGGGTTGGCAAGACTCAGTATAGAAAACAGTCTTGCGCACAACCTGGACCTTTAACCAGTGGTGAAAACATTTGCACACAAAAAAGCAAGTTGGATTTAATTTAATGTAATTTAAATTACCTTGATTATTGCAGCCCATTTGTGTAGGCTATTAATTAGCCAGACAAAACCCGCTAAATTCAACAATAAATAGTGGTCGAAAATATAATCAAGCCGACTACTTTTTTCCACAGTTAGGCTATTTGATATGTCATTTTTATAAAACGTTTATAAATAGCAGCTAAATAGCAGCTAAATATGGTATATAAAGTAGCTATAGATAGTACACATTATAATGAAACAATCCCTAGTAAGCTAATGTTTTGAGGGTGGACTGACTATATTATTTGGTCCAGAGAAACTGTGTTACCCAGTGCTGTGTGTGCATGTGTGCCCGCGTACAAGCGTTCCATAGTGTCAGCTGAACTCACTGCAGCACACACACAGCTCTTTAGATAAAAATAGCCAGAGGAACCCTGGCCTTGAGGTGATGGACAGTGTTTTTAAGGGGACAGAAACACATTCCAGTGTTCTATTGACTCCCAGGCTTAAGAGGGATCCAGGTCCAGTATGTGGGTGAATGGGCTCTGTTGTGCTGCTGCTGGATGCTAAATGAATGCTGCAGAGAGGTGACATCTCTCTCCCACACATGCCTCTTCAAGCTTGATGGCCCTGAGAAGTGACTGTGGATGGGGATGGAGAGGAGGGGTGGGAGGGGTGTGTAGAGACCCCCGTGGCGTAGTGTTATAAAAGTCCATGGATTGTTCCAATCCCAACTCTGAGAAGTGCTGTTGAAAAACGGTGGTGAACAACATGCACTGGTTTACTTCAAAGTCATTTTTTGAAATGTGGAATATACAGTATTTTTGTGTTTAATCACAAATAAGAATGCCCTGCTGATAATGATGTAGCTAGTGCTACGCCCAAAGACCCTAGTCATCAAAGAGCTTCCTGTTGTGTTTATTGTTGCCTACATGCACTGCTGTTGTTTTTAATGTTCTCAGAAGAGTTGGGGGATGAAACAATTTCCCCTTATTTATAGACCAAATATGCCTGTTTTATTCCTTTATCCAACATCTTTGTTGTTGTGTAAATGTTGAAATCTATATAAAGATGTCCTTGGGTATGCATCACTTTAAAAGAGAGAAGAAACTTAGTCCTAGGGATATGAAAGGGAGGGAGGGTGGGGAGAGAGATAAAATACAGTTTTGTCTGTTTACTGAACATTCTTCCCCAATATCTCTCCTTCTGTGCGATTTCAAAGAAGAGCACGTCAAACTTAAAAAATAATTACTAACAGATTCATGAATATGTCAAATATATTATATTGTTGTTGTATTATGTAACAAATTGTAACATTTGCATGATATAATCACATATAGTTTACTTGTGTAGTCCAGACACATTTGTATAATGCACACTCAGCCCACATATAATTCACATGTTAACCTAGATTTTGAAATTGTATGGAAAAACATCCATTGTACATTATAAGGTGGGTTTAATGCTTAATTTGAAACATGAACAAACACTGGTTTCAGAGTCAACCAACCAGGTTTCAGAGCATTTTGTTTTATTCTGTACGTAATTTGTGGATGTCCACCACACATTTCATATATGTCACGAGTTACAATCCATATTATACAGCATGTTATAAATTTACTGAACGTACAATATGTAACAATTTTTTTAAATGTATAGACATAGTATATAGTATGTGCATAGTCACTTTACACCTACCTACATACAGTGGGGAGAACAAGTATTTGATACACTGCCGATTTTGCAGGTTTTCCTACTTACAAAGCATGTAGAGGTCTGTAATTTTTATCATAGGTACACTTCAACTGTGAGAGACGGAATCTAAAACAAAATCCAGAAAATCACATTGTATGATTTTTAAGTAATTAATTAGCATTTTATTGCATTACATATGTATTTGATCACCTACCAACCAGTAAGAATTCCGGCTCTCACGAACCTGTTAGTTTTTCTTTAAGAATTCCTCCTGTTCTCCACTCATTACCTGTATTAACTGCACCTGTTTGAACTCGTTACCTGTATAAAAGACACCTGTCCACACACTCAATCAAACAGACTCAAACCTCTCCACAATGGCCAAGACCAGAGAGCTGTGTAAGGACATCAGGGACAGTTAGCCTAGTGGTTAGAGCATTGGACTAGTAATCAAAAGGTTGCAAGATTAAATCCCCGAGCTGACAAGGTAAAAATCGGTCATTCTGCCGCTGAACAAGGCAGTTAACCCACTGTTCCTAGACCGTCATTGCAAATAAGAATTTGTTCATAACTGACTTGCCTAGTTAAATAAAATATAAACATTTGAGTCAATTGGAGGTGTGCCTGTAGATGTACTTTGCTTGACATCAAGGGAAAATCAAAAGAAATCAGCCAAGACCTCAGAAAACAAATTGTAGACCTCCACAAGTCTGGTTCATCCTTGGGAACAAATTCCAAATGCCTGAAGGTACCACGTTCATCTGTACAAACAATAGTACGCAACTATAAACACCATGGGACCACGCAACCGTCATCCCGCTCAGGAAGGAGACGCGTTCTGTCTCCTAGAGATGAACGTACTTTGGTGCAAAAAGTGCAAATCAATCCCAGAACAACAGCAAAGGACCTTGTGAAGATGCTGGAGAAAACAGGTACAAAAGTATCTATATCCACAGGTAAATGAGTCCTATATCGACATAACCTGAAAGGCCGCTCAGGCAGGAAGAAGCCGATGCTCCAAAACCGCCATAAAAAGCCAGACTACGGTTGGCAACTACACACGGGGACAAAGATTGTACTTTTTGGAGAAATGTCCTCTGGTCTGATGAAACAAAAATAGAACTGTGTGGTCGCAAAATGGGTCTTCCAAATGGACAATGACCCCAAACATACTTCCAAAGTTATGACAAAATGGCTTAAGCACAACAAAGTCAAGGTATTGGATTGGCCATCACAAAGCCCTGACCTCAATCCCATAGAAATGTGTGGGCAGAACTGAAAAAGCTTGTGTGAGCAAGGAGGCCTACAAACCTGATTCTGTTACACCAGCTCTGTCAGGAGGAATGGGCCAAAATTCACCCAACTTAATGTGGGAAGCTTGTGGAAGCTTACCTGAAACATTTGACCCAAGTTAAACAATTTATAGGCAATGCTACCAAATACTAATTGAGTGTATGTAAACATCTGACCCGCTGGAAATGTGATGAAAGAAATAAAAGCTGAAATAAATCATTATCTATACTATTATTCCTACATTTTGTCACGCCCTGACCTTAGAGATCCTTTATTCTCTATTTTGGGTTACGTCGGGCTGTGACTAGGGTGGGCATTCTAGTTTCATCATTTCTAGTTTGGCCTGGTATGGTTCCCAATCAGAGGCAGCTGTCTATCGTTGTCTCTGATTGGGGATCATACTTAGACAGCCTTTTCCCATCTGTTTGTTGTGGGATCATGTTTTTGTGTATTGCCTCTGAGCACTGCATTTGCTTCACGTTTCATTACTCTTTCTTGTTTTTGTGAGTTTCATTGAATAAACATGTGGAACTCCACGCATGCTGCGCCTTGGTCCGTTAATTCTACAAACGCTCGTGACACATTTCACCTTCTTAAAATAAAGTGGTGATCCTAACTGACCTAAGACAGGGAATTTTTACTAGGATTAAATGTCAGGAATTATGAAAAAATTTGTTTACATGTATTTGGCTAAGGTGCATGTAAACTTCCGACTTCAACTGTAGCCTCGTTATTGTTATTTTATTGTACAACTCTTTACTTTAGTTTATTTAGTAAAAATGTTATTAATACTATTTCTTGAACTGCATTGTTGGTTAAGGGTAAGTAAGTATTTCCTGTTGTATTCGGTGCATGTGACATAACATTAGATTTGATTTGATGGTTCAAATTTGCTAAATGGAATGTATGATATGTTACGAATTCTAGCTAGGTGGCTAGGTGGCTAACGCTAGCAACCTTTGTTTTTGCCTTAAGTAATCATCTGTCTTATGCAACCATACCAAACATAGCATATCATACTAATTTGAGTGTCCCGGATGTACCTTTACTATGTTACTTCTTGTCTATAAGACCAGGCTGAGTCAACAGGACCATATCGCATCTTTCTAACCTTCCCATAGAATAGACAGTGTTTGTCTTCTTCTTCCCACTCAGAGTAATGGATTTACTATGCCCTGATGTAATCACAGCAGGAGTGTAGCAGGCTCCTCAAGATGCTGTTATTTAGTACTAGATTACAGCAGATAGGTGGGTCTTTGTTTTCCCCAACAGACCAAGAGATGTTTATTCAGTGATTCATCAAGAAAAAACTGTCCTATGCCAGTTCCCTAAAGAAGCAGTTGGCTTCTCAGATCAATAGATTGTCTATCAAGGGCGCTGTGTGCTGTCAATTACCATGACAACCCTCCAGTGTTCAAAAAAAGAGCAGCTGATTGAGTGGAACTGATAAAAATGGCTTTAAAGTTGTTTTATTGTCCAACCAAATTAGTTGTAGGCAGATCACTGGATATGTGGATATTTGTTGTCTTATTTTTTATTCATATTGACCCTGACCTCTGACATGACCTTTGACCTTGGTACACCCACTGGAATACGTTTCAATTACATTTTGTTTTTACACCAACTTATGTTCATATATTTATTTGTATATGTCTGTCAGATTCATATAGTTTGATACTCGTATCAGCAAAGAACAATCAATAGTGCCAAGGTAAACCATAGACACTGCAGCCCAAGCTCGGTGAAACCAAGGTAAAAGGCAGTAACTGACGTAAGTGATGAGCCCCCCCCATTTTCTCCATAACACAACACAATGGAGGCAGGATATTTGTCCACATGATAAAGCATGGTTTAAATGTATAAAAATGTTTTTGGACAAAATGTGCTGTTACTGCCCATTTGCTTGGTAGGGCAGTATATGCTACATACTCAATTTGGATAGATACTGTATTCCCCATCAATTAAGTTGGACACTACAGCAGGCTGTATGGTTAGTGAGATCTAACATACAATGCTTTGTAGAGCACACTTTGGATTCCTATCAGGTTATGAGACAGATTCTCCAGAGGTATGGACATTAGCATAGACACACAGAGAATCCCAGGTGGAACATATCTTCTTGGACCTCTCAGTCCTGATGCTCCTCATATCTTATTCTCACTGATCCTCCCTGTTTGTTGATCCTGAGACCTCAGACCATTATTGACTCTGGAGTTGAGTGTTGTTTGTGAATAATTTACTATTCCTCTTCCTCCCTCCATCTGGCTCTCCCTTTCTGTGTTTGTGTGCGTGTGTGTGTGTGTGTGTGTGTGTGTGTGTGTGTGTGTGTGTGTGTGTGTGTGTGTGTGGTGCGTGTGTGTGTGTGCGTGTGTGTGTATTTCTGTGTGTGCGTGTGCGTTTGTGTGTGTGCACATGTGATTGCGTCTGTGTGTGTTAACAGGGATGACCTGCCAGGCCCGGAGCTCTTATCTGGACAAAGAGGTGTTGTGGGGCTGGCGTTTCACCCCGGTCCTGTCTCTGGAGAAGGGCTTCTACGAGGTGGACTACAACAGCTTCCACGACATCTACGAGACCAACACTCCGTCATGCAGTGCTAAAGAGCTAGCCGCTACGCTACGAGAGGGCCAGCTGCTCCCCACGCTCTCTTCGCTGACGCCCGAGCCCCCCAAACCCTACACCCTGGAACCCCTGTCCACCCACAACCCACTCACCAAAGAGGTGGACAAGGGGGAGGAGGGGGAGAGGGGAGAGATCAACGGCTCGGCTGCAGCTCTGGAAGACCAGCCCGGACTGGACTGACTACTTCAGATAAGCCAAACCAGAGACAAAGTTACTAAAGACTATGCCTCATTTAGTCAATGGCCAGCTTGTTCCATTGCATTGCTTGGAGATAAAAGATCCCCCCCCTCCCCATGCAATAATTCTCTAGAGTGTCAATCTGTAGTATATATTTGTTTTGCAGACACAAATACACACAAACAAACACACACATACACAATTATACAAACACATAATACAAATAATATGCTCCAGATTGGTCGTATTGTCTTTTTATATTTGCGGCGACCACATATTTCCATTACAGTAGTAATAGCTCAAGTGATATACTGTATAACCTGAAGTGGAACAGGTAGCCATGACGAACGAATATCACAGCTTACAAATGATCCAATATCCTAAATTTAGAGATTGTTGATTCCGCTTCCGACAGAATATGTGCGGACCAGATCATTATCTTCAATCCCATCACGCTTTGTTATTACAGTAGTCCACTATGGAATCTCTTAACTGAAGGCAATATGTACGCAGCCGCGCTTTAGCCCTCCTTCGTACCTGTAGGCAGGAAGTAGAGCTCAGCTCAGTTCAGCTCGCCGCTATAGATCAAGCGCTGTCTCTTTGTCCAATCACCCTCGTATTTTGTCCAATCTCCCGTGCGGTTCCACTGTCATGCTTAATCGCATTACGTGTGACAAATATACTAGAGCAAAACACAGAACCCAGAGAGTCCCTCAGTATTGGACCCAGAGGAACGGGCAGTACCTCATTTTGATATTCATGATACATAAGCACAAGCCCTGTGACCCTGATATGCCCCCCTTCCCTCCATCCCTGTCCCCCCTCCTGCCCCTGACTGGTGCATATTTTAGTGCATGGTGTTGAGTATAGGCTACTGATGATACAAGCAGGTTTATAATGATATGTACGCTCATAAGTATTTCTTCCCTGCACTGTGACATAAGCTTTTTGTGCTATTCGTCTTATTTCACCTTTGGTTAGTTCTGTTTAAATCAAATCTAAATAAAATGCAATTGTATTGGTCGCGTACACAGATTTTGCAGATGTCCAGATTCAGTTGTATTCTACCCATAGTCCTGGTCTGGACTCAGCTAGCTACTGTTGTCTCTGCTTGAGAGAGTGTATGACTCTGTCACTTGTCCTGTGTGTCACATTTTCTACAGTTTTCTTTTGAGGATGTGTATGACAGAGCTTGCATGATAATGAACTGTCCCCTCGACATAGCAAGTTTAATACACTGCTAATAATACAGGGTATTTTCTAGGCATGCAAACTACAATGAACAATTTCTACAGATATTGTAAACCAATATATTGATGATAGCTAAGATGACAAATCTCTTAAATTGAACCCTTCTCCCCCTTCTATAACATTTATTTGCGTTTCTCCAGACACTTGTCTCATCAATGTATTTTATTTCACTGTGACATTGTAGCATCATATTTATGCCATTTGCATAAAGATCCTTTATCATTAGAGAAAATAACTTCTCCCATAGGTGGAATGTCATCTGTTTTATGTGTGTTCTCATTGGAATAAACCTAATATGGCCAAAAGCACAGTACAGTATGTTACTGTTAGAGAACCGTGCACGTTTATGTGGGTGTCTGTGTCTGACTGTCTGCGTGTGTGTGTGTGTGTTTGTTAGTTTGTTAATTGATTTAGTCCTCTGTAAGTATGTGTGGTTAGGAGTTATTTTCCTGACAGAGAGAGCTAGTGGAAGTGAGAGTATTCAGCACAAGCTGCTGCGTGAGCAGGTCCTGATTTCACCCAAGGCTCTGTAAAATAGTTGAGATTTTTACACATGCTACCTGACAACTGGATTAGAGGTGCATCGAATCATGAGAAACAGACTTAAGCAACCATTTGTAATTGGTGTGGAACAATCTCATCTTGCACAGAAGCTCTGGGCACAAACACACTACTAAGCACAGGCAGCTGGTAGAGAATAATGATACAGTACAAACAAGAAATAGAAATCCAAGGCAATGTATGAATTTAGTACCGTCTGTACTGTAAATACAGCATGCATTGAACCACCATTTTTTGTATGACTGCCAAGAACTATGTGGGTGATACTGTTCTTCTGTCATCATTATTGACCAAAAACATAATGTCATAGGGTACCAGGGAAAGGAGCCAAACCCTGGCTATATTATTCCCAGCTTATTCACTGTTGCCTTTCTAAATGATTTCCGATTGAGTAAGAATCCCTGGTAACAGAAATAGCTATGCTCACCACCCAGCAGTGTAACACCGTCTCTGAGTCAGCTTCTTCAGTGTATTGGGAGATTGTTTTCCCCTGCCAAGCGATTATGAAGATATCACAGCTATTAACAGTGAACAGACCCATCACAAAAGTCACTGACATAATCAAATTTCTGCTTAATCAAATTTCTGCTTGGGTTAAAAGCAAACACTAGGCCAATCAGATCAAGCAACCAGGAATAGTAAACACCCGCATAGAGGATCTTTTGGCACGTTGGAGCTGTCAAATCGGTGAGCAGCTGCTGTTGCAATCATTGTCATGAAGCAACATCCGCCCCACTGGTGTTAGATGTTCAGAACAAGAAAGTGTAGGTTTTATAGAAATAATTACACAAAAATAATAATGCGGATATCTATCATCCTAATCGAGGTGTAGATTGTATCTCATATTCCAGTGTTCCAGTGTTCAAACTTGTAAACAAGGTTGCATGGTTTAATCTTGGGTCCCATAGAAATGCCTGACAGTTCATTGCCAAGGCTATTCATGGACTGGGCTTTTTAATAATTCAGAACCTCGAATTTCAAATATCTGCTGGCCTCTAATATGACTTTGAATAACCTGAAATGATGATTCATTACTGTTTTTATGAAACTGTGTGCGTGTGTTTGCATGTGTCTGTGTGTGTTTGTGTGTGTATATTTTTTCCTACATTATCAGGAATAAAAGTCCTGACCAGTCACCTAATGTCTTGACAAGGTTAGAAAACAACAACATTTTTGAAAAGTCAGGACTTTTTTAAGGGTTAGGTTTTGGGTTTGGGGTTGAGGTTAGGGTATAGGTTAAGGGGGTTGGGGTTAAGGTTAGAGTTAGGGTTAGGGTTGGGTTTAGGCAAAATAGGATTTTGTATGAGGAATACATTTTTACTCCCCGAAAAGTCCTGAAAATTCATGAGCGACTGTGTGTGCGTGTTCGCGTGCGGACGTGTCCCCACAAGAATAGTAAACTAACACACATTTGACCAACTGGGGACATTTTGTTGGTCCCAACAAGGTCAAATGGTATTTCTAGGAGGTTTAGGGTTAAGGTTAGAATTAGTGTTAGTGTTAGAATTAGGTTTAGAGTTAGGGTTCGTTTTACAGTTAGGGTTAGGAGCTAAGTTTAGATTTAGGGTTATGGTTAAGGTTAGGTTTTTGGGTTAAGGTTAGTGTTAGGGTTAAGGGAAAATAGGATTTGGAATGGGACTGAATTGAGTGACTCCAAAGGTTAGCTATACAAGACTGTGTGTGTGTGTGTGTGTGTGTGTGTGTGTGTGTGTGTGTGTGTGTGTGTGTGTGTGTGTGTGTGTGTGTGTGTGTGTGTGTGTGTGTGTGTGTGTGTGTGTGTGTGTGTGTGTGTGTGTGTGTGTGTGTGTGTGTGTGCTTGTGGACACACACTGTAAAAATAAGGCAAAAGTCTCTTGGACAGTATACCTGGACTAAGGGGCAAGACCGGCTCATTAAGAACATAAGTGCAGCATCCATTAACAAACATGGAACCAGAACAGAACATACTGTTTAAGCAAGAGAATTTAACTTAGGGAAAAGAAAGTAGGAGGAATTCACTTGGCATCTGTTCCAAAACAATGGAGTGGGCCGACGCTATCTCTGACCCCACTGAACAACACCCACGCACTACGGAACACACGCACACACTCCACTTTTAGAGATAGCCTGTATCTGCCAATGTATTCATTTCGAATTGGTAGACATATTGTCTTGTGTTATTTTTCACTGATCTAAATATCTACAGTCATTTCCATAACCTCCTACAATGAGGCTTGTTATATTTAGACCATAACCAGAGAAAAGAGCATCACTAAGCTTGATATGCTTTAGGTAACTGTCTACTCATAGCAATCCGATCATTCCCTTCCTCCAACCTCCCTCCCAGACCTGGCTAGTGTAAAGGCTGTGTAGATGTCATGTGAATGTGTTTGATCCAACCTCCCTCCCAGACCTGGCTGGTGTAAAGGCTGTGTAGATGTCATGTGAATGTGTTTGATCCTCCCAGACCTGGCTAGTGTAAAGGCTGTGTAGATGTCATGTGAATGTGTTTGATCCAACCTCCCTCCCAGACCTGGCTAGAGTAACGCTGTGTAGATGTCATGTGAATAAGTATGATCCAACCTCCCCCATAACTGGCTAGTGTAAAGGCTGTATAGATGTCATGTGAATGTGTTTGATCCAACCTCCCCCATAATTGGCTAGTGTAAAGGCTGTGTAGATGTCATGTGAATGTGTTTGATCCAACCTCCCCCATAATTGGCTAGTGTAAAGGCTGTGTAGATGTCACGTGAATGTGTTTGATCCAACCTCCCCCATAACTGGTTGGCGTAAAGGCTGTGTAAATGTCATGTGAATGTGTTTGATCCAACCTCCCCCATAATTGGCTAGTGTAAAGGCTGTGTAGATGTCATGTGAATGTGTTTGATCCAACCTCCCCCATACCTGGCTGGCATAAAGGCTGTGTAGATGTCATGTGAATGTGTTTGATCCAACCTCCCCCCATACCTGGCTGGCATAAAGGCTGTGTAGATGTCATGTGAATGTGTTTGATCCAACCTCCCCCATACCTGGCTGGCGTAAAGGCTGTGTAGATGTCATGTGAATGTGTTTGATCCAACCTCCCCCCATAACTGGCTAGTGTAAAGGCTGTGTAGATGTCATGTGAATGTGTTTGATCCAACCTCCCCCCATAACTGGCTGGCGTAAAGGCTGTGTAGATGTCATGTGAATGTGTTTGATCCAACCTCCCCCATACCTGGCTGGCGTAAAGGCTGTGTAGATGTCATGTGAATGTGTTTGATTTACCTCTTTGAGCCCCTGGTTTCAATGTTCTCTTCCAAGTGTTGCAGTGCACCACCGGTGGATGTGATTATCGCTCCATCATACAGGCCTGTGACTTCACCCAGGGGCCACGGAGGCGAGAGAGAGCCTGGGTCTGGCTCTTTGATGTGGCAGGGCGATGGGCTTTGATGGGATGTCACAGCCCCCTTCTCCTAGCAGTGGGAGCCATCTCATACAGAGCTGTCGTGAGGCGCGGGTCACCTGCTGTGCTACATGACCGTACATCCCCAGGAACATGATCATATATGGAACTACAAGCTCTACAGTCAACCCACAGGTAGGGATATCAGCCACTGGGGTAAAAGGCAATGTGAGATGATATTTTTCATGTGAGAGGGACTTCTTTATCTGTTTCCGTGGGGATTGAATCCTCATGGCAGGGTTGAAATCTTCTTGAGGCTGGTGGTATTTCATTTTCTGACTCAGACTTGAGAATTAGATACATTTTTGCAGAGGGAGGACATTGTATATAAACAGCAAACTTGTCTTGGGCTCTGTGGCTTTTTCAGCACTTCTCTGAGCATGAGCTCAAACTCTGAAAGACAGATCATGAGCTTATTTAGATTAACCTTGAGCCTGGAACATTATTGATGTGGTGGGGAGGTACAGTAGCTAGGCATTATTAACTACACTAGAAAATATGTGAGGTGCTTATGGGTAGTGAAATGCAGGGGTGCAACTTTGGTTTTAGAAGTGGGGGAGGGACATGTTTTTTCTTTTTTATTATCCAGTTGAGAAAGCACTCCAAACAGCCTACCCGACTGCTCGGAGGTGTCCGCATGGTCCTGAAGCACACCATTGCCCTGTTTTGCATCACATTCCAATGATAAAACTGGGGGGGGAATGCAATTTCAGAATGTGGGGGGGACATGTCCTCCCCGTTTCCAGTAAAATTTGTGCCCCTGATGAAATGCGTCCTTTTCTGCTTGGAACACAAATAGTTACATTTTGAATCAAAATGTATGTAGTTTATGTCTGCAGAGTTTGAGTGATGCTTTCGCTGACAGACGGCAATTTTTGTTTGTTAGACAGGAAAGAATAAAGGACCGTCTGCTAGTACCTTCTGTCTCTGAGCTTTTCAGTCCCATAACATGTAGTTAAGGAAAAGGGCATCCAGATGGTTATTGGAGAAAAGACTACATCTCCCTAATGATTTGGACATCTTTAGTGAAGGAACATTCAAATGAGGATGAAGCAAAACATGTTAAACATGTCCTTATGAACTTGAAGTCGAAGGTTTATAACGATGGTAAATAAAACAGGAGCTGCTGCCTTCTTTCCAGTTTGATTTGTGTACATTTATAGAATTATGTTGAATATACTAATAAACTACATTCATCAATCTGACTCTATTATTTTGTGAATAAATGCAACAGGCCTTGTGCGTCTCTCGAGGATCTAGTCAAGGTAGCAATCCTCTCATCACCTCTCAGTATGACTATAATGAACATGTGTCACCGTTTTGCAATTATTAAGAGGCTAGATACAAATGGCTAATCCTGGCGACCAATGTTCTGACATTAATTTACTCAGTCAAGTAGACCAGGAATATCAAAGTGAAACCCAAGCCTACTGTACTATGTGTAGTATAAACAATATGTACCAATAGACTTACTCAATTCTGAGCAGATAGTCAATTAAATTATTATTCTGAACATGGAGGAATGCATTTACTCAATTCAACTAATGGAATTTATTAGTCATGAAATAATTAACACTCAACAATGACAGTGTACATGAAATACATGATACATTACAGAATACACAGAGTAAATGACTATCAACTAAATAAGACTTGATGTGGTTACACGTGTTTTCAGTTTAATCTCTAAAACAGAAAACGATGTGAGTCTGATACACACAGGAGCTTGGAAGCATGTTCTCCAAGTATGAGCGAATTCACTGCCCATTTAACCAAATTCAAGTAGAAACTCACGCTAAACCAGAAGGAACATTTCTTTGCACTTTGCTAATTTAAACAACAGGCAGAAACAACACACTCAGATTCTAATCGAATCAACTCAATTAAAATGATAGAAGTCCACTCCTGTGCCGATACCTCTTTTGAACTGTCCACCGTCTGACGAACAGAATAACACAGTTTCCCTGTAAGATGCAAATATACAGCCATCCATCCAAACAATTTATTGAGTCTTCATGCTGTGCTCCCACACCAGCCAGTTGCTAGTCGCGAGTATCACCTTCTCTCATTTTGCCACTACACATTTGGAATGATGTATGGGATAGGACCCTCTTCTTTTTGTCATAGGAGGCCTCTTGTGATTCAAGAGGGAGTGTTCTGTTCAAAGTGAGAAAAACCTACATCAATGGTGCTGGTAAATCAATAGGCCCAAGCAATGGCTCCAAGTAGAGGCCTCAGTTAGTTGTGTCTTGAAGCTCTATCATCAAAAGATACTTTGTGGTAACAAAGTTCTGAGCTTCTGCAGGGCTTGATTCTGCGCCGAGACAGTTTTCTATACCAATATTAAAACTCTACAATCAGTTGGGATGCAAATTTCTTGTTCAGCGGAATCTGATAAACAGACTTCGAAAGGTAAGCAAATGGTTCTGGGTTACTTAAGATCTGATTCAGAAACATCAAAACACCCACCACAGTATACAGTAGGTCTGAGTCAGTAGTTGTACCTGTAGTAAGGCCTCTACAGTAGGATAATGTCCACTGTGTCCAAAAATATTCTGATTAGCTATCTGCAAAGAACACTTGAATAACTTGTTGACAAAATACCAACTTTGCACAGACGTCAATTCAACGTCTATTCCACATTGGTTCAACGTAATTTAATTGAACGGATGTGGAAACGACATTGATTCAATCAGTGTGTGCCCAGTGGGTATGCCCTGAGGTACCATTTTCATGGCCAGTTTTAATTGTAAAATAATATGTACTGCCTACTTTGCAATTTGCTACTTATTGGTATTAAATAACTGCAGGGATCAAATGACATGTGACCATATGAGCCACACTTTTGTTGCTCTATTATTTGTTTACTAGTGTTCCCTTACTGTTCTTCTCCTTGACTATGTGTTCCCCATTTCCACCTACACACTAAAACACAGTGTAAAACACAAGAGGTATACTGTCTTCACTCTCACTACTGTCGTGACGCATCTCTGGATGACTAAACAGTTTTTCCTCCTACTGACTTACACTCCACACTACTGCAGGAGTTTAACAGTATTCCCTTTTCTGCTCACCCATACAAAATGACACCTACCGTCTCTCATAAATAGAATATATTTCATTTAAATTACAACATTAAGCTTGATATATTCTGCATAAGGCAAAAACCACTCCATAAATGATTTTATTAAGCGGAATATCTTGTCTACTGTGCTGCTATATTGGGGCACATATCCATACAGCTACATTGTCTCTTAACTTTTAGGGTTACGGATATTCTGGACCGGTTCCCGGACTCTGCCAATTACTGGAAAAAAATTGGCCCTTTATGTTCAGTGGAGTTTCATACCATTATTACATAGTTGCAGGATATCTCGAATTTGGGAAAATGTGATGGGTTAAGTCAGGCCAGGTTAAAGGCTATTGAAGTTAGTGTGACCAGAGAGGAAAAACTCTAGTGAAAGTTCAGTGATTACTCATCCGATCATCCGATTAAATCCTCAGTGAGTGAACCCTGGCAGACTCCTCTGGCTATAAACCTCTAACTGTACGTTGCATTTGGATTATAAGGGAAGCGCCGGATGACAAGGAACACATTTATAACAACCGGAACCATCATTTTCCTTAGCCACTGAATTTACTGTATGCACGTACTGCATTGACTGCGTACGTATGTGTATTGCCTAGTCCCTTTACACAAATACTCTTGTATAGAAAGAAGCATGCTGCAAGGTCCCGCTGGATGTCATCCTTCAATCGTCAGCAATAGTATAGTGAATTGTACTTACACATACATAGCTAAGATGGAAGAGAAATTGCTCACACAATTGTCACTGCTCTATACAACTAAACAAAGGAGGTTGTAAGCCTCAGTCTCAACCACACTTTATTTTTCTCTAACGTGAGTTTCTTCTCCATTGCTGTTCATCTCAAAGAGAGAAAGTACAGGCTTGTGACCTTTCCACAGATTCCCCTGACATCCTCCAGCCTGCAGCCATGGTTCTCAGTCACAGCCTCACTGCAGCATACTGAATGCTTCTCACAGGGTCATATGTTAAGTGTCAGAAAACGCCTTGGATTTCATGTCCATAGTTAATGTTTTAGTAGTAATAATGAAACGTTGTACGTGTAAGTGCATCTGTAATTGCACTGTGCAATGTGATTTGTTTGTCTACCCTTCAGCATTGTATTAAGACGACAGTATATTTGGCCTTTTCGATCATGGTAATGAGCACCTTGCTACTGGAAGGCATTTATGTTAATGATAGCTTCTACTGTTCCTTGCCAAGTCCACAGTCTTATTCCCACATCCAATTCACTTTACCTTTAGCTTCCTGTTGTGTTATGATCCTATTGTTTAGCCTACACGCTCTAGGATCAGACAACACTGGATGCCTGATTAACATGAAACCGGGTTTGAAAAGTAAGCTCTGTTAACACGTAGTGCACACAGTGCTGTAGCATCGTCTAATTGAAACCCAGGTCTCTCTGGAGACGTAAAGCGAGGCACTTGCATTGTGCTCCATGAGGAAGACAGAGGCAGACCCTCTTGGGATGTTTTGGTACTGCACTGTCCTGACTAAACCTAGTATGTATGGAGAGTGTGTGTTCAGTTATGCAACCATATGCAGAGGGGCTTAGTTTGACATTGTTACAGTTGATTCATGTTTTCACAGGATCATTTTCAATGGCTTTCTTTTAAATCTGGATTCATTTATGCAGATGGCTGTATTGACTGCTTGAATTTGCTCAATGCAGTATGCAGTATTTCCAAGGTATTTCCTAAGTACTGTACCACACCACACTGGAGGTGAGAATTCATAATAAGTTTATCTGAAAAATGGTGCAAAAACCATCTTTAATTAGGCAGTGAATTAATATTTATACCGTGAGGTGGTGGTGTGGGGGAAAGTTTTCTCCATAAAGCTGTTTGTTTTGTTTTGTTATTGGATGCCTATTACACAAGAAAATAACTTACACAAGAGGACTTTTAATGTCAATTCCTTCAAAAGCTTTTTTCAAAGTTTGCACAAAAGATTCAAAAGAACCTCCATTTGAAACCATAGAAGATCCAAGTTGAAACCCAAGTATTTCAACACTGAATGGACTTTGATGTCAATCGTTAGTGACACCTGACAATTCAAACTCCTGCTGTTGTCACTCAGTAGTGACTCACTTCCACCATGCAGCGCTAGGACATATCATTTTAACCCAAAATGCTATTTTATAATGTTGTGTTATTTACTTTACACCCACCGTTTTATACTTTTCTTTGGGAAGTGTGTCTTTGAATGTGTAATAATTGTTATCCATTGGTTTTGCGATTTGACCTGGCCAGTGTGGTTCCTTCCTCTGCAGAGTGACTGAGAAGGAATTAGCTTTTAAGGCCTCTTTACTTACAGTTGGACGGCTCCCTGTATGCTGGCTGGCTGTTCTCTGCTAGTACAGCCTCTCTCTCCTCAGAGACACAACCAAGGTAGAGGAAGGCAGTAGAGTGGAGATGGATGGACATTTGACTATTGGGTTGTTCAATTAAACTATGCTGAATCCTCCAAGGAAGATGGCCCAGCTCAAGTCATTTATTAAAGTGTGTATTTTATTTCTAGGGACATTGAAAAGAGCTTGTATTACTCCAAAAAAGAACATTAAGAAATTATGATTTTTCTATTAGAAATGATTTGCTCCAAACTACTGCTTTTGGCTTGTGCAATTTATCAAGATGGTGAAGATATTACTATTTGACAACCAGGGATATTGACATCACACAATCATTGTATAGTGTGTTACCCTACTAATGTGTAGTATATCAATGCTCCAATTCATGTCTGTGTCATTCTTAATCCAATAATATTCCCAGTGGGGAGCTTCCTGTCATGTGTTATTATATGGGCCAAGGTACAGCGAGCCATCTGCAGCATAACAAAATCCTCATGTCAGGAGATGAGATCATGTGGAAGCCTGGTGACTAGGACACATTGTGCAGCATGTCAGCATGTCATACATCAACTGGCTATGACAGGCAACACCTGTGTTTTTGGATGAGTAGCGTTTAAACACACATTTAGTTACTCTGTGAAATTTCCAGTAGTATTTTTAAAATTCTTTCATTGGTTTCTTCATAAACTGGTGAAGGAGGAGTGGAGGGGACATAAAACACCAAGCTATGTGTATGAAACCACTGCTGACACAGCCATGGTAGGAGATTTACACTGGCTTCTGGCCAGGAGACACCAGCAACTCTCACAGTGGCAAAGTATTTCTCCCTTTCCAAGAGTCCTGAGTCCTCGATACAGTCCACCTCACTCTGCTGTGTCAGGGATCCAGTCAATCCATTCCCTCTCACATCCTTCAAGTTATGTGACTGCTGCCTTCTGTTTCACAGACAATTGGTTGCTTGGCTCAGTTTCATCACAGTATCCCCTTGCAAACAGAATTGCTGTCGACACATCCCCAATACCCACTATGTCTTGACCATTTTCATCATGGCCCAGGAGTCAAATTAAATCAAGTCAAATGTTTTGTCACATTTGTCACATGTGGCAACTACCTTGGAATGCTTACTTTACAAGCCCTTAACCAACAATGCAGTTTAAGAAATAGAGTTAAGAAAATATTTATTGAATATACTAAAGTAAAACAATTTAATAAAGAGCAACACAATAAAATAACAATAACGAGGCTATATACGGGGGGTAACAGTACCGAGTCAAAGTATGGGGGTACAGTTTAGTTGAGGTAATTTGTACATGTAGGTAGGGGTAAAGTGACTATGCATAGATAATAAACAGCAAGTAGCAGCAGAGTAAAAACAATGAGTGGGTGGCCATTTTGGACCTAGACTTGGCACTACGGTACCGCTTGCCATGCTGTAGCAGCGAGAACAGCCTATGACTTGGGTGACAGGAGTCTTTGACAATTTTTGGGTCGTTCCTCTGACACCGCCTAGTATATAGTTCCTGGATGGCAGGAAGCTTGGCCCCAGTGATGTACTGGGCCGTACACACTACACTCTGTAGTGTCTTAAGGTCGGACGCCAAGCAATTGCCATTCCAGTTCGTGATGCAACCGGTCAAGATGCTCTCGATGGTGCAGCATTAGAACTGTTTGAGGATCTGAGGACCCTTGCCAAATATTTTCTTCTGAGGGGAAAAATGTGTTGTTGTGCCCTCTTCATCATTTTATTGGTGTGTTTGGACCATGATAGTTTGTTGGTGATGTGGACACCAAGGAACTTGAAACTCTCGACCCGCTCCACTACAGACCTGTCGGTGTTAATGGGGGCTTGTTCGGCCATCCTTTTCCTGTAGTCCATGATCATCTCATTTGTCATGCTCACATTGAGGGAGAGGTTATTGTCCTGTCACCACACTGCCAGGTCTCTGACCTCCTCCCTATAGGCTGTCTCATTGTCGTCAGTGATCAGTTCTACTACTGTTGTGTCTTCAGCATACTTAATGAGGGTGTTGGAGTTGTGCTTGTCCACTCAATCGTAGGTGAACAGGGAGTACAGGAGCGGACTAAGCACACACCCCTGAGGAGCCCCAATGTTGAGGATCAGCGTGGCATATGTGTTGTTGCCTACCCTTACCACCTGGGGGCGGCCCGTCAGGAAGTCCAGGATCCAGTTACAGGGGGAGGTGTTTAGTCCCAGGGTCCTTAGCTTAGTGATGAGCTTTGTGAGCACTATGGTGTTGAACGCTGAAATGTAGTCAATGAACAGCATTCTCACATAGGTGTATCTTTTGTCGAGGTGGGAAAGGGCAGTGTGGAGTGAAATTGAGATCGCGTCATCTGAGGATCTGTTGTGGCGGTATGTGATTTGGAGTGGGTCTAGGGTTTATGGGATGATGGTGTTGATGTGAGTCATAACCAGCCTTTCAAAGCACTTCATGGCTACAGATGTGAGTGCTACGAGGCGGAAGTAATTTTGGTGGGTTACCTTCTCTTTCTTGGGCACAGGGACTATGGTGGTCTACTTGAAACATGTAGGTCAGGGAGAGGTTGAAAATGTCAGTGAAGACACTTGCCAGTTGGTTTGCACATACTCTGAGTAGACGTCCTAGTAATCCGTCGGCCCTGCGGCCCTGTGAATGTCGACCTGTTTAAAGGTCTTGCTCACATTGGCTACGGAGAGCGTGATCACACAGTCGTCCTGAACAGCTGACGCTCTCATGCATGCTTTATTGTTGCTTGGCTCGAAGCGAGCATAAAAGGCATTTAGCTTGTCTGATAGGCTTGCGTCACTGGGCATCTCGCGGCTGCGTTTCCCTTTGTAGTCTGAAATAGTTTGCAAGCCCTGCCACATCCGACAAGCATCAGAGCCGGTGTAGTAAGATTCTGAACCACTTCAGTGTCCGATTAGATCCACTCCTCCTCACACTTCGCTTCTACAGGCCAGTCAAGGGAGCTACAGTTGAAGTCGGAAGTTTACATACACCTTAGCCAAGTACATTTAAACTCAGTTTTTCACAATTGTTGACATTTAATCTGAGTAAAAATTCCCTGTCTTAGGTCAGTTAGGATCACCACTTTCTTTTAAGAATGTGAAATGTCAGAATAATAGCAGAGAGAATGATTTATGTCAGCTTTTATTTATTTCATCACATTCCCAGTGGGTCAGAAGTTTACATACACTTAATTAGTATTTGGTAGCATTGCCTTTAAATTGTTTCACTTGGGTCAAATGTTTCGGGTGGCCTTCCACAAGCTTCCCGCAATAAGTTGGGTGAATTTTGGCCCATTCCTCTTGACAGAGCTGGTGTAACTGAGTCAGATTAGTAGGCCTCCTTGCTCGCACAACTTTATTCAGTTCTGACCACAAACTTTCTATGGGATTGAGGTCAGGGCTTTGTGATGACCACTCCAATACCTTGACTTTGTTGTCCTTGAGCCATTTTGCCACAAATTTGGAAGTATGCTTGGGGTCATTGTCCATTTGGAAGACCCATTTGTGACCAAGCTTGACTGATATCTTGAGATGTTGCTTCAATATATACACATAATTTCCCTGCCTCATGCTGCAATCTATTTTGTGAAGTGCACCAGTCCCTCCTGCAGCAAAGCACCCACACAACATGATGCTGCCATCCCCGTGCTTCACGGTTGGGATGGTGTTCTTTGGCTTGCAAGCCTCCCCCTTTTTCCTCCAAACATAACGATGGTCATTATGGCCAAACAGTTCTATTTTTTGTTTCATCAGACCAGAGGACATTTATCCAAAAAGTATGATTTTTTTCCCCATGTGCAGTTGCAAACCATAGTCTGGCTTTTTCATGACGGTTTTGGAGCAGTGGCTTCTTCCTGCCTGAGCGGCCTTTCGGTTTATGTCGATATAGGACTCGTTTTACTGTGGATATAGATACTTTTGTACATGTTTTCTCCAACATCTTCACAAAGTCCTTTGCTGTTGTTCTGGCATTGATTTGCACTTTTCGCACCAAGTACGTTCATCTCTAGGAGACACAACATGTCTCCTTCCTGAGCGGTATGACAGCTGAGTTGTCCCATGGTGTTTATACTTGCGTACTATTGTTTGTACAGATGAACGTGGTACCTTCAGGCGTTTGGAAATTGCTCCCAAGGATGAACCAGACTAGTGGAGGTCTACAATTTTTTTCTGAGGTCTTGGCTGATTAATTAGATTTTTCCATGATGTCAAGCGAAGAGGCACTGAGTTTGAAGGTAGGCCTTGAAATACATCCACTAGTACACCTCCACTTGACTCGGATGATGTCAATTAGCCTATCAGAAGCTTCTAAAGCCATGACATAATTTTCTGGAATTTTACAAGCTGTTTAATGGCACAATCAACTTAGTGTATGTAAACTTCTGACCCACTGGATATGTGATACAGTGAATTATAAGTGAAATAATCTGTCTGTAAACAATTATTGGAAAAATGACTTGTGTCTTGCTCAAATTAAATGTCCTAACCAACTTGCCAAAATTATAGTTTGTTAACAAGAAATGTGTGGAGTGGTTGAAAAACGAGTTTTAATGACTCCAACCTTAGCGTATTTGAACTTCCAACTTCAACTGTAAGTCCCTATGACAATATCAATATCTGAACCTGAGCCCATTGGTTCTCTTTGTTTTATACTTGAAAATGAGTAGGTGGCTCTAAACACTATAGCTTAAATTTGCTTCCACAAAGAGAATCCATCAGAATCTTAACGTTTGTGTTATCTACGTCCGGATAGCCCACAATTTTGGGTCTTGTGCCGACACCTACCATCTCTGGACAATAAACAATGACTCTAGATTGGTAGGTAAATTAACTTTATTAGATTGAGCGTTTGTGATTGCTAGGTTCAACCATCTCATTTGCTGCTGTGGTTGGTATCATTGATTTGGTGTGATCGGGGTCTAATATACCTACTAAATGTGTTCCTGTGGTGGAGTTTTGATAGGTTATGATATATTCCATATGTTCAATATGAAAAATGAAGTAATGTCCAGACACAGATCTAGAAGTGTTGCATGGCTCACACACTCCCATCCAGTGGTTGACTGACTACAATAAACTGTAGCACAATGGATCCACCATGAGGTGTCATATTAACTTAGTATTGTCGTAAACAATTATCAGATTTTCTGCATTGTTGTGCCTCAACATTACAGTTAATGTTCTAATTTGGCCTCATCTCGGGCTATATTCCTCCATGCTGCAGCAGAGAGGCTCATCTGTGGCCTCTTCCATCCACAGGGAGTCAGTCTAATAGCTCAGTCTCCACTTTCATTCCATCCCTAATCTTCAATGTTTAATCTTTTAATGGCTGCTCATGGCCTTCTTTCCTCCATTTCTTCCTTCCCTCCCTTTTCTTTGTCTCCCACGCTACAGAGCTTTCCCATCATCCCTTGCGCTGGCTCCAGAGAACAGCTGTCAGTCACCTGTGGAGACGGTATAATGAGCTCCGACAGAACAAGACTGGGCCTCAAAATGGTGCCGCTGTTAAATGTTCCTCCCAGTCGCAGTCAGCTTCCTTTGAAATCTGCATACTAGGAGAAGCTGAAATATTAAAGTGGGGGGTAAGACTGAATCAGTTGCAATGAACATAGTTGGAATCAGTGTGGAATGACGATTCAAATTAATTCCCAGTTTTTGCTTTACCATCCTTCACTGCCAAGATGAGCTTGGTCAGGTCCAAGTAGCAAAGAATTGGCTGCCGGATATTCTGCTGATCCATGGCTTCATACATCATTTCTTTTTTTTACAGAACAGAGACTGTTGCATTGCTGCCAGAGATGTAAAAAAAATACATTCTGGTAGGATGAGGACACCACTCGGACACATATTGTCAGTCTGTGAGAGGGAAGTGCCAAATGAAAGCTAGGAGCTGAGTCACCACAGAGGGTTGTTTGATGGTTCGTGCCAAAATGTCCATTATCACCGGGATGTGTCCTGGTTTTAACTCCTGTACTTATGTCTTGCTATATCATGTTATGGTTTCTAAAGACCACCATGCTAATGGGGAAGACGATACAGAAATCAAATGTCACTACAGGATATAAATCAATTGGTGGAACATTTTAACATTTTGTTTGTGAGACAGATATTTACTAGAGCTGTCTAAATGTCAAAGTGTGGTTGTGTGCTTTTCTTTCCAGTAACTGGCATTCTGGCCCCACAGGCCTCAATGCGATCCAGAGGCTATTCAATCTTGTGTGTGTATGTGCGTGTGTGTGTGTGTCCGTGCGCATGTGTGTGTGTCTGCACGTGCATGCGCGCATGTGTGTGTGTGTGTGTGTGTGAGAGACCATGCTAACTGGGACAGCAGCCAAGGGAGAGTTGCTCTCCAGCTGCTCCTCCCTGCCTGCCTCTGTACCCCAGGGTCATCTCTCTCCTCTGGGACGTCATCACACAGAACACTTCCAGCTCCCTTAGTGTCACAATGTGGCTGAAGGGAAGAGAGAGAGTGGTGGGGGTTAGAAGAGGGTAAATGAGCTCCTGACAGACTAGCCTGGTGCTTGTCACAGTCTTATTGAGAATCCAGCCCTCAGGCTCCTTTTTCTCAGAATACAGTTATAACACTCTTGCTTGAATCATTCATGTCAATATATTTAAACCTACAAGTGACACTTCAATTAGTTGTTTGTAGACACATACAACTCTGTAAGGCCAGCTAACCAGATGCAGGAAAACAAGGGACATGTTTTTGTATGATGCCCATTTGTTTGTCAAATCAAATCAAATTGTATTTGTCACATGCGCCGAATACAACCTTACAGTGAAACGATTACTTACAAGCCCTTAACCAACAACACAGTTTTAAGAAAAATACCAAAAAAATATATATATAAAAGTAACAAATAGTTAAAGACTCAGCAGTAAAATAACAATAGCAAGAATATATACAGGGGTTACCGGTACAGGGCCAATGTGCGGGGGCACAGGTTAGTCGAGGTAATATGTACATGTAGGTAGAATTATTAAAGTGACTACGCATAGATAATAACAGAGTGTAGCAGCAGCATACAAGGGGGTGGGGGCAATGCAGATAGTCTGAGTAGCCATTGGATTAGATGTTTAGCAGTCTTATGGCTTGGGGGTAGAAGCTGTTTAGAAGCCTCTTGGACCTAGACTTGGCGCTTTGGTACCGCTTGCCGTGCGGTAGCAGAGAGAACAGTCTATGACTAGGGTGGCTGGAGTCTTTGACAATTTTTAGGGCCTTCCTCTGACACCGCCTGGTATAGAGGTCCTGGATGGCAGGAAGCTTGGGCCCAGGGATGTACTTGGCCGTACACACTACACTCTGTAGTGCCTTGAGGTCGGAGGCCGAGCAATTGCCATATAATCAAATTTAATCAATCAACCAAATGTATTTATAAAGCCTTTTTTACATCAGCCGATGTCACAAAGTGCTGTACAGAAACCCAGCCTAAAACCCCAAACAGCAAGCAATGCAGATGTACAGTGTCTAGGAAAAACTCCCTAGAAAGGCCAGACCCTAGGAGGAAACCTAGAGAGGAACCAGAATCTGAGGAGTGGCCAGTCCTCTTCTGGCTGTGCCAGGTGGAGATTATAACAGAACATGGCCAAGATGTTCAAACGTTCATAGATGCCCAGCAGGGTCAGATAATAATAATCACAGTGGTTGTAGAGGGTGCAACAGGAGTAAGTGCAACCTCAGTGCAACCTCAGGAGTAAATGTCAGTTGGCTTTTCATAGCCGATCATTCAGAGACAGCAGGTGCGGTAGAGAGAGAGTCAAAAAGGCATTTCCGGGACAAGGTAGCACGTCCAATGAACAGGTCTGGGTTCCATAGCCGCAGGCAGAACAGTTGAAACCTGAGCAGCTGCATGACCAAGTGGACTGGGGACAGCAAGGAGTCATCAGGCCAGGTAGTCCTGAGGCATGGTCCTAGGGCTCAGGTCCTCCGAGAGAAGAGAGAGAGAAAGAGAGAGAATTAGAGGGAGCACACTTAAATTCACACAGGACAAAGGATAAGACATGAGAAATACTCCAGATATAACAGACTGACCCTAGCCCCACGACACAAACTATTGCAGCATAAATGCAGGAGGCTGGGATAGGAGAGATCGGGGAGACACTGTGGCCGTGTCCGACGATACCCACGGACAGGGCCCAACAGGCAGCATATAACCCCACCCACTTTGCCAAGGCACAGCCCTCACACCACTAGAGGGATATCTTCCACCACCAACCTACTACCCTGAGACAAGGCCGATTACAACCCACGAAGACCTCGTCCACGGCACGAACCAGAGGGGATGGCCAACCCGGACAGGAAGATCACATCAGTGACTCAACTCACTCAGGTGATGCACCCCTCCTAGGGACAGCATGGAAGAGCACCCGTAAGCCAGTGACTCAGCCCCCCATAATAGGGTTAGACCAGGCAGTGATGCAATCAGTCAGGATGCTCTCGATGGTGCCCTCTTCATGGCTGTCTTGGTGTGCTTGGACCATGTTAGTTTGTTGGTGATGTGGGCGTATACAGCTCATTGAGTGCGGTCTTAGTGCCAGCATCGGATTGTGTTGGTAAATAGACAGCTATGAAGAATATAGATGAGAACTCTCTTGGTAGGTAGTGTGGTCCACAGCTTATCATGAGATACTCTACCGCAGGTTAGCAAAACCTCGAGACTTCCTTAGATATCGTGCACCAGCTGTTGTTTGCAAATATACATAGACCGCCACCCTTGTCTAACCAGAGGCTGCTGTTCTATCCTGCCAACACAGTGTATAACCTGCCAGCTGTATGTTATTCATGTCGTCGTTCAGCCACGACTTGGTGAAACATAAGATATTACTGTTTTTTTGTGAGATCACCGTAAAAGTGTAATGTTTGCCAAACCTGTCCAACAATGTTCAGTCAAGCACAACCGCTCAGAAATGATCAGAGTCAAAGAGAAAGCTTTTATTCGTGTCATAATTAGATCAAGGAATTCCCCCTGGAGTTCTGGGAACATTGTGTGACAGTTCCTTTGGGACAAACATTATTGGAACACTCAAAAGAAAATGGACAATTTGAGGTTACTTAATTACTTGCTGCTATTCGCTTCCTGTGAAGCATAAGGCTGCAACTAGCTCCATGACTGCAAGATGGCATGAGCTTAGCATTGTGTCTAACCATGTAATGAGAACCAAAACTAGTTTACTGGTAGACACCCAGAACATTATTTATTGTTTGCAGGTCTTTGACAATGGTTGCAGGGGACATAAACATTGCACTGGGATCCTTTGAACTCTGGTGGCCAGGAGTGTTTATTTTTGTGGCCACTAAGATGTAGAGCTGTGCTGGCTCAAGGTAATATTCAATTTGGTGCTCAGAGATAAGGCTCAGATAAATAGATCCTGCTGGTCCGACTCTGCAGCACACAGTCCCCCATAAAAGTGCAAAGCAGACAGTCTTCACTGGAGCCCTTTGCAGCCACAAAGCAGCTCTAGCATGAGGTCAGCTTATCAAGGTCCCCCTCATTTGCTGATCGAAGCACTTTTCCCCCAGAAATCTATTCAGGTCTGTCAGATATGGTCTTGTTTTGAAAGAATAAGTCACACAGAAGGAAATGTATTACTTGTTCAAACCCAGAGTCTGCTCTTTCGCTTTCTCTTTTGCATTTAGGCTGCCTACTGTTCCTCGACTCTCCCTCAATCATGATTGGCAAAAATCTGTTTTTCTTAAAGCCTCTTAATATAATAATATTTAATATTTATTTATAGTTAATGGCTCTCATTGAAATTATAGCACTGACTGAGGTCTCTCATCCAATATCAGACACCCACTGCAGTTTTTTTTAAACCTTTATTTAACTAGGAAAGTCAGTTAAGAACACATTCTTATTTACAATGATGGCATAGTGGGTTACAATGATGGCACAGTGGGTTAACTGCCCAGTAGTTCTCAAGTGTCCGGTGCCCGGTTAGGGAGGAGTTAAATGCAAGGAAGAGAGCCAGTCAGTAGGGCCATACATGGTTGAGCCCCACTGATTCTAATGACATCTTCATATATCACTGTCATTTAAGGGCTCTTTGAAAAGAAGGCTTGGATCACCTACAATTCAGTTCCACACTGCAGATGAAGTCATTCTGTATATGTTTTCAATCAGCTCACTGTCTTCAGTTGCATAGATAGACACATACATTTTAATGTTGTGAAATACTTCTCATACACATGAAATGAGTAAAAGTGCATGCAACGGTTGAGACAAATAATCATAGTACTATTTACAGTAAACAAGTACTGACAAACCTACTGTACAAGTCCTCAACATTATTTCAGAACACCATGGGATCCATTTTCCTCTCCAAGAGCTGGAATTCATATTATCAGGGAAGGGAAAACACTGCTTTGAGGGTTATGAAACAGTCTACTTACCACTGTATTTTTACATTGTTTTGTATGATTATTATTCAAGCCTTTCTGTATCGGGCAGACGGAGAGAGACGAAGATGACCTCTTCATCGCGTGGGTGGGTGTTACCACATCAAGAGCCGGTCGACAAGAGCATGGAGTTTTACTTTGCTCAAATCATTTCAATTGCATTATACATTTTTTTCTTCAGATTTAGGAAAAAGTGACATTGCAATATTATGCAAGCATATTCATAACCGCATATTTCCTTTGGTAGCTAAATTATTTTTAATAGATATTTTTGAGCAACTAGCTTTGCAATGCAACATTTCTATTGTGGTTGTATTCTTGTCTTCAGCAAATGTCAAAGGCTGGTGCTGTCAATGTTTAAGTTCACTGTCATATGCTCTGGGTTTACAGTAAACACTGCGTGTTGAGTGAAATGCTACCATTTATCAGCAAACACACTTATTTCTAGGACAAAATGTGCACTCCACGTGATGCCATAAATGGACAGCATACCTTATGGGAGTGTGTGTATTTTCTGCTGGTCTCACCAATTTATATTTCCAATAACAAGGAGCACATTTCATGATGCTGCACAAAATGTCATTTGGAGATCAGAATTGACAGATCTTCAAATGCTAACAAATGAAATGTGGTTTCTTATCATTTTACTTTACACAAAAACCTATGCTAAATCTAAACAGTGATGCAAAAGATATTCACCAGACCTGAATAAGACAAAACAGTCAAAAAATACAAAGTAAAGAGTTTACACAGAAAGTGTGTCTGGGATGTTGTGGGTCAGGCAAGGCATGCAGAGCAGGCCTGCAGGTAGGCAGGTGGGCAGTGGGAGAGGCTTGGCGAAGCCCCCATGTGACATGTCACTTAATCCATTTGTTCCCAAATTTTTCCCAGATATGCCACTATGCAAATCTTATGCTATTCGTAACCGTAACATGTAATCCATATTGCTTTATATATACTGTATATGTTAATGTTCTCTGACATGTGCTCTGGGTTTGCCTATAAGAAAATTAACAGACATTTAGCCCTATTCCTCAACCCCAATATCTATATACCTCAGCCCACTTATCAACACACCTAAACCCAATTACCCACCCACCCCAGCACTGTTACCCCCTATTCCCTGACCCTAACACCCACATGCCAATACCCTAATATTGATACAATCAAGTACCGATACACCTATATCCTAGTTCTAAATGCCCTATTTGTTACTCATAGACCACAGTTCCTTTGCCAGTACACTTCATCCCTGTTACTTGCTCATCTCAGCCCTGTTACCCACTTTCCTTAGCCCTGTATTCCCCAAGTCACCAACAGTAACCTATATCCAGCTATTCGCTGCACAATCTAACCCTGTTATTTGCATATCTTAGTCCTATGACCACTGACCTGTATACACTAATTATTTCACAGATACATTTATAGTACAGTGCCATGACAAATATGCCCCAGACCCATCAGCTTTTTTCCTACCACAAACTTGTTGCCAGAAAGGATATGAATGGGCAATAGATGTCCATCCAAACCCATTACCTGTATGAGCCTTGTGTATCCCTACACCACATTACTCATATAAACCAGGTACATGCATGGGCATACTCATATAAAACAGGTCTACCCCAGTGCCCAAGCCTCAACATGTATACAAACGAGGATATCCATAACCCAACTCAAATTCAATATACAGTAAAAATGTATAATCTGCTATGTTTAAATATATACAGTTGAAGTCGGAAGTTTACATGCACTTAGGTTGGAGTCATTAAAACTTGGTGTTCCACCGCTCCACAAATTTCTTGTTAACAAACTATCGTTTTGGCAATTCGGTTAGGACATCTACTTTGTGCATGACACAAGTCATTTTTCCGACAATTGTTTACAGACAGTGGGTCAGAAGTTTACATACACTAAGGTGACTGTGCCTTTAATTAAACAGCTTGTATAATTCCAGAAAATGATGTCATGGCTTTAGAAGCTTCTGATAGGCTAATTGACATAATTTGAGTCAATTGGAGTTGTACCTTGTGGATGTATTTCAAGGCCTACCTTCAAACTCAATGCCTCTTTGCTTTACATCATGGGAAAATCAAAAGAAATCAGCCAAGACCTGCACAAGTCTGGTTCATCCTTGGGAGCAATTTCCAAACGCCTGAAGGTACCACGTTCATCTGTACAACAATAGTACGCAACTATAAACACCATGCGACCACTCAGCCATCATACCGCTCAGGAAGGAGACGCGTTCTGTCTCCTAGAGATGAACGTACTTTGGTGCGAAAAGTGCAAATCAATCCCAGAACAACAGCAAAGGACCCTGTGAAGATGCTCGAGGAAACAGGTACAAAAGTATCTATATCCATAGTAAAAACGAGTCCTATATCAACAAAACCTGAAAGGCCGCTCAGCAAGGAAGAAGCCACTGCTCCAAAACCGCCATGAAAAAGCCAGACTACGGTTTGCAACTGCACATGGGGACAAAGATCGTACTTTTTGGAGAAATATCCTCTGGTCTGATGAAACAAAAATAGAACTTATTTGGCCATAATGACCATTGTTATGTTTGGAGGAAAAAGGGGGAGGCTTGCAAGTCGAAGAACACCATGAGGCATGGGGGTGGCAGCATCATGTTGTGGGGGTGCTTTGCTGCAGGAGGGACTGGTGCACTTCACAAAATAGATGGCATCATGAGGCATGAAAATGATGTGTATATATTGAAGCAACATCTCAAGACATCAGTCAGGAAGTTAAAGCTTGGTCGTAAATGGATCTTCCAAATGGACAATGACACCAAGCATACTTCCAACGGTGTGGCAAAATGGCTCAAGGACAACAAAGTCAAGGTATTGGAGGGGTCATCACAAAGCCCTGACCTCAACCCTATAGAAAATTTGTGGGCAGAACTGAAAAAGCGTGTGCGGGCAAGGAGGCATACAAACCTGACTCAGTTACACCAGCTCTGTCAGGAGGAATGGGCCAAAATTCACCCAACTTATTGGGGGAGCTTGTGGAAGGCTACCCGAAACGTTTAACCCAAGTGAAACAATTTTAAAGGCAATGCTACCAAATACTAATTGAGTGTATGTAAACTTCTGACCCACTGGGAATGTGATGAAAGAAATAAAAGCTGAAATAAATCATTCTCTCTACTATTATTCTGTCATTTTACATTCTTAAAATAAAGTGGTGATCCTAACTGACCTAAGACAGGGAATGTTTACTAGGATTAAATGTCAGCAATTGTGAAAAACTGAGGTTAAATGTATTTGGCTAAGGTGTATGTAAACTTCCAACTTCAAATGTCAACAATGTATTTTTTTTTTTAAGCTGTAGAAGTACACCTTGGAAATGTTTGTTTGAGAAATCCTATGACACTTCTCTGAATCATACTAGTCACCTTAATAATGCATAATATATGACAACTTGATGTTTTTTTGAGAGAGAGGGGACTAAATGGGTTAAGCCCTGTTCACATTGGCAGTTTGAAGTGACATAAATAAATACAAATTATTCGATTTGAATCTGTTATTTTTCCTATTTCAAATTACATTTCAAACCACGTACGTAGGTAGTTTGAAATCAGATACAAATATGATTCCTTGCAACGTGACTTGTATCTGAACAGTTAAATCAGATTTTTTTTGCCCTCAAGTGTGTTTTTGAATGTTATTTGGCATATCATGTTGCTTGCTAGATACTCTGTTGACAGTTTGACAAAAACATATGGTAGCTAACTAGCTTGTTAATTCTTTACAAACAAATTAGTGAATGTTCTAGAAAAGTTGGATCATCTTATCCTTTGAGGCTGTCATAGTGATCTTACACTATGATTTCGAACACTCAAAGCAACTGGGAAACTTCCATGGCAGGCATTGTTATCACATTAGCTTGCTACATAACTTCTGAGTGATAGGAAGGATGAGCATCACCACCAATCAGCCTCCACAACTGCACACACACCCGACATTACCACGACAAATAGCTTAGCCATATCAGCAAATGACTACAGTCTGAACACACACAAATCTGATTTGGTCACTTGTAACTTGCCATTTGGACAGTATGTATTCCAAAATGGATTTGAAAAACAAAACTGATTTGAGCATATTAAGGCCTCCAGTGTGAATAAAGCTTGAATGTCACACTTGTTTACCTGTCCCTAGTCAGTCAGATGGAACACTACAGTGGCGTTGTTTATAGAAGCATGGTGCCACACAGACAGTCTTGTGACACTTTGTCCTAGCTTTAGCTGCTGGGGGACAGGAGGAGAGGATGACACAGATAAAACTGAAAAATAAAATAACATGTTATTTGTCACATACACATACAGCAACATACATACATACATACAGCAGATGTTAACTTCTTGCATATAGGGGGCGCTCTTTTAATTTATGGATAAAAAAAACGTTCCCGTTTTAAACAAGATATTTTGTCACGAAAAGATGCTCGACTATGCATATAATTGACAGCTTTGGAAAGAAAACACTCTGACGTTTCCAAATCTGCAAAGATATTATCTGTGAGTGCTACAGAACTGATGCTACAGGCGAAACCAAGATGAAATTTCAAACAGGAAATGCCCCAGATTTTGAATGCGCTTTGTTCCAATGTCTCCTTATATGGCTGTGAATGCGCAAGGAATGAGCCTACACTTTCTGTCGTTTCCCCAAGGTGTCTGCAGCATTGTGACGTATTTGTAGGCATATCATTGGAAGATTGACCATAAGAGACTACATTTACCAGGTGCTCCGGTTGGTGTCCTCCGTTGCAATTATTGCGTAATCTCCAGCTGCGTGTATTTTACCATTTGCTTCAGAGGAGAAACCAAACTGCCACGAATGACTTATCATCGAATAGATATGTGAAAAACACCTTGAGGATTGATTCTAAACAACGTTTGCCATGTTTCTGTCGATATTATGGAGTTAATTTGGAAAAAAGTTTGGCGTTGTAATGACTGAATTTTCGGGGTTTTTTCTTAGCCAAACGTGATGAAAAAAACAGAGCGATTTCTCCTACACAAATAATCTTTTTGGAAAAACTGAACATTTGCTATCTAACTGAGAGTCTCCTCATTGAAAACATCCGAAGTTCTTCAAAGGTAAATCAATACTATCAATACTGTGTAGCTATGGTTGAAAAGCATATTTTGAAAATCTGAGATTACAGTGTTGTTAACAAAAGGCTAAGCTTGTGAGCCAATATATTTATTTCATTTCATTTGCAATTTTCATGAATAGTTAACGTTGCGTTATGGTAATGAGCTTGAGGCTATAATTACGCTCCCGGATACGGGATTGCTCGAGGCAACAGGTTAATGCGAGTGTAGCGAAATGCTTGTGCTTCTAGTTACGACAGTGCAAGTAATCTCACAAATCCACAACGACTACCTCATGCACACAAATGTAAAGGTATGAATAAGAATATGTACATATGAATAAATATATAGATGAGCGATGGCCGTGCGGCATAGGCAAGAGCAGTAGATGGCATAGAATACAGTATATACAGACGAGATGAGTAATGTAGGATATGTAAACATTATTAAAGTCGCATTATTTAAAGTGAGTGGTGATACCATTATTAAATCCATTTATTAAATGTATTAAAGTGGCCAGAGATTTGAGTCTGTATGTTGGCAGCAGCCACTCAATGTTAGAAATGGCTGTTTAACAGTGATGGCCTTGAGATAGAAGCTGTTTTTCAGTCTCTCGGACCCACATTTGATGCACCTGTACTGACCTCGCCTTCTGGATGGTAGCGGGGTGAACAGGCAGTGGCTCGGGTGGCTGATGTCCTTGAAGATCTTTTTGGCCTTCTTGTGACATCGGATGGTGTAGGTGTTCTGGAGGGCAGAGAGTTTGCCCATGGTGATGCGTTGTGCAGACCTCACTGCCCTCAGGAGAGCCTTACAGTTGTAGGCGGACCATTTGCCATACCAGGCGGTGATACAGCCCAACAGGATAAAACTGTCTGAGTGTTTTAGGTGACAAGCCAAATTTCTTCATCCTCCTGAGGTTGAAGAGGCACTGTTGCGCCTTCTTCATCATGCTGTCTGTGTGGTTGGACCAATTCAGTTTGTCCGTGATGTGTACGCCGAGGAACTTAAAACTTCCCACCCTCTCCACTACTGTCCCGTCGATGTGAATAGGGGGATGCTCCCTCTGCTGTTTCCTGAAGTCCACGATCATCTCCTTTGTTTTATTGATGTTGAGTGAGAGGTTATTTTCCTGACACCACACTCAGAGGGCCTTCACCTCCTCCCTGTAAGCAGACTGTAGTGTCGTCTGCAAACTTCATGACTGAGTTGGAGGTGTGCATGGCCACGCAGTCATGGGTGAACAAGTATTACAGGAGAGTGCTGAGAACGCACCCTTGTGGGGCCCCAGTGCTGAGGATCAGCGGGGTGGAGATGTTGTTTCCTAACCTCAGACCCAGGGTGTCAAGCTTAATGACGATTTCGGAGGGTAATATGGTGTTAAATGTTTCTGTAGTCAATGAACAGCATTATTACATAGGTATTCCTCTTGTCCGGATGGGATAGGGCAGTGTGCAGTGCGATGGTGATTGTGTCGTCTGTGAACCTATTGGGGCGGTAAACAAATTGGAGTGGGTCTAGGGTATCAGGTAGGGTGGAGGTGATATGACCCTTGACTAGTCTCTCAAAGCTTCATGATGACAGAAGTGAGTGCCACGGAGCGAAAGTAATTTAGTTCAGTTACCTTAGCTTTCTTGGGAACAGGAACAATGGTGGCCATCTTGAAGCATGTGAGCACAGCAGACTGGGATAGGGATTGATTGAATATGTCTGTAAACATACCAGCCAGCTGGTGTGTTTACCATGCTCTGAGGACGTGGCTAGGGATGTCGTCTGGGCTGGCAGCCTTGCGAGCGTTAACACGTTAAAATGTTTGACACCGTGAAGGAGAGCTCACAGGCTTTGTTAGCGGACCGTGTCAGTGGCACTCTATTGTCCTCAAAGCGAGCAAATAAGTTGTTTGTTTTGTCTAAGAGCAAGACATCGATGTCCGCGACGGGGCTGGTTTTCTTTTTGTAATCCGTGATTGACTGTAGACCCTGCCACATACGTTTTGTGTTTGAGCCGTTGAACTGCGCCTCCACTTTGTCTCTATACTGACGCTTTGCTTGTTTGATTGCCTTGCGCAGGGAATAGCTACACTGTTTGTATTCGGACAGTCACACTGACAGCAGGCACAAGGACAGACAGACAGAGCGGTGCCTGGCAGAAATCCCACCCACATGCCACACAAAATGGCCAGAGAGAGTCTCAGTGAATGAGGCGAGACCAACATCCTGAGGGTACTGCAGGGGTAAACAACCGAGAGCTGCAATCTGATCTGCAATCAGACCCTGGATCAATCATCACACACACACACACACACACACACACACACACACACACACACACACACACACACACACACACACACACACAGCATTAGCAGTCAAGGTTTATTATTTACACAGTATACCTGTTACCCCCTGTGATCCTGTCCACCATAGCAGCCAGCCTCTAACTGTAGGGCTGCTCAATAATGCTAACCTTTTTTTGCCACAACACCAGTTTATGAGAAATTGGCAGCCTATAAGGCTTTAAATTATCCAGGACAACTGGTTTTTGTTGGTTGTCAGGGAAATGAATTGCTCCTCTTGGCATAAAACCATGGTAAATTAGGTTAATGTCGCTTGAAGCAATGGTGTTAAAATGTTGTACTATAAACTTTTATGAATAGGATTTCAGCAAATGTAGCTCAACTAATGTAGTTCAACAAGTACGCCAGGTTTTCCTTGAATCAGTGAAAATAACCATTCCACCTGTCCTTGACAGCTGACCTTTTTATCCAAGCTGAAATTGTTCATTACAATTGTGAGCTGTCTTCCTTTCTACCTGAAGCTCTGCAGTAATAGAGAAAATCAAACCTAAAACAGCCAGTCATCACTAAAGAGTGCCCTTGCTGTGAACAAACACAGAGGCTCCGCACAGAAGACACAGCCACGCAGGCTCATGGCACACACACCAAAATAGGCTTTTTCTTTTCACTCTTTTTTTCTCCCCGATGTACCCAGTTCCCTACTTACCTTAGCATTGGGGTTTGGATTTATGTGAGCAGTAGCTGAATCGCCACAGTTCCCCTCACTGTGGGCGAGTGAGTGGTGTGTAAAGCTACATCCTTCTCCAGGTTTAATACAACTCTTCTTCCTTGCTTCCAACACAATCCGGAGAGAAGCCTTCCTCTGTGCTCCAGGCTCCAAAACTTCAGCATTGAGTCTCCTTCTCTCACCCGCTTCGGGAGGAGTGAGATATACAATACAAAATACCCAAATTGGCCTCAAGGGGGGGACTTCCGGAGTTATGCGGCAAGTAGCCTAGCGGTTAAGAGCATTGGCCCACTAACGGAATGGTCGCTGGTTTGAATCCCTGAGCTGGGGGGGGGGGACTGAAAATTAGCTGTCAATGGCATAAAGCTTTGGAAATCTTGCTAACTGGTCTATTAACTATACTGAACAAAAATATAAATGCAACATGCAACAATTTCAACGATTGTACTGAGTTACAGTTCCTATAAGTAAATCAGTCAATTTAAATGAATTCATTAGGCCCTAATCTATGGGTTTCACGTGACTGGGCAGGGGTGCAGCCATGGATGGGCCTGGGAGAGCCTGGGAGCCAGGCCCACTCACTGAGGAGCCTGACCCAGCCAATCAGAGTGATTTCCCCCCACAAAAGGGCTTTATTACAGACAGAAATACTCCTCAGTTTCATCAGCTGTCCTGGTGGCTGGTCTCAGGCAATCCCGCAGGTGAAGAAGCCGGATGTGGAGTTCCTGGGCTGGCATGGTTTCACGTGGTCTGAGGTTGTGAGGCCGGTTGGACTTACTGCCAAATGGTCTAATACAGGTATTCCCAAACTGTGGTACGCGCAATGCTGTCGGGGGTACGCCAAATAAAAATGTAATTCACATAAAAAATAAATATATATATACAGTGTCTTGCGAAAGTATTCGGCCCCCTTGAACTTTGCGACCTTTTGCCACATTTCAGGCTTCAAACATAAAGATATAAAACTGTATTTTTTTGTGAAGAATCAACAACAAGTGGGACACAATCACAAAGTGGAACGACATTTATTGGATATTTCAAACTTTTTTAACAAATCAAAAACTGAAAAATTGGGCGTGCAAAATTATTCAGCCCCCTTAAGTTAATACTTTGTAGCGCCACCTTTTGCTGTGATTACAGCTGTAAGTCGCTTGGGGTATGTCTCTATCAGTTTTGCACATCGAGAGACTGACATTTTTTCCCATTTCTCCTTGCAAAACAGCTTGAGCTCAGTGAGGTTGGATGGAGAGCATTTGTGAACAGCAGTTTTCAGTTCTTTCCACAGATTCTCGATTGGATTCAGGTCTGGACTTTGACTTGGCCATTCTAACACCTGGATATGTTTATTTTTGAACCATTCCATTGTAGATTTTGCTTTATGTTTTGGATCATTGTCTTGTTGGAAGACAAATCTCCGTCCCAGTCTCAGGTCTTTTGCAGACTCCATCAGGTTTTCTTCCAGAATGGTCCTGTATTTGGCTCCATCCATCTTCCCATCAATTTTAACCATCTTCCCTGTCCCTGCTGAAGAAAAGCAGGCCCAAACCATGATACTGCCACCACCATGTTTGACAGTGGGGATGGTGTGTTCAGGGTGATGAGCAGTGTTGCTTTTACGCCAAACATAATGTTTTGTATTGTTGCCAAAAAGTTCAATTTTGGTTTCATCTGACCAGAGCACCTTCTTCCACATGTTTGGTGTGTCTCCCAGGTGGCTTGTGGCAAACTTTAAACAACACTTTTTATGGATATCTTTAAGAAATGTCTTTCTTCTTGCCACTCTTCCATAAAGGCCAGATTTGTGCTATATACGACTGATTGTTGTCCTATGGACAGAGTCTCCCACCTCAGCTGTAGATCTCTGCAGTTCATCCAGAGTGATCATGGGCCTCTTGGCTGCATCTCTGATCAGTCTTCTCCTTGTATGAGCTGAAAGTTTAGAGGGACGGCCAGGTCTTGCTAGATTTGCAGTGGTCTGATACTCCTTCCATTTCAATATTATCGCTTGCACAGTGCTCCTTGGGATGTTTAAAGCTTGGGAAATCTTTTTGTATCCAAATCCGGCTTTAAACTTCTTCACAACAGTATCTCGGACCTGCCTGGTGTGTTCCTTGTTCTTCATGATGCTCTCTGCGCTTTTAACGGACCTCTGAGACTATCACAGTGCAGGTGCATTTATACGGAGACTTGATTACACACAGGTGGATTGTATTTATCATCATTAGTCATTTAGGTCAACATTGGATCATTCAGAGATCCTCACTGAACTTCTGGAGAGAGTTTGCTGCACTGAAAGTAAAGGGGCTGAATAATTTTGCACGCCCAATTTTTCAGTTCTTGATTTGTTAAAAAAGTTTGAAATATCCAATAAATGTCGTTCCACTTCATGATTGTGTCCCACTTGTTGTTGATTCTTCACAAATAAATACAGTTTTATATCTTTATGTTTGAAGCCTGAAATGTGGCAAAAGGTCGCAAAGTTCAAGGGGGCCGAATACTTTCGCAAGGCACTGTATATATATATATTTTTTTTTTTTCTAACATATATTTTCCTTCACATTTTCAAACAGTCCATTTATATTTTCCAACGGAGCTATACATTTGAGTGAGGTTTTTTTCCTCGCCTGAGAAACCTCGTTTCACTGCCAAAAATAAAATTCAACCATCTAGTGTTCAGTGAAATAACAACACAATGTCAAATACAGGTAGCCTTGTCAAATAAATCAAATCCAATCACATTAACCGTTACTCCCTTGCGGGAATTTCACTAACTCCTCTCCGTATGTGTCCAAACGTAGCTGCTGCTCATGTTGGTATCTGTACTGATGGCACAAAAGCCATAACAGGGAGACATAGTGGAGTGGTAACGCGTGTGAAAGCAGTTGCTCCCGACGCCACTTGGGTACACTACAGCATCCACCGAGAGGCTCTTGCTGCCAAGGGAATGCCTGACAGCTTGAAAGACGTTTTGGACACTACAGTGAAAATGGTTAACTTCGTTAATGCAAGACCACTGAACTCTCATGTATTTTCTGCCCTATGCAATGATATGGGCAATGACCATGTAACGCTTTTACAATATACAGAAGTGCGCTGGTTATCAAGGGGCAAAGTATTGACATGTTTTTTTGAATTGTGAGACAAGCTTAAAGTTTTCTTTACTGACCATAATATTGTCTGACCGCTTGCATGTTGACTAGTTTCTCACACGACTGGCCTATTTGGGTGATGGTTTTTCTCGCCTGAATGATCTGAATCTAGGATTACAGGGACTCTAAGCAACTATATTTAATGTGTGGGACAAAACTGAGGCTATGATTAAAAAGTTGGAGCTCTTCTCTGTCTGCATTAACAAGGACAACACACAGGTCTTTCCGTCATTGCATGAGTTCTTGTGTGCAAATGAACTCAAGCTTACGGACAATGTCAAATGTGATATAGCGAAGCACCTGAGTGAGTTGGGTACACAATTACGCAGGTACTTTCCCGAAACGGATGACACAAACAACTCGATCCGTTATCCCTTTCATGCCCTGCCTCCAGTCCACTTACCGATATCTGCAACAAGCTGGTCTGTGAAAATGTCATTTAATCAGCGCTGTTAAGACACTGATGCCCTTTACAACCACGTACCTATGTGAGAGTGGATTCTCGGCCCTCACTAGTATGAAAACTAAATACAGGCACAGACTGTGTGTGTAAAATGATTTAAGACTGAGACTCTCTCCAATACAACCCAACATTGCAGAGTTATGTGCATCCTTTCAGGCACACCCTTCTCATTAACCTGTGGTGAGTTATTCATATTTTCGATTAACAAATCAGGTTTTATATGTAAGATGGTTAAATAAAGAGCAAAATGATTGATTATTATTATTATATGATTATTTGTGCCCTGGTCCTATAAGAGCTCTTTGTCACTTCCCACGAACCGGTTTGTGACAAAAACTCACACTCATTCTTATGTTTAATAAACGGGACTATAAAAGGTTTGGGAACCACTGCTCTAATAGATCATTGGAGGCGGCTTATGGTAGATAAATTAACATTGAATTTTCTGGCAGCAGCTCTGGTGGACATTCGTGCAGTCAGCATGCCAAATGCACGCTCCCTCAAAAGTTGAGACATCTGTGGCATTGTGTTGTGTGACAAAACTGTACATTTTAGAGTGGGATTTTATTGTCCCCAGCACAAGCTGCACCTGTGTAATAATCATGCTGTTTAATCATCTTTTTGATAAGCCACATATGCCACGTGGATGGATTATCTTGCAAAGGATAAAAGTCTCACTAACATAAATGTAAAAAAAATTGTGCACAAATTTTGAGAGAAATAAGCCTTTTTGTGCGTATGGAACATGTGTTTGATATTTTATTTCAGCTCATTTAACATGGGACCAACACTTGGTCATGTTACATGTTGCGTTTATATTTTTGTTTACCGCCTAGTTATGACACTAAGCAGGCCAATACTCCATCCACCAAAACAGACATTTCAGGAGGTCTTTTCAAACAGCTCTTACACTAAATGGGCATTATCATATTTTTCACAATTTCATAGTATTATTCCAACCTCAGTGTGTAAATATACAAAAAACACAAGAAAATCATGCTTTTGTCTCCACTTGGCCTTTAAAGTCATGGTTTAATCAGATTCAGAATAATAGGAGTTTACAAAATGATGGTGTTGCTGTGTAAATATCTGAGAAGGCAAGAAAATACATATCAGTTGGATCTATCTGTTTGCACCCATAAATCAATTAGCCAGAGATACACATCTGTGGACTGTTCCCAACACTAATGTCTAGAGCCAGCCAGGTTGGACGGTGTGCACGCATCCTCCTCCAACAGACTGACCTGGTTTCCAGTTGTCTTGTAAACAGCCCACAGTTTCACACTGTCCTGTTCAATTATATAACTCAGTCAGTTGCATAAGAGAACAGAGAGAGAGCAGCCCATCCAGCATGACAGGGTGAGCTTCTCTCATCAACACATCAACACCGTGGCAGTTACGTGTATCAGCAATCATCTGTTTCTTTAGTTGTGGCCAGTAGTGTCTCGGACAGAATATAGAGGGGACAGGGTGAACCGCACTATAAGCGTTTAATCAGTCAATCCCCTCAACATATAATGGTAGTGTTCTAGGCCAAGTTTTTCCAAAGTTATGTATGTGGATTTTGCCTTTCGGGTTGGATTAAATGCAAAGAAATATAATTAATAGAAAGGATGAATAATTGACTTGAATGGGGACTCCCATTCTAATCATTCTATTTCTTTGCATTTAATTCTATATGATTTTTTTTTATTATTATTTATTTATTTCACCTTTATTTAACCAGGTAGGCTAGTTGAGAACAAGTTCTCATTTACAACTGTGACCTGGCCAAGATAAAGCATAGCAGTGTGAACAGACAACACAGAGTTACACATGGAGTAAACAATTAACAAGTCAATAACACAGTAGAAAAAAAGAGAGTCTATATACATTGTGTGCAAAAGGCATGAGGAGGTAGGCGAATAATTACAATTTTGCAGATTAACACTGGAGTGATAAATGATCAGATGGTCATGTACAGGTTAGGATATTGGTGTGCAAAAGAGCAGAAAAGTAAATAAATATAAATAGTATGGGGATGAGGTAGGTAAAATTGGGTGGGCTATTTACCGATAGACTATGTACAGCTGCAGCGATCGGTTAGCTGCTCAGATAGCAGATGTTTGAAGTTGGTGAGGGAGATAAAAGTCTCCAACTTCAGCGATTTTTGCAATTCGTTCCAGTCACAGGCAGCAGAGAACTGGAACGAAAGGCGGCCAAATGAGATGTTGGCTTTAGGGATGATCAGTGAGATACACCTGCTGGAGCGCGTGCTACGGGTGGGGATCTGGATACATACATAACTTTTGAAAAACTGGGCCCTGGAGACTGAAATTGCGGGGTAAAATAGATAAAGTGAATTTGTTTGAACATGCGGTATTAAATTGGTTTTAAATTGGATGGAATGGCCATGCTACAGTATCATAATCACAATTGTTATTGTTGATAAGTTGGGTGGTGAGATTACCCTGGCCTCCTCAGCGCCGGAGGAACTCCTAACCAATTGTGTTATTGTGTGTGTTTTTTCACATTATTTGTAACTTGTTTGGTACATAATGTTTCTGCCACCGTCTTTTATGACTGAAAAGAGCTTCTGAATATCAGAACGGCGATTATTCACCTCGTACTGGAAGAAGATTTTTTCTTTAACAAGTAAGAGACAAAGGATTTACTTCAGACACCGGACAAGGCCCAAATCCCCAATATTCTCATGAAGAAGAGACAGAGATATAGGGGTCGTAGGTCAGGGTGCCTTGTAAGAATCCGACAGCAAGTGGGTAACCCGCCTCTACCATCAGTCCTATTAGCCAACATGCAATCATTGGATAATAAACTGGATGAGCTCAGATCAACACTATCCTACCAACGGGACATTAAAAACTGTAATATCTTATGTTTCACCGAGTTGTGGCTGAATGACGACATGGATAACATACAGCTGGCTCATTTTTCGTGCATTGGCAAGATAGAACAGCTTCTACCCGCAGGCCATGAGACTCCTGAACAGCTAACCAAATGGCTACCTAGACTATTTGCATTGACCCCACATCTATTTTCTTTTTTTATTTTTTTGTTATTGTTTACTTCAGTTTATTTAGTAAATACTTTATTAACACTTATATCTTCTTAAAACTGCATTGTTGATTAAGGGCTTGTCAGTAAGATCTACACCGGACCATGTGACAAATAACATAACATTTGATTTGATTTTTATTTGAATGGAAGGTCTCTTCTCTGGCTGCACCACATGGTTATTGACAGTGTAAACAGATGGGCCAAGGCACAGAGACGCAGAAGACATGCCTTGATCGAGCGGCAATGCATTTCAGGCTCCATTTCAACTGAAATAAAAACCAAATGTTTTAATTTAGCAGTTATGAGCAGCACAGATATGAACCGCAGGAGAACCATTTAAAGCTTGACCTTGTTGTAATTGAGAGCTGAGCTGAACCTCCCTCTATGCATATGACTTCAGAAAGACGTTGAAAGGGGTATTTTTGGTTGAAAAGACGTATTTCAACCAATTTTGATCACTGGCTTGTCTAATGTACAGTACTGTAGTTGAAAGCACAGTAAATCACTCTGCCTTTGACAATAACCTATAATGTTAGATTGTGATGCACAAAGAGACATATCTGCAGTGTATCTGCAGTGACAGTCTGTGTGTCCCTGAGCAGCATTTGCGCATCATCAGTTCACTCATTACAGCAGAGAGAGAAGCACTTACATGTCTATGATCCAGAAGAAAATAAATGTCCCTGTAATTGTAATCTAATTGTGCACATCCTGACTAAAGGACATGGGCATGTGTAAGCACTGGAGGACTTACCATTAGGCATAAGAGGCAATTGCCTCAGGCCTTATATCATCAAGGGGCCTCATGAGCCGGGCTCTGTCTTGATCCACTGCATCTGCCAATATCGGCCTTCCACATCTGCGATGAAAGGTGGCCGAGCTACTGTACAGCGGTTTTGTCAGACCAGGAGACATCCCAAAAATTGGTCTTCTCAGGAAAATGTCTGTAGTATCCGAACAGACTAATATGCCCCCACGATAGAAAGATAAGACTCTCAAGAACAAAATGATGTTCTCCATTTTGCTCTACCCCCACAGTGACGGAATTCTTCTGAAGGTAACCGAGCACCGGCTGAAAAAATGAAGGGAAGTGAATAGGGCATTTCTACAGTATGTAAAATATATACAAGTAATTCCACGATCCCAATATAAACATTCCCTGTTTCCCTGTTCACCACTTTATTTTAAGAATGTGGAATGTCAGAATAAAAGTAGAGAGTGATTTATTTCAGCTTTAATTTCTTTCATCACATTCCCAGTGAGTCAGAAGTTTACATACACTCAATTAGTATTTGGTAGCATTGCCTTTAAATTGTTTTACTTGGGTCAAACGTTTAGGGTAGCCTACCACAAGCTCCCACAATAAGTTGAGTGAATTTTGGCCCATTCCTTCTGACAGAGTTGGTGTAACTGAGTCAGGGCCTCCTTGCTCGCACATACTTTTTTATTCTGGCCACAAATTTTCTATAGGATTGAGGTCAGGGCTTTGTGATGACCACTCCAATACCTTGACTTTGTTGTCCTTGAGCCATTTTGCCACACCTTTGGAAGTATGCTTGGGGTCATTGTCGATTTGGAAGACCCATTTGCGACCAAGCTTTAACTTCCTGACTGATGTCTTGAGATGTTGCTTCAATATATCCACATCCATTTTCCAAACTGTTTAAAGGCACAGTCAACATAGTGTATGTAAACTTCTGACCCACTGGAATTGTGATACAGTGAATTATACAGTGCCTTGCGAAAGTATTCGGCCCCCTTGAACGTTGCGACCTTTTGCCACATTTCAGGCTTCAAACATAAAGATATAAAACTGTATTTTTTTGTGAAGAATCAACAACAAGTGGGACACAATCATGAAGTGGAACGACATTTATTGGATATTTCAAACTTTTTTAACAAATCAAAAACTGCAAAATTGGTCAGCCCCTTTACTTTCAGTGCAGCAAACTCTCTCCAGAAGTTCAGTGAGGATCTCTGAATGATCCAATGTTGACCTAAATGACTAACGATGATAAATACAATCCACCTGTGTGTAAACAAGTCTCCGTATAAATGCACCTGCACTGTGATAGTCTCAGAGGTCCGTTAAAAGCGCAGAGAGCATAATGAAGAACAAGGAACACACCAGGCAGGTCCGAGATACTGTTGTGAAGAAGTTTAAAGCAGGATTTGGATACAAAAATATTTCCCAAGCTTTAAACATCCCAAGGAGCACTGTACAAGCGATAATATTGAAATGGAAGGAGTATCAGACCACTGCAAATCTACCAAGACCTGGCCGTCCCTCTAAACTTTCAGCTCATACAAGGAGAAGACTGATCAGAGATGCAGCCAAGAAGCCCATGATCACTCTGGATGAACTACAGAGATCTACAGCTGAGGTGGGAGACTCTGTCCATAGGACAACAATCAGTCGTATATTGCACAAATCTGGCCTTTATGGAAGAGTGGCAAGAATAAAGCCATTTCTTAAAGATATCCATAAAAAGTGTTGTTTAAAGTTTGCCACAAGCCACCTGGGAGACACACCAAACATGTGGAAGAAGGTGCTCTGGTCAGATGAAACCAAAATTGAACTTTTTGGCAACAATGCAAAACGTTATGTTTGGCGTAAAAGCAACACAGCTCATCACCCTGAACACACCATCCCCACTGTCAAACATGGTGGTGGCAGCATCATGGTTTGGGCCTGCTTTTCTTCAGCAGGGACAGGGAAGATGGTTAAAATTGATGGGAAGATGGATGGAGCCAAATACAGGACCATTCTGGAAGAAAACCTGATGGAGTCTGCAAAAGACCTGAGACTGGGACGGAGATTTGTCTTCCAACAAGACAATGATCCAAAACATAAAGCAAAATCTACAATGGAATGGTTCAAAAATAAACATATCCAGGTGTTAGAATGGCCAAGTCAAAGTCCAGACCTGAATCCAATCGAGAATCTGTGGAAAGAACTGAAAACTGCTGTTCACAAATGCTCTCCATCCAACCTCACTGAGCTCGAGCTGTTTTGCAAGGAGGAATGGGAAAGAATTTCAGTCTCTCGATGTGCAAAACTGATAGAGACATACCCCAAGCGACTTACAGCTGTAATCGCAGCAAAAGGTGGCGCTACAAAGTATTAACTTAAGGGGGCTGAATAATTTTGCACGCCCAATTTTTCAGTTTTTGATTTGTTAAAAAAGTTTGAAATATCCAATAAATGTCGTTCCACTTCATGATTGTGTCCCACTTGTTGTTGATTCTTCACAAAAAAATACAGTTTTATATCTTTATGTTTGAAGCCTGAAATGTGGCAAAAGGTCGCAAAGTTCAAGGGGGCCGAATACTTTCGCAAGGCACTGTAAGTGAAATAATCTGTCTAAACAATTGTTGGAAAAATTACTTGTGTCATCTACAAAGTAGATGTCCTTACCGACTTGTCAAAACTATAGTTTGTTAATTAACAAGAAATTTGGGGAGTGGTTAAAAAACAAGTTTTAATGACTCCAACCTAAGTGTATGTAACTTCCGGCTTCAACTGTGTTCCAGTCTGTGCTAGCAAAACAGTCCTGTAGCTTAGCATCTGCTTCATCTGACCACTTTTTTATTGATCTAGTCACTGGTGCTTCTTGCTTTAATTATTAATTATAAGCAGGAATCAGGAGGATAGAATTATGGTCAGATTTGCCAAATGGAGGTAAGAGGGAGAGCTTTGTATGCGTCTCTGTGTTTGGCGTAAAGGTGGTCCAAAGTTTTTTACCCTCTGGTTGCACATTTAACATGCTGATAGAAATTTGTTCAAATGGATTTAAGTTTCCCTGCATTAAAGTCCCCAGCTACTAGGAGCGTCGCCTCTGGGTGAGCGTTTTCTTGTTTGCTTATGGCGGAATACAGCTCATTCAAGGCTGTCTTATTGCCAGCCTCCGTCTGTGGTGGTATGTAAACAAATACAAAAAATACAGATGAAAACTCTAGGTAGATAGTGTGGTCTACAGCTTATCATGAGATACTCTACCTCAAGCGAGCAATAGCTTGAGATTCCTTAAATATCGTGCACCAGCTGTTATTTACAAAAATACATAGTCTGCCACCCCTTGTGTTACCAGACGCCGCTGTTCTATCCTGCCGGTACAGCGTATAACCAGCCAGCTGTATGTTGATAATGTCGTCGTTCAGCCACAACTCCATGAAGCATAAGATATTACAGTTTTGAGTGTCCCGTTAGTAGTTTAATTTTCCTTGTAGGTCATAGATTTTATTCTCCACGTTGATATTGATTGTGGCGAGAGTGGCCTGTAGATTGTCGTGGAAATTCAGTACTGAGAGAGACTTTTCTTCAAACAATCATCGTTATTTTATTTAAATAAATTATTGCAATAATGAGGCTGGTCGAGACCACACCCTTGAGTGTTGGACCAAGTAACCTAACCTTTAAACAAATGCAGAGTACTATATATAGCTGACACTAACAATGCTCAGTCATGGTTGGTTCAACACCCCTCATGCAGACCAAGGAGCATCATAAGTCACTCTGGGATCATCCTGTCGTTATCTGCACGAGGTCTGTTCTCTTAACCCCACCCTAGCCTCTCTACACTGGCTTCCTGTTAAGGCAAGGGCTGATTTCAAGGTTTTACTGCTAACCTACAAAGCATTACATGGGCTTGCTCCTACCTATCTTTCTGATTTGGTCCTGCTGTACATACCTACACGTACGCTACGGTCACAAGACGCAGGCCTCCTAATTGTCCCTAGAATTTCCAAACAAACAGCTCGAGGCAGGGCTTTCTCCTATAGAGCTCAATTTTTATGGAATGGTCTGCCTATCCATGTGAGAAACGCAGACTCGGTCTCAACCTTTAAGTCTTTTTGAAGACTCATCTCTTCAGTAGGTCCTATGAATGAGTGTAGTCTGGCCCAGGAGTGCGAAGGTGAACGGAAAGGCACTGGAGCAAAGAACTGCCCTTGCGGTCTCTGCCTGGCCGGTTCCCCTCTCTCCACTAGGATTCTCTGCCCCAAACCCTATTACAGTCACTGGCTTACTGCTGCTCTTCCATGCCATCCCTAGGAGGGGTGCGTCACTTGAGTGGGTTGAGTCACTGAAGTGATCTCCTGTCCGGGTTGGTGCCCCCCCTTGGGTTGTGCCGTGGGGGAGATCTTCGTGGGCTATACTCAGCCTCGTCTCAGGATGGTAAGTTCGTGGTTGGAGATATCCCTATAGTGGTGTGGGTCGGTGCTTTGGCAAAGTGCGCAGGGTTATATCCTGCCTGTTTGGCCCTGTCCGGGGGTTTTGTCGGACGGGGCCACAGTGTCTCCCGACCCCTCCGGTCTCAGCCTCCAGTATTTATGCTGCAATAGTTGTGTGTCGGGGGGGATAGGTTCTGTTATATCTGGAGTATTTCTCTTGTCTTATCCGGTGTCCTGTGTGAATTCAGTATGTTCTCTCTAAATCTCTCTTTTTATATTTCTTTCGGAGGACCTGAGCACTAGGACCATGCCTCAGGACTACCTGGCCTGATGTCTCCTTGCTGTCCCTAGTCCACCTGGTCGTGCTGCTTCTCCAGTTTCAACTGTTCTGCCTGCAGCTATGGAACCCTGACCTAGCAGCAGGCAGAAATCTTGGAATCATCCAAGATGGCGTAGCAGTAGGACGTATTGTCGTGTCGTGTCCCTTGTATATATCGTTTGTTTTCGTTTTTTTTCTTCACATATCTTTAAAACTTTTTGCTAAACCTCAACTTCTTCTAAATACTCTCCTGCAACCCGCCTCACCCAACGTAGCTATTGTTCCTAAAGTATTTATATTTACTTCGGACCTGGAACCCCTCAACTGAAGCTAGCCAACTAACTACCAGCTTCAGCAAAACATCGCTAGCGGTCTTCAGCTAACCGGTCATCAGCTAACCTTTAGCTCGGAAAGCTCTCGCCAGTTCGAACAACGCGACTCTAACCAGAGCATAACGGACCTATTTATTATTTTATTTTATTTTTCACCCCCGGATTCCCATCGCAAATGGAACATTTTGAGCTCCTGGGCTTCAATATCCAGACCCACGACCGGTCCATCGATGTCACTGCATGAAGAGGAATAAACAGATACCCCCATCGCGACGTCCCCAAAGGCTAACTCTCTAGCCCTTGCTATCTCCTTGCTTGCAAATTCGGCCTGCTAACTGCTAGCTTGTTTAGCCCGGTCCGCTAACTGCTACCGTGTTTAGCACCGTCTACTAACTGTTAGCTTGTTAGCACAGGCCTGCTAACCGTCTGAATCGCCGCGTCCCAAACACTCACTGAACCCATATTTACTTTCTATCCCTTTCGATTTTTAATTTGTTTATACCTTCCGGTAACCTGCCTCACCCAATGTGATACGGAACCGCTATTATCTTTACATTTTTAGAACACACTCAAGAACCTCCAGAAGCTAACCAGCTAACTGGCTACAAGCTATTTGGTCATTGTTAGTTTTCTAACCTGGATAACACTCGCCAGTCCAGCTTCCCTGCCCCATCCACCGCTGCCCCTTGGACACTGATCACTTGGCTACATAGCTGATGCATGCTGGACTGTCCATTAATCACGGTAATCCATTCTGCTTGTTTATGTTTTATCTGTCGGCCCCAGTCGCACTTAGGCTCTGTGTGTAGTTAATCCGACCCTCTCTGCCTAATCAATCGCCATTCTACCTGCTGTTGTTGTGCTAGCTGATTAGCTGTTGTCTCACCTACTGTTTTAGCTAGCTCTCCCAATTCAACACCTGTGATTACTGTATGCCTCGCTGTATGTCTCTCTCAAATGTCAATATGCCTTGTATACTGTTGTGCAGGTTAGTTATCATTGTTTTAGTTTACAATGGAGCCCCTAGTTCCACTCTTTATACCCCTGTTACCTCCTTTGTCCCACCCCCTACACATGCGGTGACCTCACCCATTACAACCAGCATGTCCAGAGATACAACCTCTCTCATCATCACCCAGTGCCTGGGCTTACCTCCGCTGTACCCGCACCCCACCATACCCCTGTTTGCGCATTATGCCCTGAATATATTCTACCATGCCCAGAAACCTGCTCCTCTTATTCTCTGTCCCCAACGCCCTAGGCGACCAGTTTTGATAGCCTTCAGCCGCACCCTCATACTACTCCTTCTCTGTTCCGCGGGTGATGTGGAGGTAAACCCAGGCCCTGCATGTCCCCAGGCACCCTCATTTGTTGACTTCTGTGATCGAAAAAGCCTTGGTTTCATGCATGTCAACATCAGAAGCCTCCTCCCTAAGTTTGTCTTACTCACTGCTCTAGCACACTCTGCTAACCCTGATGTCCTTGCCGTGTCTGAATCCTGGCTCAGGAAGGCCACCAAAAATTCTGAGATTTCCATACCCAACTATAACATCTTCCGTCAAGATAGAACTGCCAAAGGAGGAGGAGTTGCAGTCTACTGCAGAGATAGCCTGCAAAGTAATGTCATACTTTCCAGGTCCATACCCAAACAGTTCGAACTACTAATTTTGAAAATTACTCTCTCCAGAAATAAGTCTCTCACTGTTGCCGCCTGCTACCGACCCCCCTCAGCTCCCAGCTGTGCCCTGGACACCATTTGTGAATTGATCGCCCCCCATCTAGCTTCAGAGTTTGTTCTGTTAGGTGACCTAAACTGGGATATGCTTAACACCCCGGCAGTCCTACAATCTAAGCTAGATGCCCTCAATCTCACTCAAATCATCAAGGAACCCACCAGGTACAACCCTAACTCTGTAAACAAGGGCACCCTCATTGACGTCATCCTGACCAACTGGCCCTCCAAATACACCTCCGCTGTCTTCAACCAGGATCTCAGCGATCACTGCCTCATTGCCTGTATCCGCTACGGAGCCGCAGTCAAACGACCACCCCTCATCACTGTCAAACGCTCCCTAAAACACTTCTGTGAGCAGGCCTTTCTAATCGACCTGGCCCGGGTATCCTGGAAGGACATTGACCTCATCCCGTCAGTTGAGGATGCCTGGTCTTTCTTTAAAAGTAACTTCCTCACCATTTTAGATAAGCATGCTCCGTTCAAAAAATGCAGAACTAAGAACAGATATAGCCCCTGGTTCACTCCAGACCTGACTGCCCTCGACCAGCACAAAAACATCCTGTGGCGGACTGCACTAACATCGAACAGTCCCCGCGATATGCAACTGTTCAGGGAAGTCAGGAACCAATACACACAGTCAGTCAGGAAAGCTAAAGCCAACTTCTTCAGGCAGAAGTTTGCATCCTGTAGCTCCAACTCCAAAAAGTTCTGGGACACTGTGAAGTCCATGGAGAACAAGAGCACCTCCTCCCAGCTGCCCACTGCACTGAGGCTAGGTAACACGGTCACCACCGATAAATCCATGATTATCGAAAACTTCAACAAGCATTTCTCAACGGCTGGCCATGCCTTCCGCCTGGCTACTCCAACCTCGTCCAACAGCTCCCCCCCCCCCCGCAGCTACTCGCCCAAGCCTCTCCAGGTTCTCCTTTACCCAAATCCAGATAGCAGATGTTCTGAAAGAGCTGCAAAACCTGGACCCGTACAAATCAGCTGGGCTTGACAATCTGGACCCTCTATTCCTGAAACTATCCGCCGCCATTGTCGCAACCCCTATTACCAGCCTGTTCAACCTCTCTTTCATATCGTCTGAGATCCCCAAGGATTGGAAAGCTGCCGCAGTCATCCCCCTCTTCAAAGGGGGCGACACCCTGGACCCAAACTGTTACAGACCAATATCCATCCTGCCCTGCCTATCTAAGGTCTTCGAAAGCCAAGTCAACAAACAGATCACTGACCATCTTGAATCCCACCGTACCTTCTCCGCTGTGCAATCTGGTTTCCGAGCCGGTCACGGGTGTACCTCAGCCACGCTCAAGGTACTAAACGATATCATAACCGCCATCGATAAAAGACAGTACTGTGCAGCCGTCTTCATAGACCTTGCCAAGGCTTTCGACTCTGTCAATCACCGTATTCTTATTGGCAGACTCAGTAGCCTCGGTTTTTCGGATGACTGCCTTGCCTGGTTCACCAATTACTTTGCAGACAGAGTTCAGTGTGTCAAATCGGAGGGCATGCTGTCCGGTCCTCTGGCAGTCTCTATGGGGGTGCCACAGGGTTCAATTCTCGGGCCGACTCTTTTCTCTGTATATATCAATGATGTTTCTCATGCTGCGGGCGATTCCCTGATCCACCTCTACGCAGACGACACCATTCTATATACTTCCGGCCCGTCCTTGGACACTGTGCTATCTAACCTCCAAACGAGCTTCAATGCCATACAGCACTCCTTCCGTGGCCTCCAACTGCTCTTAAACGCTAGTAAAACCAAATGCATGCTTTTCAACCGTTCGCTGCCTGCACCCGCACGCCTGACCAGCATCACCACCCTGGATGGTTCAGACCTTGAATATGTGGACATCTATAAGTACCTAGGTGTCTGGCTAGACTCTAAACTCTCCTTCCAGACCCATATCAAACATCTCCAATCGAAAATCAAATCAAGAGTCGGCTTTCTATTCCGCAACAAAGCCTCCTTCACTCACGCCGCCAAACTTACCCTAGTAAAACTGACTATCCTACCGATCCTCGACTTTGGCGATGTCATCTACAAAATTGCTTCCAACACTCTACTCAGCAAACTGGATGCAGTTTATCACAGTGCCATCCGTTTTGTCACTAAAGCACCTTATACCACCCACCACTGCGACTTGTATGCTCTAGTCGGCTGGCCCTCGCTACATATTCGTCGCCAGACCCACTGGCTCCAGGTCATCTACAAGTCCATGCTAGGTAAAGCTCCGCCTTATCTCAGTTCACTGGTTACGATGGCAACACCCATCCGTAGCACGCGCTCCAGCAGGTGTATCTCACTGATCATCCCTAAAGCCAACACCTCATTTGGCCGCCTTTCGTTCCAGTTCTCTGCTGCCTGTGATTGGAACGAATTGCAAAAATCGCTGAAGTTGGAGACTTTTATCTCCCTCACCAACTTCAAACATCTGCTATCTGAGCAGCTAACCGATCGCTGCAGCTGTACATAGTCTATTGGTAAATAGCCCACCCATTTTCACCTACCTCATCCCCATACTGTTTTTATTCATTTATTTTTCTGCTCTTTTGCACACCAATATCTCTACCTTTACATAACCATCTGATCATTTATCACTCCAGTGTTAATCTGCATAATTGTAATTATTTGCCTACCTTCTCATGCCTTTTGCACACAATGTATATATAGACTCCCCTTTTTTCTACTGTGTTATTGACTTGTTAATTGTTTACTCCATGTGTAACTCTGTGTTGTCTGTTCACACTGCTATGCCTTATCTTGGCCAGGTCGCAGTTGCAAATGAGAACTTGTTCTCAACTAGCCTACCTGGTTAAATAAAGGTGAAATAAAATATAAAAAAGAACAGTTGAAACTGCAGCAGCGCCTCTTCAACCTCAGGAGGATGAAGAAATTTGGCTTGTCACCAAAAGCACTCACAAACTTTTACAGATGCACAATCGAGAGCATCCTGTCGGGCTGTATCACCACCTGGTACGGCAACTGCTCCACCCACAACCGTAAGGCTCTCCAGAGGGTAGTGAGGTCTGCACAACGCATCACCGGGGGCAAACTACCTGCCCTCCAGGACACCTACACCACCCGATGTCACAGGAAGGCCATAAAGATTATCAAGGACAACAACCACCCGAGCCACTGCCTGTTCACCCCGCTATCATCCAGAAGGCGAGGTCAGTACAGGTGCATCAAAGCAGGGACCCGAGAGACTGAAAAACAGCTTCTATCTCAAGGCCATCAGACTGTTAAACAGCCACCACTAACATTGAGTGGCTGCTGCCAACATACAGACTCAACTCCAGCCACTTTAATAATGGAAACATTTATGTAAAAAATTTATCACTAGCCACTTTAAACAATGCCACTTAATATAATGTTTACATACCCTACATTACTCATCTCATATGTATATACTGTGCTCGATACCATCTACTGCATCTTGACATCTTTATGTAATACATGTATCACTAGCCACTTTAAACATTGCCACTTTTATATGTTTACCTACCCTACATTACTCATCTCAAATGTATATACTGTGTTCGATACCATCTACTGCATCTTGCCTATGCCGTTCTGTACCATCACTCATTCATATATCTTAATGTTCATATTCTTCATCCCTTTACATATTCTTCATCCCTTGTGTGTACAAGGTAATTGTTGTGAAATTGTTAGGTTAGATTACTCGTTGATTATTACTGCATTGTCGGAACTAGAAGCACAAGCATTTCGCTACACTCGCATTAACATCTGCTAACCATGTGTATGTGAGAAATAAAATTTGATTTGACCTGTTCACTGGACGTACTACCTGTCCCAGACCTGCTGTTTGATCTGAATGATCGGCTATGAAAAGCCAACTGACATTTATGCTTGTGGTGTTGACCTGTTGCGCCTTCTACAACCACTGTGATTATTATTTGACCCTGCTGGTCATCTATGAACATTTGAACATCTTGGCCATGTTCTGTTATAATCTCCCCCTGGCATAGCCAGAAGAGGACTGGCCACCCCTCATAGCCTGGTTCCTCTATAGGTTTCTTCCTAGGTTCTGGCCTTCATAGGGAGTTTTTCCTAGCCACCGTGCTTCTACACCTGCATTGCTTGCTGTTTGGGTTTTAGGCAGCGTTTCTGTACAGCACTTTGTGACATCAGCTGATTTAAGAAGGGCTTTATAAATACATTTGATTGATTGATTTGTCGCTAGCAACATTATTCAGTCATTCTGATTAAAGAGCATCTCACTGTGACAGTACTGCACGGTAAGACCGGCTGCTAGTGCGGTTGTTGGATCTGCCCCAAGCTTCAGCTTCTATCTCTGAAGTGGCTGTTGTTTGGGGGCCGTGAAATGAGAAGCTACCTACTGTATCCTTTACCACCTTTATGGAGAGCCTTTACGCTATCTAGTGGCCAAAAGCTGACACAGCACCTCAGCTGCAAATAGACTTCATTTAGGTTAGACAGGTCAATTATCGCTTTTCCCATAAACCAAATAACAATAAGCTAAGCCACATATGCCGAGTGTACAAAACATTAAGAACACCATCCTATAGTGAGTAGCAGCCCCTTTTGCCCTCAGAACAGCCTTAATTCATCAGGGCATTGACTCTACAAGGTGTCGAAAGTGTTCCACAGGGATGCTGGCCTATGTGGACTCCAATGCTGGATGTCCACAAGTTGGCTGGATGTCCTTTGGGTGATGGACCATTCTTGATACACACGGGAAACTATGAAAATCCCAGCAGCGTTGCAGTTCTTGACACAAACCCTTGCGCCTGGCACCTACTACCATACCCTGTTCAAAGGCACGTAAATCTTTTGTCTTGCTGATTCATCTTCTGAATGGTACACGTACACAATCCATGACTCAATTGTCTCAAGGCTTAAACATCCTTCTTTACCCTGTCTCCTCCCCTTCATCTACACTGAAGTGGATTTAACAATTATTGCTTTACGTGTGTATCAAGAATGGTTAAATAAATAAAGGTTCAATAAAAAATATATAACAAGTGAAATCAATAAGGGATCATAATGTGGATTCACCTGGTCAGTCTGTCATGGAAAGAGCAGGTGTCCATAATGTGTTATACACTCAGTGTATGTCTCATAACAGACTAAACTATTCCCAACTTAAAAAACAACATCAATAAATGAAAACATTTGGGAAAATGTTTGACCATGGCACAGTCTTTGCTAAGAAATAGTAAACTGAACAGAGTGATATTTTCATTTAGATTTAATTTGAATAAAAATGTATTACATACAATAAAATATCCAGTGGTACCATTTCAAAGACAATATATATTTTTAAGTTAATTAAAATCAGAACTCAGGAAAAAAAATGAAATTATTTTGTTATTTTTAATGTTTGGACTGTATGGACAATATTGTCAGCAGAGTCCACAACTGCCATCTGTGAGTAGCCTAGTCCATAAAACACCCACTAGCCTCTACCGTCTCGGCATGTGTAGATCTGAAGAAACATTTATATGTATTAGCAGTGCAGTGAAAATTCCTTGCAGATTTTGATGAAGTTCCTAGGTCAGGGACAGGGGGTGTTTCTGGGCCGTGCCCGTGCGTGTGTGTGTGTGTCAGGAGTGAGGGTGTAAGTACAGGATAGCCCCCGAATCCTCTAGTTTTTTTAAGGCTTCTGCTTCGTGGGTAAGGTCATGGTAGGAATCCTGGAACAGAACGAAAGCAGAGCCTAAACATAACATCACAGTGCACTGAAAAATCTACTAGCATGGCACATAACACTGAGTGTTGATCTCTCACAGGAGTTGAGTAAAATCCCATGCACACTCACCTTCATGGATTTCATAGTGTCATATCCATAGTAGTGTATAGGATGCTTCTGGTTTTTGGATGCTGGATATCCAAACCCAGCTATGTGGACCACATCACAGTAGTTGAGTGCCACGAACACGGCAAGGATCCCTGTAGTGGGGTGTACCGGTTTCTGTAGGAGGGAGAACCAAAACCAATGAGACCTACAGTATATTATAAACTGTGTGGTTCCAGCCCTGAATGCTGATTGGCTGACAGCCGTGGTATATCAGACCATATACCACGTGTATGACAAAACATTTAATTTTACTCCTCTAATTAAGTAGGTAACCAGTTTATAATAGCAATAAGTCACCTCGGGAGTTTGTGGTATATGGCCAACTTCGCGATGCTGTCATGCCTAAGAACAGTCCTTAGCCATGGTATATTAGCCATATACCACACCCCCTCGTGCCTTTTTGCTTAAGTAATATACATGTAGTATTATGTTTGACACAGTAGGGGGCATCCAAGACCAGTAAAAACTCCCATAGTCCTGCATTTCTAGTACATTAGTTGGCATGACAAGTAAATTACAGAGCAGTGTACCCTTTTCTTAATGTGTACTTAGACAAAGCGAGATGGTACTAGGATTTTTGACTTTTTGTCTCCAGTACAATGTGAGGGGTGTCCTGGTTTGATTCCGTTCATGGACACACATCCCTGGGTAGCTCCTCTTTTCAGTTCGCTGCAGCTAGCGACTGGAACGAGCTGCAAAAAAACACTCAAACTGGACGTTTTATCTCCATCTCTTCATGCAAAGACTCAGTCATGGAAACTCTTGCTGACAGTTGTGGCTGCTTCGCGTGATGTATTGTTGTCTCTACCCTCTTGCCCTTTGTGCTGTTGTCTGTGACCAATAATGTTTGTACCATGTTCGTGCTGCTACCATGTTGTTCTTCTGCCATGTTGTGTTGCAACCATGTTGTCAAGTGTTGCTACCATACTGTGTTTTCATGTGTTGCTGCCTTGCTATGTTGTTGTCTTAGGTATCTCTTTATGTAGTGTTGTGGTGTCTCTCTTGTCGTGATGTGTGTTTTGTCCTATATTTTTTATTTTATTTTGTATTTTTAATCCCAGCCCCCGTCCCCACAGGAGGCCTTTGCCTTCTGGTAGGCCGTCATTGTATATAAGAATTTGTTCTTAACTGACTTGCCTAGTTAAATAAAGGTTAAATAAAACTGCTGTGTGTAAATAATGATTACCAATGTTCACAGAGGCAGCAGAAGGAAATTGTTTCTACATGAGAGCTGTGAGGGGGATTAAAATCCCCTTTCCAAAGAGTAGGTTAAATTGAGCCTTTTTTTACATTCAGCATTGATCCCATCAAGGGAAATATAGTATACTTTCTAACAAAGATATCTACATATATTTCAGAATGTTGTGTATCCCTGGAAATAATCATAATTCATGTAAACATTACAGTTTTGAAAAAAAAAGTTATCTCTTGGCACAATTTATAACGGGTATGGGGTTAATCCACCTACAAATGTCTGTACCGAATTAAATAATTACCACTTCCTTTCTAAAACCATGTCTACCTTTATTTCCAAAACACAATTCTACACAATCCCAACCGCTTTTTGTCTTTTAATCATTATAAGAATCTTTTAACACAGGCTTAAGACCTAACAAACAGTTTCTATTTAAAAAGAAAAACACATAGGCCAGGCCCTGTTGTTACATCATGACTACCGACCTGTAGCACACCTGGAGACATAAAGTGCTTTGAAAGGCTGCTCATGGCTCACAACACCATTATCCCAGAAACCCTAGACCCACTCCAATTTGCATACTGCACCAACAGATCCACAGATGGTACTATCTTAATTGCACTCTACACTGCCCTTTCACACCTCAACAAAAGCAACACCTATGTGAGAATGCTATTCATTGACTACAGCTCAGCGTTCAACACCATAGTGCCCTCAAAGCTAATCACTAAGCGAAGGAGGTCAGAGACCTGACCGTGTGGTGCAAAGACACCAACCTCTCCCTCAACGTGAACCAGACAAAGGAGATGAGTGTGGAATACAGGAAAAGGAGGACCGAGCACGCCCCCTTCTCATCGACGGGGCTGCAGGGGAGCAGGTTGAGAGCTTTGTTCCTTTGGCGTCCACATCACCAGCAAACTAACATGGTCCAAGCACACCAAGACAGTCATGAAGAGGGCACGACAAAACCTATTCCCCCTTAGGAGACAGAAAAGATTTGGCATGGGTCCTCAGATCCTCAAACGGTTCTACAGCTGCACCATCACTGGTTGCATCACTGCTTGGAATGGCAACTGCTCGGCCTCCGACCGCAAGGCACTACAATGGGTAGTGCGTACGGCCCAGTACATCACTGGGGCCAAGCTTCCTGCCATCCAGGACCTCTATACCAGGCGGTGTCAGATGAAGGCCCTAAAAATTGCCAAAGACTAGCCACCCTAGTCATAGACTGTTCTCTTTGCTACCGCAAGGCAAGTTGTACCGGAGCGCCAAGTCTAGGCTCAATAGGCTTCTAAACAGCTTCTACCCCCAAGCTATAAGACTCCTGAACATCTAATCAAATTACTATTTGCATAGCTGCTGCTACTCTCTGTTATTATCTATGCATAGTCACTTTAATAACTCTACCTACATGTACATATTACCTCAATGACCTCAACTATCCTGTGCCCCCGCATATTTACTCTGTACCGGTACCCCCTGTATATAGCCTCGCTATTGTTATTTTACTGCTGCTCTCTAAATTATTTGTTATTTTATGTATACTTTTTTTAGGCATTTTTCTTCAAACTGCATTGTTGTTAAGGGCTTGTAAGTAAGCATTTCACTATAAGGTATGTTGTATTCGGCGCATTTGACAAATAGCATTTGATTTGATTCCAGAGATAATGCCTTTAAGAACAATCTTAAAAGTATCTACTTTGATTTAGATACAAGAATCGTGAAACATCTAACACAATAAATTCATTTGACTTGGTGAAAATCCGTTTTTTGGCCCTAAGTTGTTTACCACTTTTTCCATGTGGTTTCTTCCTTCACAGACTGAAATGATGGGGTGACTAAACTTATCCCTTTGGCTCAACTACCCGACTCTCCCTTATCTGTTCCATGTAATCATTAACCTTGGTTTACTCAACAACCCACCATTTCCAAGGAAGCTTCTTGTTCAGGCACATTATTCCCGCCTACTGCTTTCTCAATTCCTTCCAATAGAACCCTACTGAGGTGCTGTGGGTCTGCAGTATAAATCAGCCAAATAAAATAAAAATAAAACAACAATACATAAAACCTTCAAAATGGCAGACCAATACTGAGTGCAGGAGCCTTTCCAAGGTAAATGTCTGTGAGTGAGTGAGTGAGTGAGTGAGTGAGTGAGTGAGTGAGTGAGTGAGTCAGTGAGTCAGTCAGTGAGTCCTGCAGGGCTTTACAAGCATGCTGTCTGACCTGGACAGCCATTACTCGTGCCCTAAGGAGAGAGAAACTGGAGAAACCAAGTTCTCAAACCTGTGCTTCTCCTCTCTTCATCACACTGTATGGGACATTCCTCCAAACCTGGTTCCTAATGCACTTAGCATAAGTGCCTTTTCTTCCTGAGCCTGGCTCGGCTAAATCTGACATTCTGTGTGCATTAGTCTCATGTGGTCGGTCACCGAGCGCTCCAACTTCTGTAGTGCCTCGCATAGTTTGGACATTGGCCCATGGAGCCTTGGTGAGGTGAATATTGTCACTGCTGTTCGCCAAGCAGACCAGATTGGTGGGAGTCGGACCTTTGTTTTGGAAGGGGGTGGCGGTGGGGGCTGTCTGACTGACAAGGGCATTAGTTAGCCCTCTAGCTCTCCTCAGCTCAGTCAGCCTCTGTATTGTAACCAGGGGGACTGCCTGCTGCTGCTGCCTTCTCACAGGGCATGTGAATGACTGCCAACATGGCAGCCACAGGGAGGGGGTGAGAGTTTGGCATCGAGGATGTGGGGCTGCGGTCGGGCCCGTGACCCAGGAAAGTGACAGGGGAGAGGGGAATGAGGGCAAAGGGGCCAGGATCGAGTGCTCGGCATGGTTCCTGTTCCTGTTCTCGCTCAGAGTAAACAGCCTACGCCCTCCAGCCAGACACCCAGCCAGCCAGGAGACAGCCAGCCAAGGTTGAGCTCATCTTGCCTGTAGGGCCACGCAGATGGAGGAGTGCTATGCTCGGGCTGCCCCGCTGATCGCCTGCAGGACCCCTTCTTTCCCACTGTTCCCTCGGCACAGACAGCAGCCAGTTGTGTTTGCATTTCAGCAGTCCAAAGAGTGCACAGCCTCAGTCTCTGACACAGGGGCTCGCTGGGGGAACAAATTAAACCAAACTTAACCTGGCTTTGTTCCATCTCAAAGACATCTCCACCATGCACTGAACAAGCCCTCTTGGCAGATGGACCTCTTGGCCAATGAAAACACAATTCCACATTAGTTATAGCTCAAATCAATGTATCATGTATTTCAAAACCCAGAATTCCTCAGCCAAACAGAGAATTGTACTCCCAATTTGTGAACAGAAAACAGCTCAATGGCTTACTATTCAAATGTCATCCATCACAATATTCTATTCCGCAATCATTTTTCTTCATTCCATTAGTTCTGTTGTTCCATTCTGCATATGTTCTACTGTTATTTTGTGGAATTCCCTGCAGTATCGTTTTGTTCTTGCTCATCCATTTCTGGGTAATCAGTAGAGCGTTTGGGACTGACCTCCTTTCCAAACTGCAGCTGGTAGAAATGTATACAGACAGCACAAAACACTGGCCACTTTACATGGATTTATTTTCTGCCCATTACCTGGTTCCCAACGTGGCTAGGAGTAAACAGAGCTGATCCCTTACCTGTTTGCTCTTTGGTTGAAGTGGGATTTGTAGCAGACTGCTGGCCGTCCCATGCAGGAAGTGAGGGTCCAGCACCCGGATGCGACTGGTCCTGCCCAGCCAGATCTGTGGAGGGGGCTTCCAGAAACCTTTCCTCACCTGACACACACACACACACACACACACACACACACACACACACACACACACACACACACACAGAGGAAAAGGTGTGTTGATTAGTGAGTACACACACACAGAGCCCGTGTCTACACAATTGAGGCCCTGTTTAAGTCTCATTCTTCTCAGTTTCTCAGGGCGACCTACTCCTAAATGAAGGAGTAATGACCCTGTCCCTAATCATGCTAATAGCGACCATAGCAGCCTGAGCTAAACCAGAGAGTGGAGGTGTTTGGGCTGCTGAGACTACAGTTGGATTTTCAAGTAGGTTTGGCAAGGCTGCCATTGATAATGTAAATTTTGTCACTGCGTGGATGGATTGCAAGTACCAGGGAAGCAGCTAAAATGGAGGTGTGTGTGCGCACACATCCAGTACCCTCTTCTCGTCGTACAGGATCTCTTTGAGCCAGCGGAGGTCCTGCTGTTTGAAAGGCACTAGGACCATAAGGGTGTCGGGGTCGTTGTGCATGCTGGGGTTGTAGGAGGCCGACTCAGGGTAGAAGAGACGCATAGTGGTCTTGTTCCCTACGTCATCCTCATAACCTCTGACAGGGGCATCATTCAGCCTGCACAGGGACACAGGTAAAGATAAACCTTAGCCATTCACTTCTATAAAAATAAAACAGAGTAAAAACACCAGCACACAATTCCTGAAGTGTAAATAGCAACACTGCAACCACAAAGGGTTTTCTTAGTGAGACTTCCTATTTATCTGATTTTCCCATGATGTTACTTCTACCCTGCACCTACGTAAGTTTGTTGGATTGTGTTTATTGCATTTGAATAAAAAAGCAAACAAGTAACAGTGCTACACTGGACAAAAATAACATGGAGGAGTTAATTCTACGCTTGAGCAGAACATTGAGCAGAGTGCATTGTGCCTGGATATGACCAGGCAAAATTGCCTGGGCTGTTGGTAAGAGGCTTATAAAAAAAATAAAAAAAATGTATGTGTTCCTTCCAAGGCTATAAATCTGATTTGAAGAGGGCGCTGGGGTGTTTTTCTGCATGGTCGACCAAATCCCCCTTTTAAGCGCCTGAGTTAACCCAACAGTTGACTGATTGCATAGAGAAAGGCATTAAAGCAAGGTCACCAGTCTGAGCTGGCCATTATAGACAGCATTATGTTTCCATGGGCAAAACGAATTAGAATACCCCTCTTTAGAGGACAATGCATCATAGAAAACCTGTTGGTTTTTTACTGGATTGCGGGAATTGCTATGGAAAAGGCCATTGGGGGACTGGTTAAATGCTATTGTGGCTATAGACTGTACCCTGAGCCATATTTCGATATCAAATGCAGGCCTGCCAACCCTGTCCGTACTAGATGGGTGCGAAAAATTGGAGATTCAACTCGCAAATCTAGTGCAAAGGCATTTTAGAAGCAATGCCTCTATAGCTAATACCGGACACTCATTCATTATTCCTCGTGTAGTCTTCTAAACTCACGACTCCATGTAATGCCAAGATGTTTATATTTCTTTTGATTATACTTTTGTAATACTTTGTGACGTGGATCATAATTACAGTTACAGTCTATCAGATTGCGTGATCCTCGTAATGTTACGGGGAAAATAGAACTGTTGGGACGCAGAATTAAATGTATATCACACTCGCACAAATGCGACCAGTTATTTTTCGTATTTGCATTTCATTTCTTTCACTAGCAAATGCGAGTGAACTGCTGGCACTTTAGAGCCCACTGAATGTCCATCCTATGTTCGCTAACGTTAGCTTGAAACAATTAGTGTTGACCTTTCCACAACACACAGAGTCGAAAAGGGATTTGTCCATGTGTTCACGTACAGCTGACAGTCGGCAAACTCAGCATCACAACAAACAGGAGGTGCAGACAAGGGGTAGCTACGTCGAATAATGATGTATTAATCTCCATGTCTATTGACACACTCTGTACATGTTTGTGTGTTGCAGCTCGATAATCGGGATGTTAGATTTACTCTGTGGATTTTTTTTTTAAATAAAATGTAAAAATAATAATAATCAGGCCCTATTCATTTCTGCGTACTTTTAACTCGGATCTCGTACCTGCGTACACGGACAGAGAATTGTGTAGCTGGTACGTAAAATGCCTGAATTGGCAGGTCTGCAAATGATATGGCTCTTGACTGTACTGTCTGCAATATAATGCACTCTATGTACTGATATTGATTAGGAACACCATTAATTGTGCAGGAACATCATTGGATAAAACAGAAATGAGGAGTCCTGGGAATAGTTCAACAGAAGAGGAGGGAGGATGGACTTAATGAAGATTTTTGTGGTAGAAAACAGGATGGAACCATTAGGCTTAATACTTACCGGATCACCACATCATACTCGTTGATGACGCCCCCCAAGGAGCTGTTTTTAATGGCAAACCCATTTCCTATGACTGCACATGTTCTGCAGTCTAGACTGAGGAAATACATCAAAATAAATTAAGTTCAGTATAATTCACTGCTTCCTATTATTACAATCCATTTACTTTAGTGTTGCCTGTATTATCATTTTAGAGTTCAAGACCACTTTCAGAGGGGTGACTGTAACTGCACACTACAGTAGAACCACTGGACATTTTCCAACACTGCCATGGTAATAGTGACTGGTCACACTGCTTGGTTTGACAATTGGCATTCTTTCTTGAAATTAAGTAAGGCAGCTTCTTTGTCCACCCATTATACACACACCACAGGAATGATTTGAGTCATTATGTTAGCACAGCATTTACACTACAATACATTGTGGAGAGTTATGAGAAAAAAATGACCCTTGTGTAAATTGCTCTCAGACGCATATCACCCATCGGTGGTTCTTTGTGATCTTAACAATTATTGTAAGAAATAAAGTGGTTAAAACAGCACACCAGAGGTTAAAAACCTTGCTAATATGGCTAAGAAACACTCATCACACTTACCGATCAATGCTGGCCGGCATTTTGTAATTGGCAATAATGGCTAACACTCTCAGCAGCAGTAACTCTGGAAAGGAGAGAGGGATTAATAAAGGTGTGATCACTCAGACTGATAAAAACATTTATTTAACCTTTTTTTAAGTCAGTTAAGAACACATTCTTATTTACAATGACAGCCTACCCCAGCCAAACCTGGGCCAATTATGCGCCGCCCTATTGGACTCCAAATCACGGCTGGATGTGATACAGCCTGGATTTGAACCAGGGACTGTAGTGACACCTCTTGCACTGAGATGCAGTGTCTTAGACCGCTGTGCCACTCGGGAGCCCAGATGCTGAGGACAGTTTGTCTTCACATAGAGAAGTCCATATTGAGAGGACCAATGACCCAATACTGTTTCCAGCTAACTGGTCATAAACTCAATAAATGTCGCACACGTTTTCTGGAAAGTGGACATTGACTCCATAATGCTTCTCAATAAAATGTATCTTATAAAGCCCTTTTTACATCATCAGCTGTCACAAAGTGCTATACAGATACCCAGCCTAAAACCCCAAAGAGTACGTGTTACTTTATAGCAGGGGAACAGTGGTGACTTTTATAGCAGTATATGCAAACGGCTGCTCATTCAAAAAGTAACTAGACCAAACAAAACAGGAAGGGACTCAAGTCAACTCTTGGTGAACTGACAGCGTGTAGAGCTAGGCTGAGAATGAAATGTATATGTATTTAGATGTAATTTTTCTTTTTCAGAGGGGCGTTACATGTACAAAAACAATAAAATGCATACAAATATAACCCTGACCCATTCCCCCCTAAGGCCCTATCCACCCGCCCGCATCCTTCCTCCCCACCTCGAAACTATGCTTCCCACCCTGCCTAACGGAGATTGTTCATTGCAGAGTCAATTATATTTTTCCAGGCCTCAATTGTTCCTTCACTAGCACCATTCATTCTCGCTGTCGATAATCCTAATGCAATAACTTCCAATAGTAACTGTATCCACTGGTTAAATGGGAGAGAGTGAGGTGGTTGCCATCATAGAGACACATTTGTTTTTTGCAGCATTGCTTCCTGCCAGCAGAAATCTTCTCTGATTGAGAGATTCAAGGGGCTATCATTGTTAAGTAACAAAATAAATGGAAAGCATTGAAAAGTTACATTTCTGCACAAAATGTATTTTGTAACTTTTCCCCAGAAACATTTAACTGCAGAGGGTCATGTAAAAATCTTCCCAGCGTGACATAGTTCCCAATCGTTCTGATCGTTCTTCATTGTGACGTCATGCTGTAAAATTGATCCCAGCTTGAAAATATTGCCAGTTGAATAATTACACGCGCATCTCTTTATGTGGATGGGTGAGCTAGTCTTTTTATGCGGATGGCTGAGCTCGTCTCTTTATGTGGATGGCTGAGCTCGTCTCTTTATGCAGATGGCTGAGCTCATCTCTTTATGCGAATGGCTGAGCTCATCTCTTTATGCGGATGGCTGAGCTCATCTCTTTATGCAGATGGCTGAGCTCATCTCTTTATGCGAATGGCTGAGCTCATCTCTTTATGCGGATGGCTGAGCTCATCTCTTTATGCGGATGGCTGAGCTCATCTCTTTATGTAGATGGCGAAACTCATGCAGATGTTTCTCTCACACCATCCCTTGACCTCGAAAAACTGTTCTGTGGGCACGCATATTTGCTTCACACATCTGTCAATCAATGGTGACCAGGAGTATTGACTCGGACCAATCAGAAGCTTGTTGAGGCATGAGGTCAGCATATAAATACCTGGACTCGCACATCAAAGTGCTGAGGGATGATGTAAGGAGAGATTTTTTGTGATTGCAAAGACTTGGGTGCTACGTTTTCGAATGACAGTGCATACATTTGTTTGTTAGTTGAGTTTGAGTTTATTCATTCTTACTCACAGATCAAACTGAAGAAATTCAGAATTTACATTACTAATAATTGCAAAACACTCATTTTGATTCATAATTACATTGTTTTTCAATTTTGCACCAAATAGAAAGTGTGAGCAATAATAAGACCAAAGCATAGTTTACATTGTCTTAAGGGATAAATCAATGAAGACCACCTCTTCCAGGGCCATAGGAGACACCATATTTCTCTATACTCAGCCGGTGGGGCAGAAGAATCATGTCTAAACCAATTTAGGATGGGGTGAAACGCTAGCGCCTGGAAATACAATTTAAAGTTTGGTACAAATAGTCCTCAAACGTCTTTGCTTGCAATATACATTTTACAACCGCACAATGAATTGTATCCCAATAGCGGGATACAAAGAGGAGCCATGGGAAGAATTAAACTACAGAAATTCAGCAGTGGCAATATATTCATTTTGACGGTTAAAGCAATTGGGATATAATTCCATCTATTGAGGTCAGATTTCATTGATTTGAGCGTTCTGTTGAAGTTTCTGGCAATGGTTTTATATAAAGAAGGAAATATACCTTCTCCCAAAAATTTCAAATGGTAAACGACCTGGATTCCATAAATAGAGATAGAGTCCTCCATCGGGTCTTGAGAGGCAGCAGCACTGATTTGGTTAGACTAGTTTTATAACTTGAGATGAAGCTGAATTTATCTTCAATGCGTTTGGGAGCGATTGAGATACATTGTCTACATATAGTAAAGTATTGTCTGCATCTAATGAGATTAAGTGAACTGTAGATTTGAGAGAAATTTGTGTTAATTCCTACGATTGACGAATTGCCTGGGCCAGACGTTCCACAGACAATAAGATTTGCAATGTCAAAATTGGATCGCCTCGTCTGCTACTTTTAGTGATTCTAAATGGAACAAATTAGATATTGCCTGTTATAACTATGGCTGAGGGATTGACATAAAGTATTTTAACAATATTTATGTAACTGGAGACAATTCCTATATGTTCCAAGACAGAGCAGAGATATGACCATTCTAGACTATCAAAAGCTATTTCTGCATCAAGAGGTAATACAGCCCAAGGAGCTGTTGTTTCTGATGAAGCATCGAAGATATGTAATAGTCGATGGAGGTTATCCAAGGATAAACACTTTTTAACAAACCCGATTTGGTCCATGTGGATCAATTTGGGTAAGTAAGACTTGAGACGACAACATTTTGGAAAAAAACATTTAATATTGGTGTTTATCAAAGATAGGGAGCGATAGTGAGAACCTGGGTGGTATCAATACATTTTTTAAATAAAAGTGTACTTAGAATTAAATATATTTTCATAAACATGTTCCATTAAAGTCTTTGTGCTTTGTGGGAAAGAGAGGAAAACAAAGAAATGACACAATGAAATGAGAGAACATACCACTTCCTTTAATACCGTAGGGCAACGCTAATGTGGACTGATGTTGTCGCCAGAAGAAATCATCCAGTTTGAAGAAGAGCTCTGTTTGTCTGCTAATGCTGTATTAGGAACAGTGGAGAAAATAATTCACATTAAAACCTGGAAATACGCAAGGATATAGTGTACAGTTCCTACTAAATATTCCAAACTGCCAATGGTATGGGGATATAAAGTACACACTGCTGACCTGGCAGTTTTAGTTTCAGTCATTAAAATGGAAATGAACTTAGCCATAATTCCTTCTCATAGTTCAGTCTAATCAACACCCATGTCTATCAGGCAGACAAATCGTACGTATTATAAGCAAAGCCGATTTCAATAAAAATGTTCCCAACTCAACAAGTAATATGTTAACATGATGTCATTCAGCAAGCATGCCCCTCTATAAAATCAACTGTTGGCATTTTTACTGCCGAGAAGAAGAAGAAAAAAAACAATGATGTACCTTGCATTCGGAAAGCATTCAGATCCCTTCACTATTTCCATTTTTATTTTTATTTTTTACTTTAGAGCCTTATTCTAAAATAGATTACATATTTTTTTTTAATCATTTTTATCAAAAAAAAACCTGAAATATGACATTTACATAATTATTCAGATCATGTCCAATCAATTGAATTTACCACAGGTGAACTCCAATCAAGTTGTAGATACATCTCAAGGATGATCAATGGAACAGGATGCACCTGAACTCAATTTTGAGTCTCATAGCAAAGGGTCTGAATACTTACAGTGGGGCAAAAAAGTATTTAGTCAGCCATCAATTGTGCAAGTTCTCCCACTTAAAAGATGAGAGAGGCCTGTAATTTTCATCATAGGTACACTTCAACTATGACAGACAAAATTAGAAAAAAAATCCAGAAAATGACATTGTAGGATTTTTTATGAATTTATTTGCAAATTATGGTGGAAAATAAGTATTTGGTCACCTACAAACAAGCAAGATTTCTGGCTCTCACAGACCTTTAACTTCTTGTTTAAGAGGCTCCTCTGTCCTCCACTCGTTACCTGTATTAATGGCACCTGTTTGAACTTATCAGTATAAAAGACAACCGTCCACAACCTCAAACAGTCACACTCCAAACTCCACTATGGCCAAGACCAAAGGGGTGTCAAAGGACACCAGAAACAAAATTGTAGACCTGCACCAGGCTGGGAAGACTGAATCTGCAATAGGTAAGCAGCTTGGTTTGAAGAAATCCACTGTGGGAGCAATTATTAGGAAATGGAAGACATACAAGACCTCTGATAATCTCCCTCGATCTGGGGCTCGACGCAAGATCTCACCCCGTGGGGTAAAAATGATCACAAGAACGGTGAGCAAAAATCCCAGAACCAAACTGGGGGACCTAGTGAATGACCTGCAGAGAGCTGGGACCAAAGTAACAAAGCCTACCATCAGTAACACACTACGCCGCCAGGGTCTCAAATCCTGCAGTGCCAGACGTCCCCCTGCTTAAGCCAGTACATGTCCAGGCTCGTCTGAAGTTTGCTAGAGAGCATTTGGATGATCCAGAAGAAGATTGGGAGAATGTCATATGGTCAGATGAAACAAAAATATAACTTTTTGGTAAAATCTCAACTTGTCGTGTTTGGAGGACAAAGAATGCTGAGTTGCATCCAAAGAACACCATACCTACTGTGAAGCATGGGGGTGGAAACATCATGCTTTGGGGCTATTTTTCTGCAAAGGGACCAGAACGACTGATCCGTGTAAAGGAAATAATGAATGGGGCAATTTGTCTTGAGATTTTGAGTGAAAACCTCCTTCCATCAGCAAGGGCATTGAAGATGAAACGTGGCTAGGTCCTTCAGCATGACAATGATCGCAAACACACCGCCCGGGCAACAAAGGAGTGGCTTCGTAAGAAGCATTTCAAGGTCCTGGAGTGGCCTAGCCAGTCTCCAGATCTCAACCTCATAAAAAATCTTTGGAGGGAGTTGAAAGTCCGTGTTGCCCAGCAACAGCACAAAAACATCACTGCTCTAGAGGAGATCTGCATGGAGGAATGGGCCAAAATACCAGCAACAGTGTGTGAAAACCTTGTGAAGACTTACAGAAAACGTTTGACCTCTGTCATTGCCAACAAAGGGTATATAACAAAGTATTGAGATAATCTTTTGTTATTGACCAAATACTTATTTTCCACCATAATTTGCAAATAGATTCATTAAAAATTCTACAATGTGATTTTCTGGATTTTTTTTCTCATTTTGTCTGTCATAGTTGAAGTGTACCTATGATGAAAATTACAGGCCTCTCTCATCTTTTTAAGTGGGAGAACTTGCACAATTGGTGGCTGACTAAATACTTTTTTGCCCCACTGTATGTAAATAAGGTATCTGTTTTCTATTTGTAATACATTTTAAAAAATATCTAAAAAACTAGTTTTGCTTTGTTATTATTGGGTATTGTTTGTAGATTGATGAGGAAAATGTTGTTTTAATCTATTTTAGAATAACAGTAACGTAACAAAATGTGGAAAAAGGAAAGGTGTCTGATTACTTTCCGAATGCACTGTACCAGGCAGGGTTTTTACAGTGCTGATAGTCACTGTTAATTAGATTTGCATAGTCACTTTACCCCTACCTACATGTACAAATTGCCATGATTTCGAAGGAATTGTCAGTAGATCTGGGCAAGGGTACCAAAACATTTCTGCAGCATTGAAGGTCCAGAAGAAGAGTGGTTTCCCATCATTCTTAAATGGAAGAAGTTTGGAACCACCAAGACTCTTCCTAGAGCTGGCCGCCAGGCCAAACTGAGCAATCTTGGTGTGTTTGGACCATAAGAGTTTGTTGGTGATGTGGACACCAAGGAACTTGAAACTCTCGACCTGCTCCACTTCAGCCCCGTCAATGTGAATGGGGGCGTGTTCGGCCCTCATTTTCCTGTAGTCCACGATCAGCTCCTTTGTCTTGCTGACGTTGAGGTTGAGGTTGTCGGTAATCAGACCTACCACCGTTGTTGTCGTCAGCAAACTTAATGATGGTGTTGGAATCTTGCTTGGCCGCGCAGTCATGAGTGAACAGGGAGTACAGAAGGGGACTAAGCACACACCCCTGAAGGCACCTGTGTTGAGGATCAGCGTAGCAGATGTGTTATTGCCTACCCTTACCACCTGGGGACGGCGCGACAGGAAGTCCAGGATCCAGTTGCAGAGAGAGGTGTTTGGTCCCAGGGTCTTTAACTTAGTGATGAGCTTTGTGTGCACTATGGTGTTGAACGCTGAGCTGTAGTCAATGAACAGCATTCTCACATAGGTGTTCCTTTTGTCCAGGTGGGAAAGGGCAGTGTGGAGGGCGATTGAGATTGCATCATCTGTGGATCTGTTGGGGATATATGCAAATTGGAAAGGGTCTAGGGTTTCCGGGATGATGATGTCGATGTGAGCCATGACCAGCCTTTCAAAGCACTTCATGAATACAGACGTGAGTGCTACAGGGAGGTAGTCATTTAGGCAGGTTACCGTTGCTTTCTTGGGCACAGGGACTATGGCGGTCTGCTTGAAACAGGTTGGTATTACAGACTCGGTCAGGGAGAGGTTAAAAACACCTGCACACCTATCCAGCATCACTACTCTGGACGGTTCTGACTTACAATATGTGGACAACTACAAATACCTAGGTGTCTGGTTAGACTCTAAACTCTCCTTCCAAACTCACATTAAGCATCTCCAATCCAAAATGAAATCTAGAATCAGCTTCCTATTTCGCAACAAATCATCCTTCACTCATGCTGCCAAACATACCCTTGTAAAACTGACTATCCTACCGACCCCTGACTTCGGCGATGTCATTTACAAAATAGCTTCCAACACTTTACCTTGCAAATTGGATGCAGTTTATCACAATGCTGTCCGTTTTGTTACCAAAGCCCCATATACTACCCACCACTGCGACCTGTATGCTCTCCTTGGCTGGCTCTCGTTGGCTGGCCCTCGCTTCATATTCGTTGCCAAACACACTGGCTCCAGGTCATCTTTAAGTCTTTGATAGGTAAAGCCCCGCCTTATCTAAGCTCACTGGTCACCATAGCAGCACCCACCCGTAGCACGCGCTCCAGCAGGTATATTTCACTGGTCACCCCCAAAGTCAATTCCTCCTTTGGCCGCCTTTCCTTCCAGTTCTCTGCTGCCAATGACTGGAATGAACTGCAAAAATCAATGAAGCTGGAGACTCATATCTCCCTCACTAACTTTAAGCACCAGCTGTCAGAGCAGCTCACAGATCACTGCACCTGTACATAGCCCATCCAACTACCTCATCCCCATACTGTTATTTATTTTGCTCCTTCGCACCCCAGTACCTCTACTTGCACACTCATCTACTGCACATCTATCACTCCAGTGTTTAATTGCTAAATTGTAATTATTTCGCCACTATGGCCTATTTATTTCCTTTACCTCCCTTATCCTACCTCATTTGCACACAGTGTATATAGACATTTTCTATTGTATTATTGACTCTATTTTTGTTTATTCGATGCGTAACTCTGTTGTTGTTTGTGTCGCACTGCTTTGCTTTATCTTGGCCAGGTCGCAGTTGTAAATGAGAACTTGTTTTCAACTAGCCTACCTGCTTAAATAAAGGTTAAATATATATATATTTCTAAAAGGTCAGTGAAGATACTTGACAGTTCGTTCGTGCATGCTCTGAGTACACTGCCTGGTAATCCATCTGGCCCAGCGACCTTGTGAATGTTGACCTGTTTAAAGGTCATACTCACTGCGGCTATAGAGAGCATGATCACACAGTCATTCCAGAACAGCTGGTGCTCTCATGCATGCCTCAGTGTTGCTTTCCTCGAAGCAAGTAGAAATGAGGTAAAACGGATTTAAGTTTACCTATATTAAAGTCCCCGGCCACTAGCAGCACCGCTTCTGGATGAGTATTTTCTAATTTGCTTATGGCCGTATACAGCTCATTGAGTGTGGTCTTAGTGCCAGCATCGGTTTGTGGTGATAAATAGACAACCATGAAAAATGTAGATGAAAACTCTCTTGGTAGATAGTGTGGTCTACAGCTTATCATGAGATACTGTACCTCAGGTGAGCAATACCTCGAGACTTCCTTGATATTAGACATCGCGCACCAGCTGTTATTGACAAATAGACACCACCCCTCATCTTACTGGACGTAGCGGTTCTGTCCTGCCGATGCACGGAAAACCCAGTCAACTGTATATTATCCATGTCGCCGTTCAGCCACAACTCTGTGAAACATAAGATATTACAGTTTTTAATGTCCCGTTGGTAGGATAGTGTTGATCGGAGCTCATCCAGTTTATTATCCAGTCATTGCACGTTGGCCAATAGAACAGATGGGAGAGGCGGGTTATCCACTCGTCTAAAAATTCTCCCAAGGCACCCGGATCTGCGGCCCCTGTATCTCCATCTTTTCTTCATGTGAATGATGGGGATTTGGTCTGGTCTGTGAGCAACAGTATATCCTTCGAGTCAGACTCATTAAAGAAAAAATATTAGTCCAGTTCGAGGTAATTAATCGCTGTTCTGATATCCAGAAGCTCTTTCCGGTCATAAAATATGGTAGCAGCAACATTATGTCTAAACTAAGTTACAAACAATGCAAAAACAAAACACACAAAATAGCACAATTGGTTAGGAGCCCGTAAAACAGCAGCCATCCCCTGCAGCGCCATTATCTCAGTCTCATAACAAAGGGTCGGAATACTTTTGTAAATATGGTATATCTGTTTGTTTATTTTTTTATACACTTGCAAACTTTTCTAAAAAAACTTTTTCACTTTGTCATTACGGGGTATTGTTTGTAGATTGAAAAAAAACATTATTCATTTTAGAATAAAGCTGTAAAGTAACAAAAATGTGGAAAAGGGAAAGGGGTCTGAATACTTACTGAATGTACTGTACAGTACTGAGACTCCAAGGAAAGGGGTGAGACAAACATCACAAGCACACTAGTAAAATGTATTACTCTATTACTGTCTCCTGGTGTTTGTTCTCTGGTTGGAATTTAACATGGAGGATTATGCTTTGGATACCCGCTGTTTACGAGTAAGTAACAGTTAGTCATTGAGATATATTACCATGGTGTGCCAGTTGTAGTTGTCAGTGAAAGACTAAGGGACAAATTGGGGGCTTCCAATTAAGAGTGACATTGTTATTGCCTAGGAGGTGTCATGACGTTGGCCTCTTTGGGTATAGTAAGCCCCATCCCCCTCTCCCTGCCTCCCCCTTTCCTCCTTCAACTATGTTGCTGTGGTCAGAGAGACGTCATAAATTCCTGAGGATCTCCTCAAGGACACACAGTATAGAGAGAGTCAATTTTCATAGAGGACAAAGGAAATCCTTCCACCTCACAGAACCTGAGGTACGAACAAATTTCATGTTCCGGAGAAAGTATAAAAGATCGGTGAAGAATCCAGCTACGAACTGGTCCGTTTGTCACAATTTGGGGAAGCTCATGGGAGACGGTGTGGCCACATTACCATAACACTGTTAATATAATAGCCTCAGATATTAGTTTTACATCTAATTGTTGTATAAGATGAATGAGTGAATATGATACTGTTTGTATAATTGTGTAATATGATTTTGGACTGTTTAATGAAGAAAAATACAATTCCCTTTTGATTTGAACTAAATCAGAGGTCCGCCCCTGAGCCCAGTAAGGGTCAGGCCTCCTGGGACAGCCCTTTTTCGGCCCTTCCGAATAAACCCCCCACTCGGGTTTTCGATCAGCAGACCGAGCTTACCTCAATTACGAGATGGCTAAAGGTTGCAGACCATGTTTTTCTCCATTAGGGGAGACAAAGGTTGTAGACCATTGCTGAATCTTTTAACCATACCACGTGGTTAAACTCTTAGACTATCGATACTGACAGAATAAGAACAAGTCATTGATATTAATTACTAGTCTGCAGCTAGGAATTCGGTATCATTGAACGCAAAGAACGACAACCGCCGACACATCCATTCTATAACAAATGTCACTCTGAACTATCGCCCCTAACCAAACAGAGAGAGAGAGAGAGACGGACAATTATACAAAAGAAACAAACTTTTCACCAGCGATCAAGACGACACACTGAGTGTAAATATATATATTGATTGCAATTGTTCCCGAATGAGTGAGCGTTCATGTGCAAAGGATTATCATTTCAATTGTTATAATTATCCCTCTGTAGGGACTTCTTAGTCGACCCCCACTTCCCCTTTTGTCTAACAAGCCGCCATGCCGGTTTAGCCCACTAGGGCACATTCTCCTATCATTTCATGTAACCACATTTACCTTGTTTGTTTGTTTGTTTATGCATTTCTGTGAATTACTTAGTTAGTAATAAATAAATGATTTAAGACAATTGATGTACGGATGACTCATAGTGAAGACTAGGTTCGTGCAGATAACCAACAATTTACGATGTTTTGAATGAGACTAATGTGAGGTAAAGTAAATAATTCATTAATTCGAAGACTAATTGATCAGATAAAATATCTGAAAAGTTATTTTAGGAAATTATAACTTTGTAATCTGAATACTTTTCCTTGGTGCCCCGACTTCCTAGTAATTACGGTTACATGATTAATCAGTCTAATCTTTGATAAAAACTATCAGTCTTCAGTTAATGATAGTAAAGACACGACAGAGGCCTCCCAGTGTCTGATACTGTAATTAAGCATCTGATTTGCATGTGAAAAATGACCTGACCTTCTCAACACATGAATCAAAATCAGTTGGTAAACAGTATTGATCTTGAGAAAATGGAGCATTGTTAATCTCTATATTTTGCAGGTCATGTCTGAGGGGAGCTGAGAGGAGGCCAACTGAACTCTATGGTCTAGTGGTCAGAGAAAGAAATGGCTGACCCCATGGTTGCTGGATGGAGCATATCACTGTTGAACGCTTGAGCAGTGCACAGAAATAGAACAGCTCCAGTACATACCCAGTTGAATAAACTGATAATAGCACAGAGTAAAAATAAATAGAGGACCATTCAAGTGTCCTGGACAAAAGTACTCAGCAAGCTAGAGAAATACATTTGTCCATTGTCCTCCTGGAAAAAACGTTTAATTGTGTGAATCGAAAGCTCCTTTAAAAAATTAGACTTGCTCTTGGGGGTCTGTTTTCATTGACGATCCATTAGCAGTTTCAACTTAAACAATTGTTCCAGAAAATGTACTTTACTGAGTCAATTTGTAGAAAATGATTTCCTTTCATAATACAATTGTTCCTACTTACAAAAAATTATTAAATTTACTGGTGACCGGGTGAAAACAGCCCCCAAATGTCAAAAGAAGCTGGCACCTCGCATTCCAGTAAAAGCATTGGCAGAAATTAGTTAGACTGAAACCCATCACCCCCACCCTCCTAGTTTAAAGACAGACACTCCATTACTCACTTAAAATTGAGGCTCTCCCACTTCTTCTGCTTTAGCCAGCCGCCACACAGTGACTTGCTAGGAGTCAAAGGAGACTTGCTGGTGCCTCCATAACTGAAAGAAAAGCACACAAATCACCACAGTTGGGACAAAAACTGCTGACTGTTTAAACACTCACCGTGCCCAGTGACTTTAGTTTAAAAAATGTAAAGGGTGGGTATCTATTGAAGGCCTAAATTGACTGCCGTTTACCCACTTAAAGCTGTGGGTAGACAAGATGTTGGCTAGGTGAATGGAGTGGGCTGTCAACATGTTGTGATTCAGCAGCGGGCCTTATTTCAAGGTTTCCTTTTCCTTCAGTAAAGCATAGATGAGCATCTACGTGATTGCTCTGCCTGCTGCTCCAGAGAGGGAGCTTCCAGGCAGTAAACCAGGGCTGAGGCCTGAGGGCCGAGCAGGAGAAGCCTTACCTCTGAAGGAAGACGTGGGAGCAGTAGTAGGAGACTAAGAACAGTACAACAGCGAACAGTCTAAAGCACCATCCTGGAGAGGGAGAGAACAACCACATGCAATAGATTAGAAACCAACATAATGCTTTTCTTGTATAGCCTGTGGTCAAATCCTAGTCTATGATATTTCAAATTGCTGTTAATTATGGCATGAGATTCCATGAGATCCAATCTGCAGGCAAGCAAGCAGGCACGACTGCAGGCAGATCTTCACTTCCTACAGTATCACTAACTTAACATCCACTGGAGTGGAACAGGGGAGTGCTATTACTTGAGCAGTAAATAAATAAAAAACAAAGCAGCCCCTAGAACTTTCAGTTCCCACATCAAACAACTCTGCCGAACAAAAGTCTCCTCTACCTCCACACTAGCAACATGTCAATGACCACAAACATTCTCTCATCTGGTAGATAAACACTCCCCCAGCCCAGACAGTGGTCTACATGTACAGGGGCTTAGGAGGGAGGGAGGGAGGGAGGGCAGTCCTCCAGCTCATAGACATACTTCCCACACATTTGTTCCAGGAATACAAATGGCTACTTATACGGTAAAGGCAAACATGTAGTGCCAAACTAAACATGGTCTCCATCGAGCTGAATCTGCTTTCTGGTACTGCCATTAACGGAGTCAGAGAAACCTTGGACTGGCTTTTCATTTTCAACACAGCAGCTAGGCAAACTGAAATGAGCTGGTATGTGAGAGCTAACATAAGGATGTCATTGTGTAACACTACATCTACCAAAAGCTTGAGTGAACTGAAAGAATGAAACTGTACTAGGCTAGATTTGTACAAATACTGTAAACCTTCTATAAAAAGAAAAGTAAAGAAAACAGTAGAAAACAAAACTATTGCATGTTTTTCATTTCAAGAACAACAACCACAAATGAAGACAGGAGTTAAATGATTAAAGTATTGTATGTGCAGGGGTGTATTGACAACAACTCCTGTAAGGAAGCAGCGGGGAGCTTACTTTTAGCAGTCTTTAGGGACATCTTCACATGCTCCTTCGCCCTCTCATCTCGGTACTGAGCATGATGTTACCCTGAGGGGGAAGGTGAAGGAAGAACAGCATATTAGCACCTCTAACATCAGGCTCAATCGGACAGGAGTGGCGCCAGCAAATTAAATGAACCATATGCCTTAAACGGCACAATAAATTACATCTTTCTCCACCAGGATGATAAATGAGAAACTGGGATTGAAATGAAACACCAAGACAATACGTAGATTACACAGTCACTTCAGGGGACTCTGGAGCACTGACTGATGGTAATCATTGCAGTGTTTCTCTGGCTTTGTGCTCATTGTAAAAAAGTGGAATTGGCTGTCTCCAGTGACTATGCACCAGACAGTGTGGGAAAGAGCCATAGAGATTAGAGGTCGACCGATTAATCGGAATGGCTGATTAATTAGGGACGATTTCAAGTTTTCATAACAATCGGAAATCTGTATTTTTGGGCGTAGATTTTGCAGATTTTTTTTACACCTTTATTTAATCTTTATTTAACTAGGCAAGTCAGTTAAGAACACATTCTTATTTTCAATGACGGCCTAGGAACGAGGCAGAACGACAGATTTTTACCTTGTCAGCTAGGGAGACCCAATCTTGCAACCTTACAGTTAACTAGTCCAACGCTCTAACCACCTGCCTCACGAGGAGCCTGCCTGTTACACAAATGCAGTAAGCCAAGGTAAGTTGCTAGCTAGCATGAAACTTATCTTATAAAAAACAATCAACGAATGTCGTTGTTCCAATGTGTGCTTAACCATAAACATCAATGCCTTTCTTAAAATCAATACACAAGTATATAATTTTTTTTATCTCCGCTTATATTTAGCCAATATTGATCAGAGTTACCTTTTCCTATGGATATCTACACAGTTATCCTATGGAATAAATGAATGAAGGAACCGCTTTTCAGATTTGGTAGAAGGTGTCATGGGAATTATGACTTGCACTTTGGTGGTCAATTCTACCCATGTCCATTATTAAAATTGGATTTCCTGCATATAGAAATTAGAGTTTTTGTTTTCAACATTCATCACAGGTAACTTAAACTCTATTTTTATTCAAACAGTTGAGAGTATTTGTCTCCTAAGCAGACTCTTCAGTATCATTGTCACTTCAGAGCTGTGTGTGTGTTTTACAGATAGCAGAGAAAAGCAGAGCACCAGTGTGGGACTATTACATGGAATTGGCACCAGGGAAAGCAAGGTGTCTAATTTGTGATAAAGATGTAAGCATGGGGTCAGCAACGGCTAAATAAAAAATACCACCAACCTGTGGTATATATATATATACACATATATACACATTTTAAAAATCAGCCGATAAATCGGTATCGTCTTTTTTTGACCTCCAATAATCGGTATCGGCGTTGAAAAATCATAATCGTTTGACCTCTAATAGAGATAGCAAGAGAGAGGCATAGAGAGCGAGAGAAGGAACATACACTTTGACATACCAATGAAAAATACTTTAATCAGTTATAGAACCCATTGCCCTTTATGGCTGTGAGGTCTGGGGTCCGCTCACAATCCAAGAATTCACAAAATGGGACAAACAGCAAATTGAGACTCTGCATGCAGAATTCTGCTAAAATATCCTCGGTGTACAATACCAAATAATGCATCCAGAGCAGAATTGGACCGATACCCGCTAATTATCAAAATCCAGAAAAGAGACGTTCAATTCCACAACCACCTAAAAGGAAGCGATTCCCAAACCTTCCGTAACAAAGCCATCACCTACAGAGCGATGAGAGTCCCCTAGTATTCACAAACAGAAAATAAAGTACATATTTACCTGATCTATTTGATATTAATGGTTAACAATTAATATTTAAATAATAGGAAGACATTTCTATCCTTCTAGTGTCTGTGTTTTTATAGTCTCTCATTCAGCTAATCTGGGCGTATGGTCACTAGAGATTGAGCTGAGAGATTGAGCTTGAGCTGACAAATTAGTTAAAGACTGCATTACATAGACAATAATGTGTTTTACTAGAGATAGCTTATGAGTAGAACCATCCCTCATTGTCTCAAAATCATCCTTGCAACTGGGAAACTAAGCCAGGGTTGGGTTAAGACAACAACCCTGTGCAGATAACAACAGGATGAACCCAGAGTGGCTTATGATGCCCCAATCTGCATGGGAAGGGTGGAAACAACCATGACTAATTATTCTTAGTGTCAGCTATATAAAGAACTCTGCATTTGTGTAAAGGTTAAGCTGCTCGGCCCAACTTGACTAGTCTCATTATAGCAATAATCTATATTAAACAAAGATGATTGTTTGAAGAAATTACTGTAGACCCAACCTGAGAAAACAAAAAGATAATTACTTAACACATTGGAAAGAATTACTAATTTCCACGACAGACCCCACAGAGCCCCAGGGCAGAAACACAATTAGACCCAACCAAATGATGAGAAAACAAAAATATAATTACTTAACACATTGGAAAGAATTAACAAAAAAAACTAGAATGTTATTTTACTCTAAACCGAGAGTTCACAGTGGCAGAATACCTGACCACTATGACTGGCCCAAAATTAAGGAAAGCTTTGACTATGTACAGACTCAGTGACCATAGCCTTGCTATTGAGAAAGGCCACCGTAGGCAGACCTGGCTCTTTAAGAGAAGACTGTGCATACTGCCCACAAAATGAGGTGGAAACTGAGATGCACTTCCTAACCTCCTGCCAAATGCATGACCATATTAGAGACACATATTTCACGCAACACACAAAATAAGTCCAGTCCAATTAATCCCCAAATTTTTTTAGAAACCTCCACTGGGAGTCCATTGAGCCCTGGTGCATGGCCGGGGGACATCTGGGTTACGGCCTCTGCCAGTTAATGGGACAACAGAGGAATGTCCATTTCATCCCACTGTGCCAGAGAGAGCATAGGGAGTTGTGCAAACAAAACCTGAGCACACATAGGATCACACAGTTCTGCCCTATACAACTCAGTATAAATCTCCACAGCCCGCTCCCGCATCTCCCCACCACAGAGGTCACCTGCCCATCAGACAGCCGTAGACAATGCATACCCTTTGCTTCACCGCTCTGTCTTTCCAAACAAAAGAAGAAGAAGCTGGGAGTGTCCATCTCTTACAAGTGCTTCCTTTGCTTTAACCTGGAAAAAACTGCCCAGGTCCCTACATAATTCAGCTAAATTATCCTGGAAGACTACATTGCCTTGCCCCACCATCTCTACTTCCATCTCACTAATACAACGCTCGAGTTCCCCCAATACTCTCCTAGCCTCTGGAGGATGAGAGAGCTGTTTACTGTTGACAGAAAAGCCGAATTTGGACTTTCCCCACATCCCACAATTGATTCAGAGACTTATACTCCTCTCTTTGCTGCCCCCACCTTTCCCCAAAATATCTGGAAACCTAAGCAAAACATTTGAATCTTGTAAGAGCTTTACATTAAACTTCCAATAAAATGCATGCCGAGGCCCTGATGAAATAGACAGCTGAGCCATGGTTATGTTGTGAGCCGAAAAACCCACCGGGAGAATGGTAGCGTCTAACAGCCTATTGCTCTGATTCCTGGACATGTAAAATCGATCAAGCCAGGCTGCACTCACCCTAGCCCCAAAGACCTTCACCCATGTATACTGTCTTGTGTCAGGATATCTAGTTCTCCAAACATCCACAAGGTCGAACTGATTAATGATGTCCCTTAACACTCCCACTGACCCTGAATGAGGCTCCCCATTTCTGTATTTCGTAAAAACCATTGTACAGTTCCAGTTCCCGCCGACCGCCAGCGTCTCCTCAGGCGCTACCTGTGAGAGTTCCTGTCTAAGACACCCAAATAGAAGCCCCCCTGTGTTAGGAGCATACACATTTATAAAGGCAAAACCCATGTTGTTAATTTCTGCTTTTACTACAAGCAGCCTACCCCTACACAACTCATTTGAGGAGCAAATTTTTACAGACAGACCTGGTACAAAAAAGACTGCCAACCCTGCATTAAAATATGTCTCATGGCTCAACACACTTGCCCCTTTCCACCTGAGCCCCCAATCGACTTCATTCACCACATTACTATGCGTCTCATAAAGAAACAACTCCTGTACTTGTACTTTGTTTTACATATTCACCCAACACACTCCTCTTTCCTGCATCTCTGGCGCCATTTATATTAAGCGATCCAACCCAAAGAGTCTCCATTAGAAGTGGGAGAAAAGCCAGCAAAGAAAGAGACCAATAAAATGCTCAAAAAGCCCAAGTGCCAGAAAAAAAACTATTAATCTAAACAGCGTCTGAAGGTAGACTTTTACACACGGTTGTGACCCACTTACTCAACTTAAACCGTTTCCTGGGTGAGAGGACACCATGCCCCTCATTTTTCATAGCATGTTGTACTGATCTTACAAACTCTCAGATCGAGAAAAAAAGACTCAAGATGAACATTTTTCCCCTTAGTCTCATTCAGGAACCTTGTCAGTTCCCTCACTGTGCATTTTGACCCATCCGCTTAACTGGCTGTCAGCTCCGGACCCATTGAGAAGGAGTCTGACAACAAAAACTTCTCATCATCCTCTTCCTCAGACTCACCTTCCTCATCGCCATCTCCCATCCTGACCACCTGCCCTTCCTCTCTGGTAGGGGGCCTCCCACCAAGCACCAGGCAAAGGTTCCTTGGTGCCTTTGACCACCCCAGCCGTCTCCCCTCCCACCTCCTTTCATCTCCCCATTTTCCCTCTCCCGCTTGACACCCTCCTCCTCCCCCCTAGTCTCTTACACTTCCCCACTATACTCTCCTCATCCACTAGCATAACCTGACTAGACCCAGCCTCATCTACACTACCATCCATAACCTGACTAGACCCAGCCTAATCTACACCACCATCCATGACCTAGACCCAGCCTAATCTACACCACCATCCCTGACCTAGACCCAGCCTCATCTACACTACCATCCATAACATGACTAGGCCCAGCCTCATCTACACTACCATCCATAACCTGACTAGACCCAGCCTCATCTATACCACCATCCATAACCTGACTAAACCCAGCCTCATCTACACCACCATCCATAACCTGACTAGACCAGCCTCATCTACACCCCCATCCATAACATGACTTGGCCCAGCCTCTGCTGCCTGCATCTCATTGCCCCACCTGCACGTTGACCTCGAAAAATCGGCACCAACACATTCCTTGCAAATATTTCGCTAGCATTGAGCCTACCCACCAAATTCACTATTTTCATGAACACAACCACAGTGTTGTTCATTCATGTATAAGTTCAGCTCCTACCTGCTCCCCGATGGCGAGCAGGACCTCTTCCGTCTTACTTCCGTTCTCAGGAACACACCTGACGCGCGTCTCCTCCACGCTAGGCAGTGAAGCCATCGCGGACACCACACCTTCCAAACCCCAGGAAACTAAAAGTCCTCATCCTCCTTAACTTTGAAAAAAAAACAGTGGGTACCGATAAACGAACAGTGTGTTAACCCTCCACCATAGAAAATAAAAATGAAAAGAAAGCATCAATAAGAAAAACGCAGCTCAACTACACACGGCTTCTCAACTACCAAACACTACCAGCATACACTGCAAGAAAGAGAGAGAAGCATAGATATATATGTATATATTAGAGGTCGGACGATTTCAAGTTTTCATAACAATCAGAAATCGGTATTTTTAGACATCGATTTCGCATTTTTTTTTTTTTTTTTACACCTTTATTTAATCTTTATTTAACTAGGCAAGTCAGTTAAGAACACATTCTTATTTTCAATGACGGCCTAGGAACAGTGGGTTAACTGCCTTGTTCAGGGGCAGAAAGACAGATTTTTACATTGTCAGCTCGGGGATTCAATCTTGCAACCTTACAGTTAACTAGTCCAATGCTCTATCCACCTGCCTCTCATTGCTCTCCACGGGGAGCCTGCCTGTTACGCGAATGCAATAAGCCAAGGTAAGTTGCTAGCTTGCATTAAACTTATCTTATAAAAAACAATCAATCAATCATAATCACTAGTTAACTACACATGGTTGATGATATTACTAGTTTATCTAGCATGTCCTGCGTTGCATATAATCAATGCGGTGCATATTCGCGAAAAAAGGCTGTCCTTGTTCAAATGAGTACCTAACCATAAACATCAATGCCTTTCTTAAAATCAATACACAGAAGTATATATTTTTAAACCTGCATATTTAGCTAAAAGAGATCCAGGTTAGCAGGCAATATTAACCAGGTGAAATTGTGTCACTTCTCTTGCGTTCATTGCACGCAGAGTCAGGGTATATGCAACAGTTTGGGACGCCTAATTTGCCAGAATTTTACGTAATTATGACATAACATTAAAGGTTGTGCAATGTAACAGGAATATTTAGACTTATGCATGCCACCCATTAGATAAAATATGCAACGGTTCCGTTTTTCGCTGAAAGAATAAACGTCTTGTTTTCAAGATGATAGTTTCCGGATTCAACCATATTAATGACCTACGGCTCGTATTTCTGTGTGTTATTATGGTATAATTAAGTCTATGATTTGATAGAGCAGTCTGACTGGGCGATGGTAGACACCAGCAAGCTCCTAAGCTGTCATTCAAACAGCACTTTCATGTGTTTTGCCAGCAGCTCTTTGCTGTGCTTCAAGCATTGCGCTGTTTATGACTTCAAGCCCATTAACTCCCGAGATTAGGCTGGTGTAACCGATGAGAAATGGCTAGTTAGCCATAGCGCTAATAGTGTTTCAAACGTCACTCGCTCTGAGACTTGGAGTAGTTATTCCCTTGCTCTGCATGGGTAACGCTGCTTCGAGGGTGGCTGTTGTCGATGTGTTCCTGGTTCGAGCCCAGTTAGGGGCGAGGAGAGAGACGGAAGCTATACTGTTACACTGGCAATACTATAGTGCCTATAAGAACATCCAATAGTCAAAGGTATATGAAATACAAATGGTATAGAGAGAAATAGTCCTATAATTCCTATAATAACTACAACCTAAAACTTCTTACCTGGGAATATTGAAGACTCATGTTAAAAGGAACCACCAGCTTTCATATGTTCTCATGTTCTGAGCAAGGAACTAAAACGTTAGCTATCTTACATGGCACATATGGCACTTTTGCTTTATTCTCCAAAACTTTGTTTTTGCATTATTTAAACCAAATTGAACATGTTTCATTATTTATTTGAGGCTAAATTGATTTTATTGATGTATTATATTAAGTTAAAATAAAATGTTCATTCAGTATTGTTGTAATTGTCATTATTACAAATAAATAAATAAAAATCGGCCGATTAATCAGTATCAGCTTTTTTTGGTCCTCCAATAAACGGTATCGGCATTGAAAAATCATAATCGGTCGACCTCTAGTTGATGGTATCCTCACTGAAATGATCAAATATACAGACAACAAATTCCAATTGGATATACTAAAGCTCTTTGACATCATCCTTAGCTCTGGCATCTTCCCCAATATTTGGAACCAAGGACTGATCACCCCCAATCCACAAAAGTGGAGACAAATTTGACCCCAATAACTATCTATAACTATATGTGTCAACAGCAACCTTGGGAAAATCTTCTGTATTATCATTAACAGCGGACTCATTTCCTCAATGAAAACAATGTACTGAGCGAATGTTAAATAGCTTTTTACCAAATTACAGTACAACAGACCACATATTCACCCTGCACATCCTAATTGACAAACAAACAAACCAAAACAAAGGCAAAGTCTTCTCATGCTCTGTTGATTTCAAAAAAGCCTTAGACTCAATTTGGCATGAGGGTCTGCTATACAAATTGATGGAAAGTTGTGTTGGCGAAAAATATACGACATTATAAAATCCATGTACACAAACAACAAGTGTGTGATTAAAATAGGCAAAAAACACATTTCTTCCCGGGGCCATGGGGTGAGACAGGGATGCAGCTTAAACCCCACCCTCTTCAACATATATATCAACGAATTGGCGTGGCACTAGAAAAGTCTGCAGCACCCGGCCTCACCCTACTAGAATCTGAAGTCAAATGTCTACTGTTTGCTGATGATCTTGTGCTTCTGTCACCAACCAAGGAGGGCTACAGCAGCACCTAGATCTTCTGTTCAAATTCTGCCAGACAGTAAATCTCAGTAAGACCAAAATAATGGTGTTCCAAAAAAGGTCCAGTCGCCAGGACCACAAATACAAATTCCATCTAGACACCGTTGCCCTAGAGCACACAAAAAAACAATACATACCTCGGCCTAAACATCAGCGCCACAGGTAACTTCCACAAAGCTGTGAACGATCTGAGAGACAAGGCAAGAAGGGCATTCTATGCCATCAAAAGGAACATAAAATTCAACATACCAATTAGGATCTGGCATAAAATACTTGAATCAGTTATAGAACCCATTGCCCTTTATGGTTGTGAGGTCTGGGGTCCACTCACCAACCAAGAATTCAAAACATGGGACAAACACCAAATTGAGAATCTGCATGCAGAATTCTGCAAAACATCCTCTGTGTACAACTTAAAACACCAAATAATGCAGGCAGAGCAGAATTAGGCCGATACCCTCTAATTATCAAAATCCAGAAAAGAGCCGTTAAATTCTACAACCACCTAAAAGGCAGCGATTCCCAAACCTTCCACAACAAAGCCATCACCTACAGAGAGATCAACCTGGAGAAGAGTCCCCTAAGCAAGCTGGTCCTGGGGCTCTGTTCAAACACAAACACACCCCACAGAGCCCCAGGACAGAAACATAATTAGACCCAACCAAATTATGAGAAAACAAAAAGATAATTACTTGACACATTGGAAAGAATTAACAAAAAAAACAGCTTTGACTCTGTATAGACTTAGTGAGCATAGCCTTGCTATTGAGAAAGGCCGCCGTAGGCAGATCTGGCTCTCAAGAGAAGACAGGCTATGTGCACACTGCCCACAAAATGAGGTGGAAACTGAGCTTCACTTCCTAACCTCCTGCCCAATGTATGACCATATAAGAGACACATATTTCCCTCAGATTACACAGATCCAAAGAATTCGAAAACAAACCCGATTTTCATAAACTCCCATATCTACTGGGTGAAATACCACAGTGTGCCATCACAGCAGCAAGATTTGTGACCTGTTGCCACAAGAAAAGGTCAACCAGTGAAGAACAAACACCAATGTAAATACAACCCATATTTATGCTTATTTATTTTCCCTTTTGTACTTTAACCATTTGTACATCACTACAACACTGTATATATACATAAAATGACATTTGTAATGTCTTTATTCTTTTGGAACTTGAGTGGAATATTTACTGTTCAATTGTATTGTTTATTTCACTTTTGTATATTATCTACCTCACTTGCTTTGGCAATGTTAACATATGTTTCCCATGCCAATAAAGCCCCTTGAATTGAATTGAGCGAGAGAGAGAGAGAGAGAGAGAGAGAGAGAGAGAGGCATAGAGAGAGAGAGAGGCATAGAGAGAGAGAGAGAGAGGCATAGAGAGAGAGAGAGAGAGAGGCATAGAGAGAGAGAGAGAGGCATAGAGAGAGAGGGGGGGCATAGAGAGGGAGGCTGAGAGAGAGGGGGGCATAGAGAGGGAGGCTGAGAGAGGGAGGCTGAGAGGGAGGCTGAGAGAGAGAGGCTGAGAGAGAGAGGCTGAAAGAGAGAGAGAGAGAGAGAGAGAGAGAGAGAGGGGCAGAGAGAGAGATAGAGAGGCAGAGAGAGAGAGAGAGAGGCATAGAGAGGGAGAAAGAGAAATAGAGAGAGATTCATAAAGAGAGAGGCATAGATAGGGAGAGGTAAGGTACTAATCACATTTGGCTAAAACTTAACAAAAGATACAATCTACTGTGACAATGTATTCATATGTGCAGCTTATGCTCCTCCTTCAGATTCATCATATTATGATGATCAGTTTTTTGACAATCTCCATACAAAAATCATTTTATTTTCAGGCAGAGGGTAAAGTGCTTATTTATAGAGATTTCAATGCAAGAACAAGTTCTGAGCCTGAATACACTGATGCGGGAGGTAACCACCATATATTTGGACACTCCTTCTTGTACAATAGCCATAATATAAATAATAGAAACAGTCCTGACCAAATACTGAACAAAAACAGTTCTTATTTACAACTGCGACCTGGCCAAGACAAAGCAAAGCATGCAAGACAAACAACAACACAGAGTTACACATGGAATAAACAAACATACAGTCAATAACACATTAGAAAAAAAGTATATATACAGTCTGTGCAAATGAGGTAAAACAATGGGGGTAAAGGCAATAAATAGGCCACAGTGGCGAAATAATTACAATTTAGCAATTAAACACTGGAGTGATAGATGTGCAAGTTGAGATACTGGGGTGCAAAGGAGCACAGTATGGGGATGAGATAGTTGGATGGGCTATTTACAGATTAGCTATGTACAGGTGCAGTGATCTGTGAGCTGCTCTGACAGCTGATGCTTAAAGCTAGTGAGGGAGATATGAGTCTCCAGCTTCAGTGATTTTTGCAATTCATTCCAGTCATTGGCAGCAGAAAACTGGAAGGAAAGGCGGCCAAATGGAGGAATTGGCTTTTAAAGAATAACCAGGCATCTTCTACTGACAAAATGAGGTCAATATCCTTCCAAGATACCCAAGCCAGGTTGATTAGAAAGGCCTGCTCGCTGAAGTGTTTTAGGGAGCGTTTGACAGTGATGAGGGGTCGATTGACCTCAGACCCATTACGGACGCAAGCAATGAGGCAATGATCGCTGAGATCCTGGTTGAAGACAGCAGAGGTATATTAGGAGGGCAAGGTTGGTTAGTATGACATCTATGAGGGTGCCTGTGTTTACGGATTTGGGGTTTTACCTGGTAGGTTCATTGATAATTTGTGTGAGATTGAGGGCATCAAGCTTAGATTGTAGGATGCTCGGGGTGTTAAGCATGTCCCAGTTTAGGTCACCTAACAGCACGAGCTCTGAAGATAGATGGGGGTCAATTAATTCACATATGGTGTCCAGGGCACAGCTGGGAGCAGAAGGTGGTCTATAGCAAGCGGCAACGGTGAGAGACTTGTTTCCGGAAAGGTGGATTTTAAAAAGTAGAAGCTCAAATTGTTTGGGCACAGACCTGGATCGTAAGACAAAACTCTGCAGACTATCTCTGCAGTAGATTGCAACTCTTTTCTTGCCTTATTGACTTTAAAAAAGCATTTGATTCTATTTGGCAAGAAGGGCTATTCTACAAAATTCTGCAAAATGGGCTTTGGTGGTAAGGTGTATGACTTAATAAAATGTATGTAGACAGAAAACAAGTGTGCAATAAAAATCAAAAACCAAAGAACATAATTATTTTCACAAAATCGAAGTGTGAGACCTTGGCTGCAGTTTGAGTCCAAATCTTTTCAACATTTATATCAATGAATTAGCAGACATGTCGGACCATTCTCCAGCCCCAGGACTAACACTATTTGACACAGAGGTAAAATACCTGCTATATGCTGATGATTTGGTACTTCTATCACCAACCAAAGAAGGTCTTCAACTGAACCTTAACATTCTACAGCAGTATTGCCATAACTGGGCCCTGGCAGTAAATTTCAAAAAAACTAAAATCATGATTCCCCCCCCCCCAAAAAAAACAGATGTCAGAAACACAAACATAAATTCACCCTGAACAACACCATAATTGAACACACTAAAAATGACACATACCTTGGTCTGACCATATCGGCATTGGGAAACTTTAATATGGCAGTGAAGGCACTCAAAGAAAAAGCCTGCAGAGCATTGTATGCAATAAAAATGAAATTATTCAATATCAACATCCCAATTAGAATTTGGACCAAAATATTTGACGGTGTAATGCTACCAATAGCTTTTTACGGAAGTGAAGTTTGGGGGCCACTCAATAAACTGGACTTATATGTGGGAAAAACATCCAATTGAAGCCCTATATGCAGAATTCTGTCGGAGAAATCTACAAGTCCAGAGAAATACACTAACTAATGCATGACGGGCAGAATTGGGCCGCTTCCCAGTGGTAATGAAAATACAGAAAAGTTCATTAAAATCAACTGGTGTTGGACCTAACCAACCAAGCTGACACCAGCACTGCTTCAAAAGAAAGAATTCCAATAAACAAAAACATGAACCAATCAAAGGACTCGTATTTACAACATTGGAAAAACGAAACAAAATCCCAAAGCCGACTAAATTGCTATCTGGCCCTAAACAGAGAATATGAATTGGCCGATTATCTCTACTCTGTCAGAGATAGAAAGCCGAGACAGATCCTTACCAAGTAAGTGAGTGACCACCGATTGGCAATAGAAACCGGCAGACATAAAAAAGACATGGTTACCCAAAGAGGAGCGTGTATGTGGTCACTGCACGACAGGGGAGGTAGAAACAGAGAGGCACTTTCTCCTTTACTAAATATTCCTCACCAAGTGATTCATTATTCACAGAAATTACTACATTTATTCCAAATTTTAACTTATTAAACCCAGAGGAAAAACTAAAAATACTCATGGGGAAGGAGCAATGGCTCCTCTTGCAGCCAAATATGTATTTGTCTGCCATAGCCTGAGGGATACTGGATAATAACATCTGCATAGTTTTCACAGATCCCTCTGGAACTTTCATTGCGCACACCTGGCCCTTATTCCCACTAATTGTATTTGTATATATATGCCCTTTCACCATGGTCTGGTCAATTATTGTTACAATGTCCGTTGGTGCGTGTGAGTACGTGTGCTGTGTGTTTTGGGCTTTCGTGCCATTGTGGATTGCGTAGATGATTACGGATCTCGTCCCGTGTGTTAATCATTGTGCGCGTGTGTTATTTATTTGAAGTACTCCTCGCTCTTTTGTTTGGGTATCACCATGTGTTTTTGTATAGTGTTTGTTTGGTCTTTGTCCCCGTGCCTTTAAACGGTACGCCGTAATTTGGGTACAATAAAAAAACTATTATGCATTCCTGCGCCTGTCTCCCGAATCTCTTCATACCAGTAAACAGTAACTTCCTTATTATTACTATTTTTGCTATTACTATTTTTGATGTTGTTGTGATTATCATTCCAAATAGTAGGGGTGATGGTAGTGATAGCAGTTTAGTGATGGTGGTGGTAGTAGTAGTAGTAGTAATAACAATGATGTTGGTGGTAGTAATGATGAAGATGATAATGGTGGTGGTAGTAATGATGATGATGATGGTGGTGGTAGAAATTATGATGATGGTGAAGATGACTAAGTTATAGTTTAATTTTCCATGTTTAGCTTTTTATATTTATTACATTTCTACTACTGACTGTTACCATTTAATTGTTGTGTTTTTTTGTATTATTATTTACTACCATTGTATATTATTATTTGTTATGCATCATAATTGTTTTACAATGTATATTGTATACATTGTTGCTTTGGCAATATTGACACAATATTTTTTATGCCAATAAAGCAGCTTGAATTTGAGAGAGAGAGAGAGAGAGAGAGGCATAGATAGAGGCATAGAGACAGAGAGACAGAGGCGTGTAGAGAGAGAGGCGCATAGATAGAGAGGCGCATAGAGAGGGAGGCGCATAGAGAGAGAGGCGCATACAGTGGCTTGCAAAAGTTTTCACCCCCTATTTTGTGGCCTTACAACCTGGAATTAAAATACATTTTGGGTGGTTTGTATCATTTGATTTATACAACATGCCTACCACTTTGAAGATGCAAAATATATTTTTATTGTGAAACAAACAAAAAAAATTAAACTTGAGTGTGCATAACTATTCACCCCCCCAAAGCCAATACTTTGTAGAGCCACCTTTTGCAGAAATTACAGCTGCAAGACTGTCTCTATATGTCTCTATATGTCTCTATAAGCTTGGCACATCTAGCCACTTGGATTTTGCCCATTCTTCAAGGCAAAACTGCTCCAGCTCCTTCAAGTTGGATTGGTTCTGCTGGTGTACAGCAATCTTTAAGTCATACCACAGATTCTCAATTGGATTGAGGTCTGTGCTTTGACTAGGCCATTCCAAGACATTTGAATGTTTCCCCTTAAACCATTGGAGTATTGCTTTAGCAGTATGCTTAGGGTCATTGTCCTGCTGGAAGGTGAACCTCTGAAACAGGATTCCCTCAAGAATTTCCCTGTATTTAGCGCCATCCAAAATTCCTTCAGTCCCTGTCGATGAAAAACATACCCACAACATGATGCTGCCACTACCATGCTTCACTGTGGGGATGGTGTTCTCGGGGTGATGAGAGGTGTTGGGTTTGCGCCAGGCATAGTGTTTTCCTTGATGGCCAAAAAGCTCCATTTTAGTCTCATCTAACCAGAGTACCTTCTTCCATATGTTTGGGGAGTCTCCCACATGCCCTTTGGCAAACACCAAACGTGTTTGCTTATTGTTTTCTTTAAGCAAAGGCTTTTTTTCTGGCCATTTTTCCATAAAGCCCAGCTCCGTGGAGTGTAAGGCTTAAAGTGGTCCTATGGAAAGATACTACAATCTCCGCTGTGGAGCTTTGCAGCTCATTCAGAGTTATCTTTGGTCTCTTTGTTGCCTCTCTAATTCCCTCAATTGCCTGTTCTGTGTGTTTTGGTGGGCGACCAACTCTTGACAGGTTTGTTTTGGTGCCACATTCGTTCCATATTTTTATAATGTATTTAATGGTGCTCAGTGGGATGTTCAAAGTTTGTAATATTTTTTATGACCCAACCCTGATCTGTACTTCTTCACAACTTTTTCCCTGACCTGTTGGAGAGTTCCTTGGTCTTCATGGTGCCGCTTGCTTGGTGGTGCCCCTTGCTTAGTGGTGCTGCAGACTCTGGGGCCTTTCAGAACAGGTGTATATATACACTAGGATCATGTGACAAATCATGTGACACTTAAATAAAGTTCACCTGAATGCATATGCACTTTTCAGTTTTTTATTTTTTAGAATTTTTTGAAATAAGTATTATTTTTTTCATTTCACTTCACCTATTTTGACTATTTTGTGTATGTCCATTACATGGAATTCAAATAAAATACAGATTGTAATTATAGGTTGTAATGCAACAACATAGGAAAAATGCCAAGGGGGGTGAACACTTTTGCAAGGCACTGTAGAGAGGCACATAGAGAGAGGCGCATAGATAGAGAGATGAATAGAGAGAGTGAGGCATAGAGAGAGAGAGATGGGTCAGATCAGTAAGAGGATGAACGGGAGAGATGACACTTCATCACCATCCAGGGACATTTTCAATCCCACACCGTCACATACAATCTGCTACTTTATATTGTGCTTTGGAGTGGCCGAGTATAAATTACGGATTAGATGAGATTATAGGTCACTGATGTCAATCTCAGACAGACAGACAGACAGACAGACAGACAGACAGACAGACAGACAGACAGACATCTTCCACGGACTTCCCGTCTCTGGACAAAATCTGACCACAACCCCCAATGTCATTGTCCAGAATCATGACGGTTTGCCCAGCCTGACAGGCCGTTCATTTTGACTACAAAATAAACACTTCACTCAACTACAGATGTTTTTACATTTGGAACAAAACATTGAAAACTAAATATATCCATGTAAGCTGCTAGTTTCTGTTTAGCAACAACAGTTAAATAGACCTGGTGTCAATCATGCATGCCCAGCCTGGCAGAGTGTGGAGGATCAAAGACCACATTATCTTTTAAAACCACCACAGGTTCTGGTTGTGGATTCAACCCACCAGCTAAACAATCTGTGCTGTCACAGCATTAGCACTGATAAGCTATTCCTTTGGGGAGACGGTCTCTCCTTCAGTTCACCTTAATAGACTGGAGCTGTTTTGAAAATAGGATGGGTGGGGTAGGATTAGTATGTGTGGTCACTGTGTGATTGATTGCGCTAGCGGAACCCCAGTCCTAGACAGGTTTTAACCAGGTAGGCCAGTTGAGAACAAGTTCTCATTTACAACTGCGACCTGGCCAAGATAAAGCAAAGCAGTGCATAAAAAAACAACACAGAGTTACACATAAACAAACGTACAGTCAATAACACGAAAAAAAATAGATGTTTCTATGTACAGTGTGTGCAAATGTAGAAGAGTAGGGAAGTAGGTAATAAATAGGCCCTAGATGCAAAAACAATTACAATTTAGCATTAATACTGGAGTGATAGATGTGCAGATGATGATGTGCCTAAGGTTAAGGTCCACCCATGCTGCCCTGTTCTGAGCCAATTGTAATCCCTCTTTGTGGCACCTGACCACACGACTGAACATCAGTTCAGGTGCGACAGAACTAGGGCCTGTAGGACCTGCCTTCTCAATAGTGTTGTTAAGGCATAGTAGCGCTTTATTAAAGACAGACTTCTTCCCATCTTAACTACTGTTGTATCAGTATGTTCCGACCATGACAGTTTACAATAGGGTTACTACAAGCAGTTTAGTCACCTCAACTTGCTCAATTTCCACATTATTCATTTCAAGATTTAGTTGAGGTTTAGGGTTTAGTGAATGATTTGTCCAAAATAGAATACTTTTAGTTTTTAAAATATTTAGGACTAACTTATTCCTTTCCACCCATTCTGAAACTAACCGTAGCTCTTTCTTAAGTGTTGCAGTCATTTCAGTTGCTGTAGTAGCTGACGTGGACAGTGTCAAGTCATCCGCATACATGGACACACTGGTTTACTGTCTCTGCTACCGCACGGCAAGCGGTACCGGAGCGCCAACTCTTGGACCAAAAGCGTCCTTAACAGCTTCTACCCTCAAGCCATAAGACTGCCCACCTGGACTATTTACATTGACCCCCCCCCCCCCCTTTGATTTTACACTGCTGCTACTCACTGTTTATTATCTATGCATAGTCACTTAACAAATTCTCTCGACTAACCTGTACCCCCATTCATTGACTCTGTACCGGTACCCCCTGTAAATAGCCTCGTTATTGTTATGTACATTTCCTGTAAATATTTTAGTAATGCTATTTCTTGAACTGCATTGTTGGTTAAGGCCTTGTAATTAAGCATTTCACGGTAAGGTCTACCTGCTCTATTCGGGCGCTTGTGACAAATAAAATGTGATTGGACTAGTAAAGATTGAAAAAAGTAAGGGGCCTAGACAGCTGCCCAGGGGAATTCCTGATTCTACCTGGATTATGTTACAGAGGCTCCCATTAATGAACACCCTTTGTTTTCTGTTAGACAGGTAACTCTTTATCCACAATATAGCAGGGGGTGTAAAGCCCTTACACAAGTTTTTCCAGCAACAGACTATGATCGATAATGTAAAAAGCTGCTCCGAAGTCTAACAAAACATATTATCATCAATTTCTCTCAGCCAATCAGTCATTTGTGTAGGTGCTGAGCTTGTTGAATTCCCTTACCTATAAGCGTGCTGAAAGTCTGTTGTCAATTTGTTTACCGTAAAATAGCATTGTATCTGGTCAAACATATTTTTTGCCAAAAGTTTAGTAAGGGTTGGTAACAGGCGGATTGGTCGGCTTTTTGAGCCAGTAAAAGGGGCTATACTATTCTTGGGCAGAAGAATGACTTTTGCTTCCCTCCAGGCAGAGGGCACACACTTTCTAGTAGGCTTAAATTGTCCTTTGTACAACCTGTTACATAACGGGGGGACACAAGCTTGTAATGGCAGGGTAGTGGGTTCGATTCCTGGCACCACCAATACGCAAAATGTATGCACGAATGACTAAGTCGATTTGTATAAAACATATATGTATATATAATGTATTTAAACCCTTAGTTTTCCTCAGTTCTTTGCTCTGTGTTTGAATGTTAGCACCCAGCCCCAGCGAAGCTGTGAACATTTGTTACTCCAGTTGGACTCTTGTGGTACTCTGTTTTTGTTCTCGTTTATTTATTTTTGATTATCTTTTGAGGCTTTTTCCCTGCTGTACCTACCACCTTGTGGATTTACCTTTTGACTTAGAGGATTACCTTTTTCTCTTGGAATTACTTTTGACGTTGTGGATATATATTTTTGCCTGAAGAACCTTCCTTTTTACTTTATTAAAACACAGTCTCAAGAACTGCTGTGTCTGCCTCATCTTCTGGTTTCTGCCGACTATTAGTGGCTTAGTTTGCTAAGTGACTGTTTCTCACACCGGAGACCTGAGTTCGTAACCGGGTCCTGACAGAAACACAGAGCCAAAATGCAGCCAGTTCCCAGGACCTTTTTGCCACGCTGTCCCACCACGAGGGGACTGTCCAACTCCACAAAGCCACTCTGGTTCAGCAAGAGGCCTTAATGGCTAGACATTCTCAACTTCTATCGGAGATGCTGACTTCCATAAAGCAGATATCTGATCGACTTCCCCCGGCAACCGCTCCCACCCCAGTACCTCAGATTCAAGTGCCCATGGCACTTAACCCCCTGGCTGAACCTCGTCTTCCGCCTCCCCAACGGTTCTCAGGTGATCCGAGTGCTTGTAAGGGGTTTTTCACCCATTGTTCTCTCTCCTTCGAGCTGCAACCGTCGTCGTTTCCCACCGACCGGTCCAAGATTGTATATATCATCACCCTGCTGTCAGAAAAAGCCCTGGCCTGGGCTACTGCTGTGTGCGATGCCCAAAGTCCCTGCTGTGCCACCTACTCTGCCTTTGCTGAGGAATTCAAGCGAGTGTTTCAAAGTCCTACCAGCAGCCCTGACTGAGCCAAACAGCTCCTGACTCTCCGCCAAGGTCGGCGCAGCGTGACGGACTATGCCACCCAGTTCCGCACGGTGGCAGTAACGAGTGGCTGGAACGACGAGGCGCTCACAGTGTGCTTTCTGAAGGGTCTTTCCGACACCATCCAAGATGAACTGGCCACTCGGGAACCACCGGACAACCTCGAGTCATTGATCAAGTTAGCCTCGCGCATAGACCAGCGTCTGAGAGAGAGAGAACTCAACCGTAGATCTCTCACCCTAGCTCCTATCGGTCCCAGCTTCGAGTCCCCGCCTTTATCCTCGCTGGCTCCACTGGAACCCATGCAGATTGGACGCATCTCCCAGGCTGAGAGAGACCGCCAGATGAGGGAGCGATGCTGTCTATATTGCGGCAAACCGGGCCATTTCCAGGGAAACGAACTGTCCCGTGCAGGCCTGGGGGGGACTGTAACGGGAAACATAACCTCCTCCCATACGTCCAACTCCCGGCTGCTCATTCCAGTCACCCTTTCCTGGGACAACCACGAGCTTTCCCTTCAAACCTTGGTAGACTCTGGAGCCGCAGGAAACTTCATGGATGGTATCTGGGCGAAGGAGAATGGCGTCCCCTCTGAACCTCTAAGGGACCCCATGAGGACATTGGATGGAAGCCCTCTGGGATCTGGACTTGTCACTCGCGTCACTACCCCCTTGCGACTTTCAGTTTCCCAACACCAGGAAGTGATGAACTTTCATCTGATCCCCTGTTCCGAGTTCCCTCTCGTCCTTGGCTACCCCTGGCTTCACAGCCATAACCCTCACATCGACTGGTCTGTGGGCACTGTCAAGCAGTGGGGTCCTACGTGCCAAGCCACTTGTATCTTCCCGAGTTTCCCGAGTTCTCCTCCCGAGTCTCTAGAATCCATCAACCTGTCCTGAGTTCCCAATTGTTACCATGACCTCAAAACGGTATTTAGCAAACAGAGGGCCACCATGCTACCACCCCATAGACCTTACGATTGCCCCATCGACCTGTTTCCGGGCACCTGCCCCCCCAGGGGTCGGATCTTTTCCCTATTACGTCCTCGCCTACCGGAGACTACTGGAGACTCAATGCCATAACCGTCCGTAACCGCTACCCGCTACCCCTTATGGCCACAGCATTTGAGCTGCTCCAGGAAGCAGTTGTCTTCACTAAGCTTGACCTGCGGAACGCATACCATCTTGTGCGGGTCAGACACGGTGACGAGTGGAAGACCGCTTTCAACACGCCTACTGGTCACTACGAATACTTGGTGATGCCCTTCGGCCTGACCAACGGTGCCCCGGCTGTGTTCCAGGCGCTCATAAACGATGTGCTTAGGGATATGCTTGACATCTTCGTGTTCGTTTACTTGGATGACATCCTCATCTTTTCGAGCTCCCCACATGCTTTGTGTTCTCCCTTCAAGAACACACAAAGCATGTCAGACAAGTACTCAAACGCCCCCTAGACAGCCATTTGTACGTTAAGCCGGAAAAATGTGAATTCCATTCCTCCCGAGTACAATTCCTGGGATTTGTAGTGGAACCCGGTCGAGTCCAAATGGACTCCAGGAAGGTAGGGGCAGTAGCGGATTGGCCCACCCCCAAGTCCGTTAAGGAAGTTCAGCGTTTCCTGGGCTTCACAAACTTTTACCGCAAGTTCATCAATAACTTCAGCTTGGTGGCAGCCCCTCTCTCAGCTTTAACCAAGGGTGGCAACGCAAGGTTTCTGTGGGGAAAAGAAGCTGAAACGACCTTCCAAGGACTCAAGCAGCGCATCCTCTCTGCTCCCATCCTGACACTACCGACTGCGGATGAACCATTTGTGGTGGAGGTAGATGCATTAGATGTTGGTGTTGGAGCTGTCCTGTCTCAGAGGGGTGAAGACAAGAAGCTCCACCCTTGCGCCTTCTTCTCACACCGGCTTACCCCGGCCGAGAGGAACTACGATGTGGGGGATCGTGAACTCCTAGCGGTTAAGATGGCATTGAAGGAATGGAGACACTGGCTGTAGGGGGCTTCTCAACCGTTTCAAGTGCTTACGGACCACAAAAATCTGGAGTATATCCAGCAGGCGAAGCGGTTGAACTCCAGACAAGCTCGATGGTCTCTTTTCTTCAATCGATTCCAGTTTATCCTCACCTATCGGCCCGGGTCGAAGAATCTCAAACCGGACGCCTTGGCCCGAGTCTACGCTTCTGCCATTCGAGAAGATACTGACATGCCTGTCCTTCCTGCCGCTAAGATCGTGGCCCCGATCTCATGGCAAGTTGAGGATACCGTGAGACGAGCTCAAGCTTTCAAACCGGGTCCGAAAGGAGGTCCTGCCAATCGGTTGTTTGTCCCCAAGGCAGCGAGGACCCAGGTCCTTCTGTGGGGGCACTCCTCTCACCTCACCTGTCACCCGGGTGTAGGTCGCACCTTGGAGTTCATCCAGCGAAAGTTCTGGTGGCCCACCATAAAAGAGGACGTTGCCACTTTCGTCAAGGCCTGTCCCGTGTGCTGCCAGGGCAAATCTTCTCACCTCCGCCCTCAAAGACTCCTTCACCCTTTATCTATTCCCCACCGACCCTGTTCCCATATCTCGTTGGACTTTATTACTGGCCTTCCTCCGTCCCATGGTAATACTACTATCCTAGTCATCATCGACAGGTTTTCTAAGGTGGCCAGGTTCGTCCCCTTGACTAAGTTACCTTCTGCCAAGGAAACGGCTGAGTTGGTAATTAACAATGTGTTCCAAGTCTTCGGCATTCCTCAAGATATGGTTTCCGACAGAGGTCCCCAGTTCGCCTCAAGGTTTTGGAAGGCCTTCTGCCAACTGTTGCAGGAATTCAATTGCTCTATGTTTTAATACCCAATTAAAATTTAACACTGTCAATTCAGAAGGATTTGTAAGACCCTTACTTTATAATAATGGACAGAGCCCAGTCTTAAAGTCAAACAGCAGAGTTTATTCACGAGAGTACTGAACACGATACAGTTTACCACAGGTTATAAACTGAAAATGACGTCATTCGTTTTTGAACTGTCCCGTCTCTTCTCCCACCCTGGTACAAAGGCAGTATCTCAAGCCTTCCCACATCGTCTCCCTACCAATTTAATATAATTTATTATTTATAATTAGTTTATTTATTAAGTCTTCTTGTGTAGATAAGCATTCTAGCCAGTCTGAAGATATAGTTCATTCATTTCTACCAAGGAACAGACAGTCATTGTTCTAATTCTTGATTATATTTACACACATTATATTCAGTACTAGGATTAAGAAAGAAAGTTCATACATATACAGTAACATAATAGTATTCTGATTAGTACATATACAGTAACATAATAGTATTCTGATTAGTCAGTCCTGATTGAAATGTATACATAATTAGTCATTATTGATAAACATTTATTTAACACCAACTCATAGGGGCCACTGCCAGTCTATCTTCAGGGTACCACCCGGAGTCCAACGGCCAAACCGAGTGGATGAATCAAGAGCTGGAAACCGCCCTCAGATGTATGGCCTCCAACAACCGGTCCACATGGTCGTCCTTCATTATTTGGGACGAGTACGCGCACCCTACCTTGCGCTCCTCCTCCACTGGTATGTCCCCGCATGAGAGTCAGTTTGGCTATGCTCATCCATTGTTCCCGGACCAGGAGGGAGAAGTTGGAGTGCCCTCATCCTTCAAGTTCATCAGACACTGTCGGCTTGCGTGGAGGAAGACCCGTCTTAATCTTCTGCGTGCCTCACAGCGGTACCAACGACAAGCAAACAGACATCGCCGTCCCGGGCCTACCTTGCGCCCCGGCCAGAGAGACTGGCTCTCCACAAAAAACGTACCGCTACGGGTGGAGTCTCGCAAGATGTCCCAGAAATACATCGGCCCCTTTAAGGTTGCCAGGAGAGTGAACCCAGTTACATATCGCCTGCACTTACCCAGATCCCTTAAGATTAATCCCACATTTCACATTTCCTTATTAAAACCTGTTGTTTTTTCTCCCCTTGTCCCGGCAGGCAGACCTCCCCCTCCGCCCTGTGTCATCGGAGGCCAGCCGGCTTATACCGTCCATCGGATACTGGATTCCAGCCGGGTGCAGAGGTCCTGGCAGTATCTGGTGGACTGGGAAGGCTACGGTCCCGAGGAGCGCTCCTGGGTTCCTGCCAAAGACATACTGGACCCTGACCTCATTCGACAGTTCAGGGCCCTCCACCCCGAGAAAGCTGGTAGGAATGTCAGGAGCCGTTCCTAGGGGGGGATTCTGTCAGGATTTGGTCAGGATTGTTCCGGTTTTGGCCACTAAATGCCCCCATTGTGCTTTTTTGACCCTTTTGTTTTCCCTTGTTTCCAGTTATTATTTGCACCTGTGCCTCGTTTCCCTTGAATGTATTTAAACCCTTAGTTTTCCTCAGTTCTTTGCTCTGTGTTTGAATGTTAGCACCCAGCCCCAGCGATGCTGTGAACATTTGTTACTCCAGTTGGACTCTCTTGTGGTACTCTGTTTTTGTTCTCGTTTATTTATTTTTGATTATCTTTTGAGGCTTTTTCCCTGCTGTACCTAGCATCTTGTGGATTTACCTTTTGACTTAGAGGATTACCTTTTTCTCTTGGAATTACTTTTGACGTTGTGGATATATATTTTTGCCTGAAGAACCTTCCTTTTTACTTTATTAAAACACAGTCTCAAGAACTGCTGTGTCTGCCTCATCTTCTGGGTTCTGCCGACTATTAGTGGCTCAGTTTGCTAAGTGACTCTTTCTCACACTGGAGACCTGAGTTTGTAACCGGGTCCTGACAAGACCTCTTCACTTTTTCCATATTTTGTTGCATTACAGCCTTATTCTAAAAAGGATTAAATAGTTTTTTCCCTCATCAATCTACCCCATAATGACAAAGCAAAAACAGGTTTTTAGAAATAGAAACTGAAATATTTGTATTATTTATTTAACCTTTATTTAACCAGGAATGGCTCATTGAGATTTAAAATCTCTTTTTCAAGAGTGTCCTGGCCAAGATAGGCAGCATCAAGTCATTACAAAAATTACAAACAACATGAAAAACTACAAGTAATCTAGTAAAAACCATAGAATTCACGAGTATAACAAAATCAAAAACAGCAAATTAAAGACGATGGCGCAGAGTACATAAAAGCCCTTTTACCAAATTCAGTTCGGACATTTGGAACAGTTGGCAGTCCAGCAAACGAAGAGATTACCCATCACATTTCTGAACAATAAAAATGCCAAAATAAAAATCTAGTAAACCCAAAATGGCTTTGTAAATAAAAGTATACCAGTGACTGAGCCTACGAGTGACTAGAGAAGGCCAGGTTTTGCAGTTTAAAATAAATCTCAAAGTGCCATGGTAAAGGGTGTCAATTGATCTCAAACAATGAGCGGAAGCATTCATATATAACATATCCCTATAGTCTAGTAAAGGCATAAATGTAGCCGATACTAGCCTCCTTCGGGCTTCAAAAGAAAAACAGGCCTTTATTCCTAAAATAAAATCACAATTTCAGCTTCAATTTTTTTGTAAGTTGTTGAATATGCAATTTAAAAGAGAGGTCATCATCAATTAAAATTCCAAGATATTTATATGAGGTTACAAACTCAATCTCCTTGCCCTGACAGGTAGTAATAGGTGAAAAGTTCAGAGGTCTATTTCTTGCTTTAGAAAACACCATTAGTTTAGTCAGTATTGAGGATAAGCTTCAATTGACACAAGGTATGTTGAACAGTATAAAAAGCAGTTTGCAAGTTCTGGAAAGCTTTTGTAAGAGACAAGGCACAACAGTAATTAACAGTATCTTCAGCATAAAAATTAAGTTGTGCATTTTGGACATTTTTGTCTAAATAATTTATATAAATAGTGAAAAAGAGAGGCAAAGAGAGGCATATTACATTCAAATATGTATTCAGACCCTTTACTCAGTACTGTGTTGAAACACCTTTAGCAGTGACTACAGCATCGAGTATTATTTGGTTTGACGATACAAGCATGGCACACCTGTATTTGGGGAGTTTCTCCCATTCTTCTCTGCAGATCCTCTCAAGCTGTCAGGTCGGATGGGGAGCGTTGCTGCAGAACTATTTTCAGGTCTCCCCAGAGATGTTTGATCGGGTTCATGTCTGGGCTCTGGCTGGGCCACTCCAGGACATTCAGAGACTTGTCCTGAAGCCAATCCTGTGTTGTCTTGGCTGTGTGCTTAGGGTCATTGTTCTCTTGGAAGGTGAACCTTTGCCCCAGTCTGAGATCCTGAGCACTCTGGAGCAGGTTTTCATCAAAGATATCTCTGTATTTTGCTCTGTTCATCTTTGCCTCGATTCTGACTAGTCTCCCAGTCCCTGCCACTGAAAAACATCCCCACAGCATGATGTTGCCAGGTTTCCTCTAGACGTGACACTTGGCATTCAGGCCAAAGAGTTCAATCTGGGTTTCATCAGACCAGAAAATCATGTTTCTCATGGTCTGAGAGTCTTTAGGTGCCTTTTGGCAAACTCCAAGCGGCCTGTCATATGCCTCTACTAGCCGCCAATGTTTATGCGCCCTGTATTTGGCGTGACCGTTTTGTGCCAGAGAAATAAATCTGCAAATCACTGAACCCTCTGCTCCCGACTCCTACGCACCACTCCTAGTAACCCGTGACAAGTGGACTCTAATCAAGTTGTAGAAACATCAAGGATGATCAATGGAAACAGGTTGCACCTTTACTTATGTAAATAAGGTATCTGTTTTTTATTTGTCATACATTTGCAAACATTTCTAAAAACGTGTTTTCGCTCATTATTAGGTATTGTGTGTAGATTGCTAAAGATGTATTTATGTTTAATCCATTTTAGAATAAGTCTGTAACGTAATAAAATGTGGGAAAAGTCAGGGGTCTGAATACTTTCTCGAAGGCACTGTATATTACTAAGCAGTCTTATAAGCAATCAAAGCTCTGTCGATAACCTAAATCCCATACCTTTCTCCATGTCCTTTAAAGGGTGGATATGTTGACTCTGGGTTCCTCCCTGTAAAACAAAGGAGATGATTAAGACAATGGAGAACAATATAAAGTGGTAACTGATGTGGTGATCAAATGTATGACTATAAGAAGATAATATCCTTAATAGTGGTTTATACAATGAAGACAACCAGTATTAGAAACTGTCAAACTGAGTGCATGACTGGTGGAAACCAGTAAGAAAGGACGCTTGCTTTATCTCCATGCTAAGAACATTATCATTCCTCAACTTTAAGTGCAGAATGCCGTGATCTCATCATTTAACCTACTATCATTAATTTGTATTTCTAAACAGGATTCTGACTCACAAATCATGAATAGGCAAACTGAACATCAAACCATAGCCAAATTGAATAATTTCCCAAGTGGTTTAAAATGAACCCCAATTGACTTTTAATTCCAATGCTAACTCTTCCACCCTTGAGTCAAGCATTGTGTGACGACCCTCCCACTCTGTCTGCCGTATTCTGTCTTTGTTCTTGTTTCCTTATTAGGATGCCGGTGGGCGGAGTTGGGAGGGTCGTCAGCTACAGGTGTGTCCCAGGATAAATAGACCTCTTCCAAATTCATGGAAGAGTCTCTCTCCATGCAGACACTTTGATAGTTTTTTTTTGTTGTGTTTCTTGGTGGGTTTTGGTTGTTTGCTTTAGCACCTTTCAAAACCCTGCATTATTACATTCATGCATGCAAAACACTAATTTACACTACTGATTACTGATTACACACACCATTGTATATTTTCCTTAGTTGCTTTAGTTAATAAATATATATTTTGTTACTCCTTATCTCCACGTTGTCTCCCTATGTTACGGGCTTTGAGCCGGTTCGTGACAATTGTGTGAAGAACTTTTAGCACTGTCTTTCAGTTGTAACCAAAATGCCAACATCAGGAGGGTATAAACGCTCCTTCCCTAACCAACGGTGCCATATGCTACCTGACAACTCTTGCCTCTATGAGCCTCAGTGCTCTTTTCCATGACGCAGTGTGTGAGAGGACTTCTTTGAGGGAGCTCTAACCAGCTCCACATGCCTGCTCTGAGCAGGAGGCACAGGTCCTCAGAGGCAACACAATGACTGTCTGTGTGGCATGTGGGGAGCAGCCTGGGAGAAGAGAGGGCCAAGTGCTGGGTAGGATACAGTGTTGGCTGGCAGAGGCCCAAGTCCTCAGGACCATTAGCGTACGTAGAGGGGATCCGATCTAGGTCTGTCTGAGGCACCACACAGCTACAGCTGATTTTTTTACGACTTCACTGTAAGTGCTCCTCTACCTGTGGATGGGAGCTAGGCTGTTTGGCCAGGCTGTTTGGCCAGGCTGTTTGGCCAGGCTGTTTGCCCAGGCTGTTTGGCCAGGCTGTTTGGCCAGGCTGTTTGGCCAGGCTGTTTGGCCAGGCTGTTTGCCCAGGCTGTTTGGCCAGGCTGAGGCGCAAACAGCAGAGATAAAGATGGCAATAGTCTCCCTATAAGGAGTCATACAACCTGAAATGATAGATTAATACTATTGGATTTGAGATTACGTCTTTAACTGAGAAATTCCTTTCATGGGAAAAATAACTGCAACATTTTGAGATGAGCATTATACTGTAAGTCTACTTAAGTTTCAATGTCACATGCAAAAGTACAGTGAAAACAATGCAGTAATCAATAACAATGTAATACTAAAAATAACAAGGTAGAACAAAAACACAACATAAAAATAAGAAAAACACAATAAAGTAAGTAAGCAAGCATACTATACACAGGGTCAGTCAGTTCCAGGTCCATATTAACAATGTGCAGGGATACTGGGTCGATAGAGGTAGATATGTATAGAGGTAAAGTGACAGGGATAGTGGAGTAACAGAGGTAGATATGTATAGAGGTAAAGTGACAGGGATAGTGGAGTAACAGAGGTAGATATGTATATACATATAAGGTGACAGGGATACTGGGTTGATAGAGGTAGATATGTAGAGGTAAAGTGACTAGGCATGAGGATACAGTGCCTTGCGAAAGTATTCGGCCCCCTTGAACTTTGAAACCTTTTGCCACATTTCAGGCTTCAAACATAAAGATATAAAACTGTATTTTTTTGTGAAGAATCAACAACAAGTGGGACACAATCATGAAGTGGAACGACATTTATTGGATATTTCAAACTTTTTTAACAAATCAAAAACTGAAAAATTGGGCGTGCAAAATTATTCAGCCCCCTTAAGTTAATACTTTGTAGCGCCACCTTTTGCTGCAATTACAGCTGTAAGTCGCTTGAGGTATGTCTCTATCAGTTTTGCACATCGAGAGACTTAAATTTTTTCCCATTCCTCCTTCGAGCTCAGTGAGGTTGGATGGAGAGCATTTGTGAACAGCAGTTTTCAGTTCTTTCCACAGATTCTCGATTGGATTCAGGTCTGGACTTTGACTTGGCCATTCTAACACCTGGATATGTTTATTTTTGAACCATTCCATTGTAGATTTTGCTTTATGTTTTGGATCATTGTCTTGTTGGAAGACAAATCTCCGTCCCAGTCTCAGGTCTTTTGCAGACTCCATCAGGTTTTCTTCCAGAATGGTCCTGTATTTGGCTCCATCCATCTTCCCATCAATTTTAACCATCTTCCCTGTCCCTGCTGAAGAAAATCAGGCCCAAACCATGATGCTGCCACCACCATGTTTGACAGTGGGGATGGTGTGTTCCGGGTGATGAGCTGTGTTGCTTTTACGCCGAACATAACGTTTTGCATTGTTGCCAAAAAGTTCAATTTTGGTTTCATCTGACCAGAGCACCTTCTTCCACATGTTTGGTGTGTCTCCCAGGTGGCTTGTGGCAAACTTTAAACGACACTTTTTATGGATATCTTTAAGAAATGGCTTTCTTCTTGCCACTCTTCCATAAAGGCCAGATTTGTGCAATATACGACTGATTGTTGTCCTATGGACAGAGTCTCCCACCTCAGCTGTAGATCTCTGCAGTTCATCCAGAGTGATCATGGGCCTCTTGGCTGCATCTCTGATCAGTCTTCTCCTTGTATGAGCTGAAAGTTTAGAGGAACGGCCAGGTCTTGGTAGATTTGCAGTGGTCTGATACTCCTTCCATTTCAATATTATCGCTTGCACAGTGCTCCTTGGGATGTTTAATGCTTGGGAAATCTTTCTGTATCCAAATCCGGCTTTAAACTTCTTCACAACAGTATCTCGGACCTGCCTGGTGTGTTCCTTGTTCTTCATGATGCTCTCTGCGCTTTTAACGGACCTCTGAGACTATCACAGTGCAGGTGCATTTATACGGAGACTTGATTACACACAGGTGGATTGTATTTATCATCATTAGTCATTTAGGTCAACATTGGATCATTCAGAGATCCTCACTGAACTTCTGGAGAGAGTTTGCTGCACTGAAAGTAAAGGGGCTGAATAATTTTGCACACCCAATTTTTCAGTTTTTGATTTGTTAAAAAAGTTTGAAATATCCAATAAATGTCGTTCCACTTCATGATTGTGTCCCACTTGTTGTTGATTCTTCACAAAAAAATATAGTTTTATATCTATATGTTTGAAGCCTGAAATGTGGCAAAAGGTTTCAAAGTTCAAGGGGGCCGAATACTTTCGCAAGGCACTGTATATGATTAACAGAGTAGCAGCAAACTATATGATGATTGTATGAGTGTGTGTGTGTGTGTGTGTGTGTGTGTGTGTGTGTGTGTGTGTGTGTGTGTGTGTGTGTGTGTGTGTAGAGTAGTATAAATGTACAATTTCTGCATATTATGTGTGTGTGCAAATTATGGCGTGAGTGTTTGTATGTGTGTTGGAATATCAGTGTGAGTTAGGGCTGGGCGATATATATCGTGTGACGTTAGAGTATAATATGAAACAATAGATGTTTTTCTATAGTTTATTTCTTTGTGACGCAAATCACACTCTTTACGTCAATATTTGTCGTCAATTGGACGACGCTTTGCGTTCTTCCACACGGCAATTTGCAGCACAAACAAACATGAAAGAGAGTGAACGTGACACAGAGCACGGAGCTCGTACCTCAAAGAGTGGCAACTTCAGTCGCATGGACGTGGTTTGAGTATGAAAAGTCTGACACGGAACAGAAAACCATCCACGCAAAATATGCCGCAGGCCGGTCCCTCCAACAGGCTCAAACACCACTAACCTCTTTTACCACCTATACAAGAATCATGTGAAACAGGCCGGTCCTTCCAACAGGCTCAAACACCACTAACCTCTTTTACCACCTACGCAAGAATCATGTGAAACAGGCCAGTCCCGACAACAGGCTCAAACACCACTAACCTCTTTTACCACCTACACAAGAATCATGTGAAACAGGCCAGTCCAGACAACAGGCTCAAACACCACTAACCAACCACCTACACAAGTATCATGTGAAACAGGTCGGTCCAGACAACAGGCTCAAACACCACTAACCTCTTTTACCACCTACACAAGAATCATGTGAAACAGGCCGGTCCCTCCAACAGGCTCAAACACCACTAACCTCTTTTACCACCTACACAAGAATCATGTGAAACAGGCCAGTCCAGACAACAGGCTCAAACACCACTAACCTCCTTTACCACCTACACAAGAATCATGTGAAACAGGCCGGTCCCGACAACAGGCTCAAACACCACTAACCTCTTTTACCACCTACACAAGAATCATGTGAAACAGGCCGGTCCAGACAACAGGCTCAAACACCACTAACCTCTTTTACCACCTACGCAAGAATCATGTGAAACAGGCCAGTCCCGACAACAGGCTCAAACACCACTAACCTCTTTTACCACCTACACAAGAATCATGTGAAACAGGCCGGTCCAGACAACAGGCTCATACACCACTAACCTCTTTTACCACCTACACAAGAATCATGTGAAACAGGCCGGTCCAGACAACAGGCTCAAACACCACTAACCTCTTTTACCACTTACACAAGAATCATGTGAAACAGGCCGGTCCAGACAACAGGTTCAAACACCACTAACCTCTTTTACCACCTACACAAGAATCATGTGAAACAGGCCGGTCCAGACAACAGGCTCAAACACCACTAACCTCTTTTACCACCTACACAAGAATCATGTGAAACAGGCCGGTCCAGACAACAGGCTCAAACACCACTAACCTCTTTTACCACCTACACAAGAATCATGTGAAACAGGCCAGTCCAGACAACAGGCTCAAACACCACTAACCTCTTTTACCACCTACACAAGAATCATGTGAAACAGGCCGGTCCCGACAACAGGCTCAAACACCACTAACCTCTTTTACCACCTACACAAGAATCATGTAAAACAGGCCGGTCCAGACAACAGGCTCAAACACCACTAACCTCTTTTACCACCTACACAAGAATCATGTGAAACAGGCCGGTCCAGACAACAGGCTCAAACACCACTAACCTCTTTTACCACCTACACAAGAATCATGTGAAATAGGCCGGTCCCAACAACAGGCTCAAACACCACTAACCTCTTTTACCACCTACACAAGAATCATGTGAAACAGGCCGGTCCCTCCAACAGGCTCAAACACCACTAACCTCTTTTACCACCTACACAAGAATCATGTGAAACAGGCCGGTCCAGACAACAGGCTCAAACACCACTAACCTCTTTTACTACCTACACAAGAATCATGTGAAACAGGCCGGTCCCTCCAACAGGCTCAAACACCACTAACCTCTTTTACCACCTACACAAGAATCATGTGAAACAGGCCAGTCCAGACAACAGGCTCAAAACACCACTAACCTCCTTTACCACCTACACAAGTATCATGTGAAACAGGCCGGTCCAGACAACAGGCTCAAACACCACTAACCTCTTTTACCACCTACACAAGAATCATGTGAAACAGGCCGGTCCAGACAACAGGCTCAAACACCACTAACCTCTTTTACCACCTACACAAGAATCATGTGAAACAGGCCGGTCCAGACAACAGGCTCAAACACCACTAACCTCTTTTACCACCTACACAAGAATCATGTGAAACAGGCCAGTCCAGACAACAGGCTCAAACACCACTAACCTCTTTTACCACCTACACAAGAATCATGTGAAACAGGCCGGTCCCGACAACAGGCTCAAACACCACTAACCTCTTTTACCACCTACACAAGAATCATGTAAAACAGGCCGGTCCAGACAACAGGCTCAAACACCACTAACCTCTTTTACCACCTACACAAGAATCATGTGAAACAGGCCGGTCCAGACAACAGGCTCAAACACCACTAACCTCTTTTACCACCTACACAAGAATCATGTGAAATAGGCCGGTCCCAACAACAGGCTCAAACACCACTAACCTCTTTTACCACCTACACAAGAATCATGTGAAACAGGCCGGTCCCTCCAACAGGCTCAAACACCACTAACCTCTTTTACCACCTACACAAGAATCATGTGAAACAGGCCGGTCCAGACAACAGGCTCAAACACCACTAACCTCTTTTACCACCTACACAAGAATCATGTGAAACAGGCCGGTCCCTCCAACAGGCTCAAACACCACTAACCTCTTTTACCACCTACACAAGAATCATGTGAAACAGGCCAGTCCAGACAACAGGCTCAAACACCACTAACCTCCTTTACCACCTACACAAGTATCATGTGAAACAGGCCGGTCCAGACAACAGGCTCAAACACCACTAACCTCTTTTACCACCTACACAAGAATCATGTGAAACAGGCCGGTCCAGACAACAGGCTCAAACACTACTAACCTCTTTTACCACCTACACAAGAATCATGTGAAACAGGCCGGTCCAGACAACAGGCTCAAACACCACTAACCTCTTTTACCACCTACACAAGAATCATGTGAAACAGGCCGGTCCAGACAACAGGCTCAAACACCACTAACCTCTTTTACCACCTACACAAGAATCATGTGAAACAGGCCGGTCCAGACAACAGGCTCAAACACCACTAACCTCTTTTACCACCTACACAAGAATCATGTGAAACAGGCCGGTCCAGACAACAGGCTCAAACACCACTAGCCTCCTTTACCACCTACACAAGAATCATGTGAAACAGGCCGGTCCCGACAACAGGCTCAAACACCACTATCCTCTTTTACCACCTACACAAGAATCATGTGAAACAGGCCGGTCCAGACAACAGGCTCGAACACCACTAACCTCTTTTACCACCTACACAAGAATCATGTGAAACAGGCCGGTCCCGACAACAGGCTCAAACACCACTAACCTCTTTTACCACCTACACAAGAATCATGTGAAACAGGCCGGTACAGACAACAGGCTCAAGCACCACTAACCTCTTTTACCAGCTACACAAGAATCATGTGAAACAGGCCGGTCCAGACAACAAGCTCAAACACCACTAACCTCTTTTACCACCTACACAAGAATCATGTGAAACAGGCCGGTCCAGACAACAGGCTCAAACACCACTAACCTCTTTTACCACCTACACAAGAATCATGTGAAACAGGCCGGTCCCGACAACAGGCTCAAACACCACTAACCTCTTTTACCAGCTACACAAGAATAATGTGAAACAGGCCGGTCCAGACAACAGGCTCAAACACCACTAACCTCTTTTACCACCTACACAAGAATCATGTGAAACAGGCCGGTCCAGACAACAGGCTCAAACACCACTAACCTCTTTTACCACCTACACAAGAATCATGTGAAACAGACCGGTCCCTCCAACAGGCTCAAACACCACTAACCTCTTTTACCACCTACACAAGAATCATGTGAAACAGGCCGGTCCAGACAACAGGCTCAAACACCACTAACCTCTTTTACCACCTACACAAGAATCATGTGAAACAGGCCGGTCCAGACAACAGGCTCAAATACCACTAACCTCTTTTACCACCTACACAAGAATCATGTGAAACAGGCCGGTCCCGACAACAGGCTCAAGCACCACTAACCTCTTTTACCAGCTACACAAGAATCATGTGAAACAGGCCGGTCCAGACAACAGGCTCAAACACCACTAACCTCTTTTACCACCTACACAAGAATCATGTGAAACAGGCCGGTCCAGACAACAGGCTCAAACACCACTAACCTCTTTTACCACCTACACAAGAATCATGTGAAACAGGCCGGTCCCGACAACAGGCTCAAACACCACTAACCTCTTTTACCACCTACACAAGAATCATGTGAAACAGGCCGGTCCAGACAACAGGCTCAAACACCACTAACCTCTTTTACCACCTACACAAGAATCATGTGAAACAGGCCGGTCCAGACAACAGGCTCAAACACCACTAACCTCTTTTACCACCTACACAAGAATCATGTGAAACAGGCCGGTCCCGACAACAGGCTCAAGCACCACTAACCTCTTTTACCAGCTACACAAGAATCATGTGAAACAGGCCGGTCCCGACAACAGGCTCAAACACCACTAACCTCTTTTACCAGCTACACAAGAATCATGTGAAACAGGCCGGTCCAGACAACAGGCTCAAACACCACTAAAATCTTTTACCAGCTACACAAGAATCATGTGAAACAGGCCGGTCCAGACAACAGGTTCAAACACCACTAACCTCTTTTACCACCTACACAAGAATCATGTGAAACAGGCCGGGACCGAAAACAGGCTCAAGCACCACTAACCTCTTTTACCAGCTACACAAGAATCATGTGAAACAGGCCGGTCCAGACAACAAGCTCAAACACCACTAACCTCTTTTACCAGCTACACAAGAATCATGTGAAACAGGCCGGTCCAGACAACAGGCTCAAACACCACTAACCTCTTTTACCACCTACACAAGAATCATGCGAAACAGGCCGGTCCAGACAACAGGCTCAAACACCACTAACCTCTTTTACCACCTACACAAGAATCATGTGAAACAGGCCGGTCCAGACAACAGGCTCAAACACCACTAACCTCTTTTACCACCTACACAAGAATCATGTGAAACAGGCCGGTCCCGACAACAGGCTCAAGCACCACTAACCTCTTTTACCAGCTACACAAGAATCATGTGAAACAGGCCGGTCCAGACAACAGGCTCAAACACCACTAACCTCTTTTACCAGCTACACAAGAATCATGTGAAACAGGCCGGTCCAGACAACAGGCTCAAACACCACTAACCTCTTTTACCACCTACACAAGAATCATGTGAAACAGGCCGGTCCCGACAACAGGCTCAAGCACCACTAACCTCTTTTACCAGCTACACAAGAATCATGTGAAACAGGTCGGTCCCGACAACAGGCTCAAACACCACTAACCTCTTTTACCACCTACACAAGAATCATGTGAAACAGGCCGGTCCAGACAACAGGCTCAAACACCACTAACCTCTTTTACCACCTACACAAGAATCATGTGAAACAGGCCGGTCCAGACAACAGGCTCAAACACCACTAACCTCTTTTACCACCTACACAAGAATCATGTGAAACAGGCCGGTCCCGACAACAGGCTCAAGCACCACTAACCTCTTTTACCAGCTACACAAGAATCATGTGAAACAGGCCGGTCCCGACAACAGGCTCAAACACCACTAACCTCTTTTACCAGCTACACAAGAATCATGTGAAACAGGCCGGTCCAGACAACAGGCTCAAACACCACTAACCTCTTTTACCACCTACACAAGAATCATGTGAAACAGGCCGGTCCAGACAACAGGTTCAAACACCACTAACCTCTTTTACCACCTACACAAGAATCATGTGAAACAGGCCGGGACCGAAAACAGGCTCAAGCACCACTAACCTCTTTTACCACCTACACAAGAATCATGTGAAACAGGCCGGTCCAGACAACAGGCTCAAACACCACTAACCTCTTTTACCAGCTACACAAGAATCATGTGAAACAGGCCGGTCCAGACAACAGGCTCAAACACCACTAACCTCTTTTACCACCTACACAAGAATCATGCGAAACAGGCCGGTCCAGACAACAGGCTCAAACACCACTAACCTCTTTTACCACCTACACAAGAATCATGTGAAACAGGCCGGTCCAGACAACAGGCTCAAACACCACTAACCTCTTTTACCACCTACACAAGAATCATGTGAAACAGGCCGGTCCCGACAACAGGCTCAAGCACCACTAACCTCTTTTACCAGCTACACAAGAATCATGTGAAACAGGCCGGTCCAGACAACAGGCTCAAACACCACTAACCTCTTTTACCAGCTACACAAGAATCATGTGAAACAGGCCGGTCCAGACAACAGGCTCAAACACCACTAACCTCTTTTACCACCTACACAAGAATCATGTGAAACAGGCCGGTCCCGACAACAGGCTCAAGCACCACTAACCTCTTTTACCAGCTACACAAGAATCATGTGAAACAGGTCGGTCCAGACAACAGGCTCAAACACCACTAACCTCTTTTAACACCTACACAAAAATCATGTGAAAAAGGCCGGTCCAGACAACAGGCTCAAACACCACTAACCTCTTTTACCACCTACACAAGAATCATGTGAAACAGGCCGGTCCCTCCAACAGGCTTTAAACACCACTAACCTCTTTTACCACCTACACAAGAATCATGTGAAACAGGCCGGTCCAGACAACAGGCTCAAACACCACTAACCTCTTTTACCACCTACACAAGAATCATGTGAAACAGGCCGGTCCAGACAACAGGCTCAAACACCACTAACCTCTTTTACCACCTACACAAGAATCATGTGAAACAGGCCGGTCCAGACAACAGGCTCAAACACCACTAACCTCTTTTACCACCTACACAAGAATCATGTGAAACAGGCCGGTCCAGACAACAGGCTCAAACACCACTAACCTCTTTTACCACCTACACAAGAATCATGTGAAACAGGCCGGTCCAGACAACAGGCTCAAACACCACTAACCTCTTTTACCCCCTACACAAGAATCATGTGAAACAGGCCGGTCCAGACAACAGGCTCAAACACCACTAACCTCTTTTACCACCTACACAAGAATCATGTGAAACAGGCCGGTCCAGACAACAGGCTCAAACACCACTAACCTCTTTTACCACCTACACAAGAATCATGTGAAACAGGCCGGTCCAGACAACAGGCTCAAACACCACTAACCTCTTTTACCACCTACACAAGAATCATGTGAAACAGGCCGGTCCAGACAACAGGCTCAAACACCACTAACCTCTTTTACCACCTACACAAGAATCATGTGAAACAGACCGGTCCCTCCAACAGGCTCAAACACCACTAACCTCTTTTACCACCTACACAAGAATCATGTGAAACAGGCCGGTCCAGACAACAGGCTCAAACACCACTAACCTCTTTTACCACCTACACAAGAATCATGTGAAACAGGCCGGTCCAGACAACAGGCTCAAATACCACTAACCTCTTTTACCACCTACACAAGAATCATGTGAAACAGGCCGGTCCCGACAACAGGCTCAAGCACCACTAACCTCTTTTACCAGCTACACAAGAATCATGTGAAACAGGCCGGTCCAGACAACAGGCTCAAACACCACTAACCTCTTTTACCACCTACACAAGAATCATGTGAAACAGGCCGGTCCAGACAACAGGCTCAAACACCACTAACCTCTTTTACCACCTACACAAGAATCATGTGAAACAGACCGGTCCCGACAACAGGCTCAAACACCACTAACCTCTTTTACCACCTACACAAGAATCATGTGAAACAGGCCGGTCCAGACAACAGGCTCAAACACCACTAACCTCTTTTACCACCTACACAAGAATCATGTGAAACAGGCCGGTCCAGACAACAGGCTCAAACACCACTAACCTCTTTTACCAGCTACACAAGAATCATGTGAAACAGGCCGGTCCAGACAACAGGCTCAAACACCACTAACCTCTTTTACCACCTACACAAGAATCATGTGAAACAGGCCGGTCCAGACAACAGGCTCAAACACCACTAACCTCTTTTACCACCTACACAAGAATCATGTGAAACAGGCCGGTCCCGACAACAGGCTCAAACACCACTAACCTCTTTTACCAGCTACACAAGAATCATGTGAAACAGGCCGGTCCAGACAACAGGCTCAAACACCACTAACCTCTTTTACCAGCTACACAAGAATCATGTGAAACAGGCCGGTCCAGACAACAGGCTCAAACACCACTAACCTCTTTTACCACCTACACAAGAATCATGTGAAACAGGCCGGTCCCTCCAACAGGCTCAAACACCACTAACCTCTTTTACCACCTACACAAGAATCATGTGAAACAGGCCGGTCCAGACAACAGGCTCAAACACCACTAACCTCTTTTACCACCTACACAAGAATCATGTGAAACAGGCCGGTCCAGACAACAGGCTCAAACACCACTAACCTCTTTTACCACCTACACAAGAATCATGTGAAACAGGCCGGTCCAGACAACAGGCTCAAACACCACTAACCTCTTTTACCAGCTACACAAGAATCATGTGAAACAGGCCGGTCCAGACAACAGGCTCAAACACCACTAACCTCTTTTACCACCTACACAAGAATCATGTGAAACAGGCCGGTCCAGACAACAGGCTCAAACACCACTAACCTCTTTTACCACCTACACAAGAATCATGTGAAACAGGCCGGTCCAGACAACAGGCTCAAACACCACTAACCTCTTTTACCACCTACACAAGAATCATGTGAAACAGGCCGGTCCAGACAACAGGCTCAAACACCACTAACCTCTTTTACCACCTACACAAGAATCATGTGAAACAGGCCGGTCCAGACAACAGGCTCAAACACCACTAACCTCTTTTACCACCTACACAAGAATCATGTGAAACAGGCCGGTCCCTCCAACAGGCTCAAACACCACTAACCTCTTTTACCACCTACACAAGAATCATGTGAAACAGGCCGGTCCAGACAACAGGCTCAAACACCACTAACCTCTTTTACCACCTACACAAGAATCATGTGAAACAGGCCGGTCCAGACAACAGGCTCAAACACCACTAACCTCTTTTACCACCTACACAAGAATCATGTGAAACAGGCCGGTCCCGACAACAGGCTCAAGCACCACTAACCTCTTTTACCAGCTACACAAGAATCATGTGAAACAGGCCGGTCCAGACAACAGGCTCAAACACCACTAACCTCTTTTACCACCTACACAAGAATCATGTGAAACAGGCCGGTCCAGACAACAGGCTCAAACACCACTAACCTCTTTTACCACCTACACAAGAATCATGTGAAACAGGCCGGTCCCGACAACAGGCTCAAACACCACTAACCTCTTTTACCACCTACACAAGAATCATGTGAAACAGGCCGGTCCAGACAACAGGCTCAAACACCACTAACCTCTTTTACCACCTACACAAGAATCATGTGAAACAGGCCGGTCCAGACAACAGGCTCAAGCACCACTAACCTCTTTTACCAGCTACACAAGAATCATGTGAAACAGGCCGGTCCAGACAACAGGCTCAAACACCACTAACCTCTTTTACCACCTACACAAGAATCATGTGAAACAGGCCGGTCCAGACAACAGGCTCAAACACCACTAACCTCTTTTACCACCTACACAAGAATCATGTGAAACAGGCCGGTCCAGACAACAGGCTCAAACACCACTAACCTCTTTTACCACCTACACAAGAATCATGTGAAACAGGCCGGTCCCTCCAACAGGCTCAAACACCACTAACCTCTTTTACCACCTACACAAGAATCATGTGAAACAGGCCGGTCCAGACAACAGGCTCAAACACCACTAACCTCTTTTACCACCTACACAAGAATCATGTGAAACAGGCCGGTCCAGACAACAGGCTCAAACACCACTAACCTCTTACCCCCTACACAAGAATCATGTGAAACAGGCCGGTCCAGACAACAGGCTCAAACACCACTAACCTCTTTTACCACCTACACAAGAATCATGTGAAACAGGCCGGTCCAGACAACAGGCTCAAACACCACTAACCTCTTTTACCAGCTACACAAGAATCATGTGAAACAGGCCGGTCCAGACAACAGGCTCAAACACCACTAACCTCTTTTACCACCTACACAAGAATCATGTGAAACAGGCCGGTCCAGACAACAGGCTCAAACACCACTAACCTCTTTTACCACCTACACAAGAATCATGTGAAACAGGCCGGTCCAGACAACAGGCTCAAACACCACTAACCTCTTTTACCACCTACACAAGAATCATGTGAAACAGGCCGGTCCAGACAACAGGCTCAAACACCACTAACCTCTTTTACCACCTACACAAGAATCATGTGAAACAGGCCGGTCCCGACAACAGGCTCAAACACCACTAACCTCTTTTACCAGCTACACAAGAATCATGTGAAACAGGCCGGTCCAGACAACAGGCTCAAACACCACTAACCTCTTTTACCACCTACACAAGAATCATGTGAAACAGGCCGGTCCCTCCAACAGGCTCAAACACCACTAACCTCTTTTACCACCTACACAAGAATCATGTGAAACAGGCCGGTCCAGACAACAGGCTCAAACACCACTAACCTCTTTTACCACCTACACAAGAATCATGTGAAACAGGCCGGTCCAGACAACAGGCTCAAACACCACTAACCTCTTTTACCACCTACACAAGAATCATGTGAAACAGGCCGGTCCAGACAACAGGCTCAAACACCACTAACCTCTTTTACCACCTACACAAGAATCATGTGAAACAGGCCGGTCCAGACAACAGGCTCAAACACCACTAACCTCTTTTACCACCTACACAAGAATCATGTGAAACAGGCCGGTCCAGACAACAGGCTCAAACACCACTAACCTCTTTTACCACCTACACAAGAATCATGTGAAACAGGCCGGTCCAGACAACAGGCTCAAACACCACTAACCTCTTTTACCACCTACACAAGAATCATGTGAAACAGGCCGGTCCAGACAACAGGCTCAAACACCACTAACCTCTTTTACCACCTACACAAGAATCATGTGAAACAGGCCGGTCCAGACAACAGGCTCAAACACCACTAACCTCTTTTACCACCTACACAAGAATCATGTGAAACAGGCCGGTCCAGACAACAGGCTCAAACACCACTAACCTCTTTTACCACCTACACAAGAATCATGTGAAACAGGCCGGTCCCTCCAACAGGCTCAAACACCACTAACCTCTTTTACCACCTACACAAGAATCATGTGAAACAGGCCGGTCCAGACAACAGGCTCAAACACCACTAACCTCTTTTACCACCTACACAAGAATCATGTGAAACAGGCCGGTCCAGACAACAGGCTCAAACACCACTAACCTCTTTTACCACCTACACAAGAATCATGTGAAACAGGCCGGTCCCGACAACAGGCTCAAACACCACTAACCTCTTTTACCAGCTACACAAGAATCATGTGAAACAGACCGGCCCCGACAACAGGCTCAAACACCACTAACCTCTTTTACCACCTACACAAGAATCATGTGAAACAGGCCGGTCCAGACAACAGGCTCAAACACCACTAACCTCTTTTACCACCTACACAAGAATCATGTGAAACAGGCCGGTCCAGACAACAGGCTCAAACACCACTAACCTCTTTTACCAGCTACACAAGAATCATGTGAAACAGGCCGGGACCGAAAACAGGCTCAAGCACCACTAACCTCTTTTACCAGCTACACAAGAATCATGTGAAACAGGCCGGTCCAGACAACAGGCTCAAACACCACTAACCTCTTTTACCACCTACACAAGAATCATGTGAAACAGGCCGGTCCAGACAACAGGCTCAAACACCACTAACCTCTTTTACCACCTACACAAGAATCATGTGAAACAGGCCGGTCCCGACAACAGGCTCAAACACCACTAACCTCTTTTACCAGCTACACAAGAATCATGTGAAACAGGCCGGTCCAGACAACAGGCTCAAACACCACTAACCTCTTTTACCAGCTACACAAGAATCATGTGAAACAGGCCGGTCCAGACAACAGGCTCAAACACCACTAACCTCTTTTACCACCTACACAAGAATCATGTGAAACAGGCCGGTCCCTCCAACAGGCTCAAACACCACTAACCTCTTTTACCACCTACACAAGAATCATGTGAAACAGGCCGGTCCAGACAACAGGCTCAAACACCACTAACCTCTTTTACCACCTACACAAGAATCATGTGAAACAGGCCGGTCCAGACAACAGGCTCAAACACCACTAACCTCTTACCCCCTACACAAGAATCATGTGAAACAGGCCGGTCCAGACAAAAGGCTCAAACACCACTAACCTCTTTTACCACCTACACAAGAATCATGTGAAACAGGCCGGTCCAGACAACAGGCTCAAACACCACTAACCTCTTTTACCACCTACACAAGAATCATGTGAAACAGGCCGGTCCAGACAACAGGCTCAAACACCACTAACCTCTTTTACCACCTACACAAGAATCATGTGAAACAGGCCGGTCCAGACAACAGGCTCAAACACCACTAACCTCTTTTACCACCTACACAAGAATCATGTGAAACAGGCCGGTCCAGACAACAGGCTCAAACACCACTAACCTCTTTTACCACCTACACAAGAATCATGTGAAACAGGCCGGTCCAGACAACAGGCTCAAACACCACTAACCTCTTTTACCACCTACACAAGAATCATGTGAAACAGGCCGGTCCCGACAACAGGCTCAAGCACCACTAACCTCTTTTACCAGCTACACAAGAATCATGTGAAACAGGCCGGTCCAGACAACAGGCTCAAACACCACTAACCTCTTTTACCACCTACACAAGAATCATGTGAAACAGGCCGGTCCCTCCAACAGGCTCAAACACCACTAACCTCTTTTACCACCTACACAAGAATCATGTGAAACAGGCCGGTCCAGACAACAGGCTCAAACACCACTAACCTCTTTTACCACCTACACAAGAATCATGTGAAACAGGCCGGTCCAGACAACAGGCTCAAACACCACTAACCTCTTACCCACCTACACAAGAATCATGTGAAACAGGCCGGTCCAGACAACAGGCTCAAACACCACTAACCTCTTTTACCACCTACACAAGAATCATGTGAAACAGGCCGGTCCAGACAACAGGCTCAAACACCACTAACCTCTTTTACCACCTACACAAGAATCATGTGAAACAGGCCGGTCCAGACAACAGGCTCAAACACCACTAACCTCTTTTACCACCTACACAAGAATCATGTGAAACAGGCCGGTCCAGACAACAGGCTCAAACACCACTAACCTCTTTTACCACCTACACAAGAATCATGTGAAACAGGCCGGTCCCTCCAACAGGCTCAAACACCACTAACCTCTTTTACCACCTACACAAGAATCATGTGAAACAGGCCGGTCCAGACAACAGGCTCAAACACCACTAACCTCTTTTACCACCTACACAAGAATCATGTGAAACAGGCCGGTCCAGACAACAGGCTCAAACACCACTAACCTCTTTTACCACCTACACAAGAATCATGTGAAACAGGCCGGTCCAGACAACAGGCTCAAACACCACTAACCTCTTTTACCACCTACACAAGAATCATGTGAAACAGGCCGGTCCAGACAACAGGCTCAAACACCACTAACCTCTTTTACCACCTACACAAGAATCATGTGAAACAGGCCGGTCCCGACAACAGGCTCAAACACCACTAACCTCTTTTACCAGCTACACAAGAATCATGTGAAACAGGCCGGTCCCGACAACAGGCTCAAACACCACTAACCTCTTTTACCACCTACACAAGAATCATGTGAAACAGGCCGGTCCAGACAACAGGCTCAAACACCACTAACCTCTTTTACCACCTACACAAGAATCATGTGAAACAGGCCGGTCCAGACAACAGGCTCAAACACCACTAACCTCTTTTACCACCTACACAAGAATCATGTGAAACAGGCCGGACCGACAACAGGCTCAAACACCACTAACCTCTTTTACCAGCTACACAAGAATCATGTGAAACAGGCCGGTCCAGACAACAGGCTCAAACACCACTAACCTCTTTTACCACCTACACAAGAATCATGTGAAACAGGCCGGTCCAGACAACAGGCTCAAACACCACTAACCTCTTTTACCACCTACACAAGAATCATGTGAAACAGGCCGGTCCCGACAACAGGCTCAAACACCACTAACCTCTTTTACCAGCTACACAAGAATCATGTGAAACAGGCCGGTCCAGACAACAGGCTCAAACACCACTAACCTCTTTTACCACCTACACAAGAATCATGTGAAACAGGCCGGTCCAGACAACAGGCTCAAACACCACTAACCTCTTTTACCACCTACACAAGAATCATGTGAAACAGGCCGGTCCAGACAACAGGCTCAAACACCACTAACCTCTTTTACCACCTACACAAGAATCATGTGAAACAGGCCGGTCCAGACAACAGGCTCAAACACCACTAACCTCTTTTACCACCTACACAAGAATCATGTGAAACAGGCCGGTCCAGACAACAGGCTCAAACACCACTAACCTCTTTTACCACCTACACAAGAATCATGTGAAACAGGCCGGTCCCGACAACAGGCTCAAACACCACTAACCTCTTTTACCAGCTACACAAGAATCATGTGAAACAGGCCGGTCCAGACAACAGGCTCAAACACCACTAACCTCTTACCACCTACACAAGAATCATGTGAAACAGGCCGGTCCAGACAACAGTCTCAAACACCACTAACCTCTTTTACCACCTACACAAGAATCATGTGAAACAGGCCGGTCCAGACAACAGGCTCAAACACCACTAACCTCTTTTACCACCTACACAAGAATCATGTGAAACAGGCCGGTCCAGACAACAGGCTCAAACACCACTAACCTCTTTTACCACCTACACAAGAATCATGTGAAACAGGCCGGTCCAGACAACAGGCTCAAACACCACTAACCTCTTTTACCACCTACACAAGAATCATGTGAAACAGGCCGGTCCAGACAACAGGCTCAAACACCACTAACCTCTTTTACCACCTACACAAGAATCATGTGAAACAGGCCGGTCCAGACAACAGGCTCCAACACCACTAACCTCTTTTACCACCTACACAAGAATCATGTGAAACAGGCCGGTCCCGACAACAGGCTCAAACACCACTAACCTCTTTTACCAGCTACACAAGAATCATGTGAAACAGGCCGGTCCAGACAACAGGCTCAAACACCACTAACCTCTTTTACCACCTACACAAGAATCATGTGAAACAGGCCGGTCCAGACAACAGGCTCAAACACCACTAACCTCTTTTACCAGCTACACAAGAATCATGTGAAACAGGCCGGTCCAGACAACAGGCTCAAACACCACTAACCTCTTTTACCACCTACACAAGAATCATGTGAAACAGGCCGGTCCAGACAACAGGCTCAAACACCACTAACCTCTTTTACCACCTACACAAGAATCATGTGAAACAGGCCGGTCCAGACAACAGGCTCAAACACCACTAACCTCTTTTACCAGCTACACAAGAATCATGTGAAACAGGCCGGTCCAGACAACAGGCTCAAACACCACTAACCTCTTTTACCACCTACACAAGAATCATGTGAAACAGGCCGGTCCAGACAACAGGCTCAAACACCACTAACCTCTTTTACCACCTACACAAGAATCATGTGAAACAGGCCGGTCCAGACAACAGGCTCAAACACCACTAACCTCTTTTACCACCTACACAAGAATCATGTGAAACAGGCCGGTCCAGACAACAGGCTCAAACACCACTAACCTCTTTTACCACCTACACAAGAATCATGTGAAACAGGCCGGTCCCGACAACAGGCTCAAACACCACTAACCTCTTTTACCAGCTACACAAGAATCATGTGAAACAGGCCGGTCCAGACAACAGGCTCAAACACCACTAACCTCTTTTACCACCTACACAAGAATCATGTGAAACAGGCCGGTCCAGACAACAGGCTCAAACACCACTAACCTCTTTTACCACCTACACAAGAATCATGTGAAACAGGCCGGTCCCGACAACAGGCTCAAACACCACTAACCTCTTTTACCACCTACACAAGAATCATGTGAAACAGGCCGGTCCAGACAACAGGCTCAAACACCACTAACCTCTTTTACCACCTACACAAGAATCATGTGAAACAGGCCGGTCCAGACAACAGGCTCAAACACCACTAACCTCTTTTACCACCTACACAAGAATCATGTGAAACAGGCCGGTCCCGACAACAGGCTCAAACACCACTAACCTCTTTTACCAGCTACACAAGAATCATGTGAAACAGGCCGGTCCCGACAACAGGCTCAAACACCACTAACCTCTTTTACCAGCTACACAAGAATCATGTGAAACAGGCCGGTCCAGACAACAGGCTCAAACACCACTAACCTCTTTTACCACCTACACAAGAATCATGTGAAACAGGCCGGTCCAGACAACAGGCTCAAACACCACTAACCTCTTTTACCACCTACACAAGAATCATGTGAAACAGGCCGGGACCGAAAACAGGCTCAAGCACCACTAACCTCTTTTACCAGCTACACAAGAATCATGTGAAACAGGCCGGTCCAGACAACAAGCTCAAACACCACTAACCTCTTTTACCACCTACACAAGAATCATGTGAAACAGGCCGGTCCAGACAACAGGCTCAAACACCACTAACCTCTTTTACCACCTACACAAGAATCATGTGAAACAGGCCGGTCCCGACAACAGGCTCAAACACCACTAACCTCTTTTACCAGCTACACAAGAATCATGTGAAACAGGCCGGTCCAGACAACAGGCTCAAACACCACTAACCTCTTTTACCACCTACACAAGAATCATGTGAAACAGGCCGGTCCAGACAACAGGCTCAAACACCACTAACCTCTTTTACCACCTACACAAGAATCATGTGAAACAGGCCGGTCCAGACAACAGGCTCAAACACCACTAACCTCTTTTACCACCTACACAAGAATCATGTGAAACAGGCCGGTCCAGACAACAGGCTCAAACACCACTAACCTCTTTTACCACCTACACAAGAATCATGTGAAACAGGCCGGTCCAGACAACAGGCTCAAATACCACTAACCTCTTTTACCACCTACACAAGAATCATGTGAAACAGGCCGGTCCCGACAACAGGCTCAAGCACCACTAACCTCTTTTACCAGCTACACAAGAATCATGTGAAACAGGCCGGTCCAGACAACAGGCTCAAACACCACTAACCTCTTTTACCACCTACACAAGAATCATGTGAAACAGGCCGGTCCCGACAACAGGCTCAAACACCACTAACCTCTTTTACCACCTACACAAGAATCATGTGAAACAGACCGGTCCCGACAACAGGCTCAAACACCACTAACCTCTTTTACCACCTACACAAGAATCATGTGAAACAGGCCGGTCCAGACAACAGGCTCAAACACCACTAACCTCTTTTACCACCTACACAAGAATCATGTGAAACAGGCCGGTCCAGACAACAGGCTCAAGCACCACTAACCTCTTTTACCAGCTACACAAGAATCATGTGAAACAGGTCGGTCCAGACAACAGGCTCAAACACCACTAACCTCTTTTACCACCTACACAAGAATCATGTGAAACAGGCCGGTCCAGACAACAGGCTCAAACACCACTAACCTCTTTTACCACCTACACAAGAATCATGTGAAACAGGCCGGTCCCGACAACAGGCTCAAACACCACTAACCTCTTTTACCAGCTACACAAGAATCATGTGAAACAGGCCGGTCCAGACAACAGGCTCAAACACCACTAACCTCTTTTACCAGCTACACAAGAATCATGTGAAACAGGCCGGTCCAGACAACAGGCTCAAACACCACTAACCTCTTTTACCACCTACACAAGAATCATGTGAAACAGGCCGGTCCAGACAACAGGCTTTAAACACCACTAACCTCTTTTACCACCTACACAAGAATCATGTGAAACAGGCCGGTCCAGACAACAGGCTCAAACACCACTAACCTCTTTTACCACCTACACAAGAATCATGTGAAACAGGCCGGTCCAGACAACAGGCTCAAACACCACTAACCTCTTTTACCACCTACACAAGAATCATGTGAAACAGGCCGGTCCAGACAAAAGGCTCAAACACCACTAACCTCTTTTACCACCTACACAAGAATCATGTGAAACAGGCCGGTCCAGACAACAGGCTCAAACACCACTAACCTCTTTTACCAGCTACACAAGAATCATGTGAAACAGGCCGGTCCAGACAACAGGCTCAAACACCACTAACCTCTTTTACCACCTACACAAGAATCATGTGAAACAGGCCGGTCCAGACAACAGGCTCAAACACCACTAACCTCTTTTACCACCTACACAAGAATCATGTGAAACAGGCCGGTCCAGACAACAGGCTCAAACACCACTAACCTCTTTTACCACCTACACAAGAATCATGTGAAACAGGCCGGTCCAGACAACAGGCTCAAACACCACTAACCTCTTTTACCACCTACACAAGAATCATGTGAAACAGGCCGGTCCCGACAACAGGCTCAAGCACCACTAACCTCTTTTACCAGCTACACAAGAATCATGTGAAACAGGCCGGTCCAGACAACAGGCTCAAACACCACTAACCTCTTTTACCACCTACACAAGAATCATGTGAAACAGGCCGGTCCCTCCAACAGGCTCAAACACCACTAACCTCTTTTACCACCTACACAAGAATCATGTGAAACAGGCCGGTCCAGACAACAGGCTCAAACACCACTAACCTCTTTTACCACCTACACAAGAATCATGTGAAACAGGCCGGTCCAGACAACAGGCTCAAACACCACTAACCTCTTTTACCACCTACACAAGAATCATGTGAAACAGGCCGGTCCCGACAACAGGCTCAAGCACCACTAACCTCTTTTACCAGCTACACAAGAATCATGTGAAACAGGCCGGTCCAGACAACAGGCTCAAACACCACTAACCTCTTTTACCACCTACACAAGAATCATGTGAAACAGGCCGGTCCCGACAACAGGCTCAAACACCACTAACCTCTTTTACCACCTACACAAGAATCATGTGAAACAGGCCGGTCCAGACAACAGGCTCAAACACCACTAACCTCTTTTACCACCTACACAAGAATCATGTGAAACAGGCCGGTCCAGACAACAGGCTCAAACACCACTAACCTCTTTTACCACCTACACAAGAATCATGTGAAACAGGCCGGTCCAGACAACAGGCTCAAGCACCACTAACCTCTTTTACCAGCTACACAAGAATCATGTGAAACAGGTCGGTCCAGACAACAGGCTCAAACACCACTAACCTCTTTTACCACCTACACAAGAATCATGTGAAACAGGCCGGTCCAGACAACAGGCTCAAACACCACTAACCTCTTTTACCACCTACACAAGAATCATGTGAAACAGGCCGGTCCCGACAACAGGCTCAAACACCACTAACCTCTTTTACCAGCTACACAAGAATCATGTGAAACAGGCCGGTCCAGACAACAGGCTCAAACACCACTAACCTCTTTTACCAGCTACACAAGAATCATGTGAAACAGGCCGGTCCAGACAACAGGCTCAAACACCACTAACCTCTTTTACCACCTACACAAGAATCATGTGAAACAGGCCGGTCCAGACAACAGGCTCAAACACCACTAACCTCTTTTACCACCTACACAAGAATCATGTGAAACAGGCCGGTCCAGACAACAGGCTCAAACACCACTAACCTCTTTTACCACCTACACAAGAATCATGTGAAACAGGCCGGTCCAGACAACAGGCTCAAACACCACTAACCTTTTACCCCCTACACAAGAATCATGTGAAACAGGCCGGTCCAGACAACAGGCTCAAACACCACTAACCTCTTTTACCACCTACACAAGAATCATGTGAAACAGGCCGGTCCAGACAACAGGCTCAAACACCACTAACCTCTTTTACCAGCTACACAAGAATCATGTGAAACAGGCCGGTCCAGACAACAGGCTCAAACACCACTAACCTCTTTTACCACCTACACAAGAATCATGTGAAACAGGCCGGTCCAGACAACAGGCTCAAACACCACTAACCTCTTTTACCACCTACACAAGAATCATGTGAAACAGGCCGGTCCAGACAACAGGCTCAAACACCACTAACCTCTTTTACCACCTACACAAGAATCATGTGAAACAGGCCGGTCCAGACAACAGGCTCAAACACCACTAACCTCTTTTACCACCTACACAAGAATCATGTGAAACAGGCCGGTCCCGACAACAGGCTCAAACACCACTAACCTCTTTTACCAGCTACACAAGAATCATGTGAAACAGGCCGGTCCAGACAACAGGCTCAAACACCACTAACCTCTTTTACCACCTACACAAGAATCATGTGAAACAGGCCGGTCCCTCCAACAGGCTCAAACACCACTAACCTCTTTTACCACCTACACAAGAATCATGTGAAACAGGCCGGTCCAGACAACAGGCTCAAACACCACTAACCTCTTTTACCACCTACACAAGAATCATGTGAAACAGGCCGGTCCAGACAACAGGCTCAAACACCACTAACCTCTTACCCCCTACACAAGAATCATGTGAAACAGGCCGGTCCAGACAACAGGCTCAAACACCACTAACCTCTTTTACCACCTACACAAGAATCATGTGAAACAGGCCGGTCCAGACAACAGGCTCAAACACCACTAACCTCTTTTACCACCTACACAAGAATCATGTGAAACAGGCCGGTCCAGACAACAGGCTCAAACACCACTAACCTCTTTTACCACCTACACAAGAATCATGTGAAACAGGCCGGTCCAGACAACAGGCTCAAACACCACTAACCTCTTTTACCACCTACACAAGAATCATGTGAAACAGGCCGGTCCCTCCAACAGGCTCAAACACCACTAACCTCTTTTACCACCTACACAAGAATCATGTGAAACAGGCCGGTCCAGACAACAGGCTCAAACACCACTAACCTCTTTTACCACCTACACAAGAATCATGTGAAACAGGCCGGTCCCGACAACAGGCTCAAGCACCACTAACCTCTTTTACCAGCTACACAAGAATCATGTGAAACAGGTCGGTCCAGACAACAGGCTCAAACACCACTAACCTCTTTTACCACCTACACAAGAATCATGTGAAACAGACCGGTCCCTCCAACAGGCTCAAACACCACTAACCTCTTTTACCACCTACACAAGAATCATGTGAAACAGGCCGGTCCAGACAACAGGCTCAAACACCACTAACCTCTTTTACCACCTACACAAGAATCATGTGAAACAGGCCGGTCCAGACAACAGGCTCAAACACCACTAACCTCTTTTACCACCTACACAAGAATCATGTGAAACAGGCCGGTCCCGACAACAGGCTCAAACACCACTAACCTCTTTTACCAGCTACACAAGAATCATGTGAAACAGACCGGCCCCGACAACAGGCTCAAACACCACTAACCTCTTTTACCACCTACACAAGAATCATGTGAAACAGGCCGGTCCAGACAACAGGCTCAAACACCACTAACCTCTTTTACCACCTACACAAGAATCATGTGAAACAGGCCGGTCCAGACAACAGGCTCAAACACCACTAACCTCTTTTACCACCTACACAAGAATCATGTGAAACAGGCCGGTCCCGACAACAGGCTCAAACACCACTAACCTCTTTTACCAGCTACACAAGAATCATGTGAAACAGGCCGGTCCAGACAACAGGCTCAAACACCACTAACCTCTTTTACCACCTACACAAGAATCATGTGAAACAGGCCGGTCCAGACAACAGGCTCAAACACCACTAACCTCTTTTACCACCTACACAAGAATCATGTGAAACAGGCCGGTCCCGACAACAGGCTCAAACACCACTAACCTCTTTTACCAGCTACACAAGAATCATGTGAAACAGGCCGGTCCAGACAACAGGCTCAAACACCACTAACCTCTTTTACCAGCTACACAAGAATCATGTGAAACAGGCCGGTCCAGACAACAGGCTCAAACACCACTAACCTCTTTTACCACCTACACAAGAATCATGTGAAACAGGCCGGTCCAGACAACAGGCTCAAACACCACTAACCTCTTTTACCACCTACACAAGAATCATGTGAAACAGGCCGGTCCAGACAACAGGCTCAAACACCACTAACCTCTTTTACCACCTACACAAGAATCATGTGAAACAGGCCGGTCCAGACAACAGGCTCAAACACCACTAACCTCTTTTACCGCCCTACACAAGAATCATGTGAAACAGGCCGGTCCAGACAACAGGCTCAAACACCACTAACCTCTTTTACCACCTACACAAGAATCATGTGAAACAGGCCGGTCCAGACAACAGGCTCAAACACCACTAACCTCTTTTACCAGCTACACAAGAATCATGTGAAACAGGCCGGTCCAGACAACAGGCTCAAACACCACTAACCTCTTTTACCACCTACACAAGAATCATGTGAAACAGGCCGGTCCAGACAACAGGCTCAAACACCACTAACCTCTTTTACCACCTACACAAGAATCATGTGAAACAGGCCGGTCCAGACAACAGGCTCAAACACCACTAACCTCTTTTACCACCTACACAAGAATCATGTGAAACAGGCCGGTCCCGACAACAGGCTCAAGCACCACTAACCTCTTTTACCAGCTACACAAGAATCATGTGAAACAGGCCGGTCCAGACAACAGGCTCAAACACCACTAACCTCTTTTACCACCTACACAAGAATCATGTGAAACAGGCCGGTCCCTCCAACAGGCTCAAACACCACTAACCTCTTTTACCACCTACACAAGAATCATGTGAAACAGGCCGGTCCAGACAACAGGCTCAAACACCACTAACCTCTTTTACCAGCTACACAAGAATCATGTGAAACAGGCCGGTCCAGATAACAGGCTCAAACACCACTAACCTCTTTTACCACCTACACAAATCATGTGAAACAGGCCGGTCCCGACAACAGGCTCAAGCACCACTAACCTCTTTTACCAGCTACACAAGAATCATGTGAAACAGGTCGGTCCAGACAACAGGCTCAAACACCACTAACCTCTTTTAACACCTACACAAGAATCATGTGAAACAGGCCGGTCCAGACAACAGGCTCAAACACCACTAACCTCTTTTACCACCTACACAAGAATCATGTGAAACAGGCCGGTCCCTCCAACAGGCTTTAAACACCACTAACCTCTTTTACCACCTACACAAGAATCATGTGAAACAGGCCGGTCCAGACAACAGGCTCAAACACCACTAACCTCTTTTACCACCTACACAAGAATCATGTGAAACAGGCCGGTCCAGACAACAGGCTCAAACACCACTAACCTCTTTTACCACCTACACAAGAATCATGTGAAACAGGCCGGTCCAGACAACAGGCTCAAACACCACTAACCTCTTTTACCCCCTACACAAGAATCATGTGAAACAGGCCGGTCCAGACAAAAGGCTCAAACACCACTAACCTCTTTTACCACCTACACAAGAATCATGTGAAACAGGCCGGTCCAGACAACAGGCTCAAACACCACTAACCTCTTTTACCAGCTACACAAGAATCATGTGAAACAGGCCGGTCCAGACAACAGGCTCAAACACCACTAACCTCTTTTACCACCTACACAAGAATCATGTGAAACAGGCCGGTCCAGACAACAGGCTCAAACACCACTAACCTCTTTTACCACCTACACAAGAATCATGCGAAACAGGCCGGTCCAGACAACAGGCTCAAACACCACTAACCTCTTTTACCACCTACACAAGAATCATGTGAAACAGGCCGGTCCAGACAACAGGCTCAAACACCACTAACCTCTTTTACCACCTACACAAGAATCATGTGAAACAGGCCGGTCCCGACAACAGGCTCAAGCACCACTAACCTCTTTTACCAGCTACACAAGAATCATGTGAAACAGGTCGGTCCAGACAACAGGCTCAAACACCACTAACCTCTTTTAACACCTACACAAGAATCATGTGAAACAGGCCGGTCCAGACAACAGGCTCAAACACCACTAACCTCTTTTACCACCTACACAAGAATCATGTGAAACAGGCCGGTCCCTCCAACAGGCTTTAAACACCACTAACCTCTTTTACCACCTACACAAGAATCATGTGAAACAGGCCGGTCCAGACAACAGGCTCAAACACCACTAACCTCTTTTACCACCTACACAAGAATCATGTGAAACAGGCCGGTCCAGACAACAGGCTCAAACACCACTAACCTCTTTTACCACCTACACAAGAATCATGTGAAACAGGCCGGTCCAGACAACAGGCTCAAACACCACTAACCTCTTACCCCCTACACAAGAATCATGTGAAACAGGCCGGTCCAGACAAAAGGCTCAAACACCACTAACCTCTTTTACCACCTACACAAGAATCATGTGAAACAGGCCGGTCCAGACAACAGGCTCAAACACCACTAACCTCTTTTACCAGCTACACAAGAATCATGTGAAACAGGCCGGTCCAGACAACAGGCTCAAACACCACTAACCTCTTTTACCACCTACACAAGAATCATGTGAAACAGGCCGGTCCAGACAACAGGCTCAAACACCACTAACCTCTTTTACCACCTACACAAGAATCATGTGAAACAGGCCGGTCCAGACAACAGGCTCAAACACCACTAACCTCTTTTACCACCTACACAAGAATCATGTGAAACAGGCCGGTCCAGACAACAGGCTCAAACACCACTAACCTCTTTTACCACCTACACAAGAATCATGTGAAACAGGCCGGTCCCGACAACAGGCTCAAACACCACTAACCTCTTTTACCAGCTACACAAGAATCATGTGAAACAGGCCGGTCCAGACAACAGGCTCAAACACCACTAACCTCTTTTACCACCTACACAAGAATCATGTGAAACAGGCCGGTCCCTCCAACAGGCTCAAACACCACTAACCTCTTTTACCACCTACACAAGAATCATGTGAAACAGGCCGGTCCAGACAACAGGCTCAAACACCACTAACCTCTTTTACCACCTACACAAGAATCATGTGAAACAGGCCGGTCCAGACAACAGGCTCAAACACCACTAACCTCTTACCCCCTACACAAGAATCATGTGAAACAGGCCGGTCCAGACAACAGGCTCAAACACCACTAACCTCTTTTACCACCTACACAAGAATCATGTGAAACAGGCCGGTCCAGACAACAGGCTCAAACACCACTAACCTCTTTTACCACCTACACAAGAATCATGTGAAACAGGCCGGTCCAGACAACAGGCTCAAACACCACTAACCTCGTTTACCACCTACACAAGAATCATGTGAAACAGGCCGGTCCAGACAACAGGCTCAAACACCACTAACCTCTTTTACCACCTACACAAGAATCATGTGAAACAGACCGGTCCCTCCAACAGGCTCAAACACCACTAACCTCTTTTACCACCTACACAAGAATCATGTGAAACAGGCCGGTCCAGACAACAGGCTCAAACACCACTAACCTCTTTTACCACCTACACAAGAATCATGTGAAACAGGCCGGTCCAGACAACAGGCTCAAATACCACTAACCTCTTTTACCACCTACACAAGAATCATGTGAAACAGGCCGGTCCCGACAACAGGCTCAAGCACCACTAACCTCTTTTACCAGCTACACAAGAATCATGTGAAACAGGTCGGTCCAGACAACAGGCTCAAACACCACTAACCTCTTTTACCACCTACACAAGAATCATGTGAAACAGACCGGTCCCTCCAACAGGCTCAAACACCACTAACCTCTTTTACCACCTACACAAGAATCATGTGAAACAGGCCGGTCCAGACAACAGGCTCAAACACCACTAACCTCTTTTACCACCTACACAAGAATCATGTGAAACAGGCCGGTCCAGACAACAGGCTCAAACACCACTAACCTCTTTTACCACCTACACAAGAATCATGTGAAACAGGCCGGTCCCGACAACAGGCTCAAACACCACTAACCTCTTTTACCAGCTACACAAGAATCATGTGAAACAGACCGGCCCCGACAACAGGCTCAAACACCACTAACCTCTTTTACCACCTACACAAGAATCATGTGAAACAGGCCGGTCCAGACAACAGGCTCAAACACCACTAACCTCTTTTACCACCTACACAAGAATCATGTGAAACAGGCCGGTCCCGACAACAGGCTCAAGCACCACTAACCTCTTTTACCAGCTACACAAGAATCATGTGAAACAGGTCGGTCCAGACAACAGGCTCAAACACCACTAACCTCTTTTACCACCTACACAAGAATCATGTGAAACAGGCCGGTCCAGACAACAGGCTCAAACACCACTAACCTCTTTTACCACCTACACAAGAATCATGTGAAACAGGCCGGTCCCTCCAACAGGCTTTAAACACCACTAACCTCTTTTACCACCTACACAAGAATCATGTGAAACAGGCCGGTCCAGACAACAGGCTCAAACACCACTAACCTCTTTTACCACCTACACAAGAATCATGTGAAACAGGCCGGTCCAGACAACAGGCTCAAACACCACTAACCTCTTACCGCCCTACACAAGAATCATGTGAAACAGGCCGGTCCAGACAAAAGGCTCAAACACCACTAACCTCTTTTACCACCTACACAAGAATCATGTGAAACAGGCCGGTCCAGACAACAGGCTCAAACACCACTAACCTCTTTTACCAGCTACACAAGAATCATGTGAAACAGGCCGGTCCAGACAACAGGCTCAAACACCACTAACCTCTTTTACCACCTACACAAGAATCATGCGAAACAGGCCGGTCCAGACAACAGGCTCAAACACCACTAACCTCTTTTACCACCTACACAAGAATCATGTGAAACAGGCCGGTCCAGACAACAGGCTCAAACACCACTAACCTCTTTTACCACCTACACAAGAATCATGTGAAACAGGCCGGTCCCGACAACAGGCTCAAGCACCACTAACCTCTTTTACCAGCTACACAAGAATCATGTGAAACAGGCCGGTCCAGACAACAGGCTCAAACACCACTAACCTCTTTTACCACCTACACAAGAATCATGTGAAACAGGCCGGTCCCTCCAACAGGCTCAAACACCACTAACCTCTTTTACCACCTACACAAGAATCATGTGAAACAGGCCGGTCCAGACAACAGGCTCAAACACCACTAACCTCTTTTACCAGCTACACAAGAATCATGTGAAACAGGCCGGTCCAGATAACAGGCTCAAACACCACTAACCTCTTTTACCACCTACACAAATCATGTGAAACAGGCCGGTCCCGACAACAGGCTCAAGCACCACTAACCTCTTTTACCAGCTACACAAGAATCATGTGAAACAGGTCGGTCCAGACAACAGGCTCAAACACCACTAACCTCTTTTAACACCTACACAAGAATCATGTGAAACAGGCCGGTCCAGACAACAGGCTCAAACACCACTAACCTCTTTTACCACCTACACAAGAATCATGTGAAACAGGCCGGTCCCTCCAACAGGCTTTAAACACCACTAACCTCTTTTACCACCTACACAAGAATCATGTGAAACAGGCCGGTCCAGACAACAGGCTCAAACACCACTAACCTCTTTTACCACCTACACAAGAATCATGTGAAACAGGCCTGTCCAGACAACAGGCTCAAACACCACTAACCTCTTTTACCACCTACACAAGAATCATGTGAAACAGGCCGGTCCAGACAACAGGCTCAAACACCACTAACCTCTTTTACCACCTACACAAGAATCATGTGAAACAGGCCGGTCCAGACAACAGGCTCAAACACCACTAACCTCTTACCCCCTACACAAGAATCATGTGAAACAGGCCGGTCCAGACAACAGGCTCAAACACCACTAACCTCTTTTACCACCTACACAAGAATCATGTGAAACAGGCCGGTCCAGACAACAGGCTCAAACACCACTAACCTCTTTTACCACCTACACAAGAATCATGTGAAACAGGCCGGTCCAGACAACAGGCTCAAACACCACTAACCTCTTTTACCACCTACACAAGAATCATGTGAAACAGGCCGGTCCAGACAACAGGCTCAAACACCACTAACCTCTTTTACCACCTACACAAGAATCATGTGAAACAGACCGGTCCCTCCAACAGGCTCAAACAACACTAACCTCTTTTACCACCTACACAAGAATCATGTGAAACAGGCCGGTCCAGACAACAGGCTCAAACACCACTAACCTCTTTTACCACCTACACAAGAATCATGTGAAACAGGCCGGTCCAGACAACAGGCTCAAATACCACTAACCTCTTTTACCACCTGCACAAGAATCATGTGAAACAGGCCGGTCCCGACAACAGGCTCAAGCACCACTAACCTCTTTTACCACCTACACAAGAATCATGTGAAACAGGCCGGTCCAGACAACAGGCTCAAACACCACTAACCTCTTTTACCACCTACACAAGAATCATGTGAAACAGGCCGGTCCAGACAACAGGCTCAAACACCACTAACCTCTTTTACCACCTACACAAGAATCATGTGAAACAGGCCGGTCCAGACAACAGGCTCAAACACCACTAACCTCTTACCCCCTACACAAGAATCATGTGAAACAGGCCGGTCCAGACAACAGGCTCAAACACCACTAACCTCTTTTACCACCTACACAAGAATCATGTGAAACAGGCCGGTCCAGACAACAGGCTCAAACACCACTAACCTCTTTTACCACCTACACAAGAATCATGTGAAACAGGCCGGTCCAGACAACAGGCTCAAACACCACTAACCTCTTTTACCACCTACACAAGAATCATGTGAAACAGGCCGGTCCAGACAACAGGCTCAAACACCACTAACCTCTTTTACCACCTACACAAGAATCATGTGAAACAGACCGGTCCCTCCAACAGGCTCAAACAACACTAACCTCTTTTACCACCTACACAAGAATCATGTGAAACAGGCCGGTCCAGACAACAGGCTCAAACACCACTAACCTCTTTTACCACCTACACAAGAATCATGTGAAACAGGCCGGTCCAGACAACAGGCTCAAATACCACTAACCTCTTTTACCACCTGCACAAGAATCATGTGAAACAGGCCGGTCCCGACAACAGGCTCAAGCACCACTAACCTCTTTTACCACCTACACAAGAATCATGTGAAACAGGCCGGTCCAGACAACAGGCTCAAACACCACTAACCTCTTTTACCACCTACACAAGAATCATGTGAAACAGGCCGGTCCAGACAACAGGCTCAAACACCACTAACCTCTTACCCCCTACACAAGAATCATGTGAAACAGGCCGGTCCAGACAACAGGCTCAAACACCACTAACCTCTTTTACCACCTACACAAGAATCATGTGAAACAGGCCGGTCCAGACAACAGGCTCAAACACCACTAACCTCTTTTACCACCTACACAAGAATCATGTGAAACAGGCCGGTCCAGACAACAGGCTCAAACACCACTAACCTCTTTTACCACCTACACAAGAATCATGTGAAACAGGCCGGTCCAGACAACAGGCTCAAACACCACTAACCTCTTTTACCACCTACACAAGAATCATGTGAAACAGACCGGTCCCTCCAACAGGCTCAAACAACACTAACCTCTTTTACCACCTACACAAGAATCATGTGAAACAGGCCGGTCCAGACAACAGGCTCAAACACCACTAACCTCTTTTACCACCTACACAAGAATCATGTGAAACAGGCCGGTCCAGACAACAGGCTCAAATACCACTAACCTCTTTTACCACCTGCACAAGAATCATGTGAAACAGGCCGGTCCCGACAACAGGCTCAAGCACCACTAACCTCTTTTACCACCTACACAAGAATCATGTGAAACAGGCCGGTCCAGACAACAGGCTCAAACACCACTAACCTCTTTTACCACCTACACAAGAATCATGTGAAACAGGCCGGTCCAGACAACAGGCTCAAACACCACTAACCTCTTTTACCACCTACACAAGAATCATGTGAAACAGGCCGGTCCCGACAACAGGCTCAAGCACCACTAACCTCTTTTACCAGCTACACAAGAATCATGTGAAACAGGTCGGTCCAGACAACAGGCTCAAACACCACTAACCTCTTTTACCACCTACACAAGAATCATGTGAAACAGGCCGGTCCAGACAACAGGCTCAAACACCACTAACCTCTTTTACCACCTACACAAGAATCATGTGAAACAGGCCGGTCCCGACAACAGGCTCAAACACCACTAACCTCTTTTACCAGCTACACAAGAATCATGTGAAACAGGCCGGTCCAGACAACAGGCTCAAACACCACTAACCTCTTTTACCACCTACACAAGAATCATGTGAAACAGGCCGGTCCAGACAACAGGCTCAAACACCACTAACCTCTATTACCACCTACACAAGAATCATGTGAAACAGGCCGGTCCCTCCAACAGGCTTTAAACACCACTAACCTCTTTTACCACCTACACAAGAATCATGTGAAACAGGCCGGTCCAGACAACAGGCTCAAACACCACTAACCTCTTACCCCCTACACAAGAATCATGTGAAACAGGCTGGTCCAGACAACAGGCTCAAACACCACTAACCTCTTTTACCACCTACACAAGAATCATGTGAAACAGGCCGGTCCAGACAACAGGCTCAAACACCACTAACCTCTTTTACCACCTACACAAGAATCATGCGAAACAGGCCGGTCCAGACAACAGGCTCAAACACCACTAGCCTCTTTTACCAGCTACACAAGAATCATGTGAAACAGGCCGGTCCAGACAACAGGCTCAAACACCACTAACCTCTTTTACCACCTACACAAGAATCATGTGAAACAGGCCGGTCCTGACAACAGGCTCAAGCACCACTAACCTCTTTTACCAGCTACACAAGAATCATGTGAAACAGGCCGGTCCAGACAACAGGCTCAAACACCACTAACCTCTTTTACCACCTACACAAGAATCATGTGAAACAGGCCGGTCCCTCCAACAGGCTCAAACACCACTAACCTCTTTTACCACCTACACAAGAATCATGTGAAACAGGCCGGTCCAGACAACAGGCTCAAACACCACTAACCTCTTTTACCAGCTACACAAGAATCATGTGAAACAGGCCGGTCCAGACAACAGGCTCAAACACCACTAACCTCTTTTACCACCTACACAAGAATCATGTGAAACAGGCCGGTCCCGACAACAGGCTCAAGCACCACTAACCTCTTTTACCAGCTACACAAGAATCATGTGAAACAGGTCGGTCCAGACAACAGGCTCAAACACCACTAACCTCTTTTAACACCTACACAAGAATCATGTGAAACAGGCCGGTCCAGACAACAGGCTCAAACACCACTAACCTCTTTTACCACCTACACAAGAATCATGTGAAACAGGCCGGTCCCGACAACAGGCTCAAACACCACTAACCTCTTTTACCAGCTACACAAGAATCATGTGAAACAGGCCGGTCCAGACAACAGGCTCAAACACCACTAACCTCTTTTACCACCTACACAAGAATCATGTGAAACAGGCCGGTCCAGACAACAGGCTCAAACACCACTAACCTCTTTTACCACCTACACAAGAATCATGTGAAACAGGCCGGTCCCTCCAACAGGCTCAAACACGACTAACCTCTTTTACCACCTACACAAGAATCATGCGAAACAGGCCGGTCCAGACAACAGGCTCAAACACCACTAACCTCTTTTACCACCTACACAAGAATCATGTGAAACAGGCCGGTCCAGACAACAGGCTCAAACACCACTAACCTCTTTTACCACCTACACAAGAATCATGTGAAACAGGCCAGTCCAGACAACAGGCTCAAACACCACTAACCTCTTTTACCACCTACACAAGAATCATGTGAAACAGGCCGGTCCAGACAACAGGCTCAAACACCACTAACCTCTTTTACCACCTACACAAGAATCATGTGAAACAGGCCGGTCCTGACAACAGGCTCAAGCACCACTAACCTCTTTTACCAGCTACACAAGAATCATGTGAAACAGGCCGGTCCAGACAACAGGCTCAAACACCACTAACCTCTTTTACCACCTACACAAGAATCATGTGAAACAGGCCGGTCCCTCCAACAGGCTCAAACACCACTAACCTCTTTTACCACCTACACAAGAATCATGTGAAACAGGCCGGTCCAGACAACAGGCTCAAACACCACTAACCTCTTTTACCAGCTACACAAGAATCATGTGAAACAGGCCGGTCCAGACAACAGGCTCAAACACCACTAACCTCTTTTACCACCTACACAAGAATCATGTGAAACAGGCCGGTCCCGACAACAGGCTCAAGCACCACTAACCTTTTACCAGCTACACAAGAATCATGTGAAACAGGTCAGTCCAGACAACAGGCTCAAACACCACTAACCTCTTTTAACACCTACACAAGAATCATGTGAAACAGGCCGGTCCAGACAACAGGCTCAAACACCACTAACCTCTTTTACCACCTACACAAGAATCATGTGAAACAGGCCGGTCCCGACAACAGGCTCAAACACCACTAACCTCTTTTACCAGCTACACAAGAATCATGTGAAACAGGCCGGTCCAGACAACAGGCTCAAACACCACTAACCTCTTTTACCACCTACACAAGAATCATGTGAAACAGGCCGGTCCAGACAACAGGCTCAAACACCACTAACCTCTTTTACCACCTACACAAGAATCATGTGAAACAGGCCGGTCCCTCCAACAGGCTCAAACACGACTAACCTCTTTTACCACCTACACAAGAATCATGTGAAACAGGCCGGTCCAGACAACAGGCTCAAACACCACTAACCTCTTTTACCACCTACACAAGAATCATGTGAAACAGGCCGGTCCAGACAACAGGCTCAAACACCACTAACCTCTTTTACCACCTACACAAGAATCATGTGAAACAGGCCGGTCCAGACAACAGGCTCAAACACCACTAACCTCTTTTACCACCTACACAAGAATCATGTGAAACAGGCCGGTCCAGACAACAGGCTCAAACACCACTAACCTCTTTTACCACCTACACAAGAATCATGTGAAACAGGCCGGTCCAAACAACAGGCTCAAACACCACTAACCTCTTTTACCACCTACACAAGAATCATGTGAAACAGGCCGGTCCAGACAACAGGCTCAAACACCACTAACCTCTTTTACCACCTACACAAGAATCATGTGAAACAGGCCGGTCCAGACAACAGGCTCAAACACCACTAACCTCTTTTACCACCTACACAAGAATCATGTGAAACAGGCCGGTCCAGACAACAGGCTCAAACACCACTAACCTCTTTTACCACCTACACAAGAATCATGTGAAACAGGCCGGTCCAGACAACAGGCTCAAACACCACTAACCTCTTTTACCACCTACACAAGAATCATGTGAAACAGGCCGGTCCAGACAACAGGCTCAAACACCACCAACCTCTTTTATCACCTACACAAGAATCATGTGAAACAGGCCGGTCCAGACAACAGGCTCAAACACCACTAACCTCTTTTACCAGCAACACAAGAATCATGTGAAACAGGCGGTCCAGACAACAGGCTCAAACACCACTAACCTCTTTTACCACCTACACAAGAATCATATGAAACAGGCCGGTCCCGACAACAGGCTCAAGCACCACTAACCTCTTTTACCAGCTACACAAGAATCATGTGAAACAGGCCGGTCCAGACAACAGGCTCAAACACCACTAACCTCTTTTACCACCTACACAAGAATCATGTGAAACAGGCCGGTCCCTCCAAAAGGCTCAAACACCACTAACCTCTTTTACCACCTACACAAGAATCATGTGAAACAGGCCGGTCCAGACAACAGGCTCAAACACCACTAACCTATTTTACCAGCTACACAAGAATCATGTGAAACAGGCCGGTCCAGACAACAGGCTCAAACACCACTAACCTCTTTTACCACCTACACAAGAATCATGTGAAACAGGCCGGTCCCGACAACAGGCTCAAGCACCACTAACCTCTTTTACCAGCTAGACAAGAATCATGTGAAACAGGTCGGTCCAGACAACAGGCTCAAACACCACTAACCTCTTTTACCACCTACACAAGAATCATGTGAAACAGGCCGGTCCAAACAACAGGCTCAAACACCACTAACCTCTTTTACCACCTACACAAGAATCATGTGAAACAGGCCGGTCCAGACAACAGGCTCAAACACCACTAACCTATTTTACCAGCTACACAAGAATCATGTGAAACAGGCCGGTCCAGACAACAGGCTCAAACACCACTAACCTCTTTTACCACCTACACAAGAATCATGTGAAACAGGCCGGTCCCGACAACAGGCTCAAGCACCACTAACCTCTTTTACCAGCTAGACAAGAATCATGTGAAACAGGTCGGTCCAGACAACAGGCTCAAACACCACTAACCTCTTTTACCACCTACACAAGAATCATGTGAAACAGGCCGGTCCAGACAACAGGCTCAAACACCACTAACCTCTTTTACCACCTACACAAGAATCATGTGAAACAGGCCGGTCCAGACAACAGGCTCAAACACCACTAACCTCTTTTACCACCTACACAAGAATCATGTGAAACAGGCCGGTCCAGACAACAGGCTCAAACACCACTAACCTCTTTTACCACCTACACAAGAATCATGTGAAACAGGCCGGTCCAGACAACAGGCTCAAACACCACTAACCTCTTTTACCACCTACACAAGAATCATGTGAAACAGGCCGGTCCAGACAACAGGCTCAAACACCACTAACCTCTTTTACCACCTACACAAGAATCATGTGAAACAGGCCGGTCCAGACAACAGGCTCAAACACCACTAACCTCTTTTACCACCTACACAAGAATCATGTGAAACAGGCCGGTCCAGACAACAGGCTCAAACACCACTAACCTCTTTTACCACCTACACAAGAATCATGTGAAACAGGCCGGTCCAGACAACAGGCTCAAACACCACCAACCTCTTTTATCACCTACACAAGAATCATGTGAAACAGGCCGGTCCAGACAACAGGCTCAAACACCACTAACCTCTTTTACCAGCAACACAAGAATCATGTGAAACAGGCGGTCCAGACAACAGGCTCAAACACCACTAACCTCTTTTACCACCTACACAAGAATCATATGAAACAGGCCGGTCCCGACAACAGGCTCAAGCACCACTAACCTCTTTTACCAGCTACACAAGAATCATGTGAAACAGGCCGGTCCAGACAACAGGCTCAAACACCACTAACCTCTTTTACCACCTACACAAGTGTTACGAATCTCCTTTTGGCCCGACAGTCTAGGGGGGATGGTAGTGAGACCCGTAACATAACTCATGTAAATTATAATAGTGACAAAGTAAAAGTGAACGAAATAACCACGACAACCGAAATAATACCGTCAAACTCAGGGTTTATTATAAACACACGGTAATGGGGGGGGGAGCAGGAAAAGGGGCTGAGCTGGACCCAAGGAAAGAAACAATAAGTATTCAAAACACCCCTAAGCTAGACTAGCCTATTTCAACAACAGCTACCTAACTAACCAAAAATACAGTGGGTGGTCCGCCCAGTTCTAACTAGTGTGTTTTAACAAAGTTTACCTACGGGTAGTGTATGCCCATGGGCGACTTGTCTTGGTTTCCCCTTTTTCCCACCAGCAAACACTATAAACAAAAACAATACTCACAGGAGATGACAAAGTGATTTGGAGGTGCTCAAACAAAAGAAGAGGTTAATTATTACACAAAGAGCGAGATCTACATACATGGTATTTACAAAGAGATTGTGCTACTGAAATCTATCAAGAGCAGAGATCTACCAACATGTCATTACAAAGATTGAGCTCTCCTGAAATCTACAAAGAACAGCTATCTACCAACATGGCAATACAAAGATTGAGCTACCCTGAAATCTACAAAGAACAGCTATCTACCAACATGGCATTACAAAGAGATTGAGCTCTCGAACAAACAAATGATGGGGTTTTTAAACCATGGGGAAGGAACTGTGATAGGGTAGGAAACAGGAGGAGGTGTGTCTTCTGATTGATGGGTTGATTGTTGACTGATTGGGGAGTGATGATTTTCACCTGTGAGGGGAGAAGGAGAGAAAAGAAACACACACAGGATACACACAGACACAGGATACACACAGACACAGGATACCTGTATCCGTAACACTCCCACCCTTAAAAGAGCAACCCTAGGGGGGATTGCGACTACAGTATTAATGAATACTCAAAAGGTCAACAAAGTCAACCTTACAAAACATACAACAATCATTATTACACACGAGACAAAAACTGGTTACCCGATTTTGTCTTCGGTAACGGTCCGACACAACCAACCACCACATGCTCGAATGGTTCACCTATGACAGGTATAGGACACAGAGGAGCGGGAGGAATAACCTGATTTGGTTTTCCTGTTATCTGACAGGTGTGGCATGTCCGACAGAACTGAGCCACATCTTGTTTTAAACCCGGCCAAAAAAAATGTCGAAGAATCCGATCATACGTCTTTGTAATTCCTAAATGACCAGACCACTGGTGATCATGAGCAAGGGATAACACATTCTGTCGAAAGGCTGTAGGAATCACTATTTGGTAAACAGCATTCCAATCTCCACCCGCGTCAACATGGGATTTCCATTTACGCATGAGGAGATTACCATCAATGAAGTAAGCCACATTCTTCTTCTTCACCTCTTCTAACGAGACAACACTAGAAAAACATTTAGCAAGCTTGTTGTCAACCTTTTGGTTAGCAATCAGCTGCTCACGAGTGACTGGTAATTGTATTGCATCAGCAATAACTTCAACGTACTTTGATTCTTTCCTGAGCTGTTTGTCAGAGGTGATCAGCTTCTCAGAGGTATCACACAATCCATCCTCTTGATCATCCTCTTTGAACAGAACAGTGTTCGACAAATCTATCACGTCACCCTCTTGTAGTGCCTGAGCACGAGTGACAGCACAAGCGGGGAACACATGTGGATAACTCTGTGCCAACTCATTCGAGAGAGAGTGGTCACTTTTATCCAATACTTCCAATACGGGTACTACCTTTCCTCCGGCAATATCGTTACCCATTATAAAGGTCACACCTTTCACTGGCAACTTAGGACGTACCCCCACTCTGAATATTCCACTGATTAACTCAGAGTGTACTTTCACAAAGTGCAACGGCACTGGGACAAAACCCATTTCAATACCCTGCACTAACACACTGGAACCACAGTATGTATCGTCAGATAAGGGCAACACATCAGACAATATAAACGACTGCGCCGCACCAGTATCTCTAAGGATTTTAACCGGACGCTGAGACGCTTCGTCATTCGTTAGGGACACAAACCCCTCGAAAATGAATGGTTCATAACTGCGGTCGGGGACTGAGACTTTCAAACTACAGTTACCCTTAGGCACCTGTTTTGTTGCAGACCTCACAACCGTACGAATTAGACCAACACCTGTTGGTGGCTTGGCACGAAGAGGCATCCCTTGTTTGCGTTTAAGCAGGAAGCAATCATTAATCATATGTCCCACTTTATGACAATAGAAACAGGAACGCTCATTCTTCTGGCGTGCTTGATATACTACTGCGGGCCGACTAGGGCTAAAGGTAGGAAACTCAGTGGTTCTACTCTCAGTTTGAGCCGAAAACACACTCTTGTGCGTCAACACAAACTCGTCTGCCAACACAGACGCTTCTGCCAGGGAGGATACTTTCTGTTCGTTTAGGTAAACTACAATGCGTTCGGGTAAGCAATTTTTAAACTCTTCCAACAAGATTAACTCCCGGAGAGAGTTGAAATCAGTTACCTTACTAGCAGCATGCCATTTATCAAACAGATTTCCCTTGTCTCTAGCAAATTCCACATAAGTCTTACTAGAAGACTTTCTATGAGACCTAAATCTCTGTCGGTATGCCTCAGGCACAAGCTCATAGGCACGAAGAACAGTAGCTTTGACCACTTCATAATTCAAACTGTCCTCCAGAGGTAGCGCTGACAAAACCTCTTGGGCTTTACCAGTTAATTTACACTGAAGTAATAGGCACCATACCTCTTCAGGCCACTTCAATGCTACGGCTATACGCTCAAATACACAAAAATAGGAGTCAACCTCTGACTCTCTGAACAAAGGTACTAAGGCAATCTGCCTACTAATGTCAAACGTGTTTGAGGACACAGCTGGTGAGGACGACTCACTAACAGGAACAGTAGGAACGAAGGTTAGCCTCGCTGTCTCTGCCTCCAGTTCCATCTGGCGCATTTTAAACGTCATCTGCCTCTGTTCTCGTTCTTTTTCTGCCTCCATTTTACACATCATCTGCCGTTCTTCTCTTTCTGCCTCAATTTTACACATCATCTGCCGTTGTTCTCTTTCTGCCTCAATTTTACACATCTCCAACTGGAGAGTCTCTCGCCTAATTTGGGCTCTCTCTTCCACCTCTAGTTGGAACTGTGCTAAACGGACATCCCTTCTGGCATCACCGTTTGACAGTGGGGAGAGTGGATCAAAATGGGACAATGTGGCTGGTGTTTTAGCCTCACCCTCATTATCAGATACCAATGGGCTTATAGGAGCAGTTACATCCCCTACAGGGTTAGTAGACTCAGGCAGCGGTAACACAAGCACCTGCTCTTCCAACAATACATTTAACACTAGCTGCTTAACCTCCGCCTTAACTACACTCTGCGGAATCGATATTGAGTAATGGTCAGCCAAGGTCATTAAATCAACTCTACGACATTTATCAAAAACCTCCCACGAAGGATTATCCAAAAAGGACTTCAAATCAAAAGTAGCCATCTTACACTACTTCACAAGAACCAACTAAAATAGCAAACACTAATGCTACTTCAGCTATGACGCTCAACACTGAACTATACCACTACAACAATCTACATGAGCGGTATGGGTGTCAGTAAAGACAGATCCCGGACGAGCCCCCACTTATGTTACGAATCTCCTTTTGGCCCGACAGTCTAGGGGGGATGGTAGTGAGACCCGTAACATAACTCATGTAAATTATAATAGTGACAAAGTAAAAGTGAACGAAATAACCACGACAACCGAAATAATACCGTCAAACTCAGGGTTTATTATAAACACACGGTAATGGGGGGGGGAGCAGGAAAAGGGGCTGAGCTGGACCCAAGGAAAGAAACAATAAGTATTCAAAACACCCCTAAGCTAGACTAGCCTATTTCAACAACAGCTACCTAACTAACCAAAAATACAGTGGGTGGTCCGCCCAGTTCTAACTAGTGTGTTTTAACAAAGTTTACCTACGGGTAGTGTATGCCCATGGGCGACTTGTCTTGGTTTCCCCTTTTTCCCACCAGCAAACACTATAAACAAAAACAATACTCACAGGAGATGACAAAGTGATTTGGAGGTGCTCAAACAAAAGAAGAGGTTAATTATTACACAAAGAGCGAGATCTACATACATGGTATTTACAAAGAGATTGTGCTACTGAAATCTATCAAGAGCAGAGATCTACCAACATGTCGTTACAAAGATTGAGCTCTCCTGAAATCTACAAAGAACAGCTATCTACCAACATGGCATTGCAAAGATTGAGCTCTCCTGAAATCTACAAAGAACAGCTATCTACCAACATGGCAATACAAAGATTGAGCTACCCTGAAATCTACAAAGAACAGCTATCTACCAACATGGCATTACAAAGAGATTGAGCTCTCGAACAAACAAATGATGGGGTTTTTAAACCATGGGGAAGGAACTGTGATAGGGTAGGAAACAGGAGGAGGTGTGTCTTCTGATTGATGGGTTGATTGTTGACTGATTGGGGAGTGATGATTTTCACCTGTGAGGGGAGAAGGAGAGAAAAGAAACACACACAGGATACACACAGACACAGGATACACACAGACACAGGATACCTGTATCCGTAACACAAGAATCATGTGAAACAGGCCGGTCCCTCCAAAAGGCTCAAACACCACTAACCTCTTTTACCACCTACACAAGAATCATGTGAAACAGGCCGGTCCAGACAACAGGCTCAAACACCACTAACCTATTTTACCAGCTACACAAGAATCATGTGAAACAGGCCGGTCCAGACAACAGGCTCAAACACCACTAACCTCTTTTACCACCTACACAAGAATCATGTGAAACAGGCCGGTCCCGACAACAGGCTCAAGCACCACTAACCTCTTTTACCAGCTAGACAAGAATCATGTGAAACAGGTCGGTCCAGACAACAGGCTCAAACACCACTAACCTCTTTTACCACCTACACAAGAATCATGTGAAACAGGCCGGTCCAAACAACAGGCTCAAACACCACTAACCTCTTTTACCACCTACACAAGAATCATGTGAAACAGGCCGGTCCCGACAACAGGCTCAAACACCACTAACCTCTTTTACCAGCTACACAAGAATCATGTGAAACAGGCCGGTCCAGACAACAGGCTCAAACACCACTAACCTCTTTTACCACCTACACAAGAATCATGTGAAACAGGCCGGTCCAGACAACAGGCTCAAACACCACTAACCTCTTTTACCACCTACACAAGAATCATGTGAAACAGGCCGGTCCAGACAACAGGCTCAAACACCACTAACCTCTTTTACCACCTACACAAGAATCATGTGAAACAGGCCGGTCCAGACAACAGGCTCAAACACCACTAACCTCTTTTACCACCTACACAAGAATCATGTGAAACAGGCCGGTCCAGACAACAGGCTCAAACACCACTAACCTCTTTTACCACCTACACAAGAATCATGTGAAACAGGCCGGTCCAGACAACAGGCTCAAACACCACTAACCTCTTTTACCACCTACACAAGAATCATGTGAAACAGGCCGGTCCAGACAACAGGCTCAAACACCACTAACCTCTTTTACCACCTACACAAGAATCATGTGAAACAGGCCGATCCAGACAACAGGCTCAAACACCACTAACCTCTTTTACCACCTACACAAGAATCATGTGAAACAGGCCGGTCCAGACAACAGGCTCAAACACCACTAACCTCTTTTACCACCTACACAAGAATCATGTGAAACAGGCCGGTCCAGACAACAGGATTAAACACCACTAACCTCTTTTACCAGCTACACAAGAATCATGTGAAACAGGCCGGTCCAGACAACAGGCTCAAACACCACTAACCTCTTTTACCACCTACACAAGAATCATGTGAAACAGGCCGGTCCCGACAACAGGCTCAAGCACCACTAACCTCTTTTAACAGCTACACAAGAATCATGTGAAACAGGCCGGTCCAGACAACAGGCTCAAACACCACTAACCTCTTTTACCACCTACACAAGAATCATGTGAAACAGGCCGGTCCAGACAACAGGCTCAAACACCACTAACCTCTTTTACCACCTACACAAGAATCATGTGAAACAGGCCGGTCCCGACAACAGGCTCAAACACCACTTACCTCTTTTACCAGCTACACAAGAATCATGTGAAACAGGCCGGTCCAGACAACAGGCTCAAACACCTCTAACCTCTTTTACCACCTACACAAGAATCATGTGAAACAGGCCGGTCCAGACAACAGGCTCAAACACCACTAACCTCTTTTACCACCTACACAAGAATCATGTGAAACAGGCCGGTCCCGCCAACAGGCTCAAACACCACTAACCTCTTTTACCACCTACACAAGAATCATGTGAAACAGGCCGGTCCAGACAACAGGCTCAAACACCACTAACCTCTTTTACCAGCTACACAAGAATCATGTGAAACAGGCCGGTCCAGACAACAGGCTCAAACACCACTAACCTCTTTTACCACCTACACAAGAATCATGTGAAACAGGCCGGTCCCGACAACAGGCTCAAGCACCACTAACCTCTTTTACCAGCTACACAAGAATCATGTGAAACAGGCCGGTCCAGACAACAGGCTCAAACACCACTAACCTCTTTTACCACCTACACAAGAATCATGTGAAACAGGCCGGTCCAGACAACAGGCTCAAACACCACTAACCTCTTTTACCACCTACACAAGAATCATGTGAAACAGGCCGGTCCCGACAACAGGCTCAAACACCACTAACCTCTTTTACCACCTACACAAGAATCATGTGAAACAGGCCGGTCCAGACAACAGGCTCAAACACCACTAACCTCTTTTACCACCTACACAAGAATCATGTGAAACAGGCCGGTCCAGACAACAGGCTCAAACACCACTAACCTCTTTTACCACCTACACAAGAATCATGTGAAACAGGCCGGTCCAGACAACAGGCTCAAACACCACTAACCTCTTTTACCACCTACACAAGAATCATGTGAAACAGGCCGGTCCAGACAACAGGCTCAAACACCACTAACCTCTTTTACCACCTACACAAGAATCATGTGAAACAGGCCGGTCCAGACAACAGGCTCAAACACCACTAACCTCTTTTACCACCTACACAAGAATCATGTGAAACAGGCCGGTCCAGACAACAGGCTCAAACACCACTAACCTCTTTTACCACCTACACAAGAATCATGTGAAACAGGCCGGTCCAGACAACAGGCTCAAACACCACTAACCTCTTTTACCACCTACACAAGAATCATGTGAAACAGGCCGGTCCAGACAACAGGCTCAAACACCACTAACCTCTTTTACCCACCTACACAAGAATCATGTGAAACAGGCCGGTCCAGACAACAGGCTCAAACACCACTAACCTCTTTTACCACCTACACAAGAATCATGTGAAACAGGCCGGTCCAGACAACAGGCTCAAACACCACTAACCTCTTTTACCACCTACACAAGAATCATGTGAAACAGGCTGGTCCAGACAACAGGCTCAAACACCACTAACCTCTTTTACCACCTACACAAGAATCATGTGAAACAGGCCGGTCCAGACAACAGGCTCAAACACCACTAACCTCTTTTACCACCTACACAAGAATCATGTGAAACAGGCCGGTCCAGACAACAGGCTCAAACACCACTAACCTCTTTTACCACCTACACAAGAATCATGTGAAACAGGCCGGTCCAGACAACAGGCTCAAACACCACTAACCTCTTTTACCACCTACACAAGAATCATGCGAAACAGGCCGGTCCAGACAACAGGCTCAAACACCACTAACCTCTTTTACCAGCTACACAAGAATCATGTGAAACAGGCCGGTCCAGACAACAGGCTCAAACACCACTAACCTCTTTTACCACCTACACAAGAATCATGTGAAACAGGCCGGTCCTGACAACAGGCTCAAGCACCACTAACCTCTTTTACCAGCTACACAAGAATCATGTGAAACAGGCCGGTCCAGACAACAGGCTCAAACACCACTAACCTCTTTTACCACCTACACAAGAATCATGTGAAACAGGCCGGTCCCTCCAACAGGCTCAAACACCACTAACCTCTTTTACCACCTACACAAGAATCATGTGAAACAGGCCGGTCCAGACAACAGGCTCAAACACCACTAACCTCTTTTACCAGCTACACAAGAATCATGTGAAACAGGCCGGTCCAGACAACAGGCTCAAACACCACTAACCTCTTTTACCACCTACACAAGAATCATGTGAAACAGGCCGGTCCCGACAACAGGCTCAAGCACCACTAACCTCTTTTACCACCTACACAAGAATCATGTGAAACAGGCCGGTCCAGACAACAGGCTCAAACACCACTAACCTCTTTTACCACCTACACAAGAATCATGTGAAACAGGCCGGTCCAGACAACAGGCTCAAACACCACTAACCTCTTTTACCACCTACACAAGAATCATGTGAAACAGGCCGGTCCCGACAACAGGCTCAAACACCACTAACCTCTTTTACCAGCTACACAAGAATCATGTGAAACAGGCCGGTCCAGACAACAGGCTCAAACACCACTAACCTCTTTTACCACCTACACAAGAATCATGTGAAACAGGCCGGTCCAGACAACAGGCTCAAACACCACTAACCTCTTTTACCACCTACACAAGAATCATGTGAAACAGGCCGGTCCCTCCAACAGGCTCAACACACGACTAACCTCTTTTACCACCTACACAAGAATCATGTGAAACAGGCCGGTCCAGACAACAGGCTCAAACACCACTAACCTCTTTTACCACCTACACAAGAATCATGTGAAACAGGCCGGTCCAGACAACAGGCTCAAACACCACTAACCTCTTTTACCACCTACACAAGAATCATGTGAAACAGGCCGGTCCAGACAACAGGCTCAAACACCACTAACCTCTTTTACCACCTACACAAGAATCATGTGAAACAGGCCGGTCCAGACAACAGGCTCAAACACCACTAACCTCTTTTACCACCTACACAAGAATCATGTGAAACAGGCCGGTCCAGACAACAGGCTCAAACACCACTAACCTCTTTTACCACCTACACAAGAATCATGTGAAACAGGCCGGTCCAGACAACAGGCTCAAACACCACTAACCTCTTTTACCACCTACACAAGAATCATGTGAAACAGGCCGGTCCAGACAACAGGCTCAAACACCACTAACCTCTTTTACCACCTACACAAGAATCATGTGAAACAGGCCGGTCCAGACAACAGGCTCAAACACCACTAACCTCTTTTACCACCTACACAAGAATCATGTGAAACAGGCCGGTCCAGACAACAGGCTCAAACACCACTAACCTCTTTTACCACCTACACAAGAATCATGTGAAACAGGCCGGTCCAGACAACAGGCTCAAACACCACTAACCTCTTTTACCACCTACACAAGAATCATGTGAAACAGGCCGGTCCAGACAACAGGCTCAAACACCACTAACCTCTTTTACCAGCTACACAAGAATCATGTGAAACAGGCCGGTCCAGACAACAGGCTCAAACACCACTAACCTCTTTTACCACCTACACAAGAATCATGTGAAACAGGCCGGTCCAGACAACAGGCTCAAACACCACTAACCTCTTTTTACCACCTACACAAGTCCAGACAACAGGCTCAAACACCACTAACCTCTTTTACCACCTACACAAGAATCATGTGAAACAGGCCGGTCCAGACAACAGGCTCAAGCACCACTAACCTCTTTTACCAGCTACACAAGAATCATGTGAAACAGGCCGGTCCAGACAACAGGCTCAAACACCACTAACCTCTTTTACCACCTACACAAGAATCATGTGAAACAGGCCGGTCCAGACAACAGGCTCAAACACCACTAACCTCTTTTACCACCTACACAAGAATCATGTGAAACAGGCCGGTCCAGACAACAGGCTCAAACACCACTAACCTCTTTTACCACCTACACAAGAATCATGTGAAACAGGCCGGTCCAGACAACAGGCTCAAACACCACTAACCTCTTTTACCACCTACACAAGAATCATGTGAAACAGGCCGGTCCAGACAACAGGCTCAAACACCACTAACCTCTTTTACCACCTACACAAGAATCATGTGAAACAGGCCGGTCCAGACAACAGGCTCAAACACCACTAACCTCTTTTACCACCTACACAAGAATCATGTGAAACAGGCCGGTCCAGACAACAGGCTCAAACACCACTAACCTCTTTTACCACCTACACAAGAATCATGTGAAACAGGCCGGTCCAGACAACAGGCTCAAACACCACTAACCTCTTTTACCACCTACACAAGAATCATGTGAAACAGGCCGGTCCCGACAACAGGCTCAAACACCACTAACCTCTTTTACCAGCTACACAAGAATCATGTGAAACAGGCCGGTCCAGACAACAGGCTCAAACACCACTAACCTCTTTTACCACCTACACAAGAATCATGTGAAACAGGCCGGTCCAGACAACAGGCTCAAACACCACTAACCTCTTTTACCACCTACACAAGAATCATGTGAAACAGGCCGGTCAAACACCCTAACCAACAGGCTCAAACACAGGCTCAAACACCACTAACCTCTTTTACCACCTACACAAGAATCATGTGAAACAGGCCGGTCCAGACAACAGGCTCAAACACCACTAACCTCTTTTACCACCTACACAAGAATCATGTGAAACAGGCCGGTCCAGACAACAGGCTCAAACACCACTAACCTCTTTTACCACCTACACAAGAATCATGTGAAACAGGCCGGTCCAGACAACAGGCTCAAACACCACTAACCTCTTTTACCATCTACACAAGAATCATGTGAAACAGGCCGGTCCAGACAACAGGCTCAAACACCACTAACCTCTTTTACCACCTACACAAGAATCATGTGAAACAGGCCGGTCCAGACAACAGGCTCAAACACCACTAACCTCTTTTACCACCTACACAAGAATCATGTGAAACAGGCCGGTCCAGACAACAGGCTCAAACACCACTAACCTCTTTTACCACCTACACAAGAATCATGTGAAACAGGCCGGTCCAGACAACAGGCTCAAACACCACTAACCTCTTTTACCACCTACACAAGAATCATGTGAAACAGGCCGGTCCAGACAACAGGCTCAAACACCACTAACCTCTTACCCCCTACACAAGAATCATGTGAAACAGGCCGGTCCAGACAACAGGCTCAAACACCACTAACCTCTTTTACCACCTACACAAGAATCATGTGAAACAGGCCGGTCCAGACAACAGGCTCAAACACCACTAACCTCTTTTACCACCTACACAAGAATCATGTGAAACAGGCCGGTCCAGACAACAGGCTCAAACACCACTAACCTCTTTTACCACCTACACAAGAATCATGTGAAACAGGCCGGTCCAGACAACAGGCTCAAACACCACCAACCTCTTTTATCACCTACACAAGAATCATGTGAAACAGGCCGGTCCAGACAACAGGCTCAAACACCACTAACCTCTTTTACCAGCAACACAAGAATCATGTGAAACAGGCGGTCCAGACAACAGGCTCAAACACCACTAACCTCTTTTACCACCTACACAAGAATCATGTGAAACAGGCCGGTCCCGACAACAGGCTCAAGCACCACTAACCTCTTTTACCAGCTACACAAGAATCATGTGAAACAGGCCGGTCCAGACAACAGGCTCAAACACCACTAACCTCTTTTACCACCTACACAAGAATCATGTGAAACAGGCCGGTCCCTCCAAAAGGCTCAAACACCACTAACCTCTTTTACCACCTACACAAGAATCATGTGAAACAGGCCGGTCCAGACAACAGGCTCAAACACCACTAACCTATTTTACCAGCTACACAAGAATCATGTGAAACAGGCCGGTCCAGACAACAGGCTCAAACACCACTAACCTCTTTTACCACCTACACAAGAATCATGTGAAACAGGCCGGTCCCGACAACAGGCTCAAGCACCACTAACCTCTTTTACCAGCTAGACAAGAATCATGTGAAACAGGTCGGTCCAGACAACAGGCTCAAACACCACTAACCTCTTTTACCACCTACACAAGAATCATGTGAAACAGGCCGGTCCAAACAACAGGCTCAAACACCACTAACCTCTTTTACCACCTACACAAGAATCATGTGAAACAGGCCGGTCCCGACAACAGGCTCAAACACCACTAACCTCTTTTACCAGCTACACAAGAATCATGTGAAACAGGCCGGTCCAGACAACAGGCTCAAACACCACTAACCTCTTTTACCACCTACACAAGAATCATGTGAAACAGGCCGGTCCAGACAACAGGCTCAAACACCACTAACCTCTTTTACCACCTACACAAGAATCATGTGAAACAGGCCGGTCCAGACAACAGGCTCAAACACCACTAACCTCTTTTACCACCTACACAAGAATCATGTGAAACAGGCCGGTCCAGACAACAGGCTCAAACACCACTAACCTCTTTTACCACCTACACAAGAATCATGTGAAACAGGCCGGTCCAGACAACAGGCTCAAACACCACTAACCTCTTTTACCACCTACACAAGAATCATGTGAAACAGGCCGGTCCAGACAACAGGCTCAAACACCACTAACCTCTTTTACCACCTACACAAGAATCATGTGAAACAGGCCGGTCCCTCCAACAGGCTCAAACACCACTAACCTCTTTTACCACCTACACAAGAATCATGTGAAACAGGCCGGTCCAGACAACAGGCTCAAACACCACTAACCTCTTTTATCAGCTACACAAGAATCATGTGAAACAGGCCGGTCCAGACAACAGGCTCAAACACCACTAACCTCTTTTACCACCTACACAAGAATCATGTGAAACAGGCCGGTCCCGACAACAGGCTCAAGCACCACTAACCTCTTTTACCAGCTACACAAGAATCATGTGAAACAGGTCGGTCCAGACAACAGGCTCAAACACCACTAACCTCTTTTACCACCTACACAAGAATCATGTGAAACAGGCCGGTCCAGACAACAGGCTCAAACACCACTAACCTCTTTTACCACCTACACAAGAATCATGTGAAACAGGCCGGTCCCGACAACAGGCTCAAACACCACTAACCTCTTTTACCAGCTACACAAGAATCATGTGAAACAGGCCGGTCCAGACAACAGGCTCAAACACCACTAACCTCTTTTACCACCTACACAAGATTCATGTGAAACAGGCCGGTCCAGAAAACAGGCTCAAACACCACTAACCTCTTTTACCACCTACACAAGAATCATGTGAAACAGGCCGGTCCAGACAACAGGCTCAAACACCACTAACCTCTTTTACCACCTACACAAGAATCATGTGAAACAGGCCGGTCCAGACAACAGGCTCAAACACCACTAACCTCTTTTACCACCTACACAAGAATCATGTGAAACAGGCCGGTCCAGACAACAGGCTCAAACACCACTAACCTCTTTTACCACCTACACAAGAATGATGTGAAACAGGCCGGTCCAGACAACAGGCTCAAACACCACTAACTTCTTTTACCACCTAGACAAGAATCATGTGAAACAGGCCGGTCCCGACAACAGGCTCAAACACCACTAACCTCTTTTACCACCTACACAAGAATCATGTGAAACAGGCCAGTCCCGACAACAGGCTCAAACACCACTAACCTCTTTTACCACCTACACAAGAATCATGTGAAACAGGCCGGTCCAGACAACAGGCTCAAACACCACTAACCTCTTTTACCACCTACACAAGAATCATGTGAAACAGGCCGGTCCAGACAACAGGCTCAAACACCACTAACCTCTTTTACCACCTACACAAGAATCATGTGAAACAGGCCGGTCCCGACAACAGGCTCAATCACCACTAACCTCTTTTACCACCTACACAAGAATCATGTGAAACAGGCCGGTCCAGACAACAGGCTCAAACACCACTAACCTCTTTTACCACCTACACAAGAATCATGTGAAACAGGCCGGTCCCGACAACAGGCTCAAACACCACTAACCTCTTTTACCACCTACACAAGAATCATGTGAAATAGGCCGGTCCCAACAACAGGCTCAAACACCACTAACCTCTTTTACCACCTACACAAGAATCATGTGAAACAGGCCAGTCCAGACAACAGGCTCAAACACCACTAACCTCTTTTACCACCTACACAAGAATCATGTGAAACAGGCCGGTCCCGACAACAGGCTCAAACACCACTAACCTCCTTTACTACCTACACAAGAAACAGTGAAACAGTAAGGAGAGAGTCTACGGATGAGACTCAAGAAAGTACAGTTGAGTGCTCAAAACAAACCTGACTCAGACGTTGCAAGAGGCTTTTGCCCGCGGCACAGCATATGGCAAAGAATCAGGAAGATATAAATATATAAAGGAAATAACAGCTGCCGTTACAACTTACATCTGCAAAGACAAGGCCCTAATTTACACAGTCGAGAAACTTGGGTTTCATGAGTTGGTGCTAACACTTGACCCAAGGTACCAAATGCAAATTGATATGTGACACATATTAACGGCAAAATAACATGCAAAACAGGCAAGCACCCTCATATATATATTTTTTTTTAGGCTTATATATATTTTGATTGCAACTAAAGCTGAAGTGTTTTCTATTTACCTTTTTAGATGTTATACATTCATATTTTATATTTTATACATAAAATAAATAATCAAATACGAGTAAGTACCTTTTTATTTGAGTATAATTAAAAATGTTATAAGAAATAGGCCTTTACATGTGGTCATTTTATTAATTGAATTTACAGAAATTGTGCAATATCGTGATATGCATCATTATCGGGATGTGAAATCACCTATATCGGGATATGATATTTTGGCCATATCGCCCAGCCCTTGTGTGAGTAGGGGGTAGGGCCTGTGAGTGTGCATAGGGAAAGTGCAAAAATAAATATAAAATACCAAGGTCAACTGCAATAGTTTTTTGTTAGCTATTTAGCAGTCTTATGGCTTGGGAATAGAAGCTGGTTACAACGCTTTACATTAAGGTATAGCCTACTTTATGAATGATTTACAAATGGTTTATAAGTAGTTGGGCTGTTTATTATTAGTTGATATATTGTTTATCAATAATAATAATAATCTTTAATAAACCGTTATAACACCTTAGTTGAAATTGTGTGATTGTCATTTTTCTGCTTGCTAATAGTCTAAGCATTACCATTAGGCCTCCTTATTGTAGTATCTTGCTAATACTAGCAAGAAGCCTACAGACCTTGATCCTTCAGCCAATATGAAAATATACTGAAGGAACATTACCATCTAATCCAAAAATGACTGGCCATCTGATTTCTCTCAATCCTGAATAAAACAAAGCCATGTGTGCATGTATTCAGCTCACACAACTCAATCCATAAAACAAAACAATGTAACATATGCAGCCATGCCAGACAACTTTAGAAAATAGCATAACAATAATGTTTTGACTGAGCTTTCACGAGGTGGAAAAAAACCGTTCAAGTATGCATTAGGTTAGGTAAGGTCTGAACAGGGTGCTTAGTATCTGAAAAGCACTAACTGAACAGCTCTTATAAGGAACAAGAAGGAACACTACTTGGCAAGAGACACCAGACTTAGCCTAATCACCGCGTGCCACATGAGCACCCTGTATGCTACATTCAGATGACAACAAACGATGGGTCACGAACACAACCAGAAGGCCTCATAGAGGAGAGTGAAGAATGAGGGAATGCAGGAACACCAAGAACAGCCTTTCCTTTAAACATTAGGCCTAACATAATGGAGGACGCTTGGAGAGTGATGCCATCATGTTCCTGAGTTAGGCTAACAACAGATGACTCTCTGACTCAGAAGATAAAGTTTCAGCAGGATTGCATATTTATTGTCCAGTTCCCTGGGCTCGGTGGTGTGGCATTTTGTCACTGTTTAAACTTCGCATCACATTAAAAAAGACAAACCCATGTAGTCTACTGTACAGAGCAAGCCTGCATCCCTAGGATAAGTATCAGTCTAGTCTGACTGTCAGTGATTGGGTGCAGAGATGTTACGGAGTCAGGCGCAGGACACAGGTTTTGAGCAACACAACTGAGTTTACTCAAAAAGTTTCAAGCAATATACCAAATAGAAAAATACATACACACTAGCACAATCAACAACCACTAAAGACACCAACAATCACGGACAGAACAGAAATGTATGCCAGAGGGTTAAATAAGGAACATGATATTGGAGTTGAAACCAAGTGTGTGTAATACAGACAAAACAAAAATGAAACATGGGATCGGTGGTGACTAGAAAGCCGGTGACGTCAACCACCGAACACCACCCGAACAAGGAGAAGGGCCGACTTCGGCGGAAGTCGTGACACTGACACTGGTGATGAACAGTACAGTGCTTACTTTTCATGTGTTATTACAATATTATAACAAACCTTCCATTTGTAAAGTAAATATAGTCTGCACAAACATGATGCACCGATGTTGTGACAAACCACATGGGTTAATCATTTCCCACATCTGTTTGTTGTAGTGATGCACCGATATGATATCGGTGTCGTCTGGGCCGTAATTGTAGATAAGAATTTGTTCTTAACTGACTTGCCTAGTTAAATAAAGGTTACACACACGCACAACAAAAAAGTTATTTTGTTAGCATTTACATATGTCCCCATAACCAGTAAAACATAATCAAAACCTATTTCTTTCACTTACTTGCTGTGCTGTTTCACTGTTCATTTGTTCAGCCGTTTCAAACCTAACCAGGATTTCTATGGAACACCGTTTGGGTCTTTGCGTGTCAAAAAACACTATTTGTAGTTTCAAATAAGCTTGTCTCATTCGTATTATTCGTAGCCGTCTATTTACCGCCACAAAACGAAGCTGGCACTAAGACCAGTCTCAACCAACTCTATAAGGCCATAAGCAAAAAAGAAAATGCTCACCCAGAAGCGACGCTCCTAGTGTCTGGAGTTTTTAATGCAGGCAAACTTAAATCAATTTTACCACATTTTTACCAGCATGTCACACAACCAGGGGGGGATCCTAGACCACCTTTACTCCACATACAGAGTTGCATACAAAGCTCTCCCCCACCCTCCATTTGGCAAATCTGACCACAATTCTATCCTCCTGATTCCTGCTTACAAGACAAAAACTAAAGCAGGAAGTACCAGTGACTCGCTCAATACGGAAGTGGTCACATGAGGCGGATGTTACACTTTATCCCCACAGCGACTGTACGTACATATCCCAACCAGAGGCCATGGATTAAAGGCAACATCCGCATCGAGCTAAAGGCTAGAGCTGCCGCTTCAAGGAACGGGAGACTAATCTGGCCGCTTATAAGAAATCCAGCTATGCCCTCAGACGAACCATCAAACAAGTAAAGTATCAATACAGGATTAAGATTGAATCCTGCTCCCCCGGCTCTGACGCTTGTCGGATATGGCAGGGCTTGAAAACTATTACGGACTACAAAGGGACACCCAGACGCGAGCCTACCAGAAAAGCTAAATGCCTTTTATGCTCGCTCGGAGGCAAGCAACACTAAAGCATGCTGTTCTGGATGACTGTGTGAAGACGCTCTCTGTAGCTGATATTAACAAAACCTTTAAACAGGTCAACATTCATAAAGCCGCTGGGCCAGACGGACTGCCAGGACGTGTACTCAAAGCATGAGCGGACCAACTGTCAAGTGTCTTCACTGACATTTTCAACCTCTCCTTGACTGAGTCTGTAATACCTACATGTTACAAGCAAACCACCATAGTCCTTGTGCCCAAGGAAGCAAAGGCAACCTGCCTAAACTATTACCGCCCTGTGGCACGTACATCGGTAGCCATGAAGTGCTTTGAAAGGCTGGTCATTACTCACATAAACAGGATCCTCCCGGACACCCTAGACCCACTCCAATTCAAATACCGCCCCAACAGATCCACAGATGACGCAATCTCAATCGCACTCCACACCGCCCTTACACCTGGACAAAAGGAACACCTATGTGAGAATGCTGTTCATCAACTACAGCTCAGCGTTCAACACCATAATGCCCACAAAGCTCATCACGAAGCTAAGGACTCTGGGACTAAACACCTCCCTCCCAAACATTACCAAAAAACTTATCCAAACAAGTCAAACAGCGTTTATAATCAAACCTCAGGTACACTAATACATAAATAAATGATACAATTTAAGACGGAGAATAGAATGTTCATTACCAGAGATAAAAAAAACACGTGCTTTCATCCACGCGCATGGAAACACTACAGCCAAAATGGGATCCACTTAGAAAAACTACAACTTCTAACTCATTTTTCCAAAAACGAGGCTGAAATTCTTTCTAAAGACTGCAGTTCCTAGGGCTTCCACTAGATGTCACCAATCTGGGAGGACTTCGCCACATAATAAACATGAAAGCCATTGGAAACAGTGGTAGGCGGAATCTTTTTTGGGGGGGGGGTGGTTTGTCCTCTGGGGTTTCGTCTGCCATATCAGTTCTGTAATACTCAAAGACATTATTTTAACAGTTTTTAAAACGGTAGAGTGTATTCTATCCAAATCTACCAATTATACGCATATCCTAGTTTCTGGGCCTGAGTAACAGGCAGTTTACTTTGGGCACGCTTTTCATCCGGACACGAAAATACTGCCCCTACCCAAGAGAGGTTAACACTGGGGCCCCTCATGGGTGTGTACTTAGTCCCTCCTGTATTCCCTGTTCACCCACGACTGCGTGGCCAAACACGACTCCAACACCATCTTTAAGTTTGCTGATGACACAACAGTGGTAGGCCTGATCACCGACAACAATGAGACAGCCTATAGGGTGGAGGTCAGAGAACTGGCAGTGTGGTGCCAGGACAACAACCTCTCCCTCAATGTGAGCAAGACAAAGGAGCTGATTATGGACTACAGGAAAAGGCGGGCCAAACAGGCCCCCATTCTCATCGATGGGGCTGCAGTGGAGCAGGTTGAGAGCTTCAAGTTCCTTGATGTCCACATCACCAACGAACTGTCATGGTCCAAACACACCAAGACAGTCGTGAAGAAGGCACAACAACACCTTTTCCCCCTCAGGAGACTGAAAAGTTTTGGCATGGGCCCCTAGATTCTCAAAAGGGTCTACAGCTGCACCATCGATAGCATCCTGACCGGTTGCATCGCTGCCTGGTATGGAAACTGCTCGGACTCTGACCGCAAGGCACTACAGAGGGTAGTGCGAACGGCCCAGTACATCACTGGGGCCAAGCTCCCTGCCATCCAGGACCTCTATACCAGGTGGTGTCAGAGGAAGGCCCTAAGAATTGTCAAAGACTCCAGCCACCCTAGTCATTGACTGTTCTCTCTGCTACCGCACCACAAGCGATACAGGAGCGCCAAGTCTAAGTCTAAGAGGCTTCCAAAAATCGTCTTCCCCCAAGCCATAAGACTCCTGAACACCTAATCAAATGGCTACCCAGACTATTTGCATTGCCCCACCTCCCTCCCCCTCTTTTCTATTTTACACCGCTGTTACTCTCTGTTGTCATCTATGCATAGTCACTTTAATAACTCTACCCACATGTACATATTACCTCAACTAACCAGTGCCCCCCGCTCATAAGTAAGCATTTCACTGTAAGGTTCAGCGAATAGGCTGTTAGGAAGGATGAAAAAATGGTAGTGTTCTGGTAATAACCACATTGACAAACAGGACGGTTTTCATCTGTGAGGAAAGATTATATGATCTTCATAAAATGTGTATTATCTATTTATTACTTCCATTGAACCTGTGATACTGTATGTGTGAAATGCAGGGGGAACACATCTTGTTAAACCATTAATCAATGTGGACAGGATACAAAGTTATACAAACATGTTTCCCCTACAAAATGTATTTTAATTATGTGATCTCTGCTATGGATTAAAGCAGATTAACAGGCATTTGAAATTAAGCTCTCTGTAAAAGGCCCTCCTCCAAAGGTCCCTTTTGTATTTTTTTGGGGGGCCAAGACAACTTTGTGTCACGAATTAAAATCGAGATTAATCTCTGAAAGGCACAGCTGCTCTAAGAAGCTTTTGTTGCTTCATAACATTTCCAGGATCAAGTATCGCCAATGAGAGGGAGATATGAATATCCACCTTCTACAGAAGCCACCATTTCCCTGCTAATTTAATCTTATCTATATGATAAGGTCTAAGTCAATACTAGGGAAATGTGCAATAGCAATAACTTTGTAAACCACAGTGAGGGGTTGCACACAGTAGATATGACCTAATTACTATTATCTTAGTCAGGAATGCTTATAGGCTGTAGTATGAACATTTGTTTGATTTAAAATGGAAAATAATATTCTGAGATGCAATACAATGAGATTACATTTGGATGGTTTGGGATATGCGTTTCTTCCAAGAGAGGTGTTTGGTTTGATTGCTCGGCATCTGACCATAAGGCGCTACAGAGGGTAGTGCGAACGGCCCAGTACATCACTGGGGCCAAGATTCCTGCCATTCAGGACCTATATAATAGGTGGTGTCAGAGGAAAGCCCATAAAATTGTCAGAGACTCCAGTCACCCAAGTTATAGAATGTTTTCTCTGCTACCGCACAGAGCGGTACCGGAGCGCCAAGTCTAGGACCAAAAGGCTCCTCAACAGCTTCTACCCCCAAGCCATTAGACTGCTGAACAATTCATAAAAATCACCACCGAACAATTTACATTGACACCCCCCCTCTTGTACACTGCTGCTACTCGCTGTTTGTTTGTTACCTATGCATAGTCACTTTGCGCCCATCTACATGTACGGATTACCTCAACTAGCCTTTACCCCTGCACACTGACTCAGGAACCGGTGCCCCCTGTAAATAGCCTCGTTATTGTTATTGTGTTACGTTTTATTTTAGCCTACTTTGTAAATATTTTCTTCTTCTTGAACTGAACTGTTGGTTAAGGGCTTGTAAGGGCATTTCACGGTAAAGTCTACACTTGTTGTATTCGGCACATGTGACAAATAAAGTTTGATTGACCAATCAGGACCTGAATATGACTGCACGTCACATAACAATTTAATGTGTTCATACATTTTTTACGTAGTTATTACACATTGATTACACTATCACTTGTATTTCATATGTCACAACGATGGTTGCTGGTCAGAAACAGAAAAGAGCTAGCTATCTCATGTATGCAAACAATGTTTTTCCCCAAAAATATAGCAAAAACAACATAATCTGTTTCAGTAGCTATAGTTATATAGCTAAGTGTCATCTAAAATAACCCTAATTTATAAGATATTCTTATTTGTTCTTATTTGATTAATGCTAGTCGGACCCATCAAGGGGAGCTAGCCTCAATAAGGATTAGCCACAATAGTGGACTTTGCGGTTAGCCTTCAAAATAAAAGTATGGCATAATTCTACTATTTGTATTAATTTGCATCACTGTCAATGACATATTTTTATTTTGAAGGAAAACTGCAAATTCCACTATTGTGCCTAATCCTTATTGTGGCTAGCTTCACAACACAAAACCCGGTCCGGTCAAGCCTCACAAGCCAGCTGAGGCTAGCTGGCTGCTTATAACTTTCGCTTTGGACAACAGGGTTAAGTAGCTGGCAGGCTATTTATTTTCATGAACTGAAGTTCAATTTCAATAGGCGAACAACAAAGTGGCAACCTAGCTAATATTTAAAGATTCCTAAATCATGGCTAAGAATAATGAAAATGACTGCAGTCTCTACTGGACATTGTTTTCAGGCTGGATGTATTGGTGCTAGCTAGGTACCAAGCTAAGGCTAGTTTCCCCAGAAGTTGCAGTCGAACAAATTATGCTTTATTACCAACGTGGTAAGGTAAACACATAGTTCGTGGCCGGTGTTTGCAGACTTTGTTGTACAGCTTTGACAGTGCTACTGTATATTTTTTGACACACAAAGACCCAAACGGCGTTCCATAGTATGTATGTCGTGAAGCTAATAGCACTGACACTATTACTGTGTACCTCCAGTAGGGCAACATCTGAAATATAGCGCACTTGGTAGTGTGTACGACCTGTTGGCGAAAGCCAATATCACCCACGACAGAGAATGGTTGATTATCAAGGGCAATGAATTCCATTATTTTGGCTTTAATGGATTTCGCCTTTGAGTTGTTTCGCTGAAATGTTCTTACTTTTTCAAATGACTACTCCACTTGTTGACTGCTCGATCCACACAGCAGACATTGTGGGCTAGGTTAGGAATGCTGCGTTGCACGTGTAGCACAACATTTTACGTGGCGTCATTACATAATTTTCCATGCGTTATAAATGGATGCACGGTAGCCTCTAGGGGGCTGTATTTTCACGTCCGGATGAAAAGCGTGCCCAAAGTAAACTGCCTGCTACTCAGGTCCAGAAGCTAGGATATGCATATTATTAGTATATCTGGATAGAAAACACTCTGAAGTTTCTAACACTGTTTGAATAATGTCTGTGAGTATAACAGAACTTATTTGGCAGACGAAACTCCGAGGACAAACCATTCAGGAAATGATTTTGTTTGAGGTGACAGTGTTTTCAATAGGTTTTCTATGTGGATCTAGATTTCTAAGGCACTTGCTTGCAGTTCCTATCGCTTCCACTGGATGTCAACAGTCTTTAGAAATTGGTTGATGTTTTTCCTTTGTGTAATGAAGAAGTAGCCATTTCCTATCTGGGTGGATAGTCATGTGTTCTGTTGTGGTTGGGGTGCGCGACCTGAAAGCTAACTCCACTTTGTTTTTATCCGCTATTGAACGCAGTTTATCCCGTCTAAAATCCCGTCTAGAATTTTATTGATTGCTTACGTTAAAAAAATACCTAAAGTTGGATTAGGAAAGTTGTTTGAAATGTTTGGACCAAGATTACAGGTAATTTATTAGATAATGTGTAGTCATGTCAGGCGAGTTGGAACTGGTGTTTTTCTGAATCAAACGCACCAAATAAATGGACATTTGAGATATAACGATGGAATTTATCGAACAAAAGAACCATTTGTAATGTTTATGGGACATTTTGGAGTGCCAACAGAAGAAGCTCTTCAAAGGTAAGGCATGAATTATATTGTTATTTCTAAGTTTTGTGTCGCGCCTGGCGGGATGAAATATGATTGTCTGTGTTAGTATGATGGGGTTCTGTCCTCAGATAATAGCATGATTTGCTTTCGCAGTAAAGCCTTTTTGAAATCTGACACGGTGGCTGGATTAACAAGAAGTAAAGCTTTAAATTTGTGTATTGCACTTGTGATTGTATGAAAGTTAAATATTTCTAATTATTTAATTTGAATTTGGCGCTCTGCCATTTCCCCGGATGTTATCAAATCGATCCCGTTAACGGGATTTGATCCCTAAGAAGTTTTAACATCGGCGTTAAACTAGACATCGGGCCGATACCGATGTTGGCATTTTTAGCTAATATTGACCAATTCCGATATGTTCACCGATATATCGTGCACCCCTAGTTTGTTGGTTCTAAAATGTTATTGATACCTATAAATAGTTCAAAACTTGACTATCTTATCATGGCTGTAGATTGAGGAAACTATAGATAATGAGAAAGGCCTATGCCTATGAGATATCACATTAATCAATGTTTCCACTGTTGCCAAGAAACCATTGTGATTGCCAGTCTATTGAGACAATTGGCATCGGTACAGTATTGTATTCCGTTCTTTGATAACACCACACCTTTACCAGTCTACCAGCCATCCTACACCAGATTAGTAGTATGGTGAATGAAGTGGGCATGGATCAGTGGTGTGGCCAAAAATTCATTGGTGGGTGGGCTTGTATAAATTTGGGTAGGCCCCCCCAAAAAATACATATATTTTTTGTTTGTGAACGCAACTAACTTCCTGCAATTCTACACATTTTGCCATGTGGCTGAGAGAAAAATTGCTAATTAAAGCTAAAATATAGGTGTGTTGACTGTGATAAAGACAGTGGATTATGAGCTGTCTTGTTTGCTAAATGAACAAATGAAATAGGCCGTGGTATGGTGCATATAGCCACAGAAGCACAGTGACATACTGTATGCCTCAATGCGGTCATATTCGTGGCTTATTGGGGGTGTGACTTTTAGTTTGTTATTTTTGGCCACCCATCCTGTGAGAGTGAATGTCATTCCAGTTAATCTGTTACATTTAACACACTGCTTAGGGAGATTATAGGAAGTTGAAGTTGAAAGGATAACATCTTCCACCTCACCTGACCGCATTTTCAATGTTCCACAACCATAGTTCTACAACCATTCTGCAAACTTTCCTAGAACAATTGTGAACCCATCAAACAGCCTTGTTGCACTTGTTTTTCACTTTTAATTTTTGGAAAGTATTTCCAACAAAATAATTTTTCATAATTTATTCTAAAAGATTACCTAGTTGTGCGTGCCTGTTTCTGCCTCAATTGATGTGATTTAACTTGCCAACCAACCAACAGCATCAAATTGACAAATGTATTATTAGCTACAAAGTATCAATCCTGTGCTAAACAAATCCATTCGCAAACAGATGTCAAAGTAAATGAATGTTTTCATAAATGTATACAATGAGAACTTTTAAAGAAATTATACATTTTAAAATAAACAGATGTATTTTAGTTGCCTCTATACGATTGCTGGGCATGGAACCGCTATTTTCTGAATGATTAAAATTAGCAGCTAGCCCAGTATTTGGCAGCTGTGGTTGCGAGAAAAAAAAAACTTGAAAAAGCTAATGTAAATTCACTTACCAGCAATGTAGTTAACACATTTGGCAATCCGAAGCACAAACAGAATATCATAGGCAAGTAAACTAACGTTAGTAACGTTAAACGCTGTCTTTGAGATGCAAGAAATAGGCGTTGTTATGCACTGAGTGGGAGGCGCCGTGGTATCCCTTTCATTGATTAGTCAGTCCTACACGACTTGAAAACATATGGCCACATACCACATTTGAGAAGTAAATACATTTTCCATAGCAAAATAATAATTGGTTGGCAATAATCTACCTGGCTGCCATCTCCGCAGGCAGATTGCACGGTCCATTGGAACGTAAATCAGTACAACGCGTACCCTTTTTCAAAATATGTATTTTGGACGCATGCGCAGCCTATGCAGTTCTTGAGCTATTGACCATCAGAAAAGAATCCATCAATTGATTGATTGAATGCTGATATGCATGCTATTTGTATTTAAATAAGTTCTGAAGTTAGGTAAAACTAAATGTGCTTTTTCTGTGAACTACAAACAGTTTCACACATTCTCAAGTCATCATATTTTATAATAGCCTATTTATTCATATTTATTCAACAACAAAAAATATATTTTAGTGTGAAGAGAAAATCGCTGTTGCAAATACTATTACTGGTAAAACCCACAGTTGACAGAATAAGATTTGTTTTGACTGGACATTGAACTTTGTATTGCTGACAGACTATAAACGTTGAAAGCCAATAATAAAATGGTGAGCAAATGTTTTCTTATTCTTTGCCACGGGTAGTTCCAGGGCACAGTAAAAAACAGACAGGACTTCCGGTCTCTGTTTGGTTGTAACTGCGTGGGAGAAGTCCATTTGAAGTGCCAGTAATCTACATCTTGCAGTCTCATCTGTATGTGTCTTTGGGTGCTTGGCTGTGAATCATCCCTTGAAAAGGGAAGAATGTCATTCTGGACAGTTCTTTTCTTGGGATTTATGGGGCTGAAAGTATAACGTGTCTCAGAGTAAGAGTGCTGATTTAGGAACAGTTTAGCCTTTTAGACCACAATGAACAAGATTGAATGGACAGGGGCGACCTAATCCTAGAACAGCACTCCTAGTCTGAGATGCTTGATACAAACAGCCCCATGCCCCAGGTTTCAAAGTATCAGAAAGTAGTGGATCATCCTATAACTCATCATTCACCCACACAACTAAAGTCTCCTCCATCAGAGTTCAACTGTTTGCTTTGCCTGTGTGGAGGGAGAGAGCCTGAGTCCAGCACAGTCATTGCAGTTTGAAAAGTTGCTGCTCCACCCCGTTTGACCACCATTTAAATCACAGCTCTGAGTGCTTTTCTATGCTGTTGGTGGTCCCGAACAAACCAGCTAGCCATCGTCTGGCCCTAGCTGCTGTGGTTTCTCTGCTTGGTGTGGCGTGCTTTAAGTTGTCGACACACATTTTGCATCTTATTTGAGGGGTTTTCCTGCACTTTTTCATGTCCAACTCTTCTCCCATCCTTGATCAGGTTTTACTGCTGCACCCTAAATCAAACCAAACACCTCTCTTGGAAGAAGCGCATATCCCAAACCATCCAAATGTAATCTCATTGTATTGCATCTCAGAATATTATTTTCCATTTTAAATCAAACAAATGTTCATACTGCAGCCTATAAGCATTCCTGACTAAGATAATAGTAATTAGGTCATATCTACTGTGTGCAAACCCTCACTATGGTTTACAAAGTTATTGCTATTGCACATTTCCCTAGTATTGACTTAGACCTTATCATATAGATAAGATTAAATTAGCAGGGAAATGGTGGCTTCTGTAGAAGGTGGATATTCATATCTCCCTCTCATTGGCAATACTTGATCCTGGAAATGTTATGAAGCAACAAAAGCTTCTTAGAGCAGCTGTGCCTTTCAGAGATTAATCTCGATTTTCATTCGTGACACAAAGTTGTCTTGGCCCCCAAAAAAACACAAAAGGGACCTTTGGAGGAGGGCCTTTTACAGAGAGCTTAATTTCAAATGCCTGTTAATCTGCTTTAATCCATAGCAGAGATCACATAATTAAAATACATTTAGTAGGGGAAACATGTTTGTATGTTTGTATAACTTTGTATCCTGTCCACATTGATTATAGGTTTAACAAGATGTGTTCCCCCTGCATTTCACACATACAGTATCACAGGTTCAATGGAAGTAATAAATAGATAATACACATTTTATGAAGATCATATAATCTTTCCTCACAGATGAAAACCGTCATGTTTGTCAATGTGGTTATTACCAGAACACTACCATTTTTTCATCCTTCCTAACAGCCTATTCGCTGAACCTTACAGTGAAATGCTTACTTATGAGCGGGGGGCACTGGTTAGTTGAGGTAATATGTACATGTGGGTAGAGTTATTAAAGTGACTATGCATAGATGACAACAGAGAGTAACAGCGGTGTAAAAGAGGAAAGAGGGGGAGGGAGGTGGGGCAATGCAAATAGTCTGGGTAGCCATTTGATTAGGTGTTCAGGAGTCTTATGGCTTGGGGGAAGACGATTTTTGGAAGCCTCTTAGACTTAGACTTGGCGCTCCGGTATCGCTTGTGGTGCGGTAGCAGAGAGAACAGTCAATGACTAGGGTGGCTGGAGTCTTTGAAAATTCTTAGGGCCTTCCTCTGACACCACCTGGTATAGAGGTCCTGGATGGCAGGGAGCTTGGCCCCAGTGATGTACTGGGCCGTTCGCACTACCCTCTGTAGTGCCTTGCGGTCAGAGTCCGAGCAGTTTCCATACCAGGCAGTGATGGTGCAGCTGTAGAACCTTTTGAGGATCTGAGGACCCATGCCAAATCTTTTCAGTCTCCTGAGGGGGAATAGGTTTTGTCCGCCCTCTTCACGACTGCCTGGGTGAGCTTGGACCATGTTAGTTTGTTGGTGATGTGGACACCAAGGAACTTGAAGCTCTCAACCTGCTCCACTGCAGCCTCGTTGATGAGAATGGGGGCGTGCTTGGTCCTTTTTTTTCCTGTAGTCCACAATCATCTCCTTTTTCTCCTTTGTCTTATTCAAAAGTAATTTGAAATATCCACCTCCAAGATAAGCTTAGCTAAACCCACTTAAATTCTAAATGAATCTGCCTCAGAACCCTAATTACAACACTGCAGGGAAGTCAACGAAAACCCTGGCAAATAATTTTCTCTGGCCAAGGAAAATGATGATGGTACTTGGGAATAGAAATGAATATGTAATGCTATAATACAAATTGATCAAGTATGATGCTTCATGTTATGTGTTGTGTCTGCTGATGTGTTGTGTAGTTGGTATTGTGACATTTCAGTCTGCTGATTCTTCTTCTGCAAAAACTAAGACTATCTCTTATAAACATTCCTTAATTGTAAAACATTTTCCAGTGACGAAATGTGGCAGACGTATACCACCTAGTGGTAGATACTGAGAACAAGTGTTGTTATTTCCTTTCCAGTTCAGTTTGGAATTTAAATGTTTGACTTAACCTTTATTTAACTAGGCAAGTCAGTTAAGAACAAATTCTTATTTACAATGACGCCATTAAAGGGTAACTGCAACCATTTTAACATGTAGCCTTATTTTCACTCTTTCTGTCATTGTAGTTGATCCCCCCCAAACTGTTTTTTTTTTATATATATTTTGTTTTGTTAGAGAGAAAATGTGTTATCACATTTCCTGAGTCATCACTTGCCATTGACTACAAAGCATTATGACAATGTATCTAAAGCATGTTATAAAACACTCCAAACCAACTTATAGTACATCACAATCTCCTTCTGGATGTCCACTCAATTTAGGATTTTTCCCCCACTGTTCCATAAATCCATGTTTGAATAGGCCTCTATATTATGGACAAGGTATGTGTAAGAAAACCATTATCAAAACAGTTTTTTTCATTCACATTCACTACAAAAAAGAATGTATGAATACTCTCATGTGCATGTTTTGTTAATCATCTATAAAATGACAATTTTTGGGGATTCACAGACTTCACCCTCCCTACACCTCTGATGAATACAACAGGAAACTTGTTCGATCACCATGCACTGCAAAATCATTCTAGCTATGGATACAGAGAAAATCAACACATTAACATCAACACATTAGCATGTGGAGACGAGCTGCTCTGTGGAGACTCTCTTTTAGGTTTCACTAAGCGTCGACGGAACCAACCGGAAACAAGATAATTAAACATGGGTCCTTTCCAGTGGTGTAAAGTGCTTAAATAAAAATACTTTCAAGTAGTTATTTGAGTATCTGTACTTTACTTTACTATTTATATTTTTTGACAATTTTTACTTCACTACATTCCTGAATAAATTAATGTCGTTTTTATTACATACTGTACATTTTCCCTGACACCCAAAAGTACTGAATATTTTTGCAAGGCACTGTATCAGAGCAACATCAATGGTACCAAGGGATGTTCTGTTCTACTATCTTGCATCACTCTCCCATGTTGGTTTACATATTATTCCACTGAAAACCCAGTCCAAGTAGGTTTCTGTTGCACATAACACTGACTTCTGAGCACTGTGTGAATTAGTGTACATTGAGATTGCACATCTGCACACAACAACATGGATTAGATGTATTAATATTTACATATGTTGATAAGAAACCTGATACAAAAAATAAGTTACTTGTGGTAATGTCAGGTCAGTCAACCATTGCAGTCCCACTGGGCAACAGACGTCAATTCAACATCTATTATAAGTTGGTTCAAAATAATTTAATTGAAATTATGTGGAAACAACATTGATTCAACCAGTGTCTGCCCAGTGGGGTGTTTTTCATAATGGGATTTCCCTAAGTCAGTCAGCAACCCTCTTTATTCTAGCTATCTTGTGATTTACAATAGTCCTGTGAAATGCAGCAGCTGTCCTCTCAGTCTCTTGAAGTGAAAGCAGAGGCTCAGAATGATGATAGTTTGATGACAGTTTTGTCCTTGGAGAACAGGATGCCCCTTCCAATCTGTTGCTAGTACTATCCATGTTGTAATCAACTTTATCAGGATCTTTTTCAACCATGTCCTCCAAGTCTACAAAGGAAAGTACAAAGAGGCCATTCAGCCATAGATTTTAACATGTCTTTAGCTGTTGTTGACAGGTAAATCTTTGTCAACAACCACACAGACTCATAATAGCTAAGAATTGTAAAGGAAGTGTCTACCAGACTTTTACTACTCACACTTCAGCTCTATCTTGTACACCTGTGTGTAGCCTCGCTCTGGGTTCTTGCTCAGGTCCTTGTAGTAGTAAAAGCGTAGCTCCTTTGGGTACTGAGAGTAAGGCAGGGTGAGGACCAGGGGAATGATCCGGTTGGACATAGGCCCCTCAGACAGTGCCTGGTGCATCATGTACTGGCACCAGTCATCCAGCAGGAAGTTGGGGGTGATGAGAAGGGCCCAGCAATGGCTGCTCTGCACAGCCTGGCATAGTTCAGTGGGGATGGCACCCCCCACGATGGCATCACGCTGCCGACAGGAAACAGCGCAGGCCACATGGCGGGTTCTCCAGGTAAGAATCCAGACGGATGGCTTCTTCGATGTCCATAGGACTATGGTACAGACACACGTCGTAGGTCTGGCTCCAACAAATCCTGGAGCTCAGAAAAGGTGGTGGTGGGTAAGGAGTGGAGGTGGGAGCCAATGATAAAACACCATCGACAGAAGGGGATGGGGTCCTGACCGGTACATGTGGAGACAAGCTGCTCTGTGGAGACTCTCTTTTAGGTTTCACTAAGCATACTGTACATTTCCCTGACACCCAAAAGTACTGGTTACATTTTGAATGCTTAGCAGGACAGGAACATGGTCCAATTCACACTTATCAACAGAATATGCCTGCTCATCCCTACTGCCTTTGATCTGGTCGATACACATGCTTCGTTTGGAAATGATGTCTGAATGTGCACCTGGCTATTCGTAAATCAATTTAAAAAAACAAGAAAATGGTGCCATCTGGTTTGAGGAATTTGAAATGATTTACACTTTTACCTCTGATACTTAAATACATTTTAGCAATTACATTTACTTTTTTTAGCAATTACATGTACTTTTTTTAAATAATTACATTTACTTCTTATACTTAAGTATATTTAAAACCTTTCAGACCTTTCAGAACTTTCAGACTTTTACTCAAGTAGTATTTTACTATGAAGATATATTTACTCAAGTCAAATGTTATTTGTCACATGTGGAGGGGTGATGCAAAACAGCTCCAGGCATTCCATGCTGTTCTTAAATATTGTTCTGAGCACCTGAGATTTACTATGCAATCTGACACACGTCAAATCAGTTTCCTTGATCTTCAGATTCTGTGTGAGGATAATGTTCTATACACGGATCTTTACAGGAAACCTACTGATAGTAACAGTTTGTTGAGGGCTGATAGCTGTCACCCGCTTACCTTGAAAAACAGTTTGCCCTACAGCCAACTCTGTCGAATCAAAAGAATTTGCAAAGATCAATCAGATTTCATCAGAAATATGGCTGAGATGCAAAGAAAATTCAAGAAGAGTGGGTACAAAAATGGTCAGATTAATACTGCCATTGAGAAAATCTAAAACAAATCGAGACATGGTCTCTATCAAGGACAGTCTCCCAAAAATAAGAATTATTGCGTTCTTATTACCCGCTATTCAAAGTGCACTGAACAAATTATGGGAATCTTTCAAACATTTTCACATTCTAAGAACCGATGACAGTATCGGTAATGTGTTTTCGGACCCTCCCTTGGTTGTATTCCCAAGGGGCAGAAATATCAGAGATAAATTGGTCAACTCTGATTTTCCACCCCAAAAACCCCAGCACAACGTATATTTGCACCTCTGCCGGATGGAAACTACAAGTGTAATGGCTGCGCTCAATGCAATGGCACTTACAAATGTAGATCCTTCAAACAGCCCCAAACAGGGAAACAGAACCCAATCACAGGTGTTATGTGCTCCACTAAGACAGTTATTTATCTTATAACTTGTCCTTGTGGTAAAAATGTGGGTAAAACGAAGCACGAATTAAAAGTACTGTAATGAAACAGGCAGGGAGCAGGTCTCGAACACTCGACCTTCGAGCCCGAGCGCTATCGACTGTGCAGCAAAAGCATGCTCGTGCAGCAGAGTCGATTTCCGAGCTTATAAACCCAGGGTCGTTACAGTACAAATATTCTAAGATCACTTTGGCACCGCCCTAAAAACCCGATTCAAATTCAACACAAACCTTCAAATAGGTATGTAAAGACACATTATATAAACTTATTTACATTTTAGAGGCGATAAGGTGATAAGTTGGACAGATCGAGTGAAAAAAAAGTTATTTTCCCACACAACATCTCTCCTTCTCACTATCACGCATTAGTGTCACTTCCCCACCCGCCATCTTTAAAAAGACCCGACGGGGCTCATTGCCTGCTTGAATTATGCAGAAACAGGCAGCGTTTAGGTCATGTAATTGATTCTGTTGGAAAGGGGAGAAATTGTGCTTTACAATGGTATTGACATTACAGTTGATCTGGAAGTATTACGTTTTGGGGCGCTAAAATAAGGGCAATTGTATGGACCAAGGCGATGTGCGAGTTTACGTTAGACCTTACGGTGAAATGCTTACTTACAACAATGCAGTTCAAGAAATAGAGTTAAGAAAATATTTAATAAATAAACTAAAGTACAAAATTAAATCAAAAAGTAACAAGAACATTATATAACAATAACTAGGCTATATACAGGGGGGTACAGACCGGTACCGAGTCAAGGTGCGATCGAGGTCATTTGTAAAGTGACTGGGCATAGATAATAAACAGCGAGTAGCAGCAGTGTAAAAACAAAACCAGGGTCAGTGAATGTAAATAGCCTGAGTGGCCATTTTATTAATTGTTCAGCAATCTTATGGCTTGGGGGTAGAAGCTGTTAAGAATCCTTCTGGGCCTAGACTTGGCGCTCCAGTAGCGCTTGCTGTGCGGTAGCAGAGAGAACAGTCTGACTTGGGTGACGGGAGTCTTTGTCACAGCTGGCTGAAGGACTGGACCAAGGTGCAGCATGGTAAGCGTACATTTTTGCCAGCTTCCACCCGGCAAATGCGGGACGCTGGCACCGAGCACACCGGCCTGTGAATGCTACGCCTCGACACCGTGAGCATCACCCCATAGCACGGGGCCTGACCAGTCCCATGCTCTCCACGGTAAGCACGGGAGTTGGCTCAGGTCTGCTTCCTGACTCTGCCACACTCCCCGTGTGCCTCCTCCCATTTTTGGGGCGGGCTGCCTCTCGGGCTTCCTTGCCAGCCGTGTTCCCACATACCGCTGGTTCCCTTCTCCGGCTGCCTCTGCTCTCCTAGCTGCCTCCACCTGTTCCCATGGACGGCGATCCCTCCCATGTGTAGACTCCCTTGCCGTCCAGAACATCCTCCCATGTCCAGGAGTCCACCTTACCATGCTGCTTGGTCCGTTGGTGGTGGGAAGTTATGTCACGGCTGGCTGAAGGACTGGACCAAGGTGCAGCATGGTAAGCGTACATTTTCTTTTTATAAAAGATTACGCCAACAAAACAAAAGAACAAACACAAACTGTGATGCTATGTGCCCTGAACAAAGTTAACTTCCCACAGAACAGGTGGGGGGAAAAGGGTACCTAAGTATGATTCTCAATCAGAGACAACTAACGACACCTGCCTCTGACTGAGAACCATACCAGGCCAAACAGAAATACAAAACATAGAAAAAAGGACATAGAATGCCCACCCTAGTCACACCCTGGCCTAACCAAAATAGAGAATAAAAAGCCTCTCTATGGCCAGGGCGTGACAGTCTTTGACAATTTTTTGGGGCATTCCTCTGACACCAATTATGCCAACTGAGTACTGGTCCTTTCACATCATAACTGTTTATCAAAACAGATAAGTTTGATCTTGTATAAATATCAAGTTTGTGAATAGATTTTATTGTTGTCAAGTTGATCAACTATACAGTATATGTGGTTTAGGAAAAAAGTATTCCAATTTACCATACATGCTTTTGACATCATTCTCCAGACTATTGCAATTTTGTACCTCCAATAAGAAAAACTGTAATGTAATATCCTTCACATTTGATTAATTAATTTATTTTAATAGATGTGCTGTTCTAAGCACTTAACATAAAGTTGATCACATAAAACATGAACACTCATGAATTAAGTTTTTTAAAAATTAAACAACCTTTGTAACTACAAAAAAATGTCATAACTTGCAAATATAACACCAAAAGTTTCCCTGATACTCTCAGCAGAAAAAGAGGAGGCTGAATCTAGCAGCTGCAGCTCAGTTTGTCTAAATGTCTTGGTTCCCACAATGCACAATTTCTCTCATTTAAATTGTAATGTAGATCTGTTTAATTCATTAATTAATACCTATTGTAGGTAAGTTGAACAAGAAGACATGTCAGTATATACGAGACAAACAAACCACATTCAGAAGAATCTCACTAGAACAGAAGAATAGGCACTCAATGAATTAATGAAAGATTCATCTTTGGTTATAAAACCTGAAGACAAGGGAGGTGCTGTGGTTGTTTTAGACTATGAAAAATATAAAGAAGAAATTCAGAGACAACTCAGTAATTAACGTTTCTATAGAAAACTGAGTGTTGATCCCACGCAGGTGTTCCAAAGGGATATATGCTGTAATCTGGAGCCCTATTAAACAACCTGATCTCAAAACCTGAATATGAATATCTTTGCTGCAAATGTGCCATAGGTCCATGCTTGTACATTTTACCGAATATTACACAAACCTAAAACACAAGGCAACTATCCAGGCAGACCAGTGGTTGCAGGAATAGGCTCAATGCTAGAGCCATTCTCAAACTTTGTTAGCCTCTTTTAAAGACTCTATAGACTTCATAAACAAGATCTCACCAATACCTGGTTTAAAATAAGACTGTATTTTAGTCACATTAGATGTCGAGAGTCTATATACCAGCATTCCCCGTGTGTGTGGGGGGGGGGGGCTGGCAGCACTAGTACACTATTTGGGAGACAGAGATACTAATGAATATCCACCAACATACTTCATTCTAGAGCTGGCTGAATATGTTTTGACGTATAACAATTTTAGGTGTGATGATGAACACTTCCTCCAAACGAATGGAACATCGATGGGCTCCACATTCGCTCCAACACCCTTCGATGTGTGGAACGGATGTGGGTGGGGCTAGGTCTATATAACGGTGCAATTTTTCTTTTTTTAAATAAAAAAATTCACATAAGCTCTGACGAAGGCAGTGAGGCTGATACGTAAACTTATTAAACATCAGTGATACTATCAAGAGCTGTGAGGGAACTATGTACGCAACCGGATAGAAGTCACGCAGTAATCCTTTATATGATTTTGTGGCTGTGGGAATTATTATTGACTGAGCTAGAATCAAATAATGTAGCGAACTATGTAAGCAACCGGAAAGAGCAATCCTTTGTATGACTTTGTGGCTGTGACGAATACCATATTTGGCTCGCTGACAAACAAACGCCAGTACTTGAACTGCGTAGCAGCATATCAGAGTAATCCACGCAGAAATGGAACGGAAATCACAGAAAATATAGTAGACGTTGTGGTGGCAGCTGTAAAGATGTATTTGGGTATACGCGATTTGAGTTCAGTGGAGTTACAGGGTGTGTTGAGTTGTGGTGACCCATGCTAAAATTATTCTAATTGTAGCCTGTTTCCTTGCGTAGGCTGACGTTGCTTGGTTGTACATCCTCAATTCTGGAACTGCAAATGTAACGTTATTATTCTTGAATGGGTTAGAATGAAATGTCCGCAACAGGAAGAGAGTCATGCAGTAACCCTTTTAGCCACAACTTCCTAAGAAAAGCTGTGGCCTACCTGTGATGTACAGCTGTTTACACCGCTGTTTACAGTTTTTTTTACAATTGCTTACACACTAAAGTGGTACTTGAGGCACACTCAGTGAAACCAAGTCATGTGCCTAATCTTCAGACCAAGTCTGCAAAACTGCAAGCACTTTATCTGCTTTACATTCAGTTTGCAATTGTAAAGCACTTTTTACAAAACACTGAACACAGTTCTCTACATTAGACAAGTCATTCAAATCAGAGCTTGAGCACAATAAATAGGCTTCGGGTTGGCTTTCTTGGTTTGGACAACAATGGAAGCCAAGAGATGGGGGGGGGGGACAGACAATCACAGATGAGATACGGGCTGTTTCGGTTGAGTTTCAGGGAGGCTGGGCAGAGGGTCCAGCCTAACTTGAGCTGCTACACTGCAGCAAGTGTCGTTCAGACATTTCAAAATGAGAACAGGTAAGTAAACCTACCCTCTATACCATGCTACTGTACTTACAGCACTACAGTTACCATTTCATACTGAAATAAATCTTGCACCCTTTCCATTCGCATGTTTTTGCAGAATTGCTAGACAACCCTTCAATGGCGGAAGAAACCGACTGTTCACTGCAGAGCAGGACCAACACAGTGAATATGGTCATTTTAAACAACCGCATACGTTAATGACAACTGCAACCCCACATCATCACTGACAACACAACATTCAGTAACATAAATAGTGCGAGTTTATCCGCACTTGGCCGTCTCCTGAAACGCCATTCGTATGAAGCAGCTCTACAGAGTACCATTTGAGCGAAATCCTGACAGTGTGAAACAACTGCGCTATGAGTACGTACAAGTAAGTTATACTATCCTGTCATTGGTACTATATTCCAGTGTATTGTGCTACATATTGACTGCTCTATGTCTATTCATACTGTCATGCAATAATGTCTTGTCTGTTTCAGAGTTATGGAGCTAGATGCTGTTGCAGAGCATCATGATTTTGTCTACGTTGATGAGGTTGGCTTTAACATAGCCAAAACAAGATGCAGGGGAAAAAACCTCATAGGACACCGTGCCATCGTCAATGTCCCTGGACAGTGTGGTGGCAACATCACAATGTGTGCAGCCATTAGTCAGAATGGTGTCCTTCATCATCATGCCACTCTTGGTCCTTAAAATACTGCCCACATTATCACCTTCCTTGACACCCTGCATAATATCCTTATTCCCAATGACCAGAGGAATGGGCCAGAGCAGACCAGGTTTGTTGCCATCTGGGCAACGTAAGTTTCCACCGTGCTGCACTAGTCTGCAATTGGTTCATTGACCATCCGCAAGTTTTGATTCTCAACCTGCCACCATATTCTCCATTTCTAAACCCAATTGAAGAGTTATTTTCGGCATGGTGTTGGAAGGTATATAATCGCATATCCCTTCTCCAGGTGATGGAGGAGGCCTGTGGTGACATGAGGGAGCATGCCAGGGCTGGATACACCACTTCAGTTGCTACTTTAGCCACTGTTTAGCCAGAGAGAACAGCTCTTGTGATGTTGATGAGGTGCTGTGGCCAGACTCAAATAGGAGACAGGATGCACCCAAACTGTTTTTTTCTTTATAAACTCAGCAAAAATAGAAACCTCCTCTCACTGTCAACTGCGTTTAATTTCAACAAACTTAACATGTGTAAATATTTGTATGAACATACGATTCAACAACTGAGACATAAACTGAACAAGTTCCACAGACATGTGACTAACAGAAATTGAATAATGTGTCCCTGAACAAAGGGGGGTTCAAAATCAAAGTAACAGTTAGTATCTGGTGTGGCCACCAGCTGCATTAACTACTGCAGTGCATCTCCTCCTCATGGACTGCACCATATTTGCCAGTTCTTGCTGTGATATGTTACCCCACTCTTCCACCAAGGCAGCTGCAAGTTCCCGGATATTTCTGGGGAGAATGGCCCTAGTCCTCATCCTCCGATCCAACTGGTCCCAGACCTGCTCAATGGGATTGAGAGCCAGGCTCTTCGCTGACCATGGCAGAACACTGATATTCCTGTCTTGCAGGAAATCACGCACAGAACGAGCAGTATGACTGGTGGCATTGTCATGCTGGAGAGCCATGTCAGGATGAGCCTGCAGGAAGGGTACCACATGAGGGAGGAGGATTTCTTCCCTGTAACGCACAGTGTTGAGATTGCCTGCAATGAAAACAATGTCATTCCGATGATCCTGTGACACACCGTCCCAGACCATGACGGACCCTCCACCTCCAAATCGATCCCACTCCAGAGTACAGGCCTCGGTGTAACGCTCATTCCTTCGACGATAAACGCGAATCCGACCATCACCCCTGTTGAGACAAATCCACGACTCATCAGTGAAGAGTACTTTTTGCCAGTCCTGTCTGGTCCAGCAACGGTGGGTTTGTGCCCATAGGCGACGTTGTTGCCGGTGATGTCTGGTGAGGACTTGCCTTACAACAGGCCTACAAGCCCTCAGTCCAGCCTCTCTCAGCCTATTGCGGACAGTCTGAGCACTGATGGAGAGTGTGCGTTCCTAGTGTAACTCGGGCAGTTGTTGTTGCCATTCTGTACCTGTCCTGCAGGTGTGATGTTCGGATGTACCAATCCTGCGCATGTGTTGTTACAAGTGGTCTGCCACTGCAAGGACGATCTGCTGTCTTACAGTACTGACATTGCAATTTATTGCCCTGGCCACATCTGCCGTCCTCATGCCTCCTTGCAGCATGCCTAAGGCACGTTCACGCAGATGAGCAGGGACCCTGGGCATCTTTCTTTTGGTGTTTTTCAGAGTCAGTAGAAAGTCCTCTTTAGTGTTCTAAGTTTTCATAACTGTGACCTTAATTGCCTACCGTCTGTAAGCTGTTAGTGTCTTAATGACCGTTCCACAGGTGCATGTTCATTAATTGTTTATGGTTCATTGAACAAGCATGGGAAACAGTGTTTAAACCCTTTACAATGAAGATCTGTGAAGTTATTTGGCTTTTTACGAATTCTCTTTGAAAGACAGGGTCCTGAAGAGTTTAGTAACAAGCCTACTTGTTTATATTCTACTGTATTTGTTTTGTCTGTTACTGTTCATCCTGAAATCTGGATGAAAATACAATGTTATGAGAAAGAAATGCATTTAATTCCCCCCCCCCCCCCCCCCATGTATTTCTGTTTATTGTGTAAATATATACTAAATATTTATATATACTGTATATATTTGTGCACATACATGTACGTGTGAGTGCTATGACAAACTGCCGTGGACTCCACTGAAAATGCAAAAGACAAGATATATGCACTGCAGAGATAATTGCTTGATGGAAAAGTGTTTTCTCATATGATTATTTAATATTTGTCAAGAGCTACAGTTTTTTTTTTTTCCTATTGTAGATGTCTTTCAAATTATTTCCTTTACATTTCTCACATCTGTGTGTAGTTGGTGTGTATAAGAGCTAATCATTTGATGGTTTGTGTGTAGAGTTTGATGCTAAAACACAATTTGAGGAGTTAAAATAGTTTTGAATTAAGTGTTTGGTTTTGCAAGAGATGTGTATTGTTTTGCGTGTGTGTTTTGGCATTTTGTGTAGTCTAGAGAAAAGGAGCCATAGTTTCAGAAATCATGCGCAAGCAATTGTCAAACTGTAATGCTCTGTCATGTGTATAGGCTACTGTATTTACAAAACGGTGTACGTTTCCGTGTGTGATTGGTAAAATAACTCTAAAATGACCTAAGCATTTAACAAATAACTGACATTTGTCATCAGAAAGATGGATTTAGCACTTTGTCCAAGAGGAGGACAAAGATAAGCTTTTCTTTTGGGGCAAAGAAAAAGAGAGTGGATGAGCGCTCTTTGATTAGGGCTATGCCTACATATCAGTATTGGAGTTGAGTTGATGCCATTACAGCAATTCTAGTACCAGAAGACCACTTGATCTGCAACAAGTTGTTTTGCAATGTACAGAGTTCGCTCAGAGACGTAAAAGGAAGCAAGGCACCCCACTGTTTTTTTTGGTTTTGTTTGTTTTTTGCCTTAGGGAGTGTATTTTCTGGCTTTCCGTGTCACCATGAATCTCAGTTTTTTTATGTCATCGGGTAGGACTTTTTAACTTTATTTTTTCTACAAAACATACAGATGTTTTCACATTATGTTGACAGTGATATTGTGCAGGAGATAATGAAAATAAGATTGAAAAGTGATGAAGCAGCCCTTTAAGAAGATAAATTGTAGGGTTTATGACTTTGGCTGTGGGAACTAGTGACTACTACCATCTTTGGCTCGCTGACAAACGAGCCAATAGTTGAACTGCGCAGCCGCAGATCAGAGAAGGGGGAGGGAGGTTGTACAGAACTAGGTAGATAGCACCTTAAATGTTTGTTTGTGAACTGCTAAGATATCATAGAAGAAGAAGTAGAACTCCACTGCCGAAATGGAACTTAAATCACAGAAAATAGATGTGGTGCTGGCCACTACAGAGAAGTATTTGAATATACGAGATTTGATTTCAGAAGAGTTACAGGGTGTGTTGAGTGGTGGTGTCCTGTTCTTCCAGACCATTGGCATGGTGCAGGAGCAGATAGGGTCAAGGTAGTGGGTTTTTAATGAGCTGGAGGTGGATATTGCAATTTTAGGTGTTCCAGTGGAGGACACAAAACCACTGGTGGTTGAGGCTGTGTAGTAGGGGCTGAGGGAAGGGCCGGTTCCTCAGGACACTTAGAGAGTTTACCATCCATGATTTCTAATTGGTTTCTTAGTCCTGCATTGTTACACCAAATTACTTACATTTTTCTTGTTATCTCCGTTTTTTGTATTGTTACTTGATAAAATAACCATAGCAGCACCCATAGCAGCATGCACTCCAGCAGGTATATCTCACTTGTCACCCCCAAAACCAATTCCTCCTTTGGTCGTCTTTCCTTCCAGTTCTCTGCTGCCCATGACTGGAACGAATTGCAAAAATCTCTGAAGCTGGAGACTCACATCTCCCTCACTAGCTTTAAGCACCTGCTGTCAGAGCATTTTACAGATCACTGCACCTGTACTTAGCCTATCTGTAAACAGCCCATCTATCTACCTACCTCATCCCCATACTGGTATTTATTTATTTATTTTGCTCCTTTGCACCCCAGTATCTCTACCTGCACATTCATCTTCTGCCGATCTACCATTCCAGTGTTTAATTGCTATATTGTAATTACTTTGCCACCATGGCCTATTTATTTCCTTAACTTACCTCATTTGCACTCACTGTATATAGACTTTTTGTTTTCTTTTGTTCTACTGTATTATTGACTGTATGTTTTGTTTATTCCATGTGTAACTCTGTGTTGTTGTATGTGTCGAATTGCTACGCTTTATCTTGGCCAGGTCGCAGTTGCAAATGAGAACTTGTTCTCAACTAGCCTACCTGGTTAAATAAAGGTGAACAATAAAAATCTCTAGTAACCCATTATACACACATTTATCACTTAATCTCTCTTTATCCAACTATGTCTCTCAACAGACACAATTCTACCTGACCACTTCTCGATCACATCCTCTCTATACTCAACCCGTCCTAATCCAAACCAAACAATTACAGTCAAATTTCTGACTAATCTGAAAACAAGGCTCCATAAATTTTATCAGCATATCGAATGCATGACCCGGGCTGGCAAAACCCTGGAACATTGTTATTCTAACTTCCGTGATGCATATAAAGCCCTCCCACGCCCTCCTTTCGGAAAATCTGACCACGACTCAATTTTGTTGCTCCCAGCCTATAGACAGAAACTAAAACAGGAAACGCCTGTCCTCAGGTCTGTTCAACTCTGGTCCGACCAATCGGATTCCACGCTTCAAGATTGCTTCGATCACGTGGACTGGGATATGTTCCGCATAGCGTCGGACAATAACGTTGATGAATACGCTGATTCGGTGAGCAAATTTATTAGCCAGTGCATCAGTGATGTTGTACATACAGCGTCTATTAAAACATTCCCCAACCAGAAACCGTGGATTGATGGAAGCATTCGCACAAATCTGAAAGCGAACCACTGCCTTTAATCAGGGCAAGGTGACCGGAAACATGACCGAATACAAACAGTAGCTATTCCCTCCGCAAGGCAATCAAACAAGCTAAGCGTCAGTATAGAGACAAAGTAGAGTCGCAATTCAACGGCTCAGACACGAGAGGTATGTGGCAAGGACTACAGACAATCACGGACTACAAAAGGAAAACCAGCCTCGTCGCGGACCACCATGTCTTGCTTCACTGCAGCCAATTTGAGTCAACAATTTAAACATGTTAACCCTCGCAAGGCTGCAGGCCCAGACGGCATCCCCAGCCGCGTCCTCAGAGCATGCAAAAACCAGCTGGCTGGTGTGTTTACGAACATATTCAATCAATCCTTATCCCCGTCTGCTGTTCCCACATGCTTTAAGAGGGCCACCATTGTTTCCTGTTCCCAAGAAAGCGAATGTAACTGAGCTAAATGACTATCGCCCCATAGCACTCACTTCCCTCATCATGAAGTGCTATGAGAGACTAGTCAAGGACCATATCACCTCCACTCTACCTGACACTCTAGACCCACTCCAATTTGCTTACCGCCCCAATAGGTCCACAGACGCCGCAATCACACTGCACACTGCTCTAACCCATCTGGACAAGAGGAATACCTATGTAAGAATGCTGTTCATCCACTACAGCTCAGCATTTAACACCATAGTACCCTCCAAACTCGTCATTAAGCTCGAGACCCTTGGTCTCGACCCCACCCTGTGCAACTAGGTCCTGGACTTCTTGACGGGCCGCCCCCAGGTAGTGAGGGTAGGAAACAACATCTCCACCCCGCTGATCCTCAACACTGGGGCCCCACAAGGGTGCATTCTCAGCCCTTTCCTGTACTCCCTGTTCACCCATGACTGCGTGACCATTCACGCCTTCAACTCAATCATCAAGTTTGTAGACGACACTACAGTGGTAGGCTTGATTACCAACAATGACGAGATGGCCTACAGGGACGAGGTGAGGGCCCTCGGAATGTGGTGTCAGGAAAATAACCTCACACTCAACGTCAACAAAACAAAGGGGATGATCGTGGACTTCAGGAAACAGCAGAGGGAGCACCCCCCTATCCACATCGACGGGACAGTAGTGGAGAAGGTGGAAAGTTAAGTACCTCGGCGTACACATCACGGACAAACTGACTGGTCCACCCACACAGACAGCATGGTGAAGAAGGCGCAGCAGCGCCTCTTTAACCTCAGGAGCCTGAAGAAATTGGCTTGTCACCAAAACCACTCACAAACTTTTACAGATGCACAATCGAGAGCATCCTGTTGGGCTGTATCACCACCTGGTACGGCAACTGCTCCGCCCACAACCGTAAGGCTCTCCTGAGGGTAGTGAGGTCTGCACAACGCATCACCGGGGGCAAACTACCTGCCCTCCAGGACACTCACACCACCCGATGTCACAGGAAGGCCAAAAAGATCATCAAGGACAACAACCACCTGAGCCACTGCCTGTTCACCCTGCTATCATCCGGAAGGCGAGATCAGTACAGGTTCATCAAAGCTGGGACCGAGAGACTGAAAAACAACTTTTATCTCAAGGCCATCAGACTGTTAAACAGCCATCACAAACATTGATGTAATAAATGTATCACTAGCCACTTTAAACAATGCCACTTTATATAATGCTTACATACCCTACATTACTCATCTCATATGTATATAATGTACTCTATACCATCTACTGCATCTTGGCTATGCCGTTCGGCCATCGCTCATTCATATATTTTTATGTACATATTCGTATTCATTCCTTTACACTTGTGTGTATAAGGTAGTTGTGAAATTGTTAGGTTAGATTACTTATATTACTGCATGGTCGGTACTAGAAGCACAAGCATTTCGCTACACTCGCATTAACATCTGCTAACCATGTGTATGTGACAAATAACATTGGATTTGATTTACATTTACCAACTTCATTAAACATGCTAAATCCTTTAGTTCACTTCCTCTCATGTGGAAATCAGTAATATATATATAGTGGTTGTATTTACAGTGGGGCAAAAAAGTATTCAGTCAGCCACCAATTGTGCAAGTTCTCCCACTTAAAGATGAGCGAGGCCTGTAATTTTCATCATAGGTACACTTCAACTATGACAGACAAAATGAGGGGAAAAAAATCAGAAAATCACATTGTAGGATTTTTTATGAATTTCTTTGCAAATTATGGTGGAAAATAAGTATTTGGTCAATAACAAAAGTTTATCTCAATACTTTGTTATATACCCTTTGTGAGCAATGACAGAGGTCAAACGTTTTCTGTAAGTCTTCACAAGGTTTTCACACACTGTTGCTGGTATTTTGGCCCATTCCTCCATGCAGATCTCCTCTAGAGCAGTGATGTTGCTGGGAAACACAGACTTTCAACTCCCTCCAAAGATTTTCTATGGGGTTGAGATCTGGAAACTGGCTAGGTCATTCCAGGACCTTGAAATGCTTCTTACGAAGCCACTCCTTCGTTGCCCGGGCAGTGTGTTTGGGATCATTGTCATGCTGAAAGACCCAGCCACGTTTCATCTTCAATGCCCTTGCTGATGGAAGGAGGTTTTCACTCAAAATCTCATCATTCATTCTTTCTCATCATTCATTCTTTCCTTTACACAGATCAGTCGTCCGGGTCCCTTTGCAGAAAAACAACCCCAAAGCATGATGTTTCAACCACCATGCTTCACAGTATGTATGGTGTTCCTTGGATGCAACTCAGCATTCTTTGTCCTCCAACCATGACGAGTTGAGTTTTTACCAAAAAGTTATATTTTGGTTTCATCTGACCATTTGACATTCTCCCAATCTTCTTCTGGATCATTCAAATGCTCTCTAGCAAACTTCAGATGGGCCTGGACATGTACTGGCTTAAGCAGGGGGACACGTCTGGCACTGCAGGATTTGAGTCCCTGGCGGCGTAGTGTGTTACTGATGGTAGGCTTTGTTACTTTGGTCCCAGCTCTCTGCAGGTCATTCACTAGGTCCCTCCGTGTGGTTCTGGGATTTTTGCTCACCGTTCTTGTGATCATTTTGACCCCATGGGGTGAGATCTTGCGTGGAGACCCAGATCGAAGGAAATTATCAGTGGTCTTGTATGTCTTCCATTTCATAATAATTGCTCCCACAGTTGATTGCTTCAAACCAAGCTGCTTACCTATTGAAGATTCAGTCTTCCCAGCCTGGTGCAGGTCTACAATTTTGTTTCTGGTGTCCTTTGACAGCTCTTTGGTCTTGGCCATAGTGGAGTTTGGCGTGTGACTGTTTGAGGTTGTGGACAGGTGTCTTTTATACTGATAACAAGTTCAAACAGGTGCCATTAATATAGGTAACGAGTGGAGGACAGAGGAGCCTCTTAAACAAGAAGTTACAGGTCTGTGAGAGCCAGAAGTCTTGCTTGTTTGTAGGTGACCAAATACTTAGTTTCCAGATCTCAACCCCATAGAAAATCTTTGGAGGGAGTTGAAAGTCCGTGTTTCCCAGCAACATCACTGCTCTAGAGGAGATCTGCATGGAGGAATGGGCCAAAATACCAGCAACAGTGTGTGAAAACCTTGTGAAGACTTACAGAAAACGTTTGACCTCTGTCATTGCCCACAAAGGGTATATAACAAAGTATTGAGATAAACTTTTGTTATTGACCAAATACTTATTTTTCCACCATAATTTGCAAATAAATTCATTAAAAATCCTACAATGTGATTTTCTGGATTTTTTTTCTTATTTTTTCTGTCATGGTTGAAGTGTACCTATGATGAAAATTACAGGCCTCTCATCTTTTTAAGTGGGAGAACTTGCACAATTGGTGGCTGACTAAATACTTTTTTGCCCACTGTAATTATATATTTGTATTTGATTGTAGGGAATCCAATCCCTATTTACATACTGACCCATCCTAAATTATATACTTATCCAACAGTATTTTGTCACTGATCCAACAGTATTCACCTGCAAGTGTAGTGAAATGTATACCTATTTATAGACTGACCCAACATTATTTTCAACTGATTGTAGGAAAAGCAATCCCTATTAGATACACACCTGTGCTGCCATTGATCAATGTTAACCGGCGAGATTCATTATTATAGAAAAATTGTTCTGCCAAATTGAACCCCAACATTTTGTTGATGAGGAGGACGAGATCTTACACCATTAAGGCTCGGCTGGAAAACAGACAGTCCCTCACAGAGATGTTTAAATAAGGTATCTTACCTTTTTCCAAGCCGGGCAGAACGGATCAGAAATTCAGGTTCTCATCCGGATCACGGCACCAAATGTTGTTGAAAATTAGATCCAAAGATGAAGGCAGAGACTACTTAATGGTATAATAGAAAACCTTTAATACAAGCAGCTGTAGGGGAGATCTACCTCTGATTTCACAGGGAAGAACTTGAGAATGGCTGCATGTTCTTTATATAGTGGGAAGTGATAACACAATAAAATTGTTTACACAACAGTTATTTTATACAAGCAACAGTTACGGAACACAATAGCTTTGTGTTAGGGTGCATACATACCAGGAGTCTATGAAAGGCATTAATTACATCACAGTCCAACACAGAACATATCCCTTGAGAAGTTTCAACAGCTCAACACAAATTCTGCCACCACAGTTGGAAGGGTGTTTTTTTGTAGTTTTACTTTTGTTTTTCCTTTCCCCGTTTTGTATCACAAAGTATAATGATTTTATATTATAGTCCAGTTTGTGGCGGTAATGAGGCATATTGGATGCCAACCGCCGTTGAACTCCAAAGAAAAAGAAGAAGAATCAGAAATCTCCGGAAGTAAATGTCATTTCCTGGTCTTGCAACTGACGTGTCTAAAACAGTGTTAGTGGAGGTAGCTAGACTTGGGAGGAAATTTTTCATCAGATACTGTATATCTGATTAGATTTCCTTCTGGAGGCGAAGCCACTTAAAATATTCTTCCGATCAGTTATTTATAGCGTTTTTCCCCCTTCCGTTTAACGTTTTTGTTAGTTTGTTTTCTTTACGTTGGTATATTATCTCGTGTACGTGGTGTCAAGATGCTGGATTTCTTCACCATCTTTAGTAAGGGGGGCATAGTGTTGTGGTGTTTTCAGGGAACCGGTGTTACAGAATCCTTCACCGGGCCTGTCAACGCGCTGATCCGCTCCGTGATCCTTCAGGTGAGAAATACTTAAATCAAGTGACAGCTGTCATGTTTCTGTGCAGCCTAGCGGTGTGTATGTATGGTTGTTTTTCAGCATGCGCCAGAGCGTCGCCACTTCATCAACAAACTGGTTTGCTAATTTAGCTACGTAGCTTTCGTAGATACACCTATCATGTAAATTCTTCGTCTAAACTAAATAGGATGTATATATTGGTAAAGCTAGCGCACTTGTTAGCTTACTAATGCTACGATTGCGCTAGCTAGTATATGGTTGCGTAATACAGACATGGGGGATTTGGGAACTGGGGGTTACACGCGCACAGGTTGTTATTTTTTTTTTTCCACATCACAATATCACAGCCTAGTGGGATTATCACAAAATGCAAGACTATTACCACGTTGCTAGCTAGATATCAAGTATTTACACGTAACAAAAATATAAACGCAACAATTTCCAAGATTTTACTGAGTTAATTCATATAAAGAAATAAGTACATTTAAATAAATTCATTAGGCCCTAATCTATGGATTTCATGTGACTAGGAATACATATACATAAAAAAGGGGTAAGGTAGGTGGTCTGGATCAGAAACCATGACGAGATCCTGATGTTATCTCTGCATTCAATTTACCATTGATAAAATGCAATTGTGTTCGTAGTTTACGCCAGCCCAGCCCATACCCCCACCGCCATCAGAGCACTTTGTTCACAACGTTGACATCAACAAACCGGTTGCCCACGTGTGGTCTGCGGTTGTGAGGCTGGTTGGAAGTACTGCCAAATTCTGTAAAATGACAGAGGTGGTTTATGGTAGAGACATTAACATTCAGGCCTCTGGCAACAGCTCTGGTGGGCATTCCTGCAGTTAGCATGCCAATTGTATGCTCCCTCAAAATTTGAAACATTTATGGTATTGTCTTGTGTGACACAACTGCACATTTTTAAAGTGGCCTTTTATTGTCCCCAGCATAAGGTGCACCTGTGTAATGATCAAACTGTTTAATTAGCTTCTTGATATGCCAAACCTGTCAGGTGGATGAATTATCTTGGAAATGGATAAATGCTCACTAACAGGGATGTAAACACATTTTGCCAAACATTTTAGAGAAATAAGGTTTTTGTTCATATGGAACATTTCTGGGATATTTTATTTAAGCTCATGAAACATCGGACCAAAACTTTACATGTTTATTTTTGTTCAGTGTAGAACATGTGTTCAAGAGAAATGTTTTCATTTCCGTGATAACCTCTGATCCGTGTTACAGTATTAATGTTAATGGTTCTCTTATTTTGTTTCAGGAACGCAGTGGCAACAATTCCTATTCTCATGATGCCTTGAGTCTTAAGTACAAACTCGATAATGAGTTTGAGCTGGTTTTTGTGGTAAGTTTCACAGAGAACTGCAGTGTATTATAACATTTACTATTTCCTGAAGGAACATACCATACTAACATACAGAAGTGTTTTCTTCTCATGCAGTCTATGGACTCCAAACTGACCATGCTTCTCTTTTTTGTGTAGGTGGGTTTTCAAAAAATCCTGACGCTGACGTATGTTGACAAGTTCATAGATGACGTACAGCTCCACTTCAGGGATCGCTATAAGAATGAGCTGGAGCAAAAGGGGGCCCTTGCGCTGTTGAACAGCCATTTTGCGTTTGAGGATGACTTCAAAATGCTTCTTCGGTAAGCAGTGTCATATCTTAGGGCTGATACTGGTGCATAAAGAGAAGATTCTGCTTTCAAACTAATTTGCTGAATCTCACACACACAACCAGCTGTTGAGTTGCCAACTCACAGGTCTACAAGGACCTGAAGGCTACTTGTACAAAATAGAATTTCACTATAGTTCAAGTTAAATGCTAAGTGCTTTGACTCAAATGTTACTGTCCTGTTGTGCTCTAGTGAGGCGGAGGAGAGCAGCAAAGCTCGAGGTCCCACCTCCATGAGAAGCTTCAATGCTTCCCTGAAATCCCAGAAAACTGTGAAGTCCATGATCGAGACGAAGGGAGGGGATAAGGGCAAGGAACAGGGTGGCAAGAAGAATAAGAATGCCAAAAAAGAGGGTAAGGGTTTGACATGATTATTATGAAGGTGTTGGAATACAAGCACTTGGTTACACTATTTCTGTTTGAAACCGGTCCATTTTTTTTCTTTATGTTTTAATTTCATGGGGACCAGAGAAGGCTGCTGAGGGGAGGACGGCTCATAATAATTTGCTAAAATGGAGCGACTGGAATGGCATCAGACACATAGAAATCACGTATTTGATGTATTTGATACTATTCCCCTCTAGCCATTACCACGAGCCCATTCTCCCCAATTAAGGTGCCACCAACCTCCTGTGATGGGGACATTGATAATGTTTTGTGTGGATGGGGTTAGTTTCTGATATTTTCCCCCCTAGCTCCTGCTGCTGAGCCTGTGAAAGGGGAAAAAGCTAAGGCTCCGACCAGTGCCCAGAAGACAGAAGAGAACGGTAACCAAGGCTTGACCCAGGAGGAGATCATTCAGAAGAAGAGAGAGGAGTTTATCCGCAAGCGCATGGGGGCACCTGTGGAGAAGCCCAGGTGAGTGGGGGTGGGAGGGACCCAATGTGGTTAAAGTTCTAATTTGGAATGTTGCTGACAGTTGCTTCAGTACTGGAAGTCACATTGTCTCTTGCCTTCCAGTAAGTCCCCCAAGCCTGTGAAGGAGAAACCCAAGGGGAAAGAGAAGCGGGTATGGACCTTGGGTGGCAGCAGCACCAAAGAACTGGACTACAGCCAGAGCAATGGCAATGGAGCCCATGCTGCTGGAGACCAAGGCTTGGATGCTCAAGCTGACCCGGTATGTGCCTGTTGGGTTTGAGAGCAGCAGAGCTAATATAGCCTGGTTGTACCAGACTGAATGCTGCGCTCACATTATTTAAAAGTGCAGTGAAATAATGGTGAGCGCAGCGGTCTGTCTGTCTGGTTTAACCAGACTAGAGCTAATAGCCTTCAGGGATGCTCTGTTGGTACCTTGATAAATAAGGCCCATGTGGTGTAGAAGTGCTTAGTTTATAGGAATTGCACATCTTAATAAAGTCTTGTCTTGTTGTCCAGGGGATGCAGCTGAGCTCGATGAAGGGTGACTTGCTCGCCGTGGATTACGAGTCCAGCGAGGGAGAGGAGGAGGAGGAGGAGGAGGAAGAAGATGCTGTAGAGAGGGTGGTAGTTGCTGACACTAGCAAGAAAATGTGAGACCCTTTGATTATTTAATGTGTCAGATAATTGGAAGCATGGCTGAGGAATGGAAGATGATATGAATGTGATGTTGTGCCCTGTTGCTCCTGTCTAAGTGTCCTTTTTAAAATGTTCCTCAGCCCCAAAAAGGGTGCTTTTGGAGGGATGTTTGGGATGCTGAAGGGCCTGGTGGGTTCTAAGAGTCTGAGCCAGGAGGACATGGAGCCAGTTCTGGACAAGATGAGGGACCACCTCATCGGTATGGACTCCTCTGTTCCCCACTACAGTATCAGTTTCTTAACACATACACTCCCCTTAATATTTATTTGGACAGTGAAGCTAAAACTTTTAATTTTGCTCTATACTCCAGCATTTTGGATTTGAGATCAAATGTTTCATATGAGGTGACCATACAGAATGTCACCTTTTTATTTGAGGGTATTTCATATCTGTTTTAACGTTTTAGAAATGAAAGCCCTATGTATCTAGTCCCCTCCATTTGAAGGTTGTAAGTATTTGGACAAATTAACTTGTGGGGTGATCAAACGTTTAGTATTGGTCCCATATTCCTTGCATACAATGGCTACATCAATCTTGTGACTCTACAATGTTGTTGTAAATATTTGAAATTTGTATTGATTGTGTTTCAGATTGATGTGCCCAATAGAAATTAGTGGTACATAATGTATTGTCTTTGGAGTCGCTTATTGTAAATAAGAATATATGTTCCTGAACACTTCTACATGAATCTGGATAATCATGAATTAATTGAGAATAATGATTGAGGAAGTTAGAGGCATAAATATCATACACCCCCCCCCCCCCCCAAAAAAAAAATGTTTTAGCCTCGCTTGTTATTGGTAATAGTGAGAGGTAAGTATGCCTTGGGTGTGATCTTTGTGCATCTAACTTCCTCACTCATTATTAATGAAAGATTATCCGTAATCATGGTAGCATCCACATGCGCTTTAAATGGAGGGGACTAGATACATAAAGTACTTTAATTTCTAAACAGTAAAACAGATACGTATGAAAATCCCCTCAAATACAAGGTGACATTCTGTACTGTCGCCTTATATGAAACATTTAATCTGAAATCCAAAATGCTGGAGTATAGAGACAACAGTTTTAGCTTCACTGTCAAAATAAATATGTACAGGAGTGTAATTAACTGTTCAACATAGATTTGTACATGTCCTAGGTCACCTGAGGGGAAAAGCTTCACATTCGACTTGTATTCGTAGAATTTTCTCATCTATTTTTATTTTATTTTAATTTATTTTTTCAGCTAAGAATGTAGCAGCCGAAATTGCCTCCCAACTCTGTGACTCTGTAGCCAAGAAACTGGAGGGCAAAGTCATGGGCACCTTCACCAGTGAGTACAACTGTCTTCCACATAGCCACTGAGTAGAATAAGTCCACAATATAATGAGTTCACCTGTGGAGAGATTTAAGTGAACTAGATAGACTTCACACCCCCAAAGAGATGAAGATGCTGCACAACAGTTCAGAGTACCCCTCTTGCTCTGATAAAGCCCCCCCCCCCCTCTTGTAATAGCTGTGGCCTCAACTGTAAAGGGGGCCCTGCAGGACTCCCTGGTCCAGATCCTGCAGCCTAAGCGGCGTGTGGACATCCTGAGAGACGTCCTGGAGGCTCGTAGCCAGCGCAGGCCCTTCGTCATCACCTTCTGTGGGGTCAACGGGGTCGGAAAGTCCACCAACCTGGCCAAGGTGAGATCCACCATGGTGTCAGTATTTTTATTTTTTTCCCCTTCTGTTAATCCGTCATATTGAAAACATTGGTATTGTTGGGGATTTCAAACCTGGGTTGTATCCATTTAACCAAACCAGGTCCTGGTTGGACCTTTCCAGGCTGTCTAGCTACATAGGCCACTGAATACCTGGGAAGCCCCCATTCAGACCACAGAAAAACCAGCAGGGAAATTATTTTTTATTTGCTGAAACCCTACATCCTCTGTCTGTGTGCAGATCTCTTTCTGGCTAATCGAGAATGGTTTCACCGTGCTGATAGCAGCCTGTGACACATTCCGTGCGGGGGCCGTGGAGCAGCTGCGTACCCACCAGCGCCGCCTTAACTCCCTGCACCCCCCTCAGGACCACGGGGGACGGCCCATAGTGCAGCTTTATGAGAAGGGCTACGGGAAGGACGCCGCTGGCATCGCCATGGAGGCTATCGCCTATGGTAACCATACCATTCCCCAGCTTGCCATTTATAGACTAGGTCATCCTAGCCCCATAGTATGCCATAGCTCTGTCTGTCCTCAAATAAATGTATGGTGATCTGTAGGAGGGGTTCGCGAATGCTTCTTATTGTCTCGCATATTAACTGAGTATATGGACCAAGTCAGACGTTCATTCAACCAAGTGAAGAAATCCTTTGTTGTCTCTCTGTCCAGCCCGTAACCAGGCCTTTGATGTGGTGCTGGTGGACACTGCTGGGCGGATGCAGGACAACACCCCCCTGATGACGGCTCTGGCCAAGCTGATAGCTGTCAACATGCCTGACCTGGTGCTGTTCGTGGGGGAAGCTCTAGTGGGCAACGAGGCTGTGGACCAGCTGGTGAGTCCTTATACAACAGTGGTCACCAACCGGTCCATCTCCAAGGCATTTCTAGTCGATCGCCAAACATTTATGTAAAAAACCCAACGATAAAGCCTTGTTCCTATTTTTTTATTAGTCTCGGGCTGTTGGTGGTAGGTGCTGCCAAGTGCACTATGCTACCGCTGGCCAATCAGATTGCTCAGATAACCGAGTCTGCAGTAACGTAGCAGGCATAAAAGAAAGCTACAGCAAAATTGATACTGTGAGATTTCAAAGTGTTTAAAACCAAGACCAGAGAGACTGTCAACAAATACAGCAAAGAGCTGCTGTTTTTATGAGTGAGTTTAAGTTCTTACTCAGAGCTGTCAACACTTTGTATTCAACACTTTTATAAGCCATAACATGTACATTCTTCCTATTTCCACTCAGCGCTACAACAAGCAGTGCAGCAGTAATGAATGAGTAGGAAAGTGTATCTATAGGCTTGCGTTATTATTAGCGGTTTGGGTCTTTTTTCATATCAAGGAATATTTCACTTTCTTTGTTCATAGGAGTAACAACATGAATTTGTGCATGAGGCAGAAATAATGCAGTGCGACTTGAGTTTCGCCATCAGCTGGAAGACGGTGTCCTTTTTTGGTCAGTGGAGGAAAGGGAGAGTGGAGGGATATTGGGAGACGGACCCTCAGTCTGCTGCTCTCTCCCTCTGTTGAGACTGACCATCAGATGCAGGCACCATCAGCCCAGTAAAATAAAAATGAAATTATTTAAATGTATGCTCACTCAGCTGTGCCTCACAAGTAATACCTCAAATTTTGAAATATAATTTTTTTGAAATGTCCCAAACAACAACAATGCATTGGCAGGTAAATTCAAGCAAATCCAGTATGCGGTGATAATGTTTTGGGCCTATAGCTTACTGCACAAGCCTCATTGCTACAATACTGTTTTTAATTGGTTAATGTTGCGTAAGCTTACATTTTTTTTAAGTCATGTTAATGAAAAAATCAGAGCGTTAGATCTCGGCGTGCATTTTGATTCAGAAAGTGATCTGACAAAGGTTTGTGACCACTGTCATATAACATCCTACTGTTTAATGTCTCTGAAACTCTGATCCCTAGAAGGTAAAAAACAGACCAACTGTCAAAGAATTCCGGATGCGTTTTATGCTATAGCTTCAGGGTTTTCTCTGGTTGAAAATGGGGCCGCCATCTTGGCGGTGTAGAAACATTTTTTTTTTTACATTTCTAAAACAATTTCCTGCAATTCTACAAATTTCTCCATTCAGCTGAGAGAACTTTGCACTTTTAAAGCTAGTTTCTTGAAATTCTATGAATTTTGCCATGGCTAATTCTGTGTTATTTTGCTAAAACAATAACAAAAATGTAATCATGCTAAATTTATTGTTTTTGGAGTTGTCAATTCTCCCTGACTGTCTAGCTTTTATTTAGACTATTGTTACCTCTCAAAGATTATAAAATAATATATATAGGTCCATTATCTTTCCACATACTTTGTTTTTTTTTGTCGTTTAAGTTTACACTGAAAGCGTTTCTGCATCCAAAATCTATATATTTTTTTACACCGTTTGGAGTTAAGCGACCCGAAGAAAACGCTTAGGCAGCCCGCCCAAAGATTACAATGGTAGAAAAATCCCTGAGCTTTAGCTGTATTTACTACAACCCTTTTTCCATAAAGCAGGTTTTTAGAAATGTTAGCGAATTTATTACAAGTAAAAGACCTTATTTACATAAGTATTCAGACCCTATGTTATGAGACTCAAAATTGAGCTCAGGTGCATCCTGTTTCCATTGATCATCCTTGAGGTGTTTCTACAACTTGATTGGAGTCCACCTGTGGTAAATTCAATTGATTGGACATGATTTGGAAAGACCTATACCTGTCTATATAAGGTCCCACAGTTGACAGTGCAAAATTCTCAAGATGGCGCCGACAGAGTTCTTAGGAAACTATGCAGAATTTAGTTTTTTTAATGTATTATTTCTTAAATTATAACCCCAGGAAATCTTAAGTCTTATTCCATACAGCCGGAAAGAACTATTGGATATAAGAGCGACGTCAACTTATCAACATTACGACCAGGAATACGACTTTCCCGAAGTGGAACCTCTGTTTGGACCACCACCCTGGACAATGGATCTAATCCCAGAAGCCGACCCAATCCCAGAAGCCGGCTCCGTAGACGTGCACATCGCCCACCCCTCCCGGGTATACTACTCGCCATTGTCAAGTCTCTTGACAACAAGATAGACGAAATTCGAGCCAGGGTTGCCTTCCAGAGAGACAGAGGTTGTAACATTCTCTGTTTCACAGAAACATGGCTATCTCTGGATATGTTTTTGGAATCGGTTCAGCCACCGGGCTTCTCCATGCATCGCGCCAACAGAGATTAAACACCTCTCTGGGAAGAGTAAGGGCGGGGGTGTATGCTTCATGATTTAACGACTCATGGTGTAATCATCATAACAACATACAGGAACTCAAGTCCTTCTGCTCACCCGACCTAGAATTCCCCACAAACTATAACTGACGAGAATTCTCATCAGTTAGTCACAGCTGTGTACATTCCCCCTCAAGCAGACCCCAAGATGGCCCTCAAGGAACTTCACTGGACTCTATGTAAACTGGAAACCATATATCCTGAGGCTGCATTTATTGTAGGTGGGGATTTTAACAAAGCAAATTTGAGAAAAGGGCTACTTAAAGTCTATTAGTACATTGATTGCACTACACGCTGGGGGTAATACACTCGACCACTGCTACTCTACCTTCCGCAATGTATACAAAGCCCTCCCCCGCCCTCCCTTTGGAAAATCCGACCACGACGCCATCTTGCTCCTACCGTCTTATAGGCAGAAACTCAAACAGGATGTACCAGTGACTAGAACCTTTCAACGCTGGTCTGACCAATCGGAATCCACACATCAAGATTGTTTTGATCACGAGGACTGGGATATGTTCCAGTCAGCCTCAGAGAATAACATTGACCTATACGCTGACTCTGCGAGTGAATTTATAAGGCCACCATTGTTGCTGTACCCAAGAAGGCAAAGATAACTGAACCAAATGACTAACGCCCCATAACATTCACTTCTGTCAACATGAAGTGCTTTGAAAGACTAGTCAAGGATCATATCACCTCCACCTTACCGGCCACCCTAGACCCACTTCAGTTTGAATACCGCCCTAACAGGAAAACAGACGATGCCATCACATTGCACACTGCCCTATCCCATTTGGACAAGAGGAATACCTACAGTTGAAGTCAGAAGTTTACAAACACCTTAGCCAAGTACATTTAAACTCAGTTTTTCACAATTCCTGACATTTAATCTTAGTAAAAATTCCCTGTCTTAGGTCAGTTAGGATCACCACTTAATTTTAAGAATGTGAAATGTCAGAATAATAGTAGAGTGATTTATTACCAGTGGGTCAGAAGTTTACATACACTCAATTAGTATTTGGTAGAAGTTTACATAATAATTGAGTGTATTTGGTAGCATTGCCTTTAAATTGTTTAACTTGGGTCAAACGTTTCGGGTAGCCTTCCACAAGCTTCCCACAATAAGTTGGGTGAATTTTGGCCCATTCCTCCTGACAGAGCTGGTGTAACTGAGTCAGGTTCCTAGGCCTCCTTGCTCACACACGCTTTTTCAGTTCTGCCCACACATTGTCTATGGATTGAGGTCAGAGCTTTGTAATGGCCACTCCAATACTTTGACTTTGTTGTCCTTAAGCCATTTTGCCACAACTTTGGAAGTATGGTGTCATTGTCCATTTGGAAGACCCATTTGCGATCAAGCTTTAACCTCCTGACTGATGTGTTGCTGTTGCTTCAATATATCCCCATCATTTTCATTCCTCATGATGCAACTTTTTTATGAAGTGCACCAATCCGTCCTGCAGCAAAGCACCCCCACAACATGATTCTGCCACCCCCGTGCTTCACGGTTGGGATGGTGCTCTTCGGCTTGCAAGCCTCCCCCTTTTTCCTCTAAACATAACGATGGTCATTATGGCCAAACAGTTCTATTTTTGTTTCATCAGACCAGAGGACATTTCTCCAAAAAGTACGATCTTTGTCCCCATGTGCAGTTGCAAAGCGTAGTCTGGCTATTTTATGGCGGTTTTGGAGCAGTGGCTTCTTCCTTGCTGAGCGGCCTTTCAGGTTGTCGATATAGGGCTAGTTTTACTGAGGATATAGATACTTTTGTACCTGTTTCCTCCAGCATCTTCACATGGTCCTTTCCTGTTGTTCTGGGATTGATTTGCACTTTTTCGCACCAAAGTATGTTCATGTCTAGGAGACAGAACGCGTTTCCTTCCTGAGCGTTATGACGGCGGCGTGGTCCCATGGTGTTTATAGTTGCTTACTATTGTTTGTACAGATCAACATGGTACCTTCTGGAATTTGGAAATTGCTCTCAGGGTTGAACCAGACTTGTGGAGGTCTACACATTTTTCCCATGATGTCAAGCAAAGAGGCACTGAGTTTGAAGGTAGGCCTTGAAATACATCCACAGGTACACCTCCAATTGACTCAAATGATGTCAATTAGCCTATCGGAAGCTTCTAAAGCCATGACATAATTTTCTGGAATTTTACAAGCTGTTTAAAGGCACAGTCACCTTAGTGTATGTAAACTTCTGACCCACTTGAATTGTGATAGTGTATATAAGTGATATCTGTCTGTAAACAATTGTTGAAAAAATGACTTGTCGTGCACAAAGTTGATGTCCTAAACGACTTGCCAAAACTATAGTTTGTTAACATGAAATTTGCGGAGTAGTTGAAAACGTTTTACTGACTCCAACCTAAGTGTATGCAAACATGCTGTTCATTGACTACAGCTCAGCATTTAACACCATAGTACCCTCCAAGCTTATCATCAAGCTGGAGGCCCTGGGCCTCAACCCCGCTCTGTGCAATTGGGTCCTGGACTTTGACGGGCCGCCCCCAGGTGGTGAAGATTGGAAACATCCTCACCTCGCTGACCCTCAAAACTGGGGCCCCACAAAGGTGCGTGCTCAGCCCCCTCCTGTACTCCCACGACTGTGTGGCCATGCACGCCTCCAACTAAATCATCAAGTTTGCAGACAACACAACAGTAGTGGGCTTGATTACCAACAACGACAAGACAGCCTACAGGTACAGTAAAAGGTGAGGGCACTTGGAGTGTGGTGTCAGGAAAACAGCCTCTCACTCAACAAAACAAAGGAGTATCGTGGACTTCAGGAAACAGCAGAGGGAAGTTAAGGTCCTTGGCGTACACATCAACCTGAAATGGTCCACCCACACAGACAACCTCAGGAGGCTGAAGAAAGTTGGCTTGTCACCCAAAACCCTGACTAACTTTTACAGATCCATAATCGAGAGCATCCTGTCGGGCTGTATCACAGCCTGGTGCGGCAACTGCTTCACCCTCAGCCGTATGGCTCTCCAGAGGATGGTGCGGTCTGCACAACGCAACACCGGACGCAAACTACCTGCCCTCCATGACACCTATAACACCCGATGTCACAGGAAGGCAAAAAAGATAATGAAAGACAACAACCACCAGAGCCACTGCCTCTTCACACCGCTAACATCCAGAAAGCGAGGTCAGTACAGGTGCATCAAAGCTGTCTCTATCTAAAGGCCATCAGACTGCTGAACAGCAATCACTAACTCCGAGAGGCTGCTGCCTAGCTGGAGACCCAGTCACTGGCCACTTTAACAAATGGATCACTAGTCACTTTAAACAATGCCACTTTAAATGTTTACACACTATTTTATACCATCTATTGCACCTTGCCTATGCCGCTCAGACATCGCTCATCCGTATATGTATATGTACATATTCTCATTCTCTACATTTTAGATTTGTGTGTATTAGGTAGTTGTTGGGGAAGTGTTAGATTACTAGTTAGATATTACTGCATTGTCAGAACCAGAAGCACAAGCATTTCGCTACACTCATATTAACATCTGCTATAACCATGTGTATGTGACCAATAAAATGTGATATGATTTGAAACTGAGCCATGAGGTCAAAGGAATTGTATCGAGGCACAGATCTGGGGAAGGGTACCAAAACATTTCTGTAGCATTGAAGGTCCCCAAGAACACAGTGGTCACCATCATTCTTAAATGGAAGAAGTTTGGAACCACCAAGACTCTTCCTAGAGTTGGCCGCCCGGCCAAACTTAGCAATTGGGGGAGAAGGGCCTTGGTCAGGGAGATGACCAAGAACCCGATGGTCACCCTGACAGAGCTCCAGAGTTCCTCTGTGGAGATGGGAGTACCTCCAACTGGGGTGAAGGTTCACCTTCCAACAGGACAACGACCTTAAGCACACAGATGAGACAACGCAGGAGTGGCTTCAGTACAGGTCTTGAATGTCCCAGCCAGAGCCCGACCTCTCTGGAAAGACCTGAAAATAGCTGTGCAGCGATGCTCCCCATCCAACCTAACAGAGCTTGAAAAGATCTGCAGAGAATTGGAGAAACTTCCCAAATACTGGTGTGCCAAGCTTGTAGCGTCATATTCAAGGCTGTAATTGCTGCCAAAGGTGCTTGAACAAAGTAAAGGGTCTAAATACTTATGTAAATGTGATATTACTTTTTTTGCCAAGATTTCTAAACCGGTTTGCATTGTCAATATGGGGTATTGTGTGTACATTAGTGAGGGAGAAAAAGCAATTTAATCTATTTGAGTAAGGCTGTAACGTAACAAAATATGGAAAAAGTCGGGGGGGTCTGAATACTTACCGAATGCTCTGTAAATGGTATTTTAACTTGTTGTGCATAGGGCACATTTAAGTAATTTAGCAGACACTTATTCAGTGCAACTTATTTGAGAAGTGCCTTGCTCAAGGGCACATCGGCAGCTTTTTCACCTAGTCTCCTTGGGGATTCGAACCTGCGATCTTTCGGTTACTGGCCCAGTCCGCTTGACTGCTAGGCCACCTTTAAATTATATAGACTCTGTAACTGTTTTGTTGATTTGCATAGTTGTTTTATGTTGCACTCTACACTATAATGAGTGCGATACTATACTTGCAGGTGAAATTTAACCAGGCGCTGGCTGATCACTCCATGTCTGATAAGCCTCGTCTCATCGACGGGATCGTTCTCACCAAGTTTGATACCATTGATGACAAGGTTCGTATGTCATTTGACTACAGACACTTCAGAACAAGCTTATTTTTTATATTTTTGGGGGACTGTTTTTATGGGCTAATAGTAAAGCCAAAAATCTATTACATTTTTCATAACTCTAAATCATCCTTGGTATAACCATAATAAAATAATTCCATATAGTTTAGTAGAACCCCGCTCCCCCCGGCTTAGATTCTTATGGTTTAACAGAAGTCCCTGTAAACAATGTTTTTTATTGATAGGAAGTCCAAGCTTTTTGACATCCTTATCGGATTGTGTCAGAACAGAAGTCTGCATGGTTTTTGGCTGCAAAGCTGATGTCACTCCTCCCCTCAGGTTGGCGCTGCCATCTCAATGACCTACATCACAGGCCAGCCCATTGTGTTTGTGGGCACAGGGCAGACCTACAATGACCTGCGGAGCCTCAACGCCCGTGCTGTTGTGGGCGCCCTCATGAAGGCCTGAGTGGCTGCATCCATGTTCACCACTATCGTGACAAAGCCAACTAAACACAGCGCTTTGAGATGTCCGGTCCTGCTAACCCTGTCCTGTGGCTCACATCCTAACCCTCCACATAGCACCAAATGCAAAACACACAAGCTTCCTCCCAACTCCATCTGGGAAAGGGGTGGGTGTTGACTTTTAAGCAAGAGTCTCTTGCTGTAAACGGTTGGGCCAAATTCAAAAGTACCTCAATTTTGCTTTAAAGTTCAAGAGACACATTTCCTGACTTTTTATCTGATCAAATAGAGAATATTTATTTGTCCTCACTCACAGGTTACTCATTGTCAAATTCACTTCCTGGCATTTGGTGTCTGTTTTCCCCCTTCACTTCAACAAGAACATGTCAGTTATAAAGGCTTGCTGGATGCGACACGTTTCAGCAGCCGCCCCGTTCCCGAGGAAAGCTTAGTGACCATAGTGCCTATCCTATCCGTTTCCCTGAAGCATCACCGTCTGTCTGCTGAGATCTGAAACTTCAACAAACCCAGTAACTACCTTCTGCTTCTAGCTCTCTGGATGGACTGCTATAACCCCCATCGCGATGCTCCCTTCTTCCTCTGCAATTGGAGACTTGAATGATCCTTCAGTTTGTGGTCGAGTTGAAAAAAATAACGTAAGACATTTTTTGGGGTTGTCCTCCAGGGTCTACAACTGGAGCACTAGGCCTTGACTTTAGCTTTTTCAATTTCTTCCCCTTTGTCATTTTGAAAACAAATACAAGTCTTACATTTTTCCAGTCCCTTTTAATTTGCAGTAGTGCAATGAGAATCAAGAGTTGTATAGATTTGTCATTTGAGAATGTAAGCATTTCTAAATAAAGCTGCTATGATGGCATGGAACAAATGCTGATAGTGTGGTCTGGATCACAATGGAAAAGGAAGAGTTGGGTGTATGATACCAAAGTGTTTATTTTTATTTTTTAAATAGCACTTAAATACCTGCAGTATTAACAATACAAAAGGCATAAAAAGAAGCTGGGTGGAGTGAACCCTGAATGCTGATTGACATATCAGACTGTCTAATTATGTTGGTAAGTAGCTTCTAACAGCAATAAGGCACCTCAGGGGTTTGTGGTATATGGCCAATATACCACGGCAAAAGGCTGCATCGGAACAGCCCTTACGCCATATATTGGATGCCTGCTTCTCTTCAGAAACTCACATCTAGGTCCACTGGACTGACTCCAGCCATCCATTCAGGACAGGATTCATTTCCAAATGATGATATGCGAGAAACCAGATCAGGGACCTGACATTATGTCATCCCTGCTTCACACATCTATATCCATTAGGCCTACATTTACATTGGGTGGACAGCTGCTTTCCTGCTGGATCTTTCCCTTTCATGACAACCGGTACAGAAAAAAATAAAAACAATCAGCGGGTGACTACAGAGCAGTAACATGTTCTCTTCTGGCCCATATTTGCCTGGAGGAGTTGTAGTAGATCCAATGAAACCAGACCTGAGTAGTAGACTGAACTCTATGAAGGAACGGTGAATGAAAAGGACTGATACTCCCACCAGTTTTGTGCCTGTCAAGAAGAATAGTCTGGGCAGAAAGAGAAGATGAACAGGTAAAAGACCAGGAGAACCAACAGCTGTATATTACCATGGACTGCCATGCATTACAGGTAAGCCTGTACACAATCCTAACCTTGAAGGAGGCACTTCTGTGAATGAAAGCCATTCTGGGTTTCCTGTTCTTCTTGAGAGGGAGATCCTATGAAAATCACAAATAGTGAGGGCAAACAAAGGAGCTATTCATGTTTAAACACAGAAAAATGTGAAACTTGGCTCACTAAAATATAATTCCTCAGTAGCATCACCATAAGAGGAGATCCAAGCACTAAATAAATAATTGTTTTATGATTTACACTTACATATCACCAAATAAGTGATCTATTGTAGGAAGTAGATACTGTATGATTACTAAACATGCAGTGAGAGAGTTTGAGTAATTTCACTGAAACTGGTAAGTTATGTGAAAAGGCTCTTCCCTTCCTTTAAATTGTACCAGAGGGGCTTCCTTACCCCAGCCGTTAATGACGGCGTCGCGGTTGCAGATCTCATTGGCCAGCCGCTCAAAGTACTCGGGCAGGTCAGAATACTCATTGCCGTAGGAGATGACCTTGATGCCCTTGTCCAGCATGTTGTCCCGCAGCTTCTTGAACTCTCCAACGTCCTCGCGCCGCACCAGCATGAAGTGCTCCAGGTCCGACTTGTGTTTGACCGCCTCCAGGAACAGAGCCTGGAAGGTGGTATCGTCCACCGTGCGCCCGCAGCCCAGGAACACAAACGACTTGGTCTCATACAGTTTCTGGATCTCTCTCTGTTGAACCAAGATAATTCCGTTTTCATTAAGACACTGACAGAATTTACTTAAATAAAAAAATAAAAAAGTTTTACATCACCCTGGAAATGTTTTAGCAGTTGCTATCATTTAAAGGCTGCCTGCCTCAATGCTCACCATGACTTCAGTGTTCCTCAGTACATTCTGGTAGCCAGCAGGGTGCAGTACAATGCCACTGGGATTCGTGTAAACACCGTGAATGTGCAAAACGCTCAGACTTCTCTTCCCCTGAGCCCACTCCAGGACCTGCACATACACACATTTCACAGTCCATAGCACCAATACCTGTTCTCACTGGGTATAGAGTAACACAACTAATGTGAGACAGTGCATAAATACCACACCTGAAGGGCATTATCACAGGCTTCTGATAAATACATAGACTCATGTCAATTATTTTAATGCTTCTACATAAATAACAATCCATGTTGGGTCCCTGCTAAGGTGAGAGTAGGAATAGTGTTTAAGTTCTGCTTAAAGGATAAATATATTTGTCAGGTTAGTTCCCATTTCTGACATATTGATTAATCCATAAATGTTGACAATGGTTGGAAGATGTTTGAACATTTGACCTCAATATATACTAACTACATCCTACTTCTGTCAGAGACAAAATACTGTACTTTCACAGGTCAATACGTTGATCATTTTCTCTGGTGTAAGGACACCATATTAGAAGGGCAACAATATTAGAAGACATATGTTGGGCTTTGAATTAAATACCTTCCCTTGAATATGCCTTTAATACACATTAAAAACATGTTTTATGTGTAAGAGCATTCCCTGTGTTGTAAGCATAAACAACGTAGTATAGTTAAACTGTCATGACCTCAATGTTTCATAGACAACTTCCCCGAACAGGGGTCCCTAATCATTTGAGTCAATCTACCTGCACACTCCTCTAATGCACATCTGTCACTCCAGTGTTTAATTGCTATATTGCCACTATGGCCTATTTATTGCCTTACCTCATTTGCATACACTGTATATAGACTTTTTATATTGTATTATTGACTATGTTTGTTTATTCCATGTGTAACTGTGTTGTTGTTTGTGTCGCACCGCTTTATCTTGGCCAGGTCGCAGTTGTAAATGAGAACTTGTTCTCAACTAGCCTAACTGGTAAATAAAGGTGACCCCCCCCCAGCTCTGATGCCGTCTTAAAACCTATGTTCCAGTGTCCACACCACATGCCCAAATCTATAGATATGACAAATGTAAAACATTTAAACGTTATGAAAAAAAACCCATTAAATTAGGTGATGTTGAAGTCGGACGTTTACATACACTTAGGTTGGAGTCATTAAAACTCATTTTTCAACCCCTTCACATTTCTTGTTAACAAACTATAGTTTTGGCAAGTCGGTTAGGACATCTACCTTGTGCATGACACAAGTCATTTTCCCAACAATTGTTTACAGACAGATTAATTCACAATTCCAGTGGGTCAGAAGTTTACACACTAAGTTGACTGTGCCTTGAAAAAGAATGGAAAATTCCAGAAAATGTCATGGCTTTAGAAGCTTCTGATAGGCTACTTAACATAATTTGAACCGATTGGAGGTGTACCTGTGGATGTATTTCAAGGCCTACCTTCAAACTCAGTGCCTCTTTGCTTAACATCATAAGAAAAATCAAAATAAATCAGCCAAGACCTCAGATAAAAAAAAAACTGTAGACCTCCACAAGTTTGGTTCATCCTTGGGAGCAATTTCCAAACGCCTGAAGGTACCACGTTCATCTGTACAAACACCATGGGACCACGCAGCCGTCATACCGCTCAGGAAAGAGACGCTTTCTGTCTCCTAGAGATGAACGTACTTAGGTGCGAAAAGTGAAAATCAATCCCAGAACAGCAGCAAAAGACCTTGTGAAGATGCTGGAGGAAACCGGAACAAAAGTATTTATATCCACAGTAAAACGAGTCCTATATCGACATAACCTGAAAGGCCGCTCAGCAAGGAAGAAGCCACTGCTCCAAAACCGCCATAAAATAGCCAGACTACGCTTTGCAACTGCACATGGGGACAAAGATCGTACTGTTTGGAGAAATGTCCTCTGGTCTGATGAAACAAAATTAGAACTGTTTGGCCATAATGACCATCGTTATATTTGGAGGAAAAAGGGGGAGGCTTGCAAGCCAAAGAACACAATCCCAACCGTGAAGCACGGGGTGGCAGCATCATGTTGTGGAGGGGCTTTGCTGCAGGAGGGACTGGTGCACAAAATAGATGGCATCATGAGGATTGAAAATTATGTGGATATATTGAAACAACATCTCAAGACATCAGTCAGGAAGTTAAAGCTTGGTCGCAATGGGTCTTCCAAATGGACAATAACCCCAAGCATACTTTCAAAGTTGTGGCAAAATCGCTTAAGGACAACAAAGTCAAGGTATTGGAGTGGCCATCACAAAGCTCTGACCTCAATCCTATAGAACAGAACTTGAAAAAGTGTGCGTGTGGATGGAGGCCTATAAACCTGACTCAGTTACACCAGCTCTGTCAGGAGGAATGGGCCAAAATTCACCCAACTTATTGTGGGAAGCTTGAGGAAGGCTACCAAAAACATTTGACCCAAGTTAAACAATTTAAAGGCAATGCTACCAAATACTAATTGAGTGCATGTAAACTTCTGACCCACTGGGAATGTGATGAAAGAAATAAAAGCTGAAATAACTCATTCTATCTACTATTATTCTGACATTTCACATTCTTAAAATAAAGTGGTGATCCTAACTGACCTAAAGCAGGGATTTTTTACGCAGATTAAATGTCAGGAATTGTGAAGAACTGGGTTTAAATGTATTTGGCTAAGGTGTATGTAAACTTCCGACTTCAGCTGTATGTTTGAGCGTATGATCGCTAGGGGACAATGCAGTTCCATTGGCTACTGGACGGGGCTTACCTTACTGCTGTCCCCAACCCACTCAGCAACAATGGTAGTTAATAACGTTTTTCGGTTCTCTGCTGTGTGCTTCACCTCCATGTTCTCAGTAGTCAGTACATGGGACTTCATGTCCCACTTCTCATCAATGTGATGGCTCGTCGCAGTGATGCATGACAGCATGTTCATCCAACAATCTGTTGTTAATGCCACTTATGGGGTGTTTGAGAGCTCACGCTTTGTACTTGCAGAGCAATCATTGTTCAATTTCTCCATCCAGGCCAGCAACAGTTAGTGTCTCACGGTGCGTCCCTTTCAGATGGTTAAGCATTGCACCTGTACTGCCACTGTAGCTCAATTCCAACACGCAAAGTTTGCATTTCACCACATTCTTATTTAACTTGTCAAAGTATTGCAATACAGGACTTCACTGCTGTCGCTTCCCTGTCTCACTCTCTGCCATTTTTCCAACTGTTAATGACGATGATGTGCGGAGCGCTTTATATCTGTGGCAAATAATTTGAAAGATGTATCTCTTACTAACGTTACAGCAATGTTGTGTTAGATATATGTTAAATGTTAAAAATGTTCCCCTTATGATGAGGATCGGCACCTGTTAGCTCTACTGTGATTTTAATTTTGTCCAAAAATTAAACTTATTCAGTAAGGGATTTTCTCTAAATGATAACAACCCCAATTGCATCATAGCGAAGTGGTGTGCTAGTGTAGCTTTAGAAACAGACAAGATCTGCACACATGACATACTGGAACAAAAATGTTCACGCAAATTCCCAATTGGCATCAATCCATGATGTGTTATTTCAATGAAAGTCAGTTATGCACACAATTTATAATTTGGTCCTAAAGAGCACACAAGGCCATGACTACAGAGATCTTTCCAAAGGGGAAAAGGATCGGTTGTTACCTTCTTCTCATCTGTGAGGTCCAGAGACTCCAGCTTCGATCCCTGGTGGGCTGCATAAATTTCCAGCAGGTTGTCAAAGTTGGTGGTGAGGACCAGCGCTCCACTCTCCATCAGCTGCAGTACGGAGCGGAGAAGGTGCTTCCCCGCATTCTCCATCTTACACTCCAGATCGTCAAACACCTCGTACAGGCAGTCCTTGAAGAAGGTGGACCGCACGTTGCCTGTTCTCTGCAATGATAGGGCAGGAACACAATGACTAGGGGTTAGTGGGTGTGTATTGCATTTCTGGGACCAGATTATACTGCTGGTACTTAACTACAAGTAGGGAGACGTTTTTTAAAAGGTATAATAAAGCATTTATGACTGGTTGTGGTAGTCATGTAAATGAAAGGTGAAAATGTTTTTCCATCATTAGATGTGGCATGTAAACAGTTGCTATACACGTTAAACATGGCTATGGAGCAAAGAGTTGGTGGGCAGGATGTTTGAGTAGCCATGAGATTATGGCTGTCTGTAATGGATAAATCTCATTACCGAGAGCTACGCAAAACGCTCACACTACCTGGCAATGGCTGTAGGAAAACATAGGAGAAGTGCTGGCCCGCTATGAATAGCACTGTCGAGGTGAGCTTAGCACAGCCAGCTGCCTGGCCGACTGCTGGACTGTCTAGAGATTAGAGATCTAGTGGGCTAATTAACTAACAACAGGATCCCTTTCCACAGGAAGGAAGTCATCATCACCAAGGGCAAGCATCTAGCTATCCACCCACCCTGCTGTTGACTTCTGCACTGAACGTATTCTCCTTTTGTTTCAGGATTTATGTAACAACCAAATAAGGTAAAGTAGTACCATGGTCCAATCCTGATTTTGAGATTGATATAGCCTAGGATTCGACCCTAAAGTTAAGTTGTTTTCAACCAATCTAGTCCTAAACAGGGAAAATTGTAATATAATTTCCTAGAGTATTTTGCCTAGGTCATTCAACGACAGCATGAAAGGATTTAGGTCACAAACATTCTGAGTCTAACCTTCAGATTAGGCTCATTAACCGACATTATGTGCCAAAACACAGTCCTAATCCAGTTATTTACATTGTTTGGATTGCCCTCATTGCCGCACCAATACCATTAGGTTAAACTGCTGTGACCCACTCTGTATTTGATCACTTCTTGAGACGCGGGACACTCCTCCTTGCAGAAGCCTTGTTTCTCTTCAGTGGTTCTGTGAACAAGCACCCACTGGTTGAATCGATGTTGTTTCAATTAAATTATGTTGAACCAATGTGGAATAGACTTTGAATTGACGTCTGTGCCCGTTGGCCAACAATGTGACCAAAGACTAAAAAAGGTGAAGCAATGACAAATCTCTCCTTCTACACTCTACAAGAGTCCTCAAGCTAAGAGAGTCCTATTTTCAAAGTGTTTTCTTTAAATTCAGCATGTTAAATTCTACAAAATGTGAGACTCAGGCTACTTTATATAGCAAGCGCTATAGATCTACAGTTGAAGTCAGAAGTTTACATACACCTTAGCAAACTACATTTAAATTCAGTTTCACAATTCCTGACATTTAATCAGAGTAAAAATTCCTTGTTTTAGGTCAGTTAGGATTAGAGGTCGACCAATTAATCGGAATGGCCGATTAATTAGGGTCGATTTCAAGTTTTAATAACAATCAGAAATCGGTATTTTTGGAAGCCGATTTGCAGATAAAAATAAATAAAATGTAATACCTTTATTTAACTAGGAAAGTGAGTTAAGAACACATTCTTATTTTCAATGACGGCCTAGGAACGGTGGGTTAACTGCCTCGTTCAGGGGCAGAACGACAGATTTTCACCTTGTCAGCTTGTCACCTTGTCAATCTTGCAACCTTACAGTTAACTAGTCCAACAATAACCAGCAATAACGACCTGCCTCTCTCTCGTTGTGGAGACTGCCTGTTTCACGAATGCAGTAAGCCATGGTAAGTTGCTAACTAGCATTAAACTTATCTTATAAAAAACAATCAATCATAATCACTAGTTAACTACACATGGTTGATGATATTACTAGATATTATCTAGCGTGTCCTACGTTGCATATAATCTGACTAAGCATACAAGTATCTAAGTATCTGACTGAGCGTTGATAGACAGAAGCAGGCGCGTAAACATTCATTCAAACAGCACTTTCGTGCATTTTGCCAGCAGCTCTTCGTTGTGCGTCAAGCATTGCGCTGTTTATGACTTCAGGCCTATCAACTCCCGAGATGAGGCTGGTGTAACCGAAGTGATATGGCTAGCTAGTTAGCACACGCTAATAGCATTTCAAACGTCACTCGCTCTGAGCCTTGGGGTGGTTGTTTCCCTTGCTCTGCATGGGTAACGCTGCTTCAATGGTGGCTGTTGTCGTTGTGTTGCTGGTTCGAGCCCAGGGAGGAGCGAGGAGAGGGACGGAAGCTATACTGTTACACCGGCAATACTAAAGTGCCTATAAGAACATCTAATAGTCAAAGGTTAATGAAATACAAATGGTATAGAGGGAAATAGTCCTATAATAACTACAACCTAAAACTTCTTACCTGCGAATATTGAACTCATGTTAAAAAGGAACCACCAGCTTTCATATGTTCTCATGTTCTGAGCAAGGAACTGAAACGCTAACATTCTTATATAGCACATATTGCACTTTTACTTTCTTCTCCAACACTTTGTTTTTGCATTATTTAAACCAAATTTCCTTTAGGCTAAATTGATTTTATTTATGTATTATATTAAGTTAAAATAAGTGTTCATTCAGTATTGTTGTAATTGTCATTATTACAAATAAATAACTGGCCGATTAATCGGTATCGGTGTTGAAAAATCATATTCGGTCGACCTCTAGTTAGGATCACCACTTTATTTTAAGAATGTGAAATGTCAGAATAATAGGTAGATAATGATTTATTTCAGCTTTTATTTATTTCATCACATTCCCAGAGGGTCAGAAATGTACATACTAATTGAGTGTATTTGGTAGCATTGCCTTTAAATTGTTTAACTTGGGTCAAACGTTTTGGGTAGCCTTCCTCAAGCTTGCCACAATAAGTTGGATTAATTTTGGCCCATTCCTCCTAACAGAGCTGGTGTAACTGAGTCAGGTTTCTAGGCCTCCTTGCTCGCACACACCTTTTCAGTTCTGCCCACAAATTTTCTATAGGATTGAGGTCAGGGCCACAACTTTGGAAGTATGCTTGGGGTCATTGTCAATTTGGAAGACCCATTTGCGACCAAGCTTTAACTTCCTGACTGATGTCTTGAGATTTTGCTTCAATATATCCACATAATTTTTTCCATCCATTTTGTGAAGTGCACCAGTCCCTCCTGCAGCAAAGCCCCTCCACAACATGATGCTGCCACCCCCGTGCGTCACGGTTGGGATTGTGTTCTTTGGCTTGCAAGCCTCCCCCTTTTTCCTCCAAACATAACGATGGTCATTATGGCCAAACAGTTCTAATTTTGTTTAATCAGACCAGAGGACATATCTCCAAACAGTACGAGTCCCCATGTGCAGTTGCGTAGTCTGGCTATTTAATGGCGGTTTTGGAGCAGTGGCTTCTTCCTTGCTGAGCGGCCTTTCAGGTTATGTCGATAAAGGACTCGTTTTACTGTGGATATAGATACTTTTGTACCTGTTTCCTCCAGCATCTTCACAAGGTCCTTTGCTGCTGTTCTGGGATTGATTTTCACTTTTCGCACCAAAGTACATTCATTTCTAGGAGACAGAACATGTCTCCTTCCTGAGCGGTATGATGGCTGAGTGGTCCCATGGTGTTATAGTTGCGTACGATTGTTTGTACAGATGAACATGGTACCTTCAGGCATTTGGAAATTGCTCCCAAGGATGAACCAGACTTGTGGAGTTCTACAATTTTTTTTCTGAGGTCTTGGCTGATTTCTTTTGATTTTCCCATGATGTCAAGCAAAAAGGCACTGAGTTTGAAGATAGGCCTTGAAATACATCCACAGGTACACCTCCAATTGACTCAAATGATGTCAATTAGCCTATCAGAAGCTTCTAAAGCCATGAAATAATTTTCCACTTTTTAAAGGCACAGTCAACTTAGTGTATATAAACTTCTGACCCACTGGAATTGTGATACAGTGAATTATGTTCAGCTAAAGTTGCTTACCCCATACTGATAAGATGCTGAACATGTACAGACAGGCCTGTGGAGAACCACTGCTTGCTAAGTAAGAACAGACAAATATTTGCCACAGGGTCCATGGCTGTGTAATCACCTGATAATCATGTCTCCTCTTGTGAGCTATTTAGTCTGGTGGGGCGCTCTTGTTATTCTGAGGCTGAATGGAAACCTTGGCAGGGGCTGGTGTTCCCGGATTCACATTACTCCATGATTACAAAACATATTTTTTTACTAGGCAGCAGCACTCCCATTAAAATGTTAAAGCCCCCAAATCCATAGCCAACAGCAATGGGCCTGCATGATTGTGAACCGGAATAAAAACTATGGATAAACCCACAATGGGCTGTTTGTTCCCTTTGTGGAAACAGGCAGGCTGCTGAAACAAAGCATGTTTAAGCAATGTGAAAGGTGCGATGAGACATGACTAACACTGAAGGCAGATGGTATTAAGACCTCATCAATCCGTTATGGTTTGAGCCAACCTGGTATGACGGGGATATGGGCTGGTACGGAAATCCCTAAATGTTTTCCCCTTGAATTTCTCCATCATTTAGTCGCGGTCCACTGGTTCGTTGACTTATTGAGAAATCAATGAGACGTTATTCACTGGGGAGGATTTCTTCATCTAGCGAATCAAATAACAGGCCTTAAAAGTGTCAGAACTGGTTGAGCCAACTTGTCAGTGGCTTTGAAAACAACGCAATGAACGATGAAGTGTTGTTGTTGTCATCTATCAGTGCTGTACTTTCATTAGGGCAAGGGCATCACCTTTTACAAAGAACACAGGTTGAAAAACCTGAATCAAATGATTTTGAATTTAGATATAATTATGCTGACTCCTTGCCACTGTCATTCCCAATCCCAATCCCAATACAGGAAGGTTTACAATGAACGACACTGGTGTCTCAACCAGCTGGAGACAGTGTATTGGCAGTGTCCTGTCCACGTCTGGCTGTCTGTATGTGCAAAGGAGTGGGGGAAGTGAAGCCTTACCGGAGAGAGCTTCTGGATGAGGTCATGAGCCACGTGGACTAGGTTCTTGTCGTCCTTCAGGCTCTTCTGAAAACGCCGACTCTCCTCTTCCTCTAGGAGGTCAAAGTCGTTGGCCGCGTCCAACAAGGCCTGGATCAAACCCTTCCAGGAGCGCAATGCAGGGACCTGAGGGGCCACAGCTGAACTCACCCCTGTACCAATAACTAGGACCAGCTCGGAGGCTCGCTTGGTCTTCAGGCTGGGCAGCAGTTTCCTTTGGGGCAGGCAGAGATTGAGTGATGGTTCCATTGATGGTGCCCAAATCCTTAGACAACATGAAGGTTAAACAAATCATGGCAAGTTTACTTGGCTGCTGTTTGAACTCAAACCTAGGCTGAAAGATAAAGAATGGGTTTAGGAACAGGAACTAAGAGAAAAAGCTCCTGACCAGTGACATACCAATAATGCTTTGGCACATAAACAGGAACTGAGTACTAAATGTAGGCTACTCATTTCAATTTTTGTTACCTGGGTTTTTTGGTGTTGGAGTCAACATCCTGAGGGTCAGCAGGAGCAGGCCGCTTCTCGGTTTTCACAGTCACAACAGAGGCCACAACAGAGGCCATTCGGCTCCTGTAAGACAACCATGAGAATGAATATACATACAATACCATCAAAGCAATAACTTAAGTGAAATGCAATCTGGAGTAACCACAGAGTCATGATCTCAGTTTATTGTATCATACATAGAACAGCACCTTTACAGGGCAGTGTGCCACTGTCCCCATTACTACCAAAGGCAGGGCATCAGATTCACCTTACACTAACTAGCTTTACATAGTGGAACATCCATGGGGCTAACCTTACACACAAAGTACTGAGATGCCGAACTAAGGGCAATTCCACGGTAACAGAATTAGATTTCACACTTTAAAATGTATGCCAAACAAAAACTATTGATTTCAAAGTTTAACAAACCATACAACTCTATTAACAATGACTACTTTGAACAATTTACACAGTTTAAAAAAAAACACTTACTGGAAAAACATTGCAGATGCTAAATTTGGTAACAAAGCGGTAAAATCTCCCTCTGTTAAATTTTGTTACCAGACTTTGTATCTGCACAGTTCTTCCTGTAAATGTGTATTTGTAAAAAGTGTTAAAAGTAGTCCTCAAGTTGTGCAGAGTTCTATGGTTTGTTAAACTTTGAAATCTGTTTTTTGTTTGGTGTGGCTGCATTTTGGGCTAAGGAGTGGCACAGCGGTCTAAGGCACTGACTGCATCTCAGTGCTAGAGAAGTCACTACAGACCCTGGTTCGATTCCAGGCTGTATCACAACTGGCCGTGATTGGGAGTCCCATAGAGCGGCGACCCAGTGTCACCCGAGTGAGGCCGTCGTTGTAAATAATAATAAAAAATAGAATTTGAAAGTGAAAAATCTCGGCGTAATCTATTAGCTAAATTATCTTCATATTGTATTACTTCTAAAATCTGACTTGAGGCCAATTTATTGTATCTTTATTGCAATAATCGTAGTCTTGGGGCTCAATAAGAACGATACTTTCCTCCTGGAGACATAAAAATGTCACTCCAAGAAAAAACATTGTTTGGTGACGTGTTCATACAGTACACTGTATACTTTGGCTATAACGTTACTGGCTAGCTGACTTTAGCTAGTTAAATTGGCTAGCTACTTACTAAGGACAGGAAGAACGCAGTCAGGAAGAATTGGCTGACGTTAGCTAACCAGTTGGCAAAAGCTCAATGTACTGTACAGACTAGATAGAATGACGTTAAAGTTGGACTAAAACGGCGAAATATGACACATTGGCTAGTTAAATTCACACAAGTATTTACACTTACCCGGATAACTCCAAGTTGCTTTTTTGGTCAGTGGAAATATTCAACTTGCTAGCAGACGACCCGTTTAACGTCAGCTGACTTGCAACTGCGAGTTAAAAATCCAGTACAGTCTACTACGGACATATCCTGCTTTAAAAGCCGGTATTTGAGATTGTTGTACTTGACATGGCGAAGTCTGCGTGCCTTTGTCTACTAGATGTTATTCTTAGCAAATCTATTTAGCTATCAAATTTTCTCAGTCGACTTCCTCTGTGTACACAACCTGTCGACTCATATGCAGCTGGAGGTCTGACTGTGTGTGTTGTGACGGAGTTGGACAAGGCAATTGGGATGAACTCAGCGCGCTACTGTAAATCCCACTGTCTCTCTACATTCTGGAAAGGGGTAAACAATGTTTTGCCCCCACCTCCCCACTTACGATCAGCCCATGTGATATTAGCTAGATCAGGGATGGGCAATTTTGATGAGGGTGGGGGTCACACAAAAGCTGAACTCATCAAGAGCGGCCGCAGTGGCTCGCCGGTTTGTACCCACACATTCAGGAGCCGGCTCTAGCCTTTTGGGGGACATAAGTAAAATGTTTTATAGTTAATTTCCTGAAATTCTACTCATTTCGCCACCGGGTGTGGGGAAAATGTTGCAGTTTTAAACCAAGTTTGCTGCAATTCTACCCATTTAGCCATGGGGTAGAGAGAATATTTATCGATTTTATAGCTACATTTATGCAAATCTACTCATTTTGCCATTGGGTGGAGAGACATTTTTGAAAATGTACTGATAATTTCCTGCAATTCTACACATTTTGCCATAGTGTATATCTGAGTGAGAATGTCTAACTAAATCAATGGGGCCCAGGTTGGTAATTAAACTATGATTACCACAAGTTTAGATAGCTGGCTAGACTAATTTACCAATCTAAAAAATGTTAACTGACGAGCTAATTGAGTGACTGTCAGTGATTGACATAACAAGAGACAAATTGCTGATGCAGCACAACCAAATTTCAAAATTGCCTTGTGTATTCTACTATTTTACTCTCAACTAAAATATAAGTTATTTTTTGTTTGTTTTTGGAAATTCTTACAAAGACAATTTCGTCAGTTGCCCATCCCCGAGTGAAATTCCCTGGATACAGAGTTCCAAAAAAGGCTGACTGGAAGGAGATAACCTGGTAACCTAGATAAACATGGTTCAATTTGGCTTAGATGGCAAATGGGTGATGATGCAAGGTGAGGGGGGGGGGGGGTCTTCATATCTAATGCAGTTACATAAGACACTGTTGAATGTGCTTGGACAAGGACTATCTATTTTAGAGCTAGACCAGTTGCCTAATTCCAAAAATTGAGACCTATCACTTTCACACACAGTATGCAAATGACAAACTACTTATCTCAGAGTTGCAGCACAGTCCCCGCCCATGACCTATGACCATATGGTGTTGCATTGATTGCTGAGAGCTTGTAAGATTTTAGATATAATGCTACTCCGTGTCACTGGTAGTCAATTAGAGAGGGAGACCATGCTATTTACTCACAATACTGTTAAGAAGTTTTGTTGCCCACCATAAACTGTTCCCTGGACCTGCAATTGTGTGCATCTGTTATATTAAACAAACCTAAGTTTACTACCACCACCCTGGAAACAGAGGCATGCATGTTGCTGAGATTTTGTACTCACACCATTCTGAAACTAGGAGACTGACCTATGTTGCACAGTAGTATTCTTGGAGTAATTCATTTGGACAGAGTGCATAAGAGAGCAAATGCATTTTTCTCTAATGGAAGAGGTTTCAGCTCTCTCAATGGCTCATAACCACAGCCTGAGAAAGGGCACAGAAAATGTATGATGTAAATAAAGGAGGCTCAGTATTACTGTGTATGAGGATGACAAGAGTGGTTTCAAATGTTCCCATTCTGGAGACGTGTGTTATCAAACAGCGTGGTAGCTTCAGTTCCAGGCTTCTCTCATGTTGTTGGTGAAAACCTGTGGCAGAGGCTAACAGCATGTAGCCTACAGTTTCACATATCTGTTATCTGGTGCCTGCCTATCCTATCAGTCATCCTGAGAGCACACCTGGCTGGAGCTGTAACCAGCATGATAAACACCAACAGACCGACCATCAGCTGGGTTTCAGGGATGAGTTCAAAATCATCAACCCTCTTGTCCTGTGAAAATGCATGGGAATAATTTTATGTTTTGACTTCAATAGCCTTTTAGCCCTTACCACAGTGCGTCTCCAGCTCTATTCCCTTCCATATATTACATAAATCGTTGATACATTTATGTGGGACTAATATTTATGACTGAGACAGACATAAAATTACACTTAAAAAGTAGATGCTTGAGATCCTGGTAAACAAGAGGATTATTGAAGCAGTTGCACAAAAACAACATTGATGATGGCTCTTTGTGATGATGATTAGGCATACCATTCATGTAATGCATAAAAACAGGGTACCCAGGGTCCATTTTAGTTGAATATAAAATATCATACAATTCATTTATAACACATTTCTTATATATTTGTACATTCTATAAGTGATTTTTTTGTTTTTCCTAAAATGTATAATTCAACACGATGCCTAAATGTTTAAACTTGCCTTTGTGACAGCTGAAAACATTTATTCATCAAGTCCTCAACTGGCAGCTTCATTAAATAGTACCCGCAAAACACCAGTCTCAACGTCATCGGTGAAGAGGTGACTCCGGGATGCTGGCTTCTAGGCAGAGTTCCTCTGTCCATTGTCTGTGTTCTATTGCCCATCTTAATCTTTTATTTTTATTGGCTCAGTCTGGGATATGGCTTTTTCTTTGCAACTCTGCCTAGAAGGCCAGCATGCTGGAGTCACCGCTTGACTGTTGACGTTGAGACTGGTGTTTTGCGGGTACTATTTAATGAAGCTGCCAGTTGAGGACTGTCTGTTTCTCAAACTAGACACTCTAATGTACTTGTCCTCTTTCTCAGTTGTGCACCGGGGCCTCCCACTCCTCTTTCTATTCTGGATAGAGCCAGTTTGCGCTGTTCTGTGAAGGGAGTAGTGCACAGCGTTGTACAAAATCTTCAGTTTCTTGGCAATTTCTCACATGGAATATCCTTCATTTCTCAGAACAAGAATAGACTAACGAGTTTCAGAAGAAAGTTCTTTGTTTCTGGCCATTTTGAGCCTGTAATCGAACCCACAAATGCTGATGCTCCAGATACTCAACTAGTCTAAAGAAGACCAGTTTTATTGCTTCTTTAATCAGAGCAACAGTTTTCAGCTTTGCGACCATAATTGCAAAAGGGTTTTCTCATGATCAATAAGCCTTTTAAAATTATAAACTTGGATTTAGCTAACACAACGTGCTATTGGATTACAGGAGTGATGGTTGCTGATAATGGGCCTCTGTACGCCTATGTAGATATTCCATTAAAAAACAGCCGTTTCCAACTACAATAGTAATTTACAACATTAAAAATCTCTACACTGTATTTCTGATCAATTTGATGTTATTTTAATGGACAAAAAAAAATGATTTTCTTTCACTAAACAAGGACTTTTCTAAGTGACCCAAACCTTTGAACGGTAGTTATTGTTTTTTCAACAACAGGTTAATGGTCAATAACATCAAAGTCTGCACTGAAATCTAACAGTACAACTCCCGCAATCTTCTTATTATCAATTTCTGTCAACCAATCATCAGTTATTTGTGTCAGTGCAGTACATGTTGAGTGCATTTGAGTATTTGGTCGAACACACTTTTTTCCAACAGTTTGCTAAGAGCTGGCAGCAAGCTGATAGGTCTGCTGTTAGAACCAGTAAAGGCCGCTTTACCGCTCTTGGGTAGTGGAATTACTTTGGCTTCCCTCCAGGCCTGAAGACAAATACTTTCCTCTAGGCTCAGATTAAAGATATGACAGAGTGGCTATAGAGTCAGCTACCATCCTCGGTAGCTTTCCATATAAGTAGTCAATGCCAGGTTTGTTATTATTGACCGATAACAATAATTTTCCCATCTCTCCCACCCTAATTTTACAAAATTTAAACGTGCAATGCTTTTCTTTCATTAATTGTTTTTCTATGCATGAATATGATGGCTCACTGTCCATTGTTGGCATTTCCTGCCTAAGTTTGTCCACTTTGCCAATGAAGTAATCATTAAAATAATTGGCAACATCAAATGGTTTTGTGATGAATAAGCCATCTGATTCAATGAAAGATGGAGTTGAATTTGTTTTTCTGCCCATAATTTAATTTAAAGTACTCCAAAGGTTTTTTTTTCATCATTCTTTCATTGATCTTGGCTTCATAATATCATTGATCTTGACTTCATAATACATTGTTAAACATTTAATTAATATAAGACAAAGCAAGATTGAAAAAGTAGCTGATGGGCAGAGCTCAAGCAGATGGGCCTAGATTGCAGAGGGTCATCCGCATAGAAGAGCTCAGTGATCAGAGTGAAACTGTCTCATTTGTGGTATCTTAATGGTTGTACAGTCGTCTCAAATAAAACTGTGAAGGACCTCGGCGTTACTCTGGACCCTGGACCCTGATCTCTCTTTTGAGGAACATATCAAAACCATTTCAAGGACAGCTTTTTTTCCATCTACGTAATATTGCAAAAATCAGAAACTTTCTGTCCAAAAATGATGCAGAAAAATTAATCCATGCTTTTGTCACTTCTAGGTTAGACTACTGCAATGCTCTACTTTCCGGCTACCCGGATAAAGCACTAAATAAACTCCAGTTAGTGCTAAATACGACTGCTAGAATCCTGACTAGAACCCAAAAATGTGATCATATTACTCCAGTGCTAGCCTCCCTACACTGGCTTCCTGTCAAAGCAAGGGCTGATTTCAAGGTTTTACTGCTAACCTACAAAGCATTACATGGGCTTGCTCCTACCTATCTCTCTGATTTGGTCCTGCCGTACATACCTACACGTACGCTACGGTCACAAGACGCAGGCCTCCTAATTGTCCCTAGAATTTCTAAGCAAACAGCTGGAGGCAGGGCTTTCTCCTATAGAGCTCAATTTTTATGGAACGGTCTGCCTACCCATGTCAGAGACGCAAACTCGGTCTCAACCTTTAAGTCTTTACTGAAGACTTATCTCTTCAGTGGGTCATATGATTGAGTGTAGTCTGGCCCAGGAGTGGGAAGGTGAACGGAAAGGTTCTGGAGCAACGAACCGCCCTTGCTGTCTCTGCCTGGCCGGTTCCCCTCTTTCCACTGGGATTCTCTGCCTCTAACCCTATTACAGGGGCTGAGTCACTGGCTTACTAGGGCTCTCTCATGCCGTCCCTGGAAGGGGTGCGTCACCTGAGTGGGTTGATTCACTGATGTGGTCATCCTGTCTGGGTTGGCACCCCCCCCCTTGGGTTGTGCCATGGCAGAGATCTTTGTGGGCTATACTCAGCCTTGTCTCAGGATGGTAAGTTGGTGGTTGAAGATATCCCTCTAGTGGTGTGGGGGCCATGCTTTGGCAAAGTGAGTGGGGTTATATCCTTCCTGTTTGGCCCTGTACGGGGGTGTCCCCTCCTGTCTCAGCCTCCAGTATTTATGCTGCAGTAGTTTATGTGTCGGGGGGCTAGGGTCAGTTTGTTATATCTGGAGTACTTCTCCTGTCCTATTCGGTGTCCTGTGTGAATTTAAGTGTGCTTTCTCTAATTCTCTCTTTCTTTCTCTCTCTCGGAGGACCTGAGCCCTAGGACCATGCCCCAGGACTACCTGACATGATGACTTCTTGCTGTCCCCAGTCCACCTGGCCGTGCTGCTGCTCCAGTTTCAAATGTTCTGCCTTATTATTATTCGACCATGCTGGTCATTTATGAACATTTGAACATCTTGGCCATGTTCTGTTATAATCTCCACCCGGCACAGCCAGAAGAGGACTGGCCACCCCACATAGCCTGGTTCCTCTCTAGGTTTCTTCCTAGGTTTTGGCCTTTCTAGGGAGTTTTTCCTAGCCACCGTGCTTCTACACCTGCATTGCTTGCTGTTTGGGGTTTTAGGCTGGGTTTCTGTACAGCACTTTGAGATATCAGCTGATGTACGAAGGGCTATATAAATACATTTGATTTGATTTGGTATATCCAACACAGATGTGGAGGGGTCAACTGCTTGTGAGAATCACCAAGTGAACTGCCTGGATTTAACTGGTGTAGTTACACAGGTAATTCTCTGTAAAGTCAATATGCATGATGATCTCCTCTTTCCGCAGATTGAATATTGTACAATTGTTTCCCCAACTTCTCTTTCAATCCTTTGGAGAAGTCCTCCAGTAAAATCTGCAGTGTGTCACACACATTTCCTTTTACTGTCAAATGTACAGTGAACTTCTCTATGTTTCCCTCTTTGTTTTTCTTCTATCGCTCTTCAGCTTTGTTTTTCCACTCAAACCACCATGTCTGCTCACCAGCATCAAAGTCAGACGTTAAAACTATTTTGATTGGCAAAGGGAACACTCTCTGTACATACACTCTTTCTTCAGGTCCTCACAAGGTCCTTCTTCAGGTCCGCACAAAGACTAAATAAGGTTTTCAATGTTGCGGCAGCTGATCACTTTGTGATACTGTAGTTTGTCTGACATGAACTGGAGGTTGGTGTGCGTTTTGCAGAGGCATGTGTCCCTATCCTGGACTGTTGGCTTGACAACCCAAAAGGGACATCTCTTGCAGATTTCATAGTATGACATTTTAATCTGTGAATATTCCCTCTTAAACTTCTGATAAAGGTTCTGAATTGTGCCATTTAGGAAGCACTTCTACTTATTTTTCTTCTTGTTAGTTAGTGTGTCCTTTTTCCCTGTTGTTGCTCTACTGTTGTTGTCGCGTTCATAGAAACTAGTGATTTTCTCTTCTGTGGCTGTGCTAATTCTGTTCCACTGCTTTTTCCTGGAGTATTGAAGACTTGTTGGCATGTTATCATTTGCCCTCATTGATTTTGCTGAAAATCTCAATTCTCTTTTTGCAGCTTTGACCAGGCCATTGTAACGCAGGTCAACTAATTTTGAATACTTAACGTTACTCGTGAGATTCCAGTAACCAATCATATTATACTATAATGCCATTGATATGTTTAAGTTGACAGCTATTACAAATCAGCTGTCAGAAACTGCATGACGAGCAGTTGAGTTTGAGCCAATCAAAACTCAATATTCACTTAGTCCCTCTCCTAACTTCACGTTCTACACCAGTTGGCGCCAACATGCAAAACAAAAGAGCTAGAACGTAACGTGAAGACCTACCGCCATTCCATGGAAGGAAAATGTAGTTTCAAATCGTTGAGAAGTTGTATAAAACTGAAATAAAAAAGAGAGAACTGGACATTAACACTTACTTACCTATACAAACGTGCTGTGAAGGGATTGAGGGAAAGATTGACGCCAGGATTTGGTCATTTTTTAAGTATGGATTCAGTTCCAAGCAAGGATGGCGAGCTGCCCGAACCCAGGACACCAATAAGATTTGCATGCTAAGATTTATTTTCCTTGGAGAACACTGAATTTGCACTGCCATATTACAGTGTGGTAGGATTTTTCTTGCAAGACATCATTGCATACATTGCATCATACATTGCAGTGGTATTGTTATAAACACATGCTACACTTAAACACCATACAGTGTTTATTGATAGGCACAGTCACTCACATTTGATTCCATCTCATAGTGGTTTATGTCAATATTTGTGAATTGGTTTGTGTTTTCTGTGGATTCATATTTATAATATTGCTATTGAACTTTGAAATCTGAGACCCTCAGACTAAGAGTTGGGTGCACCCTAGTAAACTATAGGCAGGATATATGGCCGATATCTAAGTCCATTGTACTCCTCAGCGTTCCGTAAAGCTTTATCAAGTTTGACATTTGTCATGCAAAGATCTCTATGTTTTTGAGCGAACTCTTCCAACCTTTTTTCTTCCAGCATTTATTCAACTTCTCATTCCTGTTGCAGACAATGAAGATGTTGGCCTCATGTTCTGGCTGGAAGTCATCTGGTGACTGAGGTGGTGTGTTACCTGACAGGTAAATCTCCATTGCAACTGTTCTCTTTCAAGTCTGTTTTCTATTCCGTTTGCTGCATTTCCATTGCATTCTCTTCTTTGTTCTGGCTTTGTAAGCTCAGAGATAGATTTCCCATCTCGTTTTCCTTCCAGTACATCTTCCTGTCTTTTTGCGGATGTTCCTGGTATAATATAGGATCGTTTTTTGTTTTGTTTCTATGTCTGTGACCTCGGTGCTGTTTTATGTGGCAACTTCTATAAACAAGGAAAAATACTACTTAAGTTTTTAACTTGGAGCATTTTCTTTAAAACATGATTAAGTAAGCCTAAAGTTTTTTTAAAAAATGTAAAAACTATAATATATTTTTTTCCTTTCCACCACAGTTACATTTGTGATGGAAATTACACTTCTACAGTTTTTGGAGGAAGAAGACAGATTGCTTAGAATGCTTTGGCTAGTATTTAAGCCAGCATATAGTGTTAGTGTCACAATAAGTTTCCATGGTAACTAAATTAACATTCTCTTGAAAAAAACTATTAATGAAGAATTTGCCCTTGGTGGTGAAAATGACACCACTACCAAAGGACAGGTGTATCTTTTTTTGGGGAAAAAAAAGCATACTCCCAATAAATATTGAAATAGGTGTTATTTAATTGACTCTCTAGTAGATAACATCGTATAATGTGTAATTATTGTTTTCTCATAAGAAAACATAGAAGCTCAAGTCTGGGCCAGGGACAAGGGCAAAACAGTGAAATTAAGGTATGAAATGCATCTGAAAAGTATCTAAAATACTTATGTGAAATTAACATATAAAGAATATCTCAAAAACTAACCCAGAGGACATACAGTGGGGCAAAAAAGTATTTAGTCAGCCACCAAAAGTTTTCCCACTTAAAAAGATGAGAGGCCTGTCATTTTCATCATAGGTACACTTCAACTATGACAGACAAAATGAGAAGAAAAAAAATCCAGAAAATAACATTGTAGGATTTTTAATGAATTTATTTGCAAATGATGGTGGAAAATAAGTATTCGGTCACCTACAAACAAGCAAGATTTCTGGCTCTCACAGACCTGTAACTTCTTCTTTAAGAGGCTCCTCTGTCCTCCACTCGTTACCTGTATTAATGGCACCTGTTTGAACTTGTTATCAGTATAAAAGACACCTGTCCACAACCTCAAACAGTCACACTCCAAACTCCACTATGGCCGACCAAAGAGCTGTCAAAGGACACCAGAAACAAAATTGTATACCTGCACCAGGCTGGGAAGACTGAATCTGCAATAGGTAAGCCGCTTGGTTTGAAGAAATCAACTGTGGGAGCAATTATTAGGAAATGGAAGATATACAAGACCACTGATAATCTCCCTCGATCTGGGGCTCCACGCAAGATCTCACCCCGTGGGGTCAAAATGATCACAAGAACGGTGAGCAAAAATCCCAGAACCACACGGGGGGACCTAGTGAATGACCTGCAGAGAGCTGGGACGAAAGTAACAAAGCCTACCATCAGTAACACACTACATCGCCAGGGACTCAAATCCTGCAGTGCCAGACGTGTCCCCCTGCTTAAGCCAGTACATGTCCAGGCCCGTCTGAAGTTTGCTAGAGAGCATTTGGATGATCCAGAAGAAGATTGGGAGAATGTCATATGGTCAGATGAAACCAAAATATAACTTTTTGGTAAAAACTCAACTCGTTGTGTTTGGAGGACAAAGAATGCTGAGTTGCATCCAAAGAACACCATACCTACTGTGAAGCATGGGGGTGGAAACATCATGCTTTGGGGCTGTTTTTCTGCAAAGGGACCAGGACGACTGATCCGTGTAAAGGAAAGAATGAATGGGGCCAAGTATCGTGAAATTTTGAGTGAAAACCTCTTTCCATCAGCAAGGGCATTGAAGATGAAACGTGGCTGGGTCTTTCAGCATGACAATGATCCCAAACACCCCGCCCGGGCAACGAAGTAGTGGCTTCGTAAGAAGCATTTCAAGGTCCTGGAGTGGCCTAGCCAGTCTCCAGATCTCAACCCCATAGAAAATCTTTGGAGGGAGTTGAAAGTCCGTGTTGCCCAGCAACAGCCCCAAAAAATCAATGCTCTAGAGGAGATCTGCATGGAGGAATGGGCCAAAATACCAGCAACAGTGTGTGAAAACCTTGTAAAGGCTTACAGAAAACATCTGACCTCTGTCATTGCCAACAAAGGGTATATAACAAAGTATTGAGATAATCGTTTGTTATTGACCAAATACTTATTTTCCACCATAATTTGCAAATAAATTCATTAAAAATCCTACAATGTGATTTTCTGGATTTTTTTCCCTCATTTTGTCTGTCATAGTTGAAGTGTACCTATGATGAAAATTACAGGCCTCTCTCATCTTTTAAGTGGGAGAACTTGCACAATTGGTGGCTGACTAAATACTTTTTTTCCCCACTGTAGAAGTGCCCGTAGATGCAGAATCACTCACATATTCCTTTTATCATAAAAAGGGGTTTAAGAGAGTAGCTAGATATTGTCACGGTGGTATGGACACAGATTAATTAAACAGATGAACATCCTTGTTAAACAAGAAAGTTTATGTAAATGGTGATTCGTGTTGTTAGTTACAGTGGTGGAAAAAGTTCCCAATTGTCATACTTGAGTATAAGTAAAGATACCTTAATAGAAAATGACTCAAGTAAAAGTGAGATCGGATCAGAGGCAGTAGGGATGATCAGAGATGGTCTCTTGATAAGTGCTTGAATTGGACAATTGTCCTGTTATGTTAAGCATTCAAATGTAACAAGTACTTTTAGGTGTCAGGGAAAATGTATGGAGTAAAAAGTACATAGTTTTCTTTAGGAATGTAGTGAAGTAAAATATAAATAGTAAAAGTACAGACACCCCAAAAAATCTACTTAAGTAGTACTTTCAAGTATTTTTACTTAAGTACTTTACACCACTGGTTATTTAGCCTACTTTGAGGATACCAAGCGTAAGTGTGGCTTACACACCAAAAATGGTGAGTGCACCATCTGCTGGTAATTATGAGAATTGCACCCACAAGGAGCAGGCCAAAGGTTACTAAGACAGGTTACTGCTGTAAAAACAGGACAAAAATATGAAAGAAATCAGTTAATTCTATTCGTACTGCTTGAGGAAGTAGGAAAGTAGGACCAACCCAGAACACATGAAAAGCCGTTGCAATGCCTGATGTTAGCTCTAGCTCTGCATGTGCTCCAGAGAATCAACAGGGGCACTGCTCACCATAGAAAGGTTGATAGGAGGCAACTCTCCCTGGAATAGTAGAGAATAATAAAGAGGTCTACAGGTGCAGAGGAGAACATACAGCTGGAAAAGTAGTTAAGAGAAGACCACTGTTGGCCAAATAACAATCATTCATATATCAAGCAGATATATAATTACTCAACTTGTTTCAACCAATAAGACCAAAGTAAATGGTTATGGTGTGATGATCCAAATTGTATTATGTAATACACTGATTGGAACACTTGTAGACTTTGAACATCTAATCTAAAAGCAAACCATAATATCCTATTATCCAAAACAGTCATAGAACATTAATACAGTAGAACATTTAACAAGACTTGGTAGTATGGTAACGTAAAACGAGCAAGTTTGTGACTATATAGCCAGAGACATATAGAGATCTGTATGTACAGTAGCTCTGCCTACAGCCAACACAATCTTGACATCTGAGTTGATACAAGTTCAAGGTAAATGATAGAGGATAAGGAGGGCAGTGGAGTGGATAGTGTAGTCATTCAATGGTCAGGATATCAGAATTAGACAACCAGTGTAGTTGGTGTCACAAACTCAATAGAGGGTAAAAAAACACATTTACATTATTCTCTATTGCAACGACAAAAATAACTGTTCCTATAATCCCAGTGTTTGGATTCCAGAACTGATGACTAAATGCATTGTATCAACATTGAAAAACAAAGGAGGCATACTAGTATCACTGTGTTTGTAGAAGATGACATTTTATATAATCAAATACCATATGCTAGTGCAAGAGATTCTCAGACCCAGATTCAGGTCAGGTGTCTACCAATCCCTGTCCTTACAACCGACAAACATTATGAATAGTACATTCAAAGCAAAACAGAAAAATATTCCAATATTCTCAAAACACTCAAATTTAAGGTGGACTTCAATTTGCACAATCAGGATAATGCAGAATTCCTTAAAATAAGTCAACCTGAAATAGTATGAGCAGTGTAATAAGTCAGATTTTATAATTTATTTAAGATAATGATCAATACCCAAATGGTAAAATATGGTAACATCTTCGTTTAAATTCCTTCCTCTTTCATAGGGCGTCTTGTATTTGTGTATCCATTCTGTTGATTGATGTATTAGTGGAGTCTTACAGCACGTTCAATAAGCAAAGCCATACAATCATCAATTATATACCATTTAAATTAAATGATTACAATTGTATTATTATCTTGTTGTTAACCCTACAGATCCTGCAGAGACTTGTAGGTTAGTGTATGATTAATTTCCATAAATATCTCTAAGGACGTGCCATTCCAAAATTCACTTTATTTGGTTTTTCAAAATAAATAGCCAGTTTCGAAGTAGAGTTCAGTAGATCAATAGGCAATCTGAAGTCAATACACAGGTATTAGTTAAGTGTATACAGCAAGGATACTGGCCTACTACATAATAACAGCAGCAAAGCCAGCCGTAGTTCATTTTCCAAAGCCTACATGTCAAGTTTGTTTCTCTCCAGCAAAAATAACCAAAAAGTCCATGATCAAAACTCCTCTTCACAGCTGTTTGAAAGGCTGATAAAGGTTGAGAAGATTGAGTTCCTGAATTGTTTTCCTTTCACCAGAAAAAAATAAAGCAGTTGTACTGTTCCACAGCATGTGAACATATGTGTTTCTAGGCAAGGTGGGAAGGTTTTAGGACCCGCAGGTCCAGACAGGGACCCCAGGGGTTGCAGTCTGAGCTACTCTACACAGAGATGGAGCCATCTCTGAAGTTGGTCTTCCCTATGAGAACATTGAGAAGTGTGGCTCTTCCCTGTCTGGTCTCCTTCTGGGCCTCTTTTATGATGCCGTCCAGCTTGTCCTCGTCTTCGCGACCAATGAGGGTGCCTTTGCCTCCATAACCGTCGGCAACTATGTGGTAATCTAGGAAAGGGGAGAACAGAGAGTGAATTAGATGTGTGACAAGACATCCAAAGAGATGATATAGGCCAACAGAGACATTGCATGTGTGAGTATGGGCACTAGATATCCCCAATATGGTGGCAATGAGGGTACAGTAGGCAACATAAAGACCTGTGAAGGCCAGGCCACAGGCCACATTGCTGCCCAGGATGGGAACCTGCTCCCTGGCAATCTGGCTCCAACAGGCATCGTTCCCCACCAGGGCAATTACTGGCGTCTGGGAGAGAGGGACAAAGCAGATTAACTGGTCTGAATGCATGATTAGTTGTTGATAAATTGGTCTGAATAGTGAATTGGTTATTACTGTACCTTGTGTCTGGTAAAGGTGTCAAATTCTGCAACACTGTATCCCAAGGATCCATCGCCATAGATGATCCACACCTTAATGAGAAACATAGTCAGCTAAACTCAACCAAAACCATAGATGGTGTTTTAAAGCATGAAAAAACGAAAAACCTAAACCTGTATAAAACAGTGATGGATAAAGGATGCTTGGTATTCTACCGTACCTCTGACTCAGGTCGACACAGCTTGGCTCCCAGAGCAAACCCTCCTCCAACACCAAGGGTTCCAAATGCTCCTGTTAGAATGACAAACATTAGGTAATCATCCATTAAGATATCAAGAACATCCAGGGTTCACATTCAATAAACAAGTCCTACTTTTTTTATTGTACATGTTAATACCTCTCTTACTCAAGTGACCACATTATAACACATTTCAAAACATATTTTATAAAAATTAACTCAACACTGTCCACTGAGGATCCTGACCTGGATCCAGCCAGCGGAGTGGGCCCCTTGGTCTCATGATGTAAGCAGCACTGCCCACAAAGTCGCCCCCATCCGCCACTATGATGCTGTCGTCAGCCATCAACTCATCCACGCGGTGCAGGACACTCAGGGGGTTCAGGTGGCGGTCCGTCTTCTCATCAGCCTTCCTCCTGCATGAAAAACACACAGAACAAAACACACTTTCACAGGGAAATAACCCAGCCTGTACTGTCTGGTTGGTGCACTAGATGTACTAACTATAGTCATTTGCATGGAGGTCATTAGTTAGGTATACAAAAAAATACTTTTGGCTTTCTGCCCAACTTGCTGAATGAATTCCACAAGTGTACCGATTAGCCTTCTCTTTGGTGACATCTCCTGCTTTGAGACACTGTGGCCAATCTTCTGGACATGTGTGGCCCTTGAGGCCTTTGGAGAGGCGGAGTAGGAAGGAGCCTGCATCTCCTAAAAGACAGACAGAAATGTGAGTCTCCACAAGACCAAATAGCCCAAAGAGGAAGTGGCAGCATTTTGTGAAAGCAAATAAGACTTCTGATTGGACATTTCAGTCATCAGTTCCAACCCTGAATGGCCACAGTGGGCTTCCAAAACATGTCAGAGTTCTTCAGAAGTTGAGTCTTGTCTCTGTTGACAGCAATGATCCTGCTGCGTCTGTTTAGCACTCTGCCGTAGCTTAATCGGAAGTCACATACAGTTCCTGGAACACATACCACCATTGTGAGACTGCCTCAAAGACAAAAAATGTATGAAGACAAAACTTACAGCTGGCAGTTTGTCTCACCTGCTAGCAGCACAAGGTCTGCTTCCTTCAGGGCATCACTCCTGTTCTGTCTGATGTGCAAGGGACTGTTCCTACCCAGCATGCCACGGGACATTCCACCCAGGAAGCAGGGGATACCTAGGGACTCCAGGGCCGCCCTGTTACAGGACAACTATATGAATGGGCATTGAATGGACCAGAAGTCTGCTGATGTCTTGTGTAATATAAATGTGGTTGTTGAAATACCTGATGTCGTCTGTAGGTGTTGGAGGTAGTGTTGCCTGGCTCCCCAGTAGGATAACAGGCTTCTTGGCTCTGCTCACCAGCTCTATACACTTTTGTACCTGATGACAGATCAATAGAGGTTGAGCCACAAGGGATACATTAAAAAAAAACATGCCTTCGTGTCTATTGGAAAACTGTAACTGGTTACAGAATGAACTATCGGCTTCTACCAAATCAAGCCTTTCTCACAGTTGTTAGAGAACGACTGAGGGCTAGAGTTAGTCTTGCCTGATTGTCTGTGGCCTGAGGGATGTGTACAGGGAGAGGGGACACGTCTCTGGTTTCCCAGGCCCCGGCAAACAAGTTCTTTAGGTGATTGTGGAGGTACCTTATGGAAGAAAATATACAGCATCTGTTACTTTCACAAATCACTAGGGATGTGTGAAAGCATGGTCGAGCACAATTCTGCTGATTACTTACCAAGTGACAACTTTTCCCATTATTCCCTTGGGAGGGTTTTTCACTCCGAACTCTTTGGACACCAGGTGGAAGGGGTAGAGTGTGTCGATGGGGAACTCTATGAACACAGGGCCTGGAGTTCCAGACTGGGCGATGGCCAGGGCCTTCCTCACAGTGATGGCGATGTCCTTCACACTCCTCACTGAGGCGCAGAACTTACACAGCGGCTTGAACAGGGACATCTGGTCAATGTCCTGCAGCGCTCCTCTACCCTGCACAGCAAAGGTTCACCAAGAGGTCAAACCTCCACAATGGATAGGGGGAAAATCATACGAGAGTGTGCTCACCCAGTCACAACTCAACAATGCAGGATTATGGTAATTTGTTGTGTCGAACTTGCTGGTGCATCGTGACCTTAGCCTTAGTGTTAACGTTAGGACTAGGGTACCCCCATGCAGCTACACCAGTAAAAGCCCTCAGACTCTCACCTGAAGTAGTGTTGCAGCAGCTCCCCCCAAGAGAAGCAGTGGAGACTCGGCCATCTGAGCGTTCTTCACTGCTGTGACTGTGTTAGTCAGACCTGGGCCAGCAGTCACTGCAGCTACACCTACAGTGCCTGTTGGAGGGAGAATCACTGACAGTGTCAATGTTACTGTTTGAATAAATGAGTAGACTATAGTGCACTAAGCAAGTTAAACCAGTCCCGGACAGTTCAGATAAATACCTTACATTACAGTTGTCAGTGTCTGCGATATTAGGCATGTTACTTATTTACCGGAGAGCCTGGCTACTGCATCAGCTGCAAAGACGGCAGTAGCCTCGTGCCTGGTGTCCACGATGCGGATGCCCAGCTTCTCGCAGGCCACCAAGATGGGCGAGATGTGCCCCCCCACCAGGGTGAAGACAAACTTAACCCCATGGGCACGCAGAACCTCTGCCACACTCTCCCCACCATGGCGAGGGCTCTGGGTCTCAGTCTGGGGGAAGAAGTAGAGGACTCAGGCAAATAACTGAACAGGCAGACTTCAAAATCAGGGTCATGGACTGTGAATATTTGATTTAATTAACTGAAAAGTGCTGTCATAACCTATAGGCTTTTCTAGTTTATGTATTTATCACTATAGTATCTTGTAATTATCAATGAACTGCATATTGTCCTTGTAGGCCTAATTCACCTTGTGGCCAATGTATGACTTCTGAAGAACCTGCACTGTCGTCATGGCCTTTGTGTTAGCCACAAGGCAGTTAAAAGTTCTCTCACATGCAGCAGGGTTACCTTTCACCTACTAAGACTAGGTGAAAAAAATAGACATTGTAGTAAGGTACAGTAAGAGCAAGCTGTTTTGCTTCTAAGAATGTCAGGTTGCAGGCGAGTTTCAGAGTTGAGACAGCAAGTGAGCAGGCTGAAGCCAAGTTAGAATGTAATATTGTTTACACCGAAGGGACTTACCTTATGAAACAACTGATACAGTAAACCAAGTTTATACGCTACAAATACTAGTCCTCCGAAGGCAAAAGCAACAAAACACCCCAGTGCGGTGGCAATCTCCATTTCCAACTGACGGCAATGTGTCAAAATACAGAAGCAAGACCTAAAATAAAAGCAGTAACCAATATTTTATCCTGATCGAATAGCTCTCCGGTTTAGGCTGCTGTTCATCCAATGCACATCCTAGTAACCTTGCAATTTATAGACAGGCATTTCAAATGCACCATTTACTAGCCTACTGTACAAGAAACGCGTAGAAAACCATACTCCACCCGCTTGTGCAATGAAACTAACCACCGTATTTCAACTTCAAATGACCGATGATTGCGATTGCTCACTGTTGACGCAAATGTCGCAAAATGGATATTCACGGTCAACAACGCAGTGTTCCGCAACTACTGGGATCGTGAATAAAAACAGAGAGGAAGAGGCGAAGTGTGACAGATAATTTTGCCCAAAATCTGCCTTCCCCAGCAAGTGTTTTGCCCCCCGTTTTTTTCGCTCACCAAGTCAGTTTTTGTATGGGGGTTCATAAAGCCCAACAGGTACCATAATACCCATAAAACCTAGCGGTCAAACAGCAAAATGGTTCCATTCGTTTTCCCCATTGAGGAATTTAGAAACACTTCAAATAAGTGCTGTGTTTCGTGTAGGCTTACCCTGGCGTGACGCTTTGATAACCATGCAAATCTCTCTCCGACAAGGTGTCTTTTATCAATATATTTGTCTCTATTTACTCGCATTCGAAAATGCTAATTAGCATTAAAGTAGACATCATGCAAAACTACAAATCCCTGCAAGCTCCTGCACATCATCTAGCTGACACCTTTGATAACAGGTTTTGTGTCATTTTAAAACATGCACAAAACAGTTCACAGAATTGTCCCTTTAAAAACATTTTGCCAATTTATTCATTGCTACATTTAGCTAAAATTATATAGTTCATCCAGATATTCTTACCTTTGCCGAATCGAGTAGGACACTTGACATCCCGGCAACTTTATATCAGTTATATCATCACTAGTTACGACAGCCACAAAGTCATAAACCTCGCCAATTTCTACAATTTATCTTGTTAAAATGTGATTTTAAACCCTAACCTTGAATTAAGGACCCTTCAAAAATGTTTTTTTTCATGAATTTTTACGATATAGCCATAACGACTACAACAGAGTTAAAAGTAAGAAACACTTGCACAAAAATTAAAAATTAAATAGTAATACAAAATAACAAGACTATATACAAGGAGTATCAGTACCGAGTCAATGTGCAGGGGGCACGAGGTAATTTAGGTAATATGTACACACAGTGGCAATTTTAGCATGTAAATATCGGTGGGGCAATTAAAAAAATAAAAAATAAATTATGCATGTCAGCAAAGCTACTACACAACACTAAACAATACATGGACTGCACTATAACGGTGACAAACGGTGCCCACATACTGTTGGGCCTACATTTTGAGACTACAGTTAATTCAGCCTAATTTACTGCCTTTAAAAAAAACATAACTGATATGGCTGACTTGTTTAAACAAATGTGGTTTCTACTGACAATTGAGATGTACAAACTATGGCATAAGGGAACGACGAGTGGATAAGAGGCAATCTGTTATTTCGATTAAGACATTAATGAGCGAGCTAGGATGGACATTGTCAATATAACTTTTGTTCAGCACTTTTGAAATGTACAACGACAGAATTCAGAACATGGGCTGCTCTTAGTATTCCCCCTGTACACCTAGTCAGAACCATAGGATAAATAACGGGGGCATATAAGCAGACAATGAAGGCTCTTACAATATTCAATGATTACATTTCTCTAAAACAGGCAAAAGGCTGCATGTGCACCACCAAATCAGAACAGTAGGCGAAATTAAGAGGGGAAAAGGGACCAAATTATTAGGGTGCTGCACATGGGCTACTAACAGCTTACTACACAACATACACTTAGTATTACATTCCTAGCTACAGTATACATATCTCCCTGGCATATTACATAATTTATGCAGCAGTTTACTAGACATTTTTGAACTCACCTTCCTTCCAAACCACTCATTGTGGATTTTGCGATTTCCAACTTGTTGTGTAATGTTAATGCCCAATGGCCGATGAGCACAGATACATTTTTTCTATGATTTCTCTTAATTATTTATCTTCATATGACAAGGATTGAAAAGGATTTGCCAGTACATTGTGGAGTTGATTCATGATATTGACTGCTAGCTAAGATTTTGAAAGTATGTTGACATCAGTCCAATCAAAGCTACTGTACATATTACGTGATTTGACGTCATTTTATGTGGCCAATGACCTTGAACCTTTCGAGGTCTACTCTTAGACTTGGCGGTGACATAGTGTCCCCATGAGTGACAGAACACTGAGCCAATCACAGCGCAACGCTCTGTATTTCCTGCTGGCTTGCCCCACCACCACAGAAAGCACTGAGCTAGGCTGAAACACCTGCATTTTGGAGCTGCCTTGCTCAAGAAAACCAAAAAGGAACCATGTGTGTTTGTGGCTTTATTAACTCAAATTATGTACATTTTTTGTTACATTGTTTGCAAACTGATATGTGACATGTACTAATGCCAAAATAACATACAAAACAGGCAAGCCTAACCTGCAATGGATGACGTGTTGCCACTGTGTACATGTAGGTAGGGGTAAAAGTGAATAGGCAAATCGGGATAGATGATAAACAGAGGTCAATATAATGGATAATCTGTAATAAGAAAGATTTAAAATCTATGATATACAAGCAATTCATCAAATAAAATAAAATACACAAAGGGGCGTCAGATTATTATAAAATACAGAGAAGAACAAAGAACTTATGATAAAATAAAATGACCAGTTCAAAACATGTTGTAGGCTAATGTTTACAGACTAATAACCTGAGCTTTACCATTCAAGATGAGCATAAGATGCGCTGCAAACTCTATTGTGTTCATCTAAATACAATTAAATACCTTTTTAGTCAACCTAACAGCAAAAGTATGCCTAACAGTACTCAAGACAAATACTGTAAATGTGAAATCAAGTGGTTTGTTTTTTCATCTATATTTCATTTTAGATGGACAATAACACTGCCTATCCAGACAACTAGAGTAAGGTACTGAACTTGAATGTTTTACACATCTGCATTTTACCTTTGAACTTGGTTGTCCTTTATCTCTTCCATCTTACCTTTCTTTGTTGTAATAGTCTACATTCCACCACTCAATGTCTTGTCTTTTAATGTATGTACACTGCCGTTCATAAGTTTGGTGTCACTTAGAAATGTACTTGTTTTTGAAAGAAAAGCTAATTTTTGGTCCATTAAAATAACATCAAACTGATCAGAAATACAGTGTAGACATTGATAATATTGTAAATGACTCTTGTAGCTGGAAACAGACGATTTGTAATGGAATAACTACATAGGCGTACAGAGGCCCATTATCAGCAACCATCACTCCTGTGTTCCAATGGCACGTTGTGTTAGCTAATCCAAGTTTAACATTTTGAAAGGCTAATTGATCATTAGAAAATAATTTTGCAATTATGTTAGCACAGCTGAAAACGGTTGTTCTGATTAAAGAAGCAATAAAACTGGCCTTTAGACTAGTTGAGTATCTGGAGCATCAGGATTTGTGGGTTCAAATACAGGCTCAAAATGGCCAGAAACAAAATATTTACTTCTGGAATTGGTCAGTATATTCTTGTTCTGAGAAATGAAGGCTATTCCATGCAAGAAATTGTCAAGAAACTGAAGATCTTGTACAATGTTGTCAAAAACGGACATTTCTAAGTGACCCCAAACGTATGAACGGTAGTGTATGTAACTTGCCTTATGGCTGTGCTCTAGACTACATAAAAAGACATGTCTATCATCACATTCAGTGGTAGACCCATCCCATAACACAAAAACATTACATACAATGTGTTAAGGTAATCATAGCTTTTGTATTACGTGTTATTACTATGTTATAAGAAATTGCTGTGTTTATTTATTTATTTATTTATTATGTGTTAATTTATTTAAAATATTGAGCATTTCAAAGCAGAACACAAAATGGATATTTGTATACATCAATTGTTTTTCCATGATCAGGATTTTCAACAAATACTAATTTGTCATCAGCTTTCTGTTCCTCGAACACAATGATCTAAAATAATGAAAAAAGGATCCATTAAACAAACCATTCAAGCCTGTTTATGTATCAGTACGTGTCTTGATTTGAGGATAAACTGTACAAATAAAGTCTGATTCACACTTTATAAGAATACATGGTAGTGTAAACATGAGAAAACACATCAGAAGCCTAGAACCCTATATCTATTAGAAATCAAAGGAGCTTTTTTCAGTTCTACCTGATTATTTCCACTTTTAAGCCAAGGTCCAGGAAGGTAGAGGGTTTTCTGGGGACCGATGGACCAGTGGCGTCCAAGATTCTGCCCGTTGATAAAGACCACTCCTTTACTCCAGCCCTGTGGATGGAAACACTGTAATCAGTGACTTGACAATCAGAGTTTAGAGTTTCTCTGGGAACTTCTTTCATCAGTATGTGTGTCTGATGAGGGATGGGCCTACTACACTATAAACCAATAAACCAGAGATAGGTCTACCATACTATACGAATAAACCAGCAGGGACACAGTATGGACAGGTGGTGATCTCTATCATAACCACAGAGCCTGTTGGGCTGCTTTACACACAGGCAGTCTGATGAAGGTGTCTCTGGGATGGCCGTCCACATACAGCATACCCTGGAAGAACCCTGGGAAGGAAGGCTTCTGGGGGACTGAGTTCCACTGGCTTGCTGCACTCAGTCTGAAACATGGGAGGAGATCAAATAAAATTGATTTATATAGCCCTTCGTACATCATGTGATATCTCAAAGTGCTGTACAGAAACCCAGCTTAAAACCCCAAACAGCAAGCAATGCAGGTGTTGAAGCACGTTGGCTAGGAAAAACTCCCTAGAAAGGCCAAAACCTAGGAAGAAACCTAGAGAGGAACCAGGCTATGAGATCACCCTATTATAACACAGGAAATCACTGACTAGCATTACAATACAAATCATATAAACTTTAATGGTCAAATGCAGCCATTTTTTTCTCAATGTGAAGTCTTGTTTTCAATAAAAAAAAATAAAAAAAAATAGCTTCTTAGCAAAGGGCAATTTCTCAAGCAAGAATTTTGCTTGGACTGTTTGAGAGTGGTCTGAGTGGGGAGGGGAAAACTGAAAATCGCTGTTATTGGCAGAGAGGTTTTGTACTCTCTTTCTTATCGATCTATTAACTAATTTACCGCATGGTGATTTTTTATTTATTTTACCTTTATTTAACTAGGCAAGTCAGTTAAGAACAAATTCTTATTTTCAATGACGGCCTAGGAACAGTGGGTTAACTGCCATGATGTCACCATGGAAGGCCAAAACTCCCTCCCACCAAAACAGGCTGAAATTTCAGGTGGTCTTTTCAAACAGCTATTACACTAAAAGGGCATTATGCAAATGTTTACAATTCCGCAGTATTATTCTAACCTCATAGTGTGGAAATATATATGAAACACAGAATAATCCCATTTATGACTGCACTGGGCCTATGAGACAACCTGATATGCCAGTTAAATTTACAATGACAACAGTTATACAACGATTGGGTCTAATCCTTGACGCTGATTGGTTAAAACCGCATTCCAGTCGGTGTCTTTTCCACAAGTTACCACCATGAAAGCTATGATGGTGTCACGCCCTGGTCGAAGTATTTTGTGTTTATTTTCATTTATTTGGTCAGGCCAGGGTGTGGCATGGGTTTTTGTATGTGGTGTGTTGGGTTTGTAGCTTAGTGGGGTGTTCTAGTGAAGTCTATGGCTGTCTGAAGTGGTTCTCAATCAGAGGCAGGTGTTTATCGTTGTCTCTGATTGGGAACCATATTTAGGCAGCCATATTCTTTGGGTGTTTCGTGGGTGATTGTCCTTAGTGTCCTTGTAACTGTCTTGTGTTAGTTTGCACCAGTTTAGGCTTTTTCGGTTTTCACATTATGTTTGTTTTCTTACAGTTCATGTTTTATCATTGTTGAATAAACATGGATCGCAATCTACACGCTGCATTTTGGTCCGATCCTTGCTACACCTCCTCGTCAGAGGAGGAGATAGAAGAAAGCCGTTACAGATGGTGAAATGTATATTTACTCTGTTCCATCTCACTATGCAATCCACTGTCTCAGCCCAGCCAGACAATTTATAATCTTAATCCCCACTGTAAAAAGCATCTAGACATTATCTCCCATTTCTTTTAGACGAGCAATTGGTTTTCAATAACGGAGATTTGTATAAAACCTGCAGTCTGAATCTCTGACATTTGCAACATTGTTTCAATATTGAAATTCGATCTCCAGCTGTCTCATAGTAATTAACGTGTAGGGATGGGAAGTTGGAATGAGACAGACGGGCAGGCAGCTTTTCTGAGCCAGTCGAAATCATGAATCAGCATAATTTTGATGGACATATACAAAGAAATGTAAAAAAAAACAGGTAAAACTAAATGAAACACAGCTAGTTTGTTTTCTTTCCAGCTTCAGTTTGAAGTGATTGTGTTAGCTGTGTTGTTAGCGAACTCTCTGAACATCAGTGTCCTGATGAGAGAGCACATTTTCTATGCCAGGTGAAATCGAGCATCATTAGCTCATTCTTATGAATGTATCCAAATAAAGCCACTTAAACAAATGCAGCTTCTTTGTTGTTATTCTGGCTGCACTGTTTGACATGACTGTAAATTAGCCATAGTTTGCTAGCTAGAAAGCAAGGTATAAGAACGTTGCCAGCCAGTACAGCAATAGAACATTTAGAAAAGAATGACTGGGTCATGCCCATAGATACAGAACAAAAAGGACTTAACGACTGGGTCGGGTCTCTGGCAACCAACCCAAAATAAAGTTCATGAAAATATGTCAATCATTATTTGAATATGTTGGTAACCCGTTGTATAAAAGTGATAATGCCCTCGAAGCTGGTGCGTTTCAATTCAGGCTATAGGTGTGCTGCCGGCCTTCGACTTCATCTCGGGCCTAACAGCACCCGTGCCAATATATCTTCCAGACACCGGCTTCTCAGGCATTATCACTTAAATTATAAACTGTAAGAGCCAGAATGGACCTTATTGTTGTATAAATTAAATGATCAGGACAAACCTCTTTAGGAAGTTTGGCTTCATATCCAAACAGTAGATTGTAAAGTCCTTCAGAGGCACGTGGTTCAATACAATATCTCCCACCAGACCTAGAACAGGGTGATAATGCAACGAAAGATTAAGAGCTGCATGGGCGAGTAACAATGCAATTATTCCAAGACCTCATGGATACGGTCACTATTTGTTGAGCATTTAGGTCTATCCACTTTAACGACTATGTACAGTTGTCACAGCAATGAAGGATTAAACCTGAAGGTCTACAGTGCCTTTAATGTACGCTTTCTGCCATTCTGATTGTTAAAGTGGTAGTAACTAAGAATACCATACCTTTACGCTGATCATCTAGGGCTTTCCCATAATTCACTCTTCCACAGTTTTCCACAAGTAAACTCAATGTTCGCTCTCCCTTCAATGGAAAATACATAACACATGTGGAAACCACTAATTGATGCACTACAGTCAACAATGCATAGTACCCAAAGACAATAGAAGAACATGTGGCTTTCAGTTGGACTGCAGAGAGTAATTGATCCAATCTTCCGCTGTGCTATAGGACAGCATGGACTTGTTTTCCAATAACAGGCAGGTGCAAAGTTAGTGATTACGATTTCTCTTTGTTAGAACAAAATTTGTCTGAAAACTTTGTTTGCTTAATCCTGTCACCTTAGTAACAAACTCATTGATCAGCATCACCAGAAGCTTTCACCTCTATCATGGTGTTGAATATAAACTAGCCAGTTTACAAAGCAGCTCAGCAGCACACCTATAGACTGAATCTAAACACACAGTATCACCATACCTTCCCATCAGGCAGTGCAAACTCCACCGATTTATAGTCCAGGACACCAACAAAGTGTCTGTCCACAAACACCTAGAAGACAAGCGAACTTTATTAGTACAAATGATGTATTGTCATACGGTGTGCACCATACAGTATAGTACATTCATGCCATGTAGCTGTGTGTCTGTACTCACCAGGGCTCTGTCTTTAACATTTTTCTTGGAGTTCAGAAGGCCTCCCCTGCTGATGGTGGTCTCATATAGAGTGTAGCCATAGGACTGACCATTATTACTGTTGACAGGAAGGTTCTCCATGTTGACAGGCTCCTCTGACTTCAAGGGCTTGATGATGAAACATTGTCAATGTAGCGCATTCAATTAAATTAAGAACATTATGGAATCAACATCAACCCTTGAAGAGATAGAGTATTGCCAGGTCTTAGCTGACAGCATCCTACTTGACCCTTAGCTCACCTTCTCAGTAAACTGCAGGCTCTCCCACAGTGACAGATGCTGCTGAATGATGACAGGCTCATACACTCTCCTGGCCTGGAGAGAGGGAACCTCAGGAAGCTTCTCACCTGAGACACACAGATACATGTGCCAGTTAGACATTTTTTCTCAAATTGCATATGGTGCCTGTTTTCCAAAACTTCAATAGTATTTTATGTGAATGTTTGAAAGAGAAAGCTTACTGTGAAACTGGCTGAATAAATTCCTCAAGAGCTGATACTTGGTGGTGTAATCTCCAGCCTCGGATAGCGGTGCATCATAATCTAAAAAATAAAATAAAAATGATTCAGATGACAACTTTTTGCTTTGCAAGTAATATTACATTTGATAGGATACATAAAACCTACCATAGCTGCCGACCTGAGGTTTGTAGGTGCCAAGGTTCGCCACAGCTCCATTCATGAAGCCAAAGCTGGTTCCACCATGGAACATATAGAGGTTGATGGATACACCTGGCTCCAGTATCTGTGACACCACAGCCAACATGTCTACCAGAAAAGTAGACAGACAGAATCAATGATAGACGGTGGGCAATCATACAGTCCTTAGACTGATGAATGGATGGTCCTGTGTGGCTCAGTTGGTAGAGCATGGCACTTACAATGCCAGGGTTGTGAGTTCAATTCCCAAGGGGGACCAATACAAACAAAATATGATGTATGCACTCATTAGTGTAAGTTGCTCTGGGCAAGAGTGTCTGCTAAATGACAAAGTGTAAAAGATGGATGAACTTTAAGAGTTGCTATAACTAGGGGTTATATGACATGATCTTAACCTAGTTTATAATGAAACTTACCCTCTGCTGGAAACACGTGGTGAGATTCACTCCAGACATCGAACCACCCAGACCAGTACTCCATTACAAGCAGAGGTTTCTGGGGCTACAGTAAGGGAAAAGTCACACTTCATCTTTAGACCACTATGTTTTCTCAGATGCAAGACAAAATAGAAGAAAATAGAGAATCATTGGCACTATACCTGCATGTACGCTAAATATTGTATTGTTCCGTAGGCCAGTCTTTGAAGGTTTACCGTCTTGAGAACTTAAGAAAGGAGGGGTTCAAGTGATGAACAATGTAGACTAAATAAGGATATTTTCTAGCAGCATCATTACTCTATTGAAAGCAAGCGAAATGGCACAAAGATGTGCTACAATGTACATTACCAAATATCAAGATCTAGCAATAGAAAACCACTACCTCCATCCACTCCTCCACATTTGAGCCCCTCCCGGTTGTCTGATGTCAGCAGGAGTTCATTGGTTCCTCTGGATAGTAGAGCCTGCCAATGAGAATACAGTTTCACTATACATTTATAGGTCACTGCAAAAGTCTATACTGGGCATACAGTATAATGCAGATGGTGAGAAACAGTACAGTCTCACAGTACCTCCTTTATAAAAGGCATGTAGTGTTCATCCTTTGCATATGAGCCATACTCATTCTCCACTTGAACTGCAATGATGGGGCCTCCCTCTTTAAACTGTAAAACAAAGAGGACAACATGTATTGACAGCTAGCTCACTAACACCCCTGCGAACCGCTCTAACAGATATCAGGACTTAATAACTTGGATAATAAGGAAACTAATTTACGTACTTGTAGAGGCTTAATTATTGGGATGAGTTTGTCGAAGAAAGAGTTCACTGCTTCTGTGAAGCCAGGGTAGGTTGTCCTCAACTTCATGTTTTTGTCACGTAACAGCCAGCTTAAAAGAAAATAACTGTTATAAGGATGTCTCATTCAACATGTTGGTTTGTGTTTCGGGATTCATCCAATGGCATTGAGGAGTATACCACCTCAGTCATCGGCTTCATCAATAAGTGCGTCAACAACACCGTCCCCACAGTGACCGTATGTATGTATGTACATATCCCAACCAGAAGCCATGGATTACAGGCAACATCCACATCGGGCAAAAAGTCTAGAGCTGCCACTTTCAAGGAGCGGGACACTAATCTGGACGCTTATAAGAAATCCCGCTATGCCCTCAGACGAACCACTAAGATTGAATCCTACTATACCGGCTCTGACACTCGTCGGCTGTAGCAGGGCTTGAAAACTATTACGGCCTACGAAGGGGAACCCAGACACGAGCTGCCCAGTGACGCAAGCCTACCAGTTGAGCTAAATGCCTTTTATGCTCGCTTCGAGGCAAGCAACACTGAAGCATGCACGTGAACATCAGCTGTTCTGGATGACTACGGGATAACGCTCTCGGTAGCTGATGTGAGCAAGACCTTTAAACAGGTCACTAAGCCACAGGGCTAGATGGATTACCATTACCGTGTAGTGAAAGCATGCGCAGACCAACTGGCAAGTGTCTTCACTGACATTTTAAACTTCCCCTGACCGAGTCTGTAATACCTACATGTTTCAAGTAGACCACCATAGTCCCTGTGCCCAAGGAAGCGAAGGTAACCTGCTTAAAGGATTTCCGCCCCGTAGCACTCACGTCAGTAGCCATGAAGTGCTTTGAAAGGCTGGTCATGGCTCACATCAACAGCATCCTCCCGGATACCCTAGACTAGTGGTTCCCAAACTTTTTATAGTCCCGTACCCCTTTAAAACATTCAACCTCCAGCTGCGTACCCCCTCTAGCACCAGGGTCAGCGCACTCTCAAATGATGTTTTGATATCATTGTAGGCCTCCCACACTCTATACAATACATTTATTAAACATAAGAATGAGTGTGAGTTTTTTTCACAACCCGGCTCGTGGGAAGTGACAAAGAGCTCTTATAGGACCAGGGCACAAATAATAATAAATAATTTTGCTCATTATTTAGCCATCTTACATGTAAAACCTTATTTGTTCATCAACAATTGTGACTAACTCACCACAGGTTAATGAGAAGGGTGTGCTTGAAAGGATGCACATAACTCTGCAATGTTGGGTTGTATTGGAGAGAGTCTCAGTCCTAAATCATTTTTCACACACAATCGGTGTCTGTATTTAGTTTTCATGCTAGTGAGGGCCAAGAATCCACTCTCATTATAGGTACGTGGTTGCAGAGGGCATCAGTGTCTTAACAGCGTAATTTCCCAAGGCAAGAAACTCAGAGCAGCCCTATCCAGAAATCTGGCAGTGGCTTCTGATTAAATTACATTTTCACATAACTGCTTGTTGCAATTTTGATGAGAGTCCAGGCTCTATCGCAGCCGTCCGCGACCGGGAGACTCATGTGGCGGCGCACAATTGGCCCAGCTTTGTCCGGGTTAGGGGAGGATTTGACCGGCAGGGATGTCCTTGGCCCTCTCGCACTAGCGACTCCTATGGCGGGCCGGGCACAGTGCACGCTGACACGGTCCGCAGGTGTACGTGTTTCCTCCGACACATTGGTATGGCTGGCTTCCGGATTAAGTGGGCATTCTGTCAAGAAGCAGTGAAGCTCGGTTGGGTTGTGTTTTGGAGGACACATGGCTCTAGACCGTCGCCTCTCCCGAATTCATACGGGAGTTGATGCGATGAGACAAGACTGTAATGACCAACTGGATACCACGTCGGGGATAAAATAATGTTTTATAATAATAAAATAATTGTCATGTTGTCAATTGTCATGTTTCGTTTCTAAATGTCTGTGCATGAGTGAAGGTTTCTCGGGAGAGAGTAACAGTTAATATGATTGGATGTTTATTATTTGACTAGGCTACCTGTATTTGACATTGTATTGTTATTTCGCTGAACACGAGATGGTTTAATTTTATTTTTGGCAGTGAAACGATGCTACTCAGGCAAGAGAAAAAACCTCACCCAAAATGTACACACACGTTCAAAAGTTTGGGGTCACTTAGAAATGTCCTTCTTGGCTTTGGGGGTGACCAGTGAGATAGCCTTAGCCAGGTCGATGAATACGGTTGCACAGTAATGTGTCTTATCAATGGCGATTATGATGTCGTTTATGACCTTGAGCGTGGCTGAGGTGCACCGATGACCAGCTCTGAAACCAGATTGCATAGCGGAGAAGGTACGGTGGGATTTGAAATGGCCGGTAATCTGTTTGTTAGCTTGGCTTTCAAAGACCTTAGAAAGACAGGGTAGGATAGATATAGGTCTGTAGCAGTTTGGTTCTAGAGTGTCACCCCCTTTGAAGAGGGGGATGACCGTGGCAGCTTTCCAATCTTTGGGAATCTCAGACGATACGAAAGAGAGGTTGAAAAGGCTAGTAATAGGGGTTGCAACAATTTTGGCAGATAATTTTAGAAAGAGAGCGTCCAGATTGTCTAGCCCGGCTGATTTGTAGGGGTCCAGATTTTGCAGCTCTTTCAGAACATCAGATATCTGGATTTGGGTGAAGGAGAAATGGTGGGGGCTTTGGCGGGTTGCTGTGGAGGGTGCCGGGCAGTTGACCGGGATAGGGGGTAGCCAGGTAGAAAGCATGGCCAGCCGTAGAGAAATGCTTATTGAAATTCTCAATTATAGTGGATTTATTGGTGGTGACAGTGTTTCCTAGCCTCAGAGTAGTGGGCAGCTGGGAGGAGATGCTCTTATTCTCCATGGACTTTACAGTGTCCCAGAACTTTTTTGAGTTAGTACTACAGGATGCAAATTTCTGTTTGAAAAAGCTAGCCTTAGCTTTCCTAACTGCCTGTGTATATTTGTTCCCAACCTCCCTGAAAAGTTGCATATCACGGGGGCTATTCGATGCTAATGAAGAAAGCCACAGGATGTTTTTGTGCTGGTCAAGGGCAGACAGGTCTGGAGTGAACCAAGGACTATATATATTCCTAGTTCTACATTTTTTGAATGGGGCATGCTTATTTAAGATGGTGAGGAAGGCACTTTTAAAGAATAGCCAGGCATCTACTGACGAGGATGAGGTCAATGTCATTCCAGGATACCCCGGCCGGGTCGATTAGAAAGGCCTGCTCGCAGAAGTGTTTTAGGGAGCGTTTAACAGTGATGAGGGGTGGTCGTTTGGTCGCAGACCCATTACGGAAGCAGGCAAACAGCAGAGGTGTATTTGGAGGGCGAGTTAGTTAGGATGACATCTATGAGGGTGCCCGTGTTTACGGATTTGGAGTTGTACCTGGTAGGTTCATTGATAATTTGTGTGAGATTGAGGGCATCAAGCTTGGATTGTAGGATGGCCGGGGTGTTAAGCACGTTCCAGTTTAGGTCACCTAGTAGCACAAGCTCAGAAGATAGATGGGGGCAATCAATTCACATATGGTATCGAGGTCACAGCTGGGGGCAGAGGGAGGTCTATAGCAAGCGGCAACAGTGAGACTCGTTTCCGGAAAGCTGAATTTTTAGAAGTAGAAGCTCGAATTGTTTGGGTACAGACTTGGATAGTAATACAGAACTCTGCAGGCTATCTTAGCAGTAGATTACAACACCGCCCCCTTTGGCAGTTCTATCTTGGCGGAAAATGTTATAGTTAACGATGGAGATTTCAGGGTTTTTGGTGGTTTTCCTAAGCCAGTATTCAGACACGGCTAAGACATCCAGGTTGGCAGTGTGCTAAAGCCGTGAGTAAAACAAACTTAGGGAGTAGGCTTCTAATGTTATCATGCATGAAACCAAGGCTTTTACGGTTACAGAAGTCAACAAATGAGAGCACCTGGGGAGTGGGAGTGGAGCTAAGCAATGCAAGACTTGGATTAACATTAATATGTACAAATTACCTCGACTAACCTGTACATTGACTCGGTACCGGTACCCCCTGTATTATAGCCTCGTTATTGTTATTTTATTGTGTTACTGTGGTTAAGGGCTTGTAAGTAAGCATTTCACGGTAAGGTCTACACTTGTTGTATTCAGCACATGTGACAAATAAAGTTTGATTTGATCCCTGCTACAAAGTTAAAGGCTTAAAGTAATGGAAACAACCTGGGGAGCCCTCCTAAGTCCCACTCAGCACAGATGTAGGGTCCTGGCCGCAGAATCACCCAGAGCCCCAACTCTGCTGCTAGGCTGATGTACGCCCTGAGAAACACAGAGAAAAACAGAGAGTCAAAGCTCAACAGCTCTATCAAACATATTCATCACAAAATCATAAAAGTCTTCCTTACTTTAAATCCAACTGGTCCTGGAAATTGAAAACCCCTCTCTCTGGCTCATGAAGGTTCCATGGCACATATCTGGAAAATAAGCAGTCATTCTCAGTATCCCTCCATAGTAGAGCAGCAGTGAGTGGTGGTATAAGAGAACATGAGGTGTTCTGTGTGTCCCTACGTGGTGAGAGTGTTGACCCCACAGGCCCTCATCTTCAGCAGCCGGTCCTCCCAGTAGGCTCTGGGGACGCGGAAGTAGTGGATAGAGCCCCCCAGGATGCGAAAGGGCTCTCCCTCCAGAGTGAACTGAAAGGAGTTGGCCCCCAGACCCTCTTTCTGACTCATTCTCCTCACCTCTGGCTGCAGGCTGGAAGAAACAGACAAACCACTGTCTGGATCTCTTATGAATGTTATGAATAATCACACTTAAGACAAGAATTAGAGCAACTGTGTAGGGACTAATAAATAAATACAACTTGTAATATGCTGTATGATGATAGCATATGTTATGACCAGAATCGATAGCTATGTTATTCTAAGACAGTCAATTCAACACATAATAAAATATCCCTATGTAGATTGACCAATCTCAGCTAATGTCAAAATTAAGAATCTTACCTTCTACGTTGATTTTCACAAAGTCTAAAGCTGAAATAATGTTCAGTATGGCTTATACCCATCTACTGAAGCAGAGCTCACGCGGACGGCTTCAACGAATGGAGAACAATGAAGAAAGGCCTAGAATGCTTTGAACAAGGGAAACCATTGTTGTTTCAGAACACTGCTGTTATTTTAGTGTTGAAGCTATAGTATACTGAACATAAATATAAACGCAACACGTAAATTGTTGGTCCCGTATTTTATGAGCTGAAATAAAAAGATCCCAGAAATGTTCCACATGCACAAAAAGCGAATTTCTCTCAAATATTGTGCACACATTTGTTTACATCCCTGTTAAGTGAGATTTTCTCTTTTGCCAAGATAATCTATCCTCCTGACAGGTGTGGCATATCAAGAAGCTCATAAACTGCATGATCATTACACAGGTGCACCTTGTGCTGGGAACAATAAAAGGACATTCTAAAATTAGCAGTTTGTCAAATAAGACAACGCCACAGATGTTTCAAGTTTTGAGGGATAGTGAAATTGGCATGCTGACTGCAGGAATGTCCACCAGAGCGGTTGCCAGAAAATTGAATGTTAATTTCTCTACCATGAGTCGTCTCCAACATCGCTTTAGGGTATTTGGCAGTGCGTCCAACCAGCCTCACAACCGCAGACCACGTGTAACCACACCAGCACAGAACTTCCACATTAGGCTTCTTCACCTACAGGATCGTCTGAGACCAGCCACCCTAACAGTTGATGAAACTGTAGGTTTGTACAACCAAAGAATTTCTGTTAGAAACTCTCTCAGGGAAGCTCATCTGTGTGCTCGTCGTCCTCACCTTCGATGGCCACTGGCACGCTGGAGAAGTGTGCTCTTCACGGATGAAACCTAGTTTCACTGTACCGGGCAGATGGAAGACTGTATGGCGTTGTGTGGGCCAGCGGTTTGCTGATGTCAACATTGTGAACAGAGTGCCCCATGGTGGCAGTGGGGTTATGGTATGGGCATGCATAAGCTACGGACAAAGAACACAATTGCATTTTAGAATTGGCCATTTGAATGCACAGAGATAACATGACGAGATCCTGAGGCCCATTGTCGTGGCATTCATCCGCCGTCATCACTTCATGTTTCAGCATGATAATGCACGACCCCATGTTCAGTGTGTCAAATCGGAGGGCCTGTTGTCCGGACTTCTGGCAGTCTCTATGGGGGTGCCACAGGGTTCAATTCTTAGGCCGACTCTCTTCTCTGTATACATCAATGATGTAGCTCTTGCTGCTGGTGATTCTCTGATCCACCTCTATGCAGACGACACCATTCTGTATACTTCTGGCCCCTCTTTGGACACTGTTAACTAACCTCCAGACGAGCTTCAATCCCATACAACTCTCCTTCCGTGGCCTCCAACTGCTCTAAAATGCAAGTAAAACTAAATGCATGCTCTTCAACCGATCGCTGCCCGCACCTGCCCGCCCAGCATCACTACTCTGGACTATAGGTCGACCGATTATGATTTTTCAAGGCCGATTCCGATTATTGGAGGACCAAAAAAGCCGATACCGATTAAATCAGACTATTTAATTAAAAATAAACACTTATTTTAACTTCATATAAAACATCAATAAAATAAATTTAGCCTCAAATAAATAATGAAACATGTTCAATTTGGTTTAAATAATGCAAAAACAAAGTGTTGGAGAAGAAAGTAATATGTGCCATGTAAGAATGTGTACCATGTAAAATATGTGCCATGTAAAAAAGCTAACGTTTAAGTTCCTTGCTCAGAACATATGAAAGTTGGTGGTTCCTTTTAACATGAGACTTCAATATTCCAAGGTAAGAGGTTTTAGGTTGTGGTTAATATAGTATTTATAGGATTATTTCTCTCTATACCATTTGTATTTCATATACCTTTGACTATTGGATGTTCTTATAGGCACTATAGTATTGCCAGTGTAACAGTATAGCTTCCGTCCCCCTCCTCGCCCCTACCTGGGCTCGAACCAGGAACACATCGACAACAGCCACACTCGATGCATCGTTACCCATCGCTCCACAAAAGCCGCGGCCCTTGCAGCGCAAGGGGAATAACTACTCCAAATCTAAAAGCGAGTGACGTTTGAAACAGTATTAGCGCACACCCAGATAACTAGCTAGCCATTTCACGTTGGTTATACCAGCCATTAGGCTGATAGGCTTGAAGTCATAAACAGCGCTGTGCTTGCAAAGAGCTGCTGGCAAAACGCACAAAACGTTTATTATTTCAGTGAAATACGGAACCGTTCTGTATTTTATCTAACTGGTGGCATCCCTAAGTCTAAACATTCTTGTTACATTGCACAACCTTTAATGTATGTCATAATTACGTAAAATTCTGGCAAATTAGTTCGCAATGAGCCAGGCAGCCCAAACTGTTGCATATACCCTGACTCTGCGTGCAATGAACGCAGAGAAATTACACAGTTTCGCCTGGTTAATATCGCCTGCTAAACTGGATTAGTAGTTATAACTAGTGATTATGATTGATTGTTTTTTATAAGATAAGTTTAATACTAGCCAGCAATTTACCTTGGCTTCTACTGCATTTGCGTAACAGGCAGGCAGGCTACTCGTGGAGTGCAATGGTTAGAGCGTTGGACTAGTTAACTGTGCGGTTGCAAGATTGAAACCCCCTGAGCTGACAAGGTGAAAATCTGTCGTTCTGCCCCTGAACAAGGCAGTTAACTCACAGTTCCTAGGCAGTCATCGAAACTAAGAATGTGTTCTTAACTGACTTGCCTAGTTAAATAAAAGGTATATAATTTTTTTTATATATATATACAGTGGGGCAAAAAAGTATTTAGTCAGCCACCAATTGTGCAAGTTATCCCACTTAAAAAGATGAGAGTGGCCTGTAATTTTCATCATAGGTACACTTCAACTATGACAGACAAAATGAGGGAAAACAAATCCAGAAAATCAAATTGTAGGATTTTTTATGAATTTATTTGCAAATAAGTATTTGGTCACCTACAAACAAGCAAGATTTCTGGCTCTCACAGACCTGTAACTTCTTCTTTAAGAGGCTCCTCTGTCCTCCACTCGTTACCTTGTTATCAGTATAAGAGACACCTGTCCACAACCTCAAACAGTTACACTCCAAACTCCACTATGGCCAAGACCAAAAAGCTGTCAAAGGACACCAGAAACAAAATTGTAGACCTGCACCAGGCTGGGGAGACTGAATAAGCAATAGGTAAGCAGCTTGGTTTGAAGAAATCAACTGTGGGAGCAATTATTAGGAAATGGAAGACATACAAGACCACTGATAATCTCCCTCGATCGGGGGCTCCACGCAAGATCTCACCCCGTGGGGTCAAAATGATCACAAGCAAAGAATCCCAGAACCACACGGGTGGACCTCGTGAATGACCTGCAGAGAGCTGGGACCAAAGTAACAAAGCCTACCATCAGTAACACACTACGCTGCCAGGGACTCAAATCCTGCAGTGCCAGACGTGTCCCCCTGCTTAAGCCAGTACATGTCCAGGCCCGTCTGAAGTTTGCTAGAGAGCATTTGGATGATCCAGAAGAAGATTGGGAGAATGTCATATGGTCAGATGAAACCAAAATATAACTTTTTGGTAAAAACTCAACTCGTCGTGTTTGGAGGACAAAGAATGTTGAGTTGCATCCAAATAACACCATACCTACTGTGAAGCATGGGGGTGGAAACATCATGCTTTGGGGCTGTTTTTCTGCAACGGAACCAGGACGACTGATTCGTGTAAAGGAAAGAATGAATGGGGCCATGTATCGTGAGATTTTGAGTGAAATCCTCCTTCCATCAGCAAGGGCATTGAAGATGAAACGTGGCTGGGTCTTTCAGCATGACAATGATCCCAAACACACCGCCCGGGCAACGAAGGAGTGGCTTCGTAAGAAGCATTTCAAGGTCCTGGACTGGCCTAGCCAGTCTCCAGATCTTAACCCCATAGGAAATCTTTGGAGGGAGTTGAAAGTCCGTGTTGCCCAGCAACAGCCCCAAAACATCACTGCTCTAGAGGAAATCTGCATGGAGGAATGGGCCAAAATACCAGCAACAATGTGTGAAAACCTTTTGAAGACTTACAGAAAACGTTTGACCTCTGTCATTGCCAACAAAGGGTATATAACAAAGTATTGAGATAAACGTTTGTTATTGACCAAATACTTATTTTCCACCATAAATACTTATTTTCCACCATAATTTGCAAATAAATTCATTAAAAATCCTACAATGTGATTTTCTGGATTTTTTTTCCTCATTTTGTCTGTCATAGTTGAAGTGTGATGATGAAAATTACAGGCCTCTCTCATCTTTTTAAGTGGGAGAACATGCACAATTGGTGGCTGACTAAATACTTTTTTTGCCCAACTGTGTGTGTGTGTGTGTGTGTGTGTGTGTGTGTGTGTGTGTGTATATATACACTTTTTTTTTTAAATAATCGGAAATCGGCGCCCAAAAATACAGATTTCCGATTGTTATGAAAACTTGAAATCGGCCCTAATTAAATCGGCCATTCCGATTAAATCGGTTGACCTCTACTCTGGACGGTTCTGACTTAGAATATGTGGACAACTACAAATACCTAGGTGTCTGGTTTGACTGTAAACTCTCCTTCCAGACTCACATTAAGCATCTCCAATCCAAAGTTAAATCTAGTATCGCCTTCCTATTTTGCAACAAAGCATCCTTCACCCATGATGCCAAACATACCCTCATAAACTGACCATCCTACCGATCCTTGACTTCAGCGATGTAATTTACAAAATAGCCTCCAACACTCTACTCAACTAATTGGATGCAGTCTATCACAGTGCCATCTGTTTTGTCACCAAAGCCCCATATACTACCCACCACTGCGACCTGTACACTCTCGTTGGCTTGCCTTTGCCTCATACTCGTCGCCAAACGAGGCTCCAGGTCATCTACAAGTCTCTGCTAGGTAAAGCCCTGCCTTATCTCAGCTCACTGGACATCATAGCAGCACCCACCCGTAGCACATGCTTCAGCAGGTATATCTAACTGGTCACCCCCAAAGCCAATTCTTCCCTTGGCAGCAGAGAAGTGGAAGGAAAGGCACCCAATGACTGAAACAAACTGCCAAAAAAAATAATCACTGAAGCTGGAGACTCATCTCTCCCTCACTAGCTTTAAGCACCAACTGTCAGAGCAGCTCACAGATCACTGCACCTGTACATAGCCCATCTGTAAATTCCCCATCCAACTACCTCATCCCCATACAGTATTTATTTATCTTGCTCCTTTGTACCCCAGTATCTCTACTAGAGGTCAACCGATTAATCAGAATGGCCGATTAATTAGGGCCGATTTCAAGTTTTCATAACAATCGGAAATTTGTATTTTTGGACGTCGATTTTGCAGATGATTATTTTTTTTTAAGTACAACTTTATTTAACGAGGCAAGTCAGTTAAGAACACATTGTTATTTTCAATGACGGCCTAGGGACGGTGGGTTAACTGCCTTGTTCAAATAAAATTTGATTTGATTTGATTTGTTCAGGGGCAGAACGACAGATTTTTACCTTGTCAGCTCAGGGATTCAAACTTGCAACCTTACGGTTAACCAGTCCAACGCTCTAACCACCTGCCTCATGAGGAGCCTGCATGTTATGCGAATGCAGTAAGAAGCCAAGGTAAGTTGCTAGCTAGCATTAAACTTATCTTATAAAAAACAATCAATCATAATCACTAGTTATAACTACACATGGTTGATGATATTACTAGTTTATCTAGCGTGTCCTGCGTTGCATATAATCGATGCAGTGCGCATTCGTGAAAAAGGACTGTCGTTGCTCCAACGTGTACCTAACCATAAACATCAATGCCTTTCTTAAAATCAATACACAGAAGTATATATTTTTTAAACCTGCATATTTAGCTAAAAGAAATCCAGGTTAGCAGGCAATATTAACCAGGTGAAAATGTGTCACTTCTCTTGCATTCATTGCACGCAGAGTCAGGGTATATGCAACAGTTTGGGCTGCCTGGCTCATTGCGGACTAATTTGCCAGAATTTTACGTAATTTTGACATAACATTGAAGGTTGTGCAATGTAACAGCGATATTTAGACTTAGGGATGCCATCTATTAGATAATACGGGACCGTTCCGTATTGTTGGTAACATAGGTAAGATGTTTTATATTCATCATATGTTTGTAAGTTACTTCTCATCAGAATGTTATTTTTGTATAATACTGTGGCGGGGTTGCAGTATCTGTTCCATGTCAAGACTAAGTTGTTTGGGCCGGAGAGAAGGGAGAGGTCAAGCGTGTATCTCTTGGCTCCACAATGTCTGTGTGCCAGTCAGTGTGTCTCTGTGATCTTGTCAAGATAGGATGGATTTGATATATGCCTGTTGATATGGAGGATTGGTTTATGGTTCTGAGTTTGAGAAAATAACATGTTTTAGGAGACAAAGCTGAACGATGAATTATGCCGATGCTGTCTTATCCTGTGTATGTCTTTGCTATAAAGGATCTCAGTTGAAATGTGGAGGGGACTCTCAGAGAATTCATTGATAGACACTGAATTGATCTGAGAGTCACAGGGTTGTGATAGAGCTCATATAATTAAAGATGAACTTTGATAACTAACTCTGACGTGTGTGGTTTGCTCTCATGATTTGGTAAATAGAGGAAATTTCCACGACAGTATTTCACTGAAAGAATAAACGTTTTGTTTTCGAAATGATAGTTTCCGGATTCGACCATATTAATGACCAAAGGCTCGTATTTCTGTGTGTTATGTTATAATTAAGTCTATGATTTGATAGAGCAGTCTGACTGAGCGATGGTAGGCAGAAGCAGGCTCGTAAGCATTCATTCAAACAGCACTTTCGTGCGTTTTGCCAGCAGCTCTTCGCAATGCTTCAAGCATTGCGCTGTTTATGACTTCAAGCCTATCAACTCCCGAGATTAGGCTGGTGTAACCAATGTGAAATGGCTAACTAGTTAGCAGGGTGCGTGCTAATAGCGTTTCAAATGTCACTCGCTCTGAGACTTGGAGTAGTTGTTCCCCTTGCTCTGCATGGGCAATGCTGCTTCGTGGGTGGCTGTTGTCGATGTATTCCTGGTTCGAGCCCAGGTAGCGGCGAGGAGAGGGATGGAAGCTATACTGTTACACTGGCAATACTAAAGTGCCAAAAAGAACTAGAGGTCAACCGATTAATCGGAATGGCTGAGTAATTACGGCCGATTTCAAGTTCATAACAATCGGAAATCGTTTTTTTTTTTACACCTTTATTTAATCTTTATTTCAAAGATTAAGAACACATTCTTATTTTCAATGACGGCCTAGGAACGGTGGGTTAACTGCCTTGTTCAGGGGCAGAAAGACAGATTTTCACCTTGTCAGCTCGGGGATCCAATCTTGCAACCTTACAGTTAACTAGTCCAACGCAATAACGACCTGCCTCTCTCTCGTTGCACTCCACAAGGAGACTGCCTGTTACGCAAATGCAGTAAGCCAAGGTAAGTTGCTAGCTAGCATTAAACTTATCTCATAAAAAACTATCAATCATAATCACTAGTTAACTACACATGGTTGATGATATTACTAGATATTATCTATCGTGTCCTGTGTTAGATATAATCTGACTGAGCATACAAGCATCTAAGTATCTGACTGAGCAGTGGCAGGCAGAAGCAGGCACGTAAACATTCATTCAAACAGCACTTTCGTGCATTTTGCCAGCAGCTCTTCATTGTGCGTCAAGCATTGCGCTGTTTATGACTTCAAACCTATCAACTCCCAAGATGAGGCTGATGTGACCAAAGTGAAATGGCTGGCTAGTTAGCGCGCCCTAATAGCGTTTCAAACGTCACTCGCTCTGAGCCTTGGGTTGGTTGTTTCCCTTGCTCTTCATGGGTAACGCTGCTTCGATGTGGTGGCTGGTTCGAGCCCAGGGAGGAGCGAGGAGAGGGACGGAAGCTATACTGTTACACTGGCAATACTAAAATGCCTATAAGAACATCCAATAGTCAAAGGTTCATGAAATACAAATGGTATAAAGGGAAATAGCCCTATAATAACTACAACCTAACATTTCTTACCTGGGAATATTGAAGACTCATGTTAAAAGGAACCACCAGCTTTCATATGTTCTGAGCAAGGAACTTAAACGTTAGCTTTCTTACATGGCACATATTGCACTTTTACTTTCTTCTCCAACAGTTTGTTTTTGCATTATTTAAACCAAATTGAACATGTTTCATTATATATTTGAGGCTAAATTGATTTTATTGATGTATTATATTAAGTTAAAATAATAATAATTGTCATTATTACAAATAAATAAATAAATATATATATATATTTTTTTAATCGGTATTGGCTTTTTTTGGTCCTCCAATAATCGGTATCGGCGTTGAAAAATTATAATCGGTCGACCTCTAATCTCTACTTGCATTCATCTTCTGCACATCTACCATTCCAGTGTTTAATTGCTATATTATAATTACTTCGCCAACATGGCCTATTTATTGCCTCACCTCCCTTATCCTACCTGATTTGCACACACTATGTATAGACTTTTTCCACTGTATTATTGACTGTATGTTTGTTTATTCCATGTGTAACTCTGTGTTGTTGTATGTGTCAAACTGCTTTGCTTTGTCTTGGCCACGTCGCAGTTGTTCTCAACTAGCCTACCTGGTTAAATAACAAATACAAATACAAATGTTGCAAGGATCTGTACACAATTCCTGAAAGTTGAAAATGTCCCTGTTCTTCCATGGCCTGCATACTCATCTGACATGTCACCTATTGAGCATGTTTGGCACGCTCTGGATCGACGTGTACGACAGTGTTACAATTCCCACCAATATCCAGCAACTTCTCATAGCTGTTTTAGAGTAGTGGAACAACATTCCACAATCAACAGCCTGATCAACTCTATGCGAAGGAGATGTGTCGTGCTGCATGAAGCAAATGGTGGTCACACCAGATATTTGCCTTGTTTCTCTGATCCAGACCACACCCTTACATTTTTTTAAGGTATCTGGGACCAACAGATGCATATCTGTATTCCCAGCCATGTGAAATCCATAGATTAAGGCCTAATTAATATATTTCAATTGACTGATTTCCTTATTTGAATTGTAACTCAGTAAAATCTTTGAAATTGTTGTATGTTGAGTTTATATTTTGGTTCAGTGTAGTTCATGGACGAGACCTCCAAATTTGGGTCTTCAGACTCACTTGGGATGACGATGTGATTTTAGTGATTTTCTTGAAGGTCTATGTCCCTAGTGTAAAATGTGATAGCAGTGCAGCATTGGCAGCTGTCTCTGAGTTGTCACTCTTTCTTTCACTCCATTCATTTTTCACATTGGGATTTTATCCTATGAAAAACAAAGTTATTGCTTACATATAGCCTTTAATCATATACAATGCATTCGGAAAGTATTCCAAACCCTTGACTTTTTCCCACATTTTGTTACGTTACAGCCTTATTCTAAAATTTATTAAATTATATTTCTTCCTCATCAATCTACACACAATACCCCATAATGACAAAGCGAAAACAAGTTTTTAGAAATGTTTGCAAATGTATCGAAAATTAAATTCTGAAATATCTTATTTACATACGTTTTCCTCTAGGAATTTGCCTGTGCTTAGCTCTATTCCTATTAATATATATTTTTTCTCCTCAAATAACAAAAAGACAATCTTAATAAAATAAGTATTCAGACCCTTTGCTATCAGACTTTCGAAATTGAGCTCAGGTGCATCCTGTTTCCATTGATCATCCTTGATGTTTCTACAACTTGGAGTCCACCTGCGTTAAATTCAATTGATTGGACATGATTTGGAAAGGCACACACCTGTCTATATAAGGTCCCACAGTTGACAGTGCCTGTTAGCGCAAAAACCAAGATATGAAGTTGAGGGAATTGTCTGTGTAGCTCCGAGACAGGATTGTGTCGAGGCATAGATATGAGGAAGGGTACCAAAACATTTCTGCCTAGAAGGCCAGCATCCCAGATTTGCCTCTTCACTGTTGACATTGAGACTGGTGATTTTCAGGTACTATTTAATGAAGCTGCCAGTTGAGGACTTGTGAGGCGTCTGTTTCTCAAACTAATGTACTTTTCCTCTTTCTCAATTGGGCACAGGGGTCTCCCACTCTTTCTATTCTGGTTAGAGCCAGTTTGTGCTGTTCTGTGAAGGGTTGTACACAGTGTTGTACGACATCTTCAGTTTCTTGGCAATTTCAATCGAACCCACCAATGCCGATGCTCCAGATACTCAACTAGTCTAAAGAAGGCCAGTTTTATTGCTTCTTTAATCAGGAATACAATTTTCCGCTGTGCTAATATATTTGCAAAAAGGTTTTCTAATGATCAATTGGTCTTTTCAAATTATAAACTTGGATTAGCTAACAAAACGTGCCATTGGAACACAGGAGTGATGGTTGCTGATAATGGGCCTGTGTACACCTATGTAGATAATCCATTAAAAAAAATGTTTCCAGCTACAAAAGACATTTACAACATTAACAATGTCTACACGTTATTTCTGATCAATTTGAGTTTATTTTAATGGACAAAAAAAGTGCTTTTATTTCAAAAACAAGGACATTTCTAAGTGACCCCAAATTTATGAACCATAGTATATACGCCCACTAAAAACCACTTTGCACCTTGAGTGATGAAGTAGCCACTATTAAACCACAAAAAAATTGTGATGTAGGTGAAAAGTGGCAGTGATAGCCATGGGGAAGGAGCAGCTTTCAACTAAGAAATTATTGATAAAAAGGGTTCAACTGTTTCAGTTATTTGGAAGTATTTTGGCTTTTTGAAGTCCGACAACGAGCAGAGCAATGTTCGGTACAAATTGTGCCTTGGACAGGTGGCTTACCAAGTCTGGTAATACGACAAACCTGTTTCACCATCTGAAGCAAAATCACTCTTTGGAACATGCAGAAAGTTTGAGTTTGCACCACCGCATTGATAAACGCCCCTCAAGCACCAGCCAAATCTAGGGATGTTCACCCGAAGCAGTCAACACTGACAGCGTTTATGCCCTACGAGCAAACATCGAAAAGACAAAGACATCACAAATGCTATTATGTATTGCATTGCTAAGGACACGCTACCAATTAGCACAGTAGAAAAGGAATGTTTCAAGAGGCTTATCAATTTAATTGACCCAGGTACGTTGTACCTGGCCGCAAACATTTCTCTCACACCACACTGCCAAAACTCTACGCCGAGTGTAGGGAAAAATTTGAGGAACAGCTCAAGACAGATTTGACGTATTTTGCTACTACTATTGATCTGTGGTGTAGTCGCATGTCAGAGCCTTATATTAGCATCACTATCCACTATATTGACAGAGTGGAATCTTCTAAATAAATGCCTTCAAACATACTTTCCCAACGACCACACGGGTGACGCTATAGCAGATGGGCTCATTGATGCTCTCGCCTCCTGGGGACTCAGTCAAGACAGACAGGTCTGCAACGGATAGTGGTGCGAACGTGGTGAAGGCTGCTCAAATCAACAAATGGACCCGACTGCAATGTTTTGGACATCGTCTGCACTTGGCCATTGGTAAGTAACCTTGTCAATTGTGTATATTGTGTTAGATGAAACTAAATGTGCATTTTTTTTTCATCAACTGATTGTTAAATATTACATTTGTACATAACTAAAAGGGATTATTGTGATTTTAACACTATTAAAATCTCAAGATTTCTCTTAGAGAACGGGTAGAGACAAACGGGTGGATCGAGCAATTGCACTGAGATGTAGTGCAAGAACTGCTGCATCCATGTCTGTGTGTTAACTATTTAACTGTACTAGAATGCTTAAAAGGCAGCTAAAATTTTAAATATCGGTATAATTTTTTTTCTGTCAAGGAAAATATCAGAATCGGACAAACATGTAATATCGGTGCATCACTAGCTGTAACGTAACAAAATGTGGAAAAAATCAAGTGGTTTGAATACTTTCCAAATGCACTGTATCATTGGAAAGCTTAGATTAGCTCTATGTCATCTACAAGATCCTGCTAGGTAAAGTCCCCCCTTATCTCAGCTCACTGGTCACCATAGCATCACCCACCTGTAGCACGCGCTCCAGCAGGTATATCTCTCTCTGGTCACCCCCAAAACCAATTATTTTCTTTGGACACCTCTCCTTCCATATTGTATTTACTTTGCCCCCATGGCCTTTTTTTTGCCTTTACCTCCCTTATCTCACCTCATTTGCTCACATTGTATATAGACTTGTTTCTACTGTATTATTGACTGTATGTTTGTTTACTCCATGTGTAACTCTGTGTCGTTGTATGTGTCGAACTGCTTTGCTTTATCTTGGCCAGGTCGCAATTGTAAATGAGAACTTGTTCTCAACTTGCCTACCTGGTTAAATAAAGGTGAAATAAAATAAATATAAAAGATTCCGTTATCAATCAGACACATGTTTGGAATGTTCAGGCCAACAGAACGTTTACCTTTGACCTCTCGGGTACAAATCAGAATTACCTGTATAAATTGCTTTAAAAAGGAACCCCTGATACATTTTAAACTTTGTTTGACAAGTGGTTCTTAAAGGCCATGATATTACCATTCAAATTATAATATATAACCAACTTTGAAAGCACCACCTATCACTATTGTTAAAAAAATAGCCCATATTGTGCCGCTGACATTAAAAATGATGTAAGCTTAGCCATATAATTACACGTAGTGGCTATGTTTTTGGATTGCAATTTTGGTGATAGAATCTCCAAATTGCGCACACACACAGCTAGAACAGGATTTTTTTATTTTATTTTGCAGATACATGGCCATCACAGGATTCATGCATTAACCCCACAGAAGCTTTTTCACAATATGGCCGCCAAACAACTCAAAGGGGTATTATTTAATTGATTTCGCATGACTATACCTGCATGTATGAAATACAGGCCTAATTGTAATATCTAAAAATGTTCATAGTGATGTGGAATACACAACCAAATGTGCCTAATATACAGTACCAGTGACAAGTTGACACACTTACTCATCCAAAGGTCTTATTTTATTTGTACTATTTTCTACATTTTAGAATAATAGTGAAGACATCAACTATGAAATAACACATATTGAATCATCTAGTAACCAAAAAGGTGTTAAATCAAAATATATTTGAGATTTGAGATTTTTTTTTATTTTTATTTTTTTTTATTTTACCTTTATTTAGCCAGGCAAGTCAGTTAAGAACAAATTCTTATTTTCAATGACGGCCTGGGAACAGTGGGTTAACTGCCTGTTCAGGGGCAGAACGACAGATTTGTACCTTGTCAGCTCGGGGGTTTGAACTCGCAACCTTCCGGTTACTAGTCCAACGCTCTAACCACTAGGCTACCCTGCCGCCCCAGATTCTTCAAAGTAGCTACCCTTTTCCTTGATGACAGCTTTGCACACTCTTGGCATTCTCTCAATCAGCTTCACCTGGAATGCTTTTTCAACAGTCCTTAAAGGAGTTCCCACATGTGCTGAGCATTTGTTGGCTGCTTTTCCTTCACTCTGCGGTCAAACTCATCCCAAACCATCTCAATTGGATTGAGGTCAGATGATTGTGGAGGCCAGGTCATCTGATGCATTACTCCATCACTCTCCTTGGTCAAATAGCCCTTACACAGCCTGGATGTGTGTTTTGGGTCATTGTCCTGTTGAAAAACAAATGATAGTCCCACTAAGCGCAAAACAGATGGGATGGCGTATCGCTGCAGAATCTTGTGGTAGCCATGCTGATTAAGTGTGCCTTGAATTCTAAATAAATCACAGATAGTGTCAACAGCAAAGCACCCCCACACCTCCTCCTCCATGCTTATTATTATTGGTGTTCTTTAGTAGTGGTTTATTTGCAGCAATTCAACCATGAAGGCCTGATTCACACAGTCTCCTCTGAACAGCTGATGTTGAAGTGTCTGTTGAACTCTGAAGCATTTTTTGTGGCTGCAATTCCTGAGTCTGGTAACTTTAATGAACTTGTCCTCTGCAGCAGAGGTAACTCTGGGTCTTCCTTTCCTGTGGCGGTCCTCATGAGAGCCAGTTTCATCATCGCGCTTGATGGTTTTTGCGACTGCACTTGAAGAAACTTTGAAAGTTCTTAAAATGTTCCGGATTGACTGACCTTCATGTCTTAAAGTAATGGACTGTCATTTGAGCTGTTCTTGCCATAATATGGACTTGGCATTTTACCAAATAAGGCTATCTAATGTATACCACCCCTACCTTGTCACAACCCAACCCAACTCAAACGCGTTAAGAAGGAAAGAAATTCCACAAATGAAGGCACACCTGTTAATTGAAATGGATTCCAGGTGACTACCTCATGAAGCTAGTTGAAAGAATGCCAAGAGTGTGCAAAGCTGTCATCAAGGCAAAGAGTGGCTACTTTGAAGAATCTCAAATATGAAATATATTTGATGTGTTATTTCATTTTTAAATGTCTTCACTATTATTCTACAATGTAGAAAATAGTACAAATAACCAAAAACGTGGTTTGAGTAGGTGTCTCAACTTTTTATTGGTAGTGTATATTAACATTAAATTCCCAGAATTAAGAATGTGCCCAAAAAGCTGTCAGAATTGCTTATTTCTGAAGATGTTATGATCAATAATTGCAATATCTTCAAACATGTAAAATGTATATGTACATGTGAGTAGTCATGGATGTGAGCTGACCAAAATATATGCAATGTTATCCTATTAACTGTTTTCATAAAACAGAGGACTAGAAACTTGTACAATTCCATAGGCATACCAATACATTTTAAAGTGAGCTCCAAAAAGTATTGGTACAGTGACACAGCTCTGTTCTCCAACACTTTGGATTCAATACAATGACGGAGGTTAAAGTCCAGACTGACTGGTATTTTCATCCATATCGGGTGAACCGTTTAGAAATTACAACACTTTTTGTACATAGTAGGGGACCAAAATTATTGGGACAAATTAACTTGTGTGAATTAAAGTAGTCAAAAGTTTAGTATTTGGTCCGAAATTCTTAGCACGCAATGACTATATCAAGCTTATGACTTTACAAACTTGTTGGATGTGTAAGAATATTCGAAGATCAATATACAACGCAGATGATTAAAAGGTCAAGAGGGAATTAATGATCAATGGAAGATGTTTTTCAGTTCAACATCTGTTTAGAATCTGTATAGGGGTTTCAGCCCGGACTCATAGCTACATGTGGCAAGTTCTCATTAGTTCAAATTGTTTATACATTGATCCTGAAATGGGATACTTGTAATCTGGCCATTTGGACAATTTTATTGCAGGAATTGGTCAACCACAGGCTAGGGTTGGGGGTTTAAAACTAAATCTTGTCTCTTTGTTCAGTGGAGAGAAACACTGAGGACAGGGAAGAATGACCAGCTACTTCCCAACATAACAACCATGATTTGTTATCTTTGAATAAATATATTTTTCTCCCCCCTGATTTGCTTTGCAGCCTGTGTTATCGAAGAATAACATCAACGCTAATACTCCAGGTCGCAGTTGTAAATGAGATCTTGTTCTCAACTGGCCTACCTGGTTAAATAATGGTGAAATTAAAACTTGGTGCCGTGAACCGGATGATTTGGTCTCTAACAACAACAAGAAGAAAACTCAACCCACTTTCCACTGTGGTGTTATTTCCCTCATTAAGTTCTTATCTCAAAATTGCCTTGCTATTCATGTTGAATAAATTAGTCTGTTAATATGAACTAAGCAAGCTGATATTTCGTTCAGTTTACTGTAGACTGTCTGAAATTAGATGTATGCCTATCAGGGGCTATAGGGTACCTGTCTTTATCAAAGCAAACCATGGCAAAATTGAATAACATTCATAAACCCAGATTTTAGTCTGCAGCCTATGCCTATTGAAATGACAAGTTAATCTCGCAAATGGGCCATTTATAACAGTTTGTAGTCTTAACATCTGGCATATAATAAAATAACAATTGCCAGAAATAGCTTAACTTTTGTTTTTTTTATGTTTGTCCAAGTGTTTCTTGCTCAGAGATTGAGATTATCTGTCCAACTTTCATCACTCAAACTCAAACTCTCCTGTCGGATTTATCTACAGTTATGTGCATGCACAAAGAGGATTAATTTACAATTATAAACCTGGTTCGAGCCCTGAAAGCCGTGGTATATCAGGACATATACCACTGGTATGACAAATTACTTTTTACAGTTGTAATTACGTTGGTAACCATGTATATTATAGCAATACGGCACCCCAGGGGGTTGTGGTATATGGCCAATATACCAGGGCTAACGGCTGTATGCAGGCACTCCGCATTGCGAGATACATAAGAACAGGCCTTAGCTGTGGTATATTGGCCACCTTACCCCCTTGTGCCTTGTTGCTTAATCATAGCAGTCAAACAAAATCGACATCCATTGATGGAAAATGATCTGGCGAGTTTAATAAAGGCAAATTATATTTTCTCTTGACACATATTCAAATTCCTTTACCTCATAGCTTGCAATATTTTTTTTAGGAAAAACGAATTATGCTTCTAACGTCGTTACTATGATATTCCTTAATTGACTCGATATCGTCATGGGAAAGGGGTTTGTTTAAATATGCAACTCTTCTCTTGCTTAAAAATACAATTTGAATAGTTTCAGGCCTTTGTCGGGTCTTGAATGATCATTGTGCTTGAAATTTTAGCTTGACCTGGTGTAACGGATGTGAAACGCTAGCTTAGTTAGCGGTGGTGCGCGCTAAATAGCGTTTCAATCGGTGACGTCACTTGCTCTGAGACCTTGAAGTAGTGGTTCCCCTTGCCCTGCAAGGGCCGTGGCTTTTGTGGAGCGATGGGTAACGATGCTTCGTGGGTGTCAGTTGTTGAGGTGTGCAGAAGGTCCCTAGTTCGCGCCCGGGTATGGGCGAGGGGACGGTTTAAAACTTATACTGTTGCATTGATGCTGTTGACCCGGATCACTGGTTGCTGCGGAAAAAGGAGGAAGGTCAAAAGGGGGGTGAGTGTAACGGATGTGAAACGGCTAGCTTAGTTAGCGTGGGCGCTAAATAGCGTTTCAATCAGTGACGTCACTTGCTCTGAGACCTTGAAGTAGTAGTTCCCCTTGCTCTGCAAGGGCCGCGGCTGTTGTGGAGCGATGGGTAACGATGCTTCGAGGGTGACTGTTGATGTGTGCAGAGGCTCCCTGGTTCGCGCCCGGGTATGGGCGAGGGGACCGTTTAAAGTAATACTGTTATGCTGTTGTAAGTAATGCTGTTGACCTGGATCACTGGTTGCTGCGGAAAAGGAGGAGGTCAAAAGGGGGGTGAGTGTAACGGATGTGAAACGCTAGTTTAGTTAGCGGTGGTGCGCGCTAAATAGCGTTTCAATCGGTGACGTCACTTGCTCTGAGACCTTGAAGTAGTGGTTCCCCTTGCTCTGCAAGGGCTGCTAGCTTGGTTAGCGGTGGTGCGCGCTAAATAGCGTTTCAATCGGTGACGTCACTTGCTCTGAGACCTTGAAGTAGTGGTTCCCCTTGCTCTGCAAGGACCGTGGCTTTTGTTGAGCGATGGGTAACGATGCTTCGTGGGTGTCAGTTGTTGAGGTGTGCAGGTCCCTAGTTCGCGCCCGGGTTGGGCGAGGGGACGGTGTAAATTTATACTGTTACACTGGCAACCCTGGTTACATGGATAAAACGTTTTCCCCATTACAATCTAGTATAAACAGTAGGCTATAGCACCAAATGGTAAGATTCCTGTGTTGCAAGTTCGCCTGACCTGTCTTTTTACTGATTTTGATGTAAGGACAACACGTGATACAATATATTGCAACTATCCGTTTCATAGTGCCTATTGAAAGCGAGCAATATTTTACGCCTAACACGGACAATGTAAACTAAAGGCTACTTACTGCCTGCTGAAAATCGAATTATGATAGCCTAATGAGAAACACTGTGAATTTTGTCAGAACTAACAGTCAGACTTTCCACTTGCATTAGGTTTGGAGTTGTGTGTAATTCGGGTGAAAATGTATATTTTAATTTATTATGGTCTATAGCTCTCACCTGTATTTTCCCCTTGAGTGAATCGCCTGTATAGTATTATTCCTGTTCTTCCGGTGTGGTCTTTGAAGGCGTGGGCTGTCAAACCAGCTGTTGCAACGCTGTAACGTTATTCGTAAACCATTTTTAATGCGTCCATGGTCGTCAGGCTGTCTCTCATACGACAGTGGTATGCCATTCTCGGATATATTTTATTTTAATTCACACAGTAAGGCCAAAGATTGTTGGAACTAAATCAAGATAAACCACAGCCTGTCGTTTCAAATGGAAACAAGGGAGTCATGGTGGGCAGAACAAGTAGGTGGGCAGAGCCAAGCACGAGCTAGCGAGACCCTATTGGTGCCTTATAACCTATATTTGCATATTTCTGTTAGGGAACGCCTACTCTGCGAAGTGCTTGTATACAACGCATTTTTTTATTTTTTTTTACATTGGGAAGGGGTAGAGTCTAAAAAAAAATATTCGACTCTGTTCGTAAAATATTATAGTTTTGGGAACAGAAAAATGTTTTATCGATGAGAAAATGTGCAGAATGTCGGACAAAAGCCATCTCGTTCCATCTTCTACTACCGGCTAATGGGCTTCCTCTCAAGTGGGTGGAACTACCAAGCGGATGCTTCACATTTATTCATCCGGTGAAATAGCTGTCTCATCGTTTTGTCTGTGATAAGACTTTATGGACAGGTCTCGAGAGTATGTACAAAGTTATGTCCTATTTGTTTGTTTTTCCTCATGTTTTCATGTACCTGCAAATGCATCAATAGGCAACCAGTATCCCAAACGGACCCTTTAAAAACTGGTTATTTAAAGACAATCTATTATAGGTAATGCTATTAAAGACCATTCATAATGACAAAATATTATCAGATTGTTAAATAGGACTACAAATGTGAGAAATAATATACAATCAATACTTTTGATAGTCTAGTTAATACAAAGCCATTCCATATCTTTAATTTACCCCATCATGAACTTTCACCTGACCCACCTACTATGGACATTAACCTTTGTGTAGACAAACACGTAGCTTGTGTGTTGCCATTTGTTATGGCTCAGTTCAGCACTCATTCCACAGTGCAACAGTGTGAACAATTGACAATGTACTTCTCACTCATATTCAAATATAGATTTCCATTCTTGTAAGACGAGGAGTAGCATGTATGTAGCTTATGCTGAAAGCTTTGTTGATTTATCTAAATCTGTTGGGTGTGTCTTGTATGCTTGTCACAATAATTATAAATACTTACTTACTCACCTTAGATTGCCATTGTTTAGTTCCTATGACTCCTATCTAGTCTAACTTTCTGGTTTGACCAGCAGTTTGTCTTTCTCTTCCAGCCAACACCCAGAGGTGGGGAGAATGAGCCAGAAAGAGGGTCTGAGGGCCAACTCCTTTCAGTTCACTCTAGAGGTAGAGCCCTTTCACATCCTGGGGGGCTCTATCCACTACTTCCGCATCCCCAGAGCCTACTGGGAGGACCGGCTGCTGAAGATGAGGGCCTGTGGGGTCAACACTCTCACCACGTAGGTACACACAGAACACCTCATGTTCTCTTATACCACCACTCACTGCTGCTCTACTATGGAGAGATACTGAGAATGACTGCTTTATCTTTCAGATATGTGCCATGGAACCTTCATGAGCAAAAGAGAGGGGTTTTAAAGTAAGGAAGACGTTTATATGATTTTGTGATAAATGTTTGATAAAGCTGTTGAGCTTTGTCTCTCTGCTTTTCTCTGTGTCTCTCAGGGCGTACATTATTCTGCGGGCAGGACCCTACATCTGTGCTGAGTGGGACTTAGGAGGGATGCCCAGGTTAGATGTTCCCAGATTTTAACATTTTAGCCCAGGTTGGTTTCAACTCCCTGTTGGATAGGTCCCCTATACGACATCTCATCAATTTTTCCTCATCAATTTTTGTGATTCTCTTTTCCAGTGTGGTGTTATTTCCCTTGACTAGTCAGTTATTCAATCAGCTACATTGGTGTTTACAGTCAGGTCTCTGTAAAATAGTTACAGTCCCACATTCCTTAGTAATGTGGATAAATAGAATTATAGATCTAAAGGGAAAAAACAATATTTCTCACACACAGAGAGAATGAAAACAGTTATTTCCTGAGTTTCCCCCTTCAATGAGAGTCATTTGACTGACTCTGATCATCATCTAAAATTGATTGAGGAAGGGTAATTGATCCAGAAATATCCCAGTATGTACCACTAGGTTAACCCGATTATAGATATTTGGAAATCCATTAAACTCACACTGTTATGAAGCACATTAACAATCAATGCAGTCATTATGCATGAATGCCATCAGTGCAACCTGTATTTAAAATGTAACTGCATACATTGTTGATAACATTAGAGTTAAGTATTGCTTTCTTCCTAGTTGGTTGCTGTGTGATCCAGAAATGAAGTTGAGAACAACCTACCCAGGTTTCACAGAAGCAGTTGACTCCTTTGATCAACTCATTCCAAGAGTTGCACCATATCAGGTAATCTTTTCTCACTTTCTCACTACTCTTCTATTAATTACACTAGGGTTTCCATTTTTTCTGTTAATTTGTGGTGGTTGTTGATTATGGCTATCAAAATACAAAAATATTCTTAAAATGTGAAGCTTGGTGTTTTATCAATCCCAAAGGCTTTGAAAATATATGCTTGACTTATTCAGGAGTCATTTTAAAGCTCTCTTCTTATTTGATTTATTATTTAAAACTTTCAGTACACCAAGGGGGGCCCAATTATAGCAGTTCAAGTGGAGAACGAGTATTGCTCTTATGCAAAAGATGTTGAATACATGCCATACATAAAATAGGTAAGACAGTGCAGTGCATCTGCTTTATTACACACACACACACACACACACACACACACACACACACACACACACACACACGCACGCACGCACGCACGCACGCACGCACGCACGCACGCACGCACGCACGCACGCGCGCGCGCTCACAAGCACACTGTGCATCACTTTATCTTGATTTCACTACAAATATTTGCATTTGCAATAGTAGGATATCTACTTGGAAATATGAGCATGATTGAAATTAGATCCTTGTTCTAGACACTATTGTCCAGTGGGATCGAGGAGCTGCTCCTGACCTCAGATAACCAGAATGGGCTGAAGCACGGGGGAGTGAATGGAGGTATTAAACTGACTTGACAAACAGACAGACAGCTGCACAGAAGTAGAGCCTCTGGCCCATCTGACACTGCAGTCTCTGCCTGAACTGTAGTTGTTATTCTCCCATAGCACAAGGCCTCTGTCTGTGCCAAGGACAGATGTGTGTGTGTGTGTGTGCGTCAGGCCGCTACTGTTAGGCTTCATTAGAACTGCTCCTTTATTAGTTCCCTTTCCACTTGAAGCCTAAACACAAAGGAGATCGATGAGATGAGGGAATGTGCTGTTTACCTAGATACAGATTAAGCTCGGGAGAAAACAAGGCAAAAATAGGAACTGTTAAAATGCAAAGCAGTTTCCTGAGCATGGAAGTCACTGTAGCATCCCACTGGGCACACACTGGTTGACTCAACGTAGAGTACATAAAGTAATTGCATAATATACAGCGTGATAGTATCCCACTGGGCACAGACGTCAATTCGACCTCTATTCCATGTTGGTAATTTCAATGAAATGACATTCAACCAACGTGGAATAGACGTCGAATTGAGCCCAGAGGGATTCGAGTACCTGGATGCAATTCAAGTGAGCAAATGTATTGACTTGTGTTCAGACGATCATCTACTGATATTTATCATTAGATTTATCCAGCTCCAGCTTTGTAATTGATCAGTTATTCAGTTTCATCTGACACCTGTAGATAAAACAGAGGATATTAGCTATTTAGTCTTAATCTGTGTAATAAATTGCTTTGAATCACAGTCTTGGGATGCCTATAGTCTGGGCACAGTTTTTCAGAAGTTATCTGATCAGCAATCGGAAAGGATTACATGCATAGAAATAGCTATGCATTTAATCCTATCCGATTGCCAAAATCCAATCAGATAATAAAATAAACAACTGGGCCCTGATGTTCAAGGAGTAAATACTGTGTCTACAAGGAGTAACATATATTTAGTTTATTTCTACTTCTCTGTTGAACATTCCCCTTCCCATTCTTCTAGCCCCAGAAGTTCAAGATGGTGATGGAGTATTGGTCTGGGTGGTTTGACCTCTGGGGTGACCTTCACCATGTTTTTGCTGCTGAGGGTAAGTCAAGCAGTAGGATCTCTTTGCCACACCGCATGAGTCACATTCAATAGATTGGTCACATGGTGCTTAGCATATGGTCAGTTCTCCTTTGTGGTATGTTTCTGTCAGAGATGAATATGCTTTCCATGTGTGCTCGTTTCCAAGCCAAGCATCATAAACCAGAGTTGGTCTTGTTTCCCCCTAAAATTCAATTAAGATGCACGTAGTCAATTTCAGCTGAACCAAGCTGTCTTTTGTATACTGTTTATACTGTGTTATGCTTTTTACTGGCCTTCAGTGTCTAGAACAGGGCTCTCCAACCCTGTTCCCGGTGAGCTACCATCCTGTAGTTTTCACTCCAACCCTAATCTAGCACACCTGATTCTAATAATTAGTTGGTTGATAATCTGAACCAGGTTAGTTACAACTGGGGTTGGAGCGAAGACATACAGGAAGGTAGCTCTCTAGGAACAGGGTTGGACACCCCTGGTCTAGAACCTTAAAAATAAATGGAAACTGCAAAGCCCCTATTGTTAACCTACATGCACTGTACATGTGTGCAGCTTGTTAGATACGAGTGACTCAGCCCCTCTCAGAAGGGAACAGTACAGTATGTGAAAGGGCCACTGACTAACCATTTAATACACACACACACACCAATCACATAACACTGTAGCCACTGCTAGCTTTGAGATACTGTGGCCATATATTACACATTACATGATGGTGAATCCTTAAAAAAAAGCTTAATTTTCAAGATCCTCTCATTAGACAATGCATCACTGCAGTAAATACTTGACAGTCGTCACACAGCTTGGCACACAGTTGTAGATGTGTATTAATGTCATGAAGATTCTTCAGACTGTCCTTATGTTGAACAACTGCCACTGATAACTCTGGTCCTCAGGCCTGGTTTTGTCCTCCTTTCATTGCCACCAGCATCCATGTCTATCTCGCACACACAGGGTGCTAATCAAGTCATGCTCTGTCACTCCATGCTTGTTATTCATTATCCCGCTGCCCTTGATTTAAATCAGTAAAGTCAGATCATTTTGAATGTCTAATTAAACACGTCATTATGTCCTATGACAGAGGTTCCCAAACATTTTCACTCGGGGGTGGGGGTTTTGAGCTTATTTCCTGAAATTCTACAAATTTTGTCATGGGGTGTAAAGAACATTTATCAGTTTTTAACGCAAATTTTATTGCAATTCTATACATTTATTGAAGTATGTGCATTCAAGTGATATTTGAGTGACAAAAAAATTACAACAATATCTATGGGCAAAAAAAGCAACATAAAAAAACATTAGCTTCTTGGGCTAGTTGATCTGGACATTTCTGACAAATTATAAATAGCTCTCTAAGGTATGCAATGACTAACGGGACAAAATAAACTGCTGATGAACTACCCAATTTCGAATTTGCACCTTGTGATTTCTAGTATTATGACTTTCAAGAGTTTAAAGACGGACTGAGTTCCTTGAAAAAACACACCCCACAGTTTGGGAATCACTGTTCTATGCAATATGTGTAGCTAGTCAGTATTGTGAAGGAGGTGATTTTGAATGGGGATCTGGTTGTCCCTACAATGAGTTATAGTTACATGTAATAAGGTGTGGCAGGGTTTTAATCCATATTGCAATTGAACTGAACACTTATCTCCCTCACTAGCTTTAAGCACCAGCTGTTAGAGCAGCTCACACATTACTGCACCTGTACATAGCCCATCTATAATTTAGCCCAAAAAACTACCCCCTACTGTATTTATTTATTTTGCTCCTTTGCACCCCATTATTTCTATCTCTACCTTGCACATTCTTCCACTGCAAAGCTACCATTCCAGTGTTTTACTTGTTATATTGTATTTACTTCACCACCATGGCCTTTTTTTTGTTGCCTTTACCTCCCTTATCTCCTCATTTGCTCACATTGTATATAGACTTACTTTTCTATTATTGACTGTATGTTTGTTTTACTCCATGTGTAACTCTGTGTTGTTGTATGTGTCGAACTGCTTTGCTTTATCTTGGCCAGGTCGCAAACTTGTTCTCAACTTGCCTACCTGGTTAAATAAAGGTTAAATAAAAATATCGGCAATAGGATGCTTGGAACGAGGTCGGTTGCTTGTCAAATGTTATCATACTTTTTGTTTTACATTGGGCTACCTGCCACAGTTCTTGTATATAGAGGTAGAGTTTATAGCAATGGATATGATACAGCTCTTACTCTGTCTCTATACCCACCAGTAGTGAGTTCTCATTTGTTACCCTCTGTTTGGCAGACATGGTTGCTATTGTGACGGAAATCCTGAAACAGGATGCATCAATCAATCTCTACATGTTCCACAGAGGAACACATTTTGGCTTCATGAATGGGGCCTTTGCAATTGCCACACCCATGCCTAAGCCAATGGTAACAAGCTATGGTACATTCTATTTGCATATTTATATTACTTGCTGTCCACTTGTTTTATAATCAATGTGTTCTCATAGTTGATCTTGTTATTTCGCTTTATTGAAACATAACTCTGATAAGGACTTTACACCAGCCATTTATACAAGCAGGATTACAGTAATATACTGTCACTTTACTGTTAGTAAAGGCCAGTAGATGGTGCTGTCACTCCTCCACAGTGCTTGACCTCAGGCTGCATTTTAACACTCACTGCATAATTAATTCATCAGCTAATTAAATGCATGGGAAATGTAAATGAAAGACGGCATGATGGGTTTTATATCCTCTTTGCAACTGTCGACACTGTAATGACCTTGCTCCTCAGAGGAGAATGCCGTTGATGTCAAACATTAGTAACAGTGGCACATTGGCACCTGCTCTTTGACCTTCAAGTTTAACAGTAGTCTCTATTTACATTTTATTTCCTCGACTGCCTCTTGCCTCTATCCAAACTCCTGCAGCCGCATCTGTCAAGATAACCACAAAATATGTCTCCTGCTGGCTTGAGATGTTTGATAGGAGCAGAGAGAAACTCATCGGACACGGGAGGAGGTATCCCCGCCTCTCGCTCCTCGTGCCTCTTGCTGTTCTGATAGTGGCATTATCTTTTCAGATTACGATGCTCCATTATCTGAGGCAGGGGATTACACCACCAAGTACACTCTTCTGAGGAATGTATTGAGCCGCTACCACAGTGAGTGTCGCCGTGAGGGGCTCTTCTTTGTATCGTTCTCCAAAGTCAGTTAGTAAGGCCCTATGGGGAACATTGCGTCTGTCTTGACCAATCAGAGATGAGTATGTGTGAGATTGATGCTGGGTATGGTGCCCCCCCCCCCCCCCCCCAGGACTATAGTACAGCAAGGATAGGAGGGGGCATCAGATTAACGGTTTAGGAACATCTCCCACCCATCAAACATACAGTCAGAACAATTTTACACATATCCAGCCTAGGCTCCCGGTAAACTAAGATCTTCAGGGCTATCTTAACGCGTTTCATCCTTACGTTGTGCAGTATGTAGAACAATGAGCATTGGCCTGGATGAGAGCAAGCACTAAAGCGTAGGAGAGTGTCTATGTTCTATTCAGCACCACATATACATTACCTAATACTGTATTTAGATCCTACTTGATATCTGCTGTTTGGCTCTCAGCTCATGAGTCATGCATACCCTGTGAAAGTAAGTAGCCTTGCACGAGCCATGGCTTTTGCGGGCAGGAGCCTATGTCCTGTTTCTATAGCATCAGGGACCTGAATGTACAAGCACACCTAATTCTGTATTTAGAACCTACTTGATATCTGCTATTGTTTGGCTCTCATCTCATATGAGTTTTGTGAGGAATGCGTAACCTGTGGTCACAGACTAAAACATTGTCTATAATAATTGTCCATGATTAGAAGGAAAATACTTTCAATTGAATATCTAACACTTGGTTTAATAACAACATTAAATAGTCTTGTTTTTCAAAAAGGACAATAGTCGGAGCAAATCAAACTTTCTTTGTCATATGCGCCGAATACAACAAGCGTAGACCTACCATGAAATGCTTACTTACAAGCCCTTAACCAACACTGCAGTTCAAGAAGAGTTAAGAAAATAATTACCAAATAAACTAAAGTAAAAAAATATATAAAAAGTAACACAATAATATAACAATAACGAGGCTATATACAGGGGGTACCGGTACCGAGTCAGTGTGCGGGGGTACAGGTGAAGTGGCTATGCATAGATAATAAACAGCGAGGTGCAGCAGTGTACAAAACAAATGGAGGGGGGTGGGGTCAATGTAAAAGTCCAGTGGCCATTTGATTAATTGTTCAGCAGTCGTATGGCTTGGGGGTAGAAGCTGTTTAGGAGCCTTTTGGTCCTAGACTTGGCGCTCTGGTACCGCTTGCCGTACGGTAGCAGAGAAAACTATTCTATGACTTGGGTGACTGGGGAATAGATGTTGTCGTGCCCTCTTCACAAGTGTCTTGGTGTGTTTTGGACCATGATAGTTTGATGATGTGGACACCAAGAAACTTAACTCTCTACCTGCTCCACTACAGCCCCGTTGATGTTATTGTGGGCCTGTTCGGCCCGCCTTTTCCCGTAGTCCACGATCAGCTCCTTTGTCTTGCTCACATTGAGGGAGAGGTTGTTGTCCTGGCACCACACTGCCAGGGCTCTGACCTCCTCCCTATGGGTTGTCTCATTGTTGTCGGTGATCAGGCCTACCACTGTTGTCTTTGCAAACTTAATGATAGTATTGAAGTCGTGTTTGGCCACATAGTCATGGATGAACAGGGAGTACAGGAGGGGACTGAGTATACACCCCTGAGGGGCCCCAGTATTGAGGATCAGCGTGGCAGATGTGTTGTTGCCTACCCTTACCACCTGGGATCAAGTTGCAGAGGGAGGTGTTTAGTCCCAGGGTCCTTAGCTTAGTGATGATCTTCGTGGGCACTATGGTGTTGAACGCTGAGCTGTAGTCAATGAACAGCATTCTCACAAAGGTGTTCCTTTTGTCCAGGTGGGAAAGGGCAGTGTGGAGTGTGATTGAGATTGCGTCATCTGTGGATCTGTCGGGGCGGTATTTGAATTGGAGTGGGTCTAGGACATCCTGGAGGATGCTGTTGATGTGAGCCATGACCGGCATTTCAAAGCACCAAATGGCTACCGACATGAGTGCTACGGGGCGGTAATCATTTAGGCAGGTTACCTTCGCTTCCTTGGGCACAGGGACTATGGTGGTCTGCTTGAAACATGTAGGTATTAGACTCGGTCAGGGAGAGGTTGAAAATGTCAGTGAAGACACTTGACAGTTGGTCAGCGCATGCTTTGAGTACACGTCCTGGTTATCCATCTGGCCCTGCAGCTTTGTGAATGTTGACCTGTTTAAAGGTCTTGCTCACATCGGCTATCGAGAGCGTTATCATACAGTCATCCAGAACAGCTGGTGCTCTCGTGCATGCTTCAGTGTTGCTTGCCTTGAAGCGAGCATAAAAGGCATTTAGCTCATATGGTAGGCTCGCGTCACTAGGCAGCTCGCGTCTGGGTTTCCCTTTGTAGTCCGTAATAGTTTTGAAGCCCTGCCACATCCGACGAGCGTCAGAGCCCGTGTAGTAGGATTCAATCTTAATCCTGTATTGACGCTTTGCTTGTTTGATGGTTCGTCTGAGGGCATAATGGGATTTCTTATAAGCATCCGGATTAGTGTCCCGCTTTCAGCTCTAGCCTTTAGCTTGATGCGTGTATTCCATGGCTTCTGGTCGGGATATGTACGTACGGTCAGTGTGGGGATGTCGTCGTCGATGCATTTATTGATGAAGCCGATAACTGAGATGGTATACTCCTCAATGCCATTGGATGAATCCCGGAACATATTCCAGTCTGTGCTAGCAAAACAGTCCTGTAGCGTAACATCCGCGTCATCTGACCACTTCCATATTGAGGGAGTCACTGGTACTTCCTGCTTTTAGTTTTTGCTTTTAAGCAGGAATTAGGAGGCTAGAATTATGGTCAGATTTGCCAAATGGAGGGCGGGGGAGAGCTTTGTATGCATCTTTGTGCGTGGAGTAAAGGTGGTCTAGAGTTTCATTTTTTTCTCTGGTTGCATATTGACATGCTAGTAAAAATTTGGTAAAACATAGTTAAGTTTGCCTGCATTAAAGTCCCCGGCCACTAGGAGCGCCACTTCTGGAAGAGCATTTTCTTGTTTGCTTTTGGCCTTATACAGCTCGATGAGTGTGGTCTTAGTGCCAGCATCGGTCTGTGGTGGTAAATAGACTGCTACGAATAATATAGATGAGAACTCTCTTGGTAGATAGTGTGGTCTACAGCTTATCATATGGTACTCTACCTCAGGTGAGCAATACCTTGAGACTTCTTTAATATTTGACAGAGCAGTGGTTAAAAGCCAAGGTAATACGATTTGATTATGCATGTGGCAGGAAGTCCAAATTGCACAACATTCTTTAAATTGAGCTAAATCTTAATACACTTTTCCCAAAATACCAATCCACTGTAGAATCCAATAACATGAACATTTCAAGTTTATATAACTGCAGCTGAAGATAACTTTGTCAGGCAGCTCACACAGCTTACACAATATCAAACAACAGCAAGAGTGTGAAACTACAATTTGCTCCATAAAAATACTCTGCTTGTAAACACAGAATGCCATTTCAGGGCTAGGTGATTTCTGCCACCCATTATCCACTTTTGAACATATTGGGAGGGGAGCACTTTCCACCAGTAACCCCGAGTGGCTTCAGGTTTCTCAGTGCTTCAACACCTTAAAGAGTGCTGGAGGACATCTCTTAGAAAGCAGCAAAAAATCACCTCAAACAGTTGGAAAAGGGAGGATGGGTATGATTGTGTGATGTACTACCAGCTGCTGTCAAGCTCAGATGCTTTCCCAGAAATGATCTTAAAAGCATGGGTTATTTCCTGAGTCACAGATGTTTCCACTTCTGTATTGATCTAGAGTTGTCATTTGTCACATACCACTTTTATGCAGAGGTCAAAATTATCATATGAAATGATTATGTTGTGACAAAAATAAATTGATGTAATTGTCTTGTAACTGATCATTTATATTGTTACCTAGCAACCGCTCAGTCTGAATAAACAGTTCATTTTCAATATATAGCTAACAGTTAGGAGCTCTATTTTAACAAACCTAACGCAATGGTAAATCTAAGGGCAGGCGGTAGCGCTATAGGTTCAGTGGTATTTTTTATATTTTCACTATTACTATTATTGGCGCAGTTGCTGGCGTTGGCGCGAATGGGTTGAGTTTTGATGATTAAATAAGTTGTGTGTGTGTTGAGGCTTTTGCCCATTACTGGCCAATCAGAACGTGCTAAACATGGCGAAATATGTGGTTGCTTCAAGTTGCATATCTACGGTATTTTACGTATTACCTTGGAATCAATTCCAATGTTAGTTCGTTATAGTTTGTTAACGGCTTACAGAAACGAAATAACAAAATGTAGACCTATCTTTGCTAAATACGTTAACTTGAACCCATATGCAGTCCACGTTGTTCTAAGTAATTGCATGGCTTCAGTAGCATTCACACTGAAACAGAGACTAGGCCTACTGAACATTGCATTTTGTCTGAGCATGGACATGCCAAACATTGTCAATAAGAAATATTAATTGAATTATTGAATAGGCCTAAAAAGAGAAAAAATAATTTGAATCAAATTCTAAACAAAACAAAAAGTTGTTATCACTAGATACACTTAAAGGCAACATAATGTCTCCCTGTGGGCATATACTATTAAAACAACGCAGACTATGGAGAGTTTTACGCACATCCAAACTTTTCACAGGAGCTGGATAAAGATCCAATATAAAGAGAAAGCAGGAATGTCCACTCACCGTTAAACTGCCTCCAAATAGGCTTATTATTTATGAACATAATTGAAACCATTTTACAGATCACATCGCGTTCACACATCTCCAGAAGTTGCATAGCATGCGCGCTACGGACGTTATAACCATAAAACCAGGAAGGTGAATCATTCTAATAAGATTGTTTGTTTTTCGTAACATTTTATTACAACGAATCTTTTTTATTAACAACAATAAATAAATACATGTAAAAATGAATTGATATCATAAAATCAGCAGGATAAAAAGACACTCATTGCTGTTGAACCAGCAGTTATAGTAGTCCTAAGGCAGGGCTTGGGTTTTGAGCATACTGTTTGAAACGGAAAACATACAATTGTTACATGTTACAGATAACTTCTAAATACGAGTTTCACCGGTATTTACCTGAGGTTCTCATATCTCGTTTCCTGATGGGCATGAAAAGTAGCCTACATGGAGGGGGTTTTACGCATGTCCATAACGGGACCTACATGGCTAAAATAATGTGGTCCTGCCTATAATGCATAGACAAAAAGGGAATATCAGCTCAGTGTTTTACTCCTCTCAAACTTTATATTTTAATAATGCTTTTGTGATTAAGATTTTTTCCAAGTGGTCTCAGGAGCCAAACCCTTTATCGAAAGTTGACTACTTCGTGATTGCATTGGGCAGGGGGAAAAAAGCCTTAATTGAGAAGAGGGTTGGTTTTTACGCAAATAAAATTAAATAGCGAAAAAGCATTAGTTTTTATGTTTCTAAATAAAGTATACAGCACATTCGACTATGCGCATAAAGGCAGTGTGCGTCACGGCTGGACAGGCTGCGTTCCGCTGTCAATTCATGCCATAACCATCTGCATTACCACTAAAATCTGCTTTAGGTTGATCGTAAATATCCCCACCAGCGGTGCCTGAAATTAGCACTTTTGATCATGTTTTAAGGACACGTCTAAATTATTATCCCTTCTGAGTGCTAGCTTGCTTGATATAAGAGGGGTAAATTGCCGAACCTTTCGTTAGGCCTGGAAAATGCTAGTGCACCAGATTCTACATCAAATCAAATGTATTTATATAGCCCTTCTTAGATCAGCTGATATCTCAAAATGCTGTACAGAAACCCAGCCTAAAACCCCAAACAGCAAGCAATGCAGGTGTAGAAGCACAGTGGCTAGGAAAAACTCCCTAGAAAGGCCAAAACCCTAGGAAGAAACCTAGAGAGGAACCAGGCTTTGAGGGGTGGCCAGTCCTCTTCTGGCTGTGCCGGGTGGAGATTATAACAGAACATGGCCAAGATGTTCAAATGTTCATAAATGACCAGCATGGTCAAATAATAATAATTACAGTAGTTGTCGAGGGTGCAACAGGTCAGCACCAACGAACATGACGAACTTGCTAACTACTGTGCTTTTGACACTAGTGGCGCTTTAACGCCAGCCGAAAATAGAGCCCTTAGAGTGCATTGATGTTCCTAAAACCCTCTGCTCATGTTGGAAAGGGGGGGGGGGGGGGGGGGGGGGTAGGACGATTCGAAGGGACTGTGACTGACAGGGGCCCTACAAAATTATTAGAACAATATTAAATTATTAACCTATTCGAATTAATATCATATATATATTTTTTTTTATAACGTTTTTTTTATTTTCTTGTTTTTGGCCAAAAGTAAACATCCAGAGAGCCTCTGTATTGGTCCATAGTGAAATAGGCTACTTTTGCGCCCGAACGATAGTTACTGAATATCTTCACAGAAAATTCGGAGTGTTTTTAGCTGACATTTAATCAATGCAGGCAAACTTTTAGCAAGCTATTCAAACTAAATCAATTGTCCCTGCCCCTGCCGGGTGCCAACAGATGCAGCTTCAGCCTCAGCAGCCCTGTCTCCCCATCCCCATACCTCTGAACCAGCTCTGTCTCCCCATCCCCATACCTCTGAACCAGCCCTGTCTCCCCATCCCCATCCCTCTGAACCAGCCCTGTCTCCCCATCCCCATACCTCTGAACCAGCCCTGTCTCCCCATCCCCATACCTCTGAACCAGCCCTGTCTCCCCATCCCCATACCTCTGAACCAGCCCTGTCTCCCCATCCCCATACCCCTGAACCAGCCCTGTCTCCCCATCCCCATACCCCTGAACCAGCCCTGTCTCCCCATCCCCATACCCCTGAACCAGCCCTGTCTCCCCATCCCCATCCCTCTGAACCAGCCCTGTCTCCCCATCCCCATCCCTCTGAACCAGCCCCGTCTCCCCATCCCCATACCCCTGAACCAGCCCTGTCTCCCCATCCCCATACCCCTGAACCAGCCCTGTCTCCCCATCCCCATACCCCTGAACCAGCAGTGTCTCCCCATCCACATACCCCTGAACCAGCCCTGTCTCCCCATCCCCAAACCCCTGAACCAGCCCTGTCTCCCCATCCCCATACCCCTGAACCAGCCCTGTCTCCCCATCCCCATACCCCTGAACCAGCCCTGTCTCCCCATCCCCATAACCCTGAACCAGCCCTGTCTCCCTATCCCCATACCCCTGAACCAGCCCTGTCTCCCCATCCCCAAACCCCTGAACCAGCCCTACTCCCAACTGAAGGAGGTGAGCAGAATTGTGTTGAATGACATGTCAGTGTGCATAATTGCAGGTACTGCAATGCGTTGAGGACAGTAATGTGATTCTCCAGTCAGGAAAAATCTCACTTGACACAGAGACAGCCAATATCAGAGCCTTAAAGGAAGAGATGCAGGCTCTTAGAGATGGATGGGAGTCTCTCCTGTCTGAGGCAACACTGATTGCTACGCAAATGGATGTTCCACCTCAATTTAGCAAGGAACACAGCCGCCAGAAGAAAAGAAAGAGATTCCATGATGAGACATCTCAAGAGGAGACAGCTCAGGGCAGTGCAGCAACGTTTTTTCAGAACAGTGTTTTTTACTGCTATGGACAACATAAGTGACTTGGGCACTAGGTTCCACACCACTTCAAAAGATTTTGAAGAATTTTCTGTTCTGAAAGTTGGGGAGATTAGTGAGGATAAAGTCCCTTCTGTGTGCCAACCACTGATCATGAATTATTCCAGAGACCTTACACCTGAGTTTCAAAACGAAGTAAGACACCTGAACACTGTATATGCTGCCACTTTCCCCCCTAACTTGTCCCCTCTTGGTCTCCTGAATGCAATTTGTAAGATGCAGCTGCAAAGCATTTTTGGAAAAGTGTGCATTGCTTTACTTATATTTTGCACACTGCCTGTGACGGTTGGTGGCGAGAGAGCTTTCAGTAAGCTTAAACTGAAACTATTTTAGGTCCACTATGTCCCAGGACAGGCTTTGCAGTCTTGCCATGCTGTCCATTGAAAGTTAGTTAGCTAGAAAGCTGGACTTCAAAGTCTTGATCAGTGACTTTGCTAGCAAGAAGGATTGGCACTGGGCTCTTGGTGAGTAAGGCTGAGCAAGGACCAGTGATAACTGTTAAATGGCATGGCTATGGATATTGTATCACTACACACATGATGTCCACAGGCTGAGAACAAGACTGAGAATAAGATAGATCTCAAAGTATTGGCCCGATTGCCATAAAAATTGTTGTGCACAATCAAGACCCCTTGTGGAAGAAACCTATTGATTTGGTGATCACTTGACCTTTCCTCTAGCGCCACCATCAGGCCTTTTCATTTCCATTTCGTTTTTTCCATTTCCACTTTTACAGCTGCTTATTTTCTAGTTGGTATGTATACTTAGTTCAAAAATCGGCTGCTGATTTTATTTGGTTTGTTATATCATTCTATAGATGATTAATGTTAATTTATTTTAATTGAGGAGTTTAAAGTATATTTAAGTTATATTTATTTCAAGTTATTCATTAATGTTAAGAGAATTTTCAATTTAAGAATTTTACCATTACAATTACAATTAGACTGTAAAAGGCCTTTAGCACATTTCTTATAGAGGGTATCAATCAGTCTTGTATCAAATAGTGAATTCCACTGTATGCAGAATGTTGCATGCATGTCTGCTCAGTTTTATATTTTCACAGCTCACTGTCAGTAAATATCATACAGTAAATATTGGACTACAAGAGAGTTGCAAGCCTGCAAAGGTAGTTATTTAAAGCTTTGAATGGGTCAATTGGGTTCTGGAGGTGTGTGGTTACAGCAATTATGCACGGTTGGTGTGGCCTGTTGTGGTGGGGCCCAATGTGATATCTTTTCAAGGGGCCCAAAATCCCTGGCGGCGCCCCTGCTCAGGTGAGAAGCTTCCTGAGGTTCCCTCTCTCCAGGCCAGGAGAGTGTATGAGCCTGTCATGATTCAGCAGCATATGTCACTGTGGGAGAGCCTGCAGTTTACTGAGAAGGTGAGCCGCCAGAATTGGTTGTATACTGTATCCCTATAATTGGTTGTATACTGTATCCCTAGACCTCCTTACATGCTCTCTTCATTTTTTATTTTGTGGGCAGATGCAGCAGCACGTCTGGTACTTGCTTAGACCATTAATTATTCACTAGCCGCTGCTGTAATTTGCTCCCTTCTGAGACAATTATTTTCACAACATCTAGATCCAGACACACTTGTAGAAATGTTTTATTTCAGATTTATGGTAATTGTCTGTCTAAAAATAGAGCTTGACCTTTATATTAAATATACAGTGCCTTCAGAAAGTATTCCTACCCCTTGACTTATTCCACATTTTGTTGTGTTACAGCCTGAATTCAAAATGTATTTAAATATATAGCTTTGGCCACTCAAGGACTTTCACATTCTTGTTCTGAAGCCATTCCAGCGTTGCTTTAGCTGTATGCTTGGGGTCATTGTCCTGTTGTAATGTAAATCTTTGCCCCAGTTTAAGGTTTTTTACACCCTGAAACAGGTTCTCATCAAAGATGTGCCTGTGTTTGGCTCCATTCATTGTTCCCTCTGCCCTTACCAGTATCCCAGTCCCTGCTGCTGAAAAGCATCCCCATAGAATGATGCTGCCACCACGGTGCTTCACGGTAGGGATGGTGTTAGACGGGTGATGATCTGTACCTGGTTTTCTCCACACATAGCGCTTTGCATTCAGGCCAAATAGTAACATGTTTGTCTCATCAGACCATATAAACTTTTGCCTCATGCTCTGAGTATTTCACGTGCCTATTTCCAGGCTTGCTGTCATGTGCCTTTTTCTCAGGTGTTGCTTCCGTCTGGCCACTCTCCCATAAAGCCCAGATTTTTTAAGTGCTGTGGAGACTGTTGTCCTTCTGGCAGTAGATATGGTGTTCTTTGGATGCAACTCAGCATTCTTTGCCCTCCAAACACGACGAGTTGAGTTTTTACCAAAAAGTTATATTTTGGTTTCATCTGACCATATGACATTCTCCCAATCTTCTTCTGGATCATCCAAATGCTCTCTAGCAAATATTCATACGGGCCTGGACATGTACTGGCTTAAGCAGGGTGACACGTCTGGCACTGCAGGATTTGAGTCCCTGGCGGCGTAGTGTGTTACTGATGGTAGGCTTTGTTACTTTGGTCCCAGCTCTCTGCAGGTCATTCACTAGGTCCCCCCGTGTGGTTCTGGGATTTTTGTTCACCGTTCTTGTGATCATTTTGACCCCACGGGATGAGATCTTGCGTGGAGCCCCAGATCGAGGGAGATTATCAGTGGTCTTGTATGTCTTCCATTTCCTAATAATTGCTCCCACAGTTGATTTCTTCAAACCAAGCTACTTACCTATTGCAGATTCAGTCTTCCCAGCCTGGTGCAGGTCTACAATTTTGTTTCTGGTGTCCTTTGACAGCTCTTTGGTCTTGGCCATAGTGGAGTTTGGAGTGTGGCTGTTTGAGGTTGTGGACAGGTGTCTTTTATACTGATAACAAGTTCAAACAGGTGCCATTAATACAGGTAACGAGTGGAGGACAGAGGAGCCTCTTAAAGAAGAAGTTACAGGTCTGTGAGAGCCAGAAATCTTGCTTGTTTGTAGGTGACCAAATACTTATTTTCCACCATAATTTGCAAATAAATTCATAAAAAATCCTACAATGAGATTTTCTGGATTTTTTTTCTCTCATTTTGTCTGTCATAGTTGAAGTGTACCTATTATGCAAATTACAGGCCGCTCTCATCTTTTTAAGTGGGAGAACTTGCACAATTGGTGGCTGACTAAATATTTTTTTGCCCCACTGTATGCCTCATCACGTAGATCAGAGAGCTACGGAAAGTTCCTTGGAATATCTTATATAGACAGGTGTGTTTCCTTCTAAATCATGTCCAAACAATTGAATTGGCCACAGGTGGAATCCAATCAACTTGTAGGAAATTGGATGCACCGGAGCTCAATTTGGAGTGTCATAGCAAAGGGGTGTGAATACTTATGAGATATTTCTACATTTCAATTAAATTTGCAACAATTTCCAAAAATTATGTTTTCACTTTGTCATTATGGGGTATTGTGTGTAGATGGGTAAGAAAATAAATGTTGAATTCAGCATGTAAGACAACAAAATGTGGAATAAGTCAAGGGGTATGAATGCTTTCTGAAGTCACTGTATCATGTAATGTATAATCATGTCAAATTAGAAAGAATGTTGTTGTTGTTTTGTCCTGCTGTAGCCCTTGAAGTCAGAAACCAGTCAACATGGAGAACCTTCCTGTCAACAGTAATAATGGTCAGTCCTATGACTACACTTTATATGAGACCACCATCAGCAGTGGAGACCTTCTGAACTCCAGGAACAATGTTCGAGACAGAGCCCTGGTGAGTACAGACAGACACCGCTACATGATATTATCACATCATGTAATTATGTCATGATATTAGAAAATGTCAAGTACCCTATGATGCACACACTGTCAGTAAATTATTTCTACTAATAAACTTGTCTCGTCTTCTAGGTGTTTGTGGACTAACTATTTGTTGGAGTTATGGACTATAAGATGCTGGAGTTTGCACTGCCTGATGGGAAGGTGTAGTGATAGTGTGTTTCGGCGACAGGTAGCCAAGCGGTTATAGTATTGGGCCAGTAACCGAAAGGTCGCTGGCTTCGAATACCTGAGCTGACAAGGTGAAAAATCTTGCAAGGCAATTATTCCTAATTTGCTCAAGGGGCACCGTACTACTATGGCTGTCTCTGTAAAACAACACATTTCCCTGCAGCTATCCGGTGTATGTGACAATAACACGTTATTTTATTCTATTCAGTCTATAGGTGTGCTGCTGAGCTGCTTTCTAAACTGGCTAGTTTATATTCAACACCACATGATAGAGGGGAAAGCTTCTGGTGATGCTGATAAATGCGGTAGTCACTAAGGTGCCAGGATTAAGCCAACAGAAAGTTTTCACACAAATGTTGTTCTAACAAAGAGGAATCGCAATCACTAACTTTGCACCTGCCTGTTATTGGAAAACAAGTCCACGCTGCTTACCCTATCGCACAGAAGCAGATTGGACTTGATCAATTATTATCTTCAGTTCAACTGAGAGCCACGTTTCCTCTATTGTCTCTAGTTAGTCTACTTTGCATTGTGGACTGTAGATGGTATGTCCAATTGTTTCCACATCTTTTATGTACTTTCCATTGAAGGGGGAGAGGGCATTGAGTTTACTTGTGGATAACTCTGGGAGAGAGAACTGTGGTAAACTCCTAGATGAACAGCGTAAAGGTAATTCGATAGTTTTACCTACTGTTTCTGGGTCAGTGATAGCCTTGTGGTTGTATAACTAGACACATATATTGGTAAATCCTTTCAGAATAGGTGCTCAAAAGCAGCGAAATAACCACAATGTAGAATATCAAAGACCGCCTTGGCTTATTTTTTTTATTTTTCAGTTGACCAATACCCCGCTACGAGACTTTATCATTCATAGTCTAGATATGAAGCCTGGCTTTGTAAATAGGTTTGTACTGATCATGAACATCTTTCAATTTCCGTCCCCATGTTTATTTGTTCTGAGTCTGTCATTGCTCCTGCCTAGCTCGGATTCTGTTGATTATCTTCTTGGTTCTCGCTGAGCATAAAAATACAATGCCAGATTGCAGAAATAACAGATTTTTCATGTGGTTTCCCACTACCATGTTAAAAACCCATTATAATCAGCTGAGAAATTAGCGCTGTCTTGAAAATGCTTGCCCACTAAGAACAACACTACATCTAAAGATCAGAAGTGGAATAAAAACATTTATTTTTCCACGACTAAAGTCATGCTATTGTACACTCTCACAAATGATCTCGTTACATTAATAAATATGATGAGGAATCATATTAGTCAGTGATTTCCTGTGTTATAATAGGGTGATCTTGTTTCAGACTGAGTGCAGCAAGCCAGTGGAACTCAGTCCCCCAGAAGCCTTCCTTCCCAGGGTTCTTCCAGGGCATGCTGTATGTGGACGGCCATCCCAGAGACACCTTCATCAGACTGCCTGTGTGTAAAGCAGCCCAACAGGGTCTGTGCTTATGAAAGAGAGTCCCACCTGTCCATATTTTTTATTGATGTGTAGTATAGTAGGACTATCTGGTTTATTGATAGCTAGTGTAGTAGGCATATCACACATCAGACCAACCTAGACCAACATGAAAGAAGGTCCTAGAGAAACCCTAAACTCTGACATGCTGACCAGACCACTCACGCACGTGCTAATTTTGTCCACCCACACGCAGGTTGAAATATCAAAACAAACTCTGAACCAACTATATTCATTTTGGGACAGGTTGAAAAGCATTAAACATTGGCAATTTAGCTGGCTGTTTTGCTGTTGCTAGCTAATTTATACCCTGGTATATAAACATTGGGATGTTATTTTACCTGAAATGCACAGGGTCCTCTACTCCGACAATTATTCCACAGATACAAAGGTAAACCGAGTTCGTTGCTAGTAATTTCTCCTCCTTCAGGCTTCTTCTTCTTCTGTAGACTTTATATGGCGTTTGACAAACCATTTTAAGGTGCATTACCAGAACCAGCTGGATTAGAATGTGGACCTCAGTTAATCTTTCAATCATGCTCCTAAAAACCAATGAGGAGATGGCACGTGGGTATATGCTCCTAAAAACCAATGAGGAGATGGGAGAGGCGGGACTTGCAGTTCATCAAGCGTTACAAATATAACCAAGTTCTATTTTAGTCACTGATTAGTGAATTCCATTCATAGGGCTGGAGTAAAGGAGTGGTTTTAACCAACGGGCAGACTCTTTAACGCCACTGGTCCAACGGTCCCCAGAAAACCCTCTACCTCCCTGGGCCTTGGCTTAACTGAGGAAATAATCAGATATTGATGCCGTAACTGTTACTGCCTTTCTGTCTAACTAGTTCCCTGGAAAAACACCCTACACAGGAGTTCACTCAGATGCCTCTGTTAGGAACATCACAGGTCAATAGTTTTGATGTACAGCTGCAGTGGCTGGGCCACCCCGTGGGTTTGATGATATTGAACTTGGCAGTGCTTTGTGGGAATAGTCCTCAGGCGACTTCTCTTCCCTCTGAACGTGTTGGTTCCACGCCTCGGCTGTATTGACCTCTGCTGTGATTCAAAGCCTTTTGTTGATCTCAGGTCATTTTTTTTGAGGAGCAAGAAGCGGATGGTAAAATCCAATTCGCCAGAAAGCCTGACCTTGGAATGACTGTTGACGTATAGTGAGGATGGCCTACTGGAATGGAGGTATGGTTAGGAGTTCCATCCTCTCACATTTTCACACTCTGCCTGCCATCAGGGACCTAGCTAGATAGCTACACAGAATCGATGCACATCATTGCACATGGCATTTATTTCCTGTCGGGAAGCCCCACCCTCTGAATGATCCAGACTAATAAAGCATCATACTAGAGCTTGAAAATGTAACTGTGCCTTCATTATATATGATGGGCCACTGCAGTATCTGTACTGCAATATCTGTTTTGTACTTGTTGTTTGTGCATTACCATTCCATATGTGTATTGTGAGAATTGTGTCAGAGATACTAATTTAGAGATTTCAGGTATTTTAATGTATAGGTGTTTGTCCGGATTCAAGGACACATCTACTTGACATTGTATTTCTTTGAATGGACAATTAAAACAAATACACAGATTGTTCTTTTGAGATGAACCAGTGACGTGTGATGGTGAATTAAACTGAACCATCAGTGCAGTGGATACTCTCAAATACAAAGACATTTGTCAAGTACTTCACTTTTCAGTTGTTTATTTTTCTTGATAAATGCCATATGGTATCTCTGAGATGGAGTCTTGAGGAGAAATGAACAACCTTTAGAGTTACATGCAGAAGAAGTGATTCACACAAGGATGGAAGATGACTGTGGATCAAAGTAGGTAAAGGAAGGGGAGGAAATAGTGATTTGCCCTAAGAAAGCATTTAGGGCCTAGTATGAGCCATCACCTTTGTTACATTATGTATGTACCACTACGAAGCTAAACACTGGATAAGGCTGTTCCATTACATTAAAGCCGTTTCTGATGGTCAGAACAGTATCGCTCGTTGATCGAACTGTGAGAGTGTGAGAAAGCCAGAAATGGAAGGAGAAGTTTGAGTTTTGTACCGTCAGAGTACTACAGCTAACTTATGATTATTTATGTGATTACAACAGTGTAGGCGCAAGCTCCATTAAATATCCAAGAGTTGAAATTGCACTTTCATTATGTATAACTCATGTCTTAGTGTTTTCTGGGTTCATCTCTGCTGGGCTCTCTAGACAGGCCCAAACATTTTTCCTAAAATCACATGAACATGAATGAACACAATCAATTCTAAGAAAGGTAATTGAAAATGAAGGCTATTGATGGCAATTGAAGTCAGAGCAATACAGAATTAATGGTAAGTAATGAAATGTTGTGTCTCAGTTGTTTGGTGTTGCCCACGAGCTTGTCTGTGTGTGGTTTCTGAACCTCAGTGGCTGAGAGGCAGCGATGAGAAAAGAGGGTGGGGGCAAACATGGGCAAAGAAATGTTCAATTATAATTCAATTTGACAAGAGGACATTCATACTTCAAATAAATACATAAATAAATATATTAATTTAGATTTTCACATAAATAGACAGACTTCACTTGACATTTTGGAGAATGGAAACAGATCAGAAGACATTGATTATTTCCTAATGATCTTAATGGTACTGCTGTGCAATCCAAAGCCTAAAGATGAGGTCAACATGAACGTTAACAGCCACACACATTGTTTGATCTCAAAACATTCGGTTTGACTTCCTCAATGAAACAATACTATTGAATAGAAATTATCAGAAATTCCATGTTGGTATGTCCACTTGACCTGATGGGGGAGCATATTTTTGTGGGGAGCCATATCCGATGGGGGAACAGTACCTGATGGGAAAAGCGTATTTGATCTCATACTACTTTGGATAAGTTAATAGTTAAGGTAACTATCCTGGTCATTGATATTCCTTTTTCATAGTTTGCCATTAGTGTTTTCCCCTACATTTCAGGTATAACTGAAGGATCAATGAAGAAATTGAAACGTACATGAAATCTTAATACTGTAGCTGAAGGTGTAGCTGAGCATGACACCAATTAAATTGTGCTTGTCATTAAGTTTTGCCTGCTATTGCCAAGAATTGTCACAAACCTAACTTCAACCCGTATATGGTACAGTTTTGTCAGGGCAAGAAACTAGGATTGAGAATTCATGGATAGAATGGTGTTGCAGACTGGCGTTCTAGCATGGGGTATCTTGCTAGCAGTTGTCCAAAGCAGAGGATCTTCTTCTAGTTTTCATGTTTTTTTTATATTTGATTTGCCTTCTTACTCGCCTACAGTTCATAGACCCATTAATGAATGACGGATGTTTCTTGGAAACATTTTAGCATGATTCTGTCTACCTCTGATGAAACTGAGGTTAAGTATTCAGCAACATTTCTACACTGCACTGGGCTTATAGATGTAGCACAAATATCTAACTTATGCAGATTTTACTGTATATCTCGACTTGTACTGTCAGTGCCTTTAGCTTGGATAATGTAAATTGCTTTATTTTGTCCTACTCTATTAGTTAGCTACTGTGGTTTTATAAACCAGCATACTATATGGCCATCTGCCAAAGTGCTCATCATTGGGTAATGTGAATACTGTAACATGGTTACGTTAGGTTTAACCCAACTTGGTGATGTGCCGTTATACTGTCCATGTCATGTGATGGAAAAACAGGAGAGAACATGTGCTATGCCAGTTGTCATACAGTGAGGTGTTATTGACAATGCCTAAGTCAATTCTTAGTTTTGATTTTTACATTTATATAAATACAGTTGTTACATTTGATCTAAGAGGACCTTACTATGAGTCCTCTAATTGTTCCTGTGTTAAATTAGTATGTACACGTGTTGCCACTTAGGAACACAGTCACTGGTGCTTTTAAGTGTTAAATTAAGTTTTGGGACGTTGACCTGTAACATTGGGTGCCTCCCAAGCATTAGGAGCCCATCTTGATGTCAGTTATTTCAAGTGAATAGCTTCAGTACACACTGAATTACATGTCTGAGAATGACACTGAAAATGGATGGTGCCACATCTTTAGCTTTCAAAATGGAGGCAAGAGTCAAGTCAATAGTATTGAACTAGCAAGAAAATGTATTTAAACACCAAAAACAAACAAATTAAATAAAAGCAGACAGTTTTAGTTATACAAAAAGGACATTCCTTCCCTTTTGAACTTTCAGTGTTTGCTGAAAGTAGAATTGATCTTCTGAGAGATGACTTGTTCGGATTCTCCATTATTGTTCGGTCTGAAGACGTGGAGGACATTTCAGTACATGTCTATTAAAGCTGTCCAGGGGCTCTGTGTTCAATCAGATCCTCCAGTCTCTTACAGACCCTACAAAGATCTCAGGATCTCATCCCCTGCCCTGTAGATCCACGTCTATAGAGGGAAAGACAATGGATATCTCATTAGCCTGTTCAGGCCAGTAATGTTCCATCTCATTGGCTGCCTAACTCCCTCTCTCCCTGCAATGTTTGTGTTATGCTGTCTCGTGTTAGGACACTACAGACGCAGTATGGTACCATGCAGGTTCCGAGAGCATCGATCTCCCGTTGATCCTTAATGACTCAGCTCTCACCGTCTGCTTGATGTTGGTGCTGCTAGCAACAATTAACCTGATAAATATTGCCATCTTGAACTAATCTGTGCTTTAATATGATACATTTGTACTGTTTTAATCTCAATATTAAAAGTGTTTAGTTTCAGTCAAGGGGATTAGGATTTTGCTCCCAAGGCAGTCTTTTCTGAGATGATTAAGACATGAACACTGTTTGCACTGGGAGATGGCCTCTTTTTCTTCTCAGGGTCCATATTAGACAACCACCTGGAACAGATAGTAGGGACTCACTGAGAAATTACACGCATTCATAATTAAGTCAATTTGCAGTACAGATCAATTGGATGTAATAATGCTTACAGTTATTGGTGACCTTCTTAGCCCAAAAATGTGGGTGTCAAACAATATCCCGAAATGTGCTTATCATTGGGACGCTTACCATTTTCCTGTTCGCCAGAGGTCCTAAATTATTTATTTTTTTTAAATGACTAAAATAAGTCTGAGATGTGACCTCATTTGAATAATTTCTCTCTTTACCATTGCCCGAGGAGACAACGTCAAATCTCCACGTTGGGGTCTGTAAATCCTTTTTTCCCCTCATTTACAAGGACAGGTTTTTCCGTCCTAGTGTGCCAAACGAGAATCTGTAGAGAAATATCAGAGAAAAGAATCAGCATCAGGCAACACTCTCTCGATCGAACACACACCCATTCACTCATCCTCTCTCCTGATCCCATTCACTCCTCCTCTCTCCTGATCCCATTCACTCCTCCTCTCTCCTGATCCCATTCACTCCTCCTCTCTCCTGATCCCATTCACTCCTCCTCTCTCCTGATCCCATTCACTCCTCATCTCTCCTGATCCCATTCACTCCTCCTCTCTCCTGATCCCATTCACTCCTCCTCTCTCCTCTGTCATGACGTTGGCCTGGGGGATAGGTTTATGACAGTCATAAATACCTCTTCCCCCCTTTTTCCTCTCTCTAACCTACTGAGGTTACATTTCAAAAACCCTTGGTTAACATAAAGATTCTGGGAACATCAGTAGGTGGGGGGAAATGAACTATATTCTGGTAATCCGAACAGTTGAACATATGCAGTGGTACTTAATGAATATGATGTCAGTTCGGTTGTCATCTGAGACATTCTCATCAATGATAAGATTACATAAACTCTACATTGGAAAGTCTACACATCAGAGTTATCGGATTCACATGGAATTGTTGTTCAATTTAAATGTTTGAATATGAAATTATTTGTAATGGGATGAAATGTGATTTTAGCTTCTAAAATGTGAGATGTGGGTTTTCATAAGTTAGGGCTGCTCACTCAGTGGCCCGCCCACGTGAAGAGACAGAGGTTGTAAACTATGAAACACACCCCTTTTCTCCTTTCCTATATAAGCCCTTGACGACAATAGAACTTCCTGTTCCGAAGATGCGGGGACGACGGGCCTATGTCAGAATGGTTCAGATAATAATTACAGAACGAAGCCAACATCAGCATGAGCTTTGGTTGCGAATGGCATGAACTTTGAACTCTTATTCACTACAGAAGTGATACCTCCTAGCCATTGAGTTAGCAACAACAGATGCAACAAGGGTTAGGAAGGAACAGACAGAGTATTCCGTCTATCACCCAACGACGTTACTACAACGTATCCAATTGGCAACCAGAGACATTCTTCAAAGGACTCAGTTTGGCAACACGGCCTTCCATCTACCACCAACCTACTGAAGCACAGCTCAGAGTAGATATTTATTGCATTTTCCTTTTCCAAATGGGCGGTAATTTAGAATGCATAAGATACTGTATTTACGATAGAACAGCTTTTTCCCTTTGTTCCTCAGTCTCCCACTCTTTCACTCAACCCAGACCCTTTTCCTTTGTGTAACAAGCTATCATATCTGTTCCGCCCGCTAGGGACGTTTTCCTTTATGACGTAATTTGTAATCAAGTTATGATTAATTGTGTGTATGTGAATTCTGTGTGATTAGTTAAGTATTTAGTAAATAAATCATTAAACCCAATTTTGTATTGCTGATTCAACTTGTTAGCCAGGGTTCTTGCAGATAACCAAGAATTTACAACTTTCAGATTATGAGACTGAAGTAAAATTACGATTGATATTGACTGCTATTGATGTAAAATATTACTAGGTCTTTAAGAGTTTATTCGGAAGATAACAGCTCTATAAATATTATTTTGTGGTGCCCGACTCTCTAGTTAATTACATTTACATGATTAGCTCAATCAGGTGATATTAATTACGGATAAATTATTTTATAGAATAGCATGTCTTATCAATTAATCTGGCATAGCCAAAGACACGACACCTCTCTCCTCTTCGCATGGGCTGCGGTGATGTTCTTCTACTCCCATATATAGCAACAAGAGCAGTACAGATGGTACAATAGGAAACCTATCTGTAAGAATGTACTCTGGCGTGTCGGCTCAACATTAAATGACAGTGAATAGAGAGTGCCCCCATTTTGGCTGTTTGTAAGTGATGCAGCTCAGTTATTTTGGGTACGTCACGTACCGGTAAATATAGCCCCAATCAAGCCTTTGGAGTGGGATGAATTGGCCCTGAAAAATGGACACACATCCAGGAGATTGATGGTGGAAAAGAATCGACGTATAGAGCTAATTTTCTTCCCTTCAGTCTCTGAGTAGCCCTGCCTTTCATCTCCTCCACTTCAGTAACAAATTATGCATGAGGTGTGTTTGAGCTGCCTCCACCAGAAGCCAACTAACTCTCCCTTTACCCAGGTGTAGATGAGGTTAATAGTCACACTGGCGTCTGAAGAGGTAGATTATAAGGAGGATAGGTGCCGGAGCACGGCTCATCCCCCATCCCTCTCCCTGTGCTCATCTGGGCTGAATGCATGCTAGGACGCCCCCCCCTTTCATCTACTCCCCTCCAGGAGTCCTGAATATAATCAGGCTGAATATCCCATCCTGTGAGTGTGAGTGGTGGTTAGCTAAGGCTCCTGTTCGACTCCTCTCTGCCCAGGGAGAGGCTTAGCGGCTGGGTCTGGGGCCAGGGCCAGACAGGGAACAGCCAGGCCGGAGATGAAGTGGGTATGAAACACCACACTGTGCCCTGAAGCCTTTTACAATCACACCCACTATGTGTGGGGAGCCTGCCAGTGACCTAATAGATCCGCTGACGTTTTTAGCACCTGGTTATATATAAAGTTGTTTTGGAGAGAGTGAACTTGCCACTGCAAGATCCACCAGAGGATCATCAGAGTATGGATTTATCATTTGCCTGACATTATATAAAATACCAATAGATAAAATTAGGATATTCTGGTGTAAAATTACAGAGTATAACATGTAAAAAGAAAGCATCTATTTTGCTCCATCTGCTGTGCATTACCTTAGTGCAATTAGCAGCTTTGGGCTCCAGGTCATTGAGTGTGACCAGCTCTCGGAGCAGGCTGCTCTCCTGGTAGCCTCCCTTCACTCCCCGCAGCTTGAAGTAGGCCTGGGGCTTGAAGAGGATGAGCCGCAGGTTGATGGCGAAGCCTGCCATGTCGATGGCAAAGGGCCGGTGAGGGTCGAATACAGTCTTCCAGCCGTACACCTTGCCCGCTGCGTTGACCTTGGGCGACTCGTAGCGCAGACCACCAACGAAGGCCACAGGCCATACAGATACCTTCCTTGTTGACCTCATCTGGATGGAGAAGAAGAGAGGACAGAGAAAGTTAAGCATCCTTGCACTGTTTGTATTTTTAATTAACAGGATCAGTGTATCAGTGTCTATACGAGATGTGCCAACAAAGCAAAATACATTCATTATAGTTTTCATTGCAAACAATGATACAAATAGAGTCAGATAAGCTAAAATATACAATGTGTATGTTGCATGTATCACAGGAGACTTGCAGGTCCACCGTGATGGACCCACCCTAAGAAGAGTAAACATGGACAGAGCTAAGTGGGTTTAAGGACCAGGGCCATTATACAGAGTGGATGGGAGTAGAAGAGCAGGTTGGTTGAGGAGATGCTTGAAAGGAGCCGAGCCTCTTCCATTCCTCAGAGGCTCAGGTTTGTCCTTTAATCTTCCAGCATCAAACGATCTCCCGGCAGCCCACTCTTTGTCAACTGTGTTTCTGCACCACTGGCAGCGAGAGAGTCATGAAAGGAAGTTTTCTAATGAGGGGTGAACTGTAGAGTAATGTATCCACACTCAATGCAGTAGAAATAATAGTGGTGCTGGTGTTCTGTTGTAGAAGTGCTTTTTAAATGAGGTGTGTAGTGGAGAGAGGAGGTATGTGGTGGGTGGGACAACACTGTGGAAACAGGTCTCTCCCTGTGTGTGTCCCAGTATTCTAGCCTTATCTGATGATAACCCATCAGCCCAGCGGATCAGAGAGGAGACGTGTCTGTGTGAAGTTTGGAAACACATCTGGGCCACCAAGAACAGGACTCTGCCAGGCTAGCCACCCAGATAATATTTCACATAATTGTGTGTTAGGGATGACATCACCTTCTCTCAAGGGTCATGTGTGATTTCTGATAATTAGAAAACTGACCTTTATCACTAGTTTAGATCATGCATCTTTCCTATGAGTGAAATATCTGTTTTCCTCAAGGGTTTGGTTCTTGAATAAAACTGTCTCAGGCATCATCAGGGGCGTTGCCTCTCTCCCTCCATGCTACAATGTGAAAATTAATGTTTCCAAGGCTGCCACTAATGGGAATCAGTGCTAAAATGGCACCCAGTCTCTCCTCAGTTTAGAGCTGAGCTGATGGAAATGCCACAAAGTGCTACCCCATTTTTGTGGATTTGAAGTGTTTCTGCTAAGTTTCCTCTTGTCTCTCTCTCTTTCTCTCTCTGTCTCTGTGTGTGTAAACTCTTTCCTTTACTGGGGCGATGCGAGTGATGGGGAGGCCCACAGAGACAGCTTGCCTATGTTCTTGAAGTCTGAGCACAACAAAGGAAACTAATCCAAATCTTTAAAGGGAGACGGTAGACGTCGAGGTGTATTAATCAATCTGGAGCACAGGAGAGGGTGACGAGATGAGGATCTGTACTGGTTCACAGAAGCTCTAAAGTGAGTTGTCATCAGAAATAGGCTGATACTGCTTGCGGGTAATTATACTGCTATAGGTTGATTATCTGTCTTTAATACATGGAATTGATGGCTTAATTCAACTCCTAAACGGTGCCCCATTATCATCAGTACACCCAATGATATCTAAACCAGAAGCAATATCATATTTACCTTTTAGATCAAATACTTATTTTATGATGTAAAAAAACGATTCAATTTAGGTGATATATTCTATTCTAAGTGATCTGGTTCACAATGTTGAATGTGGATGCTGAAGGAGAAGGCTAGATATGATAAAAGGCAGGCGCTGCCGGTAAGTATTCCTTGTGGCTTTGGAAAGGCAACATAAGCATTTTTTTACGAAAGCTTAATAATTAATGCACCCCTTTACAGTGATTTAGTTTAACTATGGCAGATGCATATTTCATGAGCTATTTTAATTTTCACAATTTACAGCAGAGTCTCTGCCCATGTCTCTCAACATGGAATGTTTCCCCATGGTCTGGTTTGCTCTGGGTAAGAGCATCTGCTTAATGTTATGTAATGGTGCAATACCAGAAGGTTAGGTTGGCCATTACAGTTCCTTGCTGTACGTATTTTATTCAGCTGTTGTATTTGTAACCCGTGTTTCCATATTGAATTACTGCCAAGTCTGGGCAAAAGTTCATGACAATGAATGATTTAATTTGTAAACTGTTTCATATTTCAAATGTCAGGTCAAGCTGAACAAGCTGGCATTCTTTCCAGTCAGGTTAATTCATGTCCAGATCATAACAACATGCAATCGCTTGGACGGATGTCTACTTTAAACCCCTTCACATGTAGCTGTTTTCTGCCTTGTCTCCAAAGCCAGCCCCTCCATGACTTACACCTGTTAGCAGGTCTATGAGAATGGTCCGATATTTACTGCTCTGTCAGTTGGGTCTGAGTGGTTTCTCACTGACTCTCTCTATCGGTCAGCCCAAAGGCAGCTAGCTCAAGCTCAGCCCTATAGGTCGTTACTCTCCCCTATAAAGAGTGCTGGTGCTGGGTGTAAGTGATGGAGGGCTACTAGGGAGAGGGAGAGCACTCTACCTTTCCCTGGAAATCAGGCAATGACAGGCCCATCGATACAGAGCGCATCATTTACAACCTGCCCCGTTCACACTAACAAGACCTGAGGCTAATGCCCCAGGGCCCAACAGCATCCATTCAAGCCAAGCCAATGTGTCTTGAGTCAAAATGGATAGCCTGAGGCACTAATTACCAAGTTCAAACTTATCCTTGGACCACTGTTGTTGGTAATGGGAATCAAAATACTTCAGGCAATAACCACAATCTATTACTACTAGGAGTAGAAGTAGCCATCATTCAATGTGCAAAAATAGTTCCAAATTAAAATAAATGTGATTAATTCTTAAATTATTTGCTGTAAACTCCCCACTACCATTGTGCTACCACCAGTGTTACTAAAGGGAATATAGTGGACCAGACTTGGCAATGAGATGCCACTGAGCCCCAGGCCTAGACTGACCTCCTCAAATAGCTCCAGACTATAGGTGTTGTCGTCATCAGCGAAGTAGACAATGCCCGCCTGGCTGCTGTTGGAATTGAAGGTCTCTCTGAGCCAGCGCAGCGCCAGGTTCCTCTGCATGGTGCCCCGGGGGATCCTGGGGTCCCGCGTGTCCCCACGCAGCTTATAGTTCCTGGGAGTCTCCACGTTCAGGTGGGTGTAGTTGAGGCCCGTTTCCCTGAGCATGCGTGTGACCAGCGGGGTCCTTCTCTGAGAGTCCTCCACCAGGATCCAGTGCAGGTTGGCCACGTGGAGGAAGGTGTTGGCCAGCCGCGTCAGCTCTGCCTTCTGGACCGGGCGGCTGTAGGTTGGGGTGATGATGTGGATGGTGGGCAGCACGTCGGACCATGGTGGCGGCCGTGTGTACACGTACTCCGTCCTCACCACCTCAACTATGTCCTTATCAGAGGAGCAGTACTCCTTAGAGTCGCTGGCCTGGCCCACGTCCCTCCGTCCTCCGTCGGCTCCGTCATCTGCAGGGGAACAGGAAGACATATAAGGCATTAGCACGCCCCGGGGGAGGGGTTTCCCACTGAATAATCTCAAGTGGCACAATCCAAGAGGCAAGTACCTGAGAGTCAGTGCCGATGTACTGCAAGCCTCTCTGGTATGATAAAGATCTTTTTTCTTTTACTAGGTGGTGACAGGCAGCAAAGAGTGAAAGCAGGCAGCGTGAAGTGAGCGGACAACATGGCTACAGTTTGGTTAGGGCAGCGGCTCCCCTGGCTGCCCCTACTCATTCAGCTGGAACAGCCATGGCAGGGACAGGGTCTATTCCAGTAGTGGAGCTATGATTATGTGGCACCCATAGCCCTCTATGATGGATCTAATATCATTATTGGATCATTAAGGTAGTTCATTTCTCATTTCTCCACATTGTTCCATAGTTCAAGGCAGTCTTTATCAGTGCTCAGTTAGAGAGGAGGTTTTCACCTCAGACAGAAACATGATATTTCTACATCACACAGCAGATTCACACAATCTCCTGAGGGCCAGATGTTCTGCGGTGGCTGACAAAAAGCATTCTGGCAAATCCCTGCTACTCTTAAGACAAAACAAAGGAAAGGCTCCAGTTGATTTGTGGAGACCTGCCTATTTTACATCTTACATTTCACCTGGATGCCAAATGGAAGGAGGCAAAGAACGCTATTGATTTACGGTCACCTTAAAGGCCCAGTGAAGTCAAAAAAAGTATTTTTCTGTGTTTTATGTATATTTCCACACTGAGGTTGGAATAATTAGGCCCCTCACTCAGACCACTCCCAGACAGTCCTAGTAAAATTCTTGATTGAGAAATTGCTGTTTGCTAAGAAGCTATTTTTGTTTATTTTTGACCATTTTATTTGAAAACAATCACAGTGATGTGATATTGAGATAAAAACAAACAGATGCATTGGGCCTATTAATATGGTTCTGTTCACTAGACAGAGTACTGTACTTGACATATCAGACTGTTGGTTTATTAAGGTCACTTGGAGTCACATTTATGGAGAGGGGGGTTCATAATGTGAGTGTGTGATAACGTCTCAGGCTTGTGAACAGTATGTGGGAGCCACATAAACACCAACTCAGGAGATTCTATAAAGCCTGCCTGGGAGCTTTTAGGGAGCAGTGATTATTATGATTATTACTATTTCAGATGCTGATTAAAGGCCATTTGAAATGAATCTAGTCTCCTTTTGATTTGAAAAGTCTTCTACAGTTTAACTGCTAAATATATTAGCTGAATGACTGCTGAAGACCATATGCTGCGTGTAAATTAGCTTTACTCCAAGCACAAGCTGCGGATGGGACTGTGCGAATCAAAGGACACTTACCAAGAAGTTCATTTTTGGATAGCCTTAACTGACAATTGACCTATATTACAATCTGATGATGCACACCACCACATAGGGATCTGTAACAGACCCTGTGGAAGGCATGTGTTGTACTGTATGTACTGTACCATTATGTTCTGTGACTGGGCATGTGATTGAATTGGATTGTATACATTGGCTATTGAATGCAACAGAGGACATATGAGAAAGTGGAGATTGAGTATGTACCCTTGCGGATGGCGAGCAGCGGAGCGATTGCACTTTGGTGCCAAACGGTGATGAGCAGAGTCCACGGTAACACTATCAACACGATGGCAAGAATGTCTCTTCTCTTCGGCATCTCCAGGATTGGTTTTATGTCTCGTCATTACCTGCCGGGAGAGAGGAGGAGCGACAAACATGTCAACAAGGGCCGCTAGCTAAATGATCCACTCTACAAGATGTGGTGGCTTGGCTGAGAGAACCACTAACTTATTTTACCATGAGGAAGGGGACAGTCTTTTAGCACAGCAACAAAATACCACATCAATTCTGTTTATCTTCCAGGCGTAGAAATACTCAATTTATACACATCCTGTCAGGCAAAAGACATAAGCCCCATAAAAGCCTTCCACTGATAAAGAAATGGGTCAAGAAGACCCTTTCATGCGTGAGTTCCAAATATCTCTAACGGTCGCCCCAGCGTGAGTTTTTTATGCACGTGATGTTAGAATGTTCTCTCCATTCCAGAATGTGATTGATACGTAAACAGTACATTTTACCCGCGCTGCCCTCCAACTAAAGCACGCAGCCTGTTTATATTTATAGGCTGTTTCAATTTCAAATGATTTTCTAACAAGTTTTTATTTTCTAAAAACAGTTTGAATTTAGGTGTGTTCCGCCTCCTCATTCATTCACATAAAAATAGTCATTTTTACTTTTGCGGACAATTACATTTTTGGGACATTTCTGACACGGACAAAATTCCCCAAGCACTTCCCAATTGTTTGTGCAGTTCACGTCTGCAAACATTTGCTCATCTCCCGTCAGAACAGGATCTGCACACGTGTTCACATTTTCCATTCCACATTTATATTGTAGCGTACTGTATGTATGGAGCATAATATATTTGTGTATATTCTTTATAACCGCGGACACGTGAGGTAACGTTACTCATTTCATAACCTTTATGGTGTTATAGACAATCGTGCTTATGCAGCTACATTCGTCTATTAGCTCTGTAAAACAATGCTAATTGCGTCAGAGAAGTATTATCTTGTGTTGTATTTTGAAGCTGTGTGGCCTTATGACTCCCAAGTGGTGCAGCGGTCAAAGGCACCGCACATCAGTGCTAGAGGCGTCACTACAGACTCCCTGGTTCAAATCTAGGCAGCGTTTCTATCAAAGTAAGTGCCTTGTTACGTTATAATAGTTTCCGTATGCCGTTTCTGCTGTAGCTCACTGTATGTATGGATCATAATATATTTCTTATAACCGCGGACACGTGGGGTAACGTTACACATTTAATAGCCTTTATGGAGTTATAGTCAATCGTGTTTACGTAGCTACATTATTCTATTTGCTCTGTAAAACAATGCTAGTTGCGTCAGAGAACTATTGTGTTGTATTTTGAAGCTACCCTGTACTTATGACTCCCAAGTGGCGCAGCGGTCTATGGCACTGCATCTCAGTCACTACAGACACCCTGGTAGACACCCGAGTTTGGCCGGTGTAGGCCATCATTGTAAATAATAATTTGTTCTTAAATGACTTGCCTAGATAAAAATATGACCATGGTTTGTTTATTTGGTCTATTCAACATAGCTCTGTTCTGCCCTCCCTCTTACTGTTATAACTCAAATCTGTGATTTTGTCAATGCAATAAACAATTTTTATAGCAGTGTTTATTATGTTACTTCTTTGTAGTATTGTTGTATTGCGATATCCTTATATTGTATTCTAATTAATAATTCCTCTTTATTCTGTACTTTCAGAAACCACAAACATTATTTGCCAATATCATAACTAGAGCTGGACATCTTTGGAGCTGAAGAATGACAGCTTTTGTATGCTAACGTACAGAATGACAGCTTTTGTATGCTAACGTATGCTAACGTACAACTTAACAGTTGTACTGAATGAAAACACAGCAAGAAAACACATATGCCAATATGTAATAGTCATCTATTTTATTGCAGTATTGGTAGTTGGTTCAACAACTTGTTTTACTAGAGGACAAAAAACGGAATATGCATAACCCATATTTAATATCCATGCAGTGACTGAACAACAACTGCATTTCCACCCCCATCTCTAAAGGCATAGTATCATGGCAGGTCACCTGTCAGGTCAGTCAGTCACTTTTTGCTGCAGATATGCTCAATAATGCTTGAGCATGTGATACTCCTCAAAGCATGGTGAAATACATAGAGGTGTATCACAAGCTAAACACTGCCATCTTTGTCATCTTCCTCTGCTTACTTCTCCTGGCGCCAGACAGGCAGACTTTGCAGTGCCTCCGTGTGCGACTACCATGAGCAGCAGTTTGAGGGACTTTGCAGGGAAAATGCCGTGCAGTGAGGCGTAGAGGATTGTCTACAGCAGGACGACCCCCAGTGGATGGGCGTCGAGGGGTGTGGTGCTCCTCCAGCAGCTCTCATGAGGTTATCTCTGTATTTTTGGTAGGTATTTACTTTACCTATGAGGGAGTGGGGAGAATGAGGAAAGTTAGAGGATGATGAGGCAGTGGGTAGGTGGGTGAGATATTGTCACTATAATTGCATAATGGATTTGTATGTGAACTGTACATCCAATTACAAAAATACCTTGTTCAGTAATCATCTCACCTGTTAGTTGGCAGTGAACTACGCTGCCGTTGAGGACAGCAGTGTCGATCAGATGGAAAAATATCTTCTTATACCACTTGGTCGTTTTCCGAGTGCATTCCACAAAGCTGTTTATCATGTCCGCCTTATCCACGGCCCCCATTTTGAGGTTATAATCAAGCACACAATCTGGTTTGATCTTTCTCTCTCCCGTCAGGTGGTCCACCTTCCCTGTGGCCGACATGGTTGCTGTATGGACAGTGGAGAGGACATGAACGTCTCGTTTGTCATGCCACTTTACTGCCAGCTGTTGACTGTTCTCCTGGAACTCCACCTCCCCTCTCTGCATCTTCCTGCATCCGAATGCCGGCATCCCCTTCCTGTTCGACACGACTGTGCCACAGGCCCCTGTGCTGTTGGAGATCAGATGCTGGAAGAGTGTGGGACTGCTATACCAATTGTCCACATACAAAGTGTGTCCCTTGCCGAGATGAGGAGCCAGCATGGTCATCACCACGGACCCGGACACCCCAAGCTCCTCATAATGTTTGATGTCAGTGGTGGACCCTGTGTAAACTATAATATCCTGGACAAATCCTGTCTTCACGTCGCACATGACAAGGAACTTGACTCCAAACCTGTGCCTTTTGGAGGGAATATATTGACAGAACGCCAGCCTACCTTTCCATAACATCAGGGACTCATCAATGCATAGGTCCTTGTATGGCACAAAGACCCGACCAAATGCTGATGTCAGGCTGATGAAAACATTTCTTATTTTGTATAACGTGTGACTTAGGATGGCAGTAGCATTGTTGATGAAATGCAGGCATCGCAGCAGAACTAGGAAGCGGTCTTGGGAAAAGAGGGTGGCAAAGAAGGGAGTTGCAAACATAGGATCTGTGCTCCAGTATTCTCTTAGAGTTCTTCTTTACTATCCCCATGAGGAGGACTGTCACCAGGAAGGTATACATTTCACTAATTGTGGTTGTCACCCATTTAGCGAGTTTCCCCCTCACTCCTGACTCTCTCATCTCCTGTAGCTACAAGGTATAGCGATTGGTCTCCTCTACTATGTTTCCCACCAGCTCCTCTGTCAGAAACAACTTGAAGCACTCTGCCTCAGTTGGAAATGGCAAGGGGCGTTGCACTCCAGACTGGGACTCGTCAAAGCAAACAGCAGGGCCAGGAGGGGTGAAATGACTGGTGACCTTCCAGCTACCACAGAACTCCTGTACTTCATCCACTGTCGGTCTGCCTCCATCACCACCAGCATCTTCAAAGGGACCTGGTACTTCGTCAGTGGACAAGGGAAATTCAGATTCAGGTTTCTCAATGGCTACAAGGTTGGGGGGCAGCTCCTCACTGTCAGAATCTGATTCCTGACTTTCATACTGAGACTCATTGTCAGAATTTTAAAAAATCTCCAGAATTCCCACATTTGTGAGTTGTCTCCTTTTGAAAGACATTGCTAATGCTACAGTTTAGCTCACTAGCTACATACATAAACAACAACACTGAATGGCACAGAGTGGGAGGTTACGTGGTTGACTGCCGGAACGCTCCACTTGTGTCAATAAATCACTATCAGAAAATGTTGTGTGGCAATTATTTGTGTATTTACGGTCATATTCACGTGTTTTCAATTCTTGGTGACAATTTATGCATTCCGATTCTTACACAGATTGTAATGGGCACATATTATGTGTGTAAAATATTTTTTTGAAGATTGTACTGATTATGATGAGCTAAACTAATTCCAGCTGTGTAGCCATGTTTGTTGACATACAATGCATTCTGGGTTTCACGGCTATTTGACCAAAGATGTTATAACAAAATTAGGTGAGTAAGAGTTCACTAATTTTTTGAGGACTTCCGGAAATTAATGGTGGGATGTGAACCACGGTAGATGACACACCCCTTCAACATGCATACTATAAACAGACCAAACTCATCTCGTCTTTTATTATCTTCGGTTTCTGTGAGGAAAAAATGCCTGGCTGCGCGCTGAAACTAATCGTCGGATATATTTCGATCAATGTTGAGCTCACCTGTGATGTGATTAATTCTACATAGTAATTGCTATTAGCTAATTCATATTGTAGTTTATATCAGCCGAGAGTTAGAAAATATGACTGCTTGTGTTGGGTGGAAATTGCCATTGTGCTGCCTGAGTATCTAAAACTGTATGGAAACCATGTGTTTGATGTATTTGATACGTTCCACTAATTCTGCTGCTCCAGCAATTACCACGAGCCCATCCTCCCCAATGAAGGTGCCACCCGACTCCTGTGGTATACAGACAGGCACTATCTGGAACAAATATTTTAATAATTTTTGCATATGCACATTTCATTGCCTTGGAATATCAGTGTTTGATGAGACTGATGGATCAATGTGTTTGTGCTGTGGAAGGAATCTATGCGGTGAGACTGTGGTATTTTGCTTTCATTAAAGCCTGTCATGAACAGACCTATGGCCATATAACAACAATGGCTGTAATGTATTGTGCTGAACATGTTGATGATTATGGTAAATTACTATGATTCCTCACCCACAGTTAGAGCTGGATCATGGCACCATCAGTGATGCAGTGGTGCAGCTGGAGGAGCCAGGCCCGCACAGCAGCAGCACGTCGAGCAGAGTGGTGTGATCGTCCACGACATCTCAGCAAGCCATGCCTCCTCCTCATACAGCCAGGAAACACCACCCTGAGACCTGGATGGAAGACAACTGGCCAGGGCTTAGTCACCGCATGACGTCATCCGTCAGTCACGTTATAGGAAGACATGACATCAGTCACATTAGGATGCCATTCAGACCAACTCTAGGCATCAATAACTGTACTGACAAGGTTGCCAATCAATCTACCTCAGCTGTATGTGCATCCACGATGTAATATCCCTGTCTCAACCATCACAGAACTACTGTTCAAGAGCAGGCGCAGCAGAGGACTATAGTACAGAACTCCAATCAACGTCATTCTCCACTTGGCAAAAATTGGTTGAATGAACGTTGTTTCCATGTCATTTCAACCCAAAAAATCGATGTTATGACATTGAGTCAACATGGAAAACGTATTGGATTTGTAAAAAGTCATCAACAAAAGGGCATTTTAACCTAAATCCAATGACATGGTGACATTTTTTTATTGATTTCATGTTGAATTCAGGTTACTTGACAACTCAATCGAATGTAAATTAAAACTAAACATTGAACTGATGTCTGTGCGCAGTGGGTCCTGTTTACAGGAGGTATATGTGGCAGTGACAGGTTGTTTCCATTTCTCCCTAAGATGTGGAGACTGGGAGAAACGCATACAGCCTTGTCACTTGATAAGAGTCTGGTGCTGTTATGAAACAATTGGCATCCTATCTCATCCAAAATCATGGGAATGAATGAATGACAAATGAATGAATGAATGCCATGGAACGCTAAACTGAGCCAGGTTGTCTGTGTAGGCTGCAGCTCAAATATTGGTCGGCTGCAGATGCGACTGGGTGTATATTTTTAGACGTTTGTGATGGAAGATCAAATTAACTGCAAAGATGTTTATTTTATTTTTAGAGAGAACAGCAGGGGCCCAGTCTTATTAAGGCATCGTATGAATGCAAATTGCCTCTGACCTGGTAATTTGGTAGGGAGTGTATATGGTAGGGGGTGTATATGCTTGATAGGGTGAGTATATGGTCGGGTGTGCATATGCTTGGTAGGGAGTGTATATGCTTGGTAGGGGGTGTATATGCTTGGTAGGGGGTGTATATGCTTGGTAAGGTGTGTGTATATGCTTGGTAGAGAGTGTATATGGTAGGGAATGTATATGCTTGATAGGGAGTGTATATGCTTGATAGGGAGTGTATATGGTAGGGGGTGTATATGCTTGGTAGAAGGTGTATGTGGTAGGGAGTGTATATGCTTGGTAGGGGGTGTTTATGCTTGGTAGGGAGTGTATATGCTTGGTAGGGAGTGTGTATGCTTGGTAGAGGGTGTATATGCTTGGTAGAGGGTGTATATGCTTGGCAGGGAGTGTATATGCTTGGTAGAGGGTGTATATGCTTGGTAGAGGGTGTATATGCTTGGTAGAGGGAGTGTATGCTTGGTGGAGTGTTATGTGCTTGGTAGAGGGAGTATATGCTTGGTGGAGGGTTATGTGCTTGGTAGAGGGAGTATATGCTTGGTGGAGGGTTATGTGCTTGGTAGAGGGTGTATATGCTTGGTAGAGGGAGTATATGCTTGGTGGAGGGTTATGTGCTTGGTAGAGGGAGTATATGCTTGGTAAAGGGTGTATGTGCTTGCTGGGGCGTGTGTGTGCTTGGTAGGGGGTGCATGTGCTTGGTAGGGGGTGTATGTGCTTGGTAGGGCGTGTATGTGCTTGGTGGGGAGTATATGTGCTTCGTGGGATGTGTATATGGTAGGGAGTGTATATGCTTGATAGGGAGTTTATATGCTTGATATGGAGCGAATATGGTAGGGGGTTGTATATGCTTGGTAGAAGGTATATATGGTAGGGGGTGTGTATGCTTGGAAGGTTGTGTATATGATAGGGAGTGTATTTTCTTGGTAGGGTGTGTATATGGTAGGGTGTGTATATGCTTGGTAGAGGGTGTATATACTTGGTAGAGGGTATATATGCTTTGTAGAGGGTGTATGTGCTTGGTAGAGGGTGTATATGCTTGATAGAGGGTGCATGTGCCCTGTAGGGAGTGTATGTGATTGGTGGGGCATGTATGTGCCTGGTGGGGCGTGTATGTGCTTGGTAGGGGGTGCATGTGCTTGGTAGGTGGTGTATGTGCTTTGTGGGGCGTGTATGTGCTTGGTGGGGCGTGTATGTGCTTGGTGGGGGGTGTATATGGTAGGGAGTGTATATGCTTGATATAGAGTGTATATGGTAGGGGGTGTATATGCTTGGTAGAAGGTGTATGTGGTAGGGGGTGTATATGCTTCGTAGGGTGTGTATATTGTAAGGGGTGTATATGATTGGTAGGGTGTTAATGCAAAGAACAGGTTGTTTATGGTAGGGGGTGTATATGCTTGGTAGGGAGTGTTAATGGTAGGGTGTGTATATGGTAGGGTGTGTATTTTCTTTGTAGGGTGTGTATATGATAGGGTGTGTATTAGAGGTCGACCGATTATGATTTTTCAACGCTGATACCGATACAGATTATTGGAGGACCAAAAAGGCCGATACCGATTAATCGGCCGATTTTTTTTAAATTTTATTTTATTTGTAATAATGACAATTACAACAATTTGGTTTAAATAATGGAAAAACAAAGTGTTGGAGAAGAAAGGAAAAGTGCAATATGTGCTATGTAAGAAAGCTAACGTTTCAGTTCCTTGCTCAGAACATGAGAACATATGAAAGCTGGTGGTTCCTTTTAACATGAGTCTTCAATATTCCCAGGTAAGAAGTTTTAGGTTGTAGTTATTATAGGAATTATAGGACTATTTCCCTCTATACCATTTGTATTTCATTAACGTTTGACTATTGGATGTTCTTATAGGCACTTTAGTATTGCCAGTGTAACAGTATAGCTTCCGTCCCTCTCCTCGCTCCTCCCTGGGCTCGAACCAGCAACACAACGACAACAGCCACCATCGAAGCAGCGTTACCCATGCAGAGCAAGGGGAACAACCACTAGAAGGCTCAGAGCGAGTGACGTTTGAAACTCTATTAGCACGCGCTAACTAGCCAGCCATTTCACTTCAGTTACAACAGCCTCATCTCGGGAGTTGATAGGCCTGAAGTCATAAACAGCGCAATGCTTGATGCACAAGGAAGAGCTGCTGACAAAACGCACGAAAGTGCTGTTTGAATGAATGTTTACACGCCTGCTTCTGCCTACCACCGCTCAGTCAGATACTTAGATACTTGTATGCTTAGTCAGATTATATGCAACACAGGACACGCTAGATAATATCTAGTAATATCATCAACCATGTGTAGTCGTTCTGCACCTGAACAGGCAGTTACCCCACTGTTCCTAGGCCATCATTGAAAATAAGAATTTGTTCTTAACTGACTTGCCTAGTTAAATAAAGGAATAATATATATATATTTTTTAAATCGGCAAATCGGCTTCCAAAAATACAGATTTCCGATTGTTATGAAATCGGCAAATCGGCACTAATTAATCGGCCATTCCGATTAATCGGTCGACCTCTAGTGTGTATATGCTTGATAGGGAGTGTTTATGGTAGGGAGTGTATATGGTAGGGTGTGTATATGCTTGGTAGGGGGTAGGGGGTGTATATGTTTGGTAGGGGGTGTATGTGCTTGGTAGGGGGTGTGTATGTGCTTGGTAGGGGGCGTGTATATGCTTGGTAGGGGTGTGTATATGCTTGGTAGGGTGTGTGTGTATTCTTGGTAGGGGGTTTATATGGTAGGGGGTGTATATGCTTAGGGGTGTATATGCTCGATGTGCATAAGATTTCTAAACAATCTCTCCTCAAATTGAAGAATGTCTTCTGAGAATTCAGACCAATCAGATGGAAGGATGACAATCATGAACACTATTTTGAATGGACTGACTAGAAGTGGAACCGATGGATAATACTTCAATGTATTGAAGAAGAAAAAAAAGATCCATGCTTGCTGCTATTGTCACTGAATCCATGCTCACAAAACACAGTGATGTAGGGTATATGTTTCTCAATGGGAGAGCTGCAAGAACACCTTCCCTTTCCACAGCTCAACACATTGTGATGGACCAGAATAAGATTAACAGAATCTGGACATTGTGCAACACAACAAGTTGTCAACATTTCACTCAATTTTTTTCTTTTTCAAAGACAACTAGAAAACAGATGCGTCCTGACAGCCTTCATCTTCTCTCTACAGTCTTATGTTATAAATCTTAATTGAATATGATGAAGCTATGGTCTTAACCATCAAGAAATCCTTAGAAAAATCATGTCAGAACATTCCCAAATTCCCATCTGTTGATATGAGAAACGTGAAAACTCTGGAGTCTAATCTCGGCATGTCTCTCAATGCCAATTTCTGAGCTCAATACCAGGAAGACTAAATGGTAGTCCCAGCTCAATACCAGGTAGAATAAATGGTAGTCCCAGCTTAATACCAGGTAGACTAAATAGTAGTCACAGCTCAATACCAGGCAGACTAAATAGTAGTCCAAGCTCAATACCAGGCAGACTAAATAGTAGTCCAAGCTCAATACCAGGCAGACTAAATAGTAGTCCCAGCTCAATACCAGGCAGACTAAATAGTAGTCCCAGCTCAATACCAGGCAGACTAAATAGTAGTCCAAGCTCAATACCAGGCAGACTAAATAGTAGTCCAAGCTCAATACCAGGCAGACTAAATAGTAGTCCAAGCTCAATACCAGGCAGACTAAATAGTAGTCCCAGCTCAATACCAGGCAGACTAAATAGTAGTCCCAGCTCAATACCAGGCAGACTAAATAGTAGTCCAAGCTCAATACCAGGCAGACTAAATAGTAGTCCAAGCTCAATACCAGGCAGACTAAATAGTAGTCCCAGCTCAATACCAGGCAGACTAAATAGTATTCCCAGATCAATACCAGGCAGACTAAATAGTAGTCTTACATATCGTTCTCATCTCTCACCCCTTTTACACTCTCATATAGACCGGAGACATGGATGTCACAATATACCACAAGACTGTTATCAATCAACAATCACCACTAGCCGGCCTCTGGTCAGTACCCTGCCCTGAACCTATGTGTTGTGATAATTGCATTGTTTGCTCTATAACCTGTTAATTCATATGCCTTTTGACCGTGATAGATAAGCCTAAAGGCCGAGACAATGAGAAGACACAGTGGCAGAATAAATTCAACCACACCTTTTGTTTAATCACAAAACCGAATATCAACCTCTGTCCAGTGAAGTCCACAAAGCATATTGCATGTACAGTAACAGACAGCATGATCTACAGCATGGTCAAGCAAGGTTATGTTTCCGACATTATGTTTCGGACAAATAAGCAACTATTGATTTAGAACCACAGAGAGTTACCACAAGTCGTAAAAAAAACAGGAGCTCCCTCCACTATTCCAGCACATTTCAACATCATCAAATTATCTCTACTTAGTCGTATACAGTGATAACTAAAAGATACCAAAAACGATTTAGTCCGATCAACGTAAGCTAAATATGTTGTGGCTGTCCATGGATGGTTCTGATTTCTGTGCGTGTGTGTGCACGTTCGTGCAAGTAGAAAAACATCTTAACTCAACATACTTGTTGAGAAACAGCAATGCCATCCTCCTCTCTTTCATGTTGACAAAACGGTCTATCACTCTGTCATACAGTACACACTTTACATTTTTTGTTGTCCTAGGATACCTGGCTAAAATGCTTGCTCGCTAGCCTAACTTCCATTCATGGGCAGCGTTAGCTAGTTAACATTAGCCTTCTGGCTCTACATCTAGCCACATATTGAACTTCCATCCTCTCACGCCAGGGGCACAACAATGTATGAATTAATGGTTGGATTAGAATCGCCATTATATTCATTGGCAGATACAGAGATTTACATAAAACCACAAGTCCAAATACCTATCTCCATCCTTTGGCTAATTTAGGAAAGGGACAATTTTGGCTAGCTGGCTGGCTAGCCACCAGAGGACAACAACAACAACCAGATGCAACAATTCAAGTTTTTCTGTCAATGACGTACGCTTTCAATGGGATTTGATAGGATTGACGCCAAATCAAAACTCACTTTTTTTTGGTGCGCCAGGACCATTCACAGTTGAGCTTGCTCAGTTTAGCTCAACACTGATTGGCTAATTTTGTAGGGGCGTTGTTTCTCTCGCTCGGATGCTTTTTCCTGTGAGATACATTCAGCCTCTTAAGAATTGTAGTAAAATGATGAAAGCGAGACGAAATATATATTTTTTGATTTTGTATTTTTTTTGTTCCACATTTTTGGGGGGAAGCCTGGCTTCCCTTTGCATCCATGAATACATGCCACTGGCATCAGACTGTTAAACAGTCATCACTAGCCGGCCTCCGCCCAGTACCCTGCCCTGGACCTCAACACTGTCACTAGCTGACTAAAACCCGGTACTCTACCCTACACCTTTGAGACCGCTGCCGTAGGTACATAGTCATGTACACTGGTCACTCACATTTTTTACATGCTGTTTTACCCACTTTGAATGTACAGTATATACTGTATTCTCGTCATGGCTCATCCTATGGAACTACTGCTATACACACCTTTTCTATTCACATGCTGTCCATACAGTCTATACAAATCATTCTCAACATGTATATTATTTATATTTTGGATTTAGGCCCGGAAGAACATTTCATACAATTCTATCCATTTTGTACTGTGTTATTATGTAGTGTGCTCTCAACATAGCTCATTCTAATATTTCTACTACTGTTCATTGCATTTTAGTTACACTGTTTATACACACTACATATTTATTTATATACTGGATTCTTGACATAGCTTACTCTAATATATCTACTGCGCACATATCATTCCTAGTATATCTTGTGTAGATTAATCCGGTGTACGTATTTATAGATTGCATTTGGATTACTGTTACAGTATTATTTGGGTTGATAATTAGATATGTTTCGACATTTCTTGTTGATCTTTCTGTTTTTTTGTTGTTTTTATTGCGGACCTGTTTGACATTTTACTGCATTGGTAGGAGCTAATAACAAACATTACATGACCAGTAAACTTTGATTTGATTTATGTCCTAAATGGAACAGCACCCTTCCCTCCCCTCCCTCAATGACTAATTCTTACGTATCTGCAAGGACAGGGTAGATGAAGCCATTATGGCAGACACTCCTGTTGCCTTTTGGAGAGTTACTGTAGACTCCTGTTGCCTATTGGAGGGTTACTATAGACTCCTGTTGCCGATTGGAGGGTTACTAAAGTGGCAACATTGTTCGTAATCGAGCCTTCCTCAGACTTTTCCCGTTGGCCTCCATCTGCTCCCATCCCATTGGCTCCCATTTGGTATTTCTGGGATACGAATAATAATACCATATTTTCCAAGTCACTTCACCAGGGCATCATTTTGATGTAGTCTCTAGTCAGTTGGAGAGCCACAGAGGAGGTATTATTATGTCCTTGTCTGTCCAATCATTCACTCCTACTTATTCATGTATTGGTCTCCTACCAAATGGCCAGGATTCGGAACAGTTTTCAATGACGTCTTAGGGACTTTCTAATAGAGGGGCTGCAATAGGTCATTATCGATGTTCCTGTCACAGACCAAAAAAGTACTTCGCCTGCAGGTGTCATTAAATGTTAATTCTGGATTTGTGAGGTATTGATTCACACGGCCTTAATTGCTTTAGAAATGACCAAGAATGGACAGCCTGGCTGAGTGGTTTCTACAGTCTCTACTTTTCCTTGTGTTCTCTATTGTGCTTGTATTGGATTCAGAGAAGAAGACAGAATTAATACAGCTATAGAAAACCAAGATGGGCCATATACTGTATTAAAAATAGATTAAACTCCTGTAAATAATAGGTTCCATAATTCAAGAACGAGCATAGTTTTCTGTGTGTGTGTGTGTGTGTGTGTGTCCATTAATGTGCTCATGTGGGTGCACATACAGTACTAGCATGAGGGTTTGTGTTATAACTTAATCTAGGCACTCCACACAAAGAAATACTGTAACATAATGAGCTACAGTAAATATAAGGAACAGAAGCACACCAAGTTCTATTTACCTTCTGTTTACTGTACATACAGTTGAAGTCGTACGTTTACATACACCTTAGCCAAATACATTTAAACTCAGTTTTTCACAATTCCTGAAATTCAATCCTAGTAAAAAAGTCCCTGTTTTAGGTCAGTTAGAATCACCACTTTATTTTAAGAATGTGAAATGTCAGAATAATTTTAGAGATAATGATTTATTTCAGTGTTTATTTCTTTCATCACATTCCCAGTGGGTCAGAAGTTTACATACACTCAATTAGTATTTGGTAGCATTGCCTGGGTCAAACGTTTCGGGTAGCCTTCCACAAGCTTTCCACAATAAGTTGGGTGAATTTTGTCCCATTCCTCCTGACAGAGCTGGTGTAACTGAGTCAGGTTTGTAGGACTCCTTGCTCGCACACGCTTTTTCAGTTCTGCCCACACATTTTCAATAGGATTGAGGTCAAGGCTTTGTAATGGCCACTCCAATACCTTGACTTTGTTGTCCTTAAGCCATTTTGCCACAACTTTGGAAGTATGCTTGGGGTCACTGTGCATTTGGAAGACCCATTTGTGACCAAGCTTTAACTTCCTGACTGATGTCTTGAGATGTTGCTTCAATATATCCACATAATTTTTATGCCTCATGATGCCATCTATTTTGTGAAGTGCACCAGTCCCTCCTGCAGCAAAGCACCCCCACAACATGATTCTGCCACTCCCTTGCTTCACGGTTGGGATGGTGTTCTTCGCCTTGCAAGCCTCCCCCTTATTCCTCCAAACGTAACGATGGTCATTATGGCCAAACAGTTCTATTTTTGTTTCATCAGACCAGAGGACATTTCTTCAAAAAGTACAATCTTTCTCCCCATGTGCAGTTGCAAACCATAATCTGGCTATTTTATAGCGGTTTTGGAGCAGTGGCTTCTTCCTTGTTGAGCGGCCTTTCAGGTTATGTCGATATAGGACTCGTTTTACTGTGGATATAGATACATTTGTACCTGTTTCTTCCAGCATCTTCACAAGGTCCTTTGCTGTTGTTCTGGGATTGATTTGCACTTTTCGCACCAAAGTACATTCATCTCTAGAAGACAGAACGCGTCTCCTTTCTAAGCGGTATGACGGCTGCATGATCCCATGGTGTTTATACTTGCGTACTATTGTTTGTACAGATGAACTTGGTACCTTCCGGCGTTTGGAAATTGCTCCCAAGGATGAACCAGATATGTGGAAGTCTACAATTTTCTTTCTGAGGTCTTGGCTGATTTCTTTTGATTTTCCCATGATGTCAAGCAAAGAGGCACTGAGTTGTTATTTTTTTATTTCACCTTTATTTAGCCAGGTAGGCAAGTTGAGAACAAGTTCTCATTTAAAACTGCGACCTGGCCAAGAATTAAGCAAAGCAGTTCGACACATACATACCGGAGGCTGCATTCATTGTAGCTGGGGATTTTAACAAGGCTAATCTGAAAACAAGACTCCCCAAATTTTATCAGCATATCGATTGCGCAACCAGGGGAGGAAAGACCTTGGACCATTGTTACTCTAACTTCCGCGACGCATATAAGGCCCTGCCCCGCCCCCCTTTCGGAAAAGCTGACCACGACTCCATTTTGTTGATCCCTGCCTACAGACAGAAACTAAAACAAGAGGCTCCCACGCTGAGGTCTGTCCAACGCTGGTCCGACCAAGCTGACTCCACACTCCAAGACTGCTTCCATCACGTGGACTGGGAGATGTTTCGTATTGCGTCAGATAACAACATTGACGAATACGCTGATTCGGTGTGCGAGTTCATTAGAACGTGCGTTGAAGATGTCGTTCCCATAGCAACGATTAAAACATTCCCTAACCAGAAACCGTGGATTGATGGCAGCATTCGTGTGAAACTGAAAGCGCGAACCACTGCTTTTAATCAGGGCAAGGTGTCTGGTAACATGACCGAATACAAACAGTGCAGCTATTCCCTCCGCAAGGCTATCAAACAAGCTAAGCGCCAGTACAGAGACAAAGTAGAATCTCAATTCAACGGCTCAGACACAAGAGGCATGTGGCAGGGTCTACAGTCAATCACGGACTACAGGAAGAAACCCAGCCCAGTCACGGACCAGGATGTCTTGCTCCCAGGCAGACTAAATAACTTTTTTGCCCGCTTTGAGGACAATACAGTGCCACTGACACGGCCTGCAACGAAAACATGCGGTCTCTCCTTCACTGCAGCCGAGGTGAGTAAGACATTTAAACGTGTTAACCCTCGCAAGGCTGCAGGCCCAGATGGCATCCCCAGCCGCGCCCTCAGAGCATGCGCAGACCAGCTGGCCGGTGTGTTTACGGACATATTCAATCAATCCCTATACCAGTCTGCGGTTCCCACATGCTTCAAGAGGGCCACCATTGTTCCTGTTCCCAAGAAAGCTAAGGTAACTGAGCTAAATGACTACCGCCCCGTAGCACTCACATCCGTCATCATGAAGTGCTTTGAGAGACTAGTCAAGGACCATATCACCTCCACCCTACCTGACACCCTAGACCCACTCCAATTTGCTTACCGCCCAAATAGGTCCACAGACGATGCAATCTCAACCACACTGCACACTGCCCTAACCCATCTGGACAAGAGGAATACCTATGTGAGAATGCTGTTCATCGACTACAGCTCGGCATTCAACACCATAGTACCCTCCAAGCTCGTCATCAAGCTCGAGACCCTGGGTCTCGACCCCGCCCTGTGCAACTGGGTACTGGACTTCCTGACGGGCCGCCCCCAGGTGGTGAGGGTAGGCAACAACATCTCCTCCCCGCTGATCCTCAACACTGGGGCCCCACAAGGTTGCGTTCTGAGCCCTCTCCTGTACTCCCTGTTCACCCACGACTGCGTGGCCACGCACGCCTCCAACTCAATCATCAAGTTTGCGGACGACACAACAGTGGTAGGCTTGATTACCAACAACGATGAGACGGCCTACAGGGAGGAGGTGAGGGCCCTCGGAGTGTGGTGTCAGGAAAACAACCTCACACTCAACGTCAACAAAACTAAGGAGATGATTGTGGACTTCAGGAAACAGCAGAGGGAACACCCCCCTATCCACATCGATGGAACAGTAGTGGAGAGGGTAGCAAGTTTTAAGTTCCTCGGCATACACATCACAGACAAACTGAATTGGTCCACTCACACAGACAGCATCGTGAAGAAGGCGCAGCAGCGCCTCTTCAACCTCAGGAGGCTGAAGAAATTCGGCTTGTCACCAAAAGCACTCACAAACTTCTACAGATGCACAATCGAGAGCATCCTGGCGGGCTGTATCACCGCCTGGTATGGCAACTGCACCGCCCTCAACCGTAAGGCTCTCCAGAGGGTAGTGAGGTCTGCACAACGCATCACCGGGGGCAAACTACCTGCCCTCCAGGACACCTACACCACCCAATGTCACAGGAAGGCCATAAAGATCATCAAGGACATCAACCACCCGAGCCACTGCCTGTTCACCCCGCTATCATCCAGAAGGCGAGGTCAGTACAGGTGCATCAAAGCTGGGACCGAGAGACTGAAAAACAGCTTCTATCTCAAGGCCATCAGACTGTTAAACAGCCACCACTAACACTGAGTGGCTGCTGCCAACACACTGACACTGACTCAACTCCAGCCACTTTAATAATGGGAATTGATGGGAAATGATGTAAATATATCACTAGCCACTTTAAACAATGCTACCTTATATAAATGTTACTTACCCTACATTATTCATCTCATACGCATACGTATATACTGTACTCTATATCATCGACGGTATCCTTATGTAATACATGTATCACTAGCCACTTTATACTATACTATGCCACTTTGTTTACATACTCATCTCATTTGTACATACTGTACCCGATACCATCTACTGTATCTTGTGTACAAGACAGTAGTTTTGGAATTGTTAGTTAGATTACTTGTTATTACTGCATTGTCGGAACTAGAAGCACAAGCATTTCGCTACACTCGCATTAACATCTGCTAACCATGTGTATGTGACAAATAAAATTTGATTTGATTTGATTTGACACAGAGTTATGGAATGGAATAAACAAAACATACAGTCAGTAATACAGTTGAAGAAAATCTATATACAGTGTGTGCAAATGAGGTAAGAAAAGGGAGGTAAGGCAATAAATAGGCCATGGTGGTGAAGTAATTACAATATACCAAGTAGACACTAGAGTGATTTATGTGCAGAATATGAATGTGCAAGTAGAGATAAAGGGGTGCAAAGGAGCAAGATAAATAAATAAAAACTGTATGGGGATGAGGTAGTTCGATGGGCTATTTACTGATGGGCTATGTACAGGTGCAGTGATCTGTGAGCTGCTCAGACAGCTGGTGCTTTAAGCCAGTGGAGGGAGGTAAGAGTCTCCAGCTTCAGTGATTTTTGCAATTCATTCCAGTCATTGGCAGCAGAGAACTGTAAGGAAAGGCGGCCAAAGAAGGAATTGGCTTTGGGGGTGACTAGAGAGATATACCTGCTTTAGCGCGTGCTACGGGTGGGTGCTGCTATGGTGACCAGTGAGCTGAGATAAGGCGGGGCCTTACCTATCAGAGATTTGTAGATGACCTGAAGCCAGTGGGTTTGGCTACGAGTGTGAAGCGTGGGCCAGCCAACGAGAGCGTACAGGTAGCAGTGGTGGGTAGTATATGGGGCTTTGGTGACAAAACGGATGGCACTGTGATAGACTGCATCCAATTAGTTGAGTAGAGTGTTGGAGGCTATTTTGTAAATTACCTCGCCGAAGTCGAGGATCGGTAGGATGGTCAGTTTTACGAGGGTATGTTTGGCAGCAGGAGTGAAGGATGCTTTGTTGCGAAATAGGAAGCCGATTCTAGATTTAATTTTGGATTGGAGATGCTTAATGTGAGTCTGGAAGGAGAGTTTACAGTCTAACCAGACACCTAGGTATTTGTAGTTGTCCACATATTCTAAGTCAGAACCGACCAGAGTAATGATGCTGGGCGGGCGGGCAGGTGTGGACAGTGATCGGTTGAAGAGCATGCATTTAGTTTTACTTGCCTTTAAGAGCAATTGGAGGCCAGGGAAGGAGAGTTGTATGGCATTGCAGCTCGTCTGGAGGTTAGTTAAACCTCTTACTTTTTCGAAAATTCTGTTAAAAATCGCGCAACTTTTCAGCGTCCTGCTACTCATGCCAGGAATATAGTATATGCATATGATTAGTATGTGTGGATAGAAAACACTCTGAAGTTTATAAAACTGGTTAAATCATGGCTGTGACTATAACAGATCGTGTGTTTCATTGAAAAACGCAAGAAAAACTGCTCTCTGAAAGCAAAAAATAATTTCCATAAGTCACTTCCACCAGTTGTTAAAAGAGAACAGAATGTAATGGCAATCTGCCTGCAATTCATACAAATTCCGCACGATGGCGCCATTGTCCTAATTTTCAATTGAATTAATTGTTGGAAAATCCTTCTATCTGAACTCCATTTTCCCAGTCTTCACCCGGATGCAGTTGAGGGAGATATCAGATGGCATTGTTTTTGAAGTGAAGACCTATTGAAGAGACATCGCCCTGTAATCATTTTGATAGATTATAAACGTTTACTAATACCTAAAGTTGGATTACAAAAGGATTTCGAAGTGTTTTGTGAAAGTTTATCGTCGACTTTTTTAATTTAAAAAAATTACGCAGCGTTTAAAAACGATGATTTTTTCTGAATGACACAACTTCCATACAAAGCTATTTTGGGTATATATGGACCGATTTAAACGAAAAAAAGACCCAATAGTGATGTTTATGGGGCATATAGGAGTGCCAAGAAAGAAGCTCGTCTAAGGTAATGAATGTTTTATATTTTATTTCTGCGTTTTGGGTAGCGCCGGCTATCGCAAAATCTGTTGTTTACGTGTCGAGCTGGCATTTTGGGGGGTGCATGCTATCAGATAATAGCTTCTGATGCTTTCGCCGAAAAGCATTTTAAAAATCTGACTTGCTGGCTAGGTTCACAACGAGTGTAGCTTTAATTCAATACCCTGCTTGTGAATTTTGATCAAAGATTGAGTTGTAACGAGTACATTTAGCATTTAGCGTAGCGCATTTGCATTTCCAGGGGCATACTTGGGACGTCTGCGTGTCAAGTATTCTCAAGAAGTTAACACAGTGTCCAAGGAAGGGCCAGAAGCATACAAAATGGTGTCGTCTGCGTAGAGGTGGATCAGAGAATCACCAGCAGCAAGAGCGACATCATTGATGTATACAGAGAAGAGAGTCGGCCCGAGAATTGAACCCTGTGGCACCCCCATAGAGACTGCCAGAGGTCCGGACAACAGGCCCCCCGATTTGACACACAGAACTCTGTCAGAGAAGTAGTTGGTGAACCAGGCAAGGCAGTCATTTGAGAAACCAAGGCTGTTCAGTCTGCCGATTAGAATGTGGTGATTGACAGAGTCGAAAGCCTTGGCCAGGTCGATGAATACGGCTGCACAGTAATGTGTGAAGGTAGGCCTTGAAATACATCCACAGGTACACCTCCAATTGACTCAAACGATGTCAATTAGGCTATCAGAAGCTTCTAAAGCCATGACATCATTTTCTGGAATTTTCCAAGCTGTTTAAAGGCACAGTCAACTTAGTGTATGTAAACTTCAGACCCACTGGAATTGTGATACAGTGAAATAATCTGTCTGTAATTAATTGTTGGAAAAATGACTTGTGTCATGCACAAAGTAGATGTCCTAACCGACTTGCCAAAACTATAGTTTGTTAACAAGAAATTTGTGGAGTGGTTGAAAAACAAGTTTTAATGACTCCAACCTAAGTGTATGTAAACTTCCGACTTCAACTGTACATCTCAGATGCCTCCATTGTGTTTATATCCTTCTCTATCTCCAGAAGCCATGAAGGTAAATGGAAGAAAACAACTTGGGCCTATAGAGTACCCTTGGAGCAGATTAAAATGCCACAACATATTGGTCCAATGGCTATGATTCACAGAGTGTGACAGATTCAAACAGGACTTTGTTTTCCAACCAAGTCTGGGCAGATGTTGTGCTGATGCTCTGAATTTCATATTACCAAGACAAAGTGACGAAATACTTCTCCCCCCAATATAGGCAATATTCAGAAAGAATTTTCAATTTATTATAAGAATGATAATTTCCCTATAGTAGGCTTATGCTGCCTGGAATATGGGCAAGTTGACATGTAATCAAAGATAATCCATCTCTAAATGTGCCTAATGGATGGGGGGATGGAAGACCGCCTCATTTTCACCTATTGTTAAGTCAGCTCATGTAGATTTACACTCTTTGCTCTGCTTAACACGAGACCAGCGCACTGTCCACTTTAATGCTGCATAATAACTTAATCACTCCAAAGAGCGGCTGGGAGTATACTTTCCCATTTGATTTAGATGAGAATGGCTGTTTAATTTTCAGGAAAAGTTAAGTAAGCCATTTTCAGCGCGCTTTGCACTTGATTGATGGCCAGCTTCCTCAGCATTGATGAAAGATTTAGGTGCCCATTCCAAGGCAGGTTTTCTCTCTGCTGATAACCACAGGCCTTGGCTAGCCGGTCTACCACTTTCCTCTCAAATTTATTTGCAACAGCTCAGCCAGGGACTTCTTTTGGCTGAACCCGAGATTAGGCACTCACACCTGGGGTAGGAAGAACACAGACGTCCCATAGGACCATGGGGACTGAAACCGAAACCTCGGGCAAAGGGTAAAGATCAGGTCATCACATGTCTCATGTTATAAACTGGGAGGTTCAAGCCCTGAATGCAGATGGCTGACAACCGTGGTATATCAGACCGTATACCAGGGGTACGTCAAAACATTTATTTTTACTCTCTAATTACATTGGTACAGTTTATAATAACAATAAGGCCCCTCAGGGATTTGTGGTACAGTTAAAGTTGGAAGTTTACATACACCTTAGCCAAATACATTTAAACTCAGTTTTTCACAATTCCTGTCATTTAACTTCTCTAGGGTAAGGGGGCAGCATTTGGAATTTTGGATGAAAAGCATGCCCAAATTAAACTGCCTTCTACTCAGGCTCTGAAGATATGATATGCATATAATTAGTAGATTTGGATAGAAAACACTCTAAAGTTTCCAAAACTGTTAAAAATAATGTCTGTGAGTATAACAGACCTGATTTGGCAGCCGAAAACCTGAGAAAAATCCTTCCATTCAGGAAGTAGGACATTTTATTTTTTTATTTTTCTATTCAATGCCATTACAGTATCCATTGACTTAGGACTCAAATTGCAGTTCCTATGCCTTCCACTAGATATCAACAGTCTTTAGAAATTGTTTCAGGCTTGTATTCTAAAAAATGAGGGAGTAAGAGCAGTCTGAATGAGTGGACGCTGACGTTTCACATAGCTTTTTCATGCACGCTACCAGAGAGAGTCCCTTTCTTGTTTACCTTTTATATTGATGACGTTATTGTCCGGTTGAAATTTTATCGATTGTTCAGGCTAAAAACAACCTGAGGATTGAATATAAACATCGTTTGACATGTTTCTATGAAATTTACAGACACAATTTGGATTTTTTTGTCTGCCTGTTGTGACTGCATTTGAGCCTGTGGATTACTGAAGAAAACGCGCGAACAAAACAGAGGTTTTCGGATATAAAGAGAGACTTTAAGGCATTTTTTAAATCTGACACCATGGTTGGATTCACAAGTAGTTAATCTTTAAACCAATGTAAAATACTTGTATCTTTTCTGAATATTTATTATGAGTATTTCTGTATTTGAATTTGGCGCTCTGCAATCTCACTGGATGTTGGCCAGAGAGGTTAATCCTAGTAAAAATTCCCTGTTTTAGGTCAGTTAGGATTACCACTTTATTTTAAGAATGTGAAATGTCAGAATAATAGTAGAGAGAAGGATTTATTTCAGCTTTTATTTCTTTCATCACATTCCCAGTGGGTCAGAAGTTTACATGCACTCAATTAGTATTTGGTAGCATGGCCTTTAAATTGTTTAACTTGGGTCAAACGTTTCGGGTAGCCTTCCACAAGCTTCCCACAATAAGTTGGGTGAATTTTGGCCCATTCCTCCTGACAGAGCTGTTGTAACTGAGTCAGGTTTGTAGGCCTCCTTGCTTGTACACGCTTTTTCAGTTCTGCCCACACATTTTCTATAGGATTGAGGTCAAGGCTTTGTGATTGATATGCTTGGGTTCATTTTCCATTTGGAAGACCCATTTGTGAGCAAGCTTTAACTTCCTGACTGATGTCTTGAGATGCTGCTTCAATATATCCACATAATTTTCATGCCTCATGATGCCATCTATTTTGTGAAGTGCACCAGTCCCTCCTGCAGCAAAGCACCTCCACAACATGATGCTGCCACCCCCGTGCTTCACGGTTGGGATGGTGTTTTTCGGCTTGCAAGCCTCCCCCTTATTCCTCCAAACAGAACGATGGTCATTATGGTCAAACAGTTCTATTTTTGTTTCATCAGACCAGGGGACTGATGAAACCAAAAAGTACGATCTTTGTCCCCATGTGCAGTTGCAAACCATAGTCAGGCTTTTTTTATGGCGGTTTTGGAGCAGTGGCTTCTTCCTCGCTGAGCGGCCTTTCAGGTTATGTCGATTTAGGACACGTTTTACTGTGGATATAGATACTTTTGTGCCTGTTTCCTCCAGCATCTTCACAAGGTAATTTGCTGTTGTTCTGGGATTTATTTGCACTTTTCGCACCAAAGTACGTTCATCTCTAGGAGTCAGAACGCGTCTCCTTCTTGAGCGGTATGACGGCTGCGTGGTCCCATGGTGTTTATACTTTTGTACTATTGTTTGTACAGATGAACGTGTTACCTTCAGGCGTTTGGAAATTGCTCCCAAGGATGAACCAGACATGTGGAGGTCTACAATTTTTTTTCTGAGGTCTTTTCTTTTGATTTTCCATGATGTCAAGCAAAGAGGCACTGAGTTTGTAGGTAGGCCTTGAAATACATCCAGATGTACACCTCCAATTGACTCAAATGATGTGACTTAGCCTGTCAGAAGCTTCTGAAGGCATGACATAATTTTCTGGAATTTTCCAAGCTGTTTAATAGGGTATGTGGGACGCTAGCATCCAGTGAAATTGCAGAGCAATTGGAAACTTTAGAGTGTTTTCTATATGCATATCCTATCTTCTGGGCCTGAGTAGCAGGCAGTTTAATTTGGGCACGCTTTTCATCCAAAATTCCGAATGCTGCCCCCTACCCTAGAGAAGTTAAAGGCACAGTCAACTTAGTGTATGTGAACTTCTGACCCACTGGAATTGTGATACAGTGAATTATAAGTGAAATAATCTCTCTGTAAACAATTGTTGGAAAAAATACTTGTGTCATGCACAAAGTAGATGTCCTAAACGACTTGCCAAAAACTATAGTTTGTTAACAAGAAATGTGTGGAGTGGTTGAAAAACTAGTTTTAATGACTCCAACCTAAATGTATGTAAACTTCCGACTTCAACTCTATATGGCCAATATACCACACCCTCTCGGGCCTTATTGCTTAAGGGGCCCATGTGTGGCCGTTCCTAATATGATTAGCAAAACAAGTAAAAGGTTAAGTCTTCTGTCTCTTGTTGGAGATCGTAGGACAGAAAGAACATGTACATTCTATGGGGGATACTGCTTGCCATCGTTGTCCTCACAGAGCACCATAATGCAGCATGAACAGTGACATACAACCAAGCAGAATCTTTTCACAAAAATATCCATAGGCTTTATTCACATAACACTGTATTCATTTCATCCTTCCTTTATTTTTTATTGTGCACTTATTTGAGTTGTCTGATACAGTAATACACCATAAGTTACATTGTATACCAGCTCATTTTTAAAATGCTGATTCTCGGTCCTAAAATAACAGTATTGCATTTTCAAGCTCTTATTTCGCCGTGTCTAGCTGTATGCTGCTGATCCATGGCTATTCTACACCACATGCATTGGACACGCTGAATAGCTTGTTTAGCAATAATTTGTTCCATGACATCTACAAAATGTGAGATGAATCTCAAATAAACGTTTCATGAGCTACCAGCATTATACTGAATTATATTACAGAACATTTTAAAATGTAATGGGTATCAGAATCGGACCTTTTGGTGAAGAACGGTAGATTGTACACTTGTTCAGTTCATTGCCATAATCATTAACCATTTTGAAGTAAAATTAGTAAGGTCCCAGTGTTCAGTGTGGAACCCAGATTTATGATGAATCTATCCATAGACCAGGCCCACTCATAAACATGGATTCATGAGTTCATTAAAGTTAGTACACTGAGTGGGAGTTTATGCCAACATTCCCCACCGTCCTCTCCTCTCAGACACCACAACATGGCCTGGTGGTAGCTAGTGCTAGCTCTACTCTAGGTTTCCCTGATGAGGGAGAGACAATGGATTGTTCACATAAAGCGTTCTCAAGAGCCAAAGTCCCCAATTACTGTATATGCCTGTGTGGAGGGGAAAAATGTATAATTATGAATCTGATCATCACTAATTAAACCAGGGGGATTTCATCCAAGGCTGAGGCAGCCAGCACATGATTTTCGTTGGGCTTTGAAAATAATTGGTAGAGGAATGATAAGGAGAGAGAATAATACCAGAACAGACTAAAACTGATAGCTGTGGCTGTGTTAATAACAACCTTTGTTAAATAGTAACACTCACACTGATGGTGTTTATTTAATGACTGTAATACCTTAAGTGCAGGGTAGTCTAACATGAACATCAAATAGCACTAAGCAGCTATTGTAAATGCCTGGACAACATTGTGAATGTTGCTCAGAATCTGAATATCAACTATATTGATGGCGACCATTATAAGGGGGATAAGCTTTAAATGGACATTGATTTCAATGTAGACTTGCATTAGTGTGTCACCATACACATCATTTACCAGTCTACATGGGTACCATTTCTGTACGTCCCTGTTGTTTTCTTAGTTACATAATTCGTGAGACTGTTGGTATGACATGCTGTCATTAGCTTTTAACCTGTCACTCAAAGGCAGCCTTCAAGTAAACACATTTTGTGGTGGAATTTTATTGAATGCCTTTGCTAATTAGAGAGAGAGAGCTAGCTTAGTTGGTTCCTGCACACTTTTTCTTACTATATGCGAGTGATTCCATTTGATAATGCAGCCTGCAGGAATACATGTTAACCTTCATACACCCACTGGATTGGCTACTCTGGATTTAGAGCTGTGTGTTGTATTTACACGTCTAGCTGCTGATTTTAGTCTAAATGAAAAGCTAGTATAAATGAATGTATCTCTTTCAACACAGAATAGTCAAAGCAGAATGATGGGGGGTATGGGCATGGCCTATCAAGCTACTCAATAGTGAACATTACAGTCAAAGCAGAATGATGGGGGGCATGGGCATGGCCTATCAAGCTACTCAGTAGTGAACATTACAGTCAAAGCAGAATGTGGGGGGCATGGGCAACAGCTTACAGTAGTGAACAACAGCAAAGAATGATGGGGGGCATGGGCATGGCCTATCAAGCTACTCAGTAGTGAACATTACAGTCAAAGCAGAATGATGGGGGGCATGGGCATGGCCTATCAAGCTACTCAGTAGTGAACATTACAGTCAAAGCAGAATGATGGGGGGCATGGGCATGGCCTATCAAGCTACTCTATAGTGAACATTACAGTCAAAGCAGAATGATGGGGGGCATGGGCATGGCCTATCAAGCTACTCAGTAGTGAACATTACAGTCAAAGCTAGGCCACCATCTATTTTGTTCAGTAAAGAAACATGTCATGTCATTGCACACAACATAAACCATCTTATTTATTTATTTATCTATTTAAGCAGGGAGTCCCATTGAGACAAAGGTCTCTTTTGCAAAATGCCATAAATGTCACTTGACCATACTGAGTGACCTTTATATAAACCATTTTTGTGTAAAGAAATGCCTAGCCTCTCCTTATAGCACTGCAGGATAAAGAGAGATTTTTCTTGTTATATATATTTAAAGTTTTTAATGGTTTCTTTCAGGTAAACCTACTGTAGCCAATTCATCCAGCGTAACTGGCACAGTTTCAGCAATTAATAGACAGGTTGGTTGTTTAGCAACAAAACCGACGCGTGCCGAACTATGGGGCAAAACTGACAGGTTTGGTAAACTATATTTCATCTTCTATTTTAATTGACAACAGATATACATTTACACAATGAGTGTCTCACAAATACATTGTGACAGTTGTTGGTTAGCTAGCAAGCAATTTTTTTTGCCATATTAGCATAGATGTGACATCAGTCAAAATACCTCAAAACAAGACATGTTATCAAGAACAAGATAAAACTAGCTGAAACGAGCCACCTGCGATTCCCCACATGACAGCTTCTTTTCATTGTTTCTAGTTATCTGGCCATCCAGAATCACAACAACACACAGCCTTCTGGCCCATTGAAACGTGCACATCGTTTTAGTGACGTTGTCAGCTATCCATAGACCGTTTAGAGAATGTAGAGTTGAAGCATTTGCTCAGAAACTTCAAAGTGTACTCTGCACAGACTGGCATTTTAACATTCTGAGAAGCAATGACATTTAAAACCGCTTGGTGAAATGCCAAATAAGTGTCACACTGGATGTAAGTGTTAATTAATAAGTCCTATTTGTTTAGTTAATCCAGAGGCCTAACTGAAAATGACTTGACTTCAATTTAAAGTCACTTCTTAACGAGGGGCCTCTGACATTTCAACGCTCATCTCTCTATACTCCACTGTTTTTGCCCTCTCAAATTTCCGACTGGTTGGCATATTTTTGTCAGCCCTTTTACCTCTGCTGTCCTTGTACATCAGGGGTGCAATCTAATACACAGAGTCACATTCCAAAGCGCTGGGGGGGGGGACAGAAAAATGACACATGCAGAACAGTGTTGACAGAATTTCGGCATCTGCTGATGCTACAGAACAGAATACTGTCACTGACTCGGCTGGAAGATGACTTTGCAGAGAGCTCACCATTGACTTTGATCGCATGCCCTCCTCTGGCAATTCTAAGAAACTCAGAGGCTATTTTCAAGTCGGGATAATCTAGTTTTGCCAGCCACCATCAAATCTCGAGATAGCTATCTAATTTGAATGTCTGTAAGTGAGACTAGGATAATCTGATGCATACAGTACAAGGACTAGAGGGAAACCATGGGATTGTTCAATAGTTTGACTAACTGGTAGTCTATAGATAACAAAGAATCATGCACCAGTGTAACCATGGCAACATTCCCCTTCACGACCAGGTGGCCCTGAAACATCTGAGAGGATTTCTTAATAAAACCCTTTGTTTCCATGGACCCTCTGTCTCCAACCCCTATCCCCTTGGAAAGACCCTTGGAAACTAGAGTATAGCGATAGGATCACACAATCAAGACAGCGGGACAATTGTTCCTTCCTTCACACTGTCTATTACAGAAGATTTATCTGGCTTGTGGGAGCAGGGAGGATGCAGTCTGTCTGGCCGGCAGGCTAAACCATGGTGCACCCAGGGGACCCAGTAGCACTAACGAGGACCCCAGGGGATGCAGAATTACCAGTGGAAATGGATTCAATTAAAACTTCCAGACGTAAATTCCAGGGGATGGAGGTAGAACATTTCACTTTAATTAAGTTAGTGAAGGTTATGGATGCGACCACGGCAACTGTAATCAGGTGGCATCAGCGCTGCATTCAATCACACAATCCTATATCTGCAGACATGGTACTTTTCCCTCCGTTAAGGCCTCCTGATTGGGCAATTAAAAGGCTCTTTTCTCCCCTCCCCTGCATGGTTTGTTTAAGTGACAAATCCAAGGATTTGGATTCTGACTTGATGTATGCCGTGCTTGAGATATGAATCCGATGTTCCACTGAAATATTGCCAATGCCACAGAGGCAATGTGTGATCATTGTGATTATTATGCAGTCACTTGTTTTCTTCATCAGATGCCATCTATATGCTATGTCTATGCGCATATCTGTCTGAGTGGGTGGGTGGTGAGTATAATAAGAGTTATATTCACTGAACATTTTCCACTGTAAATGTCCTGTAAATCCTGTTCCTGGATTGCCACAAATGATACTTGCCTCTTTTAGCTTGATGAATGAATGCATCTACTCTGAGTATATGTTTATTAACCCCATGGCCCTAACCTATTATACTAGAGTAATGATTTGTGCTGTGGTATTGATTGAACTCAACTCATTGCAGACAAGTCAGCCCAAATCATTCATACAATTACAATAATATAATAATCCTGTATGTTTAAGGGGATTATGTGGACACTGACAGTATGCACTGTTTAAGGATTACAGCTGTGGATATGTTCTGTTGCCCAGCTCGTCCTTGTCTGGTGGGGAATGCAATAGTAGAATGCACACATTAGGCAGGGGAATGGCTCCTATTCTCTCGCAGGCTGCCATATTGTGGTAAAGACCTTTACTCTGGGAATGAAAAGGGTCTGCTGCCACTCAAGCATATATTGTAATTCCTTCTCCAATTCACAGGGCTCAAACTGAAGAGAACAGATTGATTTTACACATCTCAGGACTAGAGGAGATTCAAGGTTTCTCCAGGCTCAACAATACACAGATCCCTGAGTTATGAGGGAAATCTCCACGGCTCAAATTGCTCGCGTGCATGTGTGTATGTAGTGTACCTTAGTCTGACTTTACATTCCATATTCTTCATCCTAACTCTGACTCATTAATCATGTCGCAGTTCTTCATCCTAACTCTGACTCATTAATCATGTCGCAGTTCTTCATCCTAACTCTGATTCATTAATAATGTTGCAGTTCTTCACCCTAACTCTGACTCATTAATAATGGTGCAGTTCTTCATCCTAACTCTGACTCATTAATAATGGTGCAGTTCTTCATCCTAACTCTGACTCATTAATAATGGTGCAGTTCTTCATCCTAACTCTGACTCATTACTAATGTCGCAGTTTATTTTTTATTACAACAGTTACAGTACATTACAGTCACAGTACATTGTTACAGTACATTTGAATTAGAAAAGAAGCAACGCATGCCATGTGGTAATTGGTTTTCAACCCCACTGCGTTATAGAAGTCTTCTAATCACTTGGGGCCTGAGAGCCAATCCCTTGTTTTCGAACCCCATAAACCGTAACACAGTGGCCATATGTTGAACCAGAAAATAAAGTAGCTGACATGAGATTGCCTTAGCGGGGATTGTTACTGAAGTAATGCTGCGGGGCACCCTGCACAGCTGCCGAAAAGTTGGGCATCCATCTCCCCCGGTCGGCCTCTATGAGATGCAGAGAATCTGGGAGTTTTGTGTTTCAGATCTGGCTGGCTGGCTCCACTACCTCCACCTTCTGACTTGCCCTGGGGTGTGATGGTTGGCTGTGAGGCTGTGATCTGCTGCAGTGAGATTAAGTCGCTTCATGCAGCAGGTCTATGGGATGTCACAGGCAGCACCTCACAGCACAACGCCTAAGCAGAGGACTCGTTATCTTATCTTCCAGGGATTACAGTGTGCAGGTACTTTAGCATACTGCCAGCCAACTAGTGCTGGGGTAAATCCATGCAGCACCGCCTCACATGAATTAGACTGAACAGGTTCACTCCTTATTTGGTTCCTTCCTAACTCAGTTGCCGGAGAGAAAGGAAACCGCTCAGGGATTTCACCATAAGGCCAATTGTGACTTTAAAACAGTTATAGAGTTTAATGGCTGTGATAGGAGAAAACTGAAGATGGATCAACAACATTGTAGTTACTCCACAATACTAACCTAATTGATAGAGTAAAAAAAAGGAAGCCTGTACAAAATAAAAATATTCCAAAACATGCATCCTGTTTGCAATAAGGCACTAAAGTAAAACTGCAAAATATGTGGCAAAGAAATTAATTTAATGTCCTGAATAAAAAGCATTTATGTTTGGGGCAATTCAAGTCATCACTGAGTACCACTATATATTTTCAAGCATGGTGGTGGCAGCATCGTGTTATGGGTATGCTTGTCCTTGGCAAGGACCATGGAGATTTTTAGGATAAAAAAATGGAATAGACCTGAGCACAAGCAAATCCTAGAGGAAAACCTGGTTCCGTCTGCTATCCAACAGACACTGGGAGACAAATTCACCTTTCAGCAGGAAAATAACCAAATATACACTGGAGTTGCTCACCAAGACGACATTGAATGTTCCTGACTGGTCTGGTTACAGTTTTCTGAAATATATGGATTTCACATGAATGGGAATACAGATATGCATCTGTTGGTCACAGATACCTTAAAAAAGGTAGGGGGCATGAATCAAAAAACCAGTCAGTATCTGGTGTGACCACCATTTGCCTCATGCAGCTCAACACATCTCCTTCGCATAGAGTTGATCAGGTTGTTGAAAAGTGGCCTGTGGAATGTTGTACCACTCCTCTTCAATGGCTGTGCGAAGTTGCTGGATATTGGCGGGAACTGGAACAAGCTGTCGTACACGTCTATCCAGAACATCCCAAACATGTTATTTGGGTGAGTGTGCAGGCTATGGAAGAACCTGGACATTTTCAGCTTCCAGAAATTGTGTTCAGGTCCTTGCGACACGGGGCCGTGCATCATCATGCTTTAACATGAGGTGGCGGCGGGTGAATGGCACGACAATGTGACTCAGGATCTCATCACGTTATCTCTGTGCATTCAAATTGCCATTGATGAAATGCAATTGTGTTCGCTGTCTGTAACTTATGCCTGACAATACCATAAGCCCACCTCCACCATGGGGCACTCTGTTCACAATGTTGACATCAGCAAACTGCTCGCCCACACGATGCCATACACGTGGTCTGCAGTTGTGAAGCCGGTTGGACGTACTGACAAATTCTATAAAACAATGTTGAAGGAGGCTTATGGTAGAGAAATTATCATTCAGTTCTCTGGCAACAGCTCTGGTGGACATTTCTGCAGTCAGCATGCCAATTGCACACTCCGTCAAAACTTGAGACATCTGTGGCATTATGTTGTGTGACAAAACTGCACATTTTAGAGTGGCCTTTTATTGTCCCCAGCACAAGGTGCACCTGTGTAATAATCATTCTGTTTAATCAGCTTCTTGATATGATACATCTGTCAGGTGGATGGATTATCTTTGCAAAGGAGAAATCCTCACTAACAGGGATGCAAACAAATTTGTGCACAAAGACATTTCTGGGATCTTTTTCAGCTCATGAAAACTGAACACTTTACATGTTGCATTTATATTTGTGTTCAGTAAAAAATGGTTGTCTAGCAATGATCAACAACCAACTTGACATAGCTTGAATAATGTTTAAAGAATAATATTGTACAATTTGCATTTATATTTATTAAGGATCCCCATTAGTCCCCGCCAAGGCAGCAGCTACTCTTCCTGGGGTCCAGCAACATTAAGGCAGTTACTGTATATACAATTTAAAATATCACATGACATTACATTTCTTCAACACTTTTCACAACATATTAAGTGTGTTCCAGGTGTGCAAAGCTCTTAGAGACTTACCCAGAAATACTCACAGCTATAATCACTGCCAAAGGTGATTCTAGCATGTATTGACTCAGGGGTGTGAATGCTTACATAAATGAGATATTTCTGTATTTCATTTTCAGTAAATTTGCTAACATTGTTTTAGCTTTGTCCTTATGGGGTGTTGTGTGCATATGGGTGTTGAAAAAATCAATGAATTCAGGCTGTAACACTACAAAATGTGGAATAAGTCAAGGGGTATGAATACTTTCTGAAGGTACTGTAACTGTAACTGCAATCCCCACATGAATCAGATTACTCCCAAGACCTGAACGGCAGCACACTAAAGAATTATCCAGGTTCTAAATAATACTGTAATAATAGTTATTTGGCCACTGATGATAAATCAATGCCTATGTATTGTAGGGGTATTTACTGTATATTACAAAATGGCATGAGTGCACAATTTAGCCTTCAAACTACTGGAAACAGTTTGCTGAATGCTAAGTGCAGTCAGAGAGTGGATGGGTCATTATAAACAAACAGCACATAACTTTTGATAGAAATGCCAAAGAAAGTGACTACCAATCCATGCGTTCCCTTTCTCTTTCAAACCAATTTGCAATGTGTGACAGACCATGTGGCACTCTTGCCATAAGAAATAGCAATCTAAAGTGTTTTAAGGGCAGCAGCCACTTAAAAATGTCTAGTTCAGTTATTTGTATATGGAGCTTTAGTCTCCATCTCCTAAGCTTGAATTGACACTCGAGAAAATGACCATAATGTATTGACTATAGTGTAGGTGGCAAAACCCTCTAAATTAAAACGATGATTAAAGTACATTACTTCTCATATCATTGATATGTGTTATTGCATGTATTCCTGCTATTATAAAGCCAGTCCTAATTGAAACAATAGCAAATCGTCCACCCCGCCTCTGTTTTGGTAAAAATGCTGAGGGATCAGCCTGGAGAAATGTAACCACTCTCAAATTCATAGACAGAGCTATGGATGCAAGGACTGACCATCCATGAGATACAAATGATAGTTTTATCCATGTCTTGAGGCTATAAAGTGTTTGCAAACGTTTACATTGTTTACAAACATTGGAGTAAAACAAGCTGATATTTTGGTTTCTGATGGGGTACGACAGTTGAACTAAACTCATGAGGCATTTATACTGTAAGGGATTTTCTTCAAGAATCAATAGGTATATGTCATAAAAATTAATGTACAGTAGTGACTAGCTTTAAAGTAATCACATAATTGATGTGCCCTCAGCATGAATTGCTTTAACTGCTTTTATTAACTACAGTAGGAGTCAGATAGTCATGACTTTCAAATTAAAATCAGGACATTTTAGCTATACAGTTATGCTGTGAAGACAGCACTAATTTCAGCATGCCAAGCTGTTTTTCAATGCTGTACAAAAGCATTTGAAAATAACAAAAGGTGTGAGCTTTGGTTTCCCTTTCATATTCTGAGATGGTGGAGACGGTGGAGACGGTGGAGATACAAGCCTAGGAATTTATTCCCACCATTATGAATGAATCTCAGATAAAGAAGTCAAGACTGCAGCTCACCGCTCCCTCTTCTTACACTTAGATGCAGTTGTGAACATTTCATGGATGTGTATGAAGAAATACAATGAATGCTTTTGGGGGCAGAGTTCTCATTCTATAATTTATGTTCCAATTTCTTATTCTACAAACACCTCTGTCTCTGTCTGTGTCTGGGGTGTTTCTCATCCAGGCCAAGGGAGAAACTGTACACAAAAACCTCTGTCTCTGGGGTGTTTCTCATCCAGGCCAAGGGAGAAACTGTACACAAAAACCTCTGTCTCTGGGGTGTTTCTCATCCAGGCCAAGGGAGAAACTGTACACAAAAACCTCTGTCTCTGGGGTGTTTCTCATTCAGGCCAAGGGAGAAACTGTACACAAAAACCTCTGTCTCTGGGGTGTTTCTCATTCAGGCCAAGGGAGAAACTCTGTACACTCCAGCAGAATGGGAAATGCAGTTGCATCTGATAGCAATTATTCTGGGGTGGATGTGGACTAACTTAAGGACACATCTTAGTATGTACAGTATTTGTGATAAGGGGATATTATGTAATATTTTAGACCTTAGAAGCAGCATTAGAAATTAGTGGCCCTCCAAAATCCATCTCCAGCACATTGCAGCAACCCAGCATCTTATTCCAACAACCAGCTACCAACAAACAATATGAGTGGTGAGGAATTACTATGCTAGCCAGCTGTATTCGTGTCATTGTGGAGGTAATACACTTTGAGTTATATCACAATACTCAATTAGTTTGTTTTCCTTCTTTAAAACATTATTATGTATTTAAAAGGATTGACCCCTACATGCTTTGGTCAGAGTGGGACAGGAGCAGAGATAGCAGGGTTCGAGGGTCTGCAGGTCTGCAGGGTAGATGTTGTATTTCTGCTGTTAATAAATAAGCAGGGTTGCTGAAGGGTTGCAGGCTGGGCTGCCAGGAAGTTGCAGCCCTCTCTTTTATACTCTCTGTCTCTCTGTATCTGCTCTAAAACAGTGGGGGCGGATGTGTCTCTGTGGTCCTCTGCAAAGCTGGAAAGGACATCCTCTCAGTTTGATTCAGCTCAACCCGGTCTCCCGGTGCTCTAGGACTCAGTGTGTGTGTGTGACAGCTCTCTCTCTCTCTCTTCATTTGAATCTGTCTGTAGCAGGAAGGATTCTTTCAACGTCTCATTTCACTGGGCCCACAGATTGGCAGAGCTAAACTAGCCCTCACAGCAGTCAATCATGGTCTGTAAATCTGACGAGAGACTACCAGATTGGTTGGTCTGAACCGACTATTCCCAAACTGGGGTACGCAATGTCGTCGGGGGAACGCCAAAACAGTCCATTTAGATTTTCCTGAGTAGCCTCCTTTCACTGCCCCCAAATAATGAAACCATCTAGTCTTCAGCAAAATAACAACACAATATCAAATACAGGTAGCCTAGTCAAATAATTAACATTCAATCACATTAACCATTACTCTCTCACGTGAATTCCACTAAGGGTCTGAATGTAGCCAAACGTAGCTCATGCTCATTCCGTTTGCTTGAAAATGGATGAATGGTTAAAAAAAGTAAGGCCCGCGTCCATAGAGACACATACCAGCTCTACTGGTAGTACTGCTATTACCAGCAGTACTACCAGCAGTACTGCTATTACCAGCAGTACTACACAAGCACCTGTCGACAGCACAAGTTGTTCTACTTCCACGAGCACATCCAATGCTAGCATCAGTAATTCTACATTTGTTGCCATCCCAGCTAGCATGGACACTGACATCTGATTCAGCCGAAGAGCTACTGCCCCCTTACCCGGGAAAGCACCGAACAACAGACAGGGACGTTGGACCATCAAAGAGGCGCAAATATGATGAGAACTACATTGGTTTGGAGTTAACTTATATTGGGAGTAGTGCCTTTCTTCAGCCACAGTGTGTTATATGTGTAAAAGTACTATCTCACAACTCGATTAAACTCTTGCGCAGACATTTAGAAACAAAACATGCCAATTAGAAAAATCAGCCACAGGAGTTTTTTGAGAGATAATTAAGATGACTTTCGAGTAGTAAGACATGTATAAAAGTTATAGATACCATTAACAATAAGGGACTAGAAGCGTCTTATATGGTGAGCTACCGAGTGGCTAAGACAGGCAAGCCCATACTGTTGTGGAAGACTTCATTCTTCCTGCTGCTGTGGGTATGGCTGGGACAATGCTGGGGGAAAAGGTCAAAAAATACTATACAGACAATACCTTCATCAAAAAACACAGTGACAGTGTCATGGCAGGAGATGTTTTGAAACAATTACTGCTTTGCATACAAGCCAGTGAATTATATGCGTTACATCTGGATGAGTCAACAGACGTGCCGGGCCTGGCACAGCTCCTGGTATATGTCCATTATGTTTATGGGGGCTAAATTAAGGAAGACGTCCTCTTCTGCAAACCAGGACAACAGGAGAAGATATTTTTAAAGTACTGGGCAGCTTTGTGACATCAAATGGACTTTGGTGGTCAAGATGTGTTGGTATCTGTAGTGATGGCACAAAAGTCATGACAGGGAGACAGTGGAGTGGAAGCAGTTGCTCCCGATGCCACTTGGGTACAATGCAGCATCCACCGAGAGGCTCTTGTTGCCAAGGGAATGCCCGACAGCTTGAAAGACGTTTTGGACACTGCAGTGAAAGTCATTAATTTTGTTAAAGCAAGGCCCCTGTACTCTTGTGTATTTTCTGCATTATGCAATGATATGGGCAGCGACTATGTAACACTTTTACAACATACGTGCGCTGGTTATCAAGGGGCAAGGTATTGACACCTTTTTTTATTGAGAGACGAGCTTAAAGTTTTTTTGTCTTACCGCTTGCATGATGATGAGTTTCTCACATGACTGGCCTATCTGGGTGATGTTTTTTCTCACCTGAACGATCTAAATTTAGTAGGACAGGGACTCTCCGCAACTATATTCAATGTGACAGAATTGAGGTTATGATTAAGAACTTGGAGCTCTTCTCTGTCTGCATTAACAAGGACAACATACAGGTCTCTCCATCATTGTATGATTTTTTGTGTGCAAATGAACTCAAGCTTACGAACAATGTCAAATGTCATATTGGGAAGCACTTGAGTGAGCTGGGTGCGCAATTACGGACTGGGAACAATACATCCAATATTCCTTTGAACCTTTTGTTTCTAACAATTAAGATCTCACCTAACAGGAGTAGTAGTTGTCTCCTTGGGTTCTGTAGTAAAATTATTTTATGTATGTTTTGTAGACAGCGTGCTGACCAGACTTATTTCAGCATTGTATATTTGTATCGGGCAAGGCAGGGGGGAGAATGAGGAATACATTCATCTGGCCCAAGGCTTTTAAGTCGAGAAGCACAATATTTCCCTCCGTACCCAGGAGACGACAGGCAGCACCCACAGGCATTTTCCATCCACCAGTTTACTCACTCCTCTCCACCTCCTTCCACCTCTGAAGTTTATTTCTCCTGATTTTCCATGACATTCACCGACATCTTCCTTCCAGACCTCCTTCTCCTCTCAAGACAATGTCTACCTCTTCAACTCTGAGGTATCTGGCTCTAATAATATCAGGGCCGGGGGCTCACAGATGGTTGAAATAAGTGGATCTGTCAGATAATTTCACCCCCTGTCGTTTTCCTAATCCCTCCATCCCCACATCTCCCTGTGAAAATGGAATAGTGCACAGAGAGGAGGAGGGGCGGAGGAAGCCCTGTTTGAACCTACATCTTCCCACTTATCACGTCCCCGATATAGACGTGATTGTCATAACTTTTAAATTCAGCTGAAAATGCTGATAAATAATTCAGCCGTGCATTTGTTCATCTGCTATGAAACAAAACAGAGGGCAACACGACACAGGGCAGCATGAGCCTGACCGTTTCTGCTCGGTGTGTGGATACAAAAATGGTAGTTTACGGAGGGATAAGAAACTGCACACCTATTAGCAGGCCTCTGGCCCCATAATGGCTGCCTCCTGATATACAACTCATTCCATTGCATTTTTTTCTAGGAAACTCAGTGTTGAATTAAATAGTTGTGGTCTGTTTTGGCTAGAGACAGTGCATTCCCTACGTACAGTACTTTTGCTCCTTTGGAAAATGACCAATGTGTGTGACCAGAATGGCAGCTTTACCACTGGTGAGAAATTAAGATTTATGCCAACAAAGAGCAATAAAGATACTCACAATCAACAGTGTTCTGCCCATCTGCAGCTAGCAAGGATCTCGTCAGTTTTTTTTCTAATGTGGTCTGTAACCCTGGCCTCTTAGTCCTCACACATCCCTTAATTGGACAAACTTGGAGAGCGGTGGGGATGGGCGCTGTGGCTGGTGACGAATTGAAGTGGAACTTTAGCTGTGTAGCATAGCAGGGCGGCTGGTGGCATCCAGACCATGTGCACGGTCACGTCGTGAGGGTAGGCTCCTACAGAAACAAGAAGGGAGAGCAGGGAGTCTTAGAATGGCCCTTCTCATTGTTAAACAATGGGTTTCATTGAAGGACTGGGATGGGATGATGGCGCTTCAGTGGGCAGGGCTCGGGAACGACATAGCTGCCATTGGGTGGATGTTTTCCTCAGAGTTGTAGCCCTGATGATGTAGAGATACATTTTAGTTCACAGGCAGGAAATGAGGAGAATTTAAATAGTTTGTTATGTGGGTGTGGCAAGAGAACAGTGCACATGTATAGTTATTCAGGACACAAGTGGATATTGGCTTTGACATTTTGTTCTAATTCGAAGTGGAAGTGCTGATTGTCAACCAACTTCCATGAATTTATTCTTGGATAAATCATTTATTTGTTTGTTTCTCCAAGGACACGACAATAAAATTAAGTTTACAGGACAAACCCACAGAAAAAGCCAAGCCGTCCAAACATAAATCTGACAAGTTATTCAGACTTATCTATAAATAGCACTTTCCTCTGAGTGTCCCCCCTGGGGAGCGACATTTGAACATGTCCATTTCTAAAAAACATGACAAACACGCCAGCTGCTCTTCTGGCCGATTCTCTGCAATTTCTTCACACGCAAAGGATGCCACCCATCCCTTTTCATTATTAGTGAAAGCTGGTCTGTATTTTACGCCATCCACAATATTATATCTGCTATGTTTGTCCGATGGCAGTCACTGCCACAGAGGAAGGCTGATTGATGCCTCATATGAAAAATAAGGGTGGCTGAAACCAACACAATTAAAGCTTACTGACAAGAAAAACAACAGAGGTTGTGTAATGACATGCTGTTGTTATCATCCTGATCTGAATCCAATAAGAGGGAGATTACTTATATTAACCCAAATCATCTCAACCATGACCAAAGTATGATTTGTTTTTATCCAGCTAGCTAATTCCAAACCACGTAGCTTGACTCAAGGTCCTCCAATGACAGGAGAACAACATACACTGTTACTACTCATTGATGTATACTATTTCTCATTCAAATTCTGATACTCATAAATACAACGTTGCTAACACAGCACTCAGCACTCAGTGAAGATGGTCATCTTTGTGGCTTTCCTAAGCTTTCAAAACTTGGTGAACAGTGACAACCTGTTGGTGGTACTTCCACTATGGTCCTCTTCATCTCGGCTGACCACCTTTTTTGTCCCTCCAGTGTCTCTGACACCACTGTAAATAGGCTAACAGAGCCTGCTCGTGAAGGGGATGAAGAAGACTGACACCCATGGTGACCCCTGAACTTTTTGTATATAAACCTAATTCCAAACATTGATGATATCAGACTACAAAGGGAAGCACAGCCACAGGCTGCCCATTGACACAAGCCTACCAGATGAGCTAAATTACTTCTATGCTCGCTTTGAGGCAAGTAACACTGAAACATGCATGAGAGCATCAACTGTTCCGGACGACTGTGGGATCACGCTGTCCATAGCCGATGTGAGTAAGACATTTAAAAAGGTCAACATTCATAAGGCCGCAGGGCCAGATGGATTACCAGGACGTGTACTCCGAGCATTTGCTAACCAACTAACAAATGTCTTCACTGACATTTTCAACCTGTCTCTGACTTAGTCTGTAATACCAAAATGTTTCAAGCAGACCACCATAGTCCCTGTGCCCAAGAATACTAAGGTAACCTGCCTAAATGTCTACTGACCCATAACACGCAAGTCTGCAGCCATGAAGTGTTTTAAAAGGCTGGTTGTGGCTCACATCAACACCATTATTCCAGAAACCCTAGACCCACTCCAATTTGCATACCACCACAACAGATCCACAGATCCCACCTGGAGAAAAGGAACACTTATGTGAGAATGCTGTTCATTGACTACAGCTCAGCGTTCAACACCATAGTGTCCTCAAAGCTAATCACTAAGTTAAGGACCCTAGGACTAAACACCTCCCTCTGCAACTGGATCCTGGACTTCCTGATGGCCACCCACAGGTGTTAAGGGTAGGTAATAACACATCCGCCACTCTGATCCTCAACACGGGGGCTCCTCAGGGCTGCATGCGCAGTCCCCTCCTGTTCACTTATGACTGCATGGACAGGCACAACTCCAACACCATCATTAAGTTTGCCGATGACACAACAGTGCCTGATCACTGATAATGATGAGACAACCTATAGGGAGGAGGTCAGAGACCTGGCCATGTGGTGCGAGGACAACAACATATCCCTCAATGTAAACAAGACAAAGGAGATGATTGTGGACTACAGGAAAAGGAGGACCAAGCATGCCCCCATTCTCATTGACCAAGCTGTAGTGGACCAGGTTTAGAGCTTCAAGTTCCTTGGTGTTCACATCACCAACAAACTACCATGGTCCAAACACACCAAGACAGTCTTGAAGAGGGCACGACAAAGCCTATTCCCCCTCAGGAGACTGAAAAGATTTGGCATTTGTCCTCAGATCCTCATAAAGTTTGACAGCTGCTCCATCAAGAGCACTGATTGCATGGTATAGCAACTGCTCGGCCTCCAACAGCAAGGCACTACAGAGGGTAGTGCGTACGGCCCAGTACATCACTGTGGCCAAGCGTCTTGCCATCCAGGACCTCTATACCAGGTGGTGTCAGAGGAAGGCCCTAAAAATTGTCAAAGACTCCAGCCACCCTAGTCATAGACTGTTTTTTCTGCTACCGCACGGCAAGTGGTACCAAATCTACGCACCAAATCGATGTCCAAAAGACTTCTTAACAGATTCTACCCCAAGCCATAAGACTCCTGAACAGCTTATCAAATGGCTACCCAGACTATTTGCATTGCCACCCCCCCTTCCCCTCTTTTACGCTGCTGCTAATCTCTGTTTATTATCTATGCGTAGTCACTTTAACTCTACCTACATGTACATATTACCTCAATTACCTCGACTAACCTGTGCCCTCGCACATTGACTCTGTACCGGTACCCCTTATACAGTGCCTTGCAAAAGTATTCGGCCCCCTTGAACTTTGCAACCTTTTGCCACATTTCAGGCTTCAAACATAAAGATATAAAACTGTATTTTTTTGTGAAGAATCAACAACAAGTGGGACACAATCATGAAGTGGAACGACATTTATTGGATATTTCAAACTTTTTTAACAAATCAAAAACTGAAAAATTGGGCGTGCAAAATTATTCAGCCCCCTTAAGTTAATACTTTGTAGCGCCACCTTTTGCTGCGATTACAGCTGCAAGTCGCTTGGGGTATGTCTCTATCAGTTTTGCACATCGAGAGACTGAAATTTTTTCCTATTCCTCCTTGCAAAACAGCTCGAGCTCAGTGAGGTTGGATGGAGAGCATTTGTGAACAGCAGTTTTCAGTTCTTTCCACAGATTCTCGATTGGATTCAGGTCTGGACTTTGACTTGGCCATTCTAACACCTGGATATGTTTATTTTTGAACCATTCCATTGTAGATTTTGCTTTATGTTTTGGATCATTCTCTTGTTGGAAGACAAATCTCCGTCCCAGTCTCAGGTCTTTTGCAGACTCCATCAGGTTTTCTTCCAGAATGGTCCTGTATTTGGCTCCATCCATCTTCCCATCAATTTTAACCATCTCCCCTGTCCCTGCTGAAGAAAAGCAGGCCCAAACCATGATGCTGCCACCACCATGTTTGAAAGTGGGGATGGTGTGTTCAGCTGTGTTGCTTTTACGCCAAACATAACGTTTTGCATTGTTGCCAAAAAGTTCAATTTTGGTTTCATCTGACCAGAGCACCTTCTTCCACATGTTTGGTGTGTCTCCCAGGTGGCTTGTGGCAAACTTTAAACGACACTTTTTATGGATATCTTTAAGAAATGTCTTTCTTCTTGCCACTCTTCCATAAAGTCCAGATTTGTGCAATATACGACTGATTGTTGTCCTATGGACAGAGTCTCCCACCTCAGCTGTAGATCTCTGCAGTTCATCCAGAATGATCATGGGCCTCTTGGCTGCATCTCTGATCAGTCTTCTCCTTGTATGAGCTGAAAGTTTAGAGGGACGGCCAGGTCTTGGTAGATTTGCAGTGGTCTGATACTCCTTCCATTTCAATATTATCGCTTGCACAGTGCTCCTTGGGATGTTTAAAGCTTGGGAAATCTTTTTGTATCCATCTCCGGCTTTAAACTTCTTCACAACAGTATCTCGGACCTGTCTGGTGTGTTCCTTGTTCTTCATGATGCTCTCTGCGCTTTTAACGGACCTCTGAGACTATCACAGTGCAGGTGCATTTATACGGAGACTTGATTACACACAGGTGGATTGTATTTATCATCATTAGTCATTTAGGTCAACATTGGATCATTCAGAGATCCTCACTGAACTTCTGGAGAGAGTTTGCTGCACTGAAAGTAAAGGGGGTGAATAATTTTGCACGCCCAATTTTTCAGTTTTTGATTTGTTAAAAAAGTTTGAAATATCCAATAAATGTCGTTCCATTTCATGATTGTGTCCCACTTGTTGTTGATTCTTCACAAAAAAATACAGTTTTATATCTTTATGTTTGAAGCCTGAAATGTGGCAAAAGGTCGCAAAGTTCAAGGGGGCCGAGTACTTTCGCAAGGCACTGTATATAGCCTCGCTATTGTTATTTTACTGCTGCTCTTTAATTATTTGTTACTGTTATATTGAATGTTTTACTTATCTAGTTTTTACTAAACACTTTTTTTTCTTCGAGCTGCATTGTTGGTTAAGGGCTTGTAAGTAAGCATTTCACTGTTGTATTTGGCACTTTAGACAAATCATTTGATTGGATCAGTGGCCAACTCAGATGACAGAAAATGAATGAGACTCAATAGCCCTATATGATACAAGAACATTCTAAATAGGTCTCTTCTGCAAGACCATTGTGATTCACACGGATCTGTGAGCTTGTTTTTGTAATTTTGGAGAAAATCCATGACTTCAAACATTTTCTGGAAGTGTAGCTGGTATTAGCCCATGGGGTCCACTCCATTTTAATTCAGACTCTACCTGATGTGGATGCAGGGAGCGGTCTAAAGGACAAAGCTTTCTGGCCCTGGGCAAAATGAACACCAACTGCACAGAACTCTAGTACGGAAGACTGTGTGACCTTGCACACAGGTCTATCTCAAATAGTCACTTCCTCTCACAATCACCATGGTAACCACTTTTAACCTTTGATGGGCATGGTCTCTGGAGGTTTGTGGACGATTTCCTCAGCCCCTGTCTTCAGAAAGTGCACACAGATAATCCTGCCCTTCTCAAAGCTGCTCATGCGGATCGAACCTCGCTCTGTATGGAACAGTCACACAAGCCTTGTAAGGCATACGGACACACTTAATATCATCGGCTTTCATAGGAGAGAGCCTATGGACCAGATTGCATATTGTAGAAGTTTATTCAGCAAGAAACAAAATGCGACGTTGAAGAATAACAAAGTCTATTGAATCTCTGATGCAGGGGTAAAGTGATGTTTGAGATAATGATAGGGGTGGCCCATGCTGAAGACATCTGTCATTCAAGTGAATTTTGGTGGGTTTGTAATGAAAGATAATTCATCGCGCCTTTGAGCACCATCTCTATTATTAATTCAGGCATGCCAATGCTGAGTAAATGCTTCTTTACTCTCTCATAAGTGGTCGATATTAATAATGCACAAAGGGCCAAGTTCAGCATCAGTCTTTGAAAAGTTATTGCATTGGCAAAATGTAAAGGTTTCTATGAATATTAGCCACCTCATCTCTTTCTCCTCTCCCCTGCCCGAATGGGAAAGCCGGCGCGGTCTGGATCTGACAGCTCTTCTGATGGAATGATCTCAACTATCAGTGGTAATTGGAGGTGCTGTGGGGTTGGGTTTCTGTGGTAGGGCGGGAGGTAGTGGCTTGATCGATCCCTAGGATGGCTGAGGGTAGGCACCAGGCAGCTTGTCTTCCACCGTTTCTATATGACAGCTCTCTGTGGAGGTTAGGAGAGAGGCACCAACATTGCTGTCCTCTCACACACTGGACAATCACCCAAGTTGAGGGTTGCCTCTGCTCAGAGCCTAAGCTACACACGGACCCATCCAATTCAATTAAATCATAACCATTTAGTTGGATGGAAGCAGGTTCTAATTATCTAATTTAAGGATGCTTTTAATTATTACTTGTACATTACAGGACTTAAATCAGCGCCTCATTAGCGCCTCACTTGAAATGCCTATGGTTTATAACCTAATGTCATAATTCTGATGGCATTTTAGAAATGTTAAGTGTATGAAGGAAGATTGTTTGTACACCGCATTCTGCTCTACATGACAGTTTAAAGAGTGATCACGCCGTGTTTCCTGTCTTCATTAAGGCTGTGACAAACAGCCTCCTGTTTGTTCCTTGCCATGATTTACTGAAGAAAATAAGAAATCTGTGGTGAGCTCCCCGACCAGGCCAGCCGTGGTTGCCATGGTGACACGTTAACTCTCCCAGTCATCTTTATGCTGTCATTGGGAATGCTTCTCAGCCAGAGGTTTAACCACAACAACCATTTACCCTCTAACTGATTGTCTTCACCATCACCGGACCCCCCATGTTAGCTTATGGCAGATAGGAAAAGCAGAGGCTAACAGCACTGTTTTCATGTGTGGAAATCCAAAAGGACAATGCCTCTAATCTCTGAGGAGTCTCTTTCCCTGGCACCTCATGAAATGCCATTTGGTTTTGAGATGTCCAGTGATTGCTTACAGGCAGAGATAATATCACTTTATACACTCTGGATAATTGGAACAGTGAGGATCTGATTGAGGGCAGACCCATTCAGAGGACGAGCACATTCATCATTTATGGCCACTATGTAAAAGAAAAACAATGTACTACCCATGTCTAGTTTCCCTACCATGCCTTGGGCTATGTTACTCATATACCGCACATTACGGCATCTGTATAGAATACAAAATCATATAATGGAGAATTCTGAATTGGAGAAACAATGAGGTGAATACTAAAAGTCCAATGCATGCCTCTCATGCACATTCATGTTGATGCCCATATTCATACTCAAAGGACAGTGGAAGCAACTTGGTATGTCTGATGATATTTCCTCCACTTTATCAGCACTTGTCAGTGTTGTTAGGTCCAGACCTAAGACCATTAATATGTGAAAATAAATCAATTAATCTGCCGCTCACCATGCCAGAATCTTCTAAAACTCCCGGATTAGAGAGAGGCTGCTATTAAACCTCCCCGGCTGTGGGCACAGCGATAGCAGGAAGAGAGGTAGGCAAGCAGCGAGGCAGGCAGGGAGGGAGAGAGGCAGGCAGGAAGGCAGGCAGGGAGAGCTTGGTATTAGCTTCACCAAACCCGGTCCCATCAGGAGGTTGGCAAGTAGTCAGGACATGGCTCTAACCACCCCCCCTTCCCTGCTCTCCTCTCTCACCCAGTCCTCCTCAGAGTGGGCTCAGGTTGTGCCAAAGACAGAGGACAGGAGAAGGTTGTGGCATTACAGCAATCTCCTCTCACTACACACGCGTACGCACACACACACACACCGCTTCCCTTCCTCGTCTCCTCTTCTGTAAAAAGATTTGCCGATCTGCGCATAGAAATCCAAGCCCAAGGCAGAACAATAGATCGGTACAGGAATAACACAGCCTGGAGGTGGTGTGTAAATTAGACAGGATCCTACTGCAGATCCTCCCTAGGGTGTAAATAAATACTGGCCCCTGGATGTACTGGAAGCAGTGCTCGCTTTAGGAAGAAGGTGCACTACTCTTGAACATTATATACAATGAATACATTGACAGTAACGGCAACAAAATATCTGCTAAACACATAGATTGCAACAGCCTCAAGTATGCGGCACAATGACCATTCAGCCTTTCAACCTTCTGCGTGGCAGATTTGATTTCTCTATAAAACCAAAGACAGTCGTCAATGTTTTCAGTGCCATTAAAGTAATAGCCCTCTCAAACACAAAGTGAAGTAAAGCAAAGTGGTTCCTCAGGATTCCTGACTCCAGGGAGTAAGGTATTGTCATTGCCTTTACAGTAGTAGACTAGCAGTGCACTGCAGAGCCAGAGCCTGACCTTTCAGTCTATCCCTTTCATCTGCTACAGCTGTCACTCAAACTCCCAGGTTCATTCGGTAGCTGCAGGGGGTTCAATTAATCCTGGCAAAATGGGAGAGGGGTTCATTTTCACCCTTGGAGAGTAGGTTACAGCTTTTCTGGTTACTTGGCTATTTTCCCTCTGCATGTTTGTCCCAAGGCGCAATGCAGCCAGAATAGCAAGAGCCTTCAGCAGCATCGTCACCAGCCACATTCAAAGGGACTGGGGGTGATGACATGATCTGTGCTTCGGGAAGCCCAGTCCCCTGCCAGTCGGGAATGTTTATGAGGGTACCATTATTGGCTTCAATAATAGACCTTTGGGAACAAGGGGAAATGGCATTGTGAAATATGTATCACTTTATCATCCCTAATTAGTCCTTCACAGCACAGCATTCAATTATCATTTGAGATAGCAGGCCTCTCCTGAACAATGTTTTACTATGTGTTGAGAGAGTTTGTGGTCGACAGAACATAACTTACTGTCATGCAAAATGCATGGCCATTGGCCAAAATCACACTCAGTTTGAAGCAACTGAAGACAAGTTATGTCTCTGTCTGATATGGATTATGACTTGGGTTGTCTTAACGTACACTTTTAGCTATATTATTCAAAACTTCATATCAGCCAATCCCAACCACAATGATCAACACCTCCACATCACTCCCTGACAATCTGAAAATGTCAAGGGAGAGCTGTTTTAACTCTGTTCTTCTCCCTTTAGAATCATTACAGCCCTTATTCAATTGGATGTTTGATTTTCTTCAAGGAGCTCCTTTTTTAATGTTTTATAATATTTATATAATCACATTGGGAGAAGTATTTCTGTGGATTAATGAGGTACAGGCTTGTAAATGATTTGCTGATGATTTCTCTCACGTGCATAATGTGGTTTGTATGTACTGTACAGTCTAGCTAGCACATTACATTACGCCAGTGAACACATCCCACAACAATGTGATCTTTAATCACGTATCATATTACATGTTTCCTTCCACAGCTGTGAACCAACGGCAATCTGGGCACGTCTGCGGCTCCAGACACAGTCAACCACAACAATGAGAAAATCCCTTTGACATGCTCCAGCAATTGAATTCAACGCGAGTTGAAATTATATGCTGCCTCCCCGGAGGTACCCCACTGGACGCCTTAAAAGGTAATATACCTTCTGCCACAGAGTGCAATCACACGGTTCACACCCTGACTCTGGATAATAAGATGGGCTTGGGGAAATAAGAGAAGCTGCACTTGCCGTAAAACAGAGGCTTAAGTAATCTCCCTGAGATGAGACACATTAAAGAGAACACTGTGCGTCCTTGTTGGATCAGTGGTCTAGCATACCGTGAACATCCTGCCAGTGTTGGGATAAAGACGTGGTTAGCGGTTACCTCTCAGCAGTAGTTGACAAGCTGTGCTGCTTAAAAAATATTGCTAAAAAGACTCCTACACCAGCTTTAAATATAACAGAGATGCTTTATGTAAGGATGAGTAACTTGAAAACTACTAACATCAGGGTATTTCAGGATATAGTAATACTCTTCTCTCAGACTCATGTTAAAAACAACATCCATTTGATTTACACAGCGTACTCTTTTGGGATGGGGAGACTTGAGTGTGCTGTGTGAGTGGACATAATGCACTTTTCTCACTGCTCAGCTCTCCAGACAGGTCCAATCAGGTCGGAGATGAATGACAAGGCATTCACCCCTGTTTGTCTGTATGTCTGTCATCAGCAGTGTTGACTGAGAGCCTTCTACGAATAGTTCAGTCAGTGCTGTTCTGGTAGACACAGTACTTCACGTTCTCCTGGGGATCTGACGACTACTTGGTCCCTGTCATCCCCCACAGACTACTAGTCTGCCGGCCTGGAACAGTACTGACTTGGCATGACTATAGATGGCCTAGGAACTAAAGTCACGCCGGGAGTTGTCCACACACTTAATCTTGATTTAATACAGTTGATACACAGGAACTACAAATAACAAATTAATCGACTGAGGAAATTCAAAAAATCACTTTATGGTGGGGGGATAAATATTTAGCCGATAGCTGAATCGACAGAGAGTCTATGGACTGAACTTGTGGTTGATATCTGATCGTTTATATCACCCTGATTCCTTTAGGACCCCCCTGTGTCCCTCAGGCTCTATTTCTCCCATGTCTGTCTCTTCTGTTTATCTCTTGGAGCCTCTCAGCAGAAGTCAATCTATCCTAATCAGGCTCCTGCCCCATCTCCTGTCCACCCTTCCAGGCACTTCTTATAGCATTAACATGGGTGTTATTGTCAGGGCCTGGGACTGAGCACTCATGCCATGGACACCCAGGCTCAAAGTGTTCAGGCCCAGTAGAGAAGCTCTCTTTTGGGCTCCAAATGATTATTCCTGTGCCAGCTCCCTGGAGAGCCTGGGGAAATGAATCTGTGTCTGTTTCTTGTTGCCTCTCTCTTTCCACGTTACAGCACAGCACTGATGTTTTAGTTTAGCTGTTCATGAGAAGCCTCCCTCTGACAAGACTAGCAGGTTGAGCTTTTCTGCCTTTGAGCAGACCCACAGTCTAATTGCCATCAGTTTGAGAGAAAGAGACCCTAATGAAGGATAGACGTGCCCACGTAGCAGATCACATTACTGACACACTGAGCGAGAATGGTGGCTAATTGCCGAATGGAGGAAAAATGCCATTGCTGAGAAAGTTCAGATTTTTTTAATGAAGCAATGGACTACAGATGTTGCAAAGAGTATAATGTTACAATCATTTGGTGGGTGCTTATATTTGTCCTGTTTCATTGACATGTGTTTTTAAAATTTCCCAACGCCCTCTGAGACAGGTCACGGCCAATTAGCGTTAAGTGCCTTGCTTAATGGTACATCAATGGATTTTTTCACCTTCTCGGCTTGAGGATTCAAACTAGCGACCTTTACGTTACTGGCCAAATGCTCTAACTGCTAGGCTACCTGCCGCCCAATGCCTAGCCTACTGAACATTGATGTGGGACCACAATATGATTATCTGACTGACCTAGCTAAACTGCACAAAATGTCACAGGAATAAATATGTGAAATGTACTGTACATGTTCACCTGTTTGTGTATTTAATAGGATATAGAGATTGCAGGTCATTCACACTGTTTTTACGTATTGGGAGTGGCCCCTATTTGAAGGCTGACCTGTCACAGGGAGACGGCATGTTCACTTGAGCTCCCTGATGACACTCAACCATGTGTTGCATTCGCTCAATGCAAAAAAAGAGGGACTTCCTAGAATGAGTGATGGGATGTCAGTAGATATGTGGGCTAGCACTCTCCACACGCTGTTAGAGAATGGATGCCCTTCCCGCCACTGGCGCACATTGACAGGAGGACACGGCTGCCTCCAGCACTCTTGTTTATCAGCTCACCTAGGGATTGCAGCACACACACACACACATGTACACACACACACTCCTCACCATTGTGTGCCCCATCAGCCTCCCTATGCTCAGAACAGTCAATATTGTGTGCAGGGTTTCCTTCACCTCTGTATTTTTTTGCAGGTAAGCAGTGCACACCTCTTAATGTGGCACCGCAACACCTCCCTGCAAGACACACTCATGCCTGCCAAGCTCCCAACCTCAAGGGTAGCGAGAGGTGCGGGAACATCGCCATACAAGGCAGAGATCATGTGCTGTACTGTATCTCTCTGCTGTTTTCAAACATGCTTGTCTGCTTGATTTAGAATGTGTTTGTCTGCTTGATTTACAATGTGTTGTCTGTTTGATATAGAATGTGTTTGTCTGCTTGATTTACAATGTGTTTTTCTGCTTGATGTAGAATGTGTTTGTCTGCTTGATTTACAATGTGTTTTTCTGCTTGATGTAGAATGTGTTTGTCTGCTTGATGTAGAATGTGTTTGTCTGCTTGATTTACAATGTGTTTTTCTGCTTGATGTAGAATGTGTTTGTCTGCTTGATGTAGAATGTGTTTGTCTGCTTGATTTACAATGTGTTGTCTGTTTGATGTAGAATGTGTTTGTCTGCTTGATTTACAATGTGTTGTCTGCTTCATGTAGAATGTGTTAAAAAAAATCTAAATAAATTATGAAAATTTAAAACATACAATATACATGCAGTGAAGCTGCTCAACAACTACACCACAGTAGTCATCTAACAGACTCTAGAGCGACACACAGAAGCAACCAGCATCAACGCCCTGTTCAAGGGCACATCGACAGAACCAGCGATCTATCAGCCATCGGCCCAAGCTCCCAACCGCCAGGCCACCAGCACTCCAAGACCCCCCCTCCCACAGGCCCCCCCCATAAAAATACAAAAAATGATTCCATTGCCCACCCCAAAGACCCCCCCCATGCACCAACAACAAACAAAACTAACAAAAGGGAAAGACAGGAAAACAGAAAACAACAATGCAAAAAACAAAGGACAACAAAAATCACAACAGCAAGGCCAACTGAATATGTTTGAGTGCATGTATTGCACTATTGACATGTGTGTGTGTCCACGTACAGTGGTTGCTCAACTAAAAGTTTTGAGATTATGCTGCGGGACTTAGAGGTAATTTGTGGTTTAGCACGGTACCCTGTGTCACTACTTCATTGCTCCAGACCAGCGCAAGGGGGAGTTAGAGCACTGATTATGCTTACTGGAAAATACTCTTTCAAAATTAATGGAAGAGAAAAGTGGAACGGGGGAAAGACAGCATTCAGATGTCAAGACAGCGCTGCTCTGAGACAAGCATGGGGACTGGTCTTGATAAATCCATGCTATTTTTGTTTTCACAGAATTTCCATTTGGTTGTTGCTTAGACTACAGTTAGGGTGTGGAAATGTTAGGATTATTTTTCTTTTACTGTAGTCCTGTAGCTTACTCCCGACCGGTTATGCTGTACAGCGCCATTATGGGCTATTAGCAGGACAATAGACTCTTGCCAAGAAGGAGGGTAGGGGGATAATTGTATCGTCAAATGTATTTCTTAGTTAGGTTGGTTGTATCACAACCGGCCATGTTTGGGAGTCCCATAGGGCAGCGCACAATCGGCCCAGCGTCGTCCAGGTTTGGCCGGTGTAGGCATTCATTGTAAATAAGAATTTGTTCTTAACTGACTTGCCTAGTTAAATAAAGGTCACGTTGTACAGCGCCATATTTTCCTAACAAAAACTCTGAGGGTTTTGTTTTTCATTTTTCTTGGAATAGAAACACCATAATATTAATCAAATTAAATTATCTGGTATAGCCAATAACTTTTGGTTATTTGAAAACGAAATAATCTTCAAAATATTGTGTATGTTTTCAAACACTTGTTTTTCACAAAGGCTATTTGCAGGACAATAGACACAATGTGGTCCCAAAAACACCTCTCTGACATAGGGTCCAGCATATCTCTTGCTGATGTCATTGGATGTCTCTGTTTAAGTAGTATTTTAGTATTTTGCTACTTTGTGCGAGTCAATTAATCAGCATTTTGTGGATGGGGTCTCCCGAGTGGCACAGCGGTCTAAAACACTGCATCGCAGTACAAACTGCGTTGCTACAGATACTGGTTCGATACCCATGCCAGCCGCGACCGGGAGACCCATGAGGTGACGCACATTTGGCCCAGCGTCGTCCAAATTTGGCCGGCCGGACTGGTGGGCTTTTGGTTTCTCTCCCTCTTAAAACAGGGAGAGAAAACAAGCGTAGCAGGCTGTGAATACTGCAAATAACATTTCTAGGATGGGCTATTAGCAGGACAGATTACAATCGCTCACTTTCGGTTATTTGAAAACAAAATAATCTCCAAAATATTGTTATTTTTTAAACAAGGACTTGAAAATGAGACAATGTTTCCAGTCTGAGAATGAGAATGGTAAATGACTGTAATTAATACATTCGTTCAGTACATTAGAATACAAAATAAGCCATCCATCCACCATTATGGGCTATTAGCAGGACAATAAACTCTTGCCAAGAAGGATGGTAAGGGGGAGAATTGCATTGTTACGGATGATTGTTTTCAGTTGATGCCAAACGAGTTAAATCAGGTTTAAATCAGGAGACCTACATGTAGATATGAAAAAATATTTGTAGATATACTATAGGACTACCATAGGTGTTGTAGGTTTTTTATTTATTTATTTTTGTGCTACCCGTTCCAGTGTTAGGACTGTAACCACCAGAGGACTTAAAAATTAGCCGGAGCTGAGAGGATCACCAAGTTATTTTGGTTTCAGTGCAATTTCTTAGAAAAACATGTATATAGTCTATCAATGTGTAGGCATACTGTGTCATAAAATCGATAATTGTGTACTAAAAACATGAATGTGTTTTTGCAGAGCATAGGGCGGCAGAGTAGCCTATTGGTTAGAGCGTTGGGCTAGTAGCCGGAAGGTTGCAAGTTCAAATCCCTGAGCTGACAAGGTACAAATCTGTCGTTCTGCCCCTGAACAGGCAGTTAACCCACCCGTCATTGAAAATAAGAATTTGTTCTTAACTGACTTGCCTGGTTAAATAAAGGTAAAATAAAATTAAAATAAAAAATAAAATAAACACCATGCCAACAACCATCTGTGCAGATCAGTGGACAAATGGCTGGACAATGGGCCACACCAAAAAAAATGGATGGTTCCACAGAATACCAACTGGGGTGGATCCTGAGGCAAATGTGCCTTCTTCAACATCTTTATGCATTCGTTAATAAAATAATGATACAAATACTCTCACCAGCTTTGATCTATGCCTGGGCCTGCAGGACGCACATTTCTTTGTTTGTCAGACTAATCTTCGAAACTACCGAATGCTACAAAACAGATGGTTAATGTTCTGAAAAAATATATATATTGGTCGTATTGGGTGGCGCAGTGGTTTAAGGCACTGCATCTCAAGGCAAGAGGCATCACTACAGGCCCTGGTTTGAATCGAAGCTGTATCACATCCGGCAGTGATTGGGAGTCCCATAGGGCGACGCACAATTGACCCGATGTCATCTGGGTTTTGCCTGGGATTTGTTCTTAAAAATGTCTTATGGTTCAGTGTCCCATCAACGGGACAGTTGTTGGTCAATATGCATAATGCGATTAAACAAAAAAATATCTGTACATATAAGTGTCTTATATGGGCAGATAGCTTAAATTCTTGTTAATCTAACTGCATTATCCAATTTACAGTAGCTATTACATCGAAAAAATACCATGCTATTGTTTGAGGAGAGTGCACAACAACAAAACACTTTTTGTACTGACTTGCCTGAAAAATGGCGCCGGAGGAGATGGCCGCTGTTTTACGGTCTCCTAACCAATTGTGCTATTATGTGGTTTTTTTGCGATATTTGTAAATTATTTTGTACATATACATACATGTTTCTGCAACCATGTCTTACGGCAGAAAAGAGCTTCTAGATATCAGGACAGCGATCACTCACCTCAGATTAGATGAATATTTTTTCAACAACAACAGCAGCAAGCAGGACTCACACGATATTCTCCAAACACCCCACAGGGCAGACATCCCAATTATTCGCAAAAGGAAGCGACGCAGAGGAAGTAGAGCGGGATGCCTCGTCCGGACCCGCAGAAGGCAACTAGGAAAGCTGCCTTTACCGTCAATATTACTCGCCAACATGCAATCATTGGACAATAAACTAGACGAGGTACGATCACGAATATCCTACCAACTGGACATCAAAAACTGTAATATCCTATGTTTCACGGAATCATGGCTGAATGACGACATGGATATTCAGGTAATGGGATACACGCTGCACCGGCAAGATAGAACAGCACACTCCGGTAAGACCAGGGGGAGGGGGGGGGGAGTCTGTGCATATCTGTAAACAACAGTTGGTGCACGAAATCTAAGGAGTCTCTAGATTTTGCTCGCCTGAAATAGAGTATATTGTGATACATTTCAGGCCACACTACTTGAGTTCTCAGCTATACTTTTTGTGGCTGTTTATTTACCACCACAATCAGATGCGGGCACTAAGACCGCACTCAGTCAACTGTACAAGGAAATAAGCAAACAGGAAACCATTCACCCAGAGCGGCGCTCCTAGTGGCCGGGGACTTTAATGCAGGAAAACTTAAATCAGTTCTACCAAATCTCTATCAACATGTTAAATGTGCAACCAGAGGAAAAAAAATTCTAGATGTACTCCACACACAGAGACGCATACAAAGCTCTCCCTCGCCCTCCATTTGATAAATCCAACCACAACTCTATCCTCCTGATTCCTGCTTACAAGCAAAAATTAAAGCAGGTAGCACCAGTGACTCGGTCTATAAATAATAATGGTCAGATGAAGCAGATGCTAAACTACAGGACTGTTTTGCTATCATAGACTGGAACATGTTCCGGGATTCTTCCGATGACATTGAGGAATACACCACATCAGTCACTGGCTTTATCAATAAGTGCATTGAGGACGTCGTCCCACGCAGTGACTGTACGTACTTACCCCAACCAGAAGCCATGGATTACAGGCAACATTCGCACTGACCTAAAGGGTAGAGCTGCCACTTTCAGGGTGCGGGACTTTAACCCAGAAGATTACAAGAAATCCCGCTATGACCTGCGACAAACCATAAACAGGCAAAGCGTCAATGCAGGGCTAAGATTGAATCATACGACACCGGCTCCGATGCTCATCGGATGTGCCAGGGCTTGCAAACTATTATAGACTACAAAGGGAAGCACAGCCGTGAGCTGCCCAGTGACATGAGCCTACCAGATGAGATAAATCACTTCTATGCTCGCTTCGAGGCAAGCAACACTGAGGCATGCATGAGAGCATCAGCTGTTCCGGATGACTGTGTGATCACGCTCTCTTGCAGACGACACAACAGTGATCACCGACAACGACGAGACAGCCTATAGGGAGGAGGTCAGATACCTGGCCGGGTGGTGCCAGAATAACAACCTATCCCTCAACGTAACCAAGACTCAGGAAAAGGAGCACCGAGCACGTCCCCATTCTCATCGACGGGGCTGTAGTGGAGTAGGTTGAGAGCTTCAAATTCCTTGGTGTCCACATCAACAACAAACTAGAATGGTCCAAACACACCAAGACAGTCGTGAAGAGGGCACGACAAAGCCTATTTCCCCTCAGGAAACTAAAAAGATTTGGCATGGGTCCTGAGATCCTCACAAGGTTCTACAGATGCAACATCGAGAGCATTCTGACCGGTTGCATCACTGCCTGGTACGGCAACAGCTCGGCATCTGACCGTAATGCGCTACAGAGGGTAGTGCGTACGGCTCAGTAGATCACTGGGGACATGTTTCCTATCATCCAGGACCTCTACACCAGGCGGTGTCTGAGGAAGGCCCTAAAAATGGTCAAAAACCCCAGCCACCCCATTCATAGACTGTTCTCTCTACTACCGCATGGCAAGCGGTACCGGAGTGCCAAGTCCAGGATCAAAAGGCTTCTCAAAAGTTTTTACCCCCAAGCCATAAGACTTCCGAACAGGTAACCAATTGTTACCTGGAATATTCACATTGTGTGCCTTCCCCAACCCCTCTTTTACGCTGCTGCTACTTTCTGTTTATCTTATATGCATAATCACTTTAACCATACATCCATGTACATACTATCTCAACCACATTGGCTAACTGGGCTATATGCATTGTGTCCCACCTCCCGCCAACCCCTCCTTTGATGCTACTGCTACTCTCTGTTCATCATGTATGCATAGTCACTTTAATAATGCACACCTTAATATGACATTCCTGGGAGTGTGTAAACTTGTATTTGTTATATTTCTGTGTGTTTTCTATAGTTATGTTCTTGAAAATGTATCAATTGCCCTATTGTGGACACCATCTAAATGACCTCCAGCTTCCTAGCTGAATGTGTGTCTTTTCTCTTGCATTTCAAAGATGATCGTACAAAAAAAATTGTCGTCTTTAACTTTGTATTTTCTTTTACCAGATCTAATGTGTTATATTTTCCTACATTCCTTTCAAATGGTATAAATAATATGCATATCCTTGCTTCAATGCCTGAGCTAAAGGCAGTTAGATTTGGGTATGTCATTTTAGGTGAAAAAAAAGGGGCTGATCTTTACTGACTTGCCTAGTTTAATAAAGGTTAAATTATTATACATGTTACAATTTTGTAATGTGTTTTGTTTGGTAAATTGTTTTGTAAATATTCATTCACATTGGTGGTTCGTCTAAATAAACAATGAATTATTTAAATCAATATTGTCAATATTTGTATTATTAAAATATTGTTATATAATGGAGAGAGGGTGTACAGGGTCGATTGCCACACCCCCTTAAGCCATTAGGCACCCCCTTTCCCCAATACGCAAGGCCACATGGCACACCCCCTTTCCCCATTTGGCACGGCTGCATGGCTCACCCCCAATATCAAGGTGTGTATGGGCCTATCTATATAATGAATATGAATTTGATTAAATTATTAAATATTAAAGCATTAGAGTTTTAAGAATTGTGTGTGTTAAATTATTTGTGACATTGTGGCATTTAAAGCATATCAAAGTTGGAAGCAATAGTATTTGAAGCAAAAGCCTACCCGCATGTGATCATCTATTTCAGCACCGTTTCGCGCTGCTCTGAGACAAGCATGGGGACTGTTCTTGATAAATCAATGAGATATTTTTTCACTGAATCTCCGTTTGGGTATTGGTTAGACTATAATTGTCACGTTCTGACCTTTATTTCCCTTGTTTTGTATTCATTATTTAGTATGGTCAGGGCGTGAGTTGGGGTGGGCAGTTTATGTTTGATTTTGGGGATTTCTATGTTTCGGCCTAGTATGGTTCTCAATCAGAGGCAGGTGTCATTAGTTGTCTCTGATTGAGAATCATACTTAGGTAGCCTGGGTTGCACTGTTTGTTTGTGGGTGATTGTCTATGTTGATTGCTTGTTTCAGTACAGTTCTCATTAGCTTCACGGTTGTTATTTCGGTTATTGTTTTTTGTATAGTGTTTCAGTGTTCAGTGTTTTCTTTATTAAAATTAATGATGAACACATACCACGCCGCATTTTGGTCCTCCGATCCTTCTCGCCTCTCCTCTTCAGATGAAGAGGAGGACGACCGTGACAATAATTAGGGTGTGGAAATGTTACAATCTTAGCACATGTTGTACAGCGCCACACAGCGGAAACCCTGCGTTTTTGTTTTCTTGGAATAGAAACACCATAATATTAATCAAATGAATTAAGCAACATTTGTTAAAATCAATCCCATATACTATGTTCTTACAAAAAAAGGTTTTAAATTCTCTAGTACAGACAATATTGAAGACTGTCAAATGCTTCACAAAGATGCCCTCTGGTAGTCAAACTAGCACTAACCAGCATTAATGGCAACATGGGCTGACAATTAAATAAGTTGCCATAGAATTCTGTGGTGTGCCGCAATATGACACAACTGTTACAGGATGAACCACTGTATGTGCACATGTGTGCATTTGAATGAGAGTGTGTGTATATGTACAAACAACTGCACTGCATAAGCCTCAGGCAAACCGGCATTAGCTGTAACAACATTGCCCCTCAGTGTCATTCAAACATACTTTTTGTTATGTTTTATTTTTTTAACTTTTATCTTTGACCGTCCTTCTAACCTCCGCCCAGCAACTCCACTCCCACTTGTCTCCAATTCCACATCTCAACCCTCAGCTTCCCTCAGCCCATCCCACCTATCTATCTCTGCTGGCCACCCTCTTTAGATTTCTACATGTCATACTATGTATCTTTTAACTATGCTGTGATGTTTAACACACAATTTCAATCTATCTAATCAAACAGAATCCACAGATTGCAAGTTGAAGATTAATACATTTACTAAGAAAATTAGTAATTGACTGACCCGGTCTCTCCAGATCTCCCAAAAGTACGATTTCTAGGGTCAATTTTAGTTCAATGTTATGCATTTCTATCCATTCCTGAACCTGAGACCAGAAACAGTCTACCTGAGGTCAATACCAAAATGAATGGTCTATTGATTCTGTATCTTCACAACAAAATCTGCAGAGCTGACGTAGTTTCACGCCTTTATGTTGAAGAATATCCGTAAGCGGTTACATTGTGCAAGTGGTCACCTGATGGCCCTCAGAGTGATTCTTGCGTAAATTACAGAGGTAGCCATTTTTCCTCTCGCTCCTACTGAAAAAACAATTGTGCCGGTGGATATATTATCGAATAGATATTTGAAAAACACCTTGAGGATTGATTATAAACAATGTTTGCCATGTTTCTGTCGATATTATGGAGCTAATTTTGAATATTTTTCGCTGTTGTCGTGACCGCAATTTCCGGTCGATTTCTTAGCCAAACGTGAAGAACAAATGGAGTTATTTCGCCTACAAAAATAATATTTTTGGAAAAAAGGAACATTTGCTATCTAACTGGGAGTCTCGTGAGTGAAAACATCCGAAGCTCATCAAAGGTAAACGATTTAATTTGATTGCGTTTCAATATATTTCACTTGTGATTTTCATGAATAGGAATATTTTCTAGTAATCTTTATGTCCGTTGTGTTATGCTAATTAGTGTCAGATGATGACAATGATCCCGTTCCCGTGGGAGTTACAACAAGTTAAAAAAAGAGATAATTTGAAAAAAGTATTGTTTTAAATTAATAAAAAATGAGACATGGCAATCTGCACAAAGGCAAAAAGGACATTCTTAAACAATAAATGAGCTTTTCTTAGTAATCTACTTTAGAGTAAAACTTTTGAATATGTGAAGCTTTTAGAGAAAGGTTTAGGGCTTTTATATTTAATAATTTCAACCCACCCAATTCATATTCATTATATAGGTAGGCACGCCTTATCTGGTCTGGTTTAGTGTCCCAGATAAAGCTCATATGATTTGAAAAACGAATCATCAGGAGTAGGCAGCGCCATAAGTAAGTGAGTAAACTGAGATATGACTAAGGAAGAGAGATACTTTGAAATCAGGGTAATATTTCAATAATTATGGTTGCAGGATCTTGTCTATTTTTTACATGTTTTCTATTGAAATTCATTGTGGAGAGCTCATTTATATATTTTATTATATGAATACCAGTATGTCTACTTCACTGTCAGCCCATTTTATAAGTAAACTGCAGGGTAATGTAAAAGTTGTATTTTTTTAAGATCCCAATACGTAATATTGTACACAGGCGTAGAAAAGTTATTTAGATCTTCAATGAGACATTGCAGGGATCTAGCTTGTGGACTTAATATAAAACTTGAGTCAACGGCATACATGGACACCTTTGTTTTGAAACCTTTGATCTGATTTTAATAGCTAGCATTTCAATTGCCATATCGAATAGATATGGTGACAGCAGACACCCTTGTTTAACTCCTCTTGACAAAACTCAAAACTCTGAGAAGTAGCCGTTATTTACTCTTTTACACCTGGGGTTGCTATAGATGACTTATACCAATTTTATAAGAGAATCACCAAATTGAAAAAATCCAGGCATTTCTAAATAAAATCCAGTCTTACTTTATCAAATGCCTTTTCAAAATCCGCTATAAATACCAGGCCTGGATTCTAAGATGTTCCATGATGTTCTATTATTTATAGTAGATGTCATATATTAACTCCAATGTATCGTCTATGTAAAAAACTTGTCTTATCAGGATGAACAATACCTGGTAAAACCAATGTAGAATGTGTTTGTCTGCTTGATTTAGAATGTGTTTGTCTGTTTGATTTCAATGTGTGTGTCTGCTTGATTTACAATGTATTTGTCTGCATGATTTCAATTAGTTTATTATTCATTTCTGCCATTTGTTTCCTGAGAGGCGGTGAGAGGACGTCTTCTGTTAGTAAGGTTTCATAAAATAAAACAAATATTACGGGAAGGTTCTTTTGCATACAGTAATGCACTCAGGTAAAATATGCTTTTCATAAACAATACTGTGATAGATGAATTATTTGTATTGATATGTCAAAGTCCAACGTGTCGTCAAACTAAAAGCCAAAGTCAAAGCAATTTAAGCATTACGCTGATCTGAAGTCAAATCCAATAATATCCATAATCGGATGGCTTTGCTGTGAGTGGGTGCCACAAAATGTAATTAAAAGGTGTGTGTGAGCTTTCTCTCTAAACAAAGCTGAACTTGCATTGCAGGCAATAAATCGACTGTGATTATTTAATTTCTCCTCACTACCCTGAGGACTCAGGAAAAAAATCAATAACGTATGCAAACATCCAACCAAACAAGATTTGCAAATCGGACTCCATAAAACAAACGCAGAGCTAAACCAAACAGAGAAACTCACTTGTGCGATAAGTATTAGTCCGGGATTTTTTTTTTTTTTTACAGATTCTGTTTCATTTCGGCATGGGCGGTTTAAGCTACCGAATGAAAGTCAGAAATGAATAATTTAGCTAACATGGTGTGTGTGTGTGTGTGTGTGTGTGTGTGTGTGTGTGTGTGTGTGTGTGTGTGTGTGTGTGGGGGGTTTCTTTTCATGTGTGAAGGACTCATTTGGTCTGGCCCAGGATTGCTGTGGCAGTTAGAAACATTAACGTTTCACACTTCCTTGGCCTTTTAAAACTGAGAATAAAATTAAGAGAATCCATCTTTTACTGGGAGCACTTGACCTCAGTCATCCATGTAACTCCTCCCTTCCTACCATGAGTTAACAGAAAACTGGGGGCTTGATTAGATGGGGAAATATAATGGATATAGTTATTTATAAGGTGTGAAAATTAGCTGTCAAATAGCACTAGAGAGTCCAGTGCTGTCACCAATGGAAAGGATGGGGAGGAATACCAAACACCAGGAGTGACAGGAAAAATACAGTTTACACAACCACAGTACAACTGAGGGCCTCACTTTCACCATATTTTGTAACAGAGAAAGAGAGAGGGCAAGAGAAAGAAGACAAGGTCCCTGTCATGTTTGAATTCAGCCATCTGCCCAGTCACATTTTTGTTGAGGTAAAAAACATATCATTCTAAGCCCTCTTCCTCTATGTCTGCACGTAAAAGGGTTATTTTCTCATCTTTAAAGTAAGAAGAAAAGAGACAGGGGTAAATCCAGCTGAATGCCCAAAGAGATTGGAAAAAGGGCTGTTTTAACAGGGCAACAGATGTACAGTTGAAGTCGGAAGTTTACATAAACTAAGGTTGGCGACATTAAAACTCATTTTTCAACCACTCCACTAATTACTTGTTAACAAACTATAGTTTGGCAAGTTGGTTAGGACATCTACTTTGTGCATGAAACAAATCATTTTCCCAACAATTATTTACAGACATATTATTTGACTTATAATTCACTGTATCACAATTCCATTGGGTCAGAAGTTTACACACAATAAATTGACTGTGCCATTAAACAGCTTGTAAAATTCAAGAAAATCATGTCATGGTTTTAGAAGCTTCTGATAGGCTAATTGACATAATGAGTCAATTGGAGATGTACCTGTGGATGTATTTCAAGGCCTACCTTCACACTCAGTGCGTCTTCGCTTGATATCATGGGAAAATCTAAATAAATCAGCCAAGACCTCAAAAAAAGTCTGGTTCATCCTTGGGAGCAAACACCTGAAGGTACCACGTTCATCGGTACAAGCAATAGTACGCAAGTATAAACACCATGGGACCACGCAGCCATCATACTGCTCAGGAAGGAGACACGTTCTGCCTCCTAGAGATGAACGTACTTTGTTATGAAAAGTGCAAATAAATCCCAGAACAACAGCAAAGGACCTTGTGAAGATGCTGGAGGAAACAGGTACAAAAGTATCTATATCCACAGTAAAACAATTCCTATATCGACATAACCGGAAAGGCCACTCGGCAAGGAAGAAGCCATTGCTCCAAAACCACCGTAAAAAAGCCAGACTACCGTTTGCAACTGCACATGGGGAAAAATATCTTATTTTTTGGAGAAATGTCCTCTGACCTGATGAAACAAAAATAGAACTGTTTGGCCATAATGACCATCGTTCTGTTTTGTGGAAAAAGGGGGAGGCTTGGAAGCCGAAGAACATCATCCCAACCATGAAGCACAGGGGTGGCAGAATCATGTTGTGGGGGTGCTTTGCTGCAGGAGGGACTGGTGCACTTCACAAAATAGATGGCATCATGAAGCAGGAAAATTGAGAAATTGAAGCAACATCTTAAGACATCAGTCAGGAAGTTAAAGCTTGGTTGCAATGGGTCTTCCAAATGGATAATGACCCCAAGCATACTTCTAAAGTTGTGGTAAAATGGCTCAAGGACCACAAAGTCAAGGTATTGGAGTGGCCATCACAAAGCCCTGACCTCAATCCTATAGAACATTTGTGGGCAGAATTGAAAAAGCTTGTGGAAGGCTACCCAACATGTTTGACCCAAGTTAAACAATTTAAAGGCAATGCTACCAAATACTAATTGAGTGTATGTAAACTTCTGACCCACTGGGAATGTGATGAAAGAAATAAAAGCTTAAATAAATAATTCTCTCTAATTTTATTCTGACATTTCACATTCTTAAAATAATGTGGGGATCCTAACTGACCTAAGACAGAGCATTTTTACTCGGATTAAATGTCAGGAATTGTGAAAAAATTAGTTTAAATGTATTTGGCTAAGGTGTATGTAAACTTCCGACTTCAACCGTAGCTGCAAAGTGTTTAAGGTAGCTTCAGGACAGACATGGGCAGGCAGGCTGAGCTTTGAGTGGGAAAGAGCCTCTCTCTTTTAGCTTGTGAGACAAAGAGCCTAACGTCCATTCACACTGTTCACTGGTTATGTGGTGGAAAGAGCTCCAGGGATGTGGTGCATTCCAGCTGTCCTGGTTACGCTGTGTACTCGTGCTACACCTCTGTCTCCAGGCCCTGGGCCTTTGTAGTATATGGCTGAAGGGAGAGAGGGAGGCCATGCATGATAACGGGTTCGTTGTTTCTTTTTCCCTGGCTCCTTCCATAAGGTAGTTACATACAGTAAGTGTTGAGAATGGACTCTGTTACGTTCCCCAGTTTCTGTGTTGTTGTGGGTTTGTATGTATGTGTGTGTATTTCAGGATGGCTTCCTGGATTCCAAGCAGCAGATTGGTCGGCCCATCACTGATTGGATCTCAGGCCCGCCCTCTTGTCAGGGGAAACAGCTGGCTTATCAAGTACACACTCCTTCTCCAGCTTGATAAAAGCCAGTGTTCCTTTGTCAGGAGAGAGCTTCTTTGTATGTCCTGTGTTGGTCTGTGTAAGTTGTTGAATGTATTTTGTAGCCGCTCCTGCAGAGGTATGTGTATGCCATAGGACTTAGTGTTTTTGATTCATAGAAACTGTTCCCTAAGTATTGGAGAATTACTCTGTTTAATTTGTTCCAAGGGGGGAAGGGGAACACTCCTTGGGTGTGTTTAGGGAAGAGGCCTGTGGGCAAACAACCCATAATATTGAGTCTGTCTATGCACACTAGGTAAGACCTGGGCAGGCCAGCCCTTTATTTTAATTACCTGTATACCTTTTTGAGTTGATACATTTTGCATTCTTTACAAACGCTTGAAGGTTAAACATTGGTTCTAAAAGCAGGCTCAGATTATGTCTGTCGTTTCTTACCAACATAAATGATGTAGATGCTTCTGGTGTAATGTGTCTTTTAATACCCTCTGGGACCATCTATTCACATTCTAACAATCATGTTTTCCATCTATTGAATCCTCCACTTTATATGGAGCTTAGAATGAAATCAGTTCTCTCTGCTCCCTTCCTCCTTGCGGTTTGCAATGTGTAACGCAATTTGCGTTGACACGCATCTCCACAGCTTGCATCTGCCTCGCTCTTACAACGAGGCATTTAAGTGGCAATTTTGGCCTTATTGAACTCTGCTAAAAGCACAGAACAATTTGTCATTCATTTAATTTCCCTAGACAAATATTTAGAGGTAATATTGGACATTTTATGAACTGTGAGCAATATGGGACTGGGAGGGAGTGTTTGGGGATCAAGTGTTAAGGTTTGCACATTTCAGCCACACTGGGATTCCCCCCGTTCGCTATCCTCCAGCCGGTCTTGGTCCTCATTTTTCACTTAGGCCACCAGGCCTGAACAGTTTGTCTGGCTTTGATGAATGTAACAGGGGCCTCCCTCTTCACTCTGTGATCCATCAGGGCTGATAGGTGTACAGTACTGAACCCCACAATGACATTAGGGACAGCAGACTTTGTCTTGGAGTCTCAGGAGACACGAGAACTGACCACCTGCTCTCATGTAAAGCCCTCCCTGGATGGTGGTAGACACGAGCATGTTAAAAGATGGAGAACACTGTCTGTACTGCAGAGCCATTTGAGCAAGCCTAATGCAGCCGGAGCAAAATACTGTGTCCTCATGGGAGGCAAATGTGTAAACTCTGCTTTACTCCCTCTCTGAGTGATGGAGCTAGACACAGCAGTCTCAGCTCAACTTGTGCCTGTGTCTCACCTTCAGGGAATTACTGCACAAGCTGTAAATGTGATTTGGATTCATGCTTAACAATCAACACAAAGCAGGAAAATCCCATATAAAACATTGAATGGATCATTAATTTATTCCAGCTCGTTGTTCTTCCTGAGACACCCGCAAACTTGTGAAATAAAGGATAAAAATGGAGGGCCTTTGTCTTTTTACATCATTAAAGCCAAACTCCCAGGGAGTCAATGCACCCTCACTTTAGCTACACCTTAAACCGATCAATATATTTCCTTTCCCCCTCAATCGAGACAGATAGCATCTCCATCCATCTTCCAAATGATACAGTGGAATAGGGCCTGTCTGTCAGCCTTGACATGGAACCAACTTTCACTGGCCTGCAGAGAAAGGTCAATCTCATAGAGGAGCCTAGACACAAGGTGCATTAGTCCGCCTCTCCATCCTCATCACAGCTGACCATAAGTACCAGGAACTCTCCTGTCTCCTATTTATTCAGGCCTTTCTAGCAGCTCAATTAGGTGTGATAGAAAGTACATGTATCCTCTCTCTCCTCTCTACTCATGCTGACAGATGAACGCTGGTCAGAGTCCACCCTAAACAGAAGGTCATATTAATTACATCATGCCGTCCTGTGCATGATTCTCTTTATCACTATGAACCAGTAGGCAAGTTGAAGCATTATAGCTGACAGATTGTATCACCTTGGGCTTTAAAACCTCTACAGGATCGGTGGGTCCCCCACAGGATGGTTGAGCTAATGTAGGCTTATGCGATTAGCATGAGGTTGTAAGTAACAAGAACATTTCCCAGGACATAGACATATCTGATATTGGCAGAAAACTTAAATTCTTGTTAATCTAACTGCACTGTCCAATTTACAGTAGCTATTACAGTAAAATAATACCGTGGTATTGTTCGAGGAGAGTGCACAGTTATGAACTTGAAAAATTATTAAACTAATTTGTCACATTGGGCAGTCTTGAAACAAAATTTTGAACACAAATGCAATGGTTCATTGGATCAGTCTGAAATGTTGCAAATACACTGCTGCCATCTAGTGGCCAACATCTAAATTATGTCTGGACTGGAATAATACATTATGGCCTCTCTCTTGCATTTTAAAGACAAAGGTACAAAAAAATTGCATGTTTTTTTTCTTTGTATTATCTTTTACCAGATCTAATGTGTTATTCTCCTACATTCATTTCACATTTCCACTAACTTCAAAGTGTTTCCTTTCAAATGGTATCAAGAATATGCATATCCTTGCTTCAGGTCCTGAGCTACAGGCAGTTAGATTTGGGTATGTTATTTTAGGCGTAAATTGAAAAAAAGGGTCTGATCCTTTACGGCAGAAAGAGAGCAGAGTTGTAGGTCAGGATCATGGTTACGGCTGCGTATGGCCAGGCAAGGCTGGGTGAAGATGTAGGCTGGTACCCAGTGGATGAGGAACTGCAGTGGTGAGCTTGCTTGACAGGCAGATCTCATGTTTTATAGGACACATCATGTGCTGCTTTTCTCATCCTTGAGAGGTTGCTTCAGTTAGCTTTGTTTAGGTTCACAAAGCTAGGCTCAGGAGACACCATGAGGACTTACCACCTGGTGGAATTTTTTAAAGTAATTTATGCTATTTAAAACACACACACACACACACACAAACCTCTATGATCCCTCTATATGTGTGTATGTAAATCTGAGGAGAAAAATAGCTTTAATCTTGGTTTCTATTTTGTATTGTCAGGGTTAATTCATGCCTTATCCTGGATCTGCTGACAGGTCTGTCAAATCAAATAAAGGTTTATTGGTTGCGTATCAGATTTGCAGATGTTATCGCAAATGCTTGTGTTTCTAGCTCCAACAGCACAGGAATAATACCTATCATTTCAAAACAATACGAACATAACACCAGCCCCCCCCCCCCCCCCCCCCCCCCCCAAAAAAAAAAAGAACAAGCAATTTCCAGGGTCCAGAAAGTATTCAGACCCCTTGACTTTTTCCTCATTTTGTTGTATTACAGCCTGAATTTAAAATTCAATACATTTACATTTTGTGTTACTGTTCTACACACAATACCCCGTAATGTCAAAGTGGAATTATGTTTTACGAAATGTTTACAAATTAATTACAGATGAAAAGCTGAAGTGTCAATAAGTATACAAACCCTTGTGATATGGCAAGCCCAAATAAGTTTGGGCACTGCAATGTAGTGCCTTAGACCGCTGCGCCACTCGGGAGGCAATTATATTGTTTAACATGATGTTTAAATGATTACCCCACACATCTCTGTACCCCAAACATACAAATATCTGTAAGGTCCCTAAGTCGAGCAGTGAATTTCAAGCAGAGATTCAACCACAAAGACGACGGCGGTAGATGGGTAAAAAAAAACAGACATTGAATATCCCTTTGAGCATTGTGCAGTTATTAATTTTTACACTTTGGATGGTGTATCAATACACCCAGTCACTACAAAGATACAGGCCTCCTTCCTAAATCAGTTGCCGTAGAGGAAGGAAACCACTCAGGGATGTCATCATGAGGCCAATGGTGACTTTAAAACAGAGTTTGTCTGTGATAGGACATAACTGACATAACAACAACATTCTAAATGACAGAGTGAAAAGAAGAGAGCCTGTACAGAATAAAAAATATTCCAAAATATGCACTAAAGTAATACTGCAAAAACTGTGTCAATAAAATGAACTTTTGTCCTGAATACAAAGTGTTATGTTTGGGGCAAATCACTAAGTACCACTCCACTGAGTCCACTCCCATATTTTAAAGAATGGTGGTGGCTGCATCATGTTAAGGGTATGCTCGTCATCAGCAAGGACTAGCAATTTATTTATTTTTTCTAAAAAGAAACGTAATAGATCTAAGCACAGGCAAAATCCTAGAGGAAACCTGGTTCAGTTTGCTTCCAAAGGACACTGGGAGACAAATTTGCCTTTCAGCAGGACTACAACCTTAAACACAAGGACAAATATAGACTGGAGTTGCTTACCAAGACAACAGTGAATGTTCGAGTGGTCTAGGTTCCAGCTTGAAAATCTATGGCAAGACTTGAACATGGCTATCTAACAATGATCAAAATTCAACTTGACAGAGCTTGACAAATGTTTTAAAGAATAATGGGCAAATCTTGTAAAATCCAGGTGTGCAAAGCTCTTAGTCTTACTCACTCACAGCTGTAGTTAATGCAAAAGGTGATTCTAACATGTACTCTCATGTACTGCCCTTTCCCACCTAGACAAAAGGAACACCTATGTGAGAATGCTGTTCATTGACTACAGCTCAGCATTCAACACCATAGTGCCCACAAAGCTCCTCACTAAGCTAAGGACCATGGGACTAAACACCTCCCGCTGCAACTGGACCCTGGACTTCCTGACGGGCTGCTGTACTTCCTGTTCACCCACAACTGCATGGCCAAACATGACTACAACACCATTATTATGTTTGCTGACGACACAACAGTGGTAGGCCTGATGACCGACAACGATGAGACAGCCTATAGGGAGGAGGTCAGAGACCTGGCAGTGTGGTGCCAGGACAACAATGTGAGCAAGACAAAGGAGCTGATTGTGGACTACAGGAAAAGGCCGGCCGAACAGGCCCCCATGAACATCGTCGGGGCTGTAGTGGAGCAGGTCGAATGTTTGAAATACCTTGGTGTCCACATCACCAATAAACTATCATGGTCCAAACACACCAAGACAGTCATGAAGAGGGCACCACAACACATTTTCCCCCTCAGGAGACTGAAAAGATTTGGCATGGGTCCCCAGATCTTCCAAAAGTTCTACAGCTGCACCATAGAGAGTATCCTGACCGGTTGCATTATCACTTGGTATGGCAACTGCTCGGCATCTGACCGTAAGGCGCTACAGAGGGTAGTGCGTATGGCTCAGTAGATCACTGGGGCCATGCTTCCTACCATCCAGGACCTATATACCAGGCGGTGTCAGAGGAAGGCCCAAAAAATTGTCAAAGACTCCAGTCACCCAAGTCGTAGACTGTTCTCTCTGCTACCGCACGGCAAGCGGTACTGGAGCGCCAAGTCTAGGACCAAAATGCTCCTTAAAATAGTTTCTATACCCCAAGCCATAAGACTGCTGAACAAATATTTAAATGGACACCTGGGCTATTTACATTGACCCCCTCCCCCCTCCCCCACTGCTGCTACTCGCTGTTTATTATCTATGCATAGTCACTTTACCCCTACCTACCTGTTCTGAGGGCAAACAGGGGATCAACTCAATATTAGGAAGGTGTTCCTAATGTTTTGTACACTCATTATATATACTGTATAATGGTGTGTATTGACAGTATATGAATATAACAAGTGTGTACAGCAGCAGTTATATACTGTAGGATGAGCCATGACTAGAATAATGCATATACATTCAAAGTGGGTGAAACAGTGTTACATGACTCTATGTACATAGGGCAGCAGTCTCTAAGGTGTACCGGGTGGTAGCCGGTTAGTAACGGTGGTAGCCGGTTAGTAACGGTGGTAACCGGTTATTAATAGTGGTAGCCGGTTAGTAATAGTGGTAGCCGGCTAGTAGCAGTCTGGTCTTAGCTTTAGTTTGCTAGGTAAATTACACTGTTGATGGTTTTCTTGTTTATGTTGCACATGGCCATGTCACTGCATATTTCTTGTGGTTTATAATTAACAACTAATGTACAACACGCTTGTAGGGATCAATGAAATACATGGTCCTCAAATTAGGAGGCTACACATTTTGAAATCACAGTAACCTGTAAAGTCTGAGTGACAGAAACAATCAGCTTGGGATGGGCAAATGTAAAGCAATGACTCATCAGTGACATCAGTGTGACTCATCGTCCCTTTTAGACACACTTGATGAATGAGGACAGCTGGTTGGCTCTGTAAAGTCTAAGAAACACTCTGAGTCTGTATACAGACTCTAAAGAGTAATCTGTTCGGAATAGAAAAACAACCCCTCCCTAATAAGATCAATGATGCAATTAAACATGGGTCTCCTTTTCAGGATGAATGTACCAAATTAACTGCCATTATGAATGTTGGCTATATTTACTGACTGCAAGTGTTTATCGCTCTAATTATTTATAATGTATTATTTCTTGCAAAGTTGAATATCCGTTTCAGAACCTTTGCTGATAACACCCTCCTTGTGCCACTCAGTTACACAGGTACAAGAGCAACTTAATGTTAAGTGTGTTACAAAAACAGCTAATGTAACATTGTCTCCCTTCTCGCATTGGGAATATTTAAAATGAGAGTACTTCATGCCAAGCTTATTGCATGGTAATTGCCAAATGCTGGGGCTGGGTTCTACTATTTCAGCGCAAAACACTTATCAGATTTATGTGAAGCTTAGTGCAAGCCCCACTTTAAAGGTAGCCAACTATTTCCTCTATATTTAAATGGCTTTAAACTGCTTAGCCTTAGCCCATTCACTCTGGCAGGATGCAGTATCTCTAACATTTCTCATTACACCACATTTTAAAAGGACACGCAAACAAAGAGGCCGAACGCAGTAAAGCCACCCAAAGTCCCTGGGTGGGTGGTTGTATTACTGACATTACAGTACATACTCATGTCCATCCTGCTAGGGCACAAATCTGCTTATACCGTAAGTGCGGATAATGTTTGCTTGCCACAACATAAGAGGGATAAAATCATCAGAGGCCAGACAGCGTGTGTTGGGATGGGGATGCTACCACTGCTCAGTCCCACGCTCTGAGATCCAACTCGTGTTTTATGGACCACAGGAGAAACGGGGCACAGGCAGTCCATGAAAGCTTGACTGTTAGGGGTAAATGTGTAAAGGTGACATGACCCTTTGTATGGGAGAAAAGGTGATCCTGACTTCTATTCCCCCCTTTAATCCTTTACCACCTAGCAACGCCTCTCATACACCTGTGACCAATCGCAAAGGGAAGTTGGATGTGCGTAGAGACAACATGTCTACGAATACTACCTCACAGCAAGGAGATGGATATAGCAATTTCAACCAGCACTACAAAGAGAGAGTGACACGCTCATACACACATGAAGTGGTTACGTTTTTAGCTATGGAAGTGGAACCACTCTGTGAAAGGTATGAATTTCAAAAGAATTGTGCATGAAATTCAGCTTTAAAAAATATGAAGCTCCTTCTTCTTTTGTAATTTTAAAGTTAAAGTTTCAGACATCCCTCAAGGCAGTAGAGTATCCGGAATGTAACTCTTAAATCAGACTGCAGTGTCGGAGAAAGGACTGGTCTACAGAAGCAATTTATCCTGGGCTATAAGCAACACCCACAACAGGCCTATCTTCTTCCAGTCCAGACTGAAGGAAGCAGATTGGTACAGCTGACACGTGCTTCTGGCACCAAGCCTCACATAGTCTTGAAAACCCGACTCCAGCCAAGAGACTAGGGTTTGGTTTCAACGATGGATTATTTTGGAAACTTCAATAAGGTAAAAACAAGGTTTCTCAAACTAGACACTAATGTACTTGTCCTCTTGCTGAATTGTGCACCAGGGTCTCCTACTCCTCTTTCTATTCTGGTTAGAGCCAGTTTGAGCTGTTCTGTGAAGGGAGTAGTACACAGCATTGTACGAGATCTTCAGTTTTTGCTGTGAAATAGGAAGCTGAATCTAGATTTAATTTTGGATTGGAGATGCTTATTATGAGTCTGGAAGGCGAGTTTACAGTCTAGCCAGACACCTAGGTATTTGTAGTTGTCCATATATTCTAAGTCAGAACCGTCCAGAGTAGTGATGCTAGTCGGGCGGGCAGGTGCGGGCAGCGATCGGTTGAAGAGCATGCGTCTTGTTTTACTTGCATTAAAGAGCAATTGGAGTCCACGGAAGGAGTGTTGTATGGCATTGAAGCTCGTTTGGAGATTTGTTAACATAGTGTCCAAAGAAGGGCCAGATGTATACAGAATGGTGACAGATGGATCAAAGAATCGCCAGCAGTAAGAGCGACATCATTGATGTATACAGAGAAGAGTCGGCCTGAGAATTGAACCCTGTGGCACCCCCATAGATACTGCCAGAGGTCCGGACAACAGGCCATTAGATAAGTCATTAGATAAACCAAGGCTGTTGAGTCTGCCGATAAGAATACGGTGATTGACAGAGTCGAAAGCCTTGGCCAGGTCGATGAAGACGGCTGCATAGTACTGTCTTTTATCGATGGCGGTTATGATATCGTTCAGGACCTTGAGCTTGGCTGAGGTGCACCCATGACCAGCTCGGAAACCAGATTGCATAGCGGAGAAGGTGCGGTGGGATTCGAAATGGTCGGTGATCTGTTTGTTAACTTGGCTTTTGAAGACTTTAAAAAGGCAGGGCAGGATGGATACAGTTTGAGTCTAGAGTGTCTCCCCCTTTGAAGAGGGGGATGACCGCGGCAGCTTTCCAATCTTTGGGGATCTCAGACGATATGAAAGAGGTTGAACAGACTAGTAATAGGGGTTGCAACAATGGCGGCAGATAATTTTATGAAGAGAAGGTCCAGATTGTCTAGCCCAGCTGATTTGTAGGGATCCAAATGTTGCAGCTCTATCAAAACATCATCTGTCTGGATTTGGGTGAAGGAGATGCGGGGGGGGGGGCTTGGGCCAGTTGCTGCGGGGGGTGCAGAGCTGTTGACAGGGTTTGGGGTAGCCAGGTGAAAACTACGGCCAGCCATAGAGAAATGCTTAAAGAAATGATTGATTATCGTGGATTTATCGGTGGTGACAGTGCGTCCTAGCCTCATTGCAATGGGCAGCTGGGAGTAGGTGCTCTTATTCTCCATGGACTTTATAGTGTCCCAAAACTTTTTGGAATTAGTGCTGCAGGATGCAAATGTATGTTTGAAAAAGCTATCCTTTGCTTTCCTAACTGACTGTGTATATTGGTTCCTGACTTCCCTGAAAAGTTGCATATCGCTGGGACTATTCGATGCTAGTGCAATACGCCACAGGATGTTTTTGTGCTGGTCAAGGGCAGTCATGTCTGGAGTGAACCAAGGGCTATATCTGTTCTTAGTTCTACATTTCTTTAAAGGGGCATACTTATTTCAGATGGTGAGGAGGGCACTTTTTAAGAACAACGAGGCATCCTCTACTGATGGGATGAGGTCAATATCCTTGCAGGATACCCGGGTCAGGTCAATTAGAAAGGCCTGCTCGCTGAAGTGTTTTAGGGAGCGTTTAACAGTGATGAGGGGTGGTTGTTTGACTATGGACCTATAACGGATTTCGGCAATGAGGCAGTGATCGCTGAGATCCTGGTTGAAAACAGCAGAGGTGTATTTAGAGGGCAAGTTGGTCAGGATGATATCTATGAGGGTGCCCATGTTTACGGATTTGGGGTTGTACATGGTAGGTTCCTTGATGATTTGTGTGAGATTGAGGGCATCTAGCTTAGATTGTAGGATGGCCGGGGTGTTAAACTGGGATATGCTTATATCACCTAACAGTATGAACTCTGACGATAGATGGGGGGCAATCAATTCACATATGGTATCCAGCGCACAGCTGGGAGCTGAGGGGGGTATATAGCAATCGGCAACAGTGAGGGACTTACTTCTGGAGAGATGGATTCGAACTGTTCAAACTTTTTGGGCATAGACCTGGATAGTATGATAGAACTCTGCAGGCTATATCTACAGTAGATTGCAACTCTGCCCCCTTTAGCAGTTCTATCTTTACGGTGAATGTTGTAATTGGGGATGGAAATTTCAGAATTTTTGGTGGCCTTTCTAGGCCAGGATTTAAACACGGCTAGGACATCAGGGTTGGCGGAGTGTGCAAAAGCAGTGAATAAAGCAAACTTATGGAGGAGGCTTCTGATGTTAATTAACATGCATGGACCCAAGGCTTTTATGGTTACAGAAATCAACAAATGAGAGCACCTGGGGACACACAGAGCTTTGGTTAACCTCTACATCACCAGAAGAACAGAGGAGGAGTAGGATGAGGGTACGGCTAAAGGCTATAAGAACTGGTCATCTAGTGCGTTGGGAACAGAGCATAATGTACAGACAAGGATAAGGATACAGTGGAGGTAAACCTAGGCCTTGAGTGACGATGAGAGAGGTTGCATCTCTGGAGGCGCCAGTTAAGCTAGGTGCGGTCTCCGCATGTGTGGGGGGTGGGACAAAGGACCTGGGGATTTGGCGTATTATCAGAGGATCTGGGAGTTTGGCAAAAAAACAGTAGGTTTTTGGGTGCATCTTTCTTTTTCCCAATGCAGTTAAGCCAAAACCACGCCCCGTTATTCAGAGGGGTGTTCTACAATGCTTTGAGCACTCTCCAAGTATCCAAGTCCGGAAGTGAATATCACGTAGCGCAAAATTTCAGTCACTGACTAATAACATTTGCCCTTGTATTTCCAGATTGAAAAATATAATAGCATATTGTCGTGGACTGAGCTTGCCATTAACGTCCCTTAACGCTCAAAGACAGATTCAATGGTTGTAGCAGCATAGAGTATTCGACTGAATGATTAGCTAATAAATATTTAAGAAATTATGAATAATAAGCATATGCTTTTACCTGATAACAGATTACTAATGATAATATAACAACTATAAATAAAGAGCTAGTAACATTAAGTAGTCTAGGTTAACTTAGGTTACTGTCAATTGAGGGAATTCAGCATAGAGACATTTTTACAACTCATTGAAACTCATTGAAAATAAATACATAGGCAAATGTTGCCAAACATGATAATAATAGGCCTGCATTACAGTAGGCACTTTCCATCCTTACCTTGGAAGGTCACTGTCTCTGCACTGATTGCCTGTGAGTGAGACAACCGCTAGCTAGCCAATGGGAGCATACTAGAACACCGCTCTGAATAACGGGCCGTGATTTTGGCTTAACTGCGTTGTTCCTGCCAAGTAAATGTTGCTGACATGGCAGATTCGGATGGGTCTAAAATGATAGATGTGGTGATTTGTGCTCGTGCACATAATTAAACTACCTGAGCTCCCCCAGTCAAATGTATCCCGTCTGAAAAGGGATTTAGCCTTACAGTGTTCTGTTGTATCTAGAGCACTTTGCATTTATAAGATTAACAATACAAATCATAGTTTTACAATGACAAATGTATGGTATCCTGTAAGATCAGGTTGGTAGAAATAATACAGTTTACATCAGGGTTGGGCTCAATTCGAATTGAAGGCAGTCAATTTAGGAAGTCAACTTTTAAAATTTCAGATTTTTTTTTATTGAAATCACTTCCTGAATTGACTGCCTTTAATTAGAATTGAGCCGAATCCTGGTTTGCATCCCCCTTAGCATTTACTGTTTCTGAATCACCAGCTCCCCAACTGACACAACCACCTGCTGCCAAGTAAAGCATTGTGGTGGTCTAGGAGATGCAGAACAAATGACATCTGGCTGCTAAACCAACTCTCTTCTACGGATTTGCATATTGAGATGCATGTTTCTTATCCCATGCTGAAACAATGCAAACAACCTAGTGATAGAGTATACTGAGATGGATCCTCAATTTCACACTGTCTCGTCTCCTGACTTACATAAATAGATACATATATCTATAGTCATGTACTGTATAGTCATACTGGGGAAAACAATGTTTAAAATCAACCGCTAACATGTTGTTTCCCAACTATATTTTCCTGTGCTGCTACTCTCCCACAACAACACAACCACCCAGAGACGGTCACCCTGGACACAGGATGAAGAGATCTACGGCCAGACGGCAATGCCTTGCCCCGGCCAAGATTCTGCTCTGCCCCAACACCACCGAGCATTCCGTTCCTCCCTCTGCCTAGACTTAGTCATGCATGATCTGCACAGTCTGCATTCACAGGCGATGCCACTCACAACTGACTCACTCCCATGTGAAGTAGCATTAGCATGCCCCCATACACACATACTGCCCCCGTACCATCGCTCCTCCCAGACAGCCAGCCAGATGCACCCAAGATGCCTTACAGATGAGGAATGATGTGAAATGTATCATGGTTTGTTCTACTCACAAAAGCTCCATCTCCCTCTCCCTCACTGCAGTAAATATTGTAATGTTGTTCCTTTTCTCTTTGTTCAGTGCAGTCTGTTTGCCATTCAGAGTGAGTGTCACAATTTTTAAACAGCAGTCTACATTCTCTCTCTATACTGTCTCCACCTAAGGCCCCAGATAGCTGCTAGGCATGCAACAGCAGCTGCTGCAGTGGCCAGCCTCATACAACCTGAGGTACCACCAGGCATGCAGACAGGTGTAATTGCAGGAGACCGTGAATTAAATAGTGGAAGTGTTTTCTTTGAATTCTTGTGTTTTGAATCAACATGGAAAACAATAATGTAAGACATCCACTAGCAAGCCATAGAAGGTTTGATAAAGCATGCTGTGTCCAAGAAAGCACTATATACTCTCAGTATAATTGACAGATTCGGTACTTAGGGTGTACAAAAAGTACATGCTTTAAACAAAGATGACATCCTTTCTGTGATAAGTCAACAACCCTGTGGTGCTATATCACAACCAAATATAAACCCAAGCAAGGGCAGTTTTTCTCACCCCTCCACTGTTGAATAAACACCCTGGCATGGCAGCCCTAATGTGCAGAAAATGCACTTACCCTCCCCTTAGCTCATCAATCACCCTTCTGCAGTATATTCAAACCTTGGGAATAAAACATGCACATTCAGAAATGCATACCCGTTATCGTAGCCAGTATGCGTTTCATTTGCCATACTGGAATTGCTGGAACTGTATTGATTTCTTCCTTTTTCTCTCCCTTTTGTGTGAGGAGTGAAAAGGAACACATCAGTGTGGCTGGTGCATGGGCAACAGGCCATGTTCATCCACTACCATTTTGTTTTCCTTTTCCATTTGAACCCAATACCTTTCTATCACCGGCTTTGTTTTTGAACCTTGCCAGTCTCTGCCGTAATGATGGGTACTAAGAACATGTGAATGCCTTATACACACATACACACACACACACATACATAGTAATTGCCAATTGTTGTGACAGTCGAAACAAACAGGCTGAAATAGTCCGTGTAAATGTCAGCCTCACAGGATGATGCAGGAAGTAGGCTGGAAACTAAAACAGGCCTCTTCCTGTGAAGTGCTCATTATGTGGATAAATGAAAACAACCTCAGTTTGATGATCTAATGTTGGAAGACATACATTTTAAGTGATTGGAGACTAATCAAATATATTGTTGGCCTTTGGAGAAGAATATCTGCAACCCCCTTATTCATCCAGGAGCTAGCATGTCATTTACAGCTTACCTACAGTATTTCCACAATTGTTCCTCTCTCTCTCTCTCTCGACTGATGCCTCACCCTCTGTGTCCTTAGCTGCACGTAAAAGGCCTGAGTGACACAATCATAAAGAAATCAATTAAAATATTCCATTTACCTGCAGTGAAGCCGCTCAACATTTAGATTACATTCAGTCATCTAGCAGACACTCGCATCCAGAGCGACCCACAGAAACAACCAGAGTCAAGCACCCCGCCCAAGAGCACTTTGAACAGATTTCCCACCAATTCAAATCGGGGAGCCGGACCAGAAACCTATCGGCCACCGGCCCAAGCTACCAACTGCCTCTTTGAAAGTCTTTCCAATTGTCTCCCAGTCCCGGTGCTATTTGCTTCCATATGTCTTATCTAAAGTGTCCAGAAAGCCTCATCACTGATTACAATGGCCCCAATTTTTGGCAAATTCCAAAGAAGTCACACAAGAATTTTAGGATTTGAGCTTTTTTAGGAAAACAATTTTTTAAAGGAAAATTAAAGGACATTGCTTGAATCTGAGGAGCTGGATGTTTTTATCACTGAGCTTTTAAAACATTTGTAGTAGGAGAAGAAGGCTGCAGTTCAGTTCTCAACCAGCACCAGGCAATTTAATTTTTCATATCTGCTGCTTTCAGGTAAGTAAGGATGAGAAAGTGGCAGATACCTCAGCCTCCCCGGTTCAGCTCTTGTTCTCTCTGCATACGATAACACTAGTGAGTCAAAAGCTTAGACGGGCTTGGCCTCACGCATGGCGTCCAGGCCTGCATATCCTCTTAAAGTTATCCCACTGAAGCATGGAAGCTCTAAATGGTTAAGCAGAGCGCTGGTGCATCAGTATGACTCTCAATAACCACTGGGCCAGGGGACTACCACTGCGGCTCTAATTTAGTTTGTCAGTTAACGCACAACAGTGGAAGGTGCAGAAATGATCTCTATCACTCTTTTCTGAACCCATCAGCAGAGGCAAGGCACTCCTCCTTCTGCAGCATCTACACAGTGAGCCTTTTGCCGCAAAGTATTCACACTGTCGCTGTCAAATCAGCAGTGTTCTATTAACTGTGGTTAGTCAACTAATCAACAGTCAATATGTCAGTTCCCATAGCTTGTGTTGAGTCACTATTGACCCGGACTGCAGTGAAGGGTGAAGCAACAATGTGATAGAGCAGGATACTGCACTTAGCCAAAAAAGCACAGCTTGTTTATTGGCCTTGGAATATGATATGTCGATACCCCCAACGCACACCACTGCTTCCCCTCTGGCATGTTTTCTTGCCTACAGTATTGATTGGCTCTCTGTTTATCTCATTAGTTGGAAGCATGTAATCAATTACACAAGGTCATCTGACATAGCTCTCCTACCAAATGCAGCATAATGCCACAAACCATCCCTTTCATCCAACTTACCCTACGGTTAGCCTCAGCAAACATTGCTAACTGTAACTTGGCTTCCATTCGAATGATCCTGTTTCAATAATGGTAAGTGATGTTGTGTTTGTACTGGGATGGAGGGAACACACACAGTCATGGCCGACTAATATGGTCATCTTTATGACGAAGGGTTTAGAAATCACCTCTCTGGAGAGAAATTAAAGCCAGCTTTACACGGCTCTTGTAAACATCATTTGCATTACTGATGGCTCTTAATGTGTTCTTTCCCACTATTCATTACTAGTGGAATAGCCTCAGCAGGACCAGTTCCCCTCTCTCTGGCAACCTACAATCAGCTATCTGCAGTCAGCTAGCCGCAAAGTCATACTAAAGCTCTCGTGGACAAATCAAACGTGAAGAAGTATTACTGAAGTGTTGATATTGTGTCACACCAAGCAATGCCCAAGTGTAGAGTCTTGCCTGAGTGTAAATGGCATGTGTTTCTCATGTGAGCTGGAGCCCAGAGGAGAGGAGGGTAACTACAGTACAACTGGGTTGGTCAGAGGTCAGGTGAGTGGTTAGAGTGTGTGGGTTTGTGTTGGACATCAAGCACGGTCACAGTAAGCCTAACCACTACTGCCCATGAATGTGGATGAATGTGGATTTGGGAGGTGCAGTTAGCTCTATCATGTGCATGTATGGGTGTGCAAGGCAAGAGCAAAATTGGGGATGGCATGAGAGATACTCACCCCTTAGGCATCGTGCATATTCTGCCTCTGCAAACATACTGGATCATGTCGGAAGGTTCAGATAGTTATATAGAAATAATCGGTCCACTGTTAAAAAATCACCAGCTCTATCTTACAGACTTTTGAGTATTTGGTTTGATTGTCATAAATACGAGATTGTATAGGAATATGATCTTTTACACTTGAAGAGAGACAAAAATTACAGGTTAAACTCAAAGCACACTATTTAATGGCAAATAAACCTGGTAAACACCTCACAGCCCCCACAAAACGAATTCACACCAAACCAGTTATAATTTTAAAAGATAAGAATGCAAATTATTTAATTAGAAAGAACAACGCTATTCATTTGGCAAAGTGGGTGGGGTTATATCCTTCCTGTTTGGCCCTGTCCGGGGGTATCATCGGATGGGGCCACAGTGTCTCCTGACTCCTCCTGTCTCAGACTCACAGTATTTATGCTGCAGTAGTTTGTGTCGGGGGCTAGGGTCAGTTTGTTATATCTGGAGTACTTCTCCTGTCTTATCCGGTGTCCTGTGTGAATTTAAGTATGCTCTCTCTTTCTCTCTTTCTTTCTCTCTCTCGGAGGACCTGAGCCCTAGGACCATGCCTCAGGACTACCTGGCATGATGACTCCTTGCTATCCCCAGTCCACCTGGCCGAGCTGCTACTCCAGTTTCAACTGTTCAACTGTTTCAACTGTTCTGCCTGCCCGGCTATGGAATCCTGACCTGTTCACCGGACGTGCTACCTGTCCCAGACCTATTATTTGACCATGCTGGTCATTTATGAACATTTGAACATCTTGGCCATGTTCTGTTATAATCTCCACCCGGCACAGCCAGAAGAGGACTGGCCACCCCTCATAGCCTGGTTCCTCTCTAGGTTTCTTCCTAGGTTTTGGCCTTTCTAGGGAGTTTTTCCTAGCTAACGTGCTTCAACACCTACATTGCTTGCTGTTTGGGTCTTTTAGGCTGGGTTTCTGTACAGCACTTTGAGATATCAGCTGATGTACGAAGGGCTATATAAATAAATTTGATTTGATATTAATAATAATTTAAAAAATTCAATTTTTTCAGCTATATACATCCGAATGACATTTTTTTTATATTTAACTAGGCAAGTCAGTTAAGAACAAATTCTTATTTACAATGACGGCCTACACCAGCCAAATCCAGACGACGCTGGACCATTTATGTACCGCCCTACGGGACTCCCAATCACAGCCAGATGTGATGCAGTCTGGATTTAAACCAGGAACTGCAGTGACACCTCTTGCACTGAGATGCAGTGCCTTAGACCACTGTGTCACTCGGGAGCAGTTGGACTGACTCTACAGCCTAATAGACTCAATAACCCCGAAGCAAATATCAGCAGATAAAAAATAATCACATAAATGGAAATCACCCCAAAGTAAATATTAGACACGTGGAGAAAATGGACAGCTTTCGCATAGAATTTATTTGATATTCTTGGATAAAGTAGCACCCCTATTTACTCAAATGACAACGCGTCATTCATTTCAGTGTTTCCGAGTTCCATGTATCAAACAGTTATTTAAGTTATATTAAAACCAGGAAAATCTGGAGAGTCCCCTACAGATTACCGACCCATAAAGTTTATAAATTGTGACAATAAAATAATAAAACATAAGCAGCAGAATTGCAAAAGTATTACCAGACTTGATACACATGAATCAAACAGGGTATATTAAAAATGAACAAACAAATACAAGAACATATTTTAGTACAATACAATACGTTATAAAACAAGATATAGATTTATCAGTAATGGCTGTTGATGCCGAAAAGGCTTTGGCCCATCTTGAGGGGGCTTTTCTATTCCAAACTTTGGAAACATTCAACTTTCCAGCTGAAATAATACATTTCATGAAAATATTATATAAATATCCTAAAGCAAAAATATAAACAAATAATATATTATCTGATTAAATTGCTTTAGAAAGGGGTACGAGACAGGGATGTTCTCATTACCCCCCCCCCCCCCTTTTGTACTGGCAATTGAACCGCTTACAATAAGAATTAGTAGACAGGCCCCGAACAGGTATCAGTAAACATGAAGAAAAACTAAACTTATTTGCAGATGATCTCCTGATATACCTAACTAATTTTGAAAACTCAATACCCCCCATGTTAAAAATATTTTCAGAATACAGTAAAATCTCAGGATATAAAATGAATGTGGATAAAACAAAAATAATGGCAATAGAGCCCCTCCTTTATAGTAGAATCCTCATTCAAGTTTCTAAAGACGGTTGACATCTTGTGGTATCCGTAGGAAGTGCAACCTCATCCATATCTCAATGTGTATTCTGTAGGCCAAGCTTTGAAAAACTACAAACCTCAGATGTCCCACTTCCTGGTTGGATTTTTCTCAGGTTTTCGCCTGCCATATGAGTTCTGTTATACTCACAGACATCATTCAAACAGTTTTAGAAACTTCAGAGTGTTTTCTATCCAATACTAATCTAATAATAATATGCATATATTAGCATTTGGGACAGAGTAGGAGGCAGTTCACTCTGGGCACGCTATTTATCCAAAAGTGAAAATGCTGCCCCCTATCCCAAAATGACGAATTCTTATTTACAATGACAGCCTACTGGGGAACAGTGGGTTAACTGCCTTGTTCAGGGGCAGAACGAGATTTTTACATTGTCAGCTCGGGGTTCGATCTAGCAACTTTTTGGATACCGGCCCAACGCTCCAACCACTAGTCTACCTGCCGGGATAAACATAACTTTATCCCACTACTCAACAACATGAAAGCAGATCTAATTAAATGGCATAACATCCTCAAAAATCTTACAGATAAAATAAACCTCTTTAGAATGGCATGGATATTTATTTTCGGTAATATCAGTTACCATAGATATTCTTTCGAAAAGTATACTCGGTCATAACAGACTTCATTCATATGGGCAAAAACAAAATACTAGAAAATATGAACGTTTTAAATATTCCTAAATCTGAGGGGAGTTTTAACCTTCCAGATTTGGAATTGTATCAACTCGCCACTGAAGGCTTTAATTTGCAACATATTATTACATACAATAAAGAGTACATATTGAAGATGTGCATGCTCATCCCCAGAATATTTTCAAGTGTTATCTTTTCATGTATTTGCTTTCAAAGAATGGAGCTAAGAACATTAACAAGTTAATAGTTAAGAACTCTAAAGCAACATGGAAGAAAATTAAACAGATTCTGCAAGAACCAATATCACTCCATAATAACACCCCCCTATGGAACAATCCTTGGATAGCTTTTCAGAATTCACAGATAAATTGGTTCATATGGTAAACTAAAGACATAGAAACCTTGAATGACTTGGTAATAGGAAATACACTTAATTTAATGACAATATTTTGAGAATAAAATTGCAATGTTTCGAGAATAAACATGAAATGTAATTTCGAGAATAAAGTAACAATTTGGAGAATAGATTAATGTAGGGGTTTTGGTTAAGTGCGTGTCTCATTGGTTCCATGTTTCTCTGCGCTCCACCATTGAAATGACTGGTGAAAATATACTTTAGAAGTAGGAAAAGGTTGTGACACAGATTCATTTCAGGAGGAGGAACCGTAGTTACATACTAGGTAGAGACGGGTTGGCTGTGTGTGTATGCAGGTGTGTGTGTGTGGGCGCTAAAAAATAAGGGCCAAACAAACAAATGGCCATCAATCTAATACACTCGTTCAAACAGGAGTCACTGCGCAGTCAAATTTATCAATCTAATGAGCTGATAACTCGCACACGCACACGCATGCAGAGGGACACACACATCAAGTTTCCCCTGGCAATTTCAGACTGTAGGCATACACTCTTCTAAACACAATGTTGCATTAAGAGCAAAAACTAAAAACGTTATTGATACAGTCACTGAATGCGAAGAGAACTGGTTTTGAGTCCCTGTCAGTCTGCCCTCCGAATTCACTACAACGTTCTGCTCCGTAGCCAAGGCCAACACCATGGCAACTATTTGCTAACAGTAGTATTTCTCCCTTACGGCAACTATCCTTCTAACGACTATAGGCTAGTAGGTTACGTGAGCACACCCAATAAAACAAATGATCTTGGGATCCTGGAGACCAGGGGCTATGCGTGTGTATGTGTTCCATGTCAAGCTGCTCTCCAAATTTGCAGCCCACTAGATTGAGTACCCTAACCTGTAGGCTAATCGTATGTTACAGAACAGTGGGCAAGTGGCAGTAAATGATAGGCCTATCCAATGACAGTGGGAGGAATGAACAATGAAGCAGGGGTTTTACGAGTGTCTTGAAATAATAATTTTCTTAATATAGGCCTATTCGACAAATGATGATAGGCTATATAGGCTACAAATAAATAATCACTGTATAGAAATAATCAATGATCTGACATGACTTGGTTGGTAGCCTAGCATAATATAAACTTTCATAATCCATCTATTGGTGTTGTCTTCAAGGATGGGAAGGATGCATACTGTAGGTTATCCCAAAACAGGGGCATAGTCTCCGTTATAGGTTTATTGTCTGAGCTATACTGCTAATTTAGGCTACCACTTGCTCACCTTATAGAAGCTAGTGGCTGTTGGATGTTAGATTATAATAATGGAACGTAAAATTACTGTCTCAGACGGGGCTAGCTTGCTAGCTACTTCCAGACACAAATGAGAGAACACCTCACACCTCCGTGTGATTCCTCCTTCTGAAAATAATCTGTGGCACCACTTCTTCCAGGTTCTAATAGGCCTACTTATAATAAAATGGTTATTATGTTCTAAAAGAGAAATAACTTCCTTGTTACCAAAGCCAATTCTAAATAATAGTTTCACCAGGTCATCTAACTGCAGGCATTTTAAAGAGGGCTCCAACAGCAACAGGGAGTCAATGAGACATGATGTTAACCAAATCCCCTACTTTAATCTTGAAATATGACTGTGACTTAAATTTTTTTTAAATTGTCTTTATTCTCGAAATATTGCCAGTTTATTTTCAAAATATTGCCACTTTATTCACAAAATCGACTCTATTTGCGAAATATCGGCACTTTATTCTTGAAATATTGCCATTTTGTAGAGTAATATTGTGCAAAAAAATATATATACAATCACTGTCGATTTTGGGGGGGGACGACTGACCAATGTAGACATTTTCAAATATATGCAACCTGCAGGTTTTATATCACACCATATTCAACTGAAAGCTTTTGGACATAAGAGCAATGTTGAGGGAATCCTATTTGAGTCAGAAAAACATATTTTTATGATAGGCAAACCTTGCAGAAAGCCTATTCAACTGACAAAATATAAACTAATGGAACCAAGACTTTAAAATAACTGATATTGGCACAAGATGGAGGGAGTTTTGGAACATAATGAACAAAATTACAGTTAATGGAAAATGTATACTTAATCCAGTATAAACTAATGTACAAAATTGATTATACAAGTGACATAATTAGAAGGTTCTACACAGTGGCATGTATTAAGTATAAAACTAATAATAGCTAGGTTTCCATCTAATTTGTGACAGATTTTCATGTGAATATTAGAACGTCTGTAAAATCTGTGCGTGATGTCATAGTGCACATAAAAATAACTTTTGCCCTTAAATTCCCATGTACCGAATGAAAAATATAAGTTAAATGGGTTTCCATTGCATTTTCACCTCTACTGATGGTTTTGTCACAAACACTGTTGCTTTATATAGCAAATGTGTCCACTCTGGTCCTGGCACACGCACTTTAACCAACAGCTCATGTACAGTGCAGGTAGGCTACCTACATTATTACATTATTATGGATAAAAGCGACATTATTTGTACTCATCAAGCAGCCAAGAATCAATCATCATGTCACCAGAATAAGAACCTCTATATTTATTGGAAAGGAGCATCAAGCTCATCACCTTGCACTTTCACCACCCTGTGAAGTTCCTCATCATTAATTTAACCTGTAGCCTAATAAACTCTATGCTTTCCCAAGTCGTAGTGGGAGGACCACATAACATATCCTTACTTATGATGGTTAGAATATCAATATTTGTGCATAAAGGCGTTTCTACCGCAATTTCTCGTATCATTGATTTTACAAAGTAAATGAACTTTTAATCTGTCTATCTGCATATTCAAAGACATGGCATATGGGGTGTGGTGAGATACCCAATGGACTGGACAACATTCTTTGTCCCTTATAGAAGCTATTACTTAAATACTGGAAGTCAAATGATACTCCAACATTAAGAGAACAGAAAAATCTAATGTTTTATTACTTAACTATTGAAAACAATCTGGCTACAGACAGAAAAAACATACAACTATTTGAAATCATATAGGGTTGAGTCTTACAAGTATAAGAAACAACATTGGGTGTGAACATGGTGGAAACAAGTGGGTCTGAGCAAGTGAGATGTCATTCATGTTTGGGGAAATGTATGTGTGGAAATGTTAAGTTGTTTCTTGTTTTTGTCTATGTGTGTTTTTCCTTATATATATAAAAAATATAAATACTAGATTGTAAATACCTAACAGATAGATCCGATATAACCAATCTATTACTCTGTCTTTCTCATAAACGCAGGAAACAGATCTGACTCAGATTGGGGACTGAAATATGACAGTTTAACTTGTGACATTATTTACATTGACTGAGAGTGAGTGGGAGTCAATTTCATTTCAAGGACACTCACAACAGATTAAAACACACACCTACACATTTATTTAATCAAGAAAAGTGCTGGCAACTTTGAAATTTGCATTGCTCACTCACTCACACAGTAAAATAGATGTTATTTATTCCTTCAGCTAATGCCAAATATTTATTTTGTTAATACATCGCCTTCTTGTAAATTATTCTCCACTGTGAACCCTGTCCTCAGAATGATAGTTAGTGCCTTCTATTCCTTCATAATTACCACAGTCAGAATATTTTACTCATGACTGAACTCTGCTTGTGCTCAATATATTCTCACAAATACTTACATCAGTTGTCAGCAGGATAGGCTGTTTGAGAAACAAGGTTTAAAAACCACTTGCCAGTGCAGTCATGCATACAGTACCGTCACATTTGACATTACTTGATTTGAATCAAACACTTACATGATGTAAGTGACTCAACCTTTATAGTTATGTGTTTCTATGCTGCTATTGGATACACTACTGTTCAAAAGTTTGGGGTCACTTAGAAATGTCCTTGTTTTTGAAAGAAAAGCACATTTTTTGGTCCATTAAAATAACATCAAATTGATCAGAAATACAGTGTAGACATTGATAATGTTGTAAATAACTATTGTAGCTGGAAACGGTTGATTTTCTTTGTGGAATGTCTACATAGGCGTACAGAGGCCCATTATCAGCAACCATCACTCCTGTGTCCCAATGGCACATTGTGTTAGCTAATCTAAGTTTATCATTTTAAAAGGCTAATTGATAATTAGAAAACCCTTTTGCAATTATGTTAGGACAGCTGAAAACTGTTGTCCTGATTAAAGAAGCAATAAAACTGTTCTTCAGACTAGTTGAGTATCTGGAGCATCAACATTTGTGGGTTTGATTACAGGCTCAAAATGCCCAGAAACAAAATACTTTCTTCTGAAACTCATCAGTCTATTCTTGTTATGAGAAATTAAGGCTATTCCATGTGAGAAATTGATCATACAACGCTGTGTACTACTCCCTTCACAGAACAGCGCAAACTGTCTCTAACCAGAATAGAAATAGGAGTGGGAGGCCCCTGGTGCCCAACTGAGCAAGAGGACAAGTACATTAGAGTGTCTAGTTTGAGAAACAGACGCCTCACAAGTCCTCAACTGGCAGCTTCATTAAATAGTACCCACAAAACACCAGTCTCAACGTCAACACTGAAGAGGTGACTTTGGAATGCTGGCCTTCTAGGCACAGTTTCTCTGTCCAGTGTCTGTGTTCTTTTGCCCATCTTAATCTTCAATTTTTATTGGCCAGTCTGAGATATGTCTTTTTCTTTGCAATTCTGCCTATATTCTCTCAGTTGGTAGTGGATGTAAATGCCACTTGGTTATTTTAGCATATTGGACAAAAGGCTTGTAGGTTGTAATTTGCAATGAGTATTTCTGAAACCCAGATTTGTCTCTGTCATTCTGAATGAGAAAGTACCACACCGAGCAGTGGAAGTTATTTTCTGCCTCATCTACTGGGTACAAAATGACTATAATCTTTTTCAATCATCCCTCTCTTCCTTATGCACCTTTGGGAGGAAGCGCAATGGTTCCCTAATTACATTGTGGGATACGTTAAGCATGGAGGAACAAGTTTGAGATGAGACCAAGCGAAATCTTGTAAATCAATGACTTGTAAACATCTGTAAGCATCGCTAAACTGTTCACATTATGCTCGACAATACTTTCAAACGAGACAACTGAACCAACCTGTATTTTCTTCTGAAAATAACAGCCAAAAGAAGAACAGAGTACCCGTGTTGCCAATGCAACAGCAGATGTAGCTACTCGCTTACCATAATGAAACCCCCTAGTGGTTAGAGCGTTGGGCCAGTAACCGAAAGGTTGCTCGATCGAATCCCAGTGTTGACAAGATAAAAATCTGGTGTTCTGCCCTTGAGCAAGGCAGTTAACCCATTGTTCCCCGGGTGCCAAATACGTGGATGCCGATTCAGGCAGCCCCCCGCACCTCTCTGATTCAGAGGGGTTGGGTTAAATGCGGACGACACATTTCAATTGAATGCATTCAGTTGGAACTGACTAGGTATCCCCCTTTCCTCTTCCAGTGGACAGTGTGAAATTGTCCTGAAGGCCATTTCTCCAGATCAGCCTAATGGATTTAGCTAGGCAGAGGAGGACCTGATGCCCAATTGATGACTATGGACTGCAGACATCTATCCAGGGCCCCTCCAATGAATGCACAAGTCACTGCTAACCTTCTGGCCCAATTATTCCAATATATTCACACTGGCCTTAAAATAATGAGCTGACATCACATCTGCAGGGTGAGGGCATTGAGAAATAGAGCCTAAACAACTACAGGACAAACTGTGTAGCAGTGTATCCATCTAGACTGAAGAAATATATACTGAAAACTTAAGCTCATGATTAGCTGTAAGAGGGAGGGCGAAAAGGGGTGATTTTCAGGCCTGGATCAAATACCATACATATGTCAAATTCTTGAGCTGTGCTTGATTTACATTGCCTGCTACATTGCCTGTTGCAATGTAATCAAAGTGATAGTCTCCCAAGTGGAAACATCAAGCTAATGAGTTTATTTTTCATTTTTGTTTCATACATGAGCACATGATTTGGAACTGTTGGGAGTCCACAAGAGAATTATGGCATGGTGCAATACCACATTACAGGGAATTTGTGTGATATATTATTCATTCTGAACATATTTAACTGTGAACATTAGACTGTTTTACAAATGATAATTCTCTCTCACATCCTAAAAGTGGAAGAGCTTAGTGATTTGATTCTGGGACCAGTGGGTTCAGGTTAGCTGCACAATTCTCCTATAGAGCTGTTAATTATAGGCTGTAGCAGGAGACACTGAAGGCACAGTGGACGCCAACAGGTCTGACTCTATGCTTTTTAAAACGTTATCTAACCCTATCACTCCAGTATCCCTGCACATTGTATGGTATTGGCACTGACCCTGGAACTGACCCTGTATATAACTTACTTACGTTCCCATCTTCTTCTTATTTCTATTTCTGTGCTTTTGTTCTAATTTATTTCATATCATAATATCTTTACTGGTGATATTGATTACTGTATTGTTGGGAAAGACATTTTACTGTACTTGGCATGTGGCAATAAAACTTGAAACTTTTGACATTTATTCAATGTTACAAATATTTTGGAGTTTCCTCAGCAGCCAGACAGACTTGATCACGCCCACAGTATGACCAGATTCTCTTTGATCTGGGCTTGGGAGAGGTCAAGCGGGTGCTTTAGCAATGCCTGTCTGGTTAAATAGAGTCTTGTCAAAGCTGGAGTGACAAGGCCGGTTGGGTTTGAAGATTTAATGGTGCATTAGTCGCACAGGTCTGCGTGAGGAGAAGGGGCCTTAGTCCTCAGCTTCTGTGCTGGTGTGAGATGAGCCAGTGTGAGCCACCAGACCCGGCACAGCACAGCGTTGAAAGTAATTAGGGCCTACTTAAAATGCATCTGAACAACAACATCAACAGAGCTGTTCTCTGACCTGTCATTTCTCACTCTCTCTGCTCCTGACACTGTTTGACAGGGTTGAACCGGGTCTGATTCTGATGCACAAGCCTCTCTGCTCTTCCACACCAAATCACATTTTGTGTGACCAATTGGAGAGTTTACGCAGAAGCATTATTTTCTCTTCACAGCGACTAAACGTCAAACTATAATTGAATCAATAACCAGGCGTAGCGAGAGGTGGAAGTTTAGGATTGATTAAACAGAGCTCCTGCTATGAGGCGAGGGAGTGCATGTATTGACATTATGCAATGTACAGTTGAAGTCTGAAGTTTGCATACACCTTAGCCAAATACATTTAAACTGAGTTTTTCACAATTCCTGTATTTTAATCCTAGTAAAAATTCCCTGTCTTAGGTCAGTTCAGATCACCACTTTATTATAAGAATGTGAAATGTCAGAATAATAGTTGAGAGAATTATTTATTTCTGCTTTTATTTATTTCATTACATTCCCAGTGGGCCAGAAGTTTACATACACTCAATTAGTATTTGGTAGCATTGCCTTTAAATGGTTTAACTTGGGTCAAATGTTTCGGGTGTCCTTCCACAAGCTTCCAAAATATGTTGGGTAAATTTTGGCCCATTCCTCCTGACAGAGCTGGTGTAACTGAATCAGGTTTGTAGGCCTCCTTGCTCGCACACGCTTTGTCAGTTCTGCCCAGAAAATGTTCTATAGGATTGAGGTCAGGGCTTTGTGATGGCCACTCCAATACATTGACTTTGTTGTCCTTAAGCCATTTTGCCACAACTTTGAAAGTATGCCTGGGGTCATTGTCCATTTGGAAGACCCATTTGCGACCGAGCTTTAACTTTCTGATGGATGTCTTGAGATGTTGCTTCAATGCTTAAATATATCCACATAATTTTCATGCCTCATGATGTCATCTATTTTGTGAAGTGCCCCCACAACATGAAGCTTTCACCCCCGTGCTTAGCGGTTGGGATGGCGTTCTTCAGCTTGCAAGCCTCTCCTTTTTTCCACCAAACATAACGATGGTCATTATGGCCAAACAGTTCTATTTTTGTTTCATCAGACCAGAGGACATTTCTCCAAAAAGTACGATCTTTGTCCCCATGTGCAGTTGCAAACCAAATTCTGTTTTTTTATGGTGGTTTTGGTGCAGTGGCTTCTTCCTTGCTGAGCGGCCTTTCAGTTTATGTTGATATAGGACTCGTTTTACTGTGGATATAGATACTTTTGTACCTGTTTCCTCCAGCATCTTCACAAGATCCTTTGCTGTTGTTCTAGGATCGAGTTGCACTTTTCGCACCAAAATACATTCAACTCTAGGAGACAGAACGCGCCTCCTTCCTGAGTGGTATGACGGTTGCGTGTTGTTTATACTTGCGTACTATTGTTTGTACAGATGAACGTGGTACCATCAGGCATTTGGAAATTGCTCCCAAGGATGAATCAGACTTGTTGAGGTCTACAAATGTTTTTCTGAGGTCTTGACTGATTTCTTTTGATTTTCCCATGATGTCAAGCAAAGAGGCACAGAGTTTGAAGGAAGGCCTTGAAATACATCTACAGGTAAACCTCCAATTGAGTCAAATTATGTAAATGATCCTATAAGAACCTTCTAAAGCCATGACATAATTTTCTGGAATTTTCCAAGCTATTTAAAGGCACAGTCAATGTATGTAAACAGCCAATGAATGTAAACAGTCAATGTATGTAAACAGTCAATGTATGTAAACAGCCAATGTATGTAAACAGCCAATGTATGTAAACAGTTAATGTACGTAAACTTCCGACCTACTGGACTTGTGATAAAGTGAATTATAAATTAAATAATCTGTCTGTATACAATTTTGGGAAAAATTGCTTGTGTCATGCACAAAGTATATGTCCTAACCGAATTGCCAAAACTATAGTTTGTTAACAAGAAATGTGTGGAGTGGTTGAAAAACGAGTTTTAATGACTCCAACCTAAGTGTATGTAAACTTCTGACTGTATCAATGCTTGGGTTTGGTTTTTGTGGATGCCATGGCAAATACTGGCTTTGTGAGTCCAGCGCTGCACTGAGAGAAAACACTATCTTATCAATAATTCAAATGGACTATATATCTCTGCTGTAAATACAGTATGTGTATCACTGCTATTCAACACAGCAAAATATGCTGTCTACATTAACCTCAAGTAACTCCAGCAAAATGCGAAAGTCAGATGGCATCCTGTGCCAATCCTGTTTCATACTGTGTAACGTGGATGATTGAGCCGCTGAAGCAGAAAATGAGTTAGCATTCAGGGCCCGTGGCGAAAATGGTCATGGTCTTAGTAATGTGTTTGTGGGGGATTAGTAAATCTGATTGGTCTCAGATCTAAAAAAAAAAAAATTGTCAATGGATGTCGTAATGGACTAACCCTGTTTATTACTGCTGTATCCTTGTCAGCTTTTTACAGGGAGAGACCCTGTAAACTGTGGATTGAGCAACACAGGTGGAAGTGAGAGTGCAATGGTATCTGTATGCAGTGGGGAACCAACTGTGAGGACCTTCTAATGAGGGCTTTCTACGCCTTCAGAGAAAGCCTAAGGATTAACAAAATAATTGCTGTAGTTTTAAAATATACATTTCCTTTTAATTAATATTTCATATTTTAAGTTATATTTAAATGATATTCTAATCATATTATTATTTTATTATTCTGATTTAAAGGGATAATTTGGTATTTTAAATTCAGGCTGTAACAACAAAACGTGAAAATAGTCAAATACCTTCTGAAGGCACTGTAGATAGAAGGCATCTGCCATTCAACTGTATAGACGAGTGGGTTGTTTAGCAACAAAACTGATTTGTGCCCAATCATGTAGAAAAACAGGCATTGGTTGCCTTAGAATTAAATGAATTAAATGATTGTTGACAACATGTAAACTATATTTCCTCTCCAAATCTTTACTGAAAAACATAAGTACATTTGCACAATGAGCACTTGTTGTCTCTCAAATACATAATTACAGTTGTTGGTTATTGAATTTTAGCCATATTAGCACAGATGTGACAAGAGTCAAAACACTGCAAAACAAGACATGGCATCAATAACAAGATACAAGAAGCTGAAACGAGCCACCAAGGACTTCCCACATTACAGCTTCTTGCCATTGTTGCGAGCTATCTGACCATCCAGAATCAGCACACGGACTTCTTCCCCATCGACGCGCGCGCATCGTTTTCGTGGCGTTGTCAGCCAACTCATCTATTAAGGCAGAATTTTGGAGTGACAGTGGAATCAACCAATTACATTTTGACTTGTAATGGGTGGGACCGTTTTGAGAAAAACTAATGTGAGCAGTAGTGTTCCCGCGGTCTAGCTAGCGAGGATGTTGTTTCTAATTTGTTAGCTTCGCCCATTTCAAGATTCATTTTAAGTTTCAAATTGTCATCATCTGTTGAGTGGAACTGTGTTTTCTATTGCAGCTCACTTGCGATTATTAGCTATCGCTTTGAAAAGAACTTGTGTGTGAATCCTTGTTGCATTTAAACTTTAGGTCACCGGTTACTTTGTGTGCTGATTAATGATAGGGAAAAATATGTTTCCAAAGGGAAGTAATAGTTTTACATTTCGATTAGGAAATGCTTAGCCTAATGGTTGTGTTTTTGTATCCTTATGACTGGGACCTACTGGTTTATTATTTCTGAGTGAATGGACTGCTTATCATTAACATCATGCTGTGTGTGACTGCTGTCTTTTTGTCAGCCCTATGTGTTTTCCAAAAAGCGAGCTCTCATCCTACGATCGCTGTCCTTTCAGCATTAAGGAGCCTGTAACATTCACATAATTTGTGTCAAATGTTGTTGCTTTTGGTGATAATGATGGTATTGTGTAAGGAGTGTGGTTGTTGTTGTTGTTGCTGGTAGCATTATCCGTGCGGGTGCTGCCTCTGTGAGAGTGGCAGCCCAAACCGTTGCTCAGCCTCAGGCCTGTTTGATTCAGTTGGGCGCATTAAGTGATGCTATGTTTCTGTTATTTTTCTTTCTTGATATTTGAGTTAGGTGCAATGTGTTCAAAGCCCCCCCCCCCCCCCCCCCATTGAAGGCCTAGGTCCAATAGCCATGGTTCACCACTGTCTGTATGTATCCTGTCACTGGGGCATTTCTGTGTGGCTCTGGCTCTCTCTCTATAGGGGTGGAGGTTTCTGCACGAGGCCATTAATAGAGTGTGATTTGTTTTCCCTCTTTATTGTCTTGAAAGGTCATTGGCTTTTTCTCCCTCCATCCATTTAGTCAGAAAATGGCGCCTAATTCTTTGTCAAATCTGATGGATTCATAGCATGGCCCTTGGCTTTTGTCCCCAGTGTTATTGAGGGATGTGTGTGTATTCCAGGCCTTATTGTGGTCCGCTGTTGCCATTATTACGGTTTAATCTGAGTTATCACAGCAAGGATGTTTTAAAATGACATGATGTGTGTTAATGATCTTACAAGCCTCCTAGGCACTCATAGTGCTCCTTCTTTACACAATATCTGCCTGCAAAGCGTATTAGAATTCAGCGCAGAATGCAAAGCTTTCTGTACAATGGTATGGGACAGAGACAATGTAAGCTGCCCATGTTGGACAACGACATCAAGACCATAGAACAGAACAGGCTGTCTTTGTTGATACATTAAGGGATCCTCGCAGCTAGCCTCCACACTAACCTACTGTACCATACTGTCAGCCTGTCAGCAGTCTAGTCCTGCACGTTGCAGCCTATATTCTTCTCTAAGCTCCCCGTTGAGAGGAGCACTCTACAGCCTGCGACACAAGCTGTGAGACTAAATTATAGGTTGAGGTCATTCTGTAAGAAAGAAAGATGGGTGCAACATAAACACTTCTGTTATGTCAGTGTTGGAGAAACACTTAGGCAGTAGACTGCTGTGGATAGAGGAGAAAACACAGCCATGCTACTGCGCCATCCTCTCCTCTCCCATGTAGGCAGAATACAGTGTGACAGCAACAGACAGGGGTGCAGTGGGGCAGGTGCTGGAGTCAGGGGTCAGGGGCTGTACTTTATTACTCTGCCCATAGCTACTCAGCTATTACTCATGTGTTTGTGATGGTGATATGCCTCTGACTCAATGTTCTGTGTGTGTGTGTGTGTGACAGTGATTGTGTGTGTCTGCATGTGCCTCTCATGTGGAGCTGCTGCTAATCTCCAACAGACAGGCAGACAGGCCTGATAGATGTGAACATGACTGATACTACATTGCCAGCTGTCTCTAATACCCCCTATCCGTCCTCTCCTCTGCTAACACAGCCCCAAGGGGAGATCCAAGTGCGAACACAAAATCAACATAATGAGATTTATGCATAAAATACCTGGCTGCCAAAATCCATTAAGAAAAAGGTGAGACATGTATGAATGGATCAGCCTCATTGGCTGCAGTGGTAAACAATATCCAGCGAGCTTGGCCACCGTTAGTGGGGGGTGAATCACACCTGAGACAGAAGCGTGAGTGATCATGCCATACAGTACACAGGCCCTACATGGAGGGGTAAGATTTGGAACTCAAGCTGAAAATGCTCTGGTCTGCCCCCCAGCAGCAATAACAGCAGCAATAACAACAGCAATAACAACAGCAATAACAACAGCAATAACAACAGCAATAACAACAGCAATAACAACAGCAATAACAGCAATAACAGCAGCAATAATAGCAGCAAAACAGCAGCAATAACAGCAGCAATAACAGCAGCAATAACAACAGCAGTAACAACAGCAGTAACAACAGCAATAACAACAGCAATAACAGCAGCAGTAACAGCAGCAATAACAGCAATAACAACAGCAGTAACAACAGCAGTAACAAAAGCAGTAACAGCAGCAATAACAACAGCAGTAACAGCAGGGGCACAGCTGCTGTGTATGGAGGTAAAGGGCTTTCTGGAGGGGGGAGAGGTAGAGAGTGGAGGGAGAGAAGGGAGATAGGAAGGGAGAGAAGGGGAAAGAGAGAGAGGGAGAGAGGGGAGTAGGAGAAGGGGAAAGGGAGAGGGAGAGAGTGAGAGAGGGGAAGAGGAGATAGAAGGGTACGATAGAGCAGAGTACAGATTCTCTGCTCTTGGTGGGCAGCCAGCAGACAAACACAAGCAGCAAGCACAATGCCCCATGGAGCCACAACATCCTCCTACAGCTCTAGGCCTGACAGCTTGTTTTGCAGAGTACATTTTATTCTAAGTTTGCTTTTCAGCTGTTTATTAAAAGGCCAGTGGAGACTGGTGGCCAGATAAGAAGTGGAGAGTGGAGTAAAGTAATCCCTCCTTCCCTTCCTCTCTCCGTGCCTTGCTCCATCCCTCCCTGAGGTCGGCATGTAACTGGTGGTGGCAGCTCTGAGTGAATGAATAATGAAGCACAAAGGGGTCTGGCCACGCTGACGTCACTCTGGGAACAATCGCTGTGGTTAAAATTAATTGCATGGAGATTTGCAGGGTAAAGGGAGAGCACCTCTGAATCACTTTACACTCGGCTTCTGTACAGCAAAATTAATCTAGCTCTGTAATCTGAATGGGAAGGTGGCAGACGCCATGCCACTGGTGGCAAATCTGCCCTGGTTTTACTGTTGCCCAGACTGGGAGAGGATGGATGCAGACTGAGGGGAGAGTTTCTCTCTTAGAAATGGTGCAGGTGTGTGTGAAGAGTGCAACATTATGCTTTCCTTGCTCCTGTACCCTTTCCACACGTTGCCTTAAGATGGTAAAGCTCCCTGAATCTGCGGAAACCACTACTGCGTTCAAACAGCAAAACAACATGTTTTGAGCTGACATCAAAAGAGTTGTGAACTGCACCCAGTGGAACAAGGTTGAAGACTCATATCAGTGCAGTCAGAATGAAAGTAGATGGTCTTAACAAGCAGCCACATGCTGGTCTTACTTTTCCGTAGCTCTAGAACTCGGACAATCTCTTCTAAAACTATCTTGCAACGTTTTGGCTACAGTGGCGAAGTCTTTTCTCCTCTAACTCTGGCCTGGCGGTGATATAAATGTTAACCCATGAGTTAGGGCTGACTGTTTTATGGGTATTTCTTACCATCAGCATTCTACACTATGTACTGTTGGTCCCAAAGGGTACTGTATGACACATAATCCAATGACAGGCTCTGTTCAATAAATTAGATCTAGATGCTATTTGCTGACATAGTTGGACTGGAGCAGGGGCTAAATATGTTCAGGCTCACACAGACAAGCAAACAGACACAGAGATAGTCAGAGAGAGAGTCAGAGAGAGAGAGAATGGTATAAGCACACTGTTACACAGGTGAGAGAACAGCTAGGTGTTGGGCTGCCTCATGCCAGGAAACAACAGAATACCCCAGGAAACAACATATATACAGTTGAAGTCGGAGGTTTACATACACTTAGGTTGGAGTCATTAAAACTAATTTTTCAACCACTCCACTAATTTCTTGTTAACAAATTATAGTTTTGGCAAGTCGGTTAGGACATCTACTTTGTGCATGACACAAGTCATTTTTCCTACAATTGTTTACAGACAGATTATTTCACTGTATCACAATTCCAGTGGGTCACAAGTTTACATACACTAAGGTGACTGAGCCTTTAAACAGCTTGGAAAATTCCAGAAAATTATGTCATGGATTTAGAAGCTTCTGATAGGCTAATTGACATCATTTGAGTCAATTGGAGGTTTACCTGTAGATGTATTTCAAGGCCTACCTTCAAACTCAGTGCCTCTTTGCTTGACATGGGCAAATCAAAAGAAATTAGCCAAGACCTCAGAAAAAAAATTGTAGACCTCCACAAATCTGGTTCATCGCCTGAAGGTACCACATTCATCGGTACAAACAATAGTATGAAAGTATAAACACCATGGGACCACGCAGCCGTCATACCGCTCAGGAAGGAGACGCGTTCTGTCTCCTAGAGCTGAACATACTTTGGTACGAAAGTGCAAATCAATCCCAGAACAACAGCAAAGGACCATGTAAAGATGCTGGCGGAAACAGGTACAAAATAATCTATATCCACAGTAAAATGAGTCTTATATCGACATAACCAGAAAGGCTGCTCAGCAAGGAAGAAGCCACTGCTCCAAAACCGCCATAAACAAAGACTACGGTTTGCAACTGCACATGAGGACAAAGATCGTACTTTTTGGAGGAATGTCCTCTGGTCTGATAAAATACAAATAGAACTGTTTGGCCATAATGACCATCATTATGTTTGTAGGAAAAAGGGGGAGGCTTGCAAGCCGAAGAACAACATCCCAACCGCTAAGCACAGGGGTGGCAGCATCATGTTGTGGGGGTGCTTTGCTGCAGGAGGGACTGGTGCACTTCACAAAACAGATGGAATCATGAGGCAGGAAAAGTATGTGGCCATATTGAAGCATAATCTCAAGATATCAGTCAGGAAGTTAAAGCTTGGTCGAAAATGGGTCTTCCAAATGGACAATGACCCCAAGCATACTTCCAAAGTTGTGGTAACATGGCTTAACTTGGGTCAATAAGTTGGGTAAAGTTTGGCCCATTCCTCCTGACAGAACTGGTGTAACTGAGTCAGGATTGTATGCCTTCTTGATAACACATGCTTTTTCAGTTCATGCCAACAAATGTTCTATAGGATTTAGGTCAGGGCTTTGTGATGGCCACTCCTTAAAACCTGTTTGGGATAGGGGGCAGTATTTTCACATTTGGATGAAAAGCGTGCCCAGAGTGAATTGCCTGCTACTCTGTCCCAGTTGCTAATATATGCATAGATTTGGATAGAACACACTCTGAATTTTCTAAAACTGTTTGAATGATTTCTGTGAGTATAACAGAACTCATATGGCAGGCGAAAACCTGAGAAAAATCCAACCAGGAAGTGGGAAATCTGAGGATTGTAGTTTTTCAACTCTTGGCCTATCGAATACACAGTGTCTATGGGGTCATATTGTATTTCCTAAGGCTTCCACTAGATGTCAACAGTCTTTATAACCTTGTTTGATGCTTCTACTGTGAAGGAGGGGGGAACGAGGGCTCTTTTAGTCAGTGGTTTGGCAGGGTGCCACGAGCTGGTGATGGGCGTTCACGCGAGAGTTTTTATTTTGTATTTTTTAAATATATTTTTTTACCTTTATTTAACTAGGCAAGTCAGTTAAGAACAAATTCTTATTTACAATGACGGCCTAGGAACAGTGAGTTAACTGCATGTTCAGGGGCAGAACGACAGATTTGTACCTTGTCAGCTCGGGGGTTTGAACTTTTAACCTTCCGGTTACTTCCGGTTACTAGTCCAATACCCTGCCGCCCCAGGGTAGCCTAGAGTTAGATTGAGTTCCATTGCATTTCTGAAGACAAAAGAATTCTCCGGCTGGAACATTATTGAAGATTAATGTTTTTATTTATTTTTTTTTTTTTATTTTTTTTTACCCCGTTTTCTCCCCAATTTCGTGGTATCCAATTGTTTTAGTAGCTACTATCTTGTTTCATCGCTACAACTCCCGTACGGGCTTGGGAGAGACGAAGGTTGAAACCCATGCGTCCTCCGATACACAACCCAACCAAGCCGCACTGCTTCTTAACACAGCGAGCATCCAACCTGGAAGCCAGCCGCGCCAATGTGTCAGAGGAAACACCGTGCACCTGGCAACCTTGGTTAGCGCGCACTGCACCCGGCCCGCCACAGGAGTCGCTGGTGCGCAATGAGACAAGGATATCCCTACCGACCAACCCATCCCTAACCCGGACGATGCTAGGACAATTGTGCGTCGCCCCACGGACCTTCCGGTCGTGGCCGGTTACTTCGTTTGACATGTTTCTACGGACTGGAACTTTTTGACTTTGCCTTTTGACTTTTGACTAAATGCGCTAACAAAAAGGAAGTATTTGGACATAAATATGAACTTTATCGAACAAATCAAACATTTATTGTGGAACTGGGGTTCCTGGGTGCATTCTGATAAAGATCATCAAAGGTAAGTGAATATTTATAATGCTATTTCTGACTTCTGTTGACTCCAACATGGCGGTTATCTGTTTGGCTTGATTTGTTGTCTGAGCGCCGTACTCAGATTATTGCATGGTTTGCTTTTTCCATAAAGTTAAAAAAAAATCTGACACAGCAGTTGCATTAAGGAGAAGTATATCTTTAATTCTGTGAATAACACTTGTATCTTTTATCAATGTTTATTATGAGTATTTCTGTAAATTGATGTGGCTCTCTGCAAAATCACTGAATGTTTTGGAAGCAAAACATTACTGAACGTAACGCGCCAATGTAAACTGAGATTTTTGGATATAAATATGCACTTTATTGAACAAACACACATGTGTTGTGTAACATGAAGTCGTATGAGTGTCATCTGACGAGATCATCGAAGGTTAGGGATCGATTTTATCTAGATTTCTGTTTTTTGTGACTCCTCTGTTTGGCTGGAAAATGGCTGTGTGTGTTTTTGTGACTTGGCTCTGACCTAACATAATCATATGTTGTGCACTCGCTGTAAAGCCTTTTTGAAATCGGACACGATGGGTAGATTAACAATAAGTTTCTTTAATTTGGTGTACTGCACTTGTTAATGTATGAAAGTTTCATATTTCTAAAAAATATTTTTGAATTTCAGCGGAATGTTGTCAAGGTGTGCCGCTAGCGGAACCCCTAGTCATAAGAAGTTTTTAAACAATTTAAAGGCAATGCTACCAAATACTAATTGAGTGTATGTAAACTTCTGACCCACTGGGAATGTGATGAAAGAAATAAAAGCTGAAATAAATCATTCTCTTTACTATTATTCTGACATTTCACATTCTTAAAATAAAGTGTGATCCTAACTGACCTAAGGCAGGGAATTTTTACTAGGATTAAATGTCAGGAATTGTGGAAAAACTGAGTTTAAATGTATTTGGCTAAGGTGTATGTAAACGTCCGACTTCAACTGTATGCAAGGTAACAACATGGATATGCCAGGAAACAACATGCATATGCCAGGAAACAACATGGATATGCCAGGAAACAACATGCATATGCCAGGAAACAACATGGATATGCCAGGAAACAACATGGATATGCCAGGAAACAACATGGATATGCCAGGAAACAACATGGATATGCCAGGAAACAACATGGATGTGCCAGGAAACAACATGGATATGCCAGGAAACAACATGGATATGCCAGGAAACAACATGGATATGCCAGGAAACAACATGGATACGCCAGGAAACAACATAGATGTGCCAGAAAACAACATGGATATCCCAGGAAACAACATGGAAATGCCAGGAAACAACATGGATATGACTGGAAACAACATGGGTATGAAAGGAAACAACATGGATATCCCAGGAAACAAAATGATATGCCAGGAAACAACATGGATATGCCAGGAAACAACATGATATGCCAGGAAACAACATGGATATGCCAGGAAACAACATGATATGCCAGGAAACAACATGATATGCCAGGAAACAACATGGATATGCCAGGAAACAACATGATATGCCAGGAAACAACATGGATATGCCAGGAAACAACATGATATGCCAGGAAACAACATGGATATGACTGGAAACAACATGATATGCCAGGAAACAACATGATATGCCAGGAAACAAAATGATATGCCAGGAAACAGCATGGATATGCCAGGAAACAACATGAATATACCAGTAAACAACATGATATGCCAGGAAACAACATGGATATGCCAGGAAACAACATGATATGCCAGGAAACAACATGGATATGCCATGAAACAACATGATATGCCAGGAAACAACATGATATGCCAGGAAACAACATGGATATGCCAGGAAACAACATGATATGCCAGGAAACAACATGGATATGCCAGGAAACTACATGATATGCCAGGAAACAACATGGATATGACTGGAAACAACATGATATGCCAGGAAACAACATGATATGCCAGGAAACAAAATGATATGCCAGGAAACAGCATAGATATACCAGGAAACAACATTATATGCAAGGAAACAGCATGGATATACCAGGAAACAAAATGATATGCCAGGAAACAACATGATATGCCAGTAAACAACATGGATATGCCAGGAAACAACATGGATATGCCAGGAAACAACATGCATATGCCAGGAAACAACATGGGTATGAAAGGAAACAACATGGATATGCCAGGAAACAACATGGATATGCCAGTAAACAACATGGATATGCCAGGAAACAACATGGATATGCCAGTAAACAACATGGATATGCCAGGAAACAACATGGGTATGAAAGGAAACAACATGGATATGCCAGGAAACAACGTGAATATACCAGGAAACAACACAAATACACCAGGAAACAACATGAATATACCAGTAAACAACATGGATATGCCAGGAAACAACATGGGTATGAAAGGAAACAACATGGATATACCAGTAAACAACATGGATATGCCAGGAAACAACATGGATATGCCAGGAAACAACATGAATATACCAGTAAACAACATGGATATACCAGTAAACAACATGGATATGCCAGGAAACAACATGAATATACCAGTAAACAACATGGATATGCCAGGTGCTGACACCAAATAATGTGTCATGTAGTGTAGTTTGGAATAAATGTAAATAATATGTCCAAGTATGGAGTAAGAACACTGACAAAATACAATTTTACCATAATCATTAAAATGATTACATTAACCAACTGTGGCTTGTTTATGCCAACATGACAGCTACAAAAACATGTTTGTCCAGAGTGCATGAATTCATGATGGGTGTCAACATATTTGGACAGGACGAGTCAGAGCTTCCAAGGAAACTTGGCTGATCCAGCTTGACACATGCGTATGGACTTGGGACAGTGTCCCAGACTGGGGTAATTGCAGCCACATCGAGCTGTATTTTCTATGAGAGCACTGGGAGCCTTGTTATTACCTTTAGAATACTACTCTGCGGCACAATTTTCACTCTAATTGAACGATTTATACAGCTATTGCACCCAGCAAGATTATTACTGCTTGCCTTGTGTCCAGACGATCCCGACCATCCTAGTGCTGCCAGTGTAAAGAAAATGGGGAGGAGTTAGAGTCCATCTCATTAACTTAGGCAACATTTTTATTTTTTAATTTTACTAGGCAAGTCAGTTAAGAACAAATTCTTATTTTCAATGACAGCCTAGGAACAGTGGGTTAACTGCCTGTTCAGGGGCAGAACGACAGATTTGTACCTTGTCAGCTCGGTGGTTTGAACTTGCAACCTTCCGGTTACTTGTCCAACGCTCTAACCACTGGCGCCCCAACATCATCTTACTAGTATAACAGGCTAAACATGCTGCCCGTTGTCCTGATTATGTCTGGAATGTAGGAAAGAACATTAGACAAGGGTTTTCACTTTACAGATCGGGGAAGTGCTGAATGTGTTGTAGGGGAAACCGGCGCACAAAGTAACTAAATAACTCAAATTAGAAACCACAATGTGCTAATGCTTGATTAGTGTATCTACTTGCCTAGGAAGCTTTAAGTCAATCATTTTTAGTTTTATTGACAAAAATGTTTCATTCTGGACGAATTCTACATTTTCTTGCCGCCTCTTTTTTTTTAAATGATTGACCTGTGGAACATTCCCTATGCATCTAATCATATATATTTTTTTATCAGTAAGAAATTGTGTTTTGATTGGCATAGTCGTTGACAATAATTATTGTATTTTCTCACAAGAATCAGATTAGACTCAGACTTGTAATGGCTGTACATTGTAACATTTGTTAAAATGAACCCATTACCTAAATTCTATGATATTTTATATGATATGATTAAGAAGTGATATAAAATGTCACTTCTTTACATACATTTTACCAGTACTACTAAGATACTACCTTAGATTTTTTTTAAAGTAATATTCATGCTTTTAAATGCTAAAAGTATCTTATGTAAAATATATTAATTTGACTACTCTGTTTTAGGTCAACATATATACAGTACCAGTCAAAAGTTTGGACACACCTTCTCATTCAAGGGGTTTTCTTATTTTTACTATTTTATACATTGTAGAATAATAGTGAAGACTTCAAAACTATGAAATAACACACATGGAATCATTTAGTAACCCCAAAAGTGTTCAACAAATCAAAATGTATTTTATATTTGAGATTCTTCAAAGTAGCCACCCTTTGCCTTGATGACAGCTTTGCACACTCTTTGCATTCTCTCAACCAGTTTCACCTGGAATGCTTTTCCAACAGCCTTGAAGGAGTTCCCACACATGCTGAGCACTTGTTGGCTGCTTTGCCTTCACTCTGCAGTCCAACCCAAACCATCTCAATTGGGTTGAGGTTGTGTGATTGTGGAGGACAGGTCATTGATGCAGCACTCCATCACTCTCCGTCTTGGTCAAATTGCCCTTACACAGTCTGGAGGTGTGTTGGGTAATTGTCCTGTTGAAAAACCAATGATAGTTCCACTAAGCGCAAACCAGATGGGAAGGCGTATCGCTGCAGAATGCTATGGTAAACATGCTGGTTAAGTGTGCCTTGAATTCTAAATAAATCACCAACAAAAGCACCCCCACACCATCACACCTCCTCCTCCATGTTTCATGGTGGGAACCACACAGGCAAAAATCATCTGTTCACCTACTCCGCGTTTCACAAAGACACGGTTGAAAAAAAAACTCTCACAAAGGACAGATTTACACCAGTCTAATGTCCATTGCTTGTGTTTCTTGGCCCAAGCAAGTATCTTCTTATTATTGATGTCCTTTAGCAGTGGTTTCTTACAGCAATTCGACCATGAAGGCCTGATTCATACAGACTCCCCTGAACAGTTGATGTTGAGATGTGTCTGTTACTTGAACTCTATGAAGAATTTATTTGGGCAGCAATTTCTGAGACTGGTAACTCTAATGATCTTATCCTCTGCAGCGGAGGTTACTCTGGGTCCTCATGAGAGCTTCATCATAGCGCTTGATGGTTTTTGGGACTGCATTTGAAGAAACTATAAAAGTTCTTTACATTTTCCGGATTGACTATCTTCTGAATACCACCCCTACCTTGTCACAACAAAACTGATTGGCTCAAATGCATTAAGGAAATAAATTCCACAAATGAACTTTTAAACAAGGCACACCTGTTAATTCAAATGAATTCCAGGTGACAACCTTATGAAGCTGTTTGAGAGAATGCCAAGAGTGTGCAAAGCTGTCATCAAGGCAAAGGGTAGTTACTTGGAAGAATCTCAAATATGGAATATATTTTGATTTGTTTAACACTTTTTTGTTTACTAAATGATTCCATATGTGTTATTTCATAGTTTGATGTCTATAATTCTACAATGTATAAAATTGTGAAAATAAAGAAAAACATTTGAATGAGAAGGTGGATCCAAACTTTTGACTGGTACTGTACATCCCTAACAGATGAAATGAAAATATTTTTTGTCCATACTGTATAGTGTATTTTTGATCCAAATATCAGTTTTTAATCAGAGAGTTTTCAATTACCCCTTATTTTTTTTACCAATGAAGACTGTGTTACAATTAATACAGCAGTCTGTTACAATTAGCCTAAAAGCCTAAATGTGTTACATTGTGCCCTGGTCTCCCCTACACATCCACTGTGTTAGTACACCGACACCTGTGTCTGACAAGGAAACAAACACAGAAACTGCATCAAAGCCCAAGGAGTTGCAAAGGTAGCGTACCTGTCGAAAATGACAAAATACAACCCTCTCTCCAGAAATAACCTATAAGTTTGCCTTGTTTTTCTAAGCCAATGCCCTTTTTGTTTCTTTGGACACACTTGTTATTTCTTGTTAGAGGTGGTGAAGGGTTCCCCTGAGTCGCCAGGGAAACTGTGTTTCCTGATGGTCGAGGGTACAGAAAACAAGCAGTGCATTCTTCCTCTTAATGTGTTTGTACACTCACTGTGTAATTGCATTCTGTACTGTGATCCTGCACACAGTCCTCAATGGGAAAATAATACATCAAATTGGACATGCTAGATCACCAATTCAAAGACACACTTATAACAAGACCCTCAGCAACAAACAACGCTTTCTAGTCAAATTGTCAGTTTGATTGACGGTAGCCGATGAAAGCTCTCCATGTGCTCTTGCTGTCTCCTGTTATTTGAGCAGGAAGGAACATGATGATGGGGATTATCAGTGATTCGTCATGTCAGTCAGTCACTCAGTCAGGCCACCATCAGGTTCCCTGCTCCTTCAGATGACCCTCGTGGCTCTGTAGTCTACTGCATACAATATGGATGGCTTAAATCTCCAACACTTCCACAATGCTGCTACAGCTACATGCATACAGGGAGGGACTCAGGACAAAGATGGCAATCTTCCTTCATGTTAGGATCTTTATCAGCATGAAACATTTTTAATCTTTCATTATTATGTCTCTGTTTGTGCTCCTGCTGCAAGCACCTCTTTGCATTTCTATTGAAGGGTGTAATCAAGCATGGAGAGAGAGAGAGAGACATAAATATTATTTACCGTGGGCTTCAGTGATGGACTGCTATTCCTAACACATGCTGTGGAAGGACTCCCGTTCATTACCAAAATCCTGGTTTTGTCCCTGCTTGTTTTGCCTCTTTCTGCTTCGCTGTGTGACTTGTCATATACAGAGACAACATTCAAAGCATCCCTTTATTTGATCCCTCTGTGGCAGATGACACCGGTATTCAATCCTTGGATGATGGATGGAGAAAAGAGGGAAAATAAAAGAGAGAGGGAGAATTTCCCCGGCTTCATTTTCTGTCCTCTCCTCAGCTCAGGCTCACACACAGATACACGCAAGCAAGGGGGGATGTCAGAGAGAGACGGTGATGTGTTTTGCTCCGTGGTCGTCCTTCTCCCCTCTCTATCTGTCCCTCCCTCTTTCTTCCTCTCTCTCTGTCTATCTCTGTCTCTGTTTCCGTGACTCGGCGGTTGTCTTAGAGGCAGACTGTGCTGTGCTGTCGTAACGGGGGAGATGGCTCTTCGCGTGTGGAGACATCTGTGAATGTATTTATGTGGGACAAAAGTAGCCTCTTAGCCGAGGCAGAGACCCCCCTCCCTTAGTAGAGATGGTCTCGCTAATGGCATGTACCATTAAGGCTCAGAGCAGGGTGGGCTGCAGCAGAGAGAGAGAGAGGGAACAGGGAGGGGGGATAGTGAGAGGCAGGCAGAGAAAGGAAGGAAACATGGTGAGCTGAGCGTATTCCTCATCTATTCACACCTCACTCCTTTCTGGAAGCTTTCTGATTTTCCTCTAATTTATTTTTACCTTTTACATGAGAGTATCCTTGTTATGCACACTGTTTCTCTGTGAATGATCCAGCCAGTTAACCATACTGTATGTAAATCCCCCTACCACTACCGAGGCTGTTTTATCACAAAGCCCCCAACCCCATTTTCACCCTGCTACATGTATGACTTCACTTTCAGAATTCCCCATCCCCAATAAATCTGTGGATTTTTTCAGGGAAATGCTCTGAATTATTGCATAACAGAGCGTATGTTGGACAAACCCAAGATTTTGGCATAAATCTATGTATTATTTCTGGAAGAACTGTAATTGTGTCGCAAATAAAGCATACATACACACGACTGACTGCACAATCAAACACGTGTGCGCACACACAAACATACGGGCGCCAGCACCCGACTGTACACATGGGCACCATTGGATGGAAAAATATTGTGGATGCACAGTGTATAGTAAGACTCTCATCTCAAACGTTATGACAAGCTGTCAGTACGTACACGCTAAAATCAGATTTAAATAGCTAAGGTAATAGCAATAATTGTCAAGGATTATCCTTGTCGTCATCATTCATAACATAATTTTTCCATGAACATGTCAAGCAGTTTGTTTACAGAGAGACCCAGAAAGAAGGGAAGTGTGTGTCTGCTTCAGAGATGAGACAGCGTCTGTTGTGAAGATTAAAACCCAGCACCACCACCTCGGCTCGGCCTCCCTCCTCAGAGCAGTGTGAGCAGCCTGGCTCTCTGAGGAGCTCAACTAGGTCACCCAGCCCAGGGGGGGATACTGCTGTCAGGCCAGAGCAACACAAGGAGGCCCCTGCCCATGGTTAGTTTGGGTCTCAGACTAACATGTCAGCACCTGTAGGGGCAGGACCATAGAGACGCAGCCTACAGCGGCAAGAGCTAACAATGGCCCCAGGTATCCCCTAAAACCCTCCTTTAAGGACCCTTCAGTTCACACAGATCTACAGATCCTTGAGAGCTGACATAGTGCACAGGAAAATGGACGCTCTGGGATGAAGGATATCATAGAGAATGTGATTACAGATTAAGATTACAGTAACTCATCATCAAACAAAGTCTGGGCCAAGGTGTCACTGACATTATTTTAGGTAAGCCAACAATCACAATATTACTGAAAGGGTGGTCACTAGAAGATGTATTCGTTACAGGGATTATATGTTTTGATTATTACATGTTTATTGTTAGTGTATGGTTTAAATACACAAGATTCATTTTGAATTCATTGCCTGAGGCAGAAAATTGTCAAGGTTGAGAAAACAATAGGGATTTCAACCTGGATGAAGCAAACATAACCTCACAAAAAGTGCCATTAATGCAATGATATTGGAGAGATTGTAAGCTCCAAGGAGCAGCAGAGAAAGCGGTCAGATAAACTAACGATTGTGTGATACATTTCACCAAGAAGCGTCATGCAGTATTTCGGGCTTGATCTCATCAGAGCTTTGGACTTGAGTCCCTCCATGTTTCACATGGTGGGGGAGAAACATTTATTTGATAGATGCATACTTTGGGGATCTACTGATGCCACAGGAATGGGAAAATATTATATGAAACATAAAGGGTCTGTTTTATGTGAGAGACTCATTTTCAGTCAACATTTTAAAGCAGTTGTTTTTTTTTCTGAGGTAATAGAGGATCCTTTGGAGCAGCTTTTGTCCTCTCTTATCCCAACTGAAATAATGGGGCCACATACATAAACCCAGATATTTAGAGTGATGTATTATGTGAAAATCTGAAGCAGTTTCCAATCAGACTCAAATTGAGATGGCTACATACTCTGTTTTTTGAACTATCACACATATTTCTCCACACCAGATTTTTCTGTCTTAAACATTCAAAGGATCAGTGATCCTACTTGTTGTTTATTCACAGGGCATGTCTACACACATGGTGCCTCTGAGCTTCGGTAGATATGAAGGTCATGTGCGAGGTAAATATATTAGTACTTCCATCTGAGTCTGATCCGCAGGTTGGCATTTATTGTAATGAATCTTGCCCTGGAGGCATCTCTGCAGAGTGGTAACTAGTTGGACTTTTCACTGGACTTATCATCGGGGCTCTTAAATCTTTTAGCGCCCATTATTGCTTTGGGGGTGCCTTTCCACTTTTTGGAGGAGTGTGAGTTCCCACAAGCCATCTGTTGTGTTTTTTTGGCCTAATGTGAGAGGGACATGAAGACATTGGAGCACCACAGGCAATACGGGTGGTGTTCACATGAGGAGGGCAGGAGCAACAGATGGAGAAGGCTCTGATATGGTGTCGCATACATTCTGAAAGTGGTCCCGGCGTCTCTGACCCATTGATTTGTAATGCTCTGACATTTTTTCCTTTGAAGAATAAGCACTCAAATAATGAACTACTGTAGAAGGCATGCTTTGTGGTATTTTAATCAGTTTTATTCTTCATCTATTTTAGTCTTATAAAAACTATACCAAACACCTCTATACAACAATGTATCTTTACAATAGGCTACAAAGGTGATCTATTGAAATCAGGGGTTGGAATTATTTTACAATCGTTTAGTTCGGAACAAACCCCCCCCCCCCAGCAAAACAAGGTTCTGAACCAGTTCAAACCCAATTGTTTTTACCGGTTCATATCTTTCCTTTCAGTTCCTTTTTTAACCTGTGAAATCAACAGGTTTCTTTTTTACATTTAGCTCATTAAATTACTTCACCAATCAGTGCGGATAGACCAGGCAAGCTAGTTGTTTACATGCGTGATGGACAGACTAGCCTATGCTGCAAGATGTGACTGAAATGTTGCGGGTGGGGAGAGAGCCAGAGAGGGTTGAGGAGGAGGCTTGAAGCTCTGGGCATCTTGTTATGACATGCATTATCTGAATTAGGTCTACAGAATTATACCTAGGAGGAGAGACTTATATGGAGGAACTGTGAATGTCCTTTGAGCTAGCTAGCTAACAAGGTTGTGTGTGTAGAGGCACCAGAATTAAAAACACGTCTTACCTTTTTGTAGTTAATAACTCCAACATTAAATGAGATAGCTAAGCCTATAGTGTCATTAACTAGCATTGAAAAAGTGAATCCCTTCATCCCTAACTAATTAAAAATCTCTTTCCCTATCTTCTGAATCAAGCTTGTAACGTCAGTACAGTAGCCTATGCTTCGAAGGGGGAGGTGCAGGTAGCCTAAACACGCACACACTGGCAAATATTTTCAGCTTGCAGGCAGACATTGGAATAAGTTTCTGAGTGGCAGAGTAAGTGCTTTGTCGCATGTTTTCGTGGGACAAAAAAATGCCTGGAATGTAAAATAACGTTATTTACTGGTTCGCATACTGTTCCGGAACAGTATGGATCACTTTCGTTCCTGGTTCCGTTTCTATTCCTTGTTGTTATTTTCCGGTTATAGGTTCTGTTCCCTGAACCGCCGATTGAACCACCGTTTGTTTCACTCTTTAATGAAATGTGGAACTATAATTTCATTCATTGTGACAAACAACAATAGCCAAGTAATGTTTGTTCACTACACAAAGAGCCACTAGTAAGATGGTGCAGACAGACATGGCATCTCTGCTTCTAGCTCCTAAGCAACTTTGCAGTATATTTTTTATTTCCTATTTCCTTTTATTTCCTGAGTGGCGCAGTAGTCTAAGACACTGCATCTCAGTGCAAGAGACACCACTGCAGTACCTCGTTCGAATCCAGGCTGCATCACATCCAGCCGTGATTGGGAGTCCCATAGGGTGGCGCACAATTAGCCCAGCGTCATCCGGGTTTGGCCGGGGTAAGCCGTCGTTGTAAATAAGAAGTTGTTCTTAACTGACTTAACTAGTTAAATAAAGGTAAATAATAATAATAATTAGCTCAGAAACTTTTTTGTGTTATTACATACAGCCGGAGTAACTTTTGGATACCAGAGTGGCGGTAACTCACCAGCATTCCAACTAGAATTATGACTTTGTCAAATTGGATCCTTTGATCGCACCCCCCAAGGCAATTGAACTTATCCCAGATGCTGCTTCAAGACGGCACCCTCAGAGAAGAGGTATTCAGAGGGGACTTGTAGTCCGACCAGGAGGCGTGCACACCATCCACCGCAAGTATATTACTTGCTATAGTTCTGTCCCTGGGCAATAAAGTAGACGAGCTCAGGGCGAGGATCTTCTTCCAGAGAGAGAGATCAGGGATTGTATCATACTCTGTTTCACGGAATCATGGCCTTTTCCGGATATACTGTCCCCATTCATTTAGCCAGCTGGATTGTACATCGCGCAGACAGGAATAAAGAACTCTCCTGGAACTAAAAGCGCATACCACCTCATTTAACCATGGCAAGGTGACTGGGAGTATGGTCAAATACAAACAGTGCAGTTATGCCTGCCGTAAGGCAATCAAACAGGCAAAACGGAAGTACAGAGACAAAGTGGAGTCACAATTCAACGGCTCAGACACGAGATGTACATGGCAGGGTCTACAGACAATCACGGATTACAAAGGGTTAACAAGCCACGTCGCAGCATCGACGTCTTGCTCCTGGACAAGCCAAACATTTTCTTCAACCCACTTTGATGATAACACAGTGCAAACGAAGCGGGCCACTCCCAATGACTGTGGGCTCTCATTCTGATTAAGACATTTAAGCGTGTTAACCCTCGCAAGGCTGACGGTCCAGACAGCATCCCTAGCCGTGTCTTCAGATCATGCGCAGACCAGCTGGCTGGAGTGTTTACGGATACATTCAATCTCTCTGTATCCCAGTCTGCTGTCCCCACTTGGTTCAAAATGTCCAACAGATACGCAACAGCCTTCACCAGAAGAAATTTGACTTGGCCCCTACGACCCTCACAAACTTTTACAGATGCACCATTGAGAGCATCCTCTCGGGCTGTATCACTGCCTGGTATGGCAAATGCACCGCCCTCAAGCGCAGGGTTCTCTAGAGAGTGGTGAGGTCTGCCCAACGCATTACCTGAGGCACACTGCCTTCCCTCCAGGACACCTACAGTACCCGATGCCACAGGAAGGCCAAAAAGATCATCAAGGACATCAACCACTCGAGCCATGGCCTGTTCACCTCGCTATCATTCAGAAGGCGGGGTCAGTACAGGTGCATCAAAAGTGGGCCCGAGAGACTGAAAAAGAGCCTCTATTTCAAGGCCATCAGACTGTTAATTTCTAACTAGGGGGCAGTATTTTCATTTTTGGATAAAAAACGTTCCCGTTTTAAACAAGATATTTTGTCACGAAAAGATGCTCGACTATGCATATAATTGACAGCTTTGGATAGAAAACACTCTGACGTTTCCAAAACTGCAAAGATATTGTCTGTGAGTGCAACAGAACTGATGTTACAGGCGAAACCCAGATCAAAATCCAATCAGGAAGTGCCGCATTTTTTTAAACCGCCTCATGCCAATGACTCCTTATATGGCTACGAATGAGCTTACGTTTTCTACGTATTCCCCAAGGTGTCTACAGCATTGTGACGTCTTTTTACGCATTTCTGTTGAAGAATAGCCGTAAGGGACCACATTTAGCAAGTGGTCACATGATGTCTCCCGCAGAAAATCTTGCGTAAAATACTGAGGTAGCCATTTTTCCAATCGCTTCTTATGAGAAACCAATTGTCTCGACGGATATATTATCGAATATATATGTTAAAAACACCTTGAGGATTGATTCTAAACAACGTTTGCCATGTTTCTGTCGATATTATGGAGCTAATTTGGAAAAAAGTTTGGTGTTGTAGTGACTGCATTTTCTGGTCCATTTCTCAGCCAAACCTGACGAACAAACGGGAGCTATTTAGCCTACAAAAATAATATTTTTGGAAAAAAGGAACATTTGCTATCTAACTGGGAGTCTCCTGATTGAAAACATTCGAAGTTCTTCAAAGGTAAATGATTTAATTTGATTGCTTTTCTTATTTTCGTGAAAATGTTGCCTGCTGCCAGCAGAGCCTAGCCATAGCATTATGCCATGATAAACTTACACAAATGCTTGTCTAGCGTTGGCTGTAAAGCATATTTAAAAAATCTGAGATGACAGTGTGATTAACAAAATGCTAAGCTGTGTCTCAATATATTTCATTTGTGATTTTCATGAATAGGAACATTTTCTAGGAAGATTTATGCTGCGTTATGCTAATTCGTTTGAGACTACGTTACGCTCCCCGCATGCGGGATGGGTAGTATCAGGAAGTTTTAAATAGCCATCACTAGCTGGCCTCCACCCAATACCCTGCCCTGAACTTAGTCACTGTCACTAGATGGCTAATACTCGGTTACTCAGCCCTGCACCTTAGAGGCTGCTGCCCTATCTATATAGACATGGAATCACCGGTCACTTTAATAATGGAACATTAGTCACTTTAATAATGCTTACATTATGTTTTGCTAATTCCATATGTACAGTAAATACTGTAATCTAGTCAATGCCATCCTATTCTACTATTGCCTTATGTATACTATTCTATTCTACATATTTTACAGATATACTAAATATTCTATTCACATACTATCCATAATGTCTATAATGTCTATACATTTATAATTCAGACTATATTTATTTATACTTCAGACTCTGACATTGCTCTTCCTAATATTTATTTTACTTTTAGATCAGTGTCTGTTGTTGTGATTTGTTACATGTTACTGCACTGCTGGAGCTATGAACACAAGCATTTCGCTACACCCGCAATAACATCTTCTAAATATGTGTATGTGACCAATAACATTTGATTTGAGCTGTTGTGTCAAATGTGTCAGAGTTCAGAGAATACAGAAATGTTCCACTATTTAACACAATCGTTAGTCTTCAAATGTTATGGTAGTGTATGAGCACAGCCTGGACTCAGGGGTAGACATAACATAGTAAAGATAAATCCAGTACACTCCATTTAGTATCATATGTTTCATATGGTATGTATAATTGCAATTTTGGATGATTTGTTACGAATTGCAATTCATACAATATGTTATGAATTTGCTAAATGTATGATGTGTTACAAATTTCAATTTGTTTTGTGGCCAATGTTAGCTAAGAGTTAGCGGTTAATGTTAAGGTTAGGGTTAGAGGAAGGGTTAGCTATCATGCTGAGTAATTGTAAAGTAGCTAAAAAGTTGTAAGTAGTAGCAACGTTGCGAATTAGTTGAAATGTTAAAGTTGTCCGTGATGACATTCGAATACGTAACCTTTGGGTTGCTAGACATTCCAGTTATATGCCTATCCTTCCAACCCGACCAACCAACCAGTTTTCGTTTTTTGACTTATGTAACCTGTCATATTTAACCATACCAAACTTTTATGTTACTATGTGATATCTAGTCTATGAGACCAGGCTGATGAGCATAATGTATATTATTGCGAATAGAAAAGCAAAGGGACATTTTAATAAAATGGTATCAGCGTTTGTCAAATGCAGAGAGAATGTGGAGGGTTGTGTCCAGTATGCTATACACCAGTCATTGCATAGTTTAAAAACTATAGGGCTGAGCTCTATAAAGGACACAGCGCTTAAGATCGGGCTAAAAGGAGCTGGGGTACATACAGCACTATTCACAGTATTCCAGAGGAAGTCCAACCGATAACTGATGGTCTGGTCTAGAGAACATGTCTGTAACCCTCACATGTATTGGGATGAAGGAGGCTATATTGGTGCTACACTTCTGTGTAGTGGACGAGCCAGCCTCCCTACGAAGGAGGAGCTGTGAAAGTCGAAGACTACGATGTCCCGAGGAAGAGCTCCGGGCCTGTCTGTCAGATGTTTTCTACCTGCCTGCCTGGCAGCACCATCAATGATCCCTCCACTCAAGATACTACCCTTCTGAACTGCCTATCAACTAAAGTTGAAGTGGAAGACCATCGCCCCCGAACTGCCAGATCCCTACATTTATTTTGTTAAATAGTTTTTAAATGACTTTGAGATTCTATTTGTAACAAAAAGTGCTATATAAAATGCTATATAAAATGCATCTATTATTCTAATTATTATTAATTATTATTATTATTATATGTGACCATTTTAATACATTAAATTGTTATTTTTTATTTAAGGTTTATTTATACAGGTTTTTCTCATTGAGATAGCATCTCTTTTCCAAGAGAGACCTGGTCCAATAGCAGCCGGGGGAACAACGTTTTAGACAAAACAACTTACATACACTAACACAACACTAAACAAAACTATAAACACACACAGTCCAACAATTACATACTACGTTAGTCTTGACTAAAAAACAGCTGTCCTAAATACAATTACACTCCTCTATGATATATACATTGACCAAGTGTTGGCCTTCCCGTGTTCCTGGCCACCTGGCCTTGGGCACTATCATTAGAAAAAGTGAATGTATTTCCAGGTGACCAGGTGACTGATAAGGGGGAAGATATAATAGCCCATTTCAATAAAATAAATGAGTGGCCTTATGCAGGCTAAATTAGACAGAAGAGTGTGGAGGGGGGGGGGAAAGTTCACCTCATTTGATAACAATGTTATGGGAAGTCTGGAAATTAAAGTTACTATAGCCTTCACCTTGAGTACAGTTATGTCATGCACTATTATACAGCTCATAGTCACCCGTTTGGGGCACATTGTACTTGTGGTAGCTTGACCATTAGGAAATGGTTAGGGTGGTTTGACTACAGTGAGGGAGAGTCTTATATCCCATGGGAAATTAAGGCTGGTTTTATGTAGTAGTGTGGAAATGGAAAAGAAGCTGCTATAGGAAGTGTCATGGAGGATAATGACGCTACCAATCTGATGAATGTATAGAGTTTGATCAAAGATTGACTGTTATTACAGAAACAATCTTCCTCTTTAAGGCTAGACAACATTCAGTTCAGTAATGTTGTGCCTCGAAAACATCCAATGAATTTGCAGAGAACCACATCAATTTACAGAAATACTCATCATACACTTTGATAAAAGATAATGTTATGCATGGAATTAAATATATACTTCTCCTTAATGCAACCGCTGTGTCAGATTTCAAAAAAGCTTTATGGGAAAAGAACACCATGCAATAATCTGAGTACAGCGCTAAGCCACAAAAACAAGCCATACAGATACCCGCCATGTTGTGGAGTCAGTAAAAGTCAGAAATAGCGCTGTAAATAGTCACTTACCTTTGATCTTCAACAAAATGCACTCACAGGAATCCCAGTTCCACAATAAATGTTTGTTTTGTTCGATAAAGTTCATCTTTATGTCCAAATACCTCCTTTTTGTTAGCGCTTTTAGCTCACCAATCGAAATTCACAAGGCGCGGGCAAGTCCAGACGAAAGTCCAGACGAAAGTCCAGACGAAAACTCAAAACAGTTCTACTACAGTTCATAGAAACATGTCAAACAATGTATAGAATCAATCTTTAGGATGTTTTTATCATAAATATTCAATAATATTCCAACCGGACAATTCCTTTGTCTTTAGAAATTAAAAGGAACGCAGCTCGCTCTCACGGCCACGCGCATGACTTAGCTCAAGGCATTCTGCCAGACACCTGATTCAAACAGCTTTTACTCGCTCCCCCTTCACAGTAGAAGCCTGAAACAAGGTTTTAAAGATTGTTGACATCTAGTGGAAGCCTTAGGAAGTGCAATATGACCCCATTTACACTGTATATTCGAAAGGCAATGACTTGAAAAACTACAAACCTCAGATTTCCACTTCCTGGTTGGATTTTTTCTCAGGTTTTCGCCTGCCATATGAGTTCTGTTATACTCACAGACATCATTCAAACAGTTTTAGAAACTTCTGAGTGTTTTCATCAAATCTACTAATAATATACATATATTAGCTTCTGGGCCTGAGTAGCAGGCAGTTTACTCTGGGCACTAAAGATAATTTAAGATAGAACTTAAATATATTTTAACTACTGTACCATCAATAAAATAATTATGATTAATGTACATGAAATAATATAATATCTCTCAAATGTAATGGGAAAAGCAGTTATATGTATTATTGAGAGATGGTTAGGGCAGTTGATTCAAGGACTGCACATTAGTGTGATTACATCTGATTGTCAAGGTATTCCAGGTTCCAGTGCATTCCCAAGATAGCCTAAATCATCCCTCTACCCCTAATTTAGAACCATATAATGAGTATCATCATTAGATACTGTATATACATCTCAATGACTTTATTTTAGCTTCCCCAGAGGACTAGTTTGTCTGCAAAGCTAGGGCTTGATGTATACTATGTCTGATGTTTGTGACTCTTCGCTGTGATCAAGCTGGGTTTCAGACATGCAGAAAATAGGTGACGTAAAATCACTAGTTGTCTCCTCAGTCCTCTCAAACGATCAGAGATTCATTTTATGAACAGTACTGTCTCCTTTGAAAAGAAAGGCCGTTATACATATCCAAGTGAGGTATTTGAAAACCATTCTCATCACTGTGACTATTTCCCTTCCGTTTGAATACATTCATTATTTTGATTTTTTTCTTCATTTGAGGGCATTGACTTTGCCAAGATATCTACAGATGATTATTCTCGGGTTTTGTTGACAGGAAAAGAGAAAAAAAGCTCAGATTGTCAGGTTGTAGCGACGCCTCAGGGGGTGGTTAGAAGTGACATTTATTTTCTTGAGGTTTCCATAGCATCATGGCAAAATATCATGGGACTCTTTTCTGTTACATCTGAGAATCTCTTAGCTTTACAGTACCATACTGTAGGTGTCGAACAAAACAACTTTTCCACTGGAAAGTTAATGTCTTCAACAGAAGCAGATGTACTTGGTCTGAGTGAAGTGGCATTTTGTAACAATATCAGCTAAGATATCAGCGATAAGAGAATGCAGCGAAAATGTGATAAATGTTATTTATTCCAGGATGCATTTTTATTTTTTAAATGTATTTAACTGGGCAAGTCAGTTAAGAACAAATTCTTATTTACAATGACGGCCTACCAAAAGGCCTCCTGCGGGGACAGGGGCTGGGATTTAAAAAATTGAATAAAACATAGGACAAAACACACATAACAACAAGAGAGATAACACAACACAACATAAAGAGAGACCTAAGACAACAACATATTATGGAAGCAACACTTGACAACACAGCATAGTATCAACACAACATGATAACAACATGGAAGCAACATAACAATGGCAACAACACAACATGGTAGCATCACAAAACATGGTATACACATTATTGGGCACAAACAACAGCACAAAGGGCAAGAAGGTAGAGACAACAATACATCCCACAAAGCAGCCACAAATGTCAGTAAGAGTGTCCATGATTGAGTCTTTAAATGAAGAGATTGAGATAAAACTTTCCAGTTTGAGTGTTTATTGAACCTCGTTCCAGTCGATAGCTGCAGCAAACTGAAATAAGGAGCGACCCTGGAATGTGCGAGCTTTGGGGACCTTTAACAGAATGTGACTGGCAGAATGGGTGTTGTATGTGGAGGATGAGGGCTGCAGTAGATAGCTCAGATAGGGAGGGGGGGGGGGGGGGGGGGGTTGAGGCCTAAGAAGGTTTTATTAATAAGCATCAACCAGTGGGTATACAGAGATGGCCAGTTTACAGAGAAGTACAGAGTGCAGTGAAAACAGGGTGTTGAAGGAGTCGCTACTAGACATACAAAGTCGTAGCATGTTTTTTCTGGGATTCCTGAGGACAAATCCAATAACCTAGAGGGCACGATCAGAGAATTCATACAATCCGCCGTGAAACTTCCTATAGAGACTGTAAACAATGTGGCTTTTCACCAAGTACACAGACTTGGAGCTCGGAGCGACAAGACCAAGGGTCTCCGACCGATCATCGCAAAATTTGAACACTACCAACAAAAGGAGCTGATCAAAAGCAGGGGAAGTGAGCTAAAAGGGACCAAATTCGGTCTCAATTACCAATTTACAAGGGAGATAAACTAATGTCGTAAGAGACTGTATCCGGTACAAAGGAGTATTGGTGGCAAACCTGATGGCCGAATGGTAAAGAACATCTAGCCGCTCGAGATCACCCTTACCTGCCAATCTATAAAGTATGTCTCCGTAATCTAGCATGGGTAGGATGGTCATTTGAATCAGGGTTAGTTTGGCAGCTGGGGTGAAAGAGGAACAATTACGATAGAGGAAACCAAGTCTAGATTTAACTAGCCTGCAGTTTTGATATGAGCTGAGAGAATACTCCCAAGTACTTGTATGAGGTGACTACCTCAACTCTAAACCATCAGAGGTAGTAATCACACCTGTGGGCAAAGGGACATTCTTCTTACCAAACCACATGACCTTTGTTTTGGAAGTGTTCAGAACAAGGTTAAGGGCAGAGAAAGCTTGTTGGACACTAAGAAAGCTTTGTTGTAGAGCGTTTAACACAAAATCCAGGGAGGGGCCAGCTGAGTAAAAGACTGTATCATCTACTTATAAATAGATGAGAGAGCTTCCTACTGCCTGAGCTATGTTGTTGATGTAAATTGAGAAGAGCGTGGGGTCTAGGATCGAGTCTTAGGGTACTCACAGGCAGTGGCTGAAACAACAGATGTTCTGACTTTATACACTGCACTCTTTGAGAGGGGTAGTTAGCAAACCAGGCCAAAGCTGTACTACAGACACCCGTCGTTGTCGTGGGAAAGACTCATTGTTATCTTTTAGTGAAACAACTGGGTGCAGTAAAGAGCCAACCTGGATACTAAGGCGATCCTGAGGGAAACATCGACGAGTACCAACAGCTTTATGCTATGGAGGAACAACATACTCCGTCAAGGAAAGATCCGACTACCTCACAAAAGTACTTTAACCTGACAAAAAAAGAAAAAGAGATCAATCTACAGACACGGACAATTTACTTACCATTGAAGTAGAGGCTAGTGCTCTGTCTGGAATACATGCAACACTGGAAAAGTTGTGTGAGGAGATAGCAGGGCTGAGGGGGAGTTTGGAGTTTAGCCAGAGTGAAAATCTCATGCTCCAAGCAGAGAACAAGGCATTCACAGCTAAGGTAAAAATCCATGATTCCAACATGGATTGTCTACTCAGGGAAAACAGGGTGTTGAAGGAGTCGCTACTAGACATACAAAGTCGTAGCATGTTTTTTTCTGGGATTCCTGAGGACAAATCCAATAACCTAGAGGGCGCGATCAGAGAATTCATACAATCCGCCTTGAAACTTCCTATAGAGACTGTAAACAAGGTGGCTTTCCACCGGGTACACAGACTTGGAGCTCGGAGCGACAAGACCAAGGGACTCCAACCGATCATCGCAAAATTTGAACACTACCAACAAAAGGAGCTGATCAAAAGCAGGGGAAGGGAGCTAAAAGGGACCAAATTTGGTCTCAATGACCAATTTACAAGGGAGATAAACTAATGTCGTAAGAGACTGTATCCGGTACAAAGGCAACAAAGGGAGAAGGGTAAGCGCGCCATTCTCATTATGGACAAACTCTTTATAGATGGACAACTATTCCGAGACAGCCCCATAACACCATGGCTGTACTAAATTCTACAGGGACTTCAGGTAATGAAAAAAAAAAGTATGGGAACTCTAAAAATATCTGAACATTTTGAAGTGTATATGAACACACACGTACTCAATTACATGCTCACTTACATATACGGACTTATACATACACACACACCTGATCTCACTCTCTTCTCTCACTCTCTTTTTCTCTTCTCTCTTCTCTTCTCTCTCTATTGTCGAGAACTGTTTTACAATTTAATACTTTTCTTGTTTGTCATCCTTTTTTTAATGTATTTATCTACAAGTTTATGTATGTTTACAACAAGCAAGGGTAAGATATTAGAATAGGGGTATTGGGGAATAATAACATTTTGTACGGAATGTACTGTAGTGAAGTCGTCTCTAGAGTAATGCAAGGTCTCTTTCATGATCATGTGAACTGTCAATTGCTATGGAAATGCTTGGATGTGTTTTTCTATGATGTTAAAGGTAATTATGATGCAACTATGACGGCAATATGATATGGATTACAATTATCATCATGAATAATAAGGCTATACTCACTTCATGTTAGACACAGAGACACTCAACCATGCAAACTGGTGGAGTTATTATTTATTTGGACAGCACACATTATAGTCTTATTCTTACACATACATCGTACACTCTCAATAAATCACATCCAATATCATTCACATTAACCTACTCAGATTTACTTCACACAAAATATCTTGTCTCAATTTTCTAACATCTGTTGCATTGGCTCACAGGCAAACAGGTTAGGGAATAAATCAAAAATGGCTAGAAACTATTTATTGAATTATACAGTTGAGGTCGGAAGTTTACATACACCTTAGCCAAATACATTTAAACTCAGTTTTTCATTCCTGACATTTAATCCTAGTAAAAAGTCCCTGTTTTAGGTCAGTTAGGATCACCACTTTATTTTAAGAATGTGAAATGTCAGAATAATAATAGAGAGGATGATTTATTTCAGCTTTTATTTCTTTCATCACATTTCCAGTGAGTCAGAAGTTTACGTGCACTCAATTAGTATTTGGTAACACTGCCTTTAAATTGTTTAACTTGCGTCAAACCTTTTGGGTAGCCTTTCACAAGCTTCCCAATAAAGGTTGTGTGAATTTTGGCCCATTCCTCCTGACAGAGCTGGTTTAACTGAGTCAGGTTTGTAGGCCTCACTGCTCGCACACACTTTTTCAGTTCTGCTCACATTTTCTATAGGATTGAGGTCAGGGCTTTGTGATGGCCACTCCAAAACCTTGACTCTGTTGTCCTTTAGCCATTTTGCCACAACTTTGGAAGTATGCTTGGGGTCACTGTCCATTTGGAAGACCCATTTGCGACCAAGCTTTAACTTCGTGACTGATGTCTTGAGATGTTGTTTCAATATATCCACAATTCTCTATCCTCATGATGCCATCTATTTTGTGAAGTGCCCCAGTCTCTCCTACAGCCAAGCACCCCCACAACATGATGCTGCCACTCCCTTGCTTCACGGTTGGGATGGTGTTCTACGGCTTGCAAGTCCCCCCTTTTTCCTCCAAACATAATGATGGTCATTATGGCCAAACAGTTCTATTTTTGTTTCATCAGACCAGAGGACATTTCTCCAAAAAGTACGATCTTTGTCCCCTTGTGCAGTTGCAAAGCGTAGTCTGTTTTTTTTATGGCGGTTTTGGAGCAGTGGCTTCTTCCTTGCTGCGCGGCCTTTCAGGTTATGTCAATATAAGACTTGTTTTACTGTGGATATAGATACTTTTGTACCTGTTTCCTCAAGCATCTTCACAAGGTCCTTTGCTGTTGTTCTGTGATCGATTTGCACTCTTTACACCAAAGTATGCTCATCTCTAGAAGACAGAACGCCTCTCTTTCCTGAGTGGTATGACAACTGTGTGGTGTCATGGTGTCTATACCTGCGTACTTTTGTTTGTATAGATGAACGTGGTACCTTCAGGGATTTTGAAATTGCTCCCAAGGATGAACCATACTTGTGGAGGTCTACAATTTATTTTCTGAGGTCTTGGCTGATTTCTTTTGATTTTCCCATCATAAGGCAAAGAGGCACTGAGTTTGAAGATAGACCTTGAAATACATCCAAAGGTATATCTCCAATTGACTCAAATTATGTCAATTAGCCTATCAGAAGCTTCTAAATGCATGACATAATCTTCTGGAATTTTCGAAGCTGTTTAATAATGATCCTTTTGGGGATAGAGGGCAGCATTTTCACTTTGGATGAATAGCGTGCCCAGAGTGAACTGCCTCCTACTCTGTCCCAGATGCTAATATATGCATATTATTAGTATTATTGGATAGGAAACACTCTGAAGTTTCTAAAACTGTTTGAATGATGTCTGTGAGTATAACAGAACTCATATGGCAGGCGAAAACCTGAGAAAAATCCAGCCAGGAAGTGGGACATCTGAGGTTTGTAGTTTTTCAAAGCTTGGCCTACCGAATACACATTGAGATATGGATGAGGTTGCACTTCCTACGCCTACCACTAGATGTCAACCGTCTTTAGAAACTTGAATGAGGATTCTATTATAAAGGAGGGGCTCATGAGACCTCTTTGAGTCAGTAGTCTGAGAGAGAGCCTTGGTCTCATGACACACGCTCCCAACAGAGTTACCTCGCGTTCAAGTGCTTTTTCCGAAAACAAAGGAATTCTCCGGTTGGAAAATTATTGATGTTTTATGTTAAAAACATCCTAACGATTGATTCATCGTTTGAAATGTTTCTAAAGGACTGTAACGGAACTTTTCGAGTTTTTGTCTGGATCAAGTGCCTGCGTCTCATGAAGATGGATTACTGGGCTGAACACGCTAACAACAAGTGGCTATTTGGACATAAATGATTTAACTTTATGGAACAAATCAGTCATTTATTGTTGAACTGGGAATCCTGGGAGTGCCTTCTGATGAAGAGCATCAAAGGTAAGTGAATATTTATGGTGTTGTTTCTTACTTTGTTGACTCCAAAATGGCGGACATTCCTCTGGCTGTTCTGGAATCTGAGCGCCCGTTCTCAGATTATGTTTTTTCCGTAAAGTTTTTTTGAAATCTGACACAGCGGTTGTATTAAGGAGAAATCTATCTTTAATTCTGTGAATAACACTTGTATCTTTTATCAATGTTTTATGAGTATTTCTGCAAAATCCCTGGATGTTTTGGAATCAAAACATTACTGCATGTAACGCGCCAATGTAAACTGAGATTTTTGGATATAAATATGCACATTATCGAACAAAACATACATGTATTGTGTAACATGATGTCCTATGAGTGTCATCTGATGAAGATCATCAAAGGTTAGTGATTCATTTGATCTATATTTCTGCTTTTTGTGACTCCTAACTTTGGCTGGAAAAAATGGCTGTGTTTTTTCGACTTGGCGGTGATCTAACATAATCATATGTTGTGCTTTAGCTGTAAAGCATTTTTGAAATCGGGCACGATGGGTAGCTTAACAAGATGTTTATATTTCATTTGCTGTATTGGACTTGTTAATGCAACCGCTGTGTCAGATTTCAAAAAAACTTTTAGGAAAAAGCAAACCATGCAATAATCTGAGACGGCGCTCAGAAAATAAATGTATCCACCATGTTGGAGTCAACAGAAATCAGAAATTACATCATAAATATTCCCTTACCTGTGACGATCTTCATCAGAATGCACTCCCAGGAATTCTAGTTCCACAATAAATGCTTGATTTGTTCGATAATGTCCATTATTTATGTCCAATTAGCTACTTTTGTTAGCACGTTTAGTACACAAATCCAAACGCTCGTGCAGGTCCAGCTGAACGTCGGACGAAAACTTCAAAAAGTTATATTACAGGTCGAAGAAACTTGTCAAACTAAGTATAGAATGAATCTTTAGGATGTTGTTATCGTAAATCTTCAATAACGTTCCAAACAGAGAATTCCTATGTCTGTAGAGAAGCAATGGAACGCAGGTCGCTATCATGTGAAATGCGCATGACCAGGACCTTTGTCTCTGCCAGAACACTGACTTAAACAGCTCCCATCCGGCTCCACAACACAGTAGAAGCCTCATTCAAGTTTCTAAAGACGGTTGACATCTAGTGGAAGCCTTAGGAAGTGCAACATAACCAATGTCCCACTGTGTATTCAATAGGGGCTGGATGGAAAATCGATCAACCTCAGATTTCCCACTTCCTGTTTGGATTTCTTCTCAGGTTTTTGCCTGCCATATGGGTTCTGTTATACTCACAGACAACATTCAAACAGTTTTAGAAACTTCAGAGTGTTTTCTATCCAATAATATAAATAATATGCATATATTAGCAACTGGGACAGAGGAGCAGGCCGTTTACTCTTTACATTTATGCAGAAATTCAGGTATTTCCAAAGGGTTCACATACTTTTTCTTGCCACTGTAAATAACAACACAGAATACACATACACACTTACATGAGACAAATGTCCCTAGTGGACTGACAAGATATTACAGCTTGTTACATCATAGATGGGAATGGGGAAAATGAGAGAGAGAGAGACAAAGGGAAAGAGACACTTCGTACATTTGGAAACTACGCTCACAGTAACCATTTACTTTGCACACGAACTACCGGCAGTTTTGGAATAAGAAGTAATGAATGTATTTACATATGGATGTCTTTGTCCATCGTCTATCTCTGTTGAAATCAATCAATCCTTCTATGGGAAGGGTTTGATTGGTGTAAGGCTCTGGTTGTCCACCAGAGGTTACAATGTCCTTCTTCTTAATTGTCCTGGCTTCAATGGGCTGTTTCATCAGAGCAGCTACTTAGACGCACCCATGATTGTCTAAAATTGTATTTTCTCCTTCCCACATCGTGTCTTTAGTCAGACTTTGAAGCACTTTACATGCTCAGCTGTAGACTGGCGGTATCCTGGTCTGGTAGGTGAGGTTATCTTCTTGGTTCAACATTTCAACCATTTCCCACATGTAGCTAATGCTCCATGCTTTTTGGTGTGGTAGGTGAGGTTGTCTTCTCATCTAGTGTTTAGGTTGAGAGTTTCAGAGTTTCCAACCATTTCAACATTTGGACCACAGTCTCAGGTATTCTGGTATGATATGTTTAATTCTTAGTCAGTCCTTTTAAGCACTCTGGTCGAAAAGGACGGTTCCATCATGTTGACAAGCTCCCTGACCTCATTCGGGGCGTAGGCTACTTAATGTGCAAAGGATTTTATTAGACATTTTCTCGTATGACTCCTAATATCATATTCCTATCTTAACAGAAATAGTTTCATCCATTTTCATATCACATAGATAACATACTGGATGGAAACTTAACAGCTAGAGGGGGTTTCTTTCCTAAATTACAGTATTCGGTTCATACAGTTTTTAATAACAGCACAAAGTGAAAAGCAACATGACATTGTTATAATTTTGGTCCCCACCGACCATTTCCCACATTCGGATGTTAGAAATATTGTTCCAAAGTTTACTCTTTGGACATTAGAGTTTTTTGGGGGATAAATGTCTCTGTAACAAAGAACATTCCAATCTTGATACCAAAAAGCAAGAGAGGGTCCTCTGCTGCATAACATTTACAATTGACGTGAGGTATCATAAAACTGTCCCCCCCCTTCCTCTTCCTTTTCTCTGGGTTGAGAGGCGTCTGGTCATCGTCAGCCATTTGCCAAGCTGATCTGAGGCCTTGTATCCTCAGCCAGGAGAGTCATGACACCTGTGTCCACTACAACATAGCTAGGTAATAGAGGGAGATTATTATTGAATGTCCTCTGGATCAGAGAGCAGTCCATTCCATTCAAATAATGACCAGTCTTGTCTCCTGTAGTTATGCCTGTTCCTGTGGTTTCTCTGTCTGTACGGTCTCTACACCCCGTGGTGGTGTCCCTCAGATGACAGTGTCCCATCACAAGTCCCCTGCCGTTGCCTTTAGCCGTCCCCTCCCTCTCAGCCCAGGGGGTGTTTTCACTGCCCCCGTCTCCGCCTCGCCTCTCCCTCAACTCTCTCAGAGGCGGGCGCCTTGACAGCAGGAAACTCACCGGCATTTTCCCCCCGAGTGAGCAATTTCCCAGCCCTTTGCCAGTGCTGGCAGTTAAACCCCACAGGGCCTCAGCCTTTATCTTTGTTCAAGGCATCAAATGAGTGTGTGTGTGTGTGATTGTGAGTGTGTCTCAGAACTCACTATACAGTGCAGACATATTGCCACAGTCTACCTTAGCAATTCAAAAAGAAGGCCATTTGAGTTTGTCATTGTCAGGAACCTTTGTGTTGCTAAGTTAGGCAACCATTTTTATTTTATTGAACCTTTATTTAACTAGGCAAGTCAGTTAAGAACAAATTCTTATTAACAATGACGGCCTACCAAAAGGCAAAATTCCTTCTGCGGGGGAAGGGGATTAAAAATTAAAAATAAATCAAGTACAAATATAGGACAAAACACATGTTACGGCTTCCACCGCAGGTGGCTCCTCTCCCTGTTCGGGCGGCGCTCGGCGGTTGTCGTCACCCGTCTACTAGCTGCCACCGATTCCTTTCTCTTTTCTGTTGGTTTTGTCTTGATTGTTTTCACCTGTACCTTATTTGTTGTTAATTCGGGGCTATTCAAACTTCCAGGACCTGCCTGCTTTTGTGCGGGCTTATTCCTCTGTGTCAGTGGTAGATTTTTGTTTTGCTTATACATATATTTGCTGTTAGATATTTTCCCTGGTTTTGGGGGAATTAACTGTTTATTGGTCATTGTGCCTGTATGTTGGCTAGACCCAGCTGAATAAATATGTCTACATTGGAAGCTTTGCTGTCTGCGTCTGACTCCATACCCACCACTCCTAGCTTTCGTGACAATACATATCACGACAAGAGAGACAACACTACATAAAAAAAGAGCTAAGACAACAACATAGCAAGGCAGCAACACATGACAACAGAGCATGGTAGCAACACAACATAACAACAACATGGGAAAAACACAAGATGGCTGCAGCGCAATACATGGTACAACCATTATTGGGCTCAGACAACAGCACAAAGGGCAAGAAGTTAGAGACAACAATACATCACACAAAGCAGCCACAACTGTCAGTAAGAGTGTTCATGACTGAGTCTTTGAATGAAGAGATTGAGTTAAAACTGTCCAGTTTGAGTGTTTATTGTTTATTGTTTGTTGCAGCTCGTTCCAGTCGCTACCTGCAGCGAACTGAAAAGATTAGCGACCCATGGATATGTGTGCTTTGGGGACCTTTAACAGAATGTGACTGGCAAAACGGCTGTTGTATGAGGAGGATGAGGGCTGCAGTAGATATCTCAGATAGGGGGGGAGTGAGGCCTAAGAGGGTTTTATAAATAAGCATCAACCAGTGGGGCTTGCGACGGATATACAGAGATGACCAGTTAACAGAGGAGTATAGAGTGCAGTGACCATAAACAATTAAGCTGATTACATTTTTTTGCACCGGAGAACATAGTTCTCATTAATTATATTTTTGCTATAGGCTATGATGAAATTATGATTGTGTATTCTTGTCTTCAAATCAATATGTCAATTCACAACAATAAATCCCCCACTGCCGATAAATTCCTTTATTCTAGGTTTAGGCTGATTGTCTATTATTAACTAATCTTACGACATATATTTTAATAATTATGATTTTCAATAGCTTCCTACATGCATTAGGTACCGATCTAAAACCAACTGCAGTGTGTTCCCATGCAACAGCAATGTGTTTCCAAATTTCCACTTGTTTGAACATCTACAAATATTTGTTTTCATTAGGCCTAACATGCAATAGGTACCTAGAATGGGTCTACTTTTCAATAACTAATAAGTAGGATGTCCAATCAAAAACGCATATGTTGACCAATGGCTTGTGTAGATTATCCTCTAAGAAAACCAATGGTCCAAACCTCATGCCTCTATCATAATCCGTTCAAATGTTATTGCAGTGTTTTTACCCTTGTAGGATGGCCAAAATTTGGGTGACTAAATCAATTGAGGGCAGAGAAAAAAAGTGTTCAAAAATAAGGAAAATTGCACAGCATCGCGTCAGCTCGGCTGGATGATGTGCGAGAATGAAGGCTTCTTGACTGGATTACTTTCCCGCTGAACTCGTCATGTTTCTTCTCGAATCTGCCGGACAGAAAAACAATATAGAGTTGAGATAGATATCGATTTTGACATGTATTTTTTTCACATTTTAATATATGCTTTTGTCCCACCCTGATCTGTTTCACCTATCTTTGTGCTTGTCTCCAGCCCCCTCCAGGTTTCTCAAATTTTTCCCATTATCCCTAGTGTATTTTGGGGTGGCATGTAGCCTAGTGGTTAGAGCGTTGGGCCAGTAACCAAAAGGTTGCTAGATTGAATCCCTGAGCTGACAAGGTAAAAATCTGTTGTTCTGCCCCGAACAAGGCAGTTAACTCACTGTTCCTAGGCCATCATCGTAAATAAGAATTTGTTCTTAACTGACTTGCCTAGGTAAATAAAGGTTACAAATATATACCTGTTTGTCTGTAGCCAGTTTGTTTTGTTTCGTGAAACCAACCAGGGTTCTCCCCTTGCTCCTGTCTATTCTAGTTTTTCCCGTTTTTGACCATTCTGCCTGCCTTGATCCTGCCTGCCGTTCTGTACCAGTGCCACATCACACTGGATTATTGACCCCTGCCTGCTCTAAACCCGACACTGCCTGCCGTTCTGGACCTTTTGCACCCTATCTGGATTACTGACCTCTGCCTGCTCTAAACCCGACACTGCCTGCCGTTCTGGACCTTTTGCATCCTATCTGGATTTACTGACCTCTGCCTGCCTTTGACCTGTCGTTTTGCCTGCCCCTGTTATAGTAATAAACTTTTGTTACTTTGACACTGTCTACATCTGGGTCTTAACTGAAACATTATTGCTTTTCACATTTATTTCCCACAAAAACAAGCGTACGTATCTTTGTGAAATGTCAACGGAGCACAGAGGACTGCAAGCTTTTTATTTTCAATGCCTTTTACATTTTACTCAGCTCATGTCATAATAATTAAGCTTTTTGCGACCTACGGGAACAACTTTGAAGACGACTACCACAACATGTAAAATCCTCCAAAGTTGTGATGAGAACGCTGGGGCTTAATATCACATGTATTAGATTCCGAAATCTTTTTGGATATACTGTTAAACAATTTTTTTGAGAAAGACCCCACTGAACAATTCAGAGCATGAAAAATTGTATTTGTCTTTGTAAAATGTATTTTATAACATAAGGAAGTTAAATTTCATCACCAAAGTGTGTTTTCACCCACTCTAGAAACCCTACAACATGCCATATTTTCCATTGCTTCCTATATGCATTGCTTCCTATACTAACGAGAGGCATACATTTTTCAGATGTGCAGATATGGCTATCCTAGGCCTCATATCTTACTTTCCCCCAATCTGAAAATAGCTCAGTCAGACCTGACCTCTCTCCCCATTTCCACCCGTGCCCTCCTTCATTAGTGTAATGAGCTCTCTCTGCTGCCATCTAGATAGTCAATGTCAGCTAGACTGACCTGCAGTCACATCCCACTGGGCACAGTCTAGTTTTGATTTACATTTGGTTGAATTTTCAACTAACGTGAATTCAATTTGAAATCAACAAAAAAGGTCACTATGTCAATGAATTTAGGTTAACAGTTGGGTGAAAAAATACAAAATGCACTGATCTTGATGACTTTTTGCAAATCTAATCAGTTTTCCATGTTTTTTGTTGTTGAAATAACGTTGAAACAATGTTATTCAACCAGTTTTTGCCCAGTGGGATTCTACCTTTATCACAAGCAGTTCCTCTTCCTCTTTCTCTAATGTGATTTGAAATTCTGACTCAATTGATGGTCCAGGAGCAAAATCAGATTTACACCCTCACGATGAGGTCTCCACCTTCAGGTGAAGATATTATGTAGTCATGCAGGAAACACCATCATGGAAAAAGGTCATTGTACCACCCTGGTTTTTGGATGGTATTTTTTGTGAGTTTGTGGTTGTTTTCGGTAGACAGTGTTATACATCAGGGAGCCAATCAGTGCGCTTCCCACTTCATCTCCAGAAGAGCGAGATTGTGGGACGCCTCTGTTGGGACTCTATGTTCGTGGACCGCCCTCGGAGACACGCTGTCTGCAAAGTATCTCGCCTTTCTCTCCAGGCCCTACCGATTGTATCTGGGGCAGATTATTTAGCTAATTAAAATGTAAAACAGTATTTTAATTGCACCATAGGACCTGGTGCCATAATGAGTGCATTTTTCAAAGACACCAAAAGAGAGCAGATTGTGAGTATGGAGCAATATCGGACTCTTGATTTCCATTTTTAACACAAACCTATCTCCTCCTCATTACTTCTGTAATTTCCTGCTGAAATTGCATTCTGGGGGCCTTTTTCAATAGAGGTGGTTGTTTATCAGATTTTTTGAAACACGGTGACCTCATGTATCAGAGGAGTTAGCTTTTTCATTCAGCACTTCAATACATCCATCTGAAAAGGCAGGCAGAGAAGCATGTGATGATGTAATTTCGACTCTCCCTCTTCCTCAAACGGCTCCAAATATTCACATTTCAAAAGTCAAGTTCAAGACATTGTGTCTCTGCACCCCACAAAATCTAACCAGCTGTGCAAATGAGATTCAGAAATCTCAAAAGCACATCCAGATAGTGCTAATTGAGCTAAGTTAGCGTTGTCTTGCTGATGCTGCGTAATGCTACACCTCCTCTGATGATAAAGGCCCTTGCGTGAACACCGATGACCAAACAAAGGCTGCAAGGCCAAAAAATGAAATCCTAATGAAAAGCAGTCGAGGCTCTTATCAGTCTAAAAAAACACGTGACTTTTTCATCGCTCAAGGAGCCTCTAACATTTTTCAACAGCAAATCAAAGTGAGATCTGCTGCAGCCTCCAGAGCACAGTGTGCACCCGAGTCACGATGAGCAAGACAAAGAGCCAGTGAGATCAGTAGGAGCATGGCTCAAAGGGAATCCAGAATGAGACACTGTTATCTCTCTATTATTATTCAAAAGGAGCTGCTTCCTCTCTCCTCTTCATCCCTCCCAAAAACTGTATAGCTCTAATGATGGCAGAGAGAAGACAGGGATAGGATTGAGTTTTCAAAATAAGCCGAATTACCACAACATCCGTCTGGCTGGGGTGCAGTCAATAGAAGACAAAGTGATGCAACTGTACACCTAAGCACATCCTGTTCCTTCCTTTCTTCATCACTGTGTTTTTTACCAGATCATTTCTTATTTGTATTTTGGTTTGATGTTGCTATGGTCAAATGATTTGTTGAGAGAAAATGACAAATCAGAGAGGGGAGTGGGAACAGGACAAGGTCCTCTAAGACCTGTCTGTTCTGAAGGATGTAGTTCCCCCTAAGATCAGGGCCCATATCCACAAAAAATTTCACAGTAGGAGTGCTGATCTAGTATCAGTTTTGCCTTCGAATAAGACTACATTGACATATCATAGATTAGCATCACTACTCTAGGATGCTTTGTACAGTAGATATGGGCCCTGATCTGGCAGTGTCCTCTCAGGACCAAGATGCTGGATCATGGGAGCCTACAAGCCAGCATGATTGTTGTTGGAGAGAATACAATGCTATTCAAAATCAGCTATCATCTTATTTAGTCTTACATACAGTAAGAGGTTTGTGTGTGTAACCCTAATTATTTGACTTAATTCACTATCACCTTCTCCGAAGTACCAGTGAGTTTGATGATAAAGATTCCGGTTACAATCAAGTTATATTTTATAGTTAGATGCACATTGCGCATTTCTGATTTAAAAATATATTTCTTATTCCAAAACCATGGTAACATTTATGTGCTCTCTTAAAAAAAAAGGGTTCTACCTGGAACCATAAAGGTTTCTCCTATGGGGACAGTCGAAGAACCCTTTTGGAACCCTTTTTTATAAGAGTGTACTGTATGTATTTACCCAGCTATGTATATAACGGGTTATACATTATACATATTGACCATTAACATTGGCAGAAAACACTCTTCAAAATGAGTGACGCAGATCACCCTGGCCCACTTCGCCCTGTCCCTGACTTCCTTGCTCTGGCTGGGTAATGGGTAAAGCTATGAGTGAAGGGGCCTTCATCTGCTGGGAAAAAAAAACATCTCATTTTCTGCTCAGCTGCCTCTGCCCCATCCTGTATCCATGGAGAATGGCCATTTCCAGTGCTGATACACTTTGGAAACACCTATGTCAGCATCTAAATTGCTAAAGGATCTCACCCTATCCTTTCCATCAGTGGTTTGAGGATAGAAATGAAAAAAGGGATTCATCACTCAAAACTGATTGAGGAAATGGGCTTTACCTATACAGTAGAACCAATGCATCTAGGACCTAGCACCACAGAAAAGTAGGCAGAGCTTCCAAAGAGACTGCATCAGTTACGCAGCACCACCTACTTTCATTTAGTCCTACTTTATAAGCTGGATCTATAAAGTTGCTCAGTAAATTCAGAGAACATATCAAAAGAGCCAGCAAGTCCAGATACTTACTGCATGCAGTCAACTAACAATGATGTGTTGTAGTCTCTACCTTCTTGACCTTTGTGCTGTTGACTTTGCCCAATAATGTTTGTACCATGTTTTTGTGCTGCTACCATGTTGTGTTGCTACCATGCTGTGTTGTCATGTATTGCTGACTTGTTATGTTGTTGTCTTAGGTCTCTCTTTGTGTAGTGTTGTGTCTCTCTTGCATTGATGTGTGTTTTGTCATATATTTGTATTGTATTTATTTTTTAAATCCCAGGCCCCGTCCCCACAGGAGGCCTTTTGCCTTTTGGTAGGCTGTCATTGTCATTAAGAATATGTTCTTAACTGACTTGCCAAGTTAAATAAAGGTTAAATAAAAAAACTACTAAAAAACAAGTACCAACACCGTTACACTTGGAGAAGCAGACGCAGACATATTACCAGATTTTAAGAGAGTGATTGTTCAAATCAAATAAACTCTTATTGGTCACTGTCACGCCTTGACCTTAGAGAGCCTTTGTATTTCTCTATTTGGTTAGGTCGGGGTGTGATTTGGGTGGGAATTCTAGTTTTTCTATTTCTTTGTTGGCCGGGTATGGTTCCCAATCAGAGGCAGCTGTCTATTGTTGTATCTGATTGGGGATCATACTTAGGCAGATTCTTTTCCACCTTCAGTTTGTGGGAACTTGTTTTCATGTAGTGCCTGTGAGCACTCCAGTCGTTACGTCTCGTTTATTGTTTTTGTTGGTGAGTTAAATTTTAATAAACATGTGGAACTCTATATACACTGCGCCTTAGTCTACTCCTTCCATCGATGAACGTGACAGTCACAAACACATGGTTAGCAGATATTAATGCAAGTGTAGCGAATTGCTTCTGCTTCTATTTCTGACAGTGCAGCAATATCTAACATGTAATCAAACAATTCCACAACTACCCAACACACAAATCTAAGTAAAGGAATGGAATAATATACATATATGGATGAGCCATGACAGAGCAGAATAGGCAAGATGGTATAAAAAACTATATATACTGTACATATGAGATGAGTGATGAAAGATATGTAAACATTATTAGAGTGGCATTATGAAAGTGATTAGTGATCCATTTATTAAAGTGGCCAATGATTTCAAGTCTGTATGTAGGCAACAGCCTCACTGTGTTAGAGATGGCTGTTGATCAGTCTGATGGCCTTGAGATAGAAACTCGTCCCAGTTTTGATGCACCTGTACTGACCTCGCCTTCTGGATGGTAATGGGGTGAAGAGGCAGTGGCTCAGGTGGTTGTTGTCCTTTATGATATTTATGTCCTTCCTGTGACATCGGGTGCTGTAGGTGTCCTGGATGGCAGGTAGTTTTCCCCCGGTGATGCGTTGTGCAGACAGCACCGCCCTCTGGAGAACCTTGCGGTTGTGGGTGGAACAGTTGGCGTACTAGGCAGTGATACAGCCCGACAGGATGCTCTCCATTGTGCATCTGTAAAAGTTTGTGAAGGTTTTAGGTGACAAGCCAAATTTCTTCAGCCTCCTGAGGTTGAAGAGGCGCCACACTGTCTGTGTGGGTGGACCATTTCAGTTTGTCTGTGTACGCCGAGGAGCAAAAACGTTCCACCTTCTCCACTGCTGTCCCATCGATGTGGATAGGGGGGTGCTCCCTCTGCTGTTTCCTGAAGTCCACAATCATCTATTTTGATTTGTTGATGTTGAGTGAGAGGTTGTTTTCCTGAATCCACACTCTGAGTGCCCTCACCTCCTCCCTGTAGGCTGTCTCGTCATTGTTGGTAATCAAGCCCACTACTGTTGTGTCGTCTGCAAACTTCATGATTGAGTTGGAGGCGTGCATGGCCAAACAGTCATTGGTTAACAGGGAGTACAGGAGGGGGCTGAGCATGCAAACCTTGTGGGGCCCCATTGATCAGCGAAGTGGAGGTGTTGTTTCCTACCTCCACCACCTGGGGATGGCCCGTCAGGAAATCCAGGACTGGATTGCACAGGGCAGGGTTGAGACCAAGGGCCTCAAGCTTAATGATGAGCTTGGAAAGTACTATGGTGTTGAATGTTGAGCTATAGTCATTGAACAGCGTTCTTACATAGGTATTCCTCTTGTCCATATGGGATAGAGCAGTGAAATGGCGATTGCATCGTCTGTGGACCTGTTGGGGCGGTAAGCAAATTGAAGTGGGTCTAGGGTGACAGGTAAGGTGAAGGTGATATGATCCTTGACTAGTCTCTCAAATCACTTCATGATGACAGAAGTGAATGCTACGGGTCTATAGTAATTTAGTTCAGTTACCTTTGCCTTCTTGGGAACAGGAACAATGGTGGCCATCTTGAAGTATGTGGGGACAGCAGACTGGGATAGGGAAAGATTGAATATGTCCGTACACACACCAGCCAGCTGGTCTGCGGATGTTCTGAGGACGCTGCTAGGGATGCCGTCTGTGCACAGAGAAGTAGAGCCCACAGTCCTTGGTAGTCTGCCGCGTAGGTGGCACTGTATTATCCTCAAAGCAGGCAAAGAAAGTGTTAAGTTTGTCTCGAACCAAGACGACAGTGTCCGTGACATGGCTGGTTTTCCTTTTATAGTCCGTGATTGGCTGTAGACCCTGACACATGCATCTTGTGTCTGAGCCGTTGAATTGCGACTCCACTTTTTCTCTATACTGACATTTCACTTTTTTGACTGCCTTGTGGAGGGAATAACTACACTGTTTGTATTTGGCCATATTCCCAGTCAGCTTTCCATGGTTGAATGCGGTGGTTCGCGCTTTCAGTTTTGTGCGAATGCCGCCATTTATCCACGGTTTTTGGTTAGGGTAAGTTTTAATAGTCACAGTAGGTGCATCTCCCATACACTTCCATAGAAACTCACTCACCGAATCAGCGTATACGTCGATGTTATTCTCCGAGGCTACCCGGAACATGTCCCAGTCCGCGTGTATACAAAACAATCAAAACTTGAATCAGACCTTGCAGAATAGTGGATTCTGCTGACAACACAAATCATAATTAAAATTAAAAGTCAGACCATATGACTCAACAACATCTCCAAACTCTTATGATAAATTCAAAGCTGAGGGAAGAGCAACAACAGAGTGCCATGGAAGACAAATATCTGAGGTCCTCAAGGACGTTAATTCTGCCATGGTTAACAATAAAACACTAGTGTCTATAATGTGCCGTTGCTCCGTTACCACTAACCCTTGATAATCCTTCTGACGATCTCCTTTTACAGGCTGTAAGAAGAGCTCAGCTGGAACATCCAGAGGAGTTAAGGCTGTTGGAACAGCTGCAGAATAATGCTGATGTATGTACTTCAAGGCTAGGACGCACCGGGCTCCTGAAGCACAAAATAAAGACTCATTAATGATATGTTAACACAAGATATAATAGAACGTTCCTCCTCTCCTTGGGCTGCTCCTGTTGTCCTCATCCCAAAAAAGACTGGTGGTCTTAGATTTTGTGTGGACTATAGGAAGACCAACAATGTTTCCCAGACTGATGCCTATCCTTTTCCTACCATCCACGAGATCCTGGAGTCATTGTCTGGCGCTGTTGTGTTCACTACCCTTGACCTTAATAGTGGTTATTGGCAAGTTGAGATGGACCAGGAAAGCAAGGACAAGACTGCTTTTGTCTGTGCTGAGGGCTTGTTTTCCTTTAAGGTGATGCCTTTTGGATTAAAGAATGCACCTGCCACTTTCCAAAGACTGATGGAGATTGCGTTAGGTGAGCTCAAAGGGAAGATCTGTTTCGTCTACCTGGACGATATAATTATCTACTCCCAGAACAGAGAACAACACTTTCAAGATCTTCAAGCAGTGTTGGACAAGCTAAGAGAAGCTGGTCTGACCGTGAATATGAAGAAGAGCAACTTCTGCCAAACTTCCCTGAAGTTCCTTGGCCATATTGTGTCTTTCGACGGCATTCATGTGGATCCTGAAAAGACCAAGGCGGTACAAGATTTTCCTGTGCCAACCACACTCAAGGCCCTTCAACGGTTCCTTGGGATGGCTGGATGGTACCATCGGTTTGTGTCGAACTTCTCCCAGGTGGCAGAACCCCTCAACGCGTTGAAGCGAAAAGGAGTGAAATTCCTATGGACGGCAGAGTGCCAGACATCCTTTGAAACCCTGAAACGACACCTCGTCACACCTCCCATTTTAGGTCATCCCAACTTTGATTCCCCTTTTGTTGTTTACACTGATGCAAGTGATGTTGGACTTGGTGCTGTCCTAGTCCAACAGACTGGACTTGGCACTGAAGAAGTGCTAGCGTTCGCCAGTCGGACATTGAATGGAGCAGAACGGAACTACTCCACAACCGAGCAAGAGTGCCTTGCAGTTGTCTGGGCTTTGGAAAAGTGGAGGTACTACCTGGAGGGAAGACACTTCACTGTGGTCACTGACCATTCCTCCCTTGTGTGGGTGTTCAAGACCAACAAACCAAGCACCAGACTCATAAGATGGGCTCTACGGTTGCAAGAGTTCACCTTTGCAGTAGAATACAGGAAAGGAAAATACAACACTGTTCCAGATGCCTTATCCAGGGCTCCTGCTTGTGATAACGGTGGCCCTCATTTTACATGTGCTACTGTCCTGTCAAGCAGTCGAGACTCGCCCAAAACAGACTTTCCCATCTCTGATGAGACCATATGGAAAGCCCAACAGGATGATCCAGAAGTACAGGCTTTGTACCAGACTATCCTGGAAGATGGAGAAAAGATGGTCAATCCTACCACAAAGCTGACCATCCTGGAAGACAAAGTCTACCGTGTTGTACAACTACCACACAGAACCCTCTACCAATTGTACATACCTGAAACTCTACGCCTACAACTGCTTCAACATTTCCATGAAGACCCATTAGCTGGTCATTTGGGCAGGTTCAAAACCTACAAGCGGTTGCAAGCGTTACTGTACTGGCCACATCTGAGCATGGATGTGAAGTCACACATCCGAAACTGTCAGGTTTGTCAAATGTACAAACCAGAAGGTAGAAAGCCTGCTGGCAAGTTGCAGCAAACGGTGGTTACCCGACCTTGGGAAATGCTAGGAGTGGATTTGATGGGTCCATTTCCTAGCTCCAATCAGAATGTGTACATGCTTGTGTTTGTTGATTATTATTCAAAGTGGGTGGAACTCTTTTCCCTGCGTCAGGCCACAGCAAGGACCGTCTCTAACATCCTTACGAAAGAGATCCTGACTCGCTGGGGAGTGCCTGATTACATCCTGTCTGATCGAGGTTCCCAATTTGTCTCTGATCTCTTTGAGGAGACCTGCCAAAGATGGAACCTGAGACAGAAGTTGACCACGGCCTATCACCCACAGACCAATCTCACTGAGAGAGTAAATCGAACCTTGAAGACAATGATTGCTTCCTATGTAGGGACCCAGCACAAACACTGGGACAAGCACCTTCACGAGTTTCGATTTGCCCTGAATTCTGCTGTGCAAGAGTCCACTGGAGTCACACCTGCAGAGCTGAACCTAAGTCGTCCCCTCCGAGGACCCTTGGATATGGTGCTACAGCCCCAGCAGATTACTCCAGACGCTGCTTGCTATGACCAGGTAGTCCATCTCCATGACTTGAGAGCTCTTGTCTCAAAGAACATGACCCAGGCTCGACTCAAGCAGAAGAGAAATTATGATAAGAACAGACGAGACATGCAGTTTCAGCTTCGTGATCGGGTGTGGCTTCGCTCTCATCCTTACTCGAAAGCTGAACAATTCTTCTCTGCCAAGCTCGCTCCTAAATGGCAAGGACCATATAGGATTGTGGAGCAGATGGGCCCTTTGAACTACCGACACTACCGAGCAAAAGTTTGGGCTCAATTAGAAATGTCCTTGTTTTTGAAAGAAAAGCTGATTTTTTGTCCATTAAAATAACATAAAATTGATCAGAAATACAGTGTAGACATTGTTAATGTTGTAAATGACCATTGTAGCTGGAAATGACTGGTTTTTAATGGAATATCTACATACTGTAGGCGTACAGAGGCCCATTATCAGCAACCATCACTGGTACATTGGTATGTTGTGTTAGTTAATCCAAGTTTATCATTTTAAAAGGCTAATTGATCATTATAAAACATTAAGCCTCTCAACGTCAACAGTGAAGAGGCGACTCCGGAAAGCTGGCCTTCTAGGCAGAGTTCCTCTGTCCTGTGTCTTTGTTCTTTTGCCCATCTTAATCTTTTATTTTTATTGGCCAGTCTGAGATATTGCTTTTTCTTTTCAACTCTGCCTAGAAGGCCAGTATCCTGGAGTCGCCTCTTCACTGTTGACGTTGAGACTGGTGTTTTGCGGGAACTATTTAATGAAGCTGCCATTTGAGGACTTGTGAGGCGTCTGTTTCTCAAACTAGACACTCTAATCTACATGTCCTCTTGCTCAGTTGTGCACCGGGGCCTCCCACTCCTCTTTCTATTCTGGTTAGAGCTAGTTTGCACTGTTCTGTGAAGTGAGTAGTACACAGCGTTGTACGACATCTTCAATTTCTTGACAATTTCTCGCATGGAACAGCCTTCATTTCTTAGAACTGGAATAGACTGATGTGTTTAAGAAGAAAGTGCCTTATTTCTTGACATTTTGAGCCTGTAATCGAACCCACAAATGCTGATGCTCCAGATAATCAACTAGTCTAAAGGCCAGTTTTATTGCTTCTTTAATCAGCATAAACAGTTTTCAGCTGTGCTAACACAATTGCAAAAGGGTTTTCTAATAATCAATTAGACTTTTAAAATGATCAACATGGATTAGCTAACACAACGTGCCATTGGAACACAGGAGTGATGGTTGCTGATAATGGGCCTCTGTACGCCTATGTAGATATTCCATTAAAAATCTGCAGTTTCCAGCTACAATAGTCATTTACAACATTAACAATGTCTACACTGTATTTCTGATCAATTTGATGTTATTTTAATGGACAAAAAATATGATTTTCTTTCAAAAACAAGGACATTTCTAAGTGACCCCAAACTTTTGAACAGTAGTGTATATCTGTCATCGCCTTAAATGTTACACTGGCCATGCATGTGTCCTCATTTTTTCTGCTCTCATTTTAGATTTGGATTTACCATAAAAGCAAAAGAACCATAGGACTTTTCCCAGCCAATCCTTTATGATAAACCAAGGATGGCACTTTTTTAGAGCTTAAAGGGCTGGACTGTCACCTAATCTTATGAATACAATTTATATTATATTATTTCAACAATGCATATCCCAGTGGTGGGTTGTGTACATTATAATACTGTCTCTCTTTCTTTCCATGGATCATATGGAATGGCCCTGATGGAATTTATAAAATCATTGAGGGAATCTTCAAAAGCATTCATATGCTGTGCTCCACCCAATACACTACCATATGACATTAAACAATGTGCTTCAAACTGGATTTGTTTAATCCCTACATTATAAGGATTTGTATAATCCTTAAAACTACCAACATACAATGCATTGCTCAAAATGTGGGACAAAGGAATAGCACTGACACATCACTTTAAAGTTCATCTACAAAGTGAATGTGGAAAGGGAATAAATAAATGTCTTGGCCAGTAACGTTGCCAGTAACGCCAGTTAATGTTGACAACTCCGGCCGTGACAAGATCAACAAGTACACTAGGGGGGAAAAACAAGTATGGAAATATTTGTCTGCATGTGTCCATTTATGTCCAGTCAAATAATATGTCATACTTGCACAATTTCAAAGCAGCAAAATGGAAGAAACAAAAAAATGCAAGGAGTCACATTGACATTCTGGCATTCACCACGTCTTTACTTCCGTTCAAGCTTGTCCTGTGCCAAGGAGATTTATGAGATTTATGACAATACCTCTGTGAAAGAACAGAAATAATAATGTTTCCAAAGGGACAAGTACATGAGTTATAAAATGCATGCCAAGGAAACTGACAAGCATACTAAATGAATGACATGTCATGCCTCTGAGTGTATTGCATTGGAGGACGTTTCAAGGGCCTTTTTGTATTAACAGGCATTGCTTATTTTGGAGGCGAGCCAGACAGTGGATCTAACTGAATGGATAAATATTTAATCAACATTACCTTACTGGCATCGACTTTTCCACTTTGAGAAAGAATTTGCAGATTGCAGACAACGCAGAATGAAATTTTAACATTGAGGAGATGAAGTGTGCTGGTCATCTGTTCACATACAGCATAGTGTGGTGTGTTCTCTTGTGTGTCAGGATGAGGAAGGTAACTGTTAGGTCCATGTGTCTAAAAATACTCTGTTGAGTCCTTAGGATTTTCCTTCTGAGACAGGTCAATGATACCAGCACATTCAATGATGACAACGTTCTAAAGAGCGTTTATTGTGAGATCATCCAGTCGTGCACTGAATCTGTGAGAGGATTGAAGTCAACACGCAGAACATATGAATCTCAGTCACTCAGGCTAAATACTGTGCAAAACATGAGCCAAGGTTTCACAAGCATGTTGAAAATCTCTGCATGTCTGCCTAATAATCCGAAGCTGCAGCGCTGCATAGAATGTAATGTAAGGTGATTATTATACTTACAATTGCATTACCCGTAACTGGATGAAAAGCTGGCTTTGACACTTAGCTGTGATTTCTGTGCTCCAATGTACCCAGCTAGCACATAACGTTCTGAGAACCATACTGTTTATTTCTTAGAGCTTGGAGAGCGTGTGGTGTCCTATGGTTATTTTTGCCCTATGGTTACCTTCCCACAACGTTCTGTGAAGTGTGCAGGAAAGTGGCTTGTCTTTGGAACATTCTCATCACATTTAACTTATTTGGGACTGGAGGGCAGTATTGAGTAGCTTGGTGCCCAGAGTAAACTGCCTGCTACTCAGGCCCAAAAGCTAGAATATGCATATAATTAGTAGATTTGGATAGAAAACACTCTGAAGTTTCTAAAACTGTGTGAATGATGTCTGTGAATATAACAGAACTCATATGGCAGGCAAAAACCTGAGAAAAAATCCAACCAGGAAGTGGGAAATCTGAGGTTGGTAGTTTTTCAAGTCATTGCCTATCGAATATACAGTGTCTATGGGGTCATATTGCACTTCCCAAGGCTTCCACTAGATGTCAACAATCTTTAGAACCTTGTTTGAGGCTTCTACTGTGAACGAGGAGAGAATGAGCGCTGTTTCAACCAGAGGTCTGGCAGAAGGCCATGAGCTGATCACACGTGCGCCCGTGAGAGGTAGCTGCATTCCATTGCATTTCTAAAGACAAAGGAATTCTCCAGTTAGAACATTATTGAAGATTTATGATAAAAACATCCTAAAGATTGATTCTATACATCGTTTGACATGTTTCTACGAACTGTAATATAACTTTTTTGACATTTAGTCTGAACAAGTAATAGCACATTATTCATTTGGATTACTGGGCTAAACGCGCGAACAAAAAGGAGGTATTTGGACATAAATGATGGACTTTATCGCACACAACAAACATTTATTGTGGAACTGTGATTCCTGGGAGTGCATTCCGATCAAGATCACCAAAGGTAAGTTAATATTTATAACGCTATTTCTGACTTTTCTGACACCTCTCTTTCTTTGGAAATGGCTGGATGTTCTGTGACTAGCGCTGACCTAACATAATCGCAAGGTGTGCTTTCGTCATAAAGTCTTTTTGAAATCTGACACAGCCGTTGCATTAAGGAGAAGTGCATAACACTTGTATCTTTTATCAATGTTTATCAATGTTTATTATGAGTATTTCTGTAATTTGATGTGGCTCTCTGCACTGTCACCGGATGTTTGTTTGAGACAATTCATTTCTGATCATTACACATCAATTTCAAATGAGGTTTTTGGACATAGAGATTAACTTTATTGAACAAAACACACATTTATTGTTTAACATGAAGTCCTGTGAGTGCCATCTGATGAAGATCCTCAAAGGTTAGTGATTAATTTAATCGCTATTTCTGATTTTTGTGAGCCCTCTCCTTGGCTGGAAAATGGCTGTATGGTTTTCTGTGACTAGGTGCTGACCTAACATAATCATTTGGTGTGCTTTCGCCGTAAAGCATATTTGAAATCGGACACTGTGGCTGGATTTACAAGAACTTTATCATTAAAATGGTGTAAAATACTTGTATGTTTGAGTAATTTTAATTTTGGTTGTTGTCAGGTACTCCTATCTCTACCTTTTCCAAAAGGTCTCAGCGAGACACTGGACTTGCTTCCACTGTTTTCCATGAAGGTCGTTCATGCTGAAGTATCCAGAAGGGGCTGAAGTGCCGGTCTTTTGTGTCAGTGACATTGAGGGTGTGAGAATGGCAGGCATGTCAGGGTCGGTTGACACCGACACTAGGGCTCTCGCATTGATTATTGCCATAACTTCAGACATAAGAGTGCTCAAGAACTCATGTGTGAGACGAGTGGAGCCCGTCTGAAACAGTATAGCATCAAGGATACGTCTGGCAACCCCAATGAGTCTCTCCCAAGATCCACCCATATGAGACGAGTGTGGAGGATTAAATATCCAAGTACATCCCTTATCTGAGAGGTATTTAGTCAGTTCTGAGTCATTTGTGTGGATACCCAGTTCCCTTCAGGCACCTATAAAGTTTGTAACTCGATCAGAGCGTAGCACTTTTGCTGGACCACGGATAGAGAAAAAACGGCCTCAGCGCGTTGATGAAGCTGGATGTGGACATGGATTCGATGAGCTCAATATAGACTGCTCTAGTAGACATACATGTAAAGAGCACCGCCCAGCGCTTGGAGTCTGCGCTACCACCTCTAGTGTGACGAGTTATGACATTCCATGGTCCAAACACATCAAGTCCAACGCTGGTGATGGTGGTTCAGATGTGAGTCTGTCTGCAGGCAAGTCAGACATATTTTGGTCAACTAACCTCCCTCTAACCGTGCAGCAGGTGACAAACTTGTGAATGATACCAGAGACCAGACGTTTGCTCCCAATAATCCAGAAGCCTGCTGCTCGAATAGCTCCATCTGAAAAATGACTGCCCTGGTGAGCCACTTGCTCGTGATAATGTCTAACCAGCAGAGTGGCGACATGTGTCTGTGGGATGATGAGAGGATGTTTTTCGTCTTGTGACATGTCGGCGGAGGATAAGCGGCCTCCCACCCTCAGCAACCCATCTTCATCAATCACTGGGTTTAGCTTTTTGAGTGTACTTTATTTTGGGAACCCTTTTCCTTTTTCAATGCATTTGAATTCCTCTCTGAAGGCTGCATGTTGCACACAGTGAATGATTTCTGTTTTTGCTTGTGACAACTCACTTGTACCGCATGGTTTATTACTGTCATGCCAGCCTCTGCAGCTGGTGTTGTCCGCACCTTCATGGAAGGATCTGTCAACATGAATGAGTCGTGCTGTGGCTCGATTGAGAGCTTTCCAGCTTGAGAACCTCTCAAAGTGATGAGAGCCGAGTTGAGCTCCAGAAACCTTAGTGGCGAAGGCAGGTCGAATCTCTGCGTCTGCGTGAGGCTCTACAAGGTCAAAATGTGTATGTTCTCAGGCTCACTTGAGTTTGTTTGGGTCAGGAAAGGTGGACCTGAGAACCAACTGGTGTACTTTAAGAGCGCAGCAAGTATAGGCCTGGTTGCATGGTCTGCTGGATTACTGTCATTGTTTACATAACACCACTGATCTGGATGGGTAGACTTCCTGATGCGAGTTACCCTATTGGCAACATACACATAGAATATTTTGGTGACATTGTGGATGTAACCGAGAACTATCTTACTGTCTGTGTAGAACTTGGCCGCATTTACATCAGTGTCATCAATTTCGTCTCTGATCAGTTCATACATATCAACAGCTAGCAAAGCCGCACACAGTTCTAGGCGTGGGATAGTGTAGGCCGGACGAGGGGCCAATTTAGATTTCCCCATGACAAATCCAACATGGCATTGACCTTCCAAGTCAATAACTCTCAGGTAGGCTACTGCTCCTATGGTTACTGTAGAGGCATCCGAGAAGATGTGTAGCTCTCTTCTTTGAGTGGTAGACGAGGAGACTGGGATGTAGGTCCGCTGAATATACATATGTTCCAACTCCATCAAAGATTCCTTTCACATTTTCCATTTCTCTTATTTTTCTGTGGGTAGAGGGGCATCCCACTCACTCTGATCAGAAGACTGTTCTCTGATTAAGGCTTTACCTTGCATTGTTATTGGAGCCACAAACCCAAGGGGGTCATAAAGACTTTTCACTGTGGACAGGATGCCTCTCCGCGTAAAAGTCTTGGTCTTTATCCAGCAGCTTTTGCATGAAGTCAATAAAATGATGCTTCATGTCAGACTTTTTGTCTAAAGTCCTGCGAAGTGATGTGAGACAGTTCATGGCCTGCTCCCTGTTATTAGGAAGGCGACATCTAGTGGGGCGAAAGGGTAGTGGAGCCACCCAGTTGTTTCCATCATCCTGGAAAACCTGTTTGTCCATAATGTCCAGGAAGGCTTTGTCCTCCACTGATGGTGCTGGTTTATCATTGTCTTGTTGAACACGGAACATCCCAGGCTGTCTGTGTTCACAGTTGTGCTTGGATCTCTCTAGTGCACTGTAGAGGGAGAGATGTGTTTCTAAGCTACGCTGTTGTAGTGCTCTTTTACCTGGATGATGTCAGGGCAAGGGCTCAGATAGGATGTGCGACCATTTTGAAGTATGTTTGTCCTGAACACGTTAACATTGGCTGGTCGGTGAGCCGTTCCCAGACAGACCTCACCCACGATGACCCACCCGAGGTAGAGTCGCTGTGCATAAGGAGTGTCGTGGGGCCCATTGATTTGCTCTCGTACATTGTGTACCCTTAAGATGTCTCGTCCTAAGATCAGGAGGATGGGGTCCACAGTCCACACCTTCTCCTCCAGCTAGTCCAAATGAATGGTCTCTCAGCTCCCTTCTTTTTAGCAGCCGACTTGATGTCAGACCACTATTTTTATGGCGGTATCACTGTCTCTTGCCCTACCCCTGTAGATACAGACTCGGCCATTCTCGTCCATCCTCCCTTTTTGGTCTCTGCAGTGACCCCGCAGTTATCGAGTCTCCCCAACACACAGCAACCTTTTCCTGGCTGCTATTTCCTCCACCAGCACTTCAAGCTCTTGTTTGCTGAAGTTTCTTGGTTATCCATTTTTGTTTTTGATATAGCTAGTCTGATGGTTATAATGTGTGAAAAATAAAATGTGTTTTTGTGCCTTAAGGGTTCACGAGCCAACAACAAAAAACTCTTCTCGAGACATAAAAAAGATAAATGCATGCAGTAAAATGGAAATATCAAAACATTAACATAGTGAACCAAATTCTGTCATCCCTGTCACATAGGCTTATGTATTGGTTTCAAGCACGTCACTAATTTCAATGACATATGAGAAGATCTTAGGAAAGATAGTTCCTAAGAAAACTTAATTCCTCAGAACATTTGGAGGAATTGCACTTACGAACAATCTTATGACCTTCTTATTGTTTTCCTTAAGAAACGTCTTACGTTTTCTTGTAAGGAGTATTTTGTGAATCCGGCCCCTGATCTTAACGAGTGCTTGTTTCTTTTGAAATGGGGTCTGTTTGAATAGACACAAATGTACAGCGTGTGTGTACACAGCGTGTATGTACACAGTATGTGTAAAGAAACATCACATGCTAGCTCAATCCTGGTGGTGCAGTGGACAAATTCCATGGATAGAAAACAGAAGGTTATAGGTTTGAATCTCAATGATGCCATGTCTCATAAAAAATAAAGAAATTGCATGATTAATGCCTAAGGAAATGAATTTTCATGTGTACTATCTGTGCTTGAGTTTAAAAAAACGTTTTACCTAAAATATGCTAGCATTTTATAAAAAGGATAATTGAAACATTCAGAAAAAGTAAATTATGTTCTCAGAGCGTTAAGTAAGCACCAGTTAGCCTTGAGCTAGGCACGAGCTAGGCCCAAATAGCTATCTAAGCGCCGTGTCTCCCACTCACCTAGCGTAGTACTGACCACTGAACGGCTCCCTGACTCACCTATTGCTGTTCTTTGGACCCTATGATCACTCGGCTACACAGCTGATGCCCCCTGGACTGTTTCAATAACACGGTACCTCATACCTCGAACTCACGTCCAGTATGTACATAACTGACCCGCTCTGCCCATTCATCGCCATTTACCCGTTGTTGTCTTAGCTCTCCCGATCAACACCTGTGACTGCTTTATGCCTCTCTCTAATGTCAAAATGCCTTGTCTACTGCTGTCTGGGCTAGTCCTCATTATTTTATTTCACTGTAGAGCCTTCAGTCCCGCTCACTTTGCCTTAAATAGCTCTTTTGTCATCGTCCCCCCCCCCCCCCCCCACGTGGAGACCTCACCTGGCTTAACTGGTCCCACCAGACACGAGACCTCTCTCAACGTCACTCAACGTCACCCAACGTCTAGGTTTACCTCCACTGTACACTGTACTCATATCCTACCATACCCTTGTCTGTACATTATGCTCTGAATATATTCTACCATGCCCAGAAATCTGCTCCTTTTATTCGCTGTTCCCAACACTCTAGACGACCAGTTCTTATAGCCTTTAGCCGTACCCTTATCCTACTCCTCTTCTGTTCCTCTTGTGATGTAGATGTTAACCCAAGGCGCTATCATTTGTTGACTTCTGTAACCGTAAAAGCCTTATGTATGTTAACATCCGATATCCTCCTCCCTAAGTTTGTTTTATTCAAATGCTTTAGCACACCCCATCAACACTGATGTCCTAGCTATGTCTGAATCCTGGCTTAGGAAGGCCACCAAAATTCAGAAATGTCTATTCCCAACTACAACATTTTCCATCAAGATAGAACTGCCAAAGGGGGCGGTGTCGCAATCAACTGCAGAAAAAGTCTGCAGAGTTCTGTCATGCTATCCAGGTCTGTGCCCAAACAGTTCAAGCTTCTACATCTAAAAACCCACCTTTCCAAAATGAAGTCTTTCACTGTTGCCGCTTGCTATAGAATCCCCTCAGCCCCCAGTTGTGCCCTGGACTCCATATGCGAATTGATTGCACCTTATCTATCTTCAGAGTTCGTAATGTTAGGTGACCTAAACTGGGATATGCTTAACACCCCGTCTGTCCTACAATCTAAGCTAGATGCCCTCAATCTCACACAAGTTACCAAGGAACCTACCAGGTACAACCCCAAATCCGTAAACAAGGGCACCCTCATAGATATCATCTTCACCAATCTGCCCTCTAAATCCACCTCTGCTGTCTTCAACCAGGATCTCAGCGATTACTGCCTCATTGCCTGCATCCGTAATGGGTCCACGGTCAAGCGACCACTCCCTCATCACTGTCAAACACTCCCTAAAATATTTCAGCGAGCAAGCCTTTTTAATCAATCTGGCCCGGGTATCCTGGAAGGATATTGACCTCATCCCGTCAGTAGAGGATGCCTGGTTGTTCTTTAAAAGTGCTTTTCTCACCATCTGAAATAAGCACGACCCATTCAAAAAGTGTAAAACTAAGAACAGATATAGCCCTTGGTTCACTTCAGACTTGACTGCCCTTGACCAGCACAAAAACATCCTGTGGCGTACTGCATTAGCATCAAATAGCCCCCACAATATACAGCTTTTCAGGGAAGTTAGGAACCAATAAACGCAGTCAGTTAGGAAAGCAAAGGCTAGCTTTTTGAAACAGAAATTTGCATCCTGTAGCACAAATTCCCAAAAGTTTTGGGACACTGTAAAGTCCATGGAGAATAAGAGCACCTCCTCTCAGCTGCCCACTGCACTGAGGCTAGGAAACACCGTCACCACCGATAAATCCACAATAATCGAGAATTTCAATAAGCATTTTTCTACGGCTGGCCGTGCTTTCCACCCGGCTACCCCTACCCTGGCCAACAGCTCTGCACCCCACGCAGCAACTTGCCCAAGCTCCCCTCGCTTATCATTCACCCAAATCCAGATAGCTGATGTTTTGAAAGAGCTGCAAAATCTGGACCCTACAAATCAGCTGGGCTAGACAATCTAGACCCTCTCTTTCTAAAATTATCTGCAGCAATTGTTACAACCCCTATTACTAGCCTGTTCAACCTCTCTTTCGTATCATCTGAGATCCCTAAAGATTGGAAAGCTGCTGCGGTCATCCCCCTCTTCAAAGGGGGAGACACTCTAGACCCAAACTGTTATAGATCTTCGAAAGCCAAGTGAACAAACAGATCACTGACCATTTCGAATCCCACCTTACCTTCTTCCCTATGCTATCTGAATTCCGAACTGGTCATTGGTGCACCTCAGCCGCGCTCAAGGTCCTAAACTGTATCATAACTGCCATCGATAAAAGACAGTACTGTGCAGTCATCTTCATCGACCTGGCCAAGTCTTTCGACTCTGTCAATCACCACATTCTTATCGGCAGACTCAACAGCCTTGGTTTCTCAAATGAATGCCTTGCCTGGTTCACCAACTACTTCTCAGATAGAGTTCATTGTGTCAAATTGGAGGGCCTGTTGTTCGAACCTCTGGCAGTCTCTATGGGGGTCCCACAGGGTTCAATTCTCGGGCTGACTCTCTTCTCTGTATATATCAACGATGTCGCTCTTGCTGCTAGTGATTCTCTGATCCACCTCTACGCAGACAACACCATTCTGTATACTTCTAGCCCTTCTTTGGACACTGTGTTAACAAACCTCCGGACGAGCTTCAATGCCATGCAACACTCTTTCCGTGGCCTCCAACTGCTCTTAAATGCTAGTAAAACTAAATGCATGCTTTTCAACCGATCGTTGCCGCACCCAAACCCGCCCGACTAGCATCACTACTCTTAGAATATGTGGACAACTACAAATACCTAAGTGTCTGGTTAGACTCTAAACTCTCCTTCTCACATTAAGGATCTCCAATCCAAAATGTAATCTAGAATCATCTTCCTATTTCGCAACAAAGCCTCCTTCACTCATACTGCTAAACAAACCTCGTAAAACTGACCATCCTACCGATCCTTGACTTTGGCAATGTAGTTTACAAAATAGCCTCCAACTATGTACTCAGCAAATGAGATGTAATCTATCACAGTGCCATCCGATTTGTCACCAAAGCCCCATATACTACCCACCACTGCGACTTGTATGCTCTCTTTGGCTGGCCCTCGCTTCATATTCATCACCAAACACACTGGCTCCAGGTCATCTATGAGTCTTTGCTAGGTAAAGCCCCGCCTTATCTCCGCTCACTGGTCAACATAGCAACACCCACCCGTAGCACGCGCTCCAGCAAGTATATTTCACTGGTCATCCCCAAAGCCAACTGCTCTTTTGGCCACCTTTCCTTCCAGTTCTCTGCTGCCAATGACTGGAACGAATTGCAAAAATCGCTGAAGCTGGAGTCTTATCTCCCTCACTAACTTTAAGCATCAACTGTCAGAGCAGTTTACCGATTATTGCACCTGTACACAGCCCATCTGTAAATGGCCCACCCAACTACCTCTTTCCCCAAATTGTTCTTTATTTTGACTCTTTTTGCACACCAGTATCTCTACTTGCACATCATCATCATCATCATCATATGCACATCTATCACTCCAGTGTTAATGCTAAATTAAAATTATTTTGCCACTATGGCCTATTTATTGCCTTACCTTCCTAATCTTACTACATTTGCACACACTGCATATAGATGATTCTATTGTGTTTTTTCCCCTATTGTGTTATTGACTGTAGTTTGTTTTTCCCACTTTTAAGCAACCAGAGTAAAATTTTCTCTGAACCTCCATGCAACCTAAAAATGAATGTTCCCAGAACAGGCAGAATGTTCACTTCTGTTCTCAGAATGTTTAAAAAGTGTTCTGCTTTACCTGTCAGAAAACATATGGCTTCGATCCCAGAACCAATGGGAAACCAAAAATGTACATTCCCACAACTTCCAAAGAACCAAATGTGCTAGCTTGGTCCTTATATGAGCGGAGGACTGAGGTTTGCTGAAATGATTTGGCTTCTAGAGGCAATACTTATATCCCTGCAAAATACTAACCTATGGTACAGCAGTGGCGAGTGAGACATTGAAATAGCATATGCATCAGTGGAGGCTGCTGAGGGGAGGACTGCTCATAATAATGGCTGGAATAGAGTAGAATGGCTGGAATGGATTGAATGGAATGGTATCAAACAGATGAAGACCATGTGTTTGATACCATTCCATTTACTCCATTCCGGCCATTATTATGAGCCGTCCTCCCCTCAGCAGCCTCCACATATATAAATAGCATGTTACCAACACAACATATAATTGGTTGAATCACTGATATATGAGGTGAAAATGTTCTTTCAATAGTCAACGAGAAGCACAAAGCCAGCTAGTCCTGGTGATGTGAATTCCTAGAATAGCTATCAATACAGTATGTCCTTCTAAGCATTTATGTGAGTCACCCACAGAGCAGACTGTATTTGTGTTTTCCATAAAGACACAGAGAAACATCCCCCATTCTATTGGCCGGCCGACAGATGGTTGGTTTCTTATGTGAGCGGTAATCTCCCACTGCAAGAGAAAACACAGCAAAGCTGAGATAAAACACATTTAATGCTGTAAAATCCTGACGTTTTATCCATGCTCTGGTGATAGTGCACATATGGCTCAACATCTGGGGGGTACGGAGGGCAAAGAGGTCTGCAATGTTTTCAAGTGGGTGTAACACTGGATGTGACATTCTCTTTGTGTAAAACAAACACACAGTACAGCCCAGGTTTAGATTTCACACAAGGCTTCCCTTGCCTGAACATGGCAGTACTTGTTTGATTTCAACTTATGGGCATTTTGAAGTTTAAAAGAAAGACATCTCTTGCGAGAGCCTTTTTATTTCAGAAGGAAATAAATAATACATATTAGTAACCATAGACTGAAAAACAAGCCCATTCGCCTGATTTAAATGTTCTCGTAGCATTTCATTGCTTTTTGAATGCTTATTATCTCCCCATGTGAAGAAGGTGGAGGAAGGACAAGTTGTGGGGTAATGGAGTTTGAATTGCATCTAAATGCTTTTAATACTGTGGCTTGAAGTGCATTAGGGGGACAGATTAGATTTCAGCTTTTTTCTGAGGCCATTTCCTTGGCACCACCCTCCCTATGTTTGTGTGGTCAGATCTACCTACACATATCCCTTCCCAGTCCCCAGACTTATGTTACCAATGATTGTTTCCGGATGAGATCACAGCCCAAGGTCACCGCCCTTCATTAAAACTAGGTCTATACATTTTAGTAGATGTTCTTACCCGGATCGACTTACAGTAGTGAGTTCATATATTTTCTCGTACTGGTCCCCCGTGGGAATCGAACCCAAAAACCTGGCATTGCAAGTGCCATGCTCTACCAACTGAACCACACAGGACCACCCTTATGCTAACAGACCTATACTAAATATTGGTTTATGTACAGATTTTAAACAAGCAAGCCTAAGTAATACCAAACATGAGAGGACAAACATCCCCTTATAAACTTTCATATATGCACAACTTGGCAGAAATATGTTCAAACCAGCAATTCAGCAGACATGTTGACATTTATTTCCAGCTGTCATTGATTTATAGGAACAGTTAGGAGATTGTTGAACTTGGAATGGAAGTGCATCAGTGTGAAAAACATATACATTCTGTACATTGATATTTAACAGCTATACAGAGGCACAAAGGAGACTCACATCCATGATATATGGCATAAATGAGTGTGCTATAATGAGGTATACCAGTGGAGGCTGGTGGGAGGAGCTATAGGAGGACGGGCTCAATGGAATGGCTGGAATAGAATAAATGTTGTTTCCATATGTTTAATGAGTTTGATACCTTTCCATTATGTCCATTCCAGCCTCTACAATAAGCCTGTCCTCCTATAGCTCCTCCCACCAGCCTCCTTTGATACATACATGACAGCAGTGAAAGTCATGTAGAGCCATGTACAGAAACAGGCCAATCCCAGAGCCTGAGATGAGTTATAGAGAAGATATGTTTGTGTGGCAGGATATGACATTTATAGCTCTATCATTGAAATTGATTTTGCTAGTCATTGTGCTGCCTGTGTGTTATTGACTACATCGCTTTAATTCTGGATCATTGGGCTGCGTGTGTGTCATTGACGACATCCCTTTAATTCTGGATCATGGTGCTGGGTGTGTATTATTGACGACATTGCTTTAATTCTGGATCATTGTGCTATATGTGTGTTATTGACGACATCCCTTTAATTCTGGGTCATTGTTCTGTGTCTGTTATATGTTTTGTCCCTGAAAGGTAAAGCATTAAGATATTTACTTAATAGCAGGTTATTCTCCAGCCAAGATAATGACTCTTGATACCAGAAAAAGTAGGAAAGACAATTGGGCACTCAGGCAATACTGGGCTATTTATGTCTTTATTTTTTTTCACTTACTGTTGGTTTTATGCGTCATTCATACTATTGAAGCTCAGTCACTGACAGCAGAATAAACTACTTCCTATTTAATTTTGTTATTGTGTTAAAAGGGTGTAATTTGGTGGTGATGGGATAGCATCAGTGTCTGACAGGGCCTGTGTAGTGCAGGAGTGTGGTGCTGTGGAGCCAGATGAATCTGACAGGCAGGCAGGCTGAAAGGCAACATCTCAAAGGAAAGGTGAAGAAGAGAGAAAGGAGAAGGAGAAAAGGAGAATAGCTCTTAGCTCTGATACACAGCAGGAGGGGTATGTTAAATCAATGCTGGGCCAGTGACAACACTGAGGCTTCTCACACTATCCTGTTTCACCCTGCCCTTTCCTCTCTTCTTCCAAAACATGTCGTTATGTTTTGTCAAGAGATTTTCATTTTCAGCTGGATTGGAGACTAGTTTTCATAGCGGTCAAATGTTGTTTGTATTTATTTAATATAGACTCTGATCCACACACACTATGCACATCACTAGGTGTGTTATTTTACTAATAGCTACAGTACATACTGGTAAAGGATAGTCCAAAGCCATTTAAAAAAGCATGCTCTGATACAGTGTACACAACTAGAGGAAACCTCTTGTCCTTACATGAAATGCTTTGATCAATCATGAACACAGTCTGTATTGTAACCCTGACCAGTTCAAGAGAAAGCACAATGAATTGGAGTGACTGAGGGTGTCCTTTCAACAATGGAGTCATTCTAAGTTGTTATAGAGAGCAGGCAGTTTCCATTTACCATCTGTAATAACTCACTTTAAAAGAGACCCTCATCAAGTGATTAAAGTTGTGGGCTGAATTGCTACTTTAATTTTGAAAGGACATTATGAATCAAATTACGTTTGACTCAACTTGCATTGAAATATATTTTTATAGTTTATTACTTTCAAAAACAGGAAATGTTGACAGAAAATAAGGATATTTAGAAGGATATTTATTTTACTCACTCGTTACTCATGAAGGGAAATATGATACATTAAACCAAACACATAGCAGTTATGTCTCAAATACAGTACATCTTTTCCGAAAATAAAAATGTAGGCACTCTAGCATGAATGTCAGAGCACTCAAAGTCAGTTTTGACTACCAGACTCTTTTTATGCTTCAGTCAGGGAGAGAGCCGGTCAGTATCTATCCAAAATGGCTGTGTCATCCTGGACTCCAGGCAAGTGTCTGTCTGTAGCACTGCCCCACTGCATGCTAATACCCAGACGTCGCCCGCCCACCAGTCTGCACTCCACTCTGCTTGAGTGAACTTAATTAACACAATTCTGCCACATTATCCATCATCTTTCTCAGTGCAAAGCCGTGACAGACAGATGCCACATTAGATGCCACATCCTATAAATAATATGTTTCAAGTTACGTACTCTATGCCACTGCTGCAAACAAAAGCTTACTATACACAGCCCCTGCACAGCTAATACTCTATATATATAACATCAGAGATAATTGATGACAGCACAGTCTAAATCTCATAAACCCTGGAGACTATTAGGAGGTGGGGCCATCTGAAGGTCAACATAGATCACTGCCACTGATGGACAGATGTTGTCAATTATTTTAGCAAGCTATCTTTGGTGGGTGAGCGTGACTTGAAGCTGTGAGGCAATTGTGTGTGATTGATAATGACAAAATCCACAGATTTAGGTCAGTTAAGACGTCCACCATAACAGCCACTTTCTTGTAAACCAGCCCATGGTGTTTGACCTATCCTCTATCCTAGCACTATAGCCTCCCTGCCTGGCCCTATGCCTTATCCCACATAATCCCTCTGGAGTTCTCTAGCTCTCACAGCCTGCTCTGTCTTAGTGTTTACTCTAGTTCTTCTTGATCTGTTGGTAACTTTGTAGGGGTCTTGAGATCTTCCTAGAGTGGTACACGGGATGTCTTCCGAAAGGGAAAATGTTGTTGTTGTTTTACCAGACTATTTGAATTTACAATAAAGTATTTTACTTCAGAAATAAATTGCAAAACCAAGACTGAACAGATACAGTAATATACATCTTGGGTCTAGCTAAATCCACCACTCTAGCATAGCTAATACCATTTCCTTGCTTATCTTGTCTCGGCCACCAAAGTTATGCTTGAGCTTATTCTGCTCTAGTATTTTACATTAATTTCATTCCCAGGCTCCATATGATGTAGGGTATTTCAGAAATAGAGCATCATTGGGGCTTATTGCAGATGCACAATGTGAGGTGTTCTAAAGGGAATAGAACATGAGCACATTGGTTGGTAGACCCATGGGGCTCTCGCCTTTCATGTGTAATGGATGGAGGACAGGACGTGGTGTTCAGCTCTGGTCCATTCTGTCCATATTCACATCACTGGCTGGGAGACTGCATTAGTTGCCTATTCACCAGAGGACTGGTCTGGGGGTCACATAGTGTTCACAAAAGTAAACATGGGGGGAAACAAAGTGCTACCCCCACCCTCCTATGAATTCCATTTCCTCTTGGGACCATGATCATGATTCTTTGCTAGATCGTCTCTGAACAGTTCCAGACTTGGTTGTCCACATCAAGTCTTCTCTCTCACACACATCCACTGTTGAGATGGCTGAACAGTATCTGCCGCGTTCAAGGAGCAGGACACTAATCCGGACGCTACGACCTCCGACAAGCCATCAAACAGGCAGAGCATCAATACAGGACCAAGATCGAATCCCACAACACCTGTTCTGATGCTCGTCGGATGTGGCAGGGCTTGCAAACTGTCACAGATTACAAAGGGAAACCCAGCTGCGAGCTGCCCAGTGACGCGAGCCTACCAGATAATCTTAATTAAGGATCGGCATCCCGTCGACGGGACAGTTGTAAATCATGCAGCGCCTTATGTCATGATTGCAGATTTTAGAGAAACAACAAATGTCAGTACATATAAGTGTCTTACATCGGCTGAAAGCTTAAATTATTGTTAATATAACTGCACTGTCCAATTTACAGTAGCTGTTACTGTGAAGAAATGCCATGCTATTGTTTGAGGAGAGCTCCTAACAATTATTTTTTCACCACGATAAATTCACCTCTGAAGGTGAAATGTGTACTTAAATTCGGAAATCTTGCTCTGACTTATCATCCGTAGGGTCCCAGAGATAACATGAAGGTCATTTTGTTAAATAAAATCAATTTTCAAATCCTAAAAATGTGCATATAGCATGCACGGTCGATTTTTGAATTTCCACTCGTTCAATTTGCAAAGAAAGGGATCTGCGAATATCTCACCCTAGACGTTGTTTCAACAAGTCAAATCACGTTCGTATTTATTCTTCAGAGATCCTAGAACGTAACAAGACGTCACTATATCATTAGGGATCTAGTATATCCTATAGGACACCATATTTGGTCAGAGAGTGACGCCTTCATGGCACACCGATGACGCGGGGGGTCATCACTTGAACGACTGTATCTTTGTCAAATAAGCACTAATCGGGGTCAAACAAAGCTAGCTAGATAGCCAAAACAGTTGGGATTTATGGGAGTAAACCATGTATATGTCATAAAATGTAGCTATTAGCCTTGTACGACAGCATGCCTTTTCATTTTAGACAAAAAATGTAAGAATATTCAGAGTTATGAAGTTATGAAAACTGGTTGTTTTGCAAATGTTGAACTTATAATATAGCTACTAATACTTGGAAAGCTAAATCAAAGTCCAAGTATACAGATTTGACGATATTCTTGCAGAAAAATGTAAATGAATGCGAATGTCTCCTTCAAGATTTGCCCAAATGTAACTGTGGACCTCACACTAAAAGTATTGTAGTTCACTCATAGTTCAAGTTATCTGTCTGAAACTTTGCACATACACTTCTGTCATCTTATGGACACTATCGGAATTACAACCATCTTGACTGGGGGCATCCCCGCTTGGTATGGCAACTGCTTAGCCTCCGACCACAAGGCGCTATAGAGAGTAGTGCGTACGGCCTAGTACATCACTGAGGCTGAGCTCCCTGCCATCCAGGACATCTATACCAGGCGGTGTCAGAGGAAGGCCCTAAAAATTGTCAAAGACTCCAGCCACCCAAGTCACTCTGTTCTCTCTGCTACCACATGGCAAGCAGTACCGATGCAACAAGTCTGGAACCAACAGGACCTTGAACAGCTTCTATCCCAAAGCCATAAGACTACTAAATAGTTTACCTTTTTTCACCAACTCTTTGGACTCATCACATATGCTGCCGCTGCTGTTCATTATCTGTCCTGTTGCATAGTCCCTTTACCGCTACCTATATGTCAGTGGTGGTCAGTGCCATTTAAGATGAGGGAGGATGATTTTTTTTTCATGAGCATGGCCTTATTTCTATTACAGCATATTGGATGACTCTCATTCAAATTCCATTCACCCAGTCCAATGTAACAGCGATAGGTTTAGGTTACTACATGATACTCAAATTTTCTCTATACCCATCATGAGGTTGCTACAACCTAGACTATAAAGGAAAGTTTACAACATAGGTGCACAGGTCGAGAGACAAATTTAAGGTGACAGACAGTGACATTCAATTCTGCCTTGCACACTCTTGCCTACATCTAGGTGATATAGGGTGTAGTCATTAGTCCAACAGTTGCAAACAAGAGTTTCTATTGGACAAATTCAGGTATGTTTATGCCCATTTTGTTCCACTTGCTTCCATTTAAGAAACTTTTTTCAACAGAAATGGCTAAATGAATACATGCCTGATCACGCGTAAACAGAGTTCACTCTCATTACAGCCACGTTGTATTCCTTCTCTTCCCTTCGCTTGTGGACTTCAATGCGCAACAGCTGTAGGCGAAAAAACCTTCCAAGCCAAACCTCTATAAACAACTTACATCGTTGTATACTATATTAGCTAAAGTAACGCCATAGTCTGCATAGCTAATAGAACTAGCATGTTAGTAAAGGTCAGTAAAGCAGTTACAATAAATTTGAAATAAATTAGTAACACTTGGAAAAGTTCCAGTGTTGTGTTGGAAAGTCAAAGCCAGCTAGCCAGCATAGCATCCCTCTGTTTGAGCAGGGTGTTTCATCTTTCTCTTTATTTCTCACTTGATTTTCCTTCATTTTGGAAGAAATTAATTTGTTCAAAACTGTTCAACTATTGTCTTTTTCTCTCTTTGAGTCAACTACTCACCACGTTTTATACGCCGTAGTGCTAGCTGGCTGTAACTTCTGCTTTCAGTAGTAGATTAATTATCTGATCCTTTGATTGGGTGGACAACATGTCAGTTAATGCTGCAAGAGCTCTGATAGGCTGGAGGACATTCTCCGGATGTTATCGTAATTACTTTGTAAGTCTATGGAAGGGGGAGAAACCCATGATCCTCCTAGGTTTTGTATTGAAGTCAAAGTACCCAGAGGAGGACGGAAGCTAGCTGTCCTCCGGATACACCATGGTGATACACTACAGAGTGCTGTTGAGGCTACTGTAGACATTCTTTGCAAAATAGTCTGTTTTAATCTGTTATTTGGTGACGTAATTATATTTAGTATAGTTTTACATAAAAAATGATAACTTTATCAATGTTTCAATAAAAACAATTATGAGCTTCCACTGCTATACAGTGGGGCAAAAAAAGTATTTAGTCAGCCACCAATTGTGCAAGTTCTCCCACTTAAAAAGATGAGAGATGCCTGTAATTTTCATCATAGGTACACTTAAACTATGACTGACAAAATGAGAAAAAAAATCCAGAATATCACATTAAAAGGATTTTTTATGAATTTATTTGCAATTATGGTGGAAAATAAGTATTTGGTCACCTACAAACAAGCAAGATTTCTGGCTCTCACAGACCTGTAACTTATTCTTTAAGAGGCTCCTCTGTCCTCCACTCGTTACCTGTATTAATGGCACCTGTTTGAACTTGTTATCAGTATAAAAGACACCTGTCCACAACCTCAAACAGTCACACTCCAAACTCCACTATGGCCAAGACCAAAGAGCTGTCAAAGGACACCAGAAACAAAATTGTAGACCTGCACCAGGCTGGGAAGACTGAATCTGCAATAGGTTAGCAGCTTGGTTTGAAGAAATCAATTAGGAAATGGAAGACATACAAGACCACTGATAATCTCCCTCGATCTGGGGCTCCACGCAAGATCTCACCCCGTGGGTGCAACTGGTTCACCTCTGATGCTCACAGGCAATGTGTATTGGAAGAGATGTATGAATGTTCTACCCCCAGCATACACCCCTCCAGCCAGACATTACATAATTTCCTGGATGCAAAGTTCAACAGAGTTCAAGTGAAGGTCAAGCAAATCATCGAGAACGCAGACTGTATTGCAATCATCTAAGATGTGTGGTTGAATATTTGTGGGCAAGGAAAATTAACTACATAATCTCCACCCCTCAACCAGTATTCTACAAGACCACAGACACAAGGGACAACAGACACACCAGTCTCTACATTGCAGATGAGCTGAAGTCAATGACCTTGGACCACAGAAGGTATTTGCACTGGTAGTGCAATGCTGCGAACATGAAGGCTGCTTGGTCTAAAGTGGAGGAGTCTTACCCTCACATCAACCCATTGGCTGTGCTGTCATGCATTGAATCTGCTCCTCAAAGACATCATGGGACTGAAAACAATGGACACACTCTACAAGAGAGCCAAGGAAATGGTTAGATATGTGAAAGGTCATCAAGTTATAGCAGCAATCTACCTCACCAAGCAAAGTGAGAAGAATAAGAGCGCCACATTGAAGCTGCCCAGCAACACCCATTGGGGTGGTGTTGTCATCATGTTTGACAGTCTCCTGGATGGGAAGGAGTCTCTCCAAGAAATGGCCATATCAGTCTGCCACTTTGGACAGCCACATCAAGAGGAAGAGAGTGGTAAGCAGCCTGAAACTCCTGAAACCTTTATCAGTAGCCATTGTACGGATTGAGGGAGACAATGCCATCTTGTCTGATGTTCAGAATCTGCTTGCAGATGTAAGAGAAGAAATCTGTACTGCCCTGCCCACTTCACTGTTGCTCCAAGCAGAGGATACTGCTGTTCTGAAATACATAAAAAAAGCGTGAAGACTTGAAGTGAAGTGAAGACAGCGTACATGTTGGACACCAAGCATGCTGGCAAGAGCATCCTGTCTGGTGCAGAGATCAACAAGGCCTATGGTGTGATCACTACCGTGTCTCACCACCTTGGCCTGGATGAGGGAAAGATTCTTGGCAGTCTGGCGAAGTACACTTCCAAGCAAGGGCTTTGGGATGGAGATGCAATATGGAAGTCATGCCAACATTTCTCATCAACCACCTGGTGGAAGGGACATTGTGGATCTGAGACTCCTTCTCCTGTTGCCTCCGTCATCTTCCAAATCCCACCAACATCAGCCACCTCAGAACGCAACTGGCCTTGTTTGAGAACACGCACACCAAAGCACACAACAGGCTGACCAATACAAGGGTTGGAAAATTGGTTGCCATCTGGGCACATTTGAGGCTTTTTGAACCTGACAATGAGCCATCCTCAACAAGATTGGAAAGTGACAGTGAAGATGAGGCCTCAGAGTCTGATGTTTAAGAGGTGGACATTGAGGAGGTCCAGGGAGAAGACATGGAAGCCTGAGAGGAAGACAGCCAAAGGTTTAGTTCTAGAATATAATTTTACAGATGCATGTTGAAAACATTTTTGGGAGATGCGATGGATCATTGGGGATCATTCAAAAGTCCCTTTATTTTGTAGTTCAGTGACATCATCCCATGTGAAGAGCCAACTCATTTAATTAAAGTTAAATTCATAACTAAATACTGTAGTTTCTTAAATTTCTATTAGAAGGATTTAATCATTTGCAATTATGTCTACTTATGAGATCAAATGTTTATGTTTCTTTCTCTATATGATATGGTAAATATATTCAAATGCAAAAACATCTACATATATGTCCTTTAATTCCCACATATTCCCATTAATTCCCATATATTCTCATGAATTCCCACGGAAAGTTTCCACCTCTGAATATTCCCCAAAATGTGCATCCCTACATACCCCTGCACATCGACTCGATACTGGTACTCCCTGTATATAGCCAATCTATCTTTACTCATTGCGTATATATTCCTTGTGTCATTATTCTTTCTATATTTTCTCTCTGCATTGTTGGGAATGGCCCATAAGTAAGCATTTCACCTGTTGTTACCTGTTGTTTACAAAGCATGTAACAAATACAATTTGATTTGATTTTGATGTGATTCATCACTGTTGTGTTATTGCAGCAAAGCTCCATGAACCAACCCCATCTCAGTAGTGTAAAGTATGACTGATTATTTAGACCTTGTGATATTGATACAGGCTGTCATAGCCCAGCTGTGGCTGTTCATCAGGATGACACAATAAGCCACGGGGACAATATGAACGATACAGATGATTATCTGCCTAGTGTCTCAGTGATACATCTCAGCTATTAGGTTGAATAGATGATAATAGTTCTCCAGGAAATCAAGATAACTGTATATTTGTAGGTTTTTTCTCCCGTCAATTAGCTCAAACAATCATTGCTTTGTTGCAACCCTTAATTGACAGAAAGGCCTGAGGAGTAAGAAGCCCTAAGTGTTTCATGTCTCCAGCATCCAGAGGTCTCTGAGCAGTGTGAAGTAATTACAGCTCCAGATCAACCTCCTTTTAGTCAATTTTGACACTGACAGTGTGTGTCTGTCTACAGAAGACCCCTCTTTTAACATATTGTGTTTGATGTATGTCTTAACTAGGGCAGCAATAGTCAATGAATTTCTTTTTTAATGCCCTGAATTAACCCTCTGAGGAGAGAAAAGTCTCTCAGCAATCCAATCCTATTCTTGGTTTCTCTCGTGGTCTTGTCAGAATGTGAAATTCACAAGCTCAGCTGCTGGTTATAGTGCGTGTGCGTGGACGTGCACAAGGCCGTGCATGCATGCAGAGAGAGAGAGAGAGAGAATGACAGAGAGAGAATGGAGTGTGTTATCCCACAGTTACCTCTGGAGAGGATGTTTGTGGTATGGTTCATGATTTAGCAGCTTTACTGATGAGAGAGACATCTCTATGGAATGACATGACTAATTTGAAAATAAACAGCCATGTGTTCTCATACATGGTTCACATACCTAACCTTATTTCTCACACTAAAACCTACCCAGCAAACAAAAAACATAGATAGCTCTATTTCACATTTTCAGTGGACCTCTCTCGCACCTGTCTGAACATGCTCATCCAGTGGAGGCTGCCGAGGGGAGGACGGCTCATAATAATTGCTGGAATTAAGTAAATGGAATGGTATCAAAAACATGGTTTTCAGGTGTTTGATACCATTCCATTCACTCCATTCCACCATTCCAACCATTATTATGAGCCATCCTCTCCTCAGCAGCCTCCAATGTGCTCACCTATCCAAAACAACTAAAATCCCATAGTTTTCAGATTTGTATCATATGCTTAGAATCCAAGTGTGAGAGTATTACAAAGAGAAGTCTCAGATCTAAAACTCAACTAAGAATGGAAAAATGTCTCTTTTCCTTACTCAAAGTTACAAGAAAGGGATGCATGACTCATGATTTTCTTGAATTATGGGATACATTCAATAGGTCTCATTGCACCTAAATCCGTCTACAGAGACAGGTTGTTGACACTTTCCTTTGGCAGGCAGGAAATAAGGGAAGCGCTTTGAATATTTCCAACCAGATTATGACCACAATATGAATGCAGGCATCAGGCCTCTCTGTTAGGCAGATGGAGCCTCTATGAAAATGTAATCAGCTAAGTCTGATGAGAGGCGATCTGAAATGCAAATGAAACATTTGAGTCCGCACCATAATAAAAATGAATAATTATCCAGCCCTTGTCAAGATGCATTGATAATCTGATTCTGGACTCATTTGCTCTAAAAAGGAAACACATTAAACACAGTTCTTTCAAGGGAAGGGATCATTAGGTTAATGGCACTTTAATATTGTGAAGAAAGGTTTACAGAGATTGGTTACATTTTACTGTCAATCACTATTCATGCCTTGGCACGGCAAGAATGCCTTTGTCATGACTAGTCCTTTATCATACACACACCCCAGGTAGTCATGTGCACACGCACACACAGACACACGCACACAGACAAACACACATGCACACAGACATGCACACACACAGACACACACGCACACAGACACACACGCACACACACACACACAGACACACACGCACACAGACAAAGACACACACAGACATGCACGCACGCTCACACACGCACGCATGCACACACACGCAGACACACACGCACACACAGACATGCACGACACACACAGACACACACTGACACACACACACTCTCTGAGGGTGAGAGTTCTTTCTTTACACAAAACCACAATCTCTTAATATGCCCTTCATGCCTGTCGTGGAACTGGGTGTTGTTACCATGGAGACAGTGTTTTTGAGGCATAGCCTCCGGTGGCAGAGGCGAGCTGCATGGCCCTGTAACCTGTACAGCTAGCTACAGTCCCTCTGCAATAAACTCCAGAGCAGGTGAAATATCTGCACGTCTAAGAGTTGGCCCATGCTGACCTCTACAACACTTTAATTCAAGCACCAATACATTTCCCACTGATCCGTGCCCACAGGTGGTGGATGAAGTAACTTCAAATGCTTTCATAGGTCTGACACGGGGTGTGGGATCAGGGTATAGCAATTTCACTGGAACACAATAATAATCATTTGTTGAGTCATTACTGAAATGTTTTGATGAGTTCCTCCACGCACTGTAAGTGACATCCTCTCTTTCTGTAACTTTGCAACTGATCACTCCCTTTTCTATTCTCTGGCCTTCTCAGGCCAAATTGGGATCAGCACTGCATTGTAATGCCAGTGTTGCAAATAGAGGTGAATACAGGGAATGTTAAAGGAAACTTCCACCCAAAAACTGTCTTTTGGTATTTGTTTCATTAGTCCATTGTTGATATACTCCCAAAATGTATTTTGAATGTTATATACTGTATCTTGAAAACTTGATCGCTGACATGCACACATTTTAAGACTATGTATATCAACAATGGACAAATTAAACAAATACCAAATATTATATTTGGGGTGGCGTTCCCTGCTTACAGTGGACAGATTATGTTTGTTTGTTGCTTTCTGGAGATCATTAGGCCAAATATTTCTCAAGCATGAAATTCTGAGTCTAAAAATTGATCATTTCTCATATTCTGTCACAACAGACCATTGTTTCTTTCTGGCCATGCTGGGTGGCAGGGGCTGTCAGACTTCAATTGAAGTCTGTAGTTGTGGGGAGATTCAATATAATTTTCATTTATATGCTAAGTTGGGTGAGGGGTGACTTTGTTTTTTTCTTTCTTGCAGGCGTCATCAATGATCCTAATCTCTGCAACACAAAATGGAAATGCTGTTCATGGTCACCAGACTACTGGACTTTTCCGCTTCATTTCCACGGTGTGTGGGAGTAAGGTCATGACATTCAGACATGGCACCGCGCTGGCCTCACATGATTGGTGGAGGAGAGCAGAACCCTGACTCCGGGGTTGGAGACGAAGGCGAGCGCTTTGGGGCGAGGCTGGGGCATGCATCTCATTACTGAAGCAGAGGCCTCTGGTGGGGAAAGAGGAACAGAAGGACACAGAGGGGCTGGGAGAGGTTTGGAAAGGTGAAGGACTCACAGCCAAGAGGAAGGGAATGGTGGGTCCCAGGAGGCAGATGAAGTCATGTACGACTGGCCTAAGTGGCAGTGGCAGGGCACAAAGAAGAGCCTTCCTTCCCTCACGCCACACATTGAATATGCCCTCGACTTGGAATCTTAACAGATGGTGGCTATTTTGCCCAGTATATCTTTATTAATAATTTGGCATAATACTGTATGCTTGGATCATACTGCACTTTTGCACGTTTTGAACGTATTGTGGCCCAATGAACCACATTTGACATCATTTGAATGTTAGGAGGTTATATTTTGGAAAGCTCTCTGTTGTGACAGAGGTACAAAGCAGTGAACTATAGTAATTTTTCTCTACAGCAAACACAATATTAATTTTAGGGAGAGACTTTATTTTTTACAAGCATTTATGCTCATTGTAAATGCAACCTACATTCACCCTAGATTGAGCTCCTTGTGGAGTTGGAGAGTACACTGTGGTTCTATAACAATGTTCTTTCATTATTCCCTGGGTCTTCTGAAAGGGCAGAGATCCCGGAAACTCCGTGTTTCCTTTTTTATGAGAAACGTAGTTTGTCAAAAGGATAGCATGTCATTGCACAGAGAGACCTTGATGAAATATTCAGAATAACGCTACACTGTCTGAAGAGTTGTTCTGCTTCACCAAGATCCCTTTAATTTATTAAGACACAGCAATGGTTTGAGCAGAGTTACAACCTCCCCTCATATTTCTGAGAGGCTCTCTCTCTATCAAGGTGGACTCTCCATAAAACAGAACACAGTGGATGCAGTATCTCAACTAATTTTTCATATGTGTGTCACGACTTCCGCCGAAGTTGGCTCCCCTGCCTGTTCGGGCGGTGCTCGGCGGTCGTTGTCACCGGCCTACTAGCCGCCACCGATCCCTTTTTCGTTTGTCTGTGTGTTTTACCTGTGTCTTGTTGTATGTGCTTAATGAGCTTCCTTATTTAAAGTACATGTACCCGCCCTTGTTTTGTGCGGAATTGTCTTTTGTTGCGTGTGTACGTTTAGGTAGAGGTGTAATATTTTCTGGACTTGGCACCCTGTGTTTTGGGTAGTCTTATTTTACTGTCCGTGCCCTGTGTTGTTGGGCTTGTCTAATTTTGTGCCACATTAAAGAGCACTTTTTTCCCAGTGGAACTCTCTGCGCCTGATTCCTTCCTTACCCACCTAGTCCCGCGTGACAATGTGACCCTCGTGTACGGTCTTCACATGCTTTCACGTCGCTCCACCCAACTCCTTGTTTCATGCTACATTTTTTTATTCATTATCTAATAAAGAACATTGCTAAAATGAAAGTTTCCCATTCTTTAGAACATTGAATGGGAGATAGTACATCTTCACAATGGAATATAAATTCTGTTCAGGTCTGCCCAATGTCCTATTTCTTAACACCCGTGAAGGGAACCTGCCTTTAGCATGTACATTTCACTCTCCTTCAACTTCAAATACAAGCTTGTTATATCTTTGGTAGTTTCATCAGACAAAAGATGGACATATAAAACATACAATAGCTCAGTCTTCCAATAGTAAACACCATTATTATTGTGATTGGAGAATACATATCTTAGCTGTACATACAATAGGGAAGACATAATTGAGACTTTGAATATAGTGTGTATCATAAATGGCAATAATGGAAGGAAAGTTCTATCATAACTAACGAAATTACAGTTAACGAAAATGTATGCTTAATTCAGTATAAACTAATGTACAGAATTTACTATACAAGAGACAAAATTCACAAGTTCTACACCACAACGGTAGAGTCATGTCTTAAGTGTAAAACTGATAATGAATGACTCAATAATCCATGCTTTCTGGGAATGCTATGAAGTCCGGAAGTTATGGGCGGAAATAGAAAGTTGGCTGTCAGAAGTATTACAATATAAACGTACTTTTAATCCGTCTGTCTGCATATTTCAAGACATTGCATATGGGGGTGTATTGAGATACCAAATGGGCTGGATGGTTTTCTTCACATCTTGAAAAAACGTACACTAAAAACATGGAAGTCAATCTTTCCACCATTATTTACACAATGGAAAAATGTTATGATTTATTATTGTAATATTGACGACCGAGAAAAAGTGGCAAACAATAATGCAGGCACTAGGGATGGGGGTGTGAGCATGCGGGTCTGGGCAGAGGAGATGTAGTCATTGTGTGCGTCTATAAGTTGTCGTTTGTATGTATAAGTTTGTATTTGAGGTGTAAAAAGCATTATTAATGGGAATAATTGGGCTGGTTTGAAGCATTTAGCTTTCATAAAGCAGGACTTCATTGGTCTAGTGCTTCTCAATAGCCCACTAACAGCCCAGAGCAATACTTCATGGTGTGATGTGTATTTATCTGAACATGTTAATGGTAAAAGTGTCCTTTTAGCTGTAGCTTTAATGAGCATGTACCCTTTAATAGACATTTATAGACACTATACAGTGCCTTGCAAAAGTATTAACCCCCCTTGGCATTTTTTCATATATTGTTGTATTACAACCTGTCATTTAAATAGATTTTTATTTTGATTTCATGTAATGGTGTCACGCCCTGACCTTAAATATCTCTGTTTTCTATATATTTTGGTTAGTCAGGGTGTGACTAGGGTGGGAACTCTAGGTTTTTGTATGTCTAAGGGTTTTTTGTATGTCTAGGGTTTGTATGTCTAGGGTTTTGTATGTCTATGTTGGCCTGAAATGGTTCCCAATCAGAGACAGCTGTTTATCGTTGTCTCTGATTGGGGATCATATTTAGGCAGGGATTTTTTCCCCCACTTTCTGGTGTGGGATCTTGACTATGTGTAGTTGCCTGTCAACACTATATTGTATAGCTTCACGTTTCGTTTGTTATTTTGTTATTTGGTTCTGTGTTCATTCTTTTAATAAGGAGAATGTACGAATACCACGCCTTGGTCCGATCCTTTCAACGGACGTGACAAATGGACATACACAAAATAGCCAAAATTGGTTAAGTGAAATGAAAAAAATTACTTGTTTAAAAAATAAAATAAATAAATAAAAAAGTGGTGCGCACTTGTATGTATTCACCCCCTTTGCCGTGAAACCCCTAAATAAGATCTGGTGCAACCAATTAACTTCAGAAGTCAAATAATTAGTTAAATAAAGTCCACTTGTGTGCAATCTAAGTGTCACATGATCTGTCACATGATCTCAGTATACACTCTGAAAATGCCCCAGAGTCTGCAACACCACTAAGAAAGTGGCACCATGAAAACCAAGGAGCTCTCCAAACAGGTCAAGAACAAAGTTGCGGAGAAGTACAGATCAGGGTTGGATTATAAAAAAATATCCAAAACATTGAACATCCCACGGGGCACCATTAAATCCGTTATTAAAAACTTGAAAGAATATGGCACCACAACAAACCTGCCAACAGAGGGAGGTTCACCATCCAGCAGGGCAATGACCCTAGCATACTGGTAAAGCAACACTTTAGTGTTTTAGGGGAAACATTTAAATGTCTTGGAATGGCCTAGTCAAAGCCCAGACCTCAATCCAATTGAGAATATGTGGTATGACTTAAAGATTGCTGTACACTAGCAGAACCCATCCAACTTGAAGGAGCTGGAGCAGTTTAGCTTTGAATAATGGGCAAAAATTCCAGTGGCTAGATGTGCTTATAGAGACATACCCCAAGAGACTTGCAGCTGCAAAAGGTGGCTCTACAAAGTATTGACTTTGGGGGGTTGAATAGTTATATAGTTTGTTTGTCTTATTTCTTGTTTGTTTCACAATAAAAAATACTTTGCATCTTCAAAGTGGTAGGCATGTTGTGTAAATCAAATGATACACATCTATTTTAATTCCAGGTTGTAAAGCAACAAAATCGAAAAAAATGCCAAGGGGGGTGAATGCTTTCGCAAGCCACTGTACATTCAAATTGGTGGATTTGTTTATTTCAACCACACTCGTTGCTGACAAGTGTATAAAATCGAGCACACAGCCATGCAATCTCCATAGACAAAGATTTCAGTGACTTTTAACGAGGCACTGCCCTAGGATGCCACCTTTCCAACAAGTCAGTTCATAAAATGTCTCTCCTGCTAGAACTGCCTCGGTCAACTGTAAGTGCTGTTATTGTGAAGTGGAAACATCTAGGAGCAACAACGGCTCAGCTGCGATGTGGTAGGCCACACAAGCTCATAGAACGGGAACGGCAAGTGCTGAAGCACATAACGCATCTGCCCTTGGTTGCAACATTCACTATTGAGTTCCAAACGGCCTCTGGAGGCAACGGGGAGCTTCATGAAATGGAATTCAATGGACAAGAGGCTGCACACAAGCCTAAGATCACCATGTGCAATGCCAAGCGTTGGCTGGAGTGGCGTAAAGCTCGCCGCCATTGTACTCTGGAGCAGTGGAAATGCGTTCTCTGGAGTGATAATCACACTTCACCATCTGTCAGTCCCGATGGAAGAATCTGGGTTTGGCTGATGTCAGGAGAACGCTACCTGCCCAAAATGGAATAATATTCTGGAGATTTTTGTTCATGGTTCAGGCTACGCCCCCTAGTTCCAGTGAAATCTTAACGCTACAGCATAAAATGACATTTTAGGTGATTCTATGCTTCCAACTTTGTGGCAACAGTTTGGGGAAGGCCCTTACCTGTTTCAGCATGACAATGCCCCCGTTCACAAAGCGAGGTCCATACAGAAATAGTTTGTCGGGCCACCAGGCCGCCAGGTTCGATCCCAGGCTGTGTCACAACCGGCAATGACCGGGGGTCCCATAGGGTGGTGCACAATTGGACCTGCGTTGTCCGAGTTATGGGAGGGTCTGGCCGGGGGGGGGGGAACTTTACTTGACTCATCGCGCTCTAGCGACTCCTTGTGGCGGGCCGGGTGCCTGCAGGATGACTTCGGTCTTCAGTTGAACAATGTTTCCTCGGACACATTGCTGCAGCTGGCTTCTGGGTTAAGCGGGCGAGTTTTAAAAACTCTTAACTCTTAAGGATCAGACCTTTTTTTAAATTGTTCACCTAAATTGACATACCCTTGCCCCAGCTCAGGACCTGAAGCAAGGATATGCATATTCCTAATACCATTTGAAAGGAAACACTTTGAAGTTTGTGGAAAGTTGTAAATAATAAAGAATAATATAACACATTAGATCTGGTAAAAGATAATACAAAGAATTTTTTTTTTTTCATCAGCTTTGATAATGCAAGAGAAAGGCCATAATGTATTATTCCAGGTTAGGCACAATTTATATTTTGGCCAGTAGATGGCAGCAGTGAATGTGCAAAGTTTTAGACTGATCCAATGAACCATTGCATTTCTGTTCAAAATGTTGTATCAAGACTGCCCAAATGTGCCTAATTGGTTTATTAATACAGTTTCAAGTTGAGAACTGAGCGCTCTCCTCAAACAATAGCATGGTATTCTTTCACTGTAATAGCTACTGTACATTGGAAGAATTTAAGCTTTCTGCCCATATCAGATATGTCTATGTCCTGGGAAATGTTACTGTTGCTTACAACTTCATGCTAATCACGTTAGCTCAGTTTAAGAAGCATAGTTTGGCGGGAAATGTTTCAGAAGACCCATGACTTGACCTTCGCCTCTTAGTCAAACTAAATTAAGTTGTAGTCCTATATATGACACCCATGGATTTACTCTGGGACCTAATTCAGGGACTGTCATCATGCAACACTTTAGAACAGAGTGTTGGTAAGACTTTACATTAATTGGTGTTGTCCTAAAGGTGTTGTAAATCACTCATAAATTTGGCTGTACTGAACCATTCTTTCAAAATGTGAATTACATTTCAAATATCTGTATTACACATGCATTTACCAACCCGTGGCTGCTTGGAAAGCAGATTGTTAACTCTGAGTAAATTCACATTCCTCCCACTGTGCACCACAAACACATACTTAAAATAAGTGATTGATGTGTTAAATATAAGAGTGTGGTCAGCTGTGGAGTATTTCAGAGCTGATAAGGTGGTGAATGAATGAATGAATGGAAGCAAAGTTAAGTTATTATTCCCTAGGCTATCACACATTTGAAATTCGGCATTAATTGCCTCAGCTAATTTATCATCATTGACAATGAAACTAATAATGACCACAGTTATGACAGTCTCTTTATTAGATAGCACTGTGTAAAAGATTAGCTGTCAATTTAAGTGCCTCAACCGCAGAGCACCTGCAGTGAAACATATATAGCTTTTGGCATGCTCTTCATCAGGACCATGTCAGTAAAAGCTGGCAGTACCTCTCAGCATTATCTTTCAACTTAAAGATGTTTGTCCTTCCCATGCCAAATGGCATCCGTTATTTCAGTAATGGCTCCTTCATTTACTAAAACCATTCATCTCCCGAATTACTGTGTCACTTCCTGTGATTTGCAAGGAAGATTTTCTCCCAAATGCTCACTGATTGTTTCTGTCTACTTTATGACCTTAGATTTATTTTTGTGAATGTAGCTTCTGTACTAACCGTGTTTTATATATAGATGTACACTACTGTTCAAAAGTTTGGAGTCACTTAGAAATGTTCTTGTTTTTGATAGAAAAGCAAATGTTTTGTCCATTTTAATAATGTCAAATTGATCAGAAATACAGTGTAGACATTGTTAATGTTGTAATTGACTATTGTAGCTGGAAACGGCAGATTTTTAATGGAATACCTACATAGGCGTACAGAGGCCCATTATCAGAAATCATCACTCCAGTTATGTGCTTTTCTTTCAAAAACAAGGACACTTCTATGTGACCCCAAACTTTTGAACGGTAGTGTACATAGGAAGATATTGGTTTGATATATCTTGAGTACTGTACGGTCAAGTATTAATTAGAAAGTAATCTAAGCATGTGGTTACCTACATTTACATTTCAGTCATTTAGCAGATGCTCTTATCCAGAGCGATTTACAGAAGCAATTAGGGTTAAGTGCCTTGCTCAAGGGCACATTGACCGATTTATTCACCTAGTCGACCTTTCGGTTACTGGCCTAACACTCTTAACCGCTAGGCTACCTGCCGCCCCGTGGGACATACAAAATAAATACTAATAAAAAATAACTATTAGTGATTAATGTCTTGATCCCTACCTGGTGATTAAAACAGTAGAAAAAAGTGCTGTACTAACAAAGCAGTTTTTCCCTTTTTTTCCCTTGAGGACCCTCTTTATTAGCCAGATATTTATCATTTTGCGCTACAAAATAAAGATCAAGTTATACAGGCCCACTAGGCTGAAAATGGACCAGCCCATCTGGAATTTGCCCGAAATGCCAGACGGGCAGTCCTCCCCTGAATTATGTTATTCAACCTTACATAGCCATTACAGACTTCCCCTCTACAACGGACGTTCTGGCACTGCGGCTTGAAATGCTTCATAGATCAAATCCATGGCACCTTATTCCAATCAATAAGATATTTGAGATTAGGCTCTGTCAGTGTCCTCAGCTGGCACAGTAGATACAGTTGCCATAATGGGACCCACTGGTGTGTCATTGGTGGTTCAGCTATCTATTAATAATATAGGCTGTAAATCTATAGAGTTTACAGTGGCGCTATATGGTAGGAATTTTAAATGAGCAGCTGTTAGCTACAGTACTATATGTTGGTGATGTGGCTCTGAACCTAAGAGAAAGGTAATCTCATTAAGGTGTGTAAATGTGTATCTAATTTTTGTTTCCAGTAAAGTACATTTTTACATTTCAGATTGTGAGACAATCTTTTAAACGTTGCTTCCTGATACAGGTACATTTCTCGTTTCAAAGCATTCAAATCCTTGTGTTTAATTCAGAAGGTATTAATTAGATGTGTTTGTGTTCACTAACGTAATCTGACAAGTTTTGGATACATTTGACAAGGTTGATATTTGTTGTCATAAGGGTCAAAGTCAACCCCACAGGGATCCTCTGTGTATGTGTACTCTCCTACTGCACTGTGGCAATTTATCATGAGAGCTGAAAGACATATCCCCAGGTTGCTAATGAATCACACTAATCTGCATCACCTTTTTTAATCAAGGAATATTATTGTCATCTCAATGATGAGTACTAACATATGCCTCTAGGCAGTGTTTAATGAACACTTAAGGAGCAACACAATGCTAATGTATCATACTGTTGGGTCTCGGTGAGGCATCCGTCAGTTTGGAGTTCTCACCTGACAGGTAGCGTCTGGGTTTATTCACAAGGTCTAACTCTTTTATGTATGTTTTTTAGAAACTGCCATTATTAACCTAGAATATTGTTCAATATGATTACAAATTGTAAAATATACTATTAGGGGATATATTGTAACAACAGTGTGTGCAGCATTTGTCAAAGTAGATTTTATTCAGTTCTGCCTTTGGCAGTATTGCATCTTACCTACACCAAGAGTTTGAGGATACATTCAATATAAATAGTGTTAGTGTGTTTTATTCATAGACTCCCCATGTCAAGCCCCCAGCTTAGACAGGGCTTAGACTTTTATGGGTTAATTATATAGGCTAAAGATCTACAGAGCTTACAGTGGTGCTAAATGGTAGGAATTTGAAATTAGCAGCAGCTAGCTACAGTATGTTGGTGATTGTGACTCTAAACCTTCTAAGAGCAAGTTCATCTCATTAAGGTGTGTAAATGTGTCTCTAGTCTTTGTTCCAGTAAAGTCCATTTTTACATTTTAAGACTATCTTTAAAATGTTGCTTCCTGATACAGGTACATTTATCATCTTAAAGCATTCAAATCCTTGTGTTTAATTCATAAGGTATAAATTCGATGTGTTTGTGTTCACTAACGTAATCTGACAAGCTTTGATAAGGTTAATAACTCTGATATCTTGTTCCTGTGTAATGTTTAATCACTCCCTTGAATTAACTGTGAGATAAAAGAACTGAACATGGCAACCCCAGAGAAGCTAGCCAATTACCAATTTGACACATTCTCTGATATCTGTATAATCTAAAGCTCAGGTGTTACAGCACAGACAGAGCCGTTGCAATCACACAAATGTAACAATCTATATATTTACCAGCATTTTGTTTTAATGGTGTTTTGTCATTAAACTTTTTGCCTCTACTCAATATGTGTTGTCATTTTGTAGGCTAATTGTTGTCCTGTAGAACAGCATCCAAGGTGACATTTGTGTAATGTAAAATACACTCAAACATAAATATGTAGTTGTTATGAAAGAAAGTTGTATTTTCTTTTTAGAATTTTTGGCTACCACACCAGGGTGCCCCATACACAAGTCAAAGGACCCTAAAACTAGTTTAAATGATTTCAGAATAGGTTGGACTTCTCACCAGACAGGTAGCATCTGGGCTTATTCACATGGTCTAACTCTTTGATATTTTTTGTTGTTATTGAAATGGCCATTATTAACCTAGAATATTGTTCAATATGAATACAAATTGTAACATGTACTATTGGTGGATATATTGTAACAACAACGTGTACAGCAGTTGTCAAAGTAGATTTGAATAAGTTCTGCCTTTGGCACTATTGCCTCTTACCGACACCAAAAGTTTGAGGATACATTCAATATAAATAGTGTTTGTGTGTTTTATTCATAGACTGCCCATGTCAACTCTAATAGTGGTACATGTGTAAAAGTTAATAAATTCCACAGAAGTTTGGTTCCCTGTCCGGTAGAAAGGAGATGAGTTCTCCATTTACCTGTTCCAGTCCATTAAGCCTATCATCAATATTGAAGGACTCTCCTGTCTACACACGCTGCATAATTAAACTGGTGATGCTGTCCTTTCACCAATTTGTGTGCATTAATGGGAATTACCATGAGGTAATTACAGTTAGCTTTGCATTAATGCAGAGTTAAGCCCATGTATTGATTGCTCTGTGCTCGCCACCCTATAGGAATGTAGTATGTAATTTGAGCCAGTTTGCTACAGCAGGAAAATAATCTTGCAACAGGAAAGGTAAATTATGTGGATTATAATTAATGGACATTTTTGTAGGTGTTGATACAGTTTTGGTAAGGGAAAATCACATCTGAAATTTCATAGTGGAAATTACAAACTTCAGAAGCCTTTTTAAACCACAAATACATTACAGGTTTTACATGTGCAGTTCTCCTGCAACAGAGTGATCAAATTAAGATCCTACATCTGTAGAGGAATTGATAACTACTAACCGCAGATTTCTCAGATAACAAGTTAAGTTTTCCTTTCCCCCTGAGCTCGATGTTATGGATGAGAATCCTAATGTGTATTCACTCTGCTGTGTGAGATGGTTCTGTATTCCATGAAGTGTATGGTTTTAGTCAAATCAGAGACAACAGGCCATCACCCTGCATGCTGCAACTGTGGTTACATCATTTGCTTGACATGAGCTTTGGAAACAACTACAAAACATTCAGTCTCTACAAAGCTTTTCAACTGTTTTTTATTATCAGGAATCAAGTTAAGACCCAAGTGCAGACTGTGTGAAATAGCAATGTTTATTGTAACCAGAGGGGCAGGCAAAAGGCAGGTCAAAGCAGCCATGGGTCGATAATCCAGAGCAGAGGCCAAGGTACAGGACGGCGGCGGGCTCAGGGTCAGGTCAGGCAGAGGTCGGTAATCCAGAGCAGAGGCCAAGGTACAGGACGGCGGCGGGCTCAGAGTCAGGTCAGGCAGAGGTCAGTAATCCAGAGCAGAGGCCAAGGTACAGGACGGCGGCGGGCTCAGGTCAGGCAGAGGTCGGTAATCCAGAGCAGAGGCCAAGGTACAGGACGGCGGCGGGCTCAGGGTCAGGTCAGGCAGAGGTCGGTAATCCAGAGGTGAAGCAAAGCTACAGGACGGCAGGCAGGCTCAGAGACAGGCGGGCGCGTACAGGGTCAGGACAGGCAAAGGGAGACTAGGAAAAACCAGGAGCTGAGACAAAACGCTGGTAAGCTTGAACAAACTAGATGAACTGGAAACAGACAGACAGAAAACACAGGTTTAAATACACAGGCGATAATGGGGAAGATTGGCGACACCTGGAGTGGGGTGGAGACAAGCACAAGGACAGGTGAAACAGATCAGGGCGTGACAGTTAATAGTCAGCTAGCGTGTACAAACAATGGAGAACGGATATTCAGTACCAGAAAATAGTTTGGACACACATTCCAGGGTTCTTCTTTATTTTTATTATTTTCTACATTGTAAAATAATAGTGAAGACATCAAAACTATGAAATAACACATATGGAATCATGTAGTAACCGAAAAACTGGGACACTGTCATCCACTGCCATCAATCATATTTGAATGAAATCTGTGGTGGGTATCTGAATAACCTGCTACCTGTAATTAGTGAGAAGAGGCACATAGTGAACTACCATCTATCTCTATCAAGTCACTAGACAACCTCTAGCTTTAGTCACTATGGGTCTATTCCAGAAAGTAATGTCCCTGCAACCTTGTTGAGGTGCTTTTTGTGACATCTGTGGAGCAAGACTGTGTGAGCTGTGTGTAATCACCGAGAGAAAGAAACTGTCTGAGAACGCAGGATCTAACACTGGTCTCAGTGTTACATCTTAACATAAAAATCATTGATTTAATCAATTATTTCACAACAGGAACGTGAGAAAAACAAATCAGAGTTATGCTAACACTCTGCCAACTGACAGTCACACTGCATGGAGATTACCTGTCTAAATATTTTCAGTAGCTAGCTGCACTCATTACGGCAACATAAGAACAAAACAACACAATTGGAATGAAAGTGATTGGCCCTAAAGCCTTGGTTTTGAGTTGGAAAAACATACACACCACCCTGAAAGAAATTTGAGTAGGAGAATAACAACTTCTAAAATTAAATTCCAGGGTTTCATCCAGGCACCATGCATGTCTCTCTTCCCCTGATGAAGGAACACATTCTGAGGCAAAGAGAAAGTAATGAGAGATCAGATGCCTGAGAGGTAGAGTGTAATTGGGATGGGCATATTCAATCAAAACTGTTCAATTTCCACACTTGCAGGGGCAGCTCGCTGGCAATTTACCTTGATTGGCAGCAGTCGGTTAAAGCTGAGGGAGCCGACTATAATTATTCCCTTCATAAGAGAGCTAGCTTCATGATTTTTCTATGTTTTATTAGGATCCCCATTAGCCGACGTCTATGATGACAGCTAGTCTTACTGGGGTTGGACACATAACGAAAAATACATTACAGATAAGACTGTACAATTTACAAACATTTAAAAACATTAACATGTAGTGTGCGCGTCTATCAGTTACACAAACCTGCCAATACATACACACAAGTAGTAGGAGCATTGGGTCAGCATTAGCATAAATGTATGACTAGCCAGAGATCCAAGGACTGCAGAATGACCTTTGAAAGTCACTGAAAATGGAGGAGAGGGTGACTTGGATTGAGGCTAAGGAAGATCATTTGCATACACATATTGAGAGGTAGTATGGTGCTGTAGAATGGTGCTGTTCAGAATGAACACTAGTCTGCATTAATCATACAGTCAATACACCACGATGATACAACGCAGTGCCTTACCACCTAGATTTACGATGTAAGGCAGAAATACACCCCAAAGCTCGCTTTTCATTTGTTGTGTCTGTTCATGGGCATATAAATACAATACTCAGAAACACAGTCTATTTCTGTATCTTCCTGTTCAGACAGTGATGAAATGAATCAATATTTATTTGTATATGGTGTGGATATTTCTGATGGTCAATGTGGGAGCAGGCTAATGCTGTAAGAGTCTGTGAAGGAGATACAAGCTTCTTTCTATAAATGCATCTATGGCGCTCGTGTTCATTAAGTTGAAAGCCGTGGACTTACCCAGTCTGACTGTAATTGAGTCATTGTATGCAAGGGATGAAAGGTTTCCTAGAGTGGTGCTACAAATGGTGTGTGTGTGTGTGAGAGTGAGAGAGATCACTATATGAAGCCCCCATTCAGACCACAGAAAAAACTGCAGGGAAATTCACATTTGCACAAGAGTGTGCAAAGCTGTCATCAAGGCAAAGGATGGCTATTTTGAAGAATCACAAATAAAATATATGTGGATTTTTTTAACACTTTTTTGGTTACTACATGATTGCATATGTGTTATTTCAGAGTGTTGATGTCTTCACTATTATTCTACAATTTAGAAAATAGTAAAAATCAAGTGAGTATGTGTCTAAACTTTTGACTGGTACTGTATAAATTGTGTATTTTCAATATTGTCGTGCAGAGAGCACATTTTACATTTGAGTAATTTTGCAGACACTCTTATCCTGAGTAATTAGGGTTCCGCTCCCGGTCCCCCACATCATAGTACCTTGCTCAAGGGCACATCTGTAGATTTTTCACATAGTCGGTTCGGGATTCAAACCAGCGACCTTTCGGTTACTGGCCCACTCCGCCCGCTAGGCTACCTGTGTAAGGGTGTGAACTGGCGGCAGAGAAGTCAGACGCAGGAGAGAAATAACTGTGTTTCCAATGGCGCAGTTTATTTACAAAAAAACATAATAAAACACGATAATAAAAATCATTGGGTAATATAACACGACGCACACCAGTACAGACGTACAGTGCCTTGCGAAAGTATTCGGCCCCCTTGAACTTTGCGACCTTTTGCCACATTTCAGGCTTCAAACATAAAGATATAAAACTGTATTTTTTTGTGAAGAATCAACAACAAGTGGCACACAATCATGAAGTGGATGACATTTATTGGATATTTCAAACTTTTTTAACAAATCAAAAACTGAAAAATTGGGCGTGCAAAATTATTCAGCCCCCTTAAGTTAATACTTTGTAGCGCCACCTTTTGCTGTAGTCGCTTGGGGTATGTCTCTATCAGTTTTGCACATCGAGAGACTGAAATTTTTTCCCATTCCTCTTTGCAAAACAGCTCGAGCTCAGTGAGATTGGATGGAGAGCATTTGTGAACAGCAGTTTTCAGTTCTTTCCACAGATTCTCGATTGGATTCAGGTCTGGACTTTGACTTGGCCATTCTAACACCTGGATATGTTTATTTTTGAACCATTCCATTGTAGATTTTGCTTTATGTTTTGGATCATTGTCTTGTTGGAAGACAAATCTCCGTCCCAGTCTCAGGTCTTTTGCAGACTCCATCAGGTTTTCTTCCAGAATGGTCCTGTATTTGGCTCCATCCATCTTCCCATAAATTTTAACCATCTTCCCTGTCCCTGCTGAAGAAAAGCAGGCCCAAACCATGATGCTGTCACCACCATGTTTGACAGTGGGGATGGTGTGTTCAGCTGTGTTGCTTTTACGCCAAACATAACGTTTTGCATTGTTGCCAAAAAGGTCAATTTTGGTTTCATCTGACCAGAGCACCTTCTTCCACATGTTTGGTGTGTCTCCCAGGTGGCTTGTGGCAAACTTTAAACAACACTTTTTATGGATATCTTTAAGAAATGGCTTTCTTCTTGCCACTCTTCCATAAAGGCCAGATTTGTGCAATATACGACTGATTGTTGTCCTATGGACAGAGTCTCCCACCTCAGCTGTAGATCTCTGCAGTTCATCCAGAGTGATCATGGGCCTCTTGGCTGCATCTCTGATCAGTCTTCTCCTTGTATGAGCTGAAAGTTTAGAGGGACGGCCAGGTCTTGGTAGATTTGCAGTGGTCTGATACTCCTTCCATTTCAATATTATCGCTTGCACAGTGCTCCTTGGGATGTTTAAAGCTTGGGAAATCTTTTTGTATCCAAATCCGGCTTTAAACTTCTTCACAACAGTATCTCGGACCTGCCTGGTATGTTCCTTGTTCTTCATGATGCTCTCTGCGCTTTTAACGGACCTCTGAGACTATCACAGTGCAGGTGCATTTATACGGAGACTTGATTACACACAGGTGGATTGTATTTATCATCATTAGTCATTTAGGTCAACATTGGATCATTCAGAGATCCTCACTGAACTTCTGGAGAGAGTTTGCTGCACTGAAAGTAAAGGGGCTGAATAATTTTGCACGCCCAATTTTTCAGTTTTTGATTTGTTAAAAAAGTTTGAAATATCCAATAAATGTTGTTCCACTTCATGATTGTGTCCCACTAGTTGTTGATTCTTCACAAAAAAATACAGTTTTATATCTTTATGTTTGAAGCCTGAAATGTGGCAAAAGGTCGCAAAGTTCAAGGGGGCCGAATACTTTCGCAAGGCACTGTACACAAACACTTACAAAAAACAACCACCAACAAGGACATGAGGGGAGACAGAGGGTTAAATACACAATATGTAATTGATGGGATTGGAACCAGGTGTGATGGAATACAAGACTAAACCAATGGAAAATGAAAAATGGATCAGTGATGGCTAGAAGGTCGGTGACGTCGACTGCTGAACACCGCTGAACTAGGAGAGGGACCAACTTCGGCGGAAGTCGTGACAGTACCCCAACCCTCCAGCCGCGCGTCGACACCGACCTCGGGACGATCCGGAGGGCGAGGCGCAGGGCGATCCGGATGGAGGCGGTGGAACTCTCGCAGCATAGCAGGATCCAACACATCCTCCACCGGAACTCGGCATCTCTCCTCTGGACCATACCCCTCCCAGTCCACAAGGTACTGAAGGCCCCTCGCCCGACGTCTCGAATCCAGAATGGAACGAACAGAGTACGCCAGGACACCCTCGATGTCCGGGAGGAACCTCCCGCACCTCAGACTCCTGGGGCGGGCCAGCCACCACCGGCCTGAGGAGAGACACATGGAACGAGGGGTTAATGCAGTAATCGGTGGGAAGCTGTAACCTGTAACAAACCTTGTTCACTCTCCTCAAGGCTTTAAATGGCCCCATAAACCGCGGACCCAGCTTCAGACAGGGCAGGCGGAGGGGGAGGTTCCGGGTCGAGAGACAGTCCCGGTCCCCCGGTGCGAACATCGGGCCTCACTGCGCCAACTTTCTGGCACAGAACGGCACGCTGAAGGTGGACATGGGCGGAGTCCCATGTTTCCTCCACGCACTGGAACCAGTCATCCACTGCAGGAGCCTCAGTCTGACTCTGATGCCAAGGAGCCAGAACCGGATGATGAAAATCATAATTATCAGCTTCTATTCAGTAAGCACAAGCTTCTATTCAGTAAGCTTCTATTCAAACCGCTTCACCAGGCCAAATATATATACTCCTTTCTTGAAACATTAATATCTTCAGTCTTTATATCTAGTATAGACATGTTTGCTAGGTGGTGAACCTATTGAACCTAGGCCTTCAGTGTGTGACAGGTTTGTGATGCTGATAGGAGAGCAATGGCAATACCAGCGGAATTTTTGTAAAACACAAAAGGGCCAGTGTGTGACAATTAGTGCTAGTACGAACTCGGACCCAGGCGCAGAGAAACACAGCAGGCAGAGGTAAGGGTAAATCCAGAATATTTTCTTAAGGTATTCATAGCAAAACAACAAAGCAAGGGCACTGAACAAAACATGAGACGTGAGCAACTGGCCCAGTCCACAGAGGAACCTATAAATAGTCATCCAGTGGCAACCTCAGGTAGTACACTAAAGGGAGAAAACCTGACCTGTGACAGGAGCCCGCCCCTCAAGGAACGACTCACGGAGTTCCACCAGGGGTAGCTGAAAAACGACTGAAGTCCCGAATGAGTCCGGGGTCCCTCGCCGGAACTGACGACTGGAGAGGATAAGTTGCACCATATAGGCTGGCTGTCCCGCTATCATGTGAGGCGGAGGTGGAGGCCGAGTGGCCGGAACCAGAGGACTGAACACCACAGGCTTGATTCTGGAGATGTGGAAAGTGGGATGAACCCTCATGGACCGCGGAAGACGATAGGACACTGGATTGATGCGCCGTAAAACCTTGAATGGCCCAACGTACTCTTTCCACGAAGGAAAGAGAAGGATCCGCATGAACGAGAATGGGTGCAGAAGAAAATCAATGCTTCAGGTCCTTGAACGCCTTCTCAGCAGCAGGGGTCCAGCATACATGCCCAGCCGAGCCCTTGGTGAGATTTGTCAATGGCGCCACCACAGCACTAATCTCACAAATCTCCGGTAGAAATTAGCCAAACCCAAAAAACGCTGAACTTACTTGACCGTGCTGGTTCTCGGCCAGTTGACCACTGCTGCTACCTTTTGGGAATCCATCAGTACAAAGCCCTGGGACACGATGTACCCCAGGAAGGAGATCTGAGGAACGTGAAACTCACACTTTTCGGGATTCACAAACAGGTGATGAGCCAGGAGTCTGAAGAACCTAGCGGACATCTTGGACGTGTTCAACCATGGACTTGGAGAAGATGAAGATGTCATCCAGGTACACAAACACAAACTGGTGAAGGAATTCGGGCAGCACATAATTTACCAGGGACTGGAAAACGTCTGGAGCGTTAGTAAGTCGAAACGGCATGATACGGTACTCATAATGTCCATTAGGAGTGTTGAACGCTGTCTTCCACTCGTCTCCCTGTCTGATGCATACCAGATTGTACGGGTTCCGTAAATACAATTTAGAGAAAACCGTAGCTCCCTGGAGTCAATCAAAAGCTGATGATATAAGAGGAAGAGGGTAACGGTTCTTGATGGCAATGTTATTTAAACCCTGGTAATAGATACAGGGACGTAATCCCCCATCCTTCTTCCCAACAAAGAAAAAACCTGCCTCTGCAGGTGAAGTGGATGGCCGAATAACATCAGCCGCCAGCGCCTCCTCAATGTAACTGTTCATGGCTGCAGTATCTGGATCTAAGAGAGAACACAGCCCTCCTCTCGGAGGAGTGGTACCGGACAGGAGGTCGATGGCACAATCGTAGGGCCTGTGAGGAGGTAGTTTGCTGGCCCTATGTTTGCTGAAGACCTGATCCAAAAATCAGTAATCCCGATGTACGTGGGAAAGATCAGGCTTGTCATTCCCAACCAGAGGAAGAGGAGGATCGGAAGTCTCCAGACAAGCGGGACCTGGCAGGTGAACTGGCATGAAGGATTCCATCCCAGAACTCTTCCCGAAGGCCAGTCAATTTGAGGATTATGGGTAAAAAAACACAGATGTCCAAGAACCAGGGGAAGCTCAGGAGGGTCCACCAGATGTAACTGGATAAGCTCCACATGGTCATCCAGTACTTGTAGCTGAATAGGCATGGTGAGTTTCTTCACCTTCCCAGACCCTAGGGGTTGACCATCCAGCGCAGTGACCAACGGAGTGTCTAGCTTAGTGAGTGGCAGCCTCTGATGCTGAGCTAATGTGCAATCCAGAGAACAGCAGGTAGCCCCAGAGTCTATGAAAGCAGGAACATCCAACTGTCCATTGTCCCACCGCAGGTTGGCCAGAAGCAAGGTGGGTGCAATATCGGCCATAGGAGACTGTATCTGACTCTCCAGAGCGGAAAGTCTGGTGCCTCCCAATTGCACCGGCTCCTCTGAAGGATATGAAAGAGAACCTCAGCTGAATTGAGAACCCTGATGGGGTACAGGACACACAGGTACAGGATACTGCAGTAATAAAAATGAAGAATCGACTCCCTCAGCGGGGCCCGAAACACTGGAACTAACTCGGGACCCCTCCGTCCTCTCATGACGACGTTCCCGAAGTCGGTTGTCAATCCGGATGGCCAGAATGATAAGCTCCTCCAGAGTGTCAGGGTTGTCCCGGGAAGCCAGTTCATCCTTGAAAACGTCGCTGAGTCTGTTCAGAAAGACTGAGCGAAGTGCCTCTATATTCCAACTGCTCTCAGCGGCGAGCGTCCGAAAGTCAACCCGCAACACTTCCCAGGATGCCCCTCATAGCTTTCCGATGCTGGGAGATGAGGCTCCCGAGGGGAGGAAGATGATGAGCTGGTAGGAAGTTGAGGGTTAGAAACCAAAACAGGTGCAGCAACAGTTGCTCCTCTCTTTCCTGTCTGCAGAGTGAACACAAGAGTTCCTAAATCCTCCGACAATGTCTTCAGCCGCGCCTTACGGAGACCAATCACAGTTCCATGGTGAGTGAGAGCCGACCGTAATTGGTGGAGCTCGGAGTGTCCCTTGGACGACGGAGAAATCTCTGCTGGGTCCATTTTGTGGCTCAGATCTACTGTAACAATTAATGCTAGTCCAAATCGGACCCAGGTACAGAGAAACACAGCAGGCAGAGGTAAGGGTAAATCCAGAATATTTACTTAAGGTCTTCAGAGCAAAAAAACTAAGCAAGGGCACACGAGAACACAGAACAAAACATGAGACGTGAGCAACTGGCCCAGTCCACAGAGGAACCTAAATAATCATCCAGCAGGTGATCCCAATAAGCCTAATAAGGGTCACCTGGATACTAGAAGTAAGCAAAGGGTGCTCTCCAGTGGCAACCTCAGGTAGTACACTCAAGGAAGAAAACCTGACCTGTGACACAGCTTACGCATGCCATATACCCACCTTTTTAATGGGCATTGCTTATACTCACTTCTTAAACCTTTTTGGGATAGGGGGCAGCATTTTCACTTTTGGATGAATAGCGTGCTCAGAGTGAACTGCCTCCTACTCTGTCCCAGATGCTAATATATGTATATTATTATTCGTATTGGATAGAAAACACTGAAGTTTCTAAAACTGTTTGAATGATGTCTGCGATTATAACAGAACTCATATGGGTTGAGAAAAATCCAACCAGGAAGTGGGACATCTGAGGTTTGTAGTTTTTCAAAGCTTGGCCTACCGAATTCACATTGAGATATGGATAAAGTTGCACTTCCTACGGCTTCTACTAGATGTCAACCGTCTTTAGAAACTTGAATGAGGATTCTACTATAAAAGGAGGGGCTCATGAATGAGACCTGTTTGAGTCAGTGGTCTGGCAGAGTGCCTTGGTCTCATGGCGCGTGCTCCCGACAGAGTTACCTCTCGTTCCCGTGCTTTTCTGAAGACAAAGGAATTCTCCGGTTGGAACATTATTGATGTTTTATGTTAGAAACATCCTAAAGATTGATTCCATACATCGTTTGACATGTTTCTAAAGGACTGTAATGGAACTTTTTGAGTTTGCCTGGATGAAGTGCTTGCGCCTCATGAAGATGGATTACTGGGCTGAACACGCTAACAACAAGTGGCTATTTGGACATAAATGATTTAACTTTATGGAACAAATCAGTAATTTATTGTCGACATGGGATTCCTGGGAGTGCCTTCTGATGAAGATCAAAGGTAAGTGAATATTTATGGTGTTGTTTCTAACTTTGTTGACTCCAAAATGGCGGATATTCCTCTGGCTGTTTTGGGTTCTGAGCACCGTTCTCAGATTATGCTTGTTCCGTAAAGTTTTTTTGAAATCTGACACAGCGGAGGCATTAAGGAGAAGTACATCTTTAATTCTGTGAATAATACTTGTATCTTTTATCAATGTTTATTATGAGTATTTCTGCAAAATCACTGGATATTTTGGAAACAAAACGTTACTGCATGTAACGCGCCAATGTAAACTGAGAGGTTAGGATATAAATATGCACATTATCGAACATGTATTGTGTAACATGATGTCCTATGAGTGTCATCTGATGAAGATCAAAGGTTAGTGATTCATTTGATCTATGTTTCGACTTTTTGTGACTCCTATCTTTGGCTGGAAAAATGGCTGTGTTTTTTCGACTTGGCTATGACCTAACATAAGCATATCTGGTGCTTTCGCTGTAAAGCATTTTTGAAATTGGACACGATGGATAAACCAGAGGTTTATCTTTCATTTGCTGTATTGGACTTGTGAAAGTTACATATTTCTAAAAGATCATTTTGAATTCCGCCTTTTCAGCGGAATGTTGTCGAGAGAAAGGTTAATCCCCACTGATGCGTATCAAAGTAGTCTAGCGGAGGTATACAACTTATCAATTATATAGTACAATCGAGTACACAAAGTAGCCTACGAAATTCACTAAATGATCAAAAGTACTTGGACACCTGCTCCTCAAACATCTCATTCCAATATCATGGGCATTAACATGGAGTTGGTCCCCCCTTTGCTGTTATAACAGCCTCCACTCTTCTGGGAAGGCTTTCAACTAGATGTTGGAACATTGCTGGGGGACTTCCATTCAGCCACAAGAGCATTACTGAGGTCGGGCACTGATGTTGGGCGATTATGCCTGACTCGCAGTGGGCGTTCCAATTCATCCCAAAGGTATTCGATGAGGTTGAGGTCAGGGCTCTGTGCAGGCCAGTCAAGTTCTTCCACACCAATCTCGACAAAACTATTTCTATATGGACCTCGCTTTGTGCACGGGGGCATTCTCATGCTGAAACAGCAAAGGACCTTCCCCAAGTTGTTGCAACAAAGTTGGAAGCACAGAATCATCTAGAATGCCATTGTATGCTGCAGCATTAAGATTTTCCTTCACTGGAACAAACCATTAAAAACAGCCCCAGACCGTTATTCCTTATCTATCAAATTTTATGAACTGACTTGTTGGAAAGGTGGCATCCTATGATGGTGCCACATTGAAAGTCAATGAACTCTTCAGTACGGCCATTCTACTGCCAATGTTTGTCTATGGAGATTGCATGGCTGTGTGCTCGATTTGATACACTTGTCAGCAATGGGTGTGGTGAAATAGTCAAATCCACAAATGTGAAGGGTTTTCCACTTACTTTGCATATATAGAGTATATTCACATAGCCTAATATCATCTGCAGGCAGCAAGAGTGCACAGCTCTCAACTGGTTTTGTTATGGAGCAGCTCACAGAACAATGGCATCGGTGGCTGGTAGGGTAGGTAGGAAAGACTTTTCACCTTAGAATATGATAAAATATGATGAAGCAACAATGGGCATGCAAACCAGGTATCGAAAAACGTTGTTGCAAAGTATTTTTTTATTTGATTGAATTTTAATACATACAATCTACCTGCAGTGATGCCACTCAACATTTACATTAGATTCAGTCATCTAGCAGACAATCCCATCCAGAGCCACCCACACGAGCAACCAGGGCTAGCGCCCAGCCCAAGGGCACGTCAACAGATCTCCCACTATGTCAAATCAGCCACCGGCCCAAGCTCCCAACCACCAACCATCTAAGATCCCCCCACAGTTACCCAAGAGTTGCCCCTCAACCATCTGCCCCCCCCCCAAGCCACTGTCCCCCTCCTACCCAACCAAAACAACAACCCACCCAAAGCGCCAACAACCAACAAAATGAACAATGCAAACACAAAAGATATCAACAAAAATCAAAACAGCAATGCCAACTGTATACATTTGAGTGCATGTATGGAACTATTTACATGTGCATACTGTACGTCTGTCTGTGTGTCCGTGTGTGTGCACATGTGCGAGTGTGTGTATGCATGTCCGTGGCATCAGTCTAAGGCAAACAGGCATGGGATGTAACAGCGTTCCCCCTCAGTGTCATTCAAACATTCCTTTGTATATTTCTTTATTTTTGACCGTCATTCATGAACGCCCAACAACTCCCCTCCCACTTGTCTCCCACCCTCCCACTTGTCTCCAGTTCCACATTCCAACCCTCAGTTTCCCTCAGCCCATCCCACCTATCTTTGCTGGACAAGCTCTACGGATTTCTATGCACCATATATCTTTCAACTATGATGTTTAAATCAACATACAATTTGAATCTAATCGAATAGAATCCACAGATTGTGACATGAAGATAAATACTTTACCAAGAGTATTAGTATATTAGTAATTGACTGACCAGGTCTCTCCAAGTCTCCCAACAATGCTAATTCCAGGGTACTTTTTAGATTAATTATATGCTTTTTCAGCCATTCCCGAAGCTGAGACCAGAAACAATACCAGATCAAATGGTCTATTTATCCTGTATCCTCGCTACAAACTCTGCAGAGCTGCGGTGATTGTATGCCTCAAATATTCAAAAGCACAAAGTCTTGAATCTTGCATCATTTTATATATCAAGTCATACACCCTGTGACATGGAATCGGTACATCACAAATCTCTTCCCAGCTATTTTGCAACCTGTATGGCACAGCTGTCAACATCCTGGTCCTCAAATGAAACTGGTATAGTTTCCTATTTATGCTATTTTTGTTCCTCTGCCAGTTTTGATCCTTTAAATTGGGCAGACAGACCAGTTCCCTCCCTCCTTCCCTCCCTCCTTCCTTCTGCCACCTGCTTCCTCTGTTTTTGGGGTAATGCTGTAATAAGTTGGTTGTACTATTGGATTGAACAGACCTTCCCATACAATTCTGATAGCTCCATAAAAGACATTACCATTTCAATTTACAATATCATTTAAAAACAAAATACCATTTTCAAACATATTTTTAAATACAGATATTTTTATCAACCAGCACATTTGAGTTCAACCATAATATTTGTTCAATCTTTTCAGGGGGATGAAATTGTAACTCTTTCTGTAATGCTTGTTTGAGAAAGACAGATACGTTGAACAAGGTTTCAGTTTCAATTAATCCAAAATGAGACAAAGCAATCTGCACAAAGGCAAAAAGGCCATTTTTAAACAAGGGATGAGCTTTTCTTAATAATCTACTTGAGAACCATTTTTGGTTCATGTAAAACTTTTGTATAAGTGAAGCTTTAAGAGAGAGGTTTATTGCTTTTATATTTAATAATCTCAGCCCACCCGAAGTCTTGATTAGTTGGCTATTTGAAAATTCACAATTTAGTCATCATGCCCTATTTTTTTTTAAATATATTTGACTTTTATTTAACTAGTCAGTTAAGAACACATTTTTATTTACAATGACGGCCTACACCGGCCAAACCCGGACCAATTGTGTACCGCCTTCTGGGACTCCCAATAATTGGGGTGGCAGGTAGCCTAGTGAGGCGGCAGGCAGCCTAGTGGTTAGGGTTTTGGACTAGTAACTGGAAGGTTGCTAGATCAAATCTCAGAGCTGACAAGGTATTGTTCTGTTGTTCTGCCACTGAACACAGCCGTTAACCCACTGTTCTGAGGCTGTCATTGTAAATAAGAATTTGTTCTTAACTGACTTGCCTAGTTAAATAAAGTTAATAAAAAAATAACAGCCGGTTGTAACACAGCCTAGATTCCAACCAGAGTGTCTGTAGTGACGCCTCAAGCACTGAGACGCAGTGCCTTAGACCGCTGCTCCACTCGGGAGCCTAAGCATGACCACCCAGGCCCACCAACTGCGGAGCCAGGCTCACTAATCAGAATGAGCATACAAAAATAATGTTATTTTTACAAAAATACTCCATTCTCCAGGCACCACTAAACCACTGCATAGGGCCAACGGAAAGACAGCATTCACACACAGCATGATGATTAGCAGTCCATTCACTGAGACATAATAAGGCAGTAGGTTCCAATCATAAGAATACAAAAACACAACCATTAGGCTAAGCATTTCCTAATTGAAATATACAACAATTACTTCCCATTGCAAAACACATTTCACGTTTAGCACACAAAGTAACTGGTGACCTAAAGTTTAAATGCAACAATGTTTTATTTTCAAAGAGGTGGCTAAAAAACAGCAAATGAGCACCAACAAAAAACATAGTTCCACTCACCAGATGATGATCATTTGAAACTTAACATATTGTTGAAAGTTATTCTTGAAAAGGGAGAAGCTAACAAAGAAATCAAATCAAATGTATTTATATAGCCCTTCGTACATCAGCTGATATCTCAAAGTGCTGTACAGAAACCCAGCCTAAAACCCCAAACAGCAAGCAATGCAGGTGTAGAAGCAACTCCCTAGAAAGGCCAAAACCTAGGAAGAAACCTAGAGAGGAACCAGGCTATATAAGCAACACCCTCTTCGTTAACAGCTGCTGCAGTCACTGCAAACTAGCCTACAACAAAATATAGTTTGCTAGAACATGGGAAAACTACAACTCACTATTGTTGGCCTTTGAGAAGGCAGAAGTTTCCATACATTGTTTGTAAAAACGGTCCCACCCATTAAAAGTCTAAATGTGATTCCACTGTCACTCCAAAATCTTGTCCTAATATAGTTCAATGGCAGGTACCTTCTATCTATCTTCTGATGGCATAGCCAATAGCTTAGCTAGCTAGATGTATCTCCACAGATACCAACAAAGAAAAATCCTGATTGGATATTTTTTTGTCTCCAGTGGTAAGGATCACCTTCCTTTACAACAAAAATCCTTAGCCCCCACTATGCTTGGGTTGGTAATAATTTGTAGTGGCTCTATTTTTCCTGAGCATGCATTTTTTTTCACCATTCTGAATGTCTAAAGAATCCATATGTTCTTCTAAAATATAAACACAGAAATACTGGACATTTTGAAGTCTTATTTTGGCATAGATTTGACAAAATTACAATCATGGTCTTGAATCGGACCCGTTGTCCCCCTCCTGGTCTTGGTCTTGACTCAGTCTCGCCCCTCATACAATCTTGGTTTTGACACAGACTTGATTTGCTCCGGTTTTGGTCTTGAATCAGTCTCACTTTAGGTGGTCTCTCACACAACACTGCTGATCCGAGTAAAACATGTAGGACTTCTTACCATGAAGATAAAGTGATATTTATGAGTCGCTCTTCTCCAAGAGAAATTATACAAAGGAAAATAGGGAAATTATATATATGACATGTCATTTCCCTCTGTAAAGTAATCCGTCTCCATATCAGTTCTCTAATAGGAGGCTTCCAGTACAGTACGTGTTGTTTTGTTTAACATGTCGAAGATAATGAATTAGTTTCATGAAGGGGCTATTACAAGACTTATATTTTTACTCATCATGTCTGATCAAGACAGATGTTAGCACAGCTGGCAGGAATTGAAAAGTGCAACATGATTCAAAACAAACATGTTTATCCTGTCAAACCATCAACACTCCCACCCGGGAGTAATGAAGAGCACAACCGTTAACTGATGATTTAGAGTTTAGAAATTGCTAACAGTCAGGTGCGGTCGGTGCCGTTTAAGATGAGGAAGGATGAATAGAAAACAATATCAGCATGGCCTTATTTCTATTTCAGCATGTTGGATGACTGTCATTCATATTCCATTCAACCAGCTCAATGTAATATCAATAGGTTTAGTCTACTACATGATTCTCTAATTTTCCCTGTACCCATCACGAGGTTGCTACAACCTAGCCTATGAATGAAAGTTTACAACGTAGGTTACATACGTTGTAAACATAGCAGCCACTTAAAACAGTTTGGACACATCTACTCATTCCAGGTTTTTTCTTTATTTTTGCTATTTTCTATTGTAGAATAATTGTGAAGACATCAAAACTACGAAATAACACATATGGAATCATTGTATTTATTCTACAATGTAGAACTTTTTTTTATTTTTTAAATGGAATGAGTAGGTGTGTCCAAACTTTTGGCTGGTACAGTATAGCAGTTCTCCATTGTTTGTACAGGCTAGCTGACTATAACAGCCATTTTGAGTCTGTTTAAAACCTGTTATGGCTGCAATCCTGATACCTGGATCGATATCACAACTACCAGTGAAAATAGAGGGCGCCAAAATTCAAACCACAGAAATCTCATAATTACAATTCTTAAAACATACGTGTCGAATATCATTTTAAAGCTATTCTCGTTGTTAATCCCACCAAAGTGTCCGATTTCAAAGGCTTTTCAGCAAAAGTACTACAAACGATCATGTTAGGTCTCCACCAAACCACAATAAGCACAGCCATTTTCCAGCAAAATATAGCATTCACAAAAAACAGAAATAAAGATAAAATGATCACTAACCTTGAATTATCTTCATCAGATGACACTCATAGGACTTCATGTTACACAATACATGCATGTTTTGTTTGATAAAGTTCATATTTATATAAACAAAATCTGAGTTTACATTGGCGCGTTAGATTCACTAGTTCCAAAAACATCAAGTGATTTTGGATAGCCACATCATTCAACAGAAATACTCATCATAAATGTAGATGATAATATAGTTATACACATGGAATTATAGATATACCTCTCCTTAATGCAACCGCTGTGTCAGATTTAAAATAAAAAAAACTTTACGGAAAAAGAAATGCATGCAATAATCTGAGACGGCGCTCAAAAGTAAAAACACCACAGCCGCAAAGATGGCGTCAACATAAACAAGAAATGACATGATAAATATTCCCTTACCTTTGATGATCTACATCAGAAAGCACTCCAGGAATCCCAGGTCCACAATAAATATTTGTTTTGTTCAAAAATGTCAGTTTTTTATGTCCAAATACCTTCTTTTGTTAGCGCGTTTGGTATACATATCCAAACGCTAATTCTGGTCAGCGTTATATCGGACAAAAACTTCAAAAAGTGATATTACCGGTTGAATTTTTTTTTCAAACTAAGTACAGAATCAATCGTTAGGATGTTTTTAACATATAGCTTCAATAAAATTCCAACTGGAGTATTCCTTCTTGTCTTCGTGAGCCATGGAACGCAAGTGACTACCATGAGGAAAAAGTGCGATCACAAAATGGCTGCTTGATGGACATCTGATATATTCTGCTCTCATTCACTCCCACAACAACATAGAAGCCTCATTATAATTTATATTGATGGTTGACATCTAGTGGAACCCCTAGGCAGTGCAACATCATTCATATCTCAAGGGGATTTCATTGGGGACTCTGGGGAATACATACAAGCTCAGATTTCTGACTTCCTGTTTTGATTTCAACTCAGGATTTTGCCTGCCAATATGAGTTCTGTTATACTCACAGACATCATTTAAACAGCTTCAGAAACGTCAGAGTGTTTTCTATCCAATACTAATAATACTATGCAAATAATAGCAACTATGACTGAGGAGCAGGCTGTTTGATATGGGCACCTTTCATCCAAGCTACTCAATACTGCCCCTGCAGCCATAAAAAGTTAAAAGCTTTGTAGAGACTTAATGTTGTTTTGTAAAGCAAATGCTGTAACCACAGTTGCAGCATGCAGGGAGATGGCCTGTTGTCTCTGATTTGACTAAAACCATACACTTCATGGAATACAGAACCATCTCACACAGCAGAGTGAATGCACATTAGGATTCTCATCCATAACATCGAGCTCAGGGGGAAAGGAAAACTTAACTTGTTATCTGAGAAATCTGCGGTGAGTAGTTATCAATTCCTCTACAGATGAAGGATCTTAATTTGATCAGCCTGGAAATGTGAAACCTGTAGTGTATTTGAGGTTTAAAAAGGATTCTGTAGTTTGTAATTTCCATTTTGAAATTTCAAACTTGATTTTCCCTCATGAAAAATTAGTAGGTGTGTCCTAACTTTTTACTGGTACTGTATAATTCCTTCTTGCAACTATCTGTACGCTCTCCTCCTCTCAACATTTTCCTTCGCTTGTGGACTTCAGTGCACAACATGTCAGCTGTCTGCGACCAGGCAGCTAAACCTTCATATCATGACAGCTACCCACTACACACAGCCTACATCGTTGTCAAGTCGCATTAGTTAACCCGCTACAATCATGCAATACAAGTCAGAAAGCAGTTTAGAGGTTACACCGGCAGGCCCCGGGGGCAATACATTAATAAAACCAAAAGCTTACCTTGACATGGAAGAGTTTCAGTGTTGGATAACCATATTTAGTTAGCTAACAAAGCATCCCGCTCTGTTTGAGCCAGGTGTTTGAGTAGGCTAAACTAGCTAACTGCATTTGTTAGCTAAGTGAAAGTTAAAAACAGTACAACCAAATATAGCTAAATTTCTCTGTCTCTCTTTCACTTTCTCGCTCTCTTGCTTCTCCTTCATTTTGGAAGAAATGTATTTGTTTGAAATGGTTCAACTATTGTCTTTCTCTCTATTTGAGTCAACTACTCACCACATTTTATGCACTGCAGTGCAAGCTTGCTGTAGCTTCTGCTTTTATTACTAGATTCATTCTCTGATCTTTTTTTATTGGTTGGACAACATGCCAGTTCATGCTGCAAGAGCTCTGATAGGTTGGAGGACGTGCTCTGGAAGTTGCCATAATTACTGTGTAAGTCTATGGAAGGGGGTGAGAACCATGTCCTCCTAGGTTTTGTATTGAAGTTAATGTACCCAGAGGAGGACAGAAGCTAGCTGTCCTCTGGCTACACCGTGGTGCTACCCTACAGAGTGCTGCTGTAGACTCTCCTTGCAAAATACTGTGTTTTAATCAATTATTTGGTTAGGTGAATATATTTAGTAAAAAATAATAACTTTTTTCATGTTTAATTATGTTTATTTTTATGAAATGGTACAGTATGTGCTGAAGTGACAGTCCTGTGTTGTCTGAATGACACTTAAGGGGATGAGCCTGGTGCATCTTGTTTAGGTGGCTACAGATATAGGATCTTCATTTGAGCCAGTTTGCCACAGCAGGACAATAATCCTGCAGCAACAGAAATTGTAAATTATTATGTGGATTTTAATTTATGCACATTTATTTTAGAGGCTGATACATTTTTCATTAGTGCAAATCGAGTCTGACCTTATAAAGTGGAAATTAATAACTTTAGAAATCTTTTTAAACCTTGAAAACACTAGAAGTTTGCATTTCCTGCTATGCAGGAACATTATCAGAAACATTATCAGCAATCAAATTAAATTCATACATCTGTATTTTGAAAGATAACTAATTCTAGCAGTTGCTATGCTGGTGAGTTCCGTGCATTTTGTTTACATGTAATGGAAGGCTGAGCCCAGGACAGTATGCAGTAGCACTGTTGTGTTTCTTGACATTTGTATAGAAATGGCTCTCTCTCTCACTCCCTCTCCCTCTCTCATAAACAGGTTGGAGGCGTTGGGTCAAACAGGACAAATATCAGCACCCACCCACTACCAAAGCTGCAGCATGAACATTACTCTTCCTCCTCCTCAATGAAACAACCAAGTTCATTGAGTATGCCTACACTTGTTTATAATTGATCTCCTTGAATATAACTACTTCCATATCTTAATTAAGAGGATTGATTTAAAAACTATTCTATGCTCCATGTGTGACGCAAGGTAAAATGCGAGACCAATATCTCAGTCTAAGGAGAATGTAAACAACAACAAGATAGCGTGAATTATGCATAAAATGAATATAATCTCATCACCACTTTTCTAGTGTTTGTAAACCAGTTTGTTGGCAGGTAGCCTAGTGGTTAGAGTTTTGGACTAGTAGCCGAAAGGTTGCAATATCGAATCCCCGAGCTGACAAGGTAAAAATCTGTCATTCTGCCGCTGAACAATGCAGTTAACCCACTGTTCCTAGGCTGTCAATGAAAATAAGAATTTGTTTTTAACCGACTTGCATTGTTAAATAAAGGTAAAAAAACAATGAACTGTATTCTCTGTAGTGCCTAACTTCCTGTGTACCTGTTGCCCTTGCTGACGTCAGGCCTTTCAACAGCACTCACTCGCTCAACGGGCATTGTAAAGTAAGGAGTTTAGTTGGCCAGTCAGCATGTTGGGAATGTGCTATCACGGCACATTAAATTGACCCAAACAAGCAATTAATACATTGCTCATGGCAGGTCAAGGGAAGTGGAGGAGCTCAGGGGATTGATCAACTGAGCTGAAAGAGAGAGGTCTGCCCATCCAGCCCTGATGCTGATCCTTACGAACACTAGGGTGGAAATCAACTATAGTTATATGAGGAACTGTGGGAAATTAATGGACCGATCAATATTTCCAATCTCATCAATATCAACACCGTTTTCCAAAGCACCAATTCCTAAAAGCTCTCTGGCGGGTCTTGCCAATCTTCATCAATGTACAGTGGGGAGAACAAGTATTTGATACACTGCCGATTTTTCTTACTTACAAAGCATGTAGAGGTTAATTTTGATCATAGGTACATTTCAACTGTGAGAGACGGAATCTAAAACAAAAATCCAGAAAATCACATTGTATGATTTTTAAGTAATTCATTTGCATTTTATTGCATGACATAAGTATTTGATACATCAGAAAAGCAGAACTTAATATTTGGTACAGAAACCTTTGTTTGCAATTACAGAGGTCACAGGTTTCCTGTAGTTCTTGACCAGGTTTGCACACACTGCAGCAGGGATTTTGGCCCACTCCTCCATACAGATCTTCTCCAGATCCTTCAGGTTTTGGGGCTGTCACTGGGCAATACAGACTTTCAGCTCCCTCCAAAGATTTTCTATTGGGTTCAGGTCTGGAGACTGGCTAGGCCACTCCAGGACCTTGAGATGCTTCTTACGGAGCCACTCCTTAGTTGCCCTGGATGTGTGTTTCGGGTCATTGTCATGCTGGAAGTCCCAGCCACGACCCATCTTCAATGCTCTTACTGAGGGAAGGAGGTTGTTGGCCAAGATCTCGCGATACATGGCCCCATCCATCCTCCCCTCAATACGGTGCAGTCGTCCTGTCCCCTTTGCAGAAAAGCATCTCCAAAGAATGATGTTTCCACCTCCATGCTTCACGGTTGGGATGGTGTTCTTGGGGTTGTACTCATCCTTCTTCTTCCTCCAAACACGGCGAGTGGAGTTTAGACAAAAAAACTCTATTTTTGTCTCATCAGACCACATGACCTTCTCCCATTCCTCCTCTGGATCATCCAGATGGTCAATGGCAAACTTCAGACGGGCCTGGACGGGCTGGCTTGAGCAGGGGGACCTTGCGTGCGCTGTAGGATTTTAATCCATGATGGCGTAGTGTGTTACTAATGGTTTTCTTTGAGACTGTGGTCCCAGCTCTCTTCAGGTCATTGACCAGGTCCTGCCGTGTAGTTCTGGGCTGATCCCTCACCTCCCTCATGATCATTGATGCCCCTCGAGGTGAGATCTTGCATGGAGCCCCAGACCGAGGGTGATTGACCGTCATCTTGAACTTCTTCCATTTTCTAATAATTGCGCCAACAGTTGTTGCCTTCTCACCAAGCTATTGCCTATTGTCCTGTAGCCCACCTGAGCCTTGTGCAGGTCTACACTTTTATCACTGTTGTCCTTACACAGCTCTCTGGTCTTGGCCATTGTGGAGAGGTTGGAGTCTGTTTGATTGAGAGTGTGGACAGATGTCTTTTATACAGGTAACGAGTTCAAACAGGTGCAGTCAATACAGGTAATGAGTGGAGAACAGGAGGGATTCTTAAAGAAAAACTAACAGGTCTGTGAGAGCCGGAATTCTTACTGTTTGGTTGGTGATCAAATACTTATGTCATGCAAAAAAAATGCTAATTAATTACTTAAAAATCATACAATGTGATTTTCTGGATTTTTGTTTTAGATTCAGTCTCTCACAGTTGAAGTGTACCTATGATAAAAATTACAGACCTTTTTTTTAAATCAATTCTCTGTAATTATTATTACGTGATTAAACTAATCATGTAAATGTAATTAACTTCTTTCTTCTACTTGAGACGCAGATGTCTCAAGTAGACACCTGGAAATGCAAATGCGCTACGCTAAATGCTAAATGTACTCGTTAAAACTCAAACGTGCATCAAAATTCACAAGCAGGGTATTGAATTAAAGCTACACTCGTTGTGAACCTAGCCAACAAGTCAGATTTTTAAAATGCTTTTCGGCGAAAGCATGAGAAGCTATTATCTGATAGCATGCAACACCCCAAAATGCCTGAATGCGATGTAAACAAAGATATAGCTTAGCCGGCGCAACACAAAACGCAGAAATAAAATATAAAACATTCATTACCTTTGACGAGCTTCTTTCTTGGCACTCCTATATGCCCCATAAACATCACTATTGGGTCTTTTTTTCGTTTAAATCGGTCCATATATACCCAAAATAGCTTTCTATGGAAGCTGTGTCATTCAGAAAAAAACATTGTTTTTAAACGCTGCGTCATTTTTTTAAATTAAAAAAGTCGACGATAAACTTTCACAAAACACTTCGAAATCCTTTTGTAATCCAACTTTAGGTATTAGTAAACGTTTATAATCTATCAAAATGATTACAGGGCGATGTATATTCAATAGCTCCTCGTCTGCAAATCAATGGCTGCCAATGTCCACATTGAAAAGATCCTGGTGGAGACAGTATCCAGATAATTGGATTTTCCAACAAAAAATTCCATTGAAAATGACGACAATGGCGACATCGTGTGGAATTTGTATGAATTGCATGCAGGTCGATATTAAATTTTGTCCCCTTTTAACAACCCATGAAAGTGACTTATGGAAATTATTTTTAGCTTTCAGAGAGCAGTTTTTCTTGCGTTTTTCAATGAAACACACGATCTGTTATAGTCACAGCCGTGATTTAACCAGTTTTAGAAACTTCAGAGTGTTTTCTATCCACACATACTAATCATATGCATATACTATATTCCTGGCATGAGTAGCAGGACGCTGAAAAGTTGCGCGATTTTTAACAGAATGTTCGAAAAAGGAAGCGGTAGACTTAAGAGGTTTTAACTAGGAAGTCAGGGCACCACAGAAAATCTTCAGATTACAAAGTTATAATTTTCCAAATATAACTCTTCAGATTATTTAATATCTGATAAATTAGTCTTCTATTAATTATTCTTTACCTCACATCAGTCTCATTCCAAACGTCGTAAATGGTTGGTTATCTGCACGAACCCAGCCTTCACTATAAATCATCCATACACCAATTGGGTTAATCATTTATTAACTAACTAACTAAATAATCACAAAAATGGATAAACAAACAGTAGATATGTTACTAACACATGATAGGGAAGATTCCTTAGTGGGCTAAGCCGATATGACGGATTGGTGGACAAAGGGAAGTGGGTGTGGACTGAGAGAGAGGGGTAAGACAAAAGAGCTCACTACACACATTTGATAATTATACTAATTGAAATGCTAATCCATTTCACATTAACGCGTACTCATTCTGGAATAATTGCAATAATACATATTTACGCCCATGAGTCGTGATCTTCTCTGTTGGAATCCGGTCCGTCTACTGGAAAGTTCATGCGAGTCTCTCGTTCTGTTTCCGTGAAGATCAAAGTCTTTCGTGGTTAGAATAAATGTTTTGTCGGTATTCACATCCCAGGTTTATATAATTTCTAGCTGCAGACTAGTAATTAGTATCTAAGATTTGCTCTTATTCTGTAGGGATCGATAGTCTCAGTGTGTAACCATTTCCATCCATTTTCAATGCTCCATGTGGTATGATTAGGAATTCAATATCTATTCACAATCACAGCTCACACTGTGGGTTTGTTCAGTCTTGGTACTCCAACCTGTGCCACCTCGACTTACACCGAGGTATGCGTGGTCTGAAGATGATTTCCTCAGGAGGGGATTTTATTCATAACAGTAGAAAAGGCAGTTCTATGACGCTTGATCATGTCTGTGCTCACGGGGGCGGGCCAATGACTTAGTTAAACTTTAATGGGAATATAATTCTCTCACATTAAATGTTTAACATCACATTACATAATTTCACAAATAGTTTAATCTTTATTCATTCATTTTATAGAAGAATAAGATGCAAACCTCGTAACAGAAAAAATGTACAGATTCAGAGATATAGTTATGTGTGTTTCCTGTACTCTCTGAGATCACCAAATGAAACACACTCATCATACCCGTCCCTTAATAGTCCACAGACCATTCTCACAAGTGGACATTTTGTTTCATTTTCCCATTTTGGGCATTTAGGAGTTCGGCCAAGTGAAATCCCTTGTTCTCTCTGTGTTTGTCTCTCTGCATGACCAGGGGAAGAGAGTCTCCAACAGGAATTTATGACCTGAGATAACAGAACCTGAGTGTAAAAGGAGTGAGCGAGACGTGGAAGCCAAGATCTAATCCCAGAAAGGGCCACGTCATGACAACAGCTTTGCACACTTTTGGCATTCTCTAAACCAGCTTCATGAGCTAGTCACCTGAATGCATTTCAATTAACAGTTGTGCCATGTTAAAAGTACATTTGTGGAATTTCTTTCCTTCTTAATGCGTTTGAGACAATCGGTTGTGTTGTGACAAGGTAGGGTTGGTATGCAGAAAATATACCAAAGTCCATATTATGGCAAGAACAGCTCAAATAAGCATAGAGAAATGACAGTCCATCATTACCTTAAGACATGAAGGTCAATCAAATCCAGAATATGTCAAGAACTTTGAAAGTTTCTTCAAGTGCAGTCACAGCAAACATCAAGCACTATGATGAAACTGGCTCTCATGAGGACCGCCACAGGAAAGGAAGACCCAGAGATACCTCTGCTGTAGAGGATAAGTTCATTAGAGTTAGCAGCCTCAGAAATTGCAGCCCAAATAAATGCATCACAGAGTTCAAGTAACAGACACATCTCAACATCAACTTTTCAGAGGAGACTGCGTGAATCAGGCCTTCATGGTCGAATTGCTGCAATGAAACCACTACTAAAGGACACAAATGAGAAGAAGAGACTTGCTTGGGCCAAGAAACATGAACAATGGACATAAAACTGGTGGAAATCTGACCTTTGGTCTGACGAGTCCAAATTTGAGATTTTTGGTTCCAACCTCCGTTTCTTTATGAGACGCAGAGTAAGTGAACGGATGATCTCTGCATGTGTGGTTCCCACCATGAACCTTGGAGGGGTGATGGTGTTGGGGTGCTTCGCTATTGACACTGTCTCTGATTTACATAGAATTCAAGGTACACTTAAACAGCATGACTACCACAGCATTCTTCAGCGATACGCCATCGCATCTGGATTGTGCTAAGTGGGACTATCATTTGTTTTCAACAGGAAAATGACCCAGGAAAAGATGCTAGAATATGAATATAATTGACAGATTTCGATAGAAAACACTCTAACTTTTCCAAAACTGTAAAGATATTGTCTGTGAGTATAACAGAACGGATGTTGCAGGCGAAAGCCTGAGAAAAATCCAATCCGGAAGTGCCCCAGGTTTTGAAAGCGCTGCGTTCCAATGACTCCCTATTTGGCTGTGAATGTACCATCAACGAGCTTAAGCTTCTAAAGCTTCTAAAGCCATGACATAATTTTCTGGAATTTTCCAAGCTGTTTAAAGGCACAGTCAACTTAGTGTATGTAAACTTCTGACCCAATGGATTTATGATACAGTAAATTATAAGTGAAATAATCTGTCTGTAAACAATTGTTGCAAAAATTACAGCTGTCCCTGATTGAGAACCATACCCAGCCAAAACAAAGAAATACAAAACAGAAAAATGAGCATGCCCACCCAAATCACACCCCGACCAAACCAAAATGGAGACATAAAAAGCTCTCTAAAGTCAGGGCGTGACATATCTCTACCACTCCTGCTGTCTCTAGAGAGTTGAAAACAGCAGGTCTGGGACAGGTAGCACATCCGGTGAACAGGTCAGTGTTCCATAGCCGCAGGTCGAATAAAATAAAAAAATAAAAAGGTATCTCTAGTTTAAACTGACAGATTTCTATGGGGATGTTTTTATTATGCTAATTAGATTTCCGGACAACAACCATTTAAGAGGATGCTTTCAGACATAATCTGTGTCTTAAATGTGTTGTTCATAGATTTCATAATACACAAAAACTACCAACTGTTGGCAATATTCCTTGTTTGTAATAATTTCAGAGCATTAACAAACACTGAATAGATTAAGTGGACACATTTTTCAGCACTCTTCAGCAGAAAGTGCATTTCAGTTCTGCATTTCAAATGTTTTAAAAAGGATATTATGAGCAAAGTGTCTAATTTATAGGCCTTCCGGAGTGCTTTTATGCCCTTGTTGATACACACTTTCAGATGGAGCTGTGAAAATGCCATATCTCAGAGAACAGATATTGGAGCACTGATATTATTCTAGCCTGCAGATATTGTTTTGATAAAACAGTGAAAAATCTGTGAAACAATTTTGATTAATTTAGTTCCATTGTTGCAGCTATGAATACATGAAAAGTAAAGTCATTTTGTAATAAAACAAACAAGATTAATTTAAAGTGTTTATGTATTATTGCATTATTTGCAAATTCTGAAATCTCATTAATGCATTGGACTGGTCACATTATAGATCAATGGGATACTCATCCTCATATCACTTATGTCTTATTCTACTGAAACACATTTACATATCCTTCTACTATGCACAGAATATTTGAACATTTGTCATTGTGATTAGGCACAGATAGTGAATGCTTTCCAGCTGTAGACATGAGCACTTGTGTAATGGATCGAGTAGGTCTACTGTATATTTGTGATTGAATGACTGAAGTAGCACTTCATGAAATATGTTAAAAAAAAACAGTAACCTCATGTGTCAAAGACTAAATATACAATACAAAAACGTCTGTAGATCACAAGCGACAGTGAGTTGAATCATATATTTGGCATATTTGGGCATAGAACAGGTCAAATAGCAATACTCTATGTTTTTAAGTTATTTTATTCTGAAATATATTTCAAAATACATAAGCTGAAGTCATTTTAATGATAAATAGAAATTCCTCTTTTTAAGACATTTGAGTACCCTCTTTTTCAAACAACATTATCGTGTTTGTCCTTGCTTGGGAGAAACCCAAAGCTAAAGTGATGGTTGGTTGAGTTTATGTTCTGAGCAATCCGGAATACTTGAGAATAATGCAGTGATGTTCCAGCCACTTCAGCTTAACGGTTTTCTCATAGGAGAACACATGGCAAGACAGGCTGGGTCTGGAGCCATGGAACAGATTTGGTATATGCCTCCATGTTTTGTGCAACAGCAAGATAATGTGCCAACAATAGTGTGATGGCAGAAGTTTGTGTGAAATGTTCTCAAAATGCTTTTGGAACATTCATGTCATCATACACTTGCAGAGGAATCCTTACCTGGCGGACCAGTAAGAACATTACCATTCTAACAACGACTTGAGTGAAGTTCTGAACTCCTAAGTGTTAGTTCACAGATGAACATTATCCTTAACCTTCCCCATGTATTCCTGTATCACAGTTGCAGACAGCTGTATTGTTTAATGGAAAGTTTGTTGTCCTTACATCACGCCGGTAGCCTGTAAAGAGGGGCATATATAATCACATTTCCCTCCAGACATTATTCATCATTACTTTCAAAGGGTTGATTAATCTGCCACAGCGTCTGAGGACTGTGTGTTTAGGCCCACAAAAGGCTGCGCTTGTTTAATTAGTTTGGGAGGATTGAGGTGTCAGGCACAGAATGCTCCTCAGGAAGTAAATGATCACTGACTGGGAGACAGTTACCTTATAGGTCACCCTAGTAGGGGTCCAGTTAGCCTGGAATCCAAACTGAATATCACTCCAGTTCACGTCCAGGCTACCAGCCGTGCAAGGTAACAGTAATCTTACTGTCAGACTTGTTTTACGCTGTCAGCCATGACCCAAAATATCAGGGGAAAACTTCAGGTTACAATCCATGTGAACTCCCAGAAGAAGAACGCCTTAACTAACCCATCCTCCTCATTTGCTACAGTCATGCATTATTCCAATAATCCCCTCCTTTTATGTTTTTGTAAGAATGAAGCAGCCAGCTAGAAAATAAAATACTTTTTTCTATTAACCAGATGGGTGAACCGGGTGTCCTCTGAGCTTGGAATTAAACACTACCGTTTTCAATTATGTTTTTAAAGCACGTTCCAGTATCGCCTTATTTACAAGAAACATATAGTTAGGGTTGCAAAGGGAGGGTATATTACTGGAAACTTTCTAAGTTAACCACTAAACTACCAGAATTTTGGTAACTTTCAAGGAATATGGAATTTTTGTGGCCTTTTTAGGAATGATTTTCACAGGTTTCTATAATTATCTCTGTCCCTCTGTGTGGCCTTATCACATGTAAAATATATTTTAAAAATCTAATAAGATGATTTGAAAATAAAAAACTTAATTACAAAGTTGTAAAATATTATCCCACATATACTGAACAAAAATATAAATGCAACATGCAACAATTTAAAATATTTTACTGAGTTACAGTTCATATGTGTCACCATTTGCCTCATGCAGTGCGACACATCTCCTTCGCATATAGTTGAACAGGCTGTTGATTGTGTCCTGTGCAATGTTGTCCCACTCCTCTTCAATGGCTGTGGGAACTTTCTAGATATTGGTCGGGATCTGGGACACGCTGTGTGATTCAGAGCATCCCAAAGATGCTCAATTGGTCACATGTCTGGTGAGTATGCAGGCCATGGAAGATCTGGGATATTTTCAGCTTCCAGGAATTGTGGTCAGATCCTTGCAACATGGAGCTGTGTATCTTCATGCTGAATCATGGTGATGACAGCAGATGAATGGCACGACATTGGGCCTCAGGATCATATCACGGTATCTCTGTCCATTCAAATTGCCATCGATAAAATGCAATTGTGGTCATTGTCCATAGCTTATGCCTGCCCATACCATAACCCCACTGCCACCATAGGGCACTCTGTTCACAACGATGACATCAGCAAACCGCTTGCCCACACGACGCCATACGTCTGCAGTTGTGAGGACGGTTGGACGTCCTGCCAAATTCTCTAAAATGACGTTGGAGGTGGCTAATGGTAGAGAAATTAACATTACATTCTCTGGCAACATCTGTGGTGGACATTTCTGCAGTTAGCATGCCAATTGCAACCCCCCTCAAAACTTGAGACGTCTGTAGCATTGTGTTGTGTGACAAAACTGCACGTTTTAGAGTGGCCTTTTGTTGTCGCCAGCACAAGATGCACTTGTGTAATGATCATGCTGTTTAATCAGCTTGTTGATATGCCACAACAGGTCAGGTGGATGGGTTATCTTGGCAAAGGAGAAATGCTCACTATCAGGGATGTAAACAAATTTGTGCACAACATTTGAGAGAAATATGCTTTCTGTTAGTATGTGCAGACATTTCTGGGATCTTTTATTTCAGCTCATGAAACATGGAACCAACACTTTACATGTTGCGTTTATATTATTGTTCAGTGTATAAACCATCCATTTTGTGAATAACATTGGTGTTATATCTTTTTTTACTATGTCAATATGTCTTTCAACAAATAAAACCAGATAAAACACATTTACAGTACTTCCAGTACTGTTTATAAAAATTTCAGCCCATTACCCAGGGCTAATCCAAATACGTTTTTAATCTCTGTTGAAATGCCTTTTGCCAAATCCTGTTATTGAAACACCAGTGTAGGACGGTTTCAATCCTGAAAGGCTGACAGACTGTATTATGTGGTCATGATGATCAGCTTACACAGGCTCACCTTCTCACCACCGATAATACGTATCAATGTGCTAGCCTGGGTCTCTCTCTCTCACACACAGTCACGACCTGAACCCTTGTGTTGAGACATATTTCCTCTCTTTTCCCAAATGTTTCCCTTAATTAATTTAACAGTAGCTGTTTATACTATGACTGATATTACCAGTCAATTTACTATTAAATCTGGATCTAATTGTTTCTATCTATATAGTAACTTTCGAGGATAGGTTTACCATGCCCATAGTGATTCAATGTGAAAGATGACTCAGCATTCCATAGTCAGACATATGACTGTTTTCTGACACACCTGCCTACTTCTATAATTACAGTTGCTGATTTACTCCATGAACAATGTGATACAGCCATTAACATACCATTAAGGGTTGTTATGTTATGTCCCTCAAGCTAAGCAGTTGTCGCAGTTATGATCCTAAACAAGTTGATCACAGATAACTTCAGAACTGTCATATCGAAACGTTTTGCAGGTTGGATGGCTGCCCAATATATGATGTTATATTGGTGCAATGTATCCTTGCTTTTGTGATAATTTACATTGTTAGTTTTACAACATTTTAATAATAGGTTGACACTGATCGCTCCAGTTAACAATTTAAAGTGGATAATATGTGAACAGGGGACATGAGAGTAAAGAGTAAGGTTCCTGAACACAATTACCATTCAGGGTACATCGTTCAGGGTAGATTGTTCAGGATAGGTAGATTGTCTGATGATGGTGACGAATAAACAGGGCATCACACACATTAGATTTCACAGTGCTAATTCTATCAAAGAGAAGTCCAGGGGGACTCTGAGTGCATCTTATTAGGTTGTTGGCACATGTTTCTGCTACCTGAAACCATGTGTTTCTCTGTCAACATGCCTGTTAGGCCTGGGTAATGTATTTTCCCTTGATTCAATCACTCTGTTCTGGTGTCCCTGTGTGTGTCAATCCACCTGAGTGACAACAGGGATAATGCTTCTCTTCATGTGACCGATCCACGTGTCAGCGCCACAAAGCACCCAGGCAGATTGGAGTGGGGAATGGAAATTAGATGGCCCATAGCCATGCAGTCACACTGACAGGCCTTTTGGGCTCATCTCACTACTTTCAAGGGGATGAACAAGCTGGAGCACCCCCTCAGAGGGCACACACACACACACACACACACACACACACACACACACACACACACACACTGGGTTTCTACAGATACTGTGTCCTGCATCAACATGGCTCAGAGCTATAATCCTTTAGATAGCAAAATTAGGTTATTTATTTTTGTGTATCAATTTGATAAATTGACCTTTATGTCTCTAGGGAATGCACCGTGAGCTTCAATTTCAAAAGAATACAGTAGCCTTCACAAGCTGTTATTATCTGTAATGACCGTGGTGTACTTTTTAAGCTTGGCAGTATTACAGTATTTTCAACTCATCTTTTGTGTGTGTTATTTTTAGCTGTGAGGTCACATGAGAGCATGCATACAACACAGTAGCATTCTCCAACAATAAAATAACACATTCATCTTGTGTTCTTTTGTTTTGTCTCCCCTCGTTTCCAACAATGTCACTTTCTTCTACAATTGCTGGCTGGAGGCAGAAGATAGAGTATTTGTTTTCACCAGCATCAGTTTCACAAAGCTGGGCCATTTGTCAAGAAGAGACATGATCTGAAGCCCTGCCTCGCTGCACTTTGTATTCTATTGATCACCTCTGTCACGAAGACCCTTTCTACAGGTGATGGACACGTTCGTTGTTCTTTGCTCTGATTGGTTTGGTTTTCCAGAGCCTGACATTGTGGTGAGCTCTATAGTTGGAACTATTTGCCAAAGGGTCCACCAGCTGGATCACTGCCACTAATACAGAGAAGGTTTATGGTGTGAAGGTAAACAGACACACACAGCTGACTCAGACTGCTTATTGTAAGGCTTTGGGTTTATCAAATGACCATTTGGCCAGTGGTGGAAAAAGTATTAAATTGTCATACTTGAGTAAGAGTAAAGATACCTCAATAGAAATGACATAATTTACAAACAAAGCATTTGTGATTAGTGAGTCTGCCAGATCAGAGGCAGTAGGGATGACCAGGGATGTTCTCTTGATAAGTGTGTGAATTGGACAATTTTCCAGTCAAAATGTAACAAGTATTTTTGGGTGTCAGGGAAGATGTATGATACATATATTATTTTGTTTAGGAATGTAGTGAAGTAAAAGTAAAAGTTGTCAAGTCAGAATATAATTAGCAAAGTAAAGTACAGATACCAAAAACAACTACTTCAGGAGTACTTTAAAGTATTTTTTACTTAAATGCTTTACATAGCTGCATATGACTGCTCATAGCTAGTTCAGCCAGTGTGGGAAATCTATTCCCCAAAGCAGAGAACGTGCTTCATAGACATTTTTGTCTCACATGTATTGTTTTTATCCATCAGGCTAAATATGCAAAGAGAAATACAGTAGCCTCAGGTGATGCAAAGTACCCAAAATTCAGATGCTCATGCTAGTATCCCTAGGCTGTATCCTAGAGATCTAGACTGTATCCTAGAGAGCTAGGCTATATCCTAGAGATCTAGACTGTATCCTAGAGATCTAGACTGTATCCTAGAGATCTAGACTGTATCCTAGAGATCTAGACTGTATCCTAGAGAGCTAGGCTATATCCTAGAGATCTAGACTGTATCCTAGAGATCTAGGCTATATCCTAGAGATTTAGACTGTATCATAGAGATCCAGACCGTATCCTAGAGACCTAGACTTACAAAAAAAGATTGCCATTTTGAATCTGCAGTAAAAGTATAGTAACTGCTGCTGTGGTATTTTGTAGAATAAATAAAACACTGTGTTACTTTGGACACAGCTCAGGGATTTAAACTTGCAACCTTTCAGTTACTAGTCCAACGCTCTAACCACTAAGCTACCCTGCCGCCCCATAGTATAACTAGGCTACCTTGCCACCCCATAGTATAACTGCAGTTATACTGCACTCTGACTGCATGTGCAGATTACCTCAATTAACTTCAACTGGCCTCATTATTGTTTTGTTATTGTGTTACCTTTTTGGGTTAGGTTATTTTTTACTTTAGTTTATTTGGTCAATATTTTTTAAACTCTTCTTGAACTGATGGTTAAGGGCTTGTAAGTAAGCATTTCATGGTAAAATCTACACTTGTTGAATTCGGCGCATGTGACAAATACAGTTTGATTTGATTTGAATTACTTTTCGTAAGGGTATCCTAGAGATCTAGGCTGTATCTTAGAGAACTAGGCTTTATCCTAGAGACCTAGGCTGTATCCTAGAGACCTAGGTTGTAACCTGAATCCTAGAGATCTAGGCTGTATCCTAGAGTTCGAGACTGTTTCCTAGAGATCTAAACTGTATTCTAGAGACCTATTGTAAGGGCGTTCGTCTGTAGGAGGAAGAGAAGCGGACCAAAGCGCAGCGTGGTGGTTATTCATGTTTTAATAAATCACTATACATGAACAAACTAACAAAAACAAGAAATGTGAAAACGCAAAACAGTCCTATCCTGTGACATCAAACACAGTGACAGGAACAATCACCCACCAACAAACAGTGAAACCCAGGCTACCTAAGTATGATTCTCAATCAGAGACAACTAATGACACCTGCCTCTGATTGAGAACCATACTAGGCCGAAAACATAGAACTGACCCAAAACATAGACTGCCCACCCAACTCACGCCCTGACCATACTAAATAAATGCAAAACAAAGGAAATAGAGGTCAGAACGTGACAGTACCCCCCCCCAAAGGTGCGGACTCCGGCCGCAAAACCTTGACCTATAGGGGAGGGTCTGGGTGGGCGTCTGTCCGCGGTGGCGGCTCTGGCGCGGGACGCGGACCCCACTTCGCCATTGTCTTAGTCCACCGTATTGTCCGCCTCCGTGGCTTACTCCCCATGCCCATCCCTCTCAATGACCCCACTGGACAGAGGGGCTGCTTGGGACAGAGGGGCAGCTCGGGACAGAGGTGAAGCAGCTGCTCGGGACAGAGGGACAACTGCTCGGGACAGAGGAGCGATAGCTGCTCGGGACAGAGGGGCGATAGCTGCTCGGGACAGAGGGGCGATCGCTGCTCGGGACAGAGGGGCGGCAGCTGCTCGGGACAGAGGGACAGCTGCTCGGGACAGAGGGACAGCTGCTCGGGACAGAGGGACAGCGCCAGCTTGGGACAGAGGGGCGACAGCTGCTCTGGACAGAGGGGCAGCTGCTCGGGCGGCCCCTGGCTGACTGACGGCACTGACGGCCCCTGGCTTACTGGCGGCCCCTGGCTGACTGGCGGCACTGGCGGCCCCTGGCTGACTGGCGGCACTGGCGGCCCCTGGCTGACGGGCGGCACTGGCGGCCCCTGGCTGACGGGCGGCGTTGGCGGCGCTGGCGAGACGGGAAGCTCCAATGGCGCTGGGCAGACGGGAAGCTCCGGCAGAGGCGCCGGACAGGCGGGAGGCTCCGGCAGAGGCGCCGGACAGGCGGGAGGCTCCGGCAGAGGCGCCGGACAGGCGGGAGGCTCCGGCAGAGGCGCCGGACAGGCGGGAGGCTCCGGCAGAGGCGCCGGACAGGCGGGAGGCTCCGGCAGAGGCGCCGGACAGGCGGGAGGCTCCGGCAGAGGCGCCGGACAGGCGGGAGGCTCCGGCAGAGGCGCCGGACAGGCGGGAGGCTCCGGCAGAGGCGCCGGACAGGCGGGAGGCTCCGGCAGAGGCGCCGGACAGGCGGGAGGCTCCGGCAGAGGCGCCGGACAGGCGGGAGGCTCCGGCAGAGGCGCCGGACAGGCGGGAGGCTCCGGCAGAGGCGCCGGACAGGCGGGAGACTCCGGCAGAGGCGCCGGACAGGCGGGAGGCTCCGGCAGAGGCGCCGGACAGGCGGGAGGCTCCGGCAGAGGCGCCGGACAGGCGGGAGGCTCCGGCAGAGGCGCCGGACAGGCGGGAGGCTCCGGCAGAGGCGCCGGACAGGCGGGAGACTCCGGCAGCGGCGCCGGACAGGCGGGAGGCTCCGGCAGCGGCGCCGGACAGGCGGGAGGCTCCGGCAGAGGCGCCGGACAGGCGGGAGGCTCCGGCAGAGGCGCCGGACAGGCGGGAGGCTCCGGCAGAGGCGCCGGACAGGCGGGAGGCTCCGGCAGAGGCGCCGGACAGGTGGGAGGCTCCGGCAGCGCTGGAGAGGAGGAAGCCCCTGTAAGGATGGGCCGGAGAGACAGCCTGGTACGGGGGGCTGCCACCGGAGGGCTGGTGCGTGGAGGTGGTGACGGATAGACCGGACCGTGAAGGCGTACTGGAGATCTTGAGAGCAGGGCTGGCACCAACCGCCCTGGCTGGATCCTCACCCTAGCCCGGCAGATGTGGGGAGCTGGGATGTAGCGCACCGGGCTAAGCACGCGTACTGGGGACACCGTGCGCACAACTGCATAACACGGTGCCTGACCAGCACCACGCCCGCCACAGTTAGCACTGCTAGGAGCACTGTAGTGCTGAGATGGCACAGGACATGCAAGGCTAGGGAGATGCACAGGAGGCCTGGTGCGTGAGGCTGGCACAGTCTTCACCAGACCCCTCGCACGCACCTCAGGATGAGTATGGAGAGCTGACCCCGGTGCCATTAAATCCCTGACACGCTCCGTCGGGCGAATGTCGTGCCTCATGCACCAAACCAGCAAGTCCCTCATATCACTCTCCTCCAATTTCCCCATTAACTCCTTCACAGTCTCTGCTTCGCTCACCTCCAACACCAGCTCTGGTTCTGAGCTCCTCCTTGGCTCCTCACGATAAACGGGGGGAGTTGGCTCAGGTCTGACTCCTGACTCTGCCACACTCCCCCTGTGCCCCCCCCCAAGAAATTTTTGGGGGTGACTCTCGGGCTTCCATCCGCTCTGCCGTGCTAGTTCCTCATAATGCCGCCTCTCTGCTTTTGCTGCCTCCAGCTCGGCCTTGGGGCGGCAATATTCTCCTGGCTCTGCCCAGGGTCCTTTCCCGTCTAGAATCTCCTCCCAAGTCCATCTCTCCAAGTAGTGCAGCCTCTCCCACTGCTGCTTCTGCTGCTGCTGCTGTTGCTCCTCCTGCTGCTGCCTTTGCTGCTGCTGCTGTTGCTCCTGCTGCACCAGTCGCTTCTCCTGCTGTTGCTGTTGCTCCTCCTGCTGCTGCCTTTGCTGCTGCTGCTGTTGCTCCTGCTGCACCAGTCGCTTCTCCTGCTGCTGCTGTTGCTGCAGCCTCTGTTTACCACGCCGCTTGGTCCTTGGTAGGTGGGTGATTCTGTAAGGGCGTTCGTCTGTAGGAGGAAGAGAAGCGGACCAAAGCGCAGCGTGGTGGTTATTCATGTTTTAATAAATCACTATACATGAACAAACTAACAAAAACAAGAAATGTGAAAACGCAAAACAGTCCTATCCTGTGACATCAAACACAGTGACAGGAACAATCACCCACCAACAAACAGTGAAACCCAGGCTACCTAAGTATGATTCTCAATCAGAGACAACTAATGACACCTGCCTCTGATTGAGAACCATACTAGGCCGAAAACATAGAACTGACCCAAAACATAGAAAAACAAACATAGACTGCCCACCCAACTCACGCCCTGACCATACTAAATAAATGCAAAACAAAGGAAATAGAGGTCAGAACGTGACACCTATACTATATCTTAGAGACCTATACTGTATCCTAGAGATATAGGCTGTATCCTAGAGACCTAGGCTGTATCCTAGAGATACAGAAATATAGACAGTATCTTACAGAAATCTAGGCTGTATCTTAGAGAACTAGGCTGTATCCTCGAGACCTACGCTGTATCCTAGAGATATAGACTGTACCCTAGAGACCTAGACTGTATCCTAGAGACCTAATGAAGGTAGACAAACATGGGCAGCAGAGTTATACTTTACTCTTTTTTCTGTGGTGTCCAGCACCTCTACTCTCCATAATTTAACAACCCTGATTACCATACTGTTGGCCTCTAACAGATGGTCATATATCTCCTGATGGAGTGGTCACACATGACTGTGTTCTATCCTTGTTGTCCTCCGCCCTCCTGCCCCCCTCCACTTTGTATTTTCTGGAAAATTGCAATACCTCCTCCTCTGCTCTCCCCCACTCAGAATGTGTTTCTGCCATTAGTGAATGGTGAATAATAATCAGGGAGAGCATCGGTGGAGGTATCGCTCCCCGTCGCAGTCGGTGAACAGGTGATAGTCCCTGACAACACTGACGGCACCAGGCTAATCTGCCAAAGCAAACACAGGCAACATTTTTACTAATATGCATGTGGTGGCAGGTGCTCCCCTGCGATTGCCACTCACACCCCCAAAGGCCATTAGAGGTTTATCAGAGGTCTGCCAGCCAGGGGCTTGGCCACTGGGACTCACAACAGATGAAGGCAGTCTCATTGCATTAACACAAGCATGTGCTCATTTTGAGTGGACAATGGGAAACATTTAAAAGACAAATGTGCTCTGAACTAAAACCCTCCACGGGGAAATAAGATGACGGTTGTCTGGCTTAGACACCCAATATAGCACCATCCTTTGTGGCGAACAGCAAAACCTATCATCACACGTCACCATAAGCCCCTTCTCCCAGATCCCAGAAGCCATAAAGTTGGGACATGACTCCCATTTAACCCGAGGACTCATACCACGGATTCACATTCCTGCAGATTCACTTTTCTATATGGTTCAGAGCATCTGCATCTGCAATGGAAAACCCCCAGCTGTGCATATGTGCCTCTGTGTCCTGAGATGGAACACATAAAATACATCATAGCTGTTCGATCTGAAAAGATAGAGGGAGACTAGTAGCCCACGAGCAGAAGGATTGGTCAGCTCTTATTAACAGGAAATAGAATCGTACAGTAAGAGTGCAAACAGATGTTTAATATAGAATGGGTTCAAATTAGGTTAAGGTTAGGGTAAGGGTAAAGGTCAGGGTCAGATTTAAGGGTTTGGTTAGGGTTAAGATAAAGGGTCAGTTTTATATTTTCGCAGTCTCCTCATAGGCTCCCCCAAGTAGTAGTGTGGTGGGATGGGAAGTGTAAGCGTTACAGTAAGACTTGATGGGCACATGACAGAGATTTGTAGCATTTTGGCCCCTATCAATGCAAGATTAACCTGTCAATCCACCCCAGGTCATGCATTTAGTCCTTAAAATCATAAATATATGCAAGGTTAAAGTTGAGTATTTGTAAAGAAACATTTGCTGAAGACTTTACTCTCCAGCGGATTCTCAAGGACATCTCTTTTGACCCCAGGCATTTTCGAAGTCTTCCACCACCCATGCCCTTTTTAGGTTTGTTGACAGTCTCCCCAAAGCTCAGTCTGCTCATTGGTAGCCACAGATTTCCGCAAAGCATTTGGGAGGGTTACATACTTGTGTCATCAACAATATACTGTCGATGGGGGTGAGGCCTGAAATAGTCCGATGGATTTTTAACTTTATCTTTGACAGGAGACAACAGGTGTGCTATTGTGGTGCCCTATCTGAATGGGAGTCCCTCACATATGCGGTGGCCCATGGGACCTTACTTGGCCCTGTCCTTTTCCTTGCGCTCATCATTGATGCTGCACATGAAGCTGCCAACTCTGTGTGGACATATGCCGATGACATGAATCTGCTTGAAACCAGGAAACTGCAACAACCATCATCAATGCAGAAGCAAGTGGATGAGCTGAGCACCTTGACCGCTACCAATGACATGCTCCTCAATGACAATAAATGTGTTGTGATGCATGTCACCTTCTCTAGAAACCCACCCCTGCACCACCCCTCTTCAACGGTGTCCCCCTGTCAGAGACATCAAAGGTCAGGGTGCTGGGTCTCACTGTCCAGCAGGATCTGCGCTGGAGCAGCCAGGTTGACACCATGACCACAAGCACCAGCATGAAGCTGTTCCTCTTCAAGCGCTTCTCTGTAATTAGAGCAGGCCTACTGTGCATCTACATTGGCTACGTAAGACCAGCTCTGGAGTATGCTGTCCCTGGAACCCTGTGTCACGATCGTCGTAGTGAGGAGACCAAAGCGCAGCGTGATGTGAATACATATTTTTAATGAAAGACGAAAAACACAAAGTACACTAAACAAACTAACAAAATAACAAAATAACAAAACGACTGTGACCGCTATCAAAACTGAGTGCAAACATGCAACATAACAGAAAATAACCCACGAAATACCCAAAGTAGATGGCTGCCTAAATATTGTTCCCAATCAGAGACAACGATAAACAGCTGCCTCTAATTGAGAACCAATCTAGGCAACCATAGACATACATAAACACCTAGATGGTAAACAACCCCATAAACCTACAAAACCCCTAGACAGTAGAAAACCACACACATCACCCATGTCACACCCTGACCTAACCAAAATATATAAAGAAAACAAAGAATACTCAGGTCAGGGCGTGACACCCTGGCCTCACTCAAACCCTGAATGCTCAGCTGGAGTGTGTCCAGAAGAGAGCCTGCAGATTCATTCTGGGCGGGTCGTACACCAGATACCAGGAAGCCTTCAAAACCTTTTGAATCATGTCCTTGGAGAGCAGACAGGAGCAGATCTTCCTGACATTTGCTAAATCCTTGCAGAACTCCCAGTTTGCAGGCTTGCTCCACCCAACCAGACAGCAGATTACTGGATGGGCAACCACAACAGCCACAAACTGAACACTTCCATGACACGCACAGGCCACTATCCGAACTCTCTCATACCATACTTCACTAAACTGATTAATACACACAACATATAGCCCAGGGGCCTTAGAAATGCCTTCTTCAGAACTTTAAATATGTATTTTCTAAAGCTGCCACCCCAAACAGTGTTGTTTTAGTATTGTTGCCTTGTATATATTGCATATTCTACCATTGTATTATATTAAGTGTGTTGCTAGTTTAGGATTTTACTATTTGATAATAACATATGATTGATGTTATGATTGTAAATTGCTTTCCAATTCACACTATGACTGCAAGAAACCAATGAAACCTACTACTAGTACTACTACAACCACTACTATATATTCAGTGTAGAGTTAAAGAGAGAAGCATAAACAATAGTTAGATGGAAGAGTACTGTCTATGCCTCATTTGTTAATCTGCATCTGTGATATTGAGTATTCACTGACCCATTGATTATTATTTTTCACCTCGTATTTCTGCAAGCTCAGTTGAACAGTCTTAACAATCCTATAATGAGTCGTTAATGAGTGTCAGACTGAATGTTAAGTACCAGATGCACTGTCCTTTCACCTGATGAATTGTGATTATGCTTCATAAATTAATTACATTTCTTGCATGATAATTATGCCAGAAATTCCTTTATGCTTTAAGGACAAGCAGTTTGAGAATGTTGAATACTTAGGATAACTCTGCAGCTCCAACTTTACAGCAGCAAATCAAAGTATTGTATTCTATGACTTGGAATTAATATTCAATGCAATACAGTTGAGGAATCAAACATTTATGTCCAGAACCCAGGTAATATCAAGATTCCATCACGGACATCACAAGATTCTGAGATAAACAATCCAATTGAAACCATGGACAGGGACATTGCTATTCAGAGCATGTTTCTATTTAATCAAACTTGATGCAATTTTCACGTTCTTCCCATGTTGTGTTGGGTGCATGGGGAAAATAGTTATAATAGCGTTGGGAAATTATTATGTGCTTGTGTAAAGAATCTGTGCTCAATGTTCTGCTTGCCAATGACATATATTAGTCCCATGACAGGAGTTGTACATGTAACAGCAGGACTACTGCAAGTATCCGAAAGCAATATCATGTCATATTTGTCACACCCTGATCTGTTTCACCTGTCTTTGTGCTTGTCTCCACCCCCCCACCAGGTGTCACCGATCTTCCCCATTATCCCCAGTGTATTTATACCTGTGCTCTCTGTTTGTCTATTGCCAGTTTGTTTTGTTCATCAAGTCTACCAGCGTTTTCCCCCTTGCTCCTGTCTTTTTCTAGTTTTCCCAGTTTTTACCATTTCTGCCTGCCCTGAGCCTGCCTGTCATTCTGTAACTTCTCACACCACCCTGGATTATGGACCTCTGCCTGCCCTGACCCCGAGACTGCCTGCCGTTCTGTACCTTATGGACTCTGATCTGGATTACTGACCTCTGCCTGCTCTTGAGTTGTCTTATTGCCTGCCCCCTGTTATAGTAATAAACATTTGTTACTTCGACACTGTCTGCATCTGGGTCTTCTCCTGAAACGTGATAATATTATTGCCATTGTTTTACTGATGGTTGAGACACTCTATCTATATTGTTACACACTGATGATGTTTGATGACAAACTTCATAAATAATTCATTTGAACTGAGTGAGGTCCAGAAATAACTCAAATTAGAGTGAAGTCCATGTTTGAGGGGCTCACAGACCAGTGACAATAACGAGTTTTGCGTTCGCTGTGGTCAGAGCTCTCTCTCTCTCACATCCTCAGTCTCAGACTGCTGACTCAGCCTCTGGCTACACAAGCCGACAGGCTGTCCATGGCTATACAAGCTGTCCATGACTATGCATTGATAGGCAGGGTTTCAAGAGTATCCATAGCCGGACTGTTGGCTTGGGTTTTCAAGGTTTTCAAGGTGGGTTGTGACTTTTTTAGCCCAGCTGTGCTGTTGTCGTAGGTATGAGGTGAAGCCGAGTACATATAGCCTATGCTTTCTGTAGGACATTCACTGATATTGGAGGACATGCATAAAGATGGCGGACCCCATGCACTTACCACAAATGCATCATTTGCTAAGTTTGCTGTATTGTACATGCTCTTGTGAGAGCAAGAATGCAAGATTATGTTATAATAGTTTTATTGTATCAAATGGTTATTTTATGCAACAGAATAGAGGGTTCTTATAACTATTGTGCCTGTGTGAACTGAAGAGGGCCTCTGGGAGATAACACTAACAGGAGATTTATGATATATTTTGGGTGATAAAACCTAAAGAGGCCGCATTCCAGAGCATGAGTTAAGGTTTCTGTTCTATATGGTACCAGGGAGAGATGACTCCAGGGCCAGACCTTGGTCTTTACACAAAGATAACTGTTTTTGCAGCAGATACTGTCTGCTGTGAATTATAAGTATCTTTCATACAAATCTTAACATTGTGACCCATTCCATACATCTGTTGTTCATCATGTAGACTGAACGGGGGTGTATCTTAGCTATAAAATAACTTTGTACTGTTGTCTCAGGAATCTCAATGAATCATCTGAGGGTGATTCATTGACCAGCCATCATTATCGTAGAGCACCCAATCGATTCACTTTATATGTGTATAAATGTGTATTTTATATATATATATATATATATATATATATATATATATATATATATATATATACAGTGCCTTGCGAAAGTATATATATATATATATATATATATATATATATATATATATATATATACAGTGCCTTGCGAAAGTATATATATATATATATATATATATATATATATATATATATATATACAGTGCCTTGCGAAAGTATTCGGCCCCCTTGAACTTTGCGACCTTTTGCCACATTTCAGGCTTCAAACATAAAGATATAAAACTGTATTTTTTTGTGAAGAATCAACAACAAGTGGGACACAATCATGAAGTGGAACGACATTTATTGGATATTCAAACTTTTTTAACAAATCAAAAACTGAAAAATTGGGCGTGCAAAATTATTCAGCCCCCTTAAGTTAATACTTTGTAGCGCCACCTTTTGCTGCGATTACAACTGTAAGTCACTTGGGGTATGTCTCTATCAGTTTTGCACATCGAGAGACTGACATTTTTTCCCATTCCTCCTTGCAAAACAGCTCGAGCTCAGTGAGGTTGGATGGAGAACATTTGTGAACAGCAGTTTTCAGTTCTTTCCACAGATTCTCGATTGGATTCAGGTCTGGACTTTGACTTGGCCATTCTAACACCTGGATATGTTTATTTTTGAACCATTCCATTGTAGATTTTGCTTTATGTTTTGGATCATTGTCTTGTCTTTTGGATCATTGTCAAATCTCCGTCCCAGCCTCAGGTCTTTTGCAGACTCCATCAGGTTTTCTTCCAGAATGGTCCTGTATTTGGCTCCATCCATCTTCCCATCAATTTTAACCATCTTCCCTGTCCCTGCTGAAGAAAAGCAGGCCCAAACCATGATGCTGCCACCACCATGTTTGACAGTGGGGATGGTGTGTTCAGCTGTGTTGCTTTTACGCCAAACATAACGTTTTGCATTGTTGCCAAAAAGTTCAATTTTGGTTTCATCTGACCAGAGCACCTTCTTCCACATGTTTGGTGTGTCTCCCAGGTGGCTTGTGGCAAACTTTAAACTACACTTTTTATGGAGATCTTTAAGAAATGGCTTTCTTCTTGCCACTCTTCCATAAAGGCCAGATTTGTGCAATATACGACTGATTGTTGTCCTATGGACAGAGTCTCCCACCTCAGCTGTAGATCTCTTCAGTTCATCCAGAGTGATCATGGGCCTCTTGGCTGCATCTCTGATCAGTCTTCTTCTTGTATGAGCTGAAAGTTTATAGGGACGGCCAGGTCTTGGTAGATTTGCAGTGGTCTGATACTCCTTCCATTTCAATATTATCGCTTGCACAGTGCTCCTTGGGATGTTTAAAGCTTGGGAAATATTTTTGTATCCAAATCCAGCTTTAAACTTCTTCACAACAGTATCTCGGACCTGCCTGGTGTGTTCCTTGTTCTTCATGATGCTCTCTGCGCTTTTGACGGACCTCTGAGACTATCACAGTGCAGGTGCATTTATACGGAGACTTGATTACACACAGGTGGATTGTATTTATCATCATTAGTCATTTAGGTCAACATTGGATCATTCAGAGATCCTCACTGAACTTCTGGAGAGAGTTTGCTGCACTGAAGGTAAAGGGGCTGAATAATTTTGCACGCCCAATTTTTCAGTTTTTGATTTGTTAAAAAAGTTTGAAATATCCAATAAATGTCGTTCCACTTCATGATTGTGTCCCACTTGTTGTTGATTCTTCACAAAAAATACAGTTTTATATCTTTATGTTTGAAGCCTGAAATGTGGCAAAAGGTCGCAAAGTTCAAGGGGGCCGAATACTTTCGCAAGGCACTGTATATATATATATATATATATATATATATATGTGTGTGTATTTATATGCTCTATTGACCCGCTCCCTTATTAATAAGTGAATAAAGATTTAGTATAAGTATAACTGACTTGTGTGATACGTTTCTCTCCTCATTTGATAGTAAGGAAATTAACCACCACACTCTCCATTACTCTTGTTTTGTATCTGCAAAAGCGCAGTCAACTTGAATCCCCATTCTAGTTCCAGGACGGTGTCGTTTAAAAAACAAGTAGATTGTGCTGATATATTGGCACATTGAGCCATGTCGCACGCCATAGTTTTAAAACTCTGTGGGTAGTGCTAAAACAATGACATCCTATCTGAATTCCATATCTGATTCTTAATGCTGGGATATCTGCACTGGAGACAGGAGATGAAAATAAGTAAGAAATAAGTGTGAGTTGAGCCGCATACAAATATGAATCTCAGATGAATGTTTGTTATTTTTCTTTGATGCTTTGACTGTTTATTTTTGTAAATCCTAACATACACACGTGCTGAAGGTCACATATCGTGCTGTGCTCTCATTTTCAAGGTGTGTTTACATTTCTTGGCACATGGATCTCATGACTAAAGCTTAAAATAGAAAGCTGCAGCAACACATTTCCCTGCTGCCTGCTTTCTAATAATGTACCTTTGGCTTGTCTGTTTGAGTTCTGATAGAGGTGACATTGTCATTGGCTGAGGTTTTGGCAGAGGTTCCTCTGTCCGCAAGGGCTGTACTGATTCATGGAAAGTAGAAAGGAGGGAGGAGGAAGCCTCCACCACCGCATATTCTCTAAAATCTGTCTGTCAGCACAACCACACATTAATCAACTGTCCACAGCAACTACCCACTCATGGTATATACTGTAGCTCCTGGTTTATAGTGCCTTAGAAAACAAGCTTTGAGCTAGATACATTTCCCCCTCTGTAATTGGTTTTAAAGTGTTCAGTATTCACGTTTTCAACCTCTCTGTGACTCACATAATATCAAATGTTGAATAATTATCTCGCTCTTAGCCACTCAGTAGATGTTGGGGTACAGAGTTCATCTCTGATGATGTATGTTTTTGTTATTATTATAATGAATCATGAGACCTGGAGATATGGAGACTTTTGTACAATCTGTCATTTTGTAGGCAATATCCGCCATGCTTCCGCATAGCTCGGCTAATATATAGCTGCCACGTTGGGAAGGAATTGTTTACCTCTTTATTTTTGCTCCCATGAGCATAAATGGCTTTCACATGTCAACGAGAGAAAGAAGAACAGTGCCAGGGAACTGCAGGAACAGATCCATAAATTTAACTTCCACTGAGTCTGGGAGTGTAATGTGCTCTCTCCGTGTGCTATCTGATATTGAACCTGATAATGGACTTAATTTCATTCTTCTGCCATATCAAATACGATAGGCATTTTCAGACACATTCTCAGAAATGGGATGTCATTGCATACAATATGAATGCAAATTGTACATTATCACACAGCCATCGTATACAGATACGGTACATCCTAACTTCATAACAACCTGTCACGACTTCCTCCATTGCCGATCCACTTTTAATTTTCCATTTGTTTTGTCTTGTCTTCCCACACACCTGGTTTCAATCCCATCAATTACATGTTGTGTATTTAACCCTCTGTTCCCCCAATGTCCTTGTCCGGTATTGTTTATTGTAAGTGCTTGTGCACGTTATGTCTGGTGTGCGTCGGGTTATGTAACCATTTATTGATTGTTCTGTTTTCCGGTTGATTTTTATTATTAAACTGCGCCGTTGGAAACACAGTTTTTGCTCTCCTGCGTCTGACTTCTCTGCCACCAGTACGCACCCCTTACACAATCTAAGCCCACACTTGTTGCCAGCCTGTTTCATTTTCAGAGAAACATTCGGGAATCCCATAGGGTGGCGCACAGTTGGCCCAGCGTTGTCCGGGTCATTAGGTGAGGGTTTGGCCAGGGTAGGCCGTCATTGTAAAATTAAAACATTTCCTTAACTGACTTGCCTAGTTAAATAAAGGTTAAACTAACAAAATAAAATATAGAGGTCATGGTTGCCAGGAAGCTCGGCCCCAGTGATGTACTGCATTGTCCGCTCGACTGTTTGCGTGCGTGTGAACCATTTTTAGTCCTTAACAATTTGGACACAGAGAAACTTAAAGCTCTCCACCCACTCAGTAGTCCTGTAGTCCATGATCAGCTCCTTGGTCTTACTGACGTTCAGGCCTACCACCGTCGTGTGTGGTGTTGGAGTCTTGTGTGGCCACGCAGACGTCGGTGCACAAGGTAATGTTGCCTACCCTCACCACCTGGGGTCAGCCCAACAGGAAGTCCAGGATCCAGTTACAGAGGGAGGTATTCAGTTCCAGTGTCCCAAGGTTGGTGACGAGCTTTGAGGGGAGTATGGAAGAATGCTGAGTTATAATCAATGAACAGCATTCTCACATCAGTATTCCTCTTATCTAGTTGGGAGTGTGGAGTGCAATTGAGACTGCATCGCCTATGGATCTGTTGGGGTGGTATGAAAATTGGAGTTGGTCTAGGGTGTCTGGGATGATAGGGTTGATGTGTGCCATAACCAGCCTTTCAAAGCACTTCATGATTACAGTTGTGAGTGCCACAGGGAGTTAGTCATTGTGGCAGGTAGCCTTAGAGCAGGGGTGTCAAAGTCAAATGGACGGAGGGCCAAATAAAAAAATCAGCTACAAGACGAGGGCCGGACTGTTCGAATGTTCATTGAAAAATTTTTAAATGACGCATATAGTCTAGTGAACCTAATTGAACCTACTGAAAACCTAACAAATATATTACAATATGATCAGATAAATAAAGCAATATTTTCTTATGGCTCTGTCAGTAATCTTTAATTTTCAACAGACACAAAAGACAAATTTCCTTTATATAAATATCCCCATAACATGAACATTAAATGAAAGAAACCGGTATTCAAGGCACCATCAGTAGACTATATTTTCTATTTTAGCAAAAGTGGGCTAAATTTACTTCAAAGAAAAAACAATAATAGCAATTTTCTATCATCCACTCAACTGAAATATTTTTAAAATATAATTGGATTGAAATACAAAAAAATAAAGTGCAAAAATCTATTAATCAAAAACAACACTTTGTTTAAGGAGAAGTAACATGCAGTGAAAACAAATATTAAATTTTAACTTTTAAACTTGAACTGAGTAAAAACTCTAAATATGTGATTGCACAGTAATGTTCACTTGTTTGAGGTTGAGGGTGATACTTGGTGGTGTCCCATCTTTTCCACAAGTTCATCAATGTTCGGGGTAAGGCTCTGAGCTGAAGAAATCCTCAGAATTGAGTGGAGGTGTTCAGCAGTAAGTCGACTTCTGTGTGATGTTTTGTTCAGGTTCATCAAAGAAAACAGTTGTTCACACAGGTATGTGCTGCCAAACATAGACAACGTTTGAGCAGCCTGGATGCGCAGCTGGGGCATTGTGCCGGGGAGGAAACGGGCGAACTCCGCAGCACCCACTGCCGCATATTTTGCCCTCAGTGCATCATTGCATTGGAGGTCAATCAACTCCATTTGGAGGTTTGGTGGTGAGCTTTCCACGTCAACAGCAAATGGGTTACCGAGCAGTTCCAACCTGCTTTTTTGTGCTTCAAAGTCAGCAAATCGGCGTCGAAAGTCAGCGGCAAGCATACCTATTTTATCAGCCAACTGTGTGCTCGGGAACGCACTGGTAGAGAGCTTCTCTTTCATGGTCTGGCAGCTGGGAAAGTGGCTCAAATTTTCTTTCCGCATCTGCGTCTCCCACAGAGTCAGTTTGGTTTTAAATGCCTTCACTGTACTGTACATATCAGAGATGACACGATCCCGACCCTGCAGCTGCAAGTTTATTGCATTCAGATGACTCGTAATGTCACACAGAAAAGCCATTTCACACAGAAACATTTCGTCTCGGAGTTGTGTTGTGTCTTTCCCTTTGCTGTCCAAGAACAGACAAATCTCCTCACGAAGCTCGAAACATCTTTGAAGCACCTTTCCCTGGCTTAGCCATCGCACCTCTGTGTGATAAGGCAAATCACCATGCTCCGTTTCTAACTCCGTCAGAAATGCCTTGAACTGGCGGTGATTCAAACCTTTGGCTCTGATAAAGTTAACTGTGCGCGTGATGATGCTCATTACATGCTCCATTTTCAAGGCTTTACCGCACAACGCTTCCTGGTGTATGATACAATGATAAGCTGTCAGCTCACCTGTCGCGTTTTCCTCTTGCATCTTTTCCCGTATCTTCGCCACCAGTCCGCTCCTGTGTCCACACATCGCAGGTGCTCCGTCGGTTGTCAAACCCACAAGTTTTTCCCAAGGCAGCTCCATCTCATTTACACATCTTGACACCTCTTCATACAAATCATGCCCCGTAGTTGTGCCATGCATAGGACGTAAAGCCAAAAACTCCTCTGTCACGCTTAGGTTGGAGTCCACTCCGCGGATGAAAATTGACAACTGGGCAATGTCAGAAATGTCGGTGCTCTCATCCACAGCCAAGGAATATGCAATAAAATCTTTTCCCTTTTTCACAAGCTGCTCTTTTAGATTGATGGACAACTGGTCTACTCTCTCGGCAATGGTGTTTCTGCTCAGACTCACATTTAAAAAGAGTTGCCTTTTTTCTGGGCAAACTTCGTCACAAACTTTAATCATGCAGTTTTTGATGAAATCCCCCTCCGTAAATGGCCGGGCTGATTTAGCGATCTCTTCTGCCAAAATAAAACTGGCCTTGACAGCAGCCTGGCCTTGTGATTTGGCTTTTTTGAACAGAGCCTGTCGAGATTTGAGGCCTCGTTTTAATTCCTCTGCCTTTTGTAGCCTTTGTTCCATGTCCATATTCTTGTTTTTGTCCGCGTGTTTCGTTTCATAATGTCGTCTCAGATTATACTCTTTCAGTACCGCCACACTTTCTCCACACAGAAGACACACAGGTTTTCCAGCTACCTTCGTGAACATATACTCCGACTCCCACCTTGTTTGAAACCCCCGGTTCTCAGTATCCACCTTCCGTTTTGCCATTTTTGATGGGTATCTGAAAGTTAATTTTACTGTGATGCTGACGACTGCTGTGCCAATAAATATTGAAATGAAGCAGCCTACTGCTCGGTGCGTCACCTTTGCATTGTGGGAAATGTAGTATTGGTGCGTGTAAAAGATCTGCGGGCTGCCGGCTTGCTGCGGGCCGGTTCTAATAATAAATCAAGATCATCCCAGGGGCCGTAAAAAACCTTCTTGCGGGCCGGATGTGGCCCGCGGGCCTTGACTCTGACATATGTGCCTTAGAGTTTTTGGGAACAGGAATGATGGTGGTCAGCATGAGACATGTATACATGTGGGGAATACAGACTGGGACAAGGAGAGGTTGAAAATGACTGTGAATATGCCTGCCAGCTGTTCTGCGCATGCTCTAAGAACACGCCCTGGAATACCGTACGACTCCATGGCCTTACAAGTGTTGACCTGATTATAAACATTACTCACATCGGCCTCGGAGAGTGAGATCACCCAGTCCTCTGTGTCAGCTGGGGCCCTCATGCCATCCTCTGTGTTGTTTTTGTCGAATCGTGGATAATATGCATTGAGTTCCTCTGGTAGTGAGGCATCGTTGGGAAAATCACTGCTGGGTCCTCCTTTGTAATGCATAATGGACTGTAGCCTCTGCCACTTTTTCATAACGGGACTTCTCATATTGTTTTGTATCCTTAGTTGTAGCCTCGGGGTTGGCTGCGATAGCCCTGTCCTTGTAGCTTAGCGCCAACCTCTGTGTTAATCCAGGGCTTTTCCAGCAGTCTTGTAGCATAGCCTCCAATACGGAGGACCATTTCCCAACTGAGCGCGTCACGGGTACTTCCTGTTTGAGCTTGTAAACAGGAAGCAGGAGTATAGAGTCGTGATCAGATTTGGCAAGGGGGGGGGGGGGGGGGGGGGGCGAGGGAGGGCCTTGTACGCTTGCTTGTGGGTAGAGTAACAGTGGTCTAGGACTTTTTCGCCCCTTGTGGCGAAGGAGAAGTTTTCATTTATACCTTGGTATAAGACATATTATTAAAACCCATAAATCTGACTGTCATATGTGATCTTCACAAACAAAGGACAACAAAAACAGATCCTGATCAATCTCATTCGTATGCACCACAGGATCTTTTAGAATAGCTTCTTGCTCTGCCTGGCCAAGTGCTCTATTGGGACCACTAACGCTATAGGGTTCATTTGAATAATGTTGACTCTCTAATTGTCCTCTTTCCTTTGATCCGTGTGCCAAATGGCCTCCCATCTGTGCTGCATGTGGAGGTACAGTGGAATACATCTGTGTGCTGTGTGGTGTGTGTGTATGTGTGGAGGTACAGTAGAGTGGGAGGCAGATGTTGGCAGACTGTGTTCATCATTCTCCATGTCATCACAGCATCTGCCTCAATACTCCTCAAGGCATTGTGGTCTAACCACAACAGCTGTTTATCACAGAGAAGGGATGCCAGGGGCTTCCAACACCACTTTACCATCTCCACTTTGTGAGTTACAGTGCCTTCAGAAAATATTCACACCCCTTGACATGTTCCACCCAAAAATTGTGTTACAGCCTGATTTTAAATTGATTAAATTTAGATTTTATGTCACTGGCCTACACACAATACCCCATAATGTTAAAGTGGAATTATGTTTTTTAATTTTTTATGAAAAACATGATGCATTCAACTCCTTTCTTATGTCAAGCCTAAATAAGTTCAGGAGGAAAAATGTTCTTAACAAGTCACATAATAAGTTGCATGGACTGTGTGCAATAATAGTGTTTAGCATGTTTTTGAATGACTAACTCATCTCTGTGACCCACACATACAATTATTTGTAAGGTCTCTCAGCTGAGCAGTGAATTTCATACACAGATTCAACCATTAAATACCAGGGAGGTTTTCCAATGCTTTGCAAAGAAGGGCACATATTGGTAGATGGGTCAAAGTAAAAAAAAAAAAAAAAAGAAAAGACAATTGATATCCCTTTGAGCAATGTAAAGTTATTTATTACACTTTGGATGGTGTATAAATACACCCAGTTACTATAAAGATGCAGACGTCCTTCCTAACTCAGTTGACGGAGAGGAAGGAAACTGCTCAGGGATTTCACCATGAGGCCAATGGTGACAGTTGCAGAATTTATGGCTGTGATAGGACAAAACGGAGGATGAATCAACAACATTGTAGTTACTCCACAATACAACCTAAAAGACAAGGTGAAAAAAAGGAAGCCTATACAGAATACAAATATTCCAAAACATGCATCCTATTTGCAACAAGGCACTAAAGTAAAACTGCTGAATATTTGTCAAACAAATTAACTTTATGTTCTGACTACAAAGCGTTATGTTTGGGGCAAATCTAACACAACACATCACTGAGTACCACTTTTCATATTTTCAAGAATGCTGGCATGCATCATGTTATGGGTATGCTTGTCATCGTCAAGGACTAGGGAGTTTTTTTAAATAAAAATAAACTGAATAGAAGCACAGGCAAAATCATAGAGGAAAACCTGTTTCAATCCGCTTTCCAACAGACACTCGGAGACAAGTTCACCTTTTAGTGGGACAATAACCTAAAAAACAAGGCCAAATCAGTTGCTTACCAAAACGACATTGAATATTCCTGAGTGGCATAGTTACAGTTTAGACTTAAATTGACTTCAAAATCTATGGCAAGTCATGAAAATGTCTGCCAAGCAATGATCAACAACCAAATTGACAGAGCTTGAAATAAAAATAAAAAAAATATTGTACAATCACAGTCTGCAAAGCTCTTAGAGACTTACCCAGAAAGACTTGCAGCAGTGACATGTACTGATTGACTCACAGTACCAGTCAAAAGTTTGGACACACCTACTCATTCAAGGGGTTTTCTTTCTTTTAGAATAATATTGAAGACATCAAAACTATGAAATAACACGTATCGAATCATGTAGTAACCTAAAAAGTGTTAATAAAATCTAAATATATCCTATATTTGAGATTCTTCAAAGTAGCCACCCTTTGCCTTGATGACAGCTTTACACGCTCTTGGCATACTCTCAAGCAGCTTCATGAGGTCGTCACTTGGAATGCATTTCAAACCTCTCTGGGATAGGGGGCAGTATTTTCACGTTCGAATGAAAAGCGTGCCCAAAGTAAACTCCCTGCTAGAAGCTAGGATATGCATATTATTAGTAGATTTGGATGGAAAACACTCTAAAGTTTCTAAAACTGTTTGAATAATGTCTGTGAGTATAACAGAACTGATTTGGCAGGCAAAACCCCGAGCACAATCCATCCAGGGAAAACATTTGTTGAGGTCAATCTGTTTCCATTAGGTTTCTATGGCAAGCCTGTTTTAATAGAAATATGCTTGCAGTTCCTATGGCTACCACTAGATGTCAAGTCTTTAGAAATTGGTTGATGTTTTTCCTTTGAGTAATGAAGAAGTAGCTCTTTCCTTTCTGGGAGTCGAGCCAAGTGGACTCTTTTGTTTGGGGCGCACGACCTGAAGCTCGCTCTACTTTGATTTTATCCGCTATTGAATACCGTTTATCCAGTCTTAAATTTTATCAATTATTTATGTTTTAAAATACCTAAAGTTGTATTAGGAAAATTGTTTGAAATGTTTGGACCAAGATTACAGGTAATTTATTATATACTTTGTAGTCATTTTGGGTGAGATGGAACCGGTGTTTTTCTGAATCAAACGCGCCAAATAAATTGACATTTTGGGGATATAATGACGGGATTAATCAAACAAAAGAACCATTTGTGATGTTTATGGGACATATTGGAGTGCCAACAGAAGAAGATCTTCAAAGGTAAGGCATGAATTATATCTGTCACACCTTGACCACAGTTTGCTTTTTATGTTTCTATGTTTTGGTTGGTCAGGGTGTGATCTGAGTGGGCATTCTATGTTGGATGTCTTGTTTGTCTATTTCTATGTCTGGCCTGATATGGTTCTCAATCAGAGGCAGGTGTTAGTCATTGTCTCTGATTGGGAACCATATTTAGGTAGCCTGGGTTTCACTGTGTGTTTGTGGGTGATTGTTCCTGTCTCTGTGTTTGCACCAGATAGGACTGTTTAGGTTTTCACACATTTATTGTTTTGTTAGTTATTTCATGTCTAGTGCCTTTATTAAAGAACATGAATAACCACCACGCTGCATTTTGGTCCGCCTCTACTTCACCACAAGAAGACCGTTACAATATCGTTATTTCTGAGTTTTGTGTCGTGCCTGGCGGGTTGAAATATGATTGTTATGTGTTTGTTTGATGGGGTGCTATCCTCAGATAACAGCATGGTTTGTTTTCGCCGTAAAGCTTTTTTGAAATCTGACACGGTGGCTGGATTAACCTCTCTGATCTACCCATCTCTCGCAAATGAAATGAAATAAATATGCTAGCTCTCAAGCTTAGCCTTTTGTTAACAACACTGTCATCTCAGATTTTCAAAATATGCTTCTCAACCATAGGAAAACAATAATTTGTGTAACAGTAGCTAGCTAGCGTAGCATTTAGCGTTAGCATTATCGTTAGCATTTAGCATGCAACACTTTCACAAAAACCAGAAAAGCATTCAAATAAAATCATTTACCTTTGAAGAACTTCAGATGTTTTCAATGAGGAGACTCTGTTAGATAGCAAATGTTCAGTTTTTCCTGAAAGATTATTTGTTTAGGAGAAATCGCTCCGTTTGGTGCGTCACGTTTGGCTACCAAAAAAAAACGAAAATCCAGTCATCAATTACGCCAAACTTTTTTCCAAATTAACTCCATAATATCGACTGAAACATGGCAAACGTTGTTTAGAACCAATCCTCAAGGTGTTTTTCACATATCTCTTCGATGATATATCCTTCGTGGAAGTGTACGTTTCGTTCTGAATCCCAGGACAAAATGACCGCAACTGGAGATTACGCACGAATTTAGATAAAGGCCACCGGGCGGACCCCTGGAAAATGTAGTCTCTTATGGCCAATCTTCCAATGATATGCCTACAAATATGTCACAATGCTGCAGACATCTTGAAGAAACCACAGAAAACACATGGTCGTTCCTGCTGCATTCACAGCCATATAAGGAGACATTTGAAAACAGAGCTTCAGAGATTCTGCTCATTTCCTGTTAGACGTTTCATCTTGGTTTCGCCTGTAGAATGAGTTCTGTGGCACTCACAGATAAAATCTTTGCAGTTTTGGAAACGTTAGTCTGTGTTCTTTCCAAAGCTGTCAATTCTATGCATAGTCGAGCATCTTTTCGTGACAAAATATTGCGCTTAAAACGGGCACGTTTTTTTATCCAATAATGAAATAGCGCCCCTATAGGCTTAACAGGTTAAAGAAGTTAAGCTTTATTTTGGTCTATTGTACTTGTGATTGTATGAAAGTTAAATATTTATAATAATTTAATTTGAATTTGGCGCTCTGCCATTTCACCGGATGTTGTCAAATCAATCCCGCTAACGGGATTTGATCCATAAGAAGTTTTAACAGGTGTGCCTTGTTAAAAATTATTTGTGGAGTGTATTTCCTTCTTAATGCGTTTGAGCCAATCAATTGTGCTGTGACAAGGTAGGGGTGGTATACAGAAGATAGCCCTATTTGGTAAAAGACCAAGTCCATATTTTGTCAAGAACAGCTCAAATAAGCAAAGAGAAATGACAGTCCATCATTACTTTAAGACATGAAGGTCAGTCAATCTGGAAAATGTCAACAACTTTGAAAGTTTCTTCAAGTGCAGTCGCAAAAACCATCAAGCGTTATGATGAAACTGGCTCTCACGAGGTTCTCCACAGGATGGGAAGACCCAGAGTTACCTCTGCTGCAGTAGATAAGTTAATTCAAGTTACCAGCCTCAGGAATTGCAGCCCAAATACATTTTTCATAGAGTTCACGTAACAGACACATCTCAACTCATCTCAATTTTTTTAAACAAGACAATGACCCAAAACATCTCCAGGCTGTGTAAGGGCTATTTGACCAAGAAGGAGAGTGATGGAGTGCTGCATCAAATGACCTGGCCTCTACAATCACCCAACCTCAACCCAATTGAGATGGTCTGGGATGAGTTGGACAGCAGAGCGAAGGAAAAGCAAAGCTGTCATCAAGGCAAAGGGTGGCTACTTTGAAGAATCTCAAGTATAAAATATATTTTGATTTGTTTAACACTTTTTTTTGTTTACTACATGATTCCTTATGTTATTTCTTAGTTTTGATGTCTTCACTACTATTCTGCAATGTAGAAAATAGTAAAAATAAAGAAAAACCCTTGAATGAGTAGGTGTGTCCAGACTTTGGACTGGTACAGTATGCAAATGAGACATGAAACATGTTTTCACTTTGTCATTATTGGGAATTGTGTGTAGATGGGTGAGATTTTTTTTGAATCCATTTTGAATTCAGGCTATAACACAACAAAATGTGGAATGAGTCAAGAGTTATGAGTACTTTCTGAAGGCACATTACATACAGGAGAGTTTACCGAGCAGAGGATTTAACAATATTTCAGACATGTGTACAATAACATTGATATCCAATGTTTCTTTTTTACTCTATGTTCATTCACCAGTCAGGGACATTCTATTGTGCTGATGAAGGACAAAATATGTTATGCATCGCCAAGTCCTGGCAATAAAACTGTGAGTCCCATATACTGTACCATGATAACATCATACATAATCAGATCTTTCAATACTGTTTGTAAACAGGCTAATAATATTTCCAGTTTGTAGTTTGTCATTTATAGCATAGCCATACATGCCAGATAAATGTGATAAAGGGCTATGTACAGGATCATATCTCTATCCATTGCGCTACAGTTGTTGGCTTGTAGCATCGACATTTCATGCTTCTCACATTGCCCTTAACCTTTGAAACCCAATGAGGATGAGACAGGGAACATGCATTTGTCATTTATGACAAAGAACCATGAAATGTCAACGCTACAAGCCAACAACTGTGGAGCCATTGATATGATCCTGTACATAACATTTTATGTGGGGGACAGGGAATCAATCTGTGTCTTTCATTTTGAAAATGATTAGGTCTGCTGTGTATGCTTCTGTAAAAAGCCATTTGATTTCTGAAACAAATGACCGCCAATATATGTCAAGCCCGTCAATATGTCAAAGGTAACCTTTTGAGGAAATTTATGAAATTAGAATGCCCAGACAAGATTTGAGAGCAGTGGAGTGTATCATCACTGGTCATCAGTTTGAAGCTATACCGTCCAGTGGTTTTAATTTGCAGCCACAGAATTTGAGTTGATATAGGAAGTCAGTGGAAAGGCTTGTGTGAAGAAAATTGGTATTCACAGCCACAGCTTCATAGGAAACGGTATGTTTTTTGTAAACTTTAAAAAGGATAGTGTCAAAGCAGATAATCCTGACTAAACAATGAGGGGTTAGATGATAAGATGTTAAAGGTCATTTTACAATAGTTCCTGTCATGCCTGATCGTGACTTGTTGTACATGTCACTTGTTATCCACATTGTATTAGGCGGTACACAAGAAAGGGTCTGTGGAGGTACAGATAAACCAGTCTTGATTGTTCCACCAATTAATTAGGGAACATCCGTCGTAAATACTGGGGACTGCTTTAGACCTGTCTGTCCATATTCTGTACAGTAACTTGTTCACACAAATCTACCATTAGTAAATGCATGATCTTAAACGATACATTTCAAGTTGTCTGTCAAGTATCTCATTGTAGTTTTCAACCATACATTCATGACATCTTCCAATGAGAGTGTTGTCTCACTCCCCAGAGATTTCTAAGAAATATATGGATGAACAGTCCTCATTTATTATATGTAAATTCTTAACATAAGGTGTATGATTTGTCCACGGCACTCATATAAATTCCACCGTTTATATTCCCAAAGAGAAGTCTTTCTGTGCCAATATGGGAACACTGGGTCTTCCAGCTGAGAGAGATCATTTGTTCTTTGATCTATGCCTGAGGTTTCAGCTTTCACAAGCACAAATGCAAACTGTGGCCTGCTAAATAGCTCCTTCTGTTGACATTCCTTATGTATTTTTTATGTGGAGCTCATGAAAAGTTTTCAGAGATTCAGATTGCACAGCGGATATGTTATGCATATTCACCAGACAGATTTTCTCTGTCAGATCTGCCCAAATCATGAAAATAGGATAAGTTCCTCTTGTTACAGTTGGGATTTCATCTCTAATTTGAATGAAATGTTTAATGAGTTGGAGGTTCTGTAGTGTGTATTGCATTCATTAACTATTCATAGCTACCAATGCTTGAGAGGTAAAATACTGTTAGGTTTAATATTCTTACTGTATGTGCAGTGGCGGAACTAGAGTTTTCTACATTGCTACTTCAGGGGTTCCATAGTCCATGACAGAAAATGAGCGTGTAACCCTAACCTGGCATCTAAAGAGCAGTGATAATTCACTTAACCTGGAGATCTTCAATATGGCAGATAGTGTGGTCCAAAAGGGTTACTTCACTAGAATTCTTTAACATATTATGAATAGTCAGTGTCTCTACCTCAGAACTGCAGCTGAATTTCTTTCTCTCTCACATACGCATGCACGCATGCACGCATGCACGCGCGCGCACACACACACACACACTGGAGAAACTCTCCTGTAGCGCTGTCTTAGGCGTCTCACAGTACGGACATTGCAATTTATTGCCCTGGTCACATCTGCAGTCCTCATGCCTCCTTGCAGCATGCCTAAGGCACGTTTACGCAGATGAACAGGGACCCTGGGCATCCTTCTTTTGGTGTTTTTCAGAGTCCGTAGAAAGGCCTCTTTAGTGTTTTAAGTTTTCATAACTGTGACCTTAAGACAGGGTCCTGAAAAAGGGACTTTCTTTTTTTGTTTGAGTTTAGTTACCCCACATTCGTATAGTGAACATTCGTATATTGTAGCTAAACATTTGAAAAGTGTAACTTATGACACTGCACTGTTTATGCGTGTACTACTAGCACAGATGTAAACATAATGTTAGGCAAAATTGGGAACCAATTTCTCTAATCTGATTAACTGTCTGTTAAAACCTCTTAAGTCTACCCCTTCCTTTTTCGAACATTCTGTTAAAAATCGCGCAACTTTTCAGCGTCCTGCTACTCATGCCAGGAATATAGTATATGCATATGATTAGTATGTGTGGATAGAAAACACTCTGAAGTTTCTAAAACTGGTTAAATCACGGCTGTGACTATAACAGATTGTGTGTTTCATTGAAAAACGCAAGAAAAACTGCTCTCTGAAAGCTAAAAATAATTTCCATAAGTCACTTTCATGGGTTGTTAAAAGGGCACAAAATGTAATATCGACCTGCATGCAATTCATACAGATTCCACACGATGTCGCCATTGTCGTCATTTTCAATGGATTTTTTTGTTGGAAAATCCATCTAACTGGATTCCGTTTCTTCCGGTCTCCACCAGGATGTTTTCAATGTGCACATTGGCAGCCATTGATTTGCAGACGAGGAGCTATTGAATATACATCGCCCTGTAATCATTTTGATAGATTATAAACGTTTACTAATACCTAAAGTTGGATTACAAAAGTATTTTGAAGTGTTTTGTGAAAGTTTATCGTCAACTTTTTTAATTTTAAAAAATGACGCAGCGTTTAAAAACAATGTTTTTTTCTGAATGACACAGCTTCCATAGAAAGCTATTTTGGGTATATATGGACCGATTTAAACGAAAAAAAAGACCCAATAGTGATGTTTATGGGGCATATAGGAGTGCCAAGAAAGAAGCTCGTCAAAGGTAATGAATGTTTTATATTTTATTTCTGCGTTTTGTGTAGCGCCGGATAAGCAAAGTCTTTGTTTACGTCGCATTCAGGCATTTTGAGGTGTTGCATGCTATCAGATAATAGCTTCTCATGCTTTCGCCGAAAAGCATTTTAAAAATCTGACTTGTTGGCTAGGTTCACAACGAGTGTAGCTTTAATTCAATACCCTGCATGTGAATTTTGATTAAGGTTTGAGTTTTAACGAGTACATTTAGCATTTAGCGTAGCGCATTTGCATTTCCAGGTGTCTACTTGAGACATCTGCGTCTCAAGTAGGAGCAAGAAGTTAATGGAGCCAAAGGTCTAACGTTAACTCACACAGCAACTCAACTTTCGTAAAAATTGTTCAGGAAACCTAAACCCGATGCTAAACCTAAAACTTACTTCAAATATGATGCTTTCGCCAATAGCAAAAAGATCTCATGGAGCTGTGGAAATATTCTCTCTTCTTCTTCTGTATGTTCTTCTGATTCTTCTTCTTCTGTATCTCACAACCAACGTTAATATTCCCTCTTCCTCGTCCTCGATTTGAAAGATGCGCTGCCAAACGTCAAAGTAAATGCGTCTTTCAACAAGAGGTGAAATGAGGTCTATCAGCATCAAACTGCCATTCGCAAATTACATTTTGGGGTGGCCATTCAGATGTCAAGGGTGTCCAGTGTCACCCCGGACACCCTTCTGGCTCCGCCCCTGTGTATGTGTAGTATTGTCTGTAAGTGGGCCACACAGAATACATTCTCCTTTCAACATGTTATTGTCCTTGATGCTTTGGGTTGCCTGAGGTACTTGAGTAACTCGTTTTCCGTGATAAAAAATATGCAGAAAAAATAAAGTGTCCTTTATCAGTAGATGTTTTGAGCTGTGACATGCCACATGTTACCACCGAAGAGTGAAGTGGAGGGTTTCAACCACTGTCAATTTCATCCATGGTCCGGTCGGCTCTGACAACAAACTGTGGAACAATGTTTTTGTCTTATTCCATCTGACCGGTTATAGTTGACAAGAGAGTGCTGTGTTGAAATGTATCTGAACTGAGATGATGAAATGTGTGTCTGATCAGCAATGAAATAGCAAAGAATCATGAGGTAGTCTAACATTGAACAGTCTGCTGAGTGCCTCTCCAACTACTGCATCAAACGGGGTTAATTCTGTCCATGGTCATTTCAGATTACATTATAAACTCCATTATGCCCAATTAAATGCACTAACAGCACTCAATGAATTGATCACATATAATACTGAGCTTGACTTTTCCTGTTGACTTCGTCATAACCTACTGTTGGATTCCTTCCATAGATCTCATTACTAATTGGCTAATGAGTCAATTTAATAGGAATGGGTCCAATCTATAATAGGCAATTGAAGGGTTTTCTTCCACCTGGACACTAATACTTCATGACCAAGGACATTACACAAAACACACACAAAAATAGACATTTGTTTTATTTACAATGGGGTCCGAAATGATTGACACCCTTGAAAAATATGAGCAATAATGACTATAAAATAAATAATTCATAGCGATAGCGAGCTGTGTTGTATGCTCAAAATAATTGGGAAATTATATTATTTTATACAAATACATTTGCTCAGAGATAGAGATTTGAGAATCACATGTAATACTTTTTTTTCAGAAATATAGGGGTCAAAATTATTGCCATCCCTAAATATTCTTATAAATCTTGTAAATGCCCCAAAAATTCCCAATAGAAATGAATGGTAAATAAGGTGTCGTTTTGGAGTCACTTTCATTTGAAATAAGAATAGAATACCTTTCTTAACACTTCTACATTAATGTGGTTACTACCATGATTACGGATAATCCTGAATTAATATTGAATAATGATGACTATGAAAGTTACAGAGGGTTAAAGATCATACCCACAAGACATGCTAATCTTCCGTGTTATTGGTAATTGTGAAAGGTTTAATGGCCAATTGCAGTTTTTATTGGGCACAAAATCAACAGAAACACAACCAAAACTAACTGCAAATGCTCCCAACAGAGAGAATACAGTAGACGGCATGTGTCAAAAAGTGATTGATGAGGTATTTTATGGGTCACGTGTTTATGCCCATATATGTACATGCTGGACGGAAGTTCTCACGGTATTGAGTGAGTGTTTATGTAACCTGATAGTGCAGCTGTTCCTTTGAAGTAAAACCTGTGTTTACATTAAAGCTGTCAAGGTGATTGATGGGTAGTGACCTCGTTGAACTGTGGAATGTGTTTGAAGCAATGTTTTTTTTCTAACCAATTCAGCAGTACACAAGACAACACAACATTAAACAATACAATACGGTGACAAACCGTCCCCACAAACCACAAACTGTTAGGGCCTACATAAAGCTATCCCAACAGCAGAGCTTTCTTTTCAGCACCATCGAGTGAATCCTTACCACCACTACACCTGGCTATCAGCGGAGTCTTGTCTGGCAGCGAAACAGTTCATTGAGCCTCATATACTGCCTTTTTTTTAAACATAGCTGATATGGCTGACTTGCTTAAACAAATGTGGTTTCTACTGTCAATTGTGATGTACAAACTATAGCATAAGGGAACACCGAGTGGATAAGAGGCAAGCCATAATTTCGATTAAAACATCAATGAGCTGGCTAGGACGGACGTAGTCAATTTAACTACTTGTTCAGCACTTTTGAAATGTACAGCAACATAATTCAGAACATGGGCCATTCTTACAGTATTCTATGGTTCATTTATTTATTTAAATGAAGGGGACATATAAGCAGACAATGAAAGCTCTTACAGTATTCAATGATTATATTTCTCTAAAACAGGCTATAGGCTAAAATGTTCAACACCAAGTCAGAACAGTAGGCTAAGTTATGAGGGGGAAAGGGATCAAATTATTAGAGTGTGGCACATGGTCTGCTAACAGCTTACTACACAACATACACTTAGTATTACTTTCTTAGCTACAGTATGGCATATAACATAATTTATGCAGCAGCATACAATACATTTTTGGAATCATCCTGTTATGCTGTGCTCACTTGAACAGGAAGGTGGAAAGGCGGTCCTTCTTTTGGGCAAATCTTTTCATCAAACTTTGTCATCGAAGTCTGGCATTCTATAGATTAGTTGTGCTTTCAAGACAACTGGGAACTGAAAAAAGGTTGAATCATGACATCAGTGATCTTCAAGTCGGAGCTCTAAAAAGAGGCCATTGTTCCCGACTTCGGATTCCAAGTTGGATGATTGTTCAAAACATATTTTTTCAGAGTTACCAGTTGTCTTGAACTCACTGAAGTCATATTTCCCAGTTACGATTTAACAGTTGTTTTGAACGTGGCAGAAGTCAAAAGAGACCCTTAACTTCTTATGGCTGGGGGAGAGTATTGAGTATCTTGGATGAATATGTTGCCCAAACTAAACGGTCTGCTCCTCAGTCTCATTTGCTAATATATGCATATTATTATTAGTATTTGATAGAAAACACTCTAAAGTTTCCAAAACTGTCAAAATATTGTCTGTGAGTATAACAGAACTGATATTGCAGGCGAAACCCTGAGGAAAATCAAACAAGGAAGTGGCTTCTATTTTGAAAACTCCATGTTCCATAGCCTGCCTTTGCTCCATTTAAAGGGATATCAAACCAGATTCATGTTCCTATCGCTTCCTCAAGGTGTCAACAGTCTTTAGACATAGTTTCAGGCTTTTATTTTGAAAAATGAGCGAGAAAGATAACATTGTGTCATTGTAAGGCCGGGTGCCAGCAGCGTTTTGTATGTGTAACAGAGCTTGGGCAGCCATTGCCTTTCCCTCTCCGACTGAAAAAGACAGTTGCGGTTGATATATTATCAATTATATATTTTAAAAACGACCTGAGGATTGATTATAAAAAACGTGTTCATAATGTTTTGTCGAGCGATCAATAAACTTACACAAACGCTTGGATTGCTTTCGTGTCAAAATCTGACACGACAGGTGGATTAACAAAAGGCTAAGCTGTGTTTTGCTATATTGCACTTGAATATTTTTAGTAATATTATTTGAATGTGGCGCTATGCAATTCAGCGGTTGTTGATGACAATTATCCCGTTAACGGGATGGCAGCCATAAGAAGTTAAACCCAGACTTGGACCACACACACATGCCACTGAAATAGCAGGCTAGTGCTTGCTTTGCAATGCTAGCATTTAGCAACTGATTTCTTCCAAACCACTCATTGTTGAGTTGTCGATTTCCAACGTGTTGTGTAATGTTTATGTCCAATGGCCGATAAGCACCGATACGTTTTATCTATAATTTATCTTCAAATGACAACGATTAAAAAGGATTTTCAGGAAGATTGTTGACTTGATTCATGATGATGACTGCTTGTCTAGCTTGCTAGCTAAGATTTTGAAAGTATGATGTCAATTCAAAGCTACGAAATGTATGAGTCCACGTGTTAATGTGTCACCTTGAATTATAAAACCAGTGATCTGCCATATATAGTTGAAGTCGGAAGTTTACATACACTTAGGTTGGAGTCATTAAAACTAGTTTTTCAACCACTCCACACATTTCTTGTTAACGAACATTATTTTTGGCAAGTCATTTAAGACATCTACTTTGGCATTGACACAAAGTAATTTTTCCAACAATTGTTTACAGACAGATTATTTCACTTTTAATTCACTGTATCAAAATTACAGTGGGTCATAAGTTTACATACACTAAGATGATTGTGCCTTTAAACAACAATTTCCAGAAAATTATATCATGGCTTTAGAAGCTTCTGATAGGCCAATTGACGTAATTTGACTCAATTGGAGGTGTGCCTATGGATGTACTTCAAGGCCTACCTTCAAACTCAGCCATGATGTCAAGCCTCTTGCTTGACATCATGGGAACATCAAATTAAATTAGCCAACACCTCAGAAAAGAAACGTAGACCTCCACAAGTATGGTTCATCCTCGGGAGCAATTTCCAAACACCTGAACGTACCACGTTCATCTATACAAACAATAGTACGCAAGTATAAACACCATGAGACCACGCAGCCGTCATACCGCTCAGGAAGGAGACACGTTCTGTCTCCTGGAGATGAACGTACTGTGGTGTAAAAAGTGCAAATCAATCCCAGAACAACAGCAAAGGATCTTGTGAAGATGCTTGGAGGAAACAGGTACAAAGTATCTATATCCACAGTAAAACAAGTCCTTTATCAACATTATCTGAAAGGTCGCCCAGCAAGGAAGAAGCCACTGCTCCAAACCGACATAAAAAAGCCAGACCACGGTTTGCAACTGCACATGTGGACAAAGATCGTACTTTTTGGAGAAATGTCCTCTGGTCTGACAAAGCAAAAAATAGAACTGTTTGGCCATTATTACCATTGTTATGTTTGGAGGAAAAAGGGGAAGCTTGCACGCCGAAGAACACCATCCCAACCGTGAAGCACGGGGGTGGCAGCATCATGTCGTGGGGGTCCTTTACTGCAGGAGGGACTAGTGCACTTCACAAAATAGATGGCATCATGAGGATAGAAAATTATGTGGATATATTGAAGCAACATCTCAAGACATCAGTCAGGAAGTTAAAGCTTGGTCGCAAATGGGTCTTCCAAATGGACAATGACCCCAAGCATACTTCCAAAGTTGTGGCAAAATGTCTTAAGGACAACAAACCCTGACCTCAATTCTATATTTAATTTGTGGGCAGAACTGAAAAAGCGTGTGCAAGCAAGAAGGTCAACAAACCTGACTCAGTTACACCAGCTCTGTCAGGACAAATGGTCCAAAATTCACCCAACTTGCTTGTGGAAGGCTACCCGAAACATTTGACCCAAGTTAAACAATTTAATGGCAATGCTACCAAATACTAATTGAGTGTATGTTATCTTCTGACACACTGGGAATTTGATGAAAAAAATAAAAGCTGAAATAATCATTTCCTCTATTATTCTGACATTTCACATTTCATAAAATAAAGTGGTGATCCTAACTGACCTAAGACAGGGAATTTTTACTAACATTAAATGTCAGGAATTGTGAAAAATGTATTTGGCTAAGGTGTATGTAAACTTCCGACTTCAACTGTATAACACCATTTTATCTGTGGCCAATGACCTTGAGCGTTGGATGGGCACTTTTAATGTATATCTATGGCAGCACCCAAAGGGCCAGAATTTTCCAGCCCTGCCCGTGAATTTTGCTTTGACAGTGTCCCTATGAGTGACAGAACACTGAGACAATCATGGCGCAACTAGAGAACATTTACTAGCCCTACACTCCGTATTTTCCGCTAGCTGCCCCACCACCACAGAAAGCACTGAACTAGGCTGAAACACCAGCATTTTGGAGGTGCCTTCGTCAAGAATGCAAAACAGAGACCATATTTGTACCTGGCTTTATTAACTCAAATAATATATTTTTTTACACTGTTTGTTTACAGTAACATTAAAACGTTTGAACACACCTACTCATTCCAGGGTTTTATTTGATTTATTCATTTTTATTATTTTCTACATTGTAGAATTATAGTGAAGACATCAAAACTATGAAATAACAGGTACGGAATCATGTACTAACCAAAAAAGTGTTCAACAAATTGAAATCTATTTTATATTTGAGATTCTTCAAAGTAGCCACCCTTTGCCTTGATGACAGCTTTGCACACTCTTGGCATTCTCTCAACCAGCTTCATGAGATGAGAGAGTCACCTGGAATGAATTTCAATTAACAGATGTGCCTTTTTAAAAGTTAATTTGTGTAATTTATTTCCTTTTTAATGCATTTGAGCCAATCAGTTGTGTTGTGACAAGGTAGAAGATACACAGAAGATAGTCCTATTTGTTAAAAGACCAAATACATATTATGGCAAGAACAGCTCAAATAAGTAAAGAGAAGGGACAGTCCAAAATTACATTAAGACATGAAAGCTAGTACGTCTATAAACAGTTGCAGTGACATTCTACTGAAATGGATACTTGCAGGGTGGAGTCTTTTGTTAAGACATGTAACTAGCTAGCTAGCTTAACAATGGACCATAATCACAACTCATGACGTTACTACTATGCATGAATCTGCAGGTAGCTAACCAAACAGGTTCTATGGCTATAACTAGTCAAGCAAATTGTCTGAGATATGAAGAATAAGATCATACACAACATTAGCTAGCGACCCAGCCAACTAATGTTAGCTAGCTAAAAGTACCCTTGAAATGAAACCACTTTCTGTCAAAATTAGAAACCTGTAATATGTGAAAATGTAGCTAGCTAGACTATCTTACCAGTATACATCATGGTTGGACGCGTCTCCTGCCATGCATGGCTGCCCTTAGTTTGACGATGTAATCCAGACTGGTGTTCTCGCCATCTCCTTAGCAATCATACTCCAATTCCACTGATTTCAAAACTCGGTCCTCCAGAGAGTGGAGAGCACACACATAACATTAGCTAGCAAGCCAGCCAGCTAGTGTTAGCTAGCTAACAGTACACTTTAACTTGACATTAGGTTTGTATTCTACTACGAAATACGTTTAAAAAAACCTGCGTTTGACACGATTACCTAGACATACTGACCAGCTCCAATAGACAGACACGTGCTATATGGCAGACCAATCCAAACTCATCTCTCGGTATGTCTTGCCCATTCATTATCTCAGCCAATCAGGGCTAGCGGGAAGGTTGCTTGCTTTTTCTATGGCTAAACCAACTCGTAATTTAACAATTTTATTTGTGTTACAGATGGCATACAAGTTTGATATTAAGGCACATGAAAGTTCACATGTTCCAGAAGGCATTTCTGCAAAAATATGTTTTACGTTCAAACAGCTCTCCTGTGAAGTCGTGACATGCGACATACGCCTGGTTCCCTGAATCGGGTCACATTTGTTTTTCAACACGACAATGAGCCAAAACACACCTCCAGGCTGTGTAAGGGCTATTTGACCAAGAAGGAGAGTGATGGAGTGTTGCATCAGATGACCTGGCCTCCACAATCACCCCACCTCAACCCAATTGAGATGGTTTGGGATGAGTTGGACCACAAAGTGAAGGGAAAGCAGTCATCAAGTGAAAAGCATTTCCCATGAAGCTGGTTGAGAGAATGCCAAGAGTGTACAGAGCTGTCATCAAGGCGAAGGGAAGCTACTTTGAAGATTCTAAAACATAAAATATATTTTGATTTGTTTAACACATTTTTTGGGTACAACATGATTCCATATGTGTTATTTCATAGTCTTCACTGCAGAACTTTTGACTGGTACTGTATATACAGATTTTTTTTAGCTAAAGAGGGGGGCTCAAAACTCTACCCCACCTGCCCTGAATGATGGGTTGCCAATGCTAACAAAGATATATTGCATGTCTGGCCCTGCTTTGTACACAAACATTTTGCAGGAATAACTTCCAGCAGCACCAGCAGAACTGTATACTAAAAAGCTGATGACTATACCTCCAGAGTCCCAGCCTCCTAGTCAGTGTAACTAGGCTGTTGCCAGGCTGAAGGACATGACTGGGACTGCTGTACTGATTGATTGTGTTGTCTCTGACTGATTGCCTGTCTGACCCCGTGTGATGGCCTATTTTGCATTGAAGGCTCGTATGAAGCAAGACAACACTGCACAAACAGATGAGTGTAGGTATAGGGTGTACATGCAAATTGTGTGTGTTGTATACAGAAGTAATTTGAAATACTCCCTCCCTCACCCCTAGTTGTTGATGCCAGTGAGTGAGCCCTGAGGAGAAAGTCGGGTATATATTTTAGGAATTAAGTGAGCAGGAGATGAATGCACAGACATGATGGTTATTTTATGGGGCAAAATCAAGACATGATGTATGATGATGAGCACATTTTAATAAATACTTAATCATAAGTGGACTCTTTTTATTCCCCATGAACATGATGAGTTGCTTTGGCAGCCACACATTTTATTTTGCAGTCAAATCAAAGGGGAAATGTCTGCCATTGGCTATGGAGTGGCATCTATATATTTGCCATCATACAAGTGACAAAGTCAATTTGGCAAAACCATGCAGTACAGTAGTTTAACATGGATAAATTTACCACACACTAAAGGAAGGTTATTCTAAATTACGTGAAATGACAACAATGATTTAAACAGCATTTGTTGCATTTAAAATTGCTTTAACAATTCAAATTAAATTGTTTAGTAGGCCGTCATTGTAAATAATAATTTGTTCTAAACTGACTTGCCTAGTTAAATAAAGGTGAAATAAAATAATTACACATTAATTTGCAAATACAGTTCAGAATACACATGCTTTGTTGTGATATCATTTTACACTTTAACCATAGCTACTTCAGTAAAAGGTGGTGTGATTACCTCTCAAAGAAAACCAGGAAGGAATGGAGGACAGTTCCATTTCATTTTCCAGTCACACGTAAAGCGTACACAATTGCATCTTAAACCCCATTGTGAGGCGAAGCAGAGGCATCCATTACTTTCTCCCGATATCTGATTTCTTCCAGGCACGCCACTCAGTCAGCACAACATGCCAGGCATGCTGCATGTACCTGATTATCACCTAGCCTGCATTAGTCCAACCAATCCCCAACAGGCTGCCAGTCTACCTACAAACTAATGGTATCAGGTGGCTCCAGGGAAAAATAACCCCCATAGTTCTGTTCTCCCCACCGTTCTGTTCTGCATGGATGAAAGGACAGTCTGAGATCTGACTGATGCTTTTCCATGACCTACTGTCTCATTACACTTCCTGGACTCTGACACATTATCCAAACAAATCAGAATGTGGGCTGTTGTTTTAAATTGGCCTGTTTGTCTGTGTGTCTCTGCAGGCATCTGTGAAATGTGAAAATCCTCAGGCGATGAAGCAGGGTTAGTCATAACCTTGACTTTTTGTTGGATGTTTTCCATGATAGTTTGACTGGCAAGTGAGCCATCCAAAACGAATTCCTCTTATTAAAATGGCTGTTAACAATTTAAATGGCGATGCATTTTTCATGCTGTACTTCCCATTTCCTACTCAAATCTACTCTGAGAGGTATAGTGGTTATCACTTTCGCATTGTTACTGCCCTCTCTAAGATCTGTCAAAATCTGCTAATTAATTTTCACCCTTTGGTTATTAGCCACTTTTTATATAAATCTAAGCAGTTCACATTGAAAATGGGCTCTGTTATATTATTTGAATGAGTGCCCGCTCTCCAAGCCTGCCTTTTCTTTCAGTTAATCTGCTTATCGTTCACAGATAGGGCACTTGAATGGGACTCGATAATGGTGCCAGGCTCATATAATGGTGTTTTCAATACTAACCTTTGGGAACTGTGTGTCTGTAAATGATGTATGCATATGCATTAGCCTCAAGTTTTATATGAACAATAATCTTCGAGAAAGTACTTCAAAACATTAATCCCTTTAGCCTATTGAGATGCTGATGTCCACAGCCCGGGAATCTCTAAACAATGACAAAAAAGTTCATGTAGCTTGAAATAATGTTAGTATTCATTTGAATGTACAGTAATATCACATTGACAGGGATGATGTTTTCTGCTGAGAGTTGAGGTTGTTGAAATGGAAAAAGTTGTTTGTTTACATGCTGTAGCTTCCACAGTTAGTAATGCCTGCCTCATGAGCTGGATAGCAGCCATTCGACGGGGATCAACAAGCCTATTCCCCTTAGTTTGATTTATGATGGCCTTATCACTGTTTGTGTTATATTATTTGCCTACATGATAGCGCTGTCATACATAACCAAGATATAGTGCCAGCGGTATGTTGATTATATCTACAGGGATTCTCTCGCTGTCATATTCTCTAAGATTGTCTCCTTATAAAAACAGCCTGTTTTCATCACTGCATTACTGTACTCTCAGAATAGAAAGAAATACAATTTTAGACGGTAATGGGAGATTTCAAAGGCTTGGATTCATAAATCCTTGATTTGAGTAGGGGTTGATTTAAACTCCTTAGTGCTAATGACAGTTTTCACAAATACAATGCATCCAGTGGTAACAGGGTATATGATCTGAGCTTCGCTCACTGCAATAACTTCTGTAGAGTCCTTGAGAACTAATATTTACTACTAGATTTGTTTACATACAGAGATTATAATGCTTAGCTATGTTAATGTTTGAATACCTCTCTGAACTACTTTATTGATTATTAGATCAAGTCTAGCATGGGTACTTTACGTACATGACTTTCAACGCTTGTCATGTCTTCACTGTAAATTGAGGCAACTTGGGAGTTGGGTCCGGATGGTGAGATAGTATCACTTCTGGGGTTGAACTGGATCCACTCTGGCACTATACTGAGCTCATTAGATAGTGCTTTAGCTCTCGTAACACAGAGAGCTGCCATTCAGCCAACTGCCATTTGGAGTTGGCAAACTCACAGAATGCAAATCTGAAGATTGAAATCCCTGAGCACTCATTTCCCTGAGACCAAAAGAAAAGCATCCTCTACCTTTTGATTCAGCTTATTCATTTTCAGTCACTTCATAGGAGCTCCGATAGACCCTCAAACAGAAGATTGCAGTACTGTACCTATACACCTGTTGTACTCGGCGCATGTGACAAACACAATTTGATTTGATTTGATACAGTATGTTCTGCTGCAAACCAGGCCACTCTGAGTGAGGCCCATCCGCCCAGTGTATGTTGCCTCCAACTAATCTCCTAATTACCACATTAGCTAATTATTTGCTCTGTTGGCACCACCATACGTTGGGAAGATAGAAGATAAGTTCTAAAATAAACAGGGTTTATGCCATCATCCATGTATTGACCTTGGCTTTTAGGTAAGATTTGGGGAAGTATTGGGTTTGGAGAAGAGCCTGGCAATTGGTGAATAGTGGAGGGACTTGCCTCTGTTTGCAATCTACTGTAGAGAGAGCTTGCAGATTCTGTCCTACTATCCAGGTCTATAACCAAACAGTTTGAGCTACTACTTTTAAAAATACATCTCTCCAGAAATAAGTCTCTCAATGTTGCCGCTTGTTATAGACCCCCCTCAGCTTCAAGGGGTGTGCCCTGGACACTACATGTGAATTGAACGCTATCGTCAGAGTTCATACTGTTAGGTGACCTAAACTGGGATATACTTAGCACTCCGGCTGTCCTACAATCGAAGCTATAGGCACTCAATCTCACACAAATGATCAAGGAACCTACCAGGTACAACACCAAATCCGTAAACATGGGCACCCTCATAGACATCATCCTGACCAACGTGCCCTCTAAATACAGCTCTGCTGTTTTCAACCAGGATCTCAGCGGTCACTGCCTCATTGCCTGCGTCCGTGGTCATACGACCACCCCCCATCACTGTCAAATGCTCCCTAAAACACTTCTGCGAGCAGGCCTTTCTAATCGACCTGTCCTGGGTATCCTGGAAGGATATTGACCTCATCTTGTCAGTAGAGGATGCCTGGTTGTTTTTCAAAAGTGTCTTCCTCACCATCTTAAATAAGCATGGTCATTTCAAAAAATGTAGAACTAAGAACAGATATAGCCCTTGGTTCACTCCAGACTTGACTGCCCTTGACCAGCACAAAAACATCCTGTGGCACACTGCACTAGCTTCAAATAGTCCCCGTGATATGCAACTTTTCAATGAAGTCAGGAACCAATATACACAGTCAGTTAGGAAACCTCTCTGCGAGTAAGGCTAGTTTCCTGAATTTCCGCCTGTCTGACGTGCCCAAAGTAAACTGCCTGTTACTGCCCAGAAGCTAGGATATGCATATAGTTGGTAGGATTGGATAGAAAAAAACTCTGACGTTTCTAAAACTGTTAAAAAAATGTCTGTGAGTATAACATAACTGATATGGCAGGCAAAAACGAGAGGAAAATCGATCCGGAAAATGTATTTGAGCTTGGAATGACTTCCAATGCAATGCTATTGAAAGATCTTATTTCCGCCTCCCAGATTGCAGTTCCTATGGCTTCCAATGGATACAAGATTATAGGCTTGTTTTTTTTTAAATAAGTACACTGCTCAAAAAAATAAAGAGAACACTAAAATAACACATCCTAGATCTGAATGAATGAAATATTCTTATTAAATACTTTTTTCTTTACATAGTTGAATGTGCTGACAACAAAATCACACAAAAATGATCAATGGAAATCAAATTTATCAACCCATGGAGGTCTGGATTTGGAGTCGCACACAAAATTAAAGTGGAAAACCACACTACAGGCTGATCCAACTTTGATGTAATGTCCTTAAAACAAGGCAAAATGAGGCTCTGTAGTGTGTGTGGCTTCCACGTGCCTGTATGACCTCCCTACAACGCCTGGGCATGCTCCTGATGAGGTGGCGGATGGTCTCCTGAGGGATCTCCTCCCAGACCTGGACTAAAGCATCCACCAACTCCACAGTCTGTGATGCAACGTGGCGTTGGTGGATGGAGCGAGACATGATGTCCCAGATGTGCTCAATTGGATTCAGGTCTGGGGAACGGGCGGGCCAGTCTATAGCATCAATGCCTTCCTCTTGCAGGAACTGCTGACACACTCCAGCCACATGAGGTCTAGCATTGTCTTGCATTAGGAGGAACCCAGGGCCAACCGCACCAGCATATGGTCTCACAAGGGGTCTGAGGATCTCATCTCGGTACCTAATGGCAGTCAGGCTACCTCTGGCGAGCAACTGGAGGGCTGTGCGGCCCCCCAAAGAAATGCCACCCCACACCATGACTGACCCACCGCCAAACCGGTCATGCTGGAGGATGTTGCAGGCAGCAGAACGCTCTCCACAGCGTCTCCAGACTCTGTCACGTCTGTCACGTGCTCAGTGTGAACCTGCTTTCATCTGTGCAGAGCACAGGGCGCCAATGGTGAATTTGTCAATCTAGGTGTTCTCTGGCAAATGCCAAACGTCCTGCACGGTGTTGGGCTGTAAGCACAACCACCACCCGTGGACGTCGGGCCCTCATACCACCCTCATTGAGTCTGTTTCTGACCATTTGAGCAGACACATGCACATGTGTGGCCTGCTGGAGGTCATTTTGCAGGGCTCTGGCAGTGCTCCTCCTGCTCCTCCTTGCACAAAGGCAGAGGTAGCGGTCCTGCTGCTGGGTTGTTGCCCTCCTACGGCCTCCTCCACGTCTCCTGATGTACTGGCCTGTCTCCTGGTAGCGCATCCATGCTCTGGACACTAAGCTGACAGACACAGCAAACCTTCTTGCCACAGCTCGCATTGATGTGCCATCATGGATGAGCTGCACTACCTGAGCCACTTGTGTGGGTTGTAGACTCCGTCTCATGCTACCACTAGAGTGAAAGCACCGCCAGCATTCAAAAGTGACTAAAACATCAGCCAGGAAGCATAGGAACTGAGAAGTGGTCTGTGGTCACCACCTGCAGAACCACTCCTTTGTTGGGGGTGTCTTGCTAAATTCCTATAATTTCCACCTGTTGTCTATTCCATTTGCACAACAGCATGTGAAATTTATTGTCAATCAGTGTTGCTTCCTAAGTGGACAGTTTGATTTCACATAAATTGACTTGTAGTTACATTGTGTTTATTAAGTGTTCCCCTTATTTTTTGGAGCAGTGTATTTGTTGTCGTTCCAAGTTGAGCGCCAGGGCAAAGTAGTATTTTTGCACGCGTGAATGTAGGCGTGCTCTTTGTTCTTTTACTTTGCTATTAATCATACTATTCTCCGTCTGAAATTGTATCATTTATTTAGATATTAGACAACCTGTGTTTAATAAAAAACATTTGACTCGTATGCATGTTGAAAGACTGGATTATTGAATTCAATGGCGCCAACTAAACAGCATATTTGGGATATAAAGAAGGACTTTATTGAACAAAACGACCATTCATTGCGTATCTGGGACCCTTGGGATTGCAACCAGAGGGAGATCTTAAAAAGGAAGTTATTTATTTTATTGCTATTTATGATTTTGTGTCGCCAGTGCTGGTTTGAAAGATATGTTGACATGGGACGCTGTCCTCAAACAATCAGATGCTATGCTTTTGCCATAAAACCTTTTTGAAATCTGACAACGCAGTTAGATTCATAGCTAAAGAATCATGTATGACACATACATTTTCATGAATGTTTAATATTACGATTTTGTATTTTGAATTTGGTGCGCTCCGATTTCACCGGATGTTGTCTAATTTGATCCCGCTTAGCGAGGATCTTCGTGCTAAGAGGTTAGGAAAGCAAAGGCTAGCTTTTTCAAATGGAAATTTGCATCCTGCAGCACTAATTCCAAAACGTTTTGGGACACTGTAAAGTCCATGGAGAATAAGAACACCTCCTCTCAGCTGCTAGGCTAGGAAACACCATCCCCACCGATATATCCACGATAATCGAGAATTTCAATAAGCATTTCTCTACAGCTGGCCGCGCTTTCCACATGGCTACCGCAACCCCGGCCAACAGCTCCTCTCTTTCATATCGTCTGAGATTCCTAATGATTGGAAAGCGGCCTCGGTCATCCCCCTCTTCAAAGGGGGAGACACTCTAGACCCAAACTGTTACAGACCTATATCCATCCTGACCTGCCCTTCTAAAGTCTTTGAAAGGCAAGTGAACAAACAAATCAATGACGATCTCGAACCCCACCGTACCATCTCCGCTATGCAATCCGACATCCGAACTGGTCACGGGTGCACCTCAGCCATGGTCAAGGTCCTAAACGATATCATAACCACCATGGATAAAAAACAGTACGTTGCAGCCGTCTTCATTGACCTGGACAAGGCTTTTGACTCTGTCAATCACCGTATTCTTATCGGCAGACTCAACAGCCTTGGTTTCTCTAATGACTGCCTCGCCTGCTTAACTAACTACTTCTAAGATAGAGTTCAGTGTGTCAAATCGAGGGCCTGTTGTCCAGACCTCTGGCAGTCTCTATGGGCGTTCTACAGGGTTCAATTCTCGGGCCGACTCTTTTCTCTGTATATATCAATGATATCGCTCTTGCTGCGAGTGATTCTTTGATCCACCTCTACACAGACGACACCATTCTGTACACATCCAGCCCTTCTTTGGACACTGTGTTAACAAATGATCTTCAATGCCATACAACACTCCTTCCATGGCCTCAAACTGCTCTTAAACGCTAGTAAAACAAAATGCAAGAGCTTCAACCGATCGCTGCCCGCACCCGCCCGCGTAGCATCACTACTCTGGACGGTTCTGACTTAGAATATGTGGACAACTATAAATATCTAGGTGTCTGTGTAGACTGTAAACTCTCCTTCCAGACTCATAATAAGCATCTCCAATCCATAATTAATTCTAGAATTGGATTCCTATTTCGCAACAAAGTCTCCTTCACTCATGCTGATAAACATACCCTCGTAAAACTGACTATCCTACCGATCCTTGACTTTGGCAATGTTATTTACAAAATAGCCTCCAACACTCTACTCAGCAAATTGGATGCAGTCTAACAGTGCCATCTGTTTTGTCACCAAAGCCCCATATACTACCCACCATTGCGACCTGTATGCTCTCGTTGTCTGGTCCTCACTACATTTTCGCCACCAAACCCATTGGCTCCAGGTCATCTATAAGTCTTTGCTAGGTTAAGCTCCGCCTTATCTCAGGTCACTAGTCACCATAGCAACACCCACCCGTAGCACACGCTCCAGCAGGTAAATTTCACTGGTCATCCCCAAAGCTAACACCTACTTTTTCCACCTTTCCTTCCAGTTTTCTGCTGCCAATGACTGGAACGAATTGCAAAAATCACTGAAGTTAGAGACTTATATCTCCCTCACTAACTCGGCTGTCAGAGCAGCTTACCGATCGGTGTAGCTGTACACAGCCCATCTGTAAATAGCCCACCCAACCTACTACCTACCTCATCCCCATATATTTTTTTAATGTACATCAATATTTCTACTTGCACATCCTCATCTGCACATCTATCACTCCAGTGTTAATTGCTAAATTGTAATTACTTCGCCACAATGGCCTATTTATTGCCTTACCTCCTTACTTAATTTGCACAGTGTACAGAATTTCTATTGTGTTACTGACTGTACATTTGTTTATCCCATGTGTGCCTCCGTGTTGTTGTTTTTGTTGCACTGCTTTGCTTTATTTTGGCCAGGTCGCAGTTGTAAATGAGAATTTGTTCTAAACTGGCCTACCTGGTTAAATAAAGGTTAAATAAACAAAAAAATGCTTGCTATGCTTTGTTGTGGACACATTATTGTGTCCCAGGTTTGAACCATATACCTTACATTAAGGATTATTGAATGTTATCTAACACATATCCCAGAAGTATAACCATGAATACAAAATAGTGAATTCTATACGGTGAACTGTCTAAAATTGCCTTATCTTTAAGAGACATATTTCTTCACTTTCTGCTTCATATATATTTCATACTTCAAGAGGTTTTGACCACGTTACATGACACCGGGCATCTCTGTTTAAAAATAATCGCAGCTTATGGGACTTTATCAATGTTGAAAAGTGGAGGGCTTTTTTCTTCCCACTGCAGTGTATAACACTTTACACAGGTGGGATTGAATTTGAAGGCAATTGCTCATGGAACCCTGTCAGCATTATTTTGAGAGAGAGCGAGAGAGAGAGAGAAAATGACCCTGCCTGACTCTAAAAAGCAGTTGTATGGGTCTTAAGCAAAATTAGAATTCCGGACTAATTCTGGGCGGTGAACAACCTTTACCGTGCCTCGTACTTAAATTGCCTTGATTCCATCAAGGGTTTGGAGTGTGAAGCAATTATTCTTCCAGCCCTCAAATCTCTGCAGGTGCACAACTGCATGCTGTGAAGTCTATGTACAAACATAATTTCAAAGCTCCTCAATTTTTCACCTGATACGTCAACAAGGCAACCACTCTCACAGTAATTTGATTGTCTTGTATTCGGCGTCGGAATCTTCAATAAGTCATAATGCTGTAACTAGCTAACAACAGGGATTCTGGGAAGCAGTTGAATGAATCAGGGATAGCGTGAATGGCCTTTGTTTCTCATTCAAATGGTTGAATAATACTACAGTTAAACACGTCAATCAGTTTGAATGGAAAAAAACATGTGTTGGTGTGCTATGACTAATCTTTGAAAGCTAGACTGGCTCTTGTCAACTGTTTTCAGCCTCACCATTTTGCACTCTGAAATTCAGTTTCTGTTGAGAGGCATCAGTTAAACTTAAATGCAAAGACAGCAGCTTTTTTTAGTGTTGCTCTGCCTTTCCTTTGATTAGAATCTATCCCCAATCCCACATTGACTAAGGTGGCACAGCACAGTACAGTAATACCAATTTACTATTGTTACAGCTCCACCTGCTGGTCTAATGTAGTCATAGCGTCCTCTTAGATCGAGGCACCTGGCGTGCCTCTCTCTGCTCAAATACAAATATAATACACCTTTCCATGCCCACTCTCGCATAATTCACTGAGTACTACAGTATGTGTCCCAGAACGTGTGTTTAATGGAGTGCAACAGAAAGAAAATAATCTGCTTCATCTGTTTGCACAGCAATTCATTTTAATTATACCCCTAGGCTTGTTTTATGTTTTAAAGCACTGAATCATTTATCATCCAGCACAGGGACATTGTAATGTTAAAATAAATTAGAGGAGTGGTAGCGGTAAATCCGCCACCTAACCTAATTGCCACTGGCTTTGATTTAGTCTATTAATAATAAAGGGGTAAAGATATGTTTCTTTTTTTGGATTCAAGGATGAAAGAATAGAGTTGTAATTCCTGAAGGGGTTTCCTTTTGATGACGTACAGTACTGTATGTCTAATACCCATAACGTTGAGATGCATAGACGATCAAGGATTTCAAAATATGTTTTAGCTCTGAACTTATAACCCTAGTGTTGAGAAAAATAACCCTTATTAATAAATCCTTCTTGATAGCGATGCATTAGTTCTACCCTACTTGAGCTACTTCTAAGACCTAGAAGTACTCCAACCATCCCAGCCTGCTGTAAGGGCGGACTCCCAATTCACTGATGGCTTTGAAATCCACTTTGTTCTTGCCTACAGTGCCTTCAGAAATTATTCAGACCACTTGACTTTTTCCACATTTTGTTATGTTACAGCCTTTTAAAAATTTTTATTAAATCGTTTTTTTCCTCATCAATCAATACAAAAAAATCTCACTTAATGTCAGTAAAACAAAAGAGATGATCGTGGACTTCAGGAAACAGCAAAGGGAGCACCCCCCTATCCACATCGATGTGACAGCAGTGGAGAAGGTGGAAAGTTTTAAGTTCCTCTGTGTACATATCATTGACAAACTGAAATGGTCCGAGCACACAGACAGTGTGTTGAAGAAGGCGCAGCAGCGCTTTCTTCAACCTCAGGAGGCTGAAAAATGTGGTTTGTCACTCAAAACCCTCAAACTTTTACAGGTGCACAATCAAGAGCATCCTGTCGGGCAGCATCACCGCCTGGTACGGCAACAGCACCTCCCACAACCGCATGGCTCTCCAGAAGGTGATGCAGTCTGCACAACGCATCACCGGGGGCAAACTGCCTGCTCTCCAGGACACCTACAACACCCGCTGTCACAGGAAGGCAAAAAGATCATCAAGGACAATAACCACCCGAGCCACTGCCTGTTCACCCCGCTTCCATCCAGAATGCGGGGTCAGTACAGGTGCATCAAAGCTGGGATAGAGAGATTGAAAAACAGCTTATATCTCAAGGCCATCAGATTGTTAAACAGCCACCACTAGCACAGAGAGGCGGCTGCCTACCTACAGATTTGATATCAATGTCCACTTTAATAAATGGAACACTAGTCACTTTAATAATGCCACTTTAAGAATGTTTACATATCTCACATTACTTATCTCATATGTATGTACTGTATACTACACTATCTATTGCATCTTAGCCGCTCTGTCACTGCTCGCCCATATATTTTATTTTTATATATGCTTATCCCATTCCTTTACTTGATTGTGTGTATTAGGTTTGTTGTGGAATTTGTTAGATATTAGGTTTTGTTGTGGAATTCTTAGATATTACCTGTTTGATACTGCAGCACTGTCAGATGTAGAAGCATAAGCATTTCGCTACACTCACAATAACATCTGCTAACCATGTCTGTGACCAATAAAATTAGATTCAATTTGATTATGATTTTATTTGACTAGTCTCCCAGTCCCTGCCACTGAAAAACATCCCCACAGTGTCACGCCCTGACCGTAGAGATATTCTCTACTTGGTTAGGTCAGGGTGTGACTAGGGTGGGCAATCTATGTTTTCTATTTCTTTGTTGGCCGGGAATGGTTCCCAATCAGAGGCAGCTGTCTATCGTTGTCTCTGATTGGGGATCATACTTAGGCAGCCTTTTCCACCTGTAGTTTGTGGGATCTTGTTTTTGGTACTGTGCTGTTTAGCCCTACTAGACGTTACAGTTCGTTTTGTATTTGTTATTTTTCAGTGTTCATTTAATAAATTAAAATGTATGCCTACCACGCTGCACCTTGGTCCGATCCTTCCATCGATGAACGTAACACACAGCATGATGCTGCCACCATCATGCTTCACAGTAAAGATAGTGCCAGGTTTCCCCCAGACGTGACGCTTGGCAATCAGGCCAAAGAGTTACATTTTGGTTTCATCAGTCCAGACAATCTTGTTTCTCATGGCCTGAGAGTCTTTAGGTGCCTTTTGGAAAACCAAGAGGGCTGTCATGTGCCTTTTACTGAGGAGTGGTTTCTGCCTGGCCACACATAAAGGCCTGATTGGTGGAGTGCTGCAGAGATGGTTGTCCTTCTGGAAGTTTCTCCAATCTCCTCAGAGGAACTCTATAGCTCTGTCAGAGTGATCCTCAGGTTCCTGGTCATTTCCCTGACCAAGGCCGCCTTGGTGGTTCCAAATATCTTCCATATCTGTGCCTCGACACAATCCTGTCTCAGAGCTTTACGGGCAATTCCTTCGACCTCATGGCTTGGTTGCTCAGACATGCACTCTCAACTGTGGGACCTTATATAGACAGGTGTGCCTTTCCAAATTATATCTAATCAACAGAATTGACCACAGGTCAAGTCAAGTTGCTGAAATGTCTCAAGGATGATCAATGGAAACAGGATGCACCTGAGCTCAATTAGCAAAGGGGCTGAATACTTATGTAAATAATGTATTTCTGTTTGCAAAAATTTCTACAAATCTATTTTCACTTTGTCATTATGGGGTATTGTTTGTTGTTAGAAAAAGGCTGTAATGTAACAAAATGTGGAAAAAGTCAAGGTGTCTGAATACTTCCCGAAGGTACTGTAAGTAAAAGTCATTTCTTCATACTGTGGCCTACACATTCTATAAGTGCTAAAAAAGCATTCCCAGGGAGAAAATGTGCCTTACAAAATGTGTTTAAGTCAATATCTTGTGTCGGGAAACAATTCCTTAATACATTTTTGTATGGACATGGGTGTAGAAAGAAAATAATTGAGAGTGACAACACTTTTCCCACACATCTTTCTTCCCCTTGTGCATGCCAACTTCTAATTATCTACTTGACAATCTATTGCAGCTCTACTTTCTCTTCTTCCCAGGAGCAGAAAGGGGGTTGCTTGGCAACAGGACTGCAGAGTACACATTTGGTTAAATAAAATCAAAGATAAAAAAGGAACAAGAATTGTTGTTATTGATGCTTGGCCAACGACACCTTCTAACTGATGCCGAGGTATAGCTAATATATCTGTGACCGATTGTTGTTTATCAGATTTATAGCTTTTTAATATAAAGATGGGAAGGACAAGAAAGTGTTTTTTAAACAACTGTCTATCATCCACAATGTCAAAACGTCCATTGTTTTGTGTGTGTCACAACTAAATGAATGTATTAATGTGTTCTGAATGCAGTGATCATAGTTGATGTGTCAGACGATGCTATTTATTCAATTGATAGTCCCTCACTCAGAATAGCTCCCTGGGGACTCGCATCAATGTGGTCTTCTCTTATGATCTAATGGCTTGCCATTGACATATAAAAGGTCATTAATTAATAATGGTTGTCCAGCCATTTGCATTTTACTTTGAAATCATTTTCTGTGTCCCTTAAGCTTTCCACATTATTTAATGATATTACAAAGAACATGTCTACCCATATAGTCATAATCCTCAGTGGAACTTTAATGAAGTGCATGGTCCTAAAGAGGATGTGTTAATTTGCCAGTGGTAAATCATGTCGTCTTTGGAAGGATGCAGTCTATGTGGATTGTACAGATGGATAAGTCCCTCTAGATAAATAAGTTATTTTATATTACCTGCTGAATTCCCTTTAACCTGTATCCAATGACAATGATGGCACCGACATAGTGGGCTGCCTCACTTCTATTTCCTCGGAAACTTTGCAGTATTTCTTTTTTCATGTATGATTTCTTACATTTTTAGATGAGAAAATCTTAAGGGTTATTACACACAGCCGGGAAGAACTATTGGATATCAGAGCGACGTCAACTTACCAGCACTACGACCAGGTAAATGACTTTCCCGAAGCGGATCCTTTGTCCGAACCACCCAGGGCATTTGAACTGATTCAAGAGGCTGACCCAAAACAACGCAGCCGGAGAAGAGGTAGATGGAACGGTCTTCTGGTCAAACTTCGGAGGTATGCACACCACCCACCGCTTCCAAGTATATTACTCGCTAATGTCCAGTCTCTAGCAAACAAGGTAGACTAAATTAGGGCAGGGATTTTAACATACTCTGTTTCACGGAAACATGGCTCTCTCGGGATATGCTGTCGGAGTTGGTATTCTTTGTGCATCGCACCGATGGGAATAAACATATTTCCGGGAAGAAGAAGGGCGGGGGTGTATGTTTCATGATTAACGACTCATTGTGTAATTGTAACAAAATACAGGAACTCAAGTCCTTTTGTTCACCTGACCTAGAATTCCTCACAATCAAACGCAGACCGTATTATCTCCTAAGGGAATTCTATTCGCTTATTGTCACAGACGTGTATATCCCCACTCAAGCCGATACAACGGTGGCCCTCAAGAAACTTCACTGGACTTTATGCAAACTGGAAACCATATATACGGAGGCTGCATTTATCGTAACTGGGGATTTTAACAAAGCAAATTTGAGAACAAGGCTACCTAAAATTCTATCAGCATATTGACTGTAGCACTCACACTGTGAAACACTGCATCACTGCTACTCTAACTTCCACAATGCACACAAGGCCCTACCCCGCCCTCCTTTCGGCGAATCTGACAACGACTCCATTTTGCTTCTCCCTTCCTATAGGCAGAAACTCAAACAGGGTGTAGCCATGCTAAGAACTATTCACTACAGGTCTGAAATATCGGAATCCACGCTTCAAGATTGTTTTGATCACGCGGACTGGGACATGTTCCAGGTACCCTCAGAGAATAATATTGACATATACGCTGATTCAGTGAGTGAGTTTATAAGGAAGTGCATAGGAGATGTAGTATTTACTGTGACTATTAAAACCTATCCTGACCAGAAACCGTGGATAGATGGCGGCATTCGCGCAAAACTGAAAGCACTAACCCCTGCATTCAACCATGGAAAGTTGACTGGGACTATGGCCGAATAGAAACAGTGTAGTTATTCCCTGCCAATCAAACAAGCAAAATGTCAGTATAGAAATAAAATCGAGTTGCAATTCAACAGCTGACACGAGACGCATGTGGCAGGTTTTACAGACAATCACAGACTGCAAAAGGAAAACCAGCTAGGTCACAGACACCGACGTCTTGCTTCCAGAAAAACGAAACACCTTCTTTACCTGCTTTGAGGACATTACAGTGCCACCGACGCAGCCCGCTACCAAGGACTGTGGGCTCTCCTGCTCCTTGGCCAATGTGAGAAAGACATTTAAACGTGTTAACCCTTGCAAGGCTGCCAGCCCAGAAGGCATCCCTAGTCGTGTCCACAGAGCATGCGCAGACCAGCTGGCTGGTGTGTTTACAGACATATTCAATCTCTCCCAATCCCAGTCTGCTGTCCCCACATGCTTCAAGATGGGCACCATTGTTCCTGTACCCAAGAAGGCAAAGGTAACTGAACTAAATGACCATCGCCCCGTAGCATTCACTTCTGTCATTATGAAGTGCTTTGAGAGGCTAGTCAAGGATCATATCACCTTCACCTTACCTGTCACCTTAGACCCACTTCAATTTGCTTACCACCCCAATAGGTCCACAGACGATGCAATTGCCATCACACTGCACACTGCCCTATCCCATCTGGACAAGAGGAATACCTACAGTGGGGCAAAAAAGTATTTAGTCAGCCACCAATTGTGCAAGTTCTCCCACTTAAAAAGATGAAAGAGGCCTGTAATTTTCATCATGGGTACACTTCAACTATGACAGACAAATTGAGAAAAAAAATCCAGATAATCACATTGTAGGATTTTTTATGAATTTATTTGCAAATTATGGTGGAAAATAAGTATTTGGTCACCTACAAACAAGCAAGATTTCTGGCTCTCACAGACCTGTAACTTCTTGTTTTAGAGGCTCCTCTGTCCTCCACTCGTTACCTGTATTAATAGCACCTGTTTGAACTTGTTATCAGTATAAAAGACACCTGTCCACAACCTGAAACAGTCACACTCCAACCTCCACTATGGCCAAGACCAAAGAGCTGTCAAAGGACACCAGAAACCAAATTGTAGACCTGCACCAGGCTGGGAAGACTGAATCTGCAATAGGTTAGCAGCTTGGTTTGAAGAAATCAACTGTGGGAGCAATTATTAGGAAATGGAAGACATACAAGACCACTAATAATCTCCCTCGATCTGGGGCTCCATGCAAGATCTCACCCCGAGGGGTCAAAATGATCACAAGAATGGTGAGCAAAAATCCCAGAACCACCTAGTGAATGACCTGCAGAGAGCTGGGACCAAAGTTACAAAGCCTACCATCAGTAACACACTACGCCGCCAGGGACTCAAATCCTGCAGTGCCAGACGTGTCCCCCTGCTTAAGCCAGTACATGTCCAGGCCCGTCTGAAGTTTGCAAGAGAGCATTTGGATGATCCAGAAGAAGATTGGGAGAATGTCATATGGTCAGATGAAACCAAAATATAACTTTTTGGTAAAAACTCAACTCGTTGTGTTTGGAGGACAAAGAATGCTGAGTTGCATCCAAAGAACACCATACCTACTGTGAAGCAGGGGTGTGGAAACATCATGCTTTGGGGCTGTTTTTCTGCAAAGGGACCAGGACGACTGATCCGTGTAAAGGAAAGAATAAATGTGGCCATGTATCGTGAGATTTTGAGTGAAAACCTCCTTCCATCAGCAAGGGCATTGAAGATGAAACGTGGCGGGTCTTTCAGCATGACAATGATCCCAAACACACCGCCCGGGCAACGAAGGAGTGGTTTCGTAAGAAGCATTTCAAGGTCCTGGAGTGGCCTAGCCAGTCTCCAGATCTCAACCCCATAGAAAATCTTTGGAGGGAGTTGAAAGTCTGTGTTGCCCAGCAACAGCCCCAAAACATCACTGCTCTAGAGGAGATCTGCATGGAGGAATGGGCCAAAATACCAGCAACAATGTGTGAAAACCTTGTGAAGACTTACAGAAAACGTTTGACCTGTCATTGCCAACAAAGGGTATATAACAAAGTATTGAGATAAACTTTTGTTATTGACCAAATACTTATTTTTCACCATAATTTGCAAATAAATTCATTAAAAATCCTACAATGTGATTTTCTGGATTTTTTTTCTAATTTTGTCTGTCATAGTTGAAAATTACCTATGATGAAAGTCCTCTCCCCAGGCCTCTCTCATCTTTTTAAGTGGGAGAACTTGCACAATTGGTGGCTGACGAAATACTTTTTTGCTCCACAGTATGTAGGAATGCTGTTCATTGACTATAGCTCAGCATTCAAAACCATAGTACCCTCCAAGCTCATCATTAAGCTTGAGGCCCTGGGTCTCAACCCCGCCCTGTGCAACTGGGATCTGGACTTCCTGATGGGCCGTCCCCAGGTAGTGAAAGTATTAACCAACATCTCCATTCCGCTGATCCTCAACACTGGGGTCCCACAAGGGTGCGTTCTCAGCCCCCACCCATGACTGCGTGGCCATGCACGCTTCCAACTCAATCATCCAGTTTGCAGATGACAGAACAGTAGAAGGCTTGATTACCAACAACAACGAGACGTCCTACAGGGAGAAGGTGAGGGCCCGCAGAGTGTGGTGTCAGGAAAACAACCTCTCACTCAATGTCAACAAAACAAAGGAGATGATCATGGACTTCAGGAAACAGCAAAGTGAGCACCCCCCTACCCACATCGATGGGACAGCAGTGGAGAAGGTGGAAAGTTTTAAGTTTCTCGACATACACATCATGGACAAACTGAAATCGTCCACCTACACAGACAGTGTGGTGAAGAAGGTACCACAGCGCCTTCTTCAACCTCAGGAGGCTGAAGAAATTGTCTTGTCAACTAATACCCTCACAAACATTTACAATTGAGAGCATCCTGTCGGACTGTATCACTGCCTGGTACGGCAACTGCACCTCCCATTACCGCAAAGCTCTCCAGAGGGTGGTGCGGTCTGCACAACCATCATCGGGGTCACACTTTCTGCCCTCCAGGACATCTACAGCACCCGATGTCACAGGAAGGCAAAAAAGATCATCAAGGACAACAACCACCTGAGCCACTGCCTGTTCACCCTGCTACCATCTGGAAGGCGAGGTCAGTGCAGGTGCATCAAAGCTGGGATCGAGAGACTGAAAAACAGCTTTTATCTCAAGGCCATCAGACTGGTAAACAGCCATCACTAACACAGAGAGAGGCTGCTGCCTACATACAGACTTGAAATCATTGCACACTTTAATAAATGGATCACTAGTCACTTTAATAACGCTACTTTAATAATGTTTACATATCTTGCATTACTCATCTCATATCTGTATGCTGTATTTTATACCATCTATTGCATCTTGCCTATGCCACTGTCATTGCTCATCCATATACTTATATGTATATATTCTTATTCCATTCCTTTACTTAGATTTGTGTGTATTAGGTAGTTGTTGTGGAATTGTTAGATTACATGTTAGATACTGCTACACTGTCAGAACTAGAAGCACAAGCATTTCGCTACACTCGCAATAACATCTGCTAACCATGTGTATGTGACCAATAGAATTTGATTAGATTTTATTTGAAATGACAAGCACAGTTTTCAGTTTGCTTCTTGCATGTCCAACAACTCTTGCATTGTGCTTCTTGCATGTCCAACAGCCGCAAAGAGACTATGGCTGTGCCATTAGTCTTACTACTGTCAATGCAAAATCGAGCTGGGCAGTTCTGAATAAAGATGATTTTGTAACCTGTGGAAAGGCTCAACATTACAAAAATATCTCCCTTTAAATATAAACATCCCTGATTTACCCCCAGTCTGTTGATAGTGTAAGTCTATTTACTCCTTATAGCTTATCCAAATGTGTATCCATGTTGAGGCCATTTATCAAACCAGCATTGTGTGTGACTGATGCTAATGTGTCCAGTCCACCGACAGGCATTCTTCAACATGAGGCAGTGCAGTGTTTCACCTGCTACATATACTTAGAGTACCATGCATGGCATGCTGTATGGACACTAGTAGCTAAAGGGAGGCCCTAATTGGTGGAATTTATCACATGATGTCTTAGAGGTCCTGCGTTATTAAACCTGTGTTGGGGTCCAGACGTCGCCCATTAATCTTGGGTTCGCGCGTGAAGCCACAAATGCATTTGCATCTCATCCATGAGAAATTAGATGTAATATCTGAAGGAACATTCTAGCCTATAGAATGCCACTAGAGGAGGGGCAGCTATTTTCAAACCAATTTCAGCAATCTAATGAACACTGATTTGTCTTAAGGCCTGTAGTGATTGTGTTCTCAGATTATTCTCATGGAATGTAGGCCTACTGTCATATCTGTTTGACTTAGGCAGTGTGTACAGCTGTAAGGAAAGTGCAAAACTGGAGCATGGGAGAACTGCTGCTACACACTGCATACGGAAGTCCATAGGCAGGTTTTAAGTTATGCATCTTGTTTAAAGATCTCAAGCCATGCAATCATGATACCATTTATCTTGAACACATGTAAACACTTCAGAAGGATGTCACAAGATGTCTGTACTCAACACATTAAACGAAATGCTGGTTGTGAATCTTGCTTCAAAGTAACACCCTTTTCCTTGGAAGGGAGACTGCAGTTTGAGGTCACTGAATATATCTCATATTGATTTTAATTAAATTCTCCTATTTAATTAGTTGCCATACGCTAATCTATATGATTTATTTCTGGATCTAATCCTTTGTGCATAAAGAAATAACGAAACTGAAAAAAATACTGTTTTCAACTGGAATTGTTCCTAAAATGGGGGACTGTATCCACCAAATATATTTCTAGCCACAATTAGAAGTCCATCAAAAACATAATGCAGTAACTTCACATCAAATATCACAGTTAAATACATGTGGTACAGTTGCTAATGGAAACGTTAACTGCGCATAAGAGTTAACCTGCCATGGTACTTCTGAATCCATCACCATTCTATAATCAAAGGTCTTGCATGTGCTCTCTCTATTAACCATGTCAGACAGTCATTTGTAATTGCCATTACAGTGCCTTGCAAAAGAATTCATCCCCCTTGGTGTTTTTCCTATTTTGATGCATTTCAACCTGTAATTTAAATTGATTTTTTTTTTATGTAATGGACATACACAAAATAGTGCCTCTAAATAAGATCTGGTACAACCAATTACCTTCAGAAGTCACAAAATTAGTTCAATAAAGTCCACCTGTGTGCAATCTAAGTGTCAAATGATCTCAGTATGTATACAGCTGTTCTGAAAGGCCTCCAGAGTCTGCAACACCAGTAAGCAAGGGGCATCACCAAACCAGTGGCACTATGAAGACCAAGGAGCTCTACAAACAGGTCAGGGACAAAGTTGTGGAGATCAGAGTTGGGTTATAAAAAATATATATATCTGAAACTTTGAACATCCCACGGAGTCCCATTAAATCCATTTTCTTTTAACCTCTTTGATCTCTAGGGGCGCTATTTCATTTTTGGATAAAAAACGTTCCCGTTTTAAGCGCGATATTTTGTCACGAAAAGATGCTCGACTATGCATATTCTTGACAGTTTTTGAAAGAAAACACTCTGAAGTTTCAGAATCTGCAAAGATATTGTCTGTAAGTGCCCCAGAACTCATTCTACAGGCGAAACCAAGATGATGCGTCAACCAGGAAATGAGCAGAATTTCTGAAGCTCTGTTTTCCATTGTCACCTTATATGGCTGTGATTGCGCAAGGAATGAGCCTACACTTTCTGTCGTTCCCCCAAGGTGTTAGCAGCATTGTGACGTATTTGTAGGCATATCATTGGAAGATTGACCATAAGAGACTACATTTTCCAAGTGTCCGCCTGGTGTCCTGCGTGGAATTCGGTGCGCAATTGCCAGCTGCTTGTACTTTTCCATTTGATTGAGGGGAGAAACCATGCTTCCAAGAACGATATATCAATGAAGAGATATGTGAAAAACACCTTGAGGATTGATTCTAAACAACGTTTGCCATGTTTTCAGTCAATATTATGGAGTTAATTTGGAAAAAGGTTCGCGTTTTGAGGACTGAATTTTCGGGTTTTTTTGGTAGCCAAATGTGATGTATAAAACGGAGCTATTTCTAATACACAAATAATCTTTTTGGAAAAACTGAGCATCTGCTATCTAACTGAGAGTATCCTCATTGAAAACATCAGAAGTTCTTCAAAGGTAAATTATTTTATTTGAAGGCTTGTATGTTTTTGTTGAAATGTTGCGTGCTGGATACTAACGCTAATGCTAACGCTAAATGCTACGCTAGCTAGCTACTTTTACACAAATTATTGTTTTCCTATGGTTGAGAAGCATATTTTGAAAATCTGAGATGACAGTGTTGTTTACAAAAGGCTAAGCTTGAGAGATGGCATATTTATTTCATTTCATTTGCGATTTTCATGAATAGTTAACGTTGCGTTATGGTAATGAGCTTGAGTCTGTATTCCTGATACCGGATCCGGGATGGGGAGATCAGAGAGGTTAAATGGAAATAATACGGCACCACAACAAACCTGCCAAGAGAGGGCCGCCCACCAAAACTCATGGACCAGGCAAGGAGGGGATTAATCAGAGAGGCAACAAAGAGACCAATGATAACCCTGAACGAGCTGCAAAGCTCCACAGCGGAGATTGGAGTATCTGTCCATAGAACCACTTTAAGCACTAGACTCCACAGAGCTGGGCTTTACAGAAGAGTGTTCAGAAAAAAAAGCCATTGCTTAAAGAAAAAAGAAGCAAACACATTTGGTGTTCGCCAAAAGTCATGTGGGAGACTCCCCAAACATATGGAAGAAGGTACTCTGGTCAGATGAGACTAAAATTTTGCTTTTTGGCCATCAAGAAAAACACTTTGTCTGGCATAAACCCAACACCTCTCATCACCCTGAGAACAGCATCCCCACAGTGAAGCATGGTGGTGGCAGCATCATCCTGTTGGGATGTTTTTCATCGTCAGGGACTGGGAAACTGGTCAGAATAGAAGGAATGATGGATGGTGCTAAATACAGGGAAATTATTGAGGAAAACCTGTTTCAGTCTTCCAGAGATGTGAGCCTGGGACGGATGTTCACCTACCAGCAGGACAATGACCCTAAGCATACTGCTAAAGCAACACTCAAGTGGTTTAAGGAGAAACCTATAAATGTCTTGGAATGGCTTAGTCAAAGCCCAGACATCAAAACAATTGAGAATCTGTGGTATGACTTAAAGATTGCTGTACACCAGCGGAACCCATCCAACTTGAAGGAGCGGGAGCAGTTTTGCCTTGAAGAATGGGCAAAAATCCCAGTGTCTAGATGTACCAAGCTTATAGAAACATACCCAAAGAGACTTGCATCTGTAAATGCTGCAAACGGTGTCTTTACAAAGTTTTGACTATGGGGGGTGAATAGTTATGCACGCTCAATTTTTCTGTTTTTTTGCCATATTTGTTGTTTGTTTCACAATACAAAATATATAGCATCTTCAAAGTGGTAAGCATGTTGTGTAAATCAAATGATACAAACCCCCAAAAGATATATTTTAATTCCAGGTTGTAAGGCAACAAAATAGGAAAAAAGCCAAAGGGAGGTGAATACTTTTGAAGACACTGTATGTAGAGTAATTACCATGCATTTCTCCACAACTCTTGAATTTAAAGTACATGTCTGGTCCTCAGAAATGTGTAATTAAAGTTGTTATATGATGTAATGGGATTATTTAAAATGAATACAATTCTAATTCAGTTGAGAGTAATTAACACAATGTTTTGCATATTTATGCTTTCCCTCTCTGTAATGCACATGATTATTTATGACATGGGATGGGTTGATGATGGTCACTAGACTTGTTACTGAATGTTATATCGCTTGATAGTGATTGACGCCGGGAAGGCCCGTGCACAGGCCTGGATTTGAATGTGTTCTGCTACTGACAAACAGTCGATCTGCAGTTACCCCTGCCCCTGTCACCCCTTCCCCTGTCCATGACAGTAAGAGATAGCACATACTAGCAACTACAAAGTAACCTACTACCCAGTTAGCAATGAACACTCTGGACGGACGGCCTCCAGAGAGGTCGATCGCGTGCTACAGCTTTTTTGCCCATCACGTAATTTCATATAACATACTAAAAATAATAAAAAGTCTAAATAAACTAAATAAAGTGCAAGAGGCATGTAGAAAAAAGAAAATGCCCGAAAGGCATTAAAAAATGCCTATAGGGATATAGTATGGGCATTGTTTGCCGATGTGCAAAGTTAGTGGTATAGGGTACAGTGCAGTAGCAGCATATAATTGTATGAAAGTATATACAGTACATTCAGAAAGTATTAAACCAATTTTCATTTCCTAAATTAATCAAATTAATGATAACTAAAATCCAACAACTGAACTGAGCAGGTCATAGATCTTATTTCTTCAGATGTCCAGGAGGAACAAGAGAACAATGATTTAGAATAGGAGGAGGTATCTGAAGAAGATCAGGAAGAATACAACCCAGAGTACGATGCATCATCTTCAGATGAAGAAGAAATCCCTCAAGCTGAAAGAGACATTTTTGTCAAAAAACTGTAAAACGTCATAAGAATGACCCCTGGGCCCACAAGACATGCAGTTGCCTATGACCAGGACATCGCCTCAACATTCTACATGTTCATCACACAAGCCATCAAAAAAATCATCCTTGAGGTGACAAATTTGATGACAAATTATTTCTGTCAATACGGAGACAACTGGAAAAGGATGGATGAGATTGACCTGCGTGCCTACATAGGGCTGCCAATCTTAGCGGGTGTGAATAGGTCCCGAGGCATGGCTACATGTAGTCTCTGGGATGCAGAGAGTGGAAGGGCAATTTCTTTCACTCTTTCTCAAGAACGCTACGATTTTTCAACCGTGAGTCAAGACCTGCAAGACGTGTGAGAGACAAACTGGCAACCATAAGAGAGGTCTGGAAGAAGTGGGTGGAGCGTCTGCCATATCTCTACAACCCTGGGCCTGAAGTAACAGTGGCTGAGCAACTGGTTCCATTCAGAGGTAAAAACAAAATTCATATCTGTAATGTAAGTGATTTTTACTGTTCATTTTATTATGTATTGCTGTAATATCATTGATTTATGTGATTGTTTTCTGTGACACTGATACTAATTACTGATAGTGATCTCTTTTGTCAAAAGGTCGCTGTCCTTTCCGGCAGTATATGCTCAGTAAGCCAGCAAAGTATGGCATCAAGATATGGGTGGCCTGTGACCCACAATCCAGCTACGCTTGGAAGATGCAAGTCTATACAGGGAAGCCGACCAGTGGAGGCCCAGAGAAGAACCAGGGAATGCGGCTTGATGTGACAGTTGGACTGAGGGGGCAGAATGTCACGTGTGACAATTTCTCCACCTCCTATGAACTCAACCACCAGCTCCTGAAGAGGAAGATCACTATGGTTGGCACAGTTGGAAAGAACAAGCCTGAGCTCCCACCTGCACTCCTTGCTACAAGGGGGAGGCCTAACGGTGTCAAACGGTGCCCACAAACTGTTAGGGCCTACAAAAAGCTGTCCCAACAGCAGAGCTTTCTTTTCAACACCATCAAGTGAATCCTTATCACCGCTACACCTGGCTATCAGTGGGGCCTTGTCTGGCAGAGAAACAGTTAATTCAGCCTCATTTACTGCCTTTAAAAAAAACATAGCTGATATTGCTGACTTGTTTAAACAAATGTGGTTTCTACTGACAATTGAGATGTACACACTATGGCATAAGGGGACGAAAAGCGGATAAGAGGCCATCCGTAATTTCGATTAAGACATTAATGAGTGAGCTGGGACGGACGTAGTCAATATAATTGTTCAGCACTTTTGAAATGTACAGCGACATAATTCAGAACATGGGCCGTTTTTACAATATTATCCCTGTACACCAAGTTAGAACTGTAGGATAAATAAAGGGGGCATACAAGCAGACAATGAAAGCTCTTACAATATAAAATGATTGCATTTCTCTAAAACAGGCTATAGGCTACATGTGCACCACCAAGGCAGAACAGTAGGCTAAGTTATGAGGGGGAAAGGGACCAAATTATTAGGGTGATGCATATGGGCTACTAACAGCTTACTATACAATATACACTTAGCATTACTTTCTTAGCTACAGTATGGCATATTAAACCAACCTGGATAAAACCTAGTTTTAAACATATTTTTTGATAGCGAGAGACACATTCAACTTTACGGTTGGTAAGTAGAGTTCTTGATATTATAGACTTGCCTTTGTAGACAGGAAAAGTTGTTTGCAGGGGTAAAGCCGGCTATATTGTAATAGGGTTATTTTTTTCTCAATTTCCCACATTTTTCATAACCAAGAGTCCAGCACAATGTAAAACTTTTGTTTGCATCAAAGCTGTTATACAGTCATTGGCAGCAACGCACTACCACACTCGCAGTGGTAGGTTGGGAGAGGGGACTATTTTCAAGAATCATGAATTAGGAAACAAGGTCTAGTTTGATTGGCAATTCATTGAATGTAAAGTTACAATAGAGAAAATAGACAACAAAAATAAAATAAGTAATAAGTTTTAAAAAACGCCACCAATCAAAAGAGCACTTATTTAATAGGAGGGCAAAGGGGCAGGTCCTCCTGCACCCCTAGGGCTCTATCTCTACATATAGTTAAGAATTTGTGTGACATGGAAAATAAGTGACATCCTATATTTATTCATAGGTAGGTGATCATCAGTCATTGACTGGCCATAGAAACATGCAGCATTAATGCATCATTAGACAAAGGGTAGCTCTATGCACAGGAAGGTATGGTTAACAGTCTTGCATATGGTAAATGCTAGAGGAGGACATGCATTTCTTGTCCATATGGTGTCTGACAGTGTTTGCCTGCAGAGCGCTGATATCATGACTGCAGTGAAAATGATCTAAAATAATGTCATATTATCAGATAAAGTGTATCTGCCAGAGATATTGCATGCAAATTCCATAAAACAGATACTGTATACAATTATTGTTTCCAGGGGCTTTCATTTTTATGAAGAAAAAAAAACATGTTGGTGTACCAAGTAGATTTAGAAAGAACTGTCTGCAACTGTGCATTTGCTCTTTTCTCTTATAAGAAAAGCATATACAAATGTATGAAAAAGGCATGTCTGAATGGATTTGTATTTTGTCTGCATATTATTAGCACCTCATGGTAGAGAACAGTACAGCACAGGCATCATTCTGAGTCTGGATGGACATGCCTCCTACACACAGATGTGAGTGCTAGCACTGCAGGATCTCTACGAGTGTGGGAGTAGAAAAACAAGATGAGTGAATAGACAGATTATAGTCAGGCTCAGACAAAGAAATACATTCAAGTGACTATCTGTTAATGAAAATCCAATTATGCATACACATACCGACGTCTAAGAGAACACACAGGGTCTCAGACATTTATAATCCTCTGAGGAGACACTGTACGGCTAAATACAGAATCAAAAACAATATCCTCCTTTTTACAGTGTGTTGTTTATCGTGATGCTAGGCTATACTGTATTTGAATGACACTTGTTTTGTAACTCTACTGTTAGAAGTGGTTTGCAGGTGTGCTGACATGACATAAGGCTTGAAATGACTGCAACTCTAATTATCAGAGATGTATGTTGGGGAACGACCAAGCATGAAGCACTCTGACAATCTACAGGGACATTAAGGTCAACAAATGAATTAACGCTAGCAGAAAAAAAACATCTTCAGCAGATATCCTAGTGGTTTGTGAAGCAGACGTGCCAAGAGGACAATTTAGACATACACATGTGAACCAGCACCTCTCTCTCTGGGCACATGTAAACTAGCACCTCTCTCTCTGGGCACATGTAAACCAGCACATCTCTCTGGGCACATGTAAACCAACACGTCTCTCTCTGGGCACATGTAAACCAGCACCTCTCTCTCTGGGCACATGTAAACCAGCACCTCTCTCTCTTGGCACATGTAAACTAGCACCTCTCTCTCTTGGCACATGTAAACTAGCACCTCTCTCTCTGGAGAACAACACCTTTGAAAATATGGAGAACAACATCTTTGATATTATGGTATTTGTCAGTTTTGTGAAATGACCGTCATAAATATAAACTCCATAATTACCTGGGAAAGTAATCACTCCTGTGTATAGCCTTTTCATGAAGCTGAACATAAGAAGTGTAACTCTCGTTAGTCATCGCTCCATCTGAGGCAACATCATTTCAATTATCTTCCCATCATCAATCATACATTTCTGCTGCATGGGAACTTTATTTTAATTACATACATGCTAGTAAATCATGGCATGTTCATTTGTCTTCACAAAAGGCCAGCATGTAAAAAAAAATCTTACATAAAAACGGAATATTGTGTTTCTCATTTGTTACTTGGTGATGTCATGGAAATTAACAACAGGGACTCAAAGTCGAACTAAAATGAATCATTCTTTGTTATCAGCAAGCTGGAGAGGTTCCAACAAACTTAATGCACCATAGTACAAGTCGTCCGGGAGCTCTCCCGTTAGCTCTCTTATGAGCTGAAGAGCTCAATGACTTTCAACGTGGCAGTGTCATCAGATGTCATCACCTTTCCAACAAGTCGGTTCGTCAAATTTCTGCCCTGCTAGAGTTTCCCCAGTCCACTGTAAGTGCTGTTATTGTGAAGTGGAAACGTCTAGGAGTAACAATGGCTCAGCCGCAAAGTGGTAGACCACAGAAGCTCACAGAAAGGGACAGCAGATTGCTGAAGCGTGTAGCATGTAAAAATCGTATGTCCTTGTTTCCAAAACTATCTACCTCCGGAAGCAACGTCAGAACAAGAACTGTTCACCGGGAGCTTCATGAAATGGGTTTCAATGGCCGAGCCGGCGCACAAAAGCCTAAGATCACCATGCGCAATATCAAGTGTTGGCTGGTGTGGTGTAAAGCTTGCCGCCATTGGACTCTGGAGCAGTGGAAATGCGTTCCCTGGAGTGATAAATCATGCTTCACCATCTAGCACTCCGACGAACTACTGGGTTTGCGGGTGCCAGGAGAACGCTACTTGCCCGAATGCATAGTGCTAATTGTAAAGTTTGGTGGAGGAGAAATAATCATCTGGGGCTGTTTTTCATAGTTCGGCTAGGCACCTTAGTTCCAGTGAAGGGAAATCTTAATGCTGCAACATACAATGACATTCTAGACAATTCTGTGCTTCCAACTTTGTGGAAAAAGTTTGAGGAAGGCCCACAAAGCGAGGTCCATACAGAAATGGTTTGTCCCCTGTGTGGAAGAACTTGACTGGCCTGCATAGAACCCTGACCTCAACCCCATCAAACACATTTGGGATAAATTGGAACATAGATGCGAGCCAGGCCTAATAGCCCAACATCAGTGCCCAACCTCACTAATGCTTGTGGCTGAATGGAAGCAAGTCCCCGTAGCAATGTTCCAACATCCTATTGGAAAGTCTTCCCAGAAGAGTGGAGGCTGTTATCACAACCAAGGGGGGGACCAACTCCATATTAATGCCCATGGTTTGGGGATGAGATGTTGACGAGCATATTTTTGGCCATATATCTATATACACACACACATACAGTGGGGAGAACAAGTATTTGATAACCTGTCAAATCGGCAGTGTTTCCTATTTACAAAGCATGTAGAGGTCTGTAATTCTTATCATAGGTACACTTCAACTGTGAGAGACGGAATCTAAAACAAAAATCCAGAAAATCACATTGATGATTTTTAAGTAATTAATTTGCAATAAAATGCAAATGAATGACTTAAAATCATACAATGTGATTTTCTGGATTTTTGCTTTAGATTCCATCTCTCACAGTTGAAGTGTACCTATGATAAAAATTATAGACCTCTACATGCTTTGTAAGTTGGAAAACCTGCAAAATCGGCAGTGTATCAAATACTTCTCCCCACTGTATGTGTACATACATACATGTGAATGTATATGTACGTGTATGTGTATATATGGTATGTATGTGTATGTATTTATATATATGTATGACCTTGCACTCCTCCACCTTCCGTTTGAGGATGCCCCACAGATGCTCAATAGGGTTTAGGTCTGGAGACATGCTTGGCCAGTCCATCACCTTTACCCTCAGTTTCTTTAGCAAGGCAGTGGTCGTCTTGGAGGTGTGTTTGGGGTCGTTATCATGTTGGAATAATGCCCTGCGGCTCAGTCTCCGAAGGGAGGGGATCATGCTCTGCTTCAGTATGTCACAGTACATGTTGGCATTCATGGTTCCCTCAATGAACTGTAGCTCCCCAGTGCCGGCAGCACTCATGCAGCCCCAGACCATGACACTCCACCACCATGCTTGACTGTAGGCAAGACACACTTGTCTTTGTACTCCTCACCTGGTTGCCGCCACACACGCTTGACACCATCTGAACCAAATAAGTTTATCTTGGTCTCATCAGACCACAGGACATGGTTCCAGTAATCCATGTCCTTAGTCTGCTTGTCTTCAGCAAACTGTTTGCGGGCTTTCTTGTGCATCATCTTTAGAAGAGGCTTACTTCTGGGAGGACAGCCATGCAGACCAATTTGATGCAGTGTACGGCGTATGGTCTGAGCACTGACAGGCTGATCCCCCCACCCCTTTAACCTCTGCAGCAATGCTGGCAGCACTCATACGTCTATTTTCCAAAGACAACCTCTGGATATGACGCTGAGCACGTGCACTCAACTTCTTTGGTCGACCATGACGAGGCCTGTTCTGAGTGGAACCTGTCCAGTTAAACCGCTGTATGGTCTTGGCCACCATGCTGCAGCTCAGTTTCAGGGTCTTGGAAATCTTCTTATAGCCCAGGCCATCTTTATGTAGAGCAACAATTATTTTTTTCAGATTCTCAGAGAGTTCTTTGCCATGAGGTGCCATGTTGAACTTCCAGTGACCAGTCAGTATGAGGGAGTGTGAGAGAGATGACACCAAATTGAACATACCTGCTCCCCATTCACACCTGAGACCTTGTAACACTAACGAGTCACATGACACCGGGGAGGGAAAATGGCTAATTGGGCCCAATTTGGACATTTTCACTTAGGGGTGTACTCACTTTTGTTGCCAGCGGTTTAGACATTAATGGCTGTGTGTTGAGTTATTTTGAGGGGACAGAAAATGTACACTGTTATACAAGCTGTACATTCACTACTTTACATTATAGCAAAGTGTCATTTCTTCAGTGTTGTCACATGAAAAGATATACTCATATATTTACAAAAATGTGACAGGTGTACTCACTTTTGTGTTATACTGTATATATATATATATATGTATGTATATATATGTACAGTGCATTCTGAATGTATTCAGAGCCCTTGACTTTTTCCACATGTTGTTACGTTGCAACCTTTTTTTTTATCTCATCCATCTACACACAATACCCCATTATGACAAAACAAAAACTGGTTTGTAGAATTTTTTAAAAGTAAAATAAATAAATATATTGTCACATTTACATAAGTGTTCAGTATTGACTCAGTACTTTGTTGAAGCACCTTTGGCAGTGATTACAGACTCGAGTCTTCTTGGGTATGAAGCTACAAGCTTGGCACACCTGTATTTGGGGAGTTTCTCCCATCCTTCTCTGCAGATCCTCTCAAGCTCTGTAAGGTTCGATGGGGAGCTTCGCTGCACAGCTGTTTTCAGGTCTCCAGATATGTTCAGTCGGGTCTGGGCTCTGGCTGAGCCACTCAAAGTCACTCCTGCGTTGTCTTGTCTGTATGCTTAGAGTTGTTGTCCTGTTGGAAGGTGAACCTTTGCCCCAGTCTGAGGTACTGAGCAGGATCTTGATGTACTTTTCTCTGCTCATCTTTCCCTCGATCCTGACTAGTCTCCCAGTCCATGCCATTGAAAAATATCCCCATAGCATGATGATGCCACCACCATGCTTCACTGTAGTAACGGTGCCAGGTTTCCTCCAGTTGTGACGCTTGGCATTCAGGCCGAAGAATTCAATCTTGGTTCCATCAGACCAGAGAATCTTGATTCTCATGGTCTGAGAGTCCTTTAGGTGCCTTTTGGCCAGCATCCTGGAGTCGCCTCTTCAATGTTGATGTTGAGGCTGGTGTTTTGCGGGTACAATTTAATGAAGCTGCCAGTTGAGGACTTCTGAGGTGTCTGTTTTTCAAACTAGACACTCTAATGTACTTGTCCTCTTGCTCAGTTGTGCACCGGGGCCTCCCACTCCTCTTTCTATTCTGGTTAGAGCTAGTTTGCGCTGTTCTGTGAAGGGAGCAGTTTACAGCATTGTACGAGATCTTCAGTTTCTTGGCAATTTCTCGCATGGAATAGCCTTAATTTCTTAGAACAAGAATAGACCGACAAGTTTCAGAAGAAAGGTCTTTGTTTCTGGCCATTTTAAGCTTGTAATCGAACCCACAAATTCTGATGTTCCAGATACTCAACTAGTCTAAAGAATGCCAGTTTTATTGCTTCTTTAACAGTTTTCAGTTGTGCCAACCATAATTGCAAAAGGGTTTTCTAATGATCAATTTGCTTTTTAAAATGACAAACTTGGATTAGCTAACACAACGTTCCATTGGAACATAGGAGGGATGGTTGCTGATAATGGGCCTCAGTATTCCATTAAAAAAATCTGTTTTTTCCTGCTGCGATAGTCATTTACAACATTGACAATGTCTACACTGTATTTCTGAGCAATTCTATGTTATTTTAACGGACCAAAATGTTGTTTTTCTTTCAAAAACAAGGATATTTCTAAGTGACCCCAAACTTTTGAACGGTATTGTATATTATACTACTTTTGAAGTTAATATAATGCCATTGTTAAGTGAGAAAACCACTCTGGAAAAGGCCGGAACAGCTCCTCTGGATGTGAGCATGAAAAATATTTTAAATTCACTGTCTAGTGGTATGAAGAACCATTTCAAAGTAGAGAAGTGTATGCAAGAGATAATAAAGAAATAGTATGTCATTGTTGACAAAGATGTAATATGGAATCTGTCTGATATACCAAAAGCTTGGGGAAAAATACAGAGAACGTCTAATTCCTTGACAAAGACACAATGGTCTTTAACTGTATTAGCCGAAGAAAGAAAACGGGATGAGAAATTCTTTCTGGGGGAATCATGACAGGACATTGCAGAGAGATAAGGATAGTTTGAAAGCTCTTTCTTGTCAGATCAAAACCTTGAAAGAAGAGATTCAATAATTACTGGCAAGGGTCGTAAAAATCAGACTTGGCTCCAACATGTGGAGGACCCTATGTCCCTTCAAATCCACTCTCACACCGAGTTACGCAAGGATGATTGGGTTTCAAGCATCTGGTCAGCACTGCCTGGCTTTGAGTCAACAGATACTGATAGCGGTAACGGATGATGTCTCAGGCCAACCAGAACACAGTCTGTAAAAGGTAATAAAGAGAAGCCTCCAGTGACAGTATTCAGACATAAATCAGCATCTCCAAACAGTTGGATGAATGGTCGAAAACTTTGAAACGTCCCAGAGAACTGGGTATGAAAACGTGGGACCATTTGAAGCATTGTAAGAAACGCTACAATCTTTTATTGTATTTATTTTTTATTTAACCTTTATTTAACCAAGTAGGCTAGTTGAGAACAAGTTCTCATTTACAACCGCGACCTGGCCAAGAATAAAGCAAAGCAGTTTGACACATGCAAAAACACAGAGTTACCAATGAAATAAACAAATACAGTCAATAATGCAGTAGAAAAAAATCTACAGTGTGTGCAAATGAGGTAAGATAAGGGAGGTAAGGCAATAAATAGGCCATGGTGGCGAAGTAATTACAATATACCAATTAAACACTGAAATGATTGATGTGCAGAAGATGAATGTGCAAGTAAAGATACTGGGGTGCAAAGGAGCAAGATAAATAACTAAATAAATACAGTATAGGGATGAGGTAGTTGGATGGGCTATAATACAGATGGGCTATGCACAGGTGCAGTGATCTGTGAGCTGCTCTGACAGCTGGTGCTTAAAGCTAGTGAGGGAGATATGAGTCTCCAGATTCAGTGATTTTTGAAGTTTGTTCCAGTCATTGGCAGCAGAGAACTGGGAGGAAAGGCGACCAAAGTAGGAATTGGCTTTGGGGGTGACCACTGAGATATACCTGCTGGAGCGCGTGCTACGGGCGGGTGCTGTTATGGTGACCAGTGAGCTGAGATAAGGAGGGGTTTTACCTAGCAGAGACATGTAGATGACCTGGAGCCAGTGGGTTTGGCGCCAAGTGTGAAGCGAGGGTCAGCCAACTAGTGTGTACAGGTCCCAATGGTGGCTAGTATATGGGGCTTTGGTGACAAAATGGATGGCAACGTGATAAACTGCATCCAATTTGTTGATTAGAGTGTTGGAGGCTATTTTGTAAATGGCATCTCTGAAGTCGAGGATCGGTAGGATGGTTAGTTTTATAAGTGAAGGATGCTTTGTTGCGAAATAAGAAGACGGTTCTAGATTTAATTTTGGATTGGAGATGCTTAATATGAGACTGGAAGGAGAGTTTACAGTCTAACCAGACACCTAGGTATTTGTAGTTGTCCACATATTCTAAGTCAGAACCGTCCAGAGTAGTGATGCTGGACGGGTAGGTAGGTGCGGGCAACAATCGGTTGAAGAGCATTTATTTCGTTTTACTTGCATTTAAGAACAGTTGAAGGCAATGGAAGGAGAGTTGTATGGCATTGAAGCTCATCCGGAGGTTACTTAACACAGTGTCCAAAGAAGGGCCAGAAGTATACAGAATGGTGTCGTCTGCGTAGAGGTGGATCAGAGAATCACCAGCAGCAAGAGCGACATCATTGATGTATACAGAAAGAGTCGGCCCGAGAATTGAACCCTGTGGCACCCCCATAGAGACTGCCAGAGGTCCGGACAACAGGCCCTCCTATTTGACACACTGAACTCTATCAGAGAAGTAGTTGGTGAACCAGGCGAGGCAGTAATTTGAGAAACCAAGGCTGTTGAGTCTACCGATAATAATGACCACAGAGTCGAAAGCCTTGGCCAGGTCGATAAATACGGCTGCACAGTAATGTCTCTTATCGATGGAGTTAATATAATGCCATTGTTAAGTTATACTATCGTTTAGGACCTTGAGCGTAGCTGAGGTGCACCCACAACCAGCTCTGAAACCAGATTGCATAGCGGAGAAGGTACGGTGGGATTCGAACTGGTCGGTAATCTGTTTGTTACCTTGGATTTCGAAGACCTTAGAAAGGCAAGGTAGGATAGATATAGGTCTGTAGCAGTTTGGGTCTAGAGTGTTTTCCCCCTTTGAAGAAGGGGATGATCGCGGCAGCTTTTTAATCTTTGGGAATCTCAGACGATACAAAGGAGAGGTTGAACAGGCTAGTAACAGGGGTTGCAACAATTTCGGCAGATAATTTTGGAAAGAGATGGTCCAGATTGTGTAGCCGGCTGATTTGTAAGGGTCCAGATTTTGCAGCTCTTTCAGAACATCAGCTGTCTGGATTTGGGTGAAGAAGAAATTGGGAGGCTTGGGCGAGTTGCTGCGGGGGGTGCCGGGCAGTTAGGGGTAGCCAGGTAGAAAGTATGGCCAGCAGTGGAAAAATGCTTTTTGAAATTCTCAATTATAGTGGATTTATCGGTGACGACAGTGTTTCCTAGCCTCAGTACAGTCGGCAGGAGGTGCTCTTATTCTCCATGGACTTTACAATGTCCCCGGACATCCTTATGATGGGTTACACTGTGAACGTGGTGTACTTGAAGAAAAGGTTTATAGAGCTGTGGGTGGTGAAGAGCAAGATGTGGCTGATGGATGGAGTTCCATATATGTTTTCCTTCAGGGTCTGTCCAATGCAACCACCAATTGGGGAGAGATTACTAAATGTGTTCAAAAACCGAAAGAACCATTAGTTGAATTTGAAGAAAGGTTTAAAGCAGAGGTAGTTAGACACAGTGGGTTACCTGACATGGAAGATGAAGATTCTCTAAATTCCTCCAAAAATGGGCCAATCACTCTTCAGCTGATGCAATCTATACATGATGATTTGCAAAAAACTTTGGTTTCCACAACTAATGACTGGGAGAGACAAAACTACACGGACATCATCGACAGACTGTCACGACTGGACAGAGACATCAATCAACATAATAAACCGGCTGTTATCAGAGTTGTGCAGGTACCTAGTGAAACCAACAACATTATTTATTCAGCAGAAGAGAAACCTGATGAATGTCATTTTGGCGGGATATCTGGTCACTGGCAACGAGAATGTCGGAAAATAAAAAGTGTTCTTATGAGGAATCGCCAGGAGAAGCAGGGTCCATCTAAGAGAAAATGTAATCAAGACAACAGCCCCAATAACACAATGTTGATGCAGAAATTTAAGAAGCTCTCTCCGGCTTAGCATCAGAGTTTGCTGGATGCTGTGGAGGTAAACTAATAGACTCCCTAGGATGGAATTTATGCAATAGATTCTTTAGTAGATACGGGTGTTGAAGTCACTGTATTTGCAATGTATTATGCAAAACATATATGTCCTCAGGACATGGGCAAGAAGATGAGAGCAACAGGAGTGGGAGGGGGAGACAGATATGAAACAGACCATTATCAATTTCCATTGGTCCAATGAAGATTGATGCAGCGGTGTGGATAGGCTCATTTGAACAACCTATTTTAGGCCTTGATGTTATTATGCAACTTGACTCTAAATTGAATATTTCTGGAGGGAAGTTGACGTTGCAAATTAGGCAACTGCAGGGATCTACAGTTCAGAACCATGCTATTTGGACTACAAATAAAAAGGAACTTTGGATATGGAACCAGTGTGCTTGACAGGTGTTGCCCCACCTTGCACAAAACAATATCCCATTAGCAAGGAAGCTATGGATGCTACTAAAGTAGTGAGTAAAGATCTATGGGACATGTGTATAGTTGAAAAGACACCATGTAATCCAGTTCTCTGATGTATCCTACAGATACCACGTTACTTGAACACGACTGTTATGAGTTGTTTTGGTGGGTTAATAGAGTCTGGTGGGTTAATAGAGTCATTCGTTGAAAAACCCTGAGTATATCTTATACACAGACGGTTCAAGCATTGTGAAGGGGGGTGTGAGGAAGGCAGGCTGGGCAGTTACTACAGTGGACAATGTGAAAGTGACAGGCACGTTACCTGCAGGAACATCAGCACGGATGGCGGAATTGGTGACTTTGACACAAGTATGTAAACAAGCTGAAGGAAAAACAGCTACTATCTACACAGACTTAAGGTATGCTTTTGGTGTTACCCATGATTTTGGAAAAATATGGAAAAACAGAGGATTCATGACATCACTGGGAGCTCCTTTGAAGAATGGACCAGAGGTGATGGCTCTACTGAATGCTCTCCAGTTACCTGAACAAGTTGCAATTTTGAAAATGAAAGCACATGGAAAAAGATTTACAGACGAGGGTAAAAGTAATGATTTGGCTGACAGTGCTGCCATGGTGGCTGCTAAGAGAACACCTCTGTCGCCTAAACTGATTAATAGATACACCTTGGATACCCCTTGCATACATTGCAACACATTGGAGATACACAAAACATGAAGTGTGGGAATGGATGGCTGCAGGATGCAAACTCAATCAAGAAGGTGTGTGGAAATACAACCTGAGATGTGTAGCGCCAAATGCACTCTTATCCTACCTGGTGACACAGATCCACTCTTTGGGACACATTGGTGTAGACAAGATAGTTTATCATTTTGTGGGAAAATGGTGGAATCCTGGTGTGGGGAAAGAGGCTGAGGCTGTCGTGGCAAATTGCAACACTTGTATGGAAAACAACACCAAGGGACGAGTGAAAGTACAGACACGACAAGCCCCACCAGGACCCTTCAGACATCTACAGCGTGAATACATCATGCTGCCAAAATGTAAAGGACATGAAGATGTGCTCGTCGTTGTTGATCGTTTCTCACGATGGGTTGAAGCTTCCCCTACTAAGAAAGGATCTACACAACACGCAGCTAAAATTCTGATTCAAGAAATCATACCCAGATGGGGATATCTGGAACAATTAGATTTTGACCAAGGCACTCATTTCACAGGAAAATGGTGTGGGGAGGTAGCTCGTCTTCTGAACATAGACTGGCAACTTACACTGCCCTTATCATCCTCAATCGAGTGGACAGGTAGAACACACAAATTGAGTTTTGAAAGAGAGACTTTCAAAGTTGCATCAAGAAGGGTTGGCATGTCCAGATGCATTGCCTACGGTATTGATGTAGTATATGGGCAACATATAACAAAACCACAGGGTTGAGTCCGTTTGATGTTGTCACAAGTTGACCCATGTCACTACCAGGTATGTTAGATTTGAAAAAAGCAGACTTTCACCTTATGAGTGACACAATGCTTAACTATTGCACACAACTCTCTAATGCAGTAGGGGAAGCAGACAGACAAGGTAAAGAGACACGGGGAATAACTCCCGAGGGGAGACATGACGTAGTACTAGGACAGTGGGTGATATGCATATGTAACAGACACATTAGGGCCAAAATGGGAAGGTCCTTATCAAGTTTTGCTCATAACGAGTCCAGCAGTAAAAGTCCAGGGAAAATCACGATGGATACATGGCACTCATTGCAAGGTTATCAATTTTGATGCAAAGCGGAGCCTGGAGAATAATGAACTGATTGATTAGCAATCGGGGGCCAATCTTGGGTAAAGAAGCATAGTAAGATGATCCGAACCTGATAATCTTCTATGTTGTATACTGCAGTATTTGTGTTTGTATTTATTATGGATCCCCATCAGCTGCTGCCCAAGCTCTTACTCTTCCTGGGGTCCGGCAAAATGAAGGCAGTTTATACCATTTTTAAACATTACAATGCATTCACAGATTTCACAACACACTGTGTGCCCTCAGGCCCCTACTCCACCGCTACCACATAGCGACAGTACTAAATCCATGTGTATGTCTAGTGCGTATGTTATCATGTGTGTGTGTATGCATGTGTCTGTGCCAATGTTTGTGTTGCTTCACAGTCCCTGCTGTTCCATGAGGTGTTTTTTTAAAATGTTTTTTAACTTCTTTGGGACTGGGGGGCAGTGTTGAGTAGCTTGGATGAATAAGGTGCCCAGAGTAAACTGCCTGCTCCTCAGGCCCAAAAGCTAGGATATGCATATAATTAATATATTTGGATAGAAAACACTCTGAAGTTTCTAAAACTGTTTGAATGATGTCTGTGAGTATAACAGAACTCATATGGCAGGCAAAAACCTGAGAAAATATCCAACCAACCGGGGACTGTGAAGAGACCTCTTGTGGCATATCTTATGGGGTATGCATGGGTGTCCGAGCTGTGTGCCATTACTTTCGACAGACAGCTCGGTGCATTCAACATGTCAATACCTCTCATAAATAAAAGTAGTGATGAAGCCAATCTCTCCTCCACTTTCAGCCATGAGAGATTGACATGCATATTATTAATATTAGCTCTCCGTGTACATCCAAGGGCCAGCCATGCTGCCCTGTTCTGAGCCAATTGCAATTTTCCTAAGTTCTTTTTTGTGGCACCTGACCACACGACTAAACAGTAGACAAGGTGCAACAAAACTAGGGCCTGTAGGACCTGCCTTGTTGATAGTGTTGTTCAGAAGGCAGAGCATCACTTTATTACAGACAGACTTCTCTCCATCTTAGCTACTACTGCATCATTATGTTTTGACAATGACAATTTACAATCTAGTGTTACTCCAAGCAGTTTAGTCATCTCAACTTGCTCAATTTACACATTTATTACAGTATTTAGTTTAAGTTTAGGGTTTAGTGAGTGTTTTGTTCCAAATACAATGCTTTTAGTTTTAGAAATATTTAGGGCTAAGTTATTCCTTGCCACACACTCTGAAACTAACTGCAGCTCTTTGTTGAGTGTTGCAGTCATTTCAGCTGCTGTAGTATCTGACGTGTATAGTGTTGAGTCGTCATCCGCATACATAGACACTCTGGCTTTACTCAAAGTCAGTGGCATGTCGTTAGCAAAAATTGAAAAAAGCAAGCAGTCATCATATTAGGGATATCTAGGTGAAAGATCACAACCCGGAGGTTTGTTGGGCCATTGTCCTTTTGAAAAACAAATGATTGTCCCACTAAGCCCAAACCAGATGGCATGGCCTGTCGCTGCAGAATGCTGTGGTAGCCATGCTGGTTAAGTGTGCCTTAAATTCTAAATAAATCACAGACAGTGTCACCAGTAAAGCACGCCCACTCCTTAACCCCTCCTCCTCCATGCTTTACAGTGGGATCCACACATGCGAAGATCATCCGTTGGAACCAAACATCTCCAATTTGGACTCTAGGCGAAAATACGAATTTCCACCAGTCTAATGTCCATTGCTCATGTTTTTTGGCACAACTAAGTCGCTTTATCTAATTGGTATCCTTTAGTAGTGATTTTTTGCAGCAATTCGACCATGAAGGCCTGATTCACACAGTCTCCTCTGAACAGTTGATGTTGAGATGTGTCTGTTACTTGAACTCTGTGAAGCATTTCTTTGGGCTGCAATTTCTGATGCTGCTAACTCTAATGAACTTATCCTCTGCAGCAGAAGTAACTCTGGGTCTTCCATTCCTGTGGCGGTCCTCATGAGAGCCAGTTCCATCATTGCTCTTGGTGGTTTTTGCAACTGCACTTGAATAAACTTTCAAAGTTCTTGAAATATCCCGTATTGATTGATCTTCATGTCTTAAAGTACTGATGGAATGTCTTTCTCTTTGCTTATTTGAGCTGTTCTTGCCGTAATATGAAATAGGGCTATCTTCTGTATACCACCCATACCTTCTCACAACACAACTGATTGGCTTAAATGCATTAAGAAGGAAAGAAATTCCACAAATCTTTTACCAAGGCACACCGGTTAATTGAAATGCAGTCCAGGTGACTACGAAGCTGGTTGGGAGAATGCCAAGAGTGTGGAAAGCTGTCATCAAGGCAAAGGCTAGCTACTTGTAGAATCTCAAATTTAAAATATATTTAGATTTGTTTAACACTTTTTTGGTTACTCCATGATTCCATGTGTGTTATTTCATTGTTTTGATGTCTTCACTATTATTCTACAATATAGATAATAGTAAAAATAAAGAAAAGCCTTTGAATGTGTCACATCTGTCCTGCTTACACTCCTTAGTGGACATCCGGTGTCTCCTTGACCTGCAGTCATTCCCCCAGTTCTCTCCCCCTCCCTCTTCTTCTCTGTGTGATTGTGTGGTTGGAAACCAGCTGCAACCCATTCTATAATCAAGACCTCTACAAATACTCAGTCTTGCCACTTCCACTCTGCCAGATCATGCGTCTAGCTATTTGTTGTTATTTTACCCCTCTGGGATATGTGGGATGCTAGCGTCCCACCTGGCCAAAAAACAGTGAAAATACAGAGCGCCAAATTCAAATGAATTACTATAAAAATCAAACTTTCATGAAATCACACATGTAAGATACCAATTTAAGCTACACGTGTTGTGAATCCAGCCAACATGTCAGATTTCAAAAAGGCTTTTCGGGGAAATCAAGCGATGCTATTATCTGAGGGTAGCACCTTCGTAAACAAAGAGAGAAAACATATTTCAACCCTGCAGGCGCAGCACAAAACGCAGAAATAAAAATATAAATCATGCCTTACGTTTGACGAGCTTCTTTTGTTGGCACTCCAATATGTCCCATAAACATCACAAATCGTCCTTTTGTTCGATTTATTCAGTCTATATATATCCAAAAATTCAATTTATTTGGGCGCGTTTGATCCAGAAAAACACTGGTTCCAACTTGCACAACGTGACTACAAAATATCTCAAAAGTTACCTGTAAACTTTGCCAAAACATTTCAAACTACTTTTGTAATACAACTAGGTATTTTTTAAAGTAAATAATCGATAAATTGAAGACGGAATGATCTGTGATCAATACAGGAAGAAAACAAACTGATGCTACCTTTCTGGTCACGCACCTCTATCTAACAGTACACTTGAAGTGACCCTCGTTTTGAACAGGGCTACTTCTTCATTACACAAAGGAAAAACCTCAACCAATTTCTAAAGACTAGTGACATCCAGTGGAAGCGGTATGAACTGCAAGAAGGTCCCTTAGAAATTTGGATTCCCAATGAAAACTCATTGAAAAGAGAGTGACCTTTCCTCAGGGTTTCGCTTGCAACTTAAGTTCTGTTATACTCACAGACATGATTCAAACAGTTTTAGAAACTTCAGAGTGTTTTCAATCCAAAATAATATGCATATCGTATCTTCTGGGGATGAGTAGCAGGCAGTTGAATTTGGGCATGCATTTCATCCGGACGTGAAAATACTGCCCCCTGTCACCAAGAAGTTAAGATCTTGTATCCTGCTCTGCCTATTTCTCTTTGCCTGGTGCTAGTTCTCCTCTCACTGCAGTTTTGCTGCTCTGACTCTGGTTCCTGTCTCCTGTCTCCTGTTCCACATCTCACCACCCTTCTACCCTGCTCTGGATTCAACTCATCATCACTCCCTTAGATTCCCCTCCGGACCTGTTTACCCTGCCCCAACACAGCTCATTCCAACCTCAGCCTCCACATCTGGTTTCCTACAACTCATCCAAGCTTCCCTGGATCTGCACTTCATCTCTCCCTGTGTTACAATAAAAAATGTGGTTCATTCATCCCTGTTTCCTGGTCTGAGTCTGCCCTTGGGTTCCCCTGTGCTGCTCTGCTGAGCAGAATAAGTAGATGTCCTAAAACTTTCGACCGATAGTGTAGGTAGAGAAAGAGCCTAGGTGATACAAGTAGGTAGATAGAGCCCGGGGGGTACAGGAAGGTAGAGAAAGGGCTTAGGGGGTACAGCTAGGTAGAAAAATAGCCTAGGGGCTACAGGTACAGTGAGGGAAAAAAAGTAGTATTTGATCCTCTGCTGATTTTGTACATTTGCCCACTGACAAAGAAATGATCAGTCTATAATTTTAATGGTAGGTTTATTTAGACAGTGAGAGACAGAATAACAACAAAAAAATCCAGAAAAACGCATGTCAAAAATGTTATAAATTGATTTCCATTTTAATGAGGGAAATGTGTATTTGACCCCCTCTCAATCAGAAAGATTTCTGCCTCCCAGGTGTCTTTTATGCAGGTAACGAGCTGAGGTTAGGAGCACACTCTTAAAGGGAGTGCTCCTAATCCCAGTTTGTTATCTGTATAAAATACACCTGTCCACAGAAGAAGATTCCTAACTCTCCTAACTCTCCACCATTGTTATTCTGCCTCTCACTGTTCAAATAAACCTACCATTAAAATTATAGACTGATAATTTCTTTGTCAGTGGGCAAACAAAATCAGCAGGGGATCAAATACTTTTTTCCCTCACTGTAGGTAGAGAAATAGCCTAGAGGGTACAGCTTTGTATAGAAAGTCTGTGCCAAACTGCTCTGCCTCACCTTCTAGATTGTGCTCCACCCTCATGCTGTCATCAAAGCCCTGGTGTCTCTGGTAGGGCTCAAAGTTGACCGAGGTGTTGTCCTCCAACAGGCTGTGTAGAGCCTGGCCATGGACGACACACCTCGAAACGGATCCAGCGATAACTGTACAGGGACATATCAAACCAATAAGCAACACATAAGTCGTTCAGCTCTACGTACTTTAGCAGATATGAGAGAGCATATTAAGGTCAGTTCCTCTGAATTCAGGAAATGCACCAATTGCAATCTCCACAAAGATAATGTGCAATGTTCAACTCATTTCCTGTGAGGTATCTGACATACTTGAGTACTAGAGACGCACTTGCAGCACTTGTGTCTCTTGGGAAGCGCTGGATAAGGTTCTGGACGGTGGAGTGGGAGAAACAAAAAAAGTCAGCTCCTGAAGACATGATGTGGGCCATAAATGTAAGATAATGAGAGAAAAATCATACTATGAAATGTATCCACCGATTCTATAAGCCAGTCTAAACAGCAAGCAGGTACCTTAGAGCACCAATGGCCTTCAGCAGGTTGGAATGGCAGGTGAGGGCAGAGGAAGCAGCTATGGCATTCTTATGGTTTTCCTCAGGCACTATCTCAAAGTGGGGGGAAAAGAGATGGTTTGATAAGGAAAACACTTCTCGCAAGCACATTCATAAGCTGTCTCACAACACCTATTTGACTTACTTAGCATTTGACTTAATAATGTTTTGTAGCTAAATTAGTGTGAGGGTACCTGTGGGCCACCACCCCCGTCCTTAATCTGGCAGGTGTAGAGGCACTGCTGATCAGAGCTCTTCATGCTGGCAAAGAAGTGTGTCTTGCAGAAGCTCACTGGGTAGATGGCACACTGGTCATGGAATAGCATGCTGCCTGTGATAATCTGGAACAGGAAGGACATCATTCATTATTCTCTACCCACTGATCTGAGAACAGTCATGGGCTGTGTCCCAACAGTCTTGAATAGCTTCTCCTGGTCTCCTTTCATGGATAATGACCCTGAGCAAAATGGGAGGACAATTTGGTGAAAATCTGATCAGTACTTTCAACTAAGAGTGGTCATGCTAATGAGGAGATATGGAGAAAACCATGTAAGATCATTTGGAGAGTGTTTATACAGAGCAAATGTGAGGCATAAGTATGATTTGAGACACCGACATCCCCTAGACTGTACACAGTCAGACCCCCAAGTACTATGGGGAAGACAGGACGTCCTGAGGAGTCCAGAGCGATGAGCTGAACCAGCTTACGAGACCCCTGTCAGCAACCTTCTGCTTTTCAACATTCTTTTTGGTCCTGAGGAAAATATATTTTATGGAGAATACTTTGTGCTTCCCATCATCACAGGACATAAGAATGTGTCTAATCTACAGGTAGTCTGGTATAAACATGGCTCTACGCACCGTCTTCTTCTCCATTCTCCCTGCCTCCTTCCTTTCGTTCTTTCTTGGTCTTCTTACCAAGGCCAGGTTTAGGGGCCAGACGCCCACGTTGGGCTGGAGCTGAATGTCATAGGGGGTGATAACTGGTACTGGCAGCGATAAGCATCTCCCCCTCTGACACAGACTGGTACTGCAAAAGTGATTTCAGTAAGAACCTGAAAAACAAAGCACAAGAGATGTCTGATTAGACAACAAAAACAGTTTTCAAAGTACCTGTCAATCAGTGGCCGAAAGTGAAAATGTTTTTGCATCAATACAATGCAGTTCGAGGGAAGGTATTGGGTTGCATGCACAGCCATAAGTGTACTCACCTGTGCTCCGCTTTTACTCGCACAAACTTCTCCAAGTGTGCAACTTCATCACAGAGAGCCTGATTCTCCTGTGGGTTACATACCATGTGACTTCAATTAGTGACTTCAGCCCTCAGCTTATAGTACCATAGTCTACTACACATCGCCTACATTTATCCTCCATGCATCTAAGTGTAATGGGGGAAGCATGTAGCATCTGAATTCATTGTGTTACAGAAATTACTTGAATAATAGTGATTAAAATCATTGTCTTTAGTATTTATTTTTTTTAACCTTTTTTTTAACGAGCCAAGTCAGTTAAGAACAAATTCTTATTTTCAGTGACGGCCTAGGAACAGTGGGTTAACTGCCTGTTCAGGGGCAGAACGACAGATTTGTACCTTGTCAGCTTGGGGATTTGAATGTGCAACCTTCCGGTTACCTTCCGGTTACCTTCCAGTTACTAGTCCAACGCTCTAACCACTAGGCTACCCTGCCGCCCCAAGTAGGTAGTACTTGGGATGGCAGGGTAGCCTAGAGGTTACTCACAAATATCATGGCCCTTGCTGTTTTGTGTGTAGACTTGTAGCCCGTGCTGTTAGTCTGAGGTACTTTAGTCGGTACTATTTGGTTAGGTTCTTGCTTTGGCCTGTTTGGTCATGGGCCTGGTCTCGGAGAGACCTGTGGGGAAGGGGAAGGGAGGCATAGAGGATGCAGAACCCAAGCTGGAGAAGGTTGACTCGGGGGGAGACCCTGTGAAAGATTGGGTGGTGAAGGACTGTAGAGCCTGCTGCCCCTCATCATCTGTCTGTGGATGGATAGAGTGGGCATTGCATCATAACACCACATCCAAATACTAGTGGCAATGTAGTCCACGATCCACACTCTTGACCATTTCAAAAGATTGTGTATACAATGACAATCTTATGTGGATGAGGTATATCTGGAAAAGTAACTGATGCAACTCAAAAGAAAAATTGTGACAGAGCAAAGTAACATAGCTAAAATGACTATATTTTTTCTTTATAAGAATGTTCATTATCCAAACACATTGATCTTCAACTGCACTCCCCTAAATGTGTATATTTGTCAGATCAGCAGTGATATAACTGAACTAAAGGAATTTATTCTGATAACCTTTGCATAATGAGAGCAAAGACCCCATTCCTGTTCTCAATCCTCATGAACCTCCTGCTGTCTTTCTGTGTCTGCAACATAGTGGGATACTGAGGCAAAGGCTAGGTATTGGGGAACTGACATGTCTTAATAAGGGAGGGTTTCACTGTTGTAACCTTGAATGACTAAGATCTAGTCTGTATTAAGTGCAACTAAGAGAGCATCATGATGAATGTTCTAGTCCTGCACACTGTAGCAGAGAGAGAACTATCACCCAGATAGGCCATTCGTGTGAGAAACTCGTCATCATGCAAGCGGTCACACAAGTGAAAATTATAGTCATTAAAGAAAACTTTAAGCTCGTCTCTCAATTTGAAAAAATGTGTCAATACTTTGCCACCTGATAGCCAACGCACTTCTGTATGCTGTAAAAGTGTTACATGGTCACTGCTTAGTGCAGAAAATACACAAAAGTTCAGGGGGCCTTGCAAGTTTAACATTTTCACTGTAGTGTCCAAAACGTCTTTCAAGCTGACAGGCATTCCTTTGGCAGCAAGAGCCTCCCGATGGTTGCTGCAGTGTACCCAAGTGGCATCGAGAGCAACTCCACTATGTCTCCCTGTCATGGATTTTGCTCCACCAGTACAGATATCAACACATCTTGACCACTAAGTCTATTTGATGTCACAAAGCTGTCCAGTACTTAAAACATATCCTCTCCTGTTGTCCTGGTTTCCAGTGGTGTGTAGAAGAGGATGTCTTCCTTAATTGACCCCCCATAAACATAACAGACATATACCAGGAGCTGTGCAAGGCCCAGTCTGTTGACTCATTCAGCTGTAACGCATAGAAATAACTGTCTTGTATGCGAAGCAGTAATTGTTTCAAAACATTTCCTGCCATGTTACTGATGCGTCGTGAAAGTGTTTTTTGATTTTTTGTGGGGCCTTTTCCCCCAGCATTCTGAGATAGACTTTTGCACATATAACACACTGTGGCTGCGGAAAGGCACTACTCCCAATATAAGTGAACCCCAAATCAATGTAGTTCTCATCATATTTGCACCTCTTCGATGGTCCATCGTCCCTGTCTGTTGTTCGGTGCTTTCCCAGGTAAGGGGGCAGTAACTCTTCGGCTGCATCAGAATCACAACTGTCAGTGTCCATGCTAGCTGGGCTAACAACAAATGTAGAATTACTGATGCTAGCATTGGATGCGCTTGTGGAAGCAAAACAACTTATGTCGTCGACAGGTGCAGGTGTAGTACTGCTGGTACTACCAGTATAGCTGGTACAGTATGTGTCTCTATGGAGGCAGGCCTTACTTTTGTTAACCATTTATCAATTTTCGAGCAAACGGAATGAGCAGCAGCTACGTTTGGCTACATATGGACCGTTAGTGGAATTCCCGCGAGAGAGTAACGGTTAATGTGTTTGTATGTTAATTATTTGACTAGGCTACCTGTATTTGACATTGTGTTGTAATTTTGCTGAACACTAGATGGTTTCATTTTATTATGGGCAGTGAAACGAGGCTACTCGGTAAAAACATCATCCAAATGCATTGACCCTTTGGAAAATAGAAATGGACTGTTTGAAAATGTGAAGAAAATGATAACCCGGCAGTTATCTATTATATTCCAACAGTTATTTGAATATTATTTGATGCAAATCAAAGACAGCAATCACTTACAAATCAAAGACAGTAATCACTTATTTACAGTATTTAACCATGAAGGGGGACTCGCAATGCCGACGGGGGTACGCCAAATAAAAATGTGATTCACAATACTTATTTGTTAAAATAATAAGTAAAACGATATTTATTATTATTACATACATGAGTTAATAAAGCCTTCAGTACAACCTGGTCTATTGATAAAGACCATTTTTTTCTCCTATAGGTTACCTTTACTTCTCAGATGGTCCAGTTCTCCTGAACTACGGCTGGTTGGATTGCTACTAAGGTACTACTAAGTACTACTACTATTGATAATAAGATTTAGTTCTATATCAAATCAAAGTTTATTTGTCACGTGCGCCAAATATAACAGGTGAAATGCTTACTTACAGCCTCTAACCAATAGTGCAAAAAAGGTGTTTGGTGAAAAATAGGTAAGTAAAAAAATAAAACAACCGTAAAAAGACAGGCTATATACAGTAGCAAGGCTATAAAAGTAGCAAGGCTACATACAGACACCGGTTAGTCAGGCTGATTGAGGTAGTATGTACATGTAGATATGGTGATTGCCTCAGAGAGGCTTCTGCCTACATACAGACTCAAATCATTGGCCACTTTAATAAATGGATCACTAGTCACTTTAAATAATGCCACTTTAGTCATGTTTACATTAACAGTTGTTTTGAGCGTGGCAGAAATCATACTTTATTGAAAGCATGTCCAATTTTTAATGTTTATCATTTCAAACTAGGTAAAGAGACCCTTAATATTAGACCAGGGACCACACTGCCACTCCACTGAATAGCAGGATAATGATTGCTTTGCAATGCTTGCAATTAGACACTGATTCATTTCAAACCACTCATTGTTGAATTTGCGATTTTCCAACTTGTTGTGAAATGTTTATGTCCAATGGCCGATGAGCGCTGATACGTTTTATCTATAATTTCTCTTCATTATTTATTTCTTTTGAAAAAAAATGTTTACCCCTTTTTTCTCCCCAATTGGTAGTAGTTACAGTCTTGTCTCATTGCTGCAACTCCCATAACATAACCCAACAAAGCACAATGCACATCCAACCTGGAAGCCAGCCACACCAATGTGTCTGAGGAAACACTGTACACCTGGCAACCTGGTCAGCATGCACTGCACCCAGCCAGCCACAGGAGTCACTAGTGCACGATGAGACAAGGATATCGCTGCTTGCCAAACCCTCCCTAACCCGGACAATGCTGGGCCAATTGTGCACCGCCCCATGGGCCTCCCAGTTGCGGCCAGCTTCGACAGAGCCTGGGCTCAAACCCAGAATCTCTGGTGGCACAGCTAGCACTGCGATGCAGTGCCTTAGACCATTGCGCCACACAGGAGGCCCATAATTATTTCTCTTCAAATGACAATGATTAAAAAGGATTTGAAAAAATCTGTAGTTCTGCCCCTGAACAAGGCAGTTAACCCACAGTTCCTAGGCTGTCATTGTAAATAAGAATTTGTTCTTAACTGACTAGTCTAATAAAATAATAAATAGTAGTAGTATCTTAGCAGCAATCCAGCCAGCTGTAGTTCAGGAGAACATGTATCACCCAGTAGTACTCACTCTGCCTTGGACCATCTGAGAAGTAAAGGTAACCTATAGGAGAATAAAATGGCTTTATCAGTAAAATAAAGTTGTGCTGAAGGCTTTATAAACTCATGTATGTAATAAAAATGAATATAGTTTTACAGTATATACTGTTTTATAGTTTTTTTAAAATGTGAATCACAAGTTTATTTGGCTTACCCCAGACGGGATTGAGCTACCGCTGGTGGTAAGCGTACCTCAGGTTAGGAATACCTGCTCCAAGCTCATCATTAAGCTTGAGGCTCTGGGTCATCAACCCTTTGTGCAATTCGGTCCTGGACTTTCTGACGGGCCGCTCCAGGTGGGGAAGGAAGGAAACAACATTTCCACGTCGCTGATCCTCAACACTGGGGCCCCACAAGGGTGCGTGCTCAGCCCCCTCCTGTACTCCCTGTTCACCCATGACTGCGTGGCCATGCACGCCTCCAACTCAATAGTCAGGAAAACAACCTCTCACTCAACGTCAACAAAAGGAGATGATCGTGGACTTCAGGAAACAGCAGAGGGAGCAACCCTCTATCCAAATCGACAGGAAAGCAGTGGAGAACTTGGGAAGTGAAGTTCCTCGGCGTACACATCACAGACAAACTGAAATGGTCCACCCACACAGACAGTGTGGTGAAGAAGGAAGGCGCAACAGTGCCTCTTCAACCTCAGGAGGCTGAAAAGTTTGTCTTGTCACCTAAAACCATGACAAACTTTTATAGATGCACAATTGAGACATCCTTTTGGACTGTATCACCGCCTGGTACTTCAACTGCATCGCCCTCAACCGCAAGGCTCTCCAGAGGGTAACCTATAAAAATTGGCTTCATCAGTAAAACAAGTTGTGCTGAATGCTTTATTAACTCATGTATGTAATAATAATAAATACAGTTTTACAGTAAGTGATCATCAAAGTTCTGAAAGACAGCATCCACTTTGGAGTCAATGCCTGGAAAATCCTGAGTTACGGATTGGGGATATCCATAGTGCATTTGGCATCTTGCCTCATCAAAGCTGAAACATAATATCAAATTATTTTATTTAGATTTTTTAATAAATATAATGATGCATATTATCATACAGAAAAATGCATGACATATCAATTATTGGTGTCTAATTAAACCATGTTCCAAACACCTCCAGTATTTGTTGCCCACAAATAAGGTTTTCCCTTAGTCACTGATGAGTGGAAGCCAAAGTTTGCTTTGGATAGCCAGGGAGGATCGTCTTTGCATAAGCCCTTATTCCCCAGTATTTGTCACCTGTGGAAATATGAGAAGTAAATACTGTTTGTACGAGAGAGAGTTTGAGAGTGGGAGTACACAAATCATTAGCTGTCATGTTTACGGATATCTTTAAGATAACACACATCACATAAACATACCAATAGTATTCAATAAAGATGGTAATAAAAAACACATACTGTGAACAGAATTATTCTATAGAAATGCTGTCAATGTGTTTCATGACCATTCAGGGCTTGGACCCCATGTCTGTCATCATCAGGCAGTGTGTATCCATTGGTGTTGACATACTGACAGGTGGGGAACATCAGAACTCCCCGGTCCCTGGAGTGGTTCAGCCTCAGAGGATGACCAAACTCATGGGCAGCCCCCAACAGCAGATTCACTCCTGAGTACAACATTACATGTGTGTGTTGAATCAGTGAATCGGGCTACACTATGTCTTAAATAGAGTTGTGTGTTCAGATGGCCACCCCTCTGGCTCAGTGTCCAGGTTTTATCGTCATCAAAGTGTGTGTCCCCACCTTGGTTCAGTCCAGGGGAGTTGGAATGGGCTAAGACAGCATTTGGCCCATCAAAAGGATAGAAGTCTGTATGATCTGTGTTGAGACAAGCAAGATTTAAGACGTTCATCAGTAGTGTATAGTGATGGTATTGAGTCAATACCATTGTCATAGTCCATACTCACATCCACCCTTGAAGAGGATCATGACGTTGGCAGTGTCAGTGTAGATCTGTTTGAAGTCCAGGGGGATCACATCACTGTAGATCTAGAAGGCCTGGGCTATAGTTGCATCTACGTACATCACTGCCTCGGGTCTGGTGTGTACTGAGTGATTTTGTCAAACACAAGTCATTCAGCACTCACTCATTGACATTACCTGACAAGTAAAAGGGACCCGTTTTACTCCTGAAGTGCAGGCATTGCACAATGACCTAGGCTGGGCAACAACGGATTTGACATTTTTAACAGATGATCAACAATGAACCATGAATACCATATTCTTTTCCTTGATTATAGCTGTCAAACGTAATGCATTTTAAAATAAGTCAAAGTGCTCATCTACAGTCAGAGCTTTCACTACACCTGTAGGTAACAGTGTTCTTCTCCCATTTTGGTTTCCTGTGGAGTGTTCATATCTGCTGATGTCAGACACTCCACATCTGGACTCCTTCATCACCTCCAGAGTGTTTTTGTCCAAAACCCCAGTGACCTCCAGGCCAAAGAGTGCCTGGATGGCCTCCAGGCTCTTGTTGAAGTCTGGCTTGATAATACTCTGGGAAGTTGAGTTTGTCAACCCCACATCTGTGTACTATTGAGACAGATAGTCCTGGCGTTGGAGGAGGATTAGAGACAACATTTTAAACAATTGGTTTTCTCATGCCTATTACGACTATTGCGATACAGTACAAGCATAACAAGTAGGCTAACTTGTATTTTCCCGCCTTATTCTGAGATAATACTGACGATACGGGTAGCAATATACTGAGCCATGTGATGCAATTCTTCAGATAAATTACCTCATCGACTGTCTTGTCGTCCTCTGATGATGTTTGGACCTCTGGAGCACTGGCGGGGGCAGCCTAACACAGACCAAAACAGGCCAGAAACAGGACCGCGGAACCCGTATAAAGACAATTTCCAAACCTGTGGTAATGCAGAGGGGAGACTCCCTCTCTTTCTCTATCACTCTGCCCTGTCCAAATTCTCTTTTGAATGATCCCTAACAGTCTGGGGTGTACATGGTTCCATTCAGAACATGAGTGAGATGCCAAGGTAAGCTTTGTGCTCTTGAACATTCCTGTAAACTTTTGGACAAACCCCTATCCTCAAGGAAGAGGGAGAGTTCTCCTGCTAACATTGTTGGGTGTGGTGTGTAGAGTTTTTGGGTGATTATTAGGGTGAGGTTTAGGCATACTGTAGGTACACATAAGTTGTAAGGATAAAACAGTGGTTAGTTTGAACATCTTTGATCAGTCAAGCACATTTATTAACAATCAAACTTCAAAATACATTTCAAAGCATAACATGTTACTACATTATAATACAATTAATTCATTTGTAATTTATGGTCTGTACCCATACAGTAAGTTACCACAAGGATTTAAGTGAAATGGCCTTGAAGATGGTTGCTTGATGATGCAATTTCACTTCTTGCAACACTTTCATCAACATTCAGCTAGTGAATTATCTTGGTTCATGCTAGATGAGGTAGCCCTGAGGTACTTAGATACTGCATATTAATCTTACTCAATACAAGATTCAATTAATTAAAATATCAAATATATAAACTACTTTGAACAGTAATTCTTGATATTTGCATCAAAGCCACAAAAGACGTGTTTGTGCCGGAACAATAAACCGATTGCTACGTATAAAATCTGGCATACTCATATCCCTAAGGTATACTTCAGGATATGTTCAATTGATTGAGCAGGTACACTCTTGTCAGATGTTCTTTCAAAGTTGGGCTAGGTCGGTAACAAGCTTTGTAACAGAGACAGGTAGCCTAGCGGTTAGAGCGTTAGGCCAGATACCAAAAGGTCGCTGGTTCATAGCCCCGACCCAAATTGGTGAAACAGATCTGTCGATGTGCCCTTGAGCAATGTACTTAAATCGAATTGCTTATGTAAGTTGCTCTGTATAAGAGTGTCTGTAGGTAGGGTCACATCTAGTGTCTTTGACAGATATGTTAGCAGTCCAGCCATGCATTGGCTAGGAGTCGATTCAGCACCCGGTTCTGTCTGTAGTCATAGTTGTATGCCTTTGTTCCACTGAAGAGATAGATAGTACCTGTTGATGAGAAATATGATAATGTTTTGTTAAAGTGGGCCTAGTAATCAAGGTAACACAAAAGTGTCATGATATTATAATGTATGCAATTTAAGTCAAGGTGACATGGTGAAGTGTTTTATGGCTACCTTGTAACTCAAATGCAGCATCAACACTCCTCCCAATACCTGGCCAGTCTGTTTGGATGTTTCTTGGAAATCCTGGATCCATCCTACGCCTGTGTTCATCATATCTGTACAATAGATAACAAATAAGCATTGAACTTATAAATAAATGACAGATAGCTTATGTGCAGTTCCTTTCTAACAAATGTCTCATTGTTAAACACTAGATGGCAGGCTTTGCCTCTCAGGTGCTGGAATGCCTATTCATCAAAACATTGCTACAGTGAAAACATACTGCTCCTACCTAAACAGTGGACTTTGGAACAGTATATTTTCTGCAACACAATATTGTATTATACATTTACCAAAAAACATTTTGTTAGAGGCTGTTTACCTATAGTAATCGTGTCCTATGAAGAAGAAGGTTTTTCCATATTCACTGATATGAACAGCAGCGTCAATGTTCCTTACTCTGGCTGGGAATCCATAGTCATATATGGAGCCAAAGTGGCTTTTCATCTTAAGCTGTCGAACCACCCAGTACTTAGGACCTGAAACACAGGGCACTTTTACTGCATCTGGAACCCTATGAAAACATACAACAAGAACTGCCAGATGCCAATGAGCTTTGAGAGTTTCTTGCATGAAGTGCGACAATTTTGACGCCGGGCTATAATTTAGGTCCAGTGGTTCTTTGAAACAACGTTCTGTTTCAAATCTAGCCCTGTCATGCTAAGAAAGCCTAAGTGAGGCCTTTGAGACGATCAGGCAGCACATTACCAGTGAAGACATATGCCACGCCTTTGGCAGGGATGTCATAGGCTGCGTCCACAGGAGAGTTTATGCTGGGGAGGTATGTGCTGCTGGGGCCCTCTCTCAGGCGGTTCCAGTATGTCGTCCATGTTGTCCTCAACCACATGTACCTGGAGGAAAACAAACCACTGTGTTGGGGCAAATAAGAACCTATACTATAAAAATGATATTGCATAATTCAAAACTCCTTTACCTGTTTTTAAAGAACATAATTTCCTTCCCGAACACTGCCACTGCATCAACAGAAAAGTTGGGATCGCACTTCTTAGGAAGGTTTGGTGGATCCTGTTTTCTGACTGGCTTGCCTTGGAAATAAAAGCAAAGTCTCCAATGTTTAGATAGAAATCTACCCAAAAATGTACCATGTGATAATTATGTTATTGCTCATTTCTACTTACCATACAGCGCCTGGATTCTCAGTGTGTCATCTTGTGGAAGTGTGTACTGTGCTCCAATGTAATAATTGTAGTTGGGGTACATGAGAGATGAGGGGTCTTTGGAATGGGAGAGGCCCAGGGAGTGGCCTAACTCATGAGCCGCAACAGTGAACAGGTTATAACCTAAAACAGCATCCAATAAGAAAATGTTTATTAGTCTACAACCATATTTTGAATCCTAATTCATTGTGTTTTATAAAATAAATTCAGATCATGTTATGCTTATAACAGTGGCCCTACCTTGCTTGGAATGCCCCATCGTCCAGATTTCGTCCTCGTCAAAGTGCACATCTCCCCCCATGTCCTCCCCTGGTGCGAAGGCGTGGGCCAGTACACCCTTGGGGCCGTCAAAGGGAAAGAAGTCTCCGTGAGCTAGGATGGATAGAGCGAGATGGATTATCAGGCATGTACCTGGAAACTGGCTCCAATAAGTATATAATTATAGCACAATTAAAACCTCACATGCAGCCACATACATTCTCTACCACCTCTATTAGAAAATACGCTCAACTGAACGGAGAATGATTCAGGGTCAGAATACTTTTTTTTGCGAAAGAGAGGATGATGTCTGCCTTGTCGTGGTTGACCTTGATGAACTTCAGTGAGGCCGCGTCACTCCAGATCTTCAAGGCCAAACGGAAGGAAGTATCCACCTCCTCCTGTGTAAGGTCAGGGGTGTACTGATCAATCCTGCAGGTCATTGGCACACAGACAACACAGAAAAACATGAAGCAGCCTGAAAGAAAGCATAAAAAACTGGGCTAGTTAGATCCAGTGAGCTGGTAATCTATTGGCAGCTGTCTGGTTTTAAAAGGGAAAGGGGGGTACCTAGTCAGTTGAACAACTGAAATCATTCAACTGAAATGTGTCTTCCACATTTAACCCCTCTAAATCAGAGAGATGCGGGGGGGGGGGGGGGGGGGCAGCCATAATCGACATCGACGTCTTCGGCGCCTCTGGAACTGCCTTGCTCAGGGGCAAAACAACATATTTTTACCTCGCCAGCTTGGGGATTCAACCAGCAACCTTTTGGTTACTGGCCCAATGCTTGAACCACTATACAATTCAGTGATGAAACAAAACTGTGATCTTATGATGAAACATGGTTAATTTTGGGGATTATGTCATTCCTTTTATGCACAGTGTACAAAACAGGAACACCTTCCTAATATTGAGTTGTACCCCATTTTTCCCTCAGAACAGCCTCAATTCATTGGGCTGTGGACTCTACAAGGTGTCGAAAGCATTTCACAGGGATGCGGGCCCATGTTGACTCCAAATTTTCCCACAGTTGTGTCAAGTTGGCTGGATGTCCTTTGGGTGGTGGACTATTCTTGAAACACATGGGAAACTGTTGAGCATAATCCAGAAGCGTTGCAGTTCTTGAAACACTCAAACTGGTGTGCGTGGCACCTACTACCATACCCCGTTCAAAGGCACTTAAATCTTTTGTCTTGCACATTCACGCTTTGAATGGTACACATAAACAATCCATGTCTCACTTGTCTCAAGGCTTAAAATCCTTCTTTAACCTGTTTCCTCCTCTTCATCTACTCTGAGTGAAGTGGATTTAACAAGTGACATCAATATCATAGCTATCATAGCTTTCACCTGGATTCTCCTGGTCAGTCTATGTCATGAAAAGAGCAGGTGTTCCTAATGTTTACTACACTCAGTGTAATTCCCTGCAGTTAAAACATTTGAAAGTCTGTTTTAGGAAGTAATATCTATATTCTGACAGATATTTTGAATATCAATAGAGCAAATCCCAAAAGATGAAATGTATTTATTTTATCTTTATTTTTTCCAGTCAGGTCTATTAAGAACAAATTGTTATTTACAATGACGGCCTGGCTAGAGGCAAAAGGCATCCTGTGTGGCAGGGGCAGGGGCTAAAAAAAATGGTACAACAAGATGGATAACACAGATGGAAGACAATTGTCAGCAAAAAAGAAGACATTGTGACCGACAACCGATACTAGACAGATAACAGATAATAATGTGCACCTGTATGTGATGGTGGAATTCTTCCACTTGATCTGGTCAGGGTATAAGCTGTAGTTTTCCATGTCAGGCACTCCACACCTATGCTTCCTCATCACAGAGAGTGTCTGGAGGTCCAGTCTGCCAGTCTGCTTCAGACTGAAGAAACCCTGCATCTCCCTGATCTTTTCCTCCAGGGCTGAGGTGGCGGTGGCCCTCCTATTACGGGGCTGGGGGCCACTGCTGGGGCTCATGTGGTAGAACCTCCTCAGGTAACCCTATCATACAGCTGGTTACTAACCAAACTTCCATTGATAGCAGGTCACTTCTCTTATAAGGACAAATAAGTCTTATTTGTCCTAAAGTAGGCACAACTTTAAGTTGTCCAGACGATGACAGATTTTGCTTGACCTAAAGTGGTCTTAATATTAAGTTGTTCTAAAGTGCACCTCATAAATGTACTCATCATTTACCATTGAAAAACAGACAATAACTAGAATTGCAATACCTGGGAAAATAGTCAAAACACAATCAATGTATTCCAATACAGTTTTTTTTCTAGAGATAGGATTTTCCAGAAGATTTTCTAAAGAGTGGATGAAGACACAAACCTCAGCCAGTTCCAAGTCCTCAAGCCTTGGCCATTGTTCCTTAGAGATAGGTAAAGTCCACAACAGGTCTGTGAGCACTAGAAAGCACAGCACTTGGATCCAGGGCCAGATCCACTCCATCTTTAAATGAACAAGCTCTTTACAGCCCATGACTTTATAGATAAGAGCATGCTTAAGGTCTGTGGTGAATCACATGGTTTCCAAGCCCTCAATCCTGCAGTTGCAGCAGTTCTACCTGCACCTATTACCATGAGGTGTGTGGTAAGAATAATTACTCTATGGAAGACCCTGAACTATATCTTGTTTACCTCAATCCAGGTCTTAAGAGTGTGAAACGGGATAAAGGGATGTCCTATAGCCCTACCTGTCAACACTGGGCTTGTTACTTTGGTTACCAAGTATATTGTTTCCTGCTTTTGCAAGTCAATAGTCTTTCTAATATTTCCAAAATGTCCAAATGACATATGGCCTTATTTTGGCCATGATTTTTAAACAACAACTGTATTAGACTAGAGTTATTTGGACTAACTTTACTATACTGGAGTTATTTGGCTGAACTGTTGAATTGCACGTGTCAAATAGGCAGTGTTGTCCTCCCTTAGTCGTAATGTGTCAATTGGCACACAGCTCCAATAACATAGATACTCTCGGTCTGGTATGATATCTTCATTACAATCTCAACCGTACTTGTAGATGTCTGAAATGAAATATGTGATTTAGGAAATGTTTATGAAATTAGCCATAGAAACTCACCCACTAATTTCTGCCTGATGTGCTGGGAGCATGTTGGTATTATGTAACACATTCCTTTCTCACAGTATTGTTTCATGAACCTGAAAATATTACCAAAATGTTTTCCTTACAGGCAACCCAAAACATTGGACTGAACTCAACATGTTAGAAGTATGCAAACAGTTTTATACAGCTTTGCATAGCCTTTATTGCATTTTGGACACAAACATTTAATTTCCCATTAAATGTTTTTGGTCACTTCATATCAAAATCCTTCAGCATCTGAGCTAGGTATTTGCTTTCTCAGTTCCAACAACTTGTTTCTGGGTATAATCGTACTTATAAACTTGTTGTCCAACGAAGAAGTAGATAAAGTCTTGGATAAACAAAAATGTAACAATTAAAAGGAGTTTTACCAAATGAAATGTTCAAATTGAGCTGGCATGGCCTTTGTTGTTGTGATATAATAGTAGCTTACCATCTTTGTAGACAGCTGCATCGATAGTAGTATTGAGCCATGGGAAGTCAGTGATGTACAGTGGGTATCCAGTATCCATAACTCTTTGTTTTTCATTATAACTGCAAATAAATATATATAAATACAGTACCAGTCAAAAGTTTGAATACACCTTCTCAATCAAGGGCTTTTCTTTATTTTGACAATTTCCTATAGTGTAGAATAATAGTGAAGACATCAAAACTATGAAATAACATATATGGAATAATTTAGTAAACAAAAAAGTGTTAAATAAATCTAAATGTATTTTATATTTGAGATTCTTGAAAGTAGCCACCCTTTGCCTTGATGACAGCTTTGCCCACTCTTGGCATTCTCTCAACCAGCTTCACGAGGTAGTCACCTGGAATGCCTTTCAATTAACAGGTGTGCCTTGTGGAATTCATATCAATCTTAACGCGTTTGAGACAATCAGTTGTGTTGTGACAAGGTAGGTGTGGTATACAGAAGATAGCCCTATTTGGTAAAAGACCAAGTCCATATTATGGCAAGAACAACTGGGGGGGTATGAGAATTGGAGTGGGTCTAGCATTTACGGCATGATGGTGTTGATGTGAGCCATGACCAGCTTTTCAAAGCACTTCATGGCTACTGACGTGAAGTTTAAAATGTCAGTGAAGACACTTGACAGTTAGTCGGCGTATGCTTTGAGTACACGTCCTGGCAATCCATCTGGCCCCTCGGCTTTGTGAATGTTGACCTGTTTAAAGGTCTTGCTCACATCGGCTACAGAGAGCGTGATCTCACAGTCGTCCGGAACAACTGGTGCTCTCATGCATGGTTCAGTGTTGCTTCCCTCAAAGCGAGTACAAAAGGTATTTAGCTCGTTAGGTAGGCTCGAGGCACTGGGCAGCTCGAAGTTGGGTTTCCCTTTGTAGTCCGTAATATTTTTCGAGCCCTGCTACATCCGACGAGCGGTTTAGGAGGATTCAATCTTAGTCCTGTATTGACGGTTTGTCTGTTTGATATTTCGTCTGAGGGCATAACAGGGCTTCTTATAAGTGTCCGGATAGGTTTCCGGCTCCTTGAAAGCGACAGCTCTAGCCTTTAGCTCTGTGCGGATATTGCCTGTAATCCATGGCTTTTATTTGGGAAATGTATGTACGGTCACTGTGGGGACAACGTCATCGATGCACTTATTGATGAAGCCGGTGACTGAGGTGGTATACTCCTCAATACCATTGGATGAATCCCGGAACATATTCCAGTCTGTATCATTACAAAAATAGTCCTGCATTCATGTCATCTGACAACTTCCATATTGATTGAGTCAATGGTACTTCCTGCTTTACTGAGTGATTGAGTCAATGGTAATTTCCTGTTTTTGCTTTTAACTTCTTGCTCCTACTTGAGACGCAGATGTCTCAAGTAGACACCTGGAAATGCAAATGCGCTACGCTAAATGCTAAATGTACTCGTTAAAACTCAAACGTTCATCAAAATGCACATGCAGGGTATTGAATTAAAGCTACACTCGTTGTGAACCTAGCCAACAAGTCAGATTTTTAAAATGCTTTTCGGCGAAAGCATGAGAAGCTATTATCTGATAGCATGCAACACCCCAAAATGCCTGAATGCGACGTAAACAAAGATTTAGCTTAGCCGGCGCTACACAAAACGCAGAAATAAAATATAAAACATTCATTACCTTTGACGAGCTTCTTTCTTGGCACTCCTATATGCCCCATAAACATCACTATTGGGTCTTTTTTTCATTTAAATGGGTCCATATATACCCAAAATAGCTTTCTATGGAAGCTGTGTGATTCAGAAAAAAACATCGTTTTAAAACGCTGCGTCATTTTTTTAAATTAAAAAAGTTGACGATAAACTTTCACAAAACACTTCGAAATACTTTTGTAATCCAACTTTAGGTATTAGTAAACGTTTATAATCTATCAAAATGATTACAGGGCGATGTGTATTCAATAGCTCCTCGTCTTCAAATCAATGGCTGCCAATGTGCACATTCAAAACATCCTGGTGGAGACCGGAAGAAATTGAATCCAGTTAGTTGGATTTACCAACAAAAAAGTGCCTGGAAAATGACGACAATGGCGACATCGTGTGGAATCTGTAGGAATTGCATGCAGGTCCATAATTGAAGGTTCTGGACCACCGACCCTCACTGGAGGCTCCTGACCGCCGACCGTCACTGGAGGCTCCGGAAGGTGACCGTCGCTGGAGGCTCCGGACCGCAGACAGTCGCTGGAGGTTCCGGACCGCAGACCATCTCAGGAGGTTCTGGGCCGTGGACCGTCTTAGGAGGTTCCGGACTGTGGACCGTCTCAGGAGGTTCCGGACTGTGAAACGTTGCCGGAAGCTCTGGACTGGGAACTGCCGCTGGAAGCTCTGGACCGGAACTGTTGCAGGAAGCTCTGGACTGGGAACTGCCGCCAGAAGCTCTGGACTGGGAACTGTCGCCGGCAGCTCTGGACTTTGGATGCGCACTGGAGGCCTGATTCGTGGTGCCGGCACTGATGGTACTGGGCTGGTGACACGCACCTCAGGGCGAGTGCGAGGAGGAGGCACAGGACGTACTGGACTATGAATGCGCACTGGAGGCCTGATGCGTGGGACCGGTACATGTGGCACCGGGCTGATGACATGCACCTCAGGGCGAGTGCAGGGAAGAGGCACAGGACGTACTGGACTGTGGAGGCGCCCTGGAGGCCTGATGCGTGGGACCGGTACAGGTGGCACAGGGCTGATGACATGCACCTCAGGGCGAGTGCGGGGAAGAGGCACAGGACGCACTAGACTGTGGAGGCTCATTGGAGGTCTAGAGTGCAGAGCTGGCACAACCCTGGATGCTCACTCCAGCCCGGCAAGTGCGGGAAGCTGGCACAGAACGCACTGGGATGTTAAGGCGCACTGGCGACACAGTCTGTAGAACCGATGCAGGATATCCTGGACCGAGGAGACGTACTGGAGACCAGGAGCGCTGAGCCGGCACAATTCGTCCTGGCTATATGTCAACTCTAGCACGGGAACTGCACTGGAGACACCGTGCGCATCACCGCATAACACGCTCCCCATGGTAAGCACGGGGAGTTGGCTCAGGTCTGAACCCTGACTCCACCAATCTCCCCGTGTGCCTCTCGTGCTTGCTTCGTTGAGCTATCTCCTCGTATCGTCGCCGTTCCGCTTTCGCTGCCTCTATCTCCTCCTTCGGACAGCGAATCTCTCTGGCCTGCGTCCAGGATATCCTCCCATGTCCATTCCTCCTGGCCACGCTGCTTGGTCCGTTTTAGGTGTGATCTTCTGTCACGGTCGTCGTAATGATTAGACCAAGGTGCAGTGTGGTAGGCGTACATTTTCCTTTTAATAAATGAACACCGAACAAAAACAACAAAATCAACGAACAAAACGTGAATACAAATAGTGCTGAAAAAAACATAGACAAGCTCCCACAAACACAAATTAGGGAATGGCTACCTAAATATGATCCTCAATCAGATACAACGAAAAACAACTGCCTCTGATTGTGAACCATATCAGGCCACCATGGAAGTAAAAAAACACCTAGATGACCCACCCAAGTCACTATCACGCCCCAACCAACACAGAGAATAAACAGCTTACTATGGTCAGGGCGTGACAATTCTTAGCGAGGTTGAGTCCTCTTAGGTAGGAAATCTATCCCTAGGGGTAAAAGTTCTCTCATGGTCTGTCAGAGGTGGCGGTTATAAAATGACTGTGTTTCTACATTCAGTTTCATAGGCATTTCATTGACCTTAAACTGTAGTGCACGTGTAGTGCTTATGTGTAAGAACTAAGAACAAAGCCCACAGTCGTGCCTCTGATGTCTTCACAATCAGAATGTTTTCTGCCGCTAAGGGCTTTCACAATCCAGGGCCTAAAGCAGATGAGCCAGTGTGTACGCAAACACCCTAAGCACACAGCGTACATTGCACAAACCAGACTCACAGGAGCTTGCTTTTAACCACTTAAAAATGTCAACACACTAATCTGCACCACTGGAACAAAATGTCACCACTTTATCAAAATACTATTAACTAACAAACCATTCTCAGTAGCTTCATAACCACATCCATAGCAGATCTACAATGTTTACTGTTGGAGATTTTAATCTGACATCTTAAAACCACATGATACATTTCTTGTGCAACCTGGTATTGGTCCACCATGTTCCATGTCTAATCCAAATAAAACCTGGTCATGAATGATATTTTATATGATGTTCTGTGACACAAAAAAAATTGACTCACCTGTCACCTCACACATTCTGTTTAGGCCACCCTAAAACAGGAACATGGCTCAGGCAGTGTTGCCTGAGGAGCTCTCCAAACAGGTCAGGGACAATATTGTGGAGAAGTTCAGGGTTGGGTTATAAAAAAATATAAGAAACTTTGAACATCCCACGATGCACCATTAAATGCATTATTAAAAAATGGAAAGAATATGGCACCACAACAAACCTGCCAAGAGAGGGCCGCCCACCAAAACTCACGGACCAGGCAAGGAGGGCATTAATCAGAGGCAACATGAATCAAAATCAAATCAAATCAAATGTATTTATATAGCCCTTCGTACATCAGTTGATATCTCAAAGTGCTGTACAGCAACTCAGTCTAAAACCCCAAACAGCAGGCAATGCAGGTGTTGAAGCACGTTGGCTAGGAAAAACTCCATAGAAAGGCCAAAACCTAGGAAGAAACCTAGAGAGGAGCCAGGCAATGAGGTGTGGCCAGTCCTCTTCTGGCTGTGCCGGGTGGAGATTATAACAGAACATGGCCAAGATGTTCAAATGTTCATAAATGACCAGCATGGTCAAATAATAGGTCGGGGACAGGTAGCACGTCCGGTGAACAGGTCAGGATTCCATAGCCGCAGGCAGAACAGTTGAAACTGAAGCAGCAGCACGGCCAGGTGGACTGGAGACAGCAAGGAGTCATCATGCCAGGTAGTCCTGAGGCATGGTCCTAGGGCTCAGGTCCTCAGAGAGAGAGAAAGAAAGAGAGAAAGAAAGAGAGAATTAGAGAGAGCATACTTAAATTCACACAGGACACCGGATAAGACAGGAGAAGTTATCCAGATATAACAAACTGACCCTAGCCCCCCGACACATAAACTACTGCAGCATAAATACTGGAGGCTGAGACAGGAGGGGTCAGAAGACACTGTGGCCCCATCCGATGATACCCCCGGACAGGGCCAAACAGGAAGGATATAACCCCACAAACTTTGCCAAAGCACAGCCCCACACCACTAGAGGGATATCTTCAACCACCAACTTACCATCCTGAGACAAGGCCGAGTATAGCCCACAAAGATCAGAGACAACAAGGGCGGTTCGTTGCTCCAGAGCCTTTTCGTTCACCTTCACACTCCTGGGCCAGACTACACTCAATCATATGACCCACTGAAGAGATGAGTCTTCAGTCAAGACTTAAAGGTTGAGACCGAGTTTGCGTCTCTCACATGGGTAGGCAGACCATTCCATAAAAATGGAGCTCTATAGGAGAAAGCCCTGCCTCCAGCTGTTTGCTTAGATATTATAGGGACAATTAGGAGGGCTGCGTCTTGTGACCGTAGCGTACTTGTAGGTATGTACGGCAGGACCAGATCAGAGAGATAGGTAGGAGCAAGTCCATGTAATGCTTTGTAGGTTAGCAGTAAAACCTTGAAATCAGCTCTTGCCTTGACAGGAAGCCAGTGTAGGGAGGCTAGCACTGGAGTAATATGATCACATTTTTTGGTTCTAGTCAGGATTCTAGCAGCCGTATTTAACACTAACTGAAGTTTATTTAGTGCTTTATCCGGGTAGCCGGAAAGTAGAGCATTGCAGTAGTCTAACCTAGAAGTAACAAAAGCATGGATAAATATTTCTGCATAATTTTTGGACAGAACGTTTCTGATTTTTGCAATGTTACGTAGATGGAAAAAAGCTGTCCTTGAAAAAGTCTTGATATGTTCGTCAAAAGAGAGATTAGGGTCCAGAGTAACGCCGAGGTCCTTCACAGTTTCATTTGAGACGACTGTACAAACATTAAGATGAATTGTCAGATTCAACAGAAGATCTCTTTGTTTCTTGGGACCTAGAACAAGCATCTCTGTTTTGTCCGAGTTTAAAAGTAGAAAGTTTGCAGACATCCACTTCCTTATGTCTGAAACACAGGCTTCTAGCGAGGGCAATTTTGGGGCTTCACCATGTTTCATTGAAATGTACAGCTGTGTGTCATCCGCATAGCAGTGAAAGTTAACATTATGCTTTCGAATGACATCCCCAAGAGGTAAAATATATAGTGAAAACAATAGTGGTCCTAAAACGGAACCATGAGGAACATCGAAATGTACAGTTGATTTGTCAGAGGACAAACCATTCACAGAGACAAACTGATATCTTTCCGACAGCTGAGATCTAAACCAGGCCAGTACTTGTCCATGTAGACCAATTTGGGTTTCAAATCTCTCCAAAAGAATGTGGTGATCGATGGTATCAAAAGCAGCACTAAGGTCTAGGAGCACGAGGACAGACGCAGAGCCTCGGTCTGATGCCATTAAAAGGTAATTTACCACCTTCACAAGTGCAGTCTCAGTGCTATGATGGGGTCTAAAACCAGACTGAAGCATTTTGTATACATTGTTTTTTTTCAGGAAGGCAGTGAGTTGCTGCGCAACAGCCTTTTCAAAAAAATTGAGAGGAATGGAAGATTCGATATAGCCCGATATATTTTAATATTTTCTGGGTCAAGGTTTGACTTTTTCAAGAGAGGCTTTATTACTGCCGCTTTTAGTGAGTTTGGTACACATCCGGTGGATAGAGAGCTGTTTATTCTGTTCAACATAGGAGGCCCAAGCACAGGAAGCAGCTCTTTCAGTAGTTTAGTTGGAATAGGGTCCAGTATGCAGCTTGAAGGTTTAGAGGCCATGATTATTTTCATCATTGTGTCAAGAGATATAGTACTAAAACACTTGAGTGTCTCTCTTGATCCTAGGTCCTGGCAGAGTTGTGCAGATTTAGGACAACTGAGCTTTGAAGGAATATGCAGATTTAAAGAGGAGTCCGTAATTTGCTTTCTAATAATCATGATCTTTTCCTCAAAGAAGTTCATGAATTTATTACTACTGAAGTGAAAGCCATCCTCACTTGGGGAATGCTGATTTTAAGTTAGCTTTGCGACAGTATCAAAAATAAATGTTGTTTTGTTCTTATTTTCCTCAATTAAGTTGAAAAAATAGGATGATCGAGCAGCAGTAAGGGCTCTTCGATACTGCACAGTATTGTCTTTCCAAGCTAGTCGGACGACTTCCAGTTTGGTGTGGCGCCATTTCTGTTCCAATTGTCTGGAAGCTTGCTTCAGAGCTCGGGTATTTTCTGAATTCCAGGGAGCTCATTTCTTATAAGTAATGTTTTTAGTTTTTAGGGGTGCAACAGCATCTAGGGTATTGTGCAAGGTTAAGATGAGTTCCTCAGTTTGGTGGTAAAAGATCAATGATAACCCTGAATGAGCTGCAAAGCTCCACAGCGGAGATTGGAGTATCAATCCATAGGACCACTTTAAGCCGTACACTCCACAGAGCTAGGCTTTAAAGCCAGAGTGGCCAGAAAAAAAACCATTGCTTAAAACCTCTAGTGACTACCCATCCCGCATGCGGGAGCGTAATCATCGACTGACACTAATTAGCATAACGCAACGGACATAAATATTCCTAGAAAATATTCCTATTCATGAAAATCACAAATGAAATATATTGAGACACAGCTTAGCCTTTTGTTACTCACCCTGTCATCTCAGATTTTCACCTTATACAGTATGTTTGGCCTATACAGTAATAACACTGTATACAGTATGTTTGGCCTGTACAGTAATAACACCTTACAGTATGTTTGGCCTATACAGTAATAACACCTTATACAGTATGTTTGGCCTATACAGTAATAACACCTTATACAGTATGTTTGGCCTATACAGTAATAACACTGTATACAGTATGTTTGGCCTGTACAGTAATAACACTGTATATAGTATGTTTGGCCTACAGAGTAATAACACCTTACAGTATGTTTGGCACGTACAGTAATAACACTGTATATTGTATGTTTGGCCCGTACAGTAATAACACCTTACAGTATGTTTGGCCTATACAGTAATAACACCTTATACAGTATGTTTGGCCCATACAGTAATAACACTGTATATTGGATGTTTGGCCCGTACAGTAATAACACTGTATACAGATATTTGGCCTACACAGTAATAACACCTTATACAGTATGTTTGGCCCGTACAGTAATAACACTGTATACAGTATGTTTGGCCTACAGAGTAATAACACCTTACAGTATGTTTGGCCTACACAGTAATAACACCTTATACAGTATGTTTGGACCTTACAGTAATAACACTGTATATTGTATGTTTGGCCTATACAGGAATAACACTGTATACAGATATTTGGCCTACACAGTAATAACACCTTATACAGTATGTTTGGCCCGTACAGTAATAACACTGTATACAGTATGTTTGGCCTACAGAGTAATAACACCTTACAGTATGTTTGGCCTACACAGTAATAACACCTTATACAGTATGTTTGGACCTTACAGTAATAACACTGTATATTGTATGTTTGGCCTATACGGTAATAACACCTTATACAGTATGTTTGGCCTATACAGTACTAACACCTTATACAGTATGTTTGGCCTATACAGTAATAACACTGTATACAGTATGTTTGGCCTATACATTAATAACACTGTATACAGTATGTTTGGCCTATACAGTAATAACACTGTATACAGTATGTTTGGCCCGTACAGTAATAACACTGTATACAGTATGTTTGGCCCGTACAGTAATAACACCTTACAGTATGTTTGGCCTATACATTAATAACACTGTATACAGTATGTTTGGTCTACACAGTAATAACACCTTACAGTATGTTTGGCCTATACAGTAATAACACCTTATACAGTATGTTTGGCCTATACAGTAATAACACCTTATACAGTATGTTTGGCCTATACAGTAATAACACTGTATACAGTATGTTTGGCCTACAGAGTAATAACACCTTACAGTATGTTTGGCCTACACAGTAATAACACCTTATACAGTATGTTTGGCACATACAGTAATAACACTGTATATTGTATGTTTGGCCTGTACAGTAATAACACCTTACAGTATGTTTGGCCTATACAGTAATAACACCTTATACAGTATGTTTGGCCCGTACAGTAATAACACTGTATATTGTATGTTTGGCCTGTACAGTAATAACACTGTATACAGATATTTGGCCTACACAGTAATAACACCTTATACAGTATGTTTGGCCCGTACAGTAATAACACTGTATACAGTATGTTTGGCCTACAGAGTAATAACACCTTACAGTATGTTTGGCCTATGCAGTAATAACACTGTATACAGTATGTTTGGCCCGTACAGTAATAACACCTTATATAGTATATTTGGCCTGTACAGTAATAACACTGTATACAGTATGTTTGGCCTGTACAGTAATAACACTGTATACCGTATGTTTGGCCTATACAGTAATAACACTGTATACAGTATGTTTGGCCTACAGAGTAATAACACCTTATGCAGTATGTTTGGCCCGTACAGTAATAACACTGTATACAGTATGTTTGGCCTACAGAGTAATAACACCTTACAGTATGTTTGGCCTACACAGTAATAACACCTTATACAGTATGTTTGGACCTTACAGTAATAACACTGTATATTGTATGTTTGGCCTATACAGTAATAACACTGTATACAGATATTTGGCCTACACAGTAATAACACCTTATACAGTATGTTTGGCCCGTACAGTAATAACACTGTATACAGTATGTTTGGCCTACAGAGTAATAACACCTTACAGTATGTTTGGCCTACACAGTAATATCACCTTATACAGTATGTTTGGACCTTACAGTAATAACACTGTATATTGTATGTTTGGCCTATACAGTAATAACACTGTATACAGATATTTGGCCTACACAGTAATAACACCTTATACAGTATGTTTGGCCCGTACAGTAATAACACTGTATACAGTATGTTTGGCCTACAGAGTAATAACACCTTACAGTATGTTTGGCCTACACTGTAATATCACCTTATACAGTATGTTTGGACCTTACAGTAATAACACTGTATATTGTATGTTTGGCCTATACGGTAATAACACCTTATACAGTATGTTTGGCCTATACAGTAATAACACCTTATACAGTATGTTTGGCCTATACAGTAATAACACTGTATACAGTATGTTTGGCCTATACATTAATAACACTGTATACAGTATGTTTGGCCTATACAGTAATAACACTGTATACAGTATGTTTGGCCCGTACAGTAATAACACTGTATACAGTATGTTTGGCCCGTACAGTTATAACACCTTACAGTATGTTTGGCCTATACATTAATAACACTGTATACAGTATGTTTGGTCTACACAGTAATAACACCTTACAGTATGTTTGGCCTATACAGTAATAACACCTTATACAGTATGTTTGGCCTATACAGTAATAACACCTTATACAGTATGTTTGGCCTATACAGTAATAACACTGTATACAGTATGTTTGGCCTACAGAGTAATAACACCTTACAGTATGTTTGGCCTACACAGTAATAACACCTTATACAGTATGTTTGGCACATACAGTAATAACACTGTATATTGTATGTTTGGCCCGTACAGTAATAACACTGTATACAGTATGTTTGGCCTGTACAGTAATAACACTGTATACCGTATGTTTGGCCTATACAGTAATAACACCTTATACAGTATGTTTGGCCCTTACAGTAATAACACTGTATACTGTATGTTTGGCCTATACAGTAATAACACTGTATACAGTATGTTTGGCCTACAGAGTAATAACACCTTATGCAGTATGTTTGGCCCGTACAGTAATAACACTGTATACAGTATGTTTGGTCTGTACAGTATATATCACAACTTATACAGTATCGCACCATCTTATGTCTTATTGATTTACTAAAATAGCATATAACATAAAAATTTGCATCACAATTTCTTCATCTGATAACGTTTTGTGTTTTTTTTTATAGTTATTTGATTATGAATGTCAGTGAAATAGGCTCCATGTTTTTCACTGTGTGGGGTAAATACCAGCCTGTCACAGATGTCCCAGTTACATTATACACTGCTTCCATCTAGTGGAAATAAATAAAATTACCAATTGTGAAATGAACTGTCATTATGTGGACTAGACTTTTTCCTAAATGTTAATCTGTTCATCTCTTCTTTCAGAGGAAGAGAAAAAGGAGAAGAATAAGAAGGAGGAGTCTGATGAAGACAAAGGTTGGTATCTTTGATAAGTTTTCTTTCTGATCTTTGTTTAAAAAATTTAAAAAAATCTACCTATATAGCTTTTCTACTTTGTTTTTTTTAACTAAACAAGCCAGTTAAGAACAAATTCTTACCAGCTCCTGTGTCCTGTCTGCTGGCCAATTTCAGAAAGTGTATTAAAGGGGTAATTTATTATTGGTACATCCACATTTCTCCAGCCCCGTCCCTCAGCTGTTTACCAAAAAAAGTGTCAGGGTGTCCACTTTGATGTTTTTGAATCCCAGATTATCCTTTAATGCTTCCATTCAAATGTTTTGTAAAAATGATTTCATCTGTGATGTTCCTGAACCGGTGGTTGTGAATGACTGTAGTGTGTGTATGACTGTAGTTCATGACACTCTGTTATATCACTGAACTGAACAAGCAACACATGCAGAGTTGATCCTTAAACCACACAATACACAGACTCCAGTCTTTAAGACCCTATGGGGGTGGGCACCCTTATCAGTGGTGTATGTATTAGTCAGACACCGTAGCAAAACAGTTTTGAATGGATACGGTTTGTTTACTCCTAACGAAATAAAAATTGCAATGAAATGTTTCTATTGGATGAATGAAGGTAGATCCTGCCCAGTTTTGTTCTGTTTGCTTCTGTTTAGTTTCTAGTGAATACACCCTTCTTATGTATGTGTAGGCAGCAAGGCACCCTGGTTGAAGTTGTGAGGCAGTGAGGAAATCAGATCAGTCTCAGTGGGGAGCTGAAACAAAATCAGATTGATGCTTTAGAACATCACATGGAGCCGTATTCACAAAGCGCCTCAGAGTAGGGGTGCTGATGTAGGATCACTTTTGCCTTTTAGATTATAATGAGTAAAAGATGGGAACTGATCCTAGATCACCAGTAACTATCAGAGACGCTTTGTGAATAGGGCCCTGGGCTCTGATTACCATGGCTACGTAGATCAGCTTCCTGTTTCTACAGTACAGAGAGACAGCAGAGCAGACTATTCATTCACAACACAGCAGAGAGACACATGCACACACTGGGATAGAAGAGGTCTGGGAGAGAAGAGACCTCCAACTGATTGTGTTTAATCTAATTTGATTGATAGTCTATGATGTGTAAAATTGAGGACGGCACACCTTTCACCTAGAGAGCCGGGGGCTGCTAATCACTGTCATCAGACTGAACTAGTGTGGACTGATACACTTACTCTCTACTGGACTACTTAAAGAGCAACTCAAGTGAAGAATTTCGGATCTACTCACTCTGTTTCACCTCCTCAAACAAGTCTAGATAGACATTGATGTGAAGTTTGGAAAATAACCACGCTACTGCTCTGCTTGCTAAAAGCTCAGATATTCTCCTGGTGAGAAGAAGACTGATACCCCATAGAGGTTGAGAAGAAGACTAGTCAGACATCGTCTTCTCTCCTCTCCTCTCCTTGGACACCAAAGACAGTCCGGTTGTTATTCCTGCAGCCTAAACATGTCTCCAGCAAAGTCCAGTGGTCAGTCTGATGCTGTTCAGTCTTTATCCAATGGGAAGTCTGTTGCTAGTCAGTTCATTGCTAGTCAGTCTATGGAACCGCTTCCCAGGGGGCAGTCTGTGTCTGGTCATTCTGTGGATGTTCAGTCTGTGGATGGTCAGTCTCTCTCCACTGGGCAGTCGATGGAATCTCTCTCTACTGGTCAACAGTCTGTTCCTTCTCTGTCCAGTCCACTTATGGCTGGTCAATCTGAGCCTGCTCCTCTGTCCATCTCCTTCTCTGCATCAGGGTTCCAAGCCACTTACCAGTTGGGTGTGGCCCAGAGCATGTTGGACCTGGCCCCGTTGGTGCTACAAGCAGCCCCTAAGGTAATAGGGGCCTCGGCCGGGTCCCTGGTAGCTGCTGCTTTGGTCTGTGGATCCAGCCTAGGTGAGAAGGTTTATTCGGTACATTACATTGTTAATGTTTTATTGTTGGCTGAATGTACATGTAATAACATTGGACTAATAGACTGATTTTCAAGGACCCAAAGTTGCTTTACAATAAAAAAAATGTTTTTTTAAAGTATACAAAAATAACAGGAGTCAAAACAAAACATCAGACTAAACAAAACATAATTTAAGAGAGAGGTGGGCTCCAAGAAGGGAAAGATTGTGATGTATGGGGAGGGTAGTGATGGGATTTGGATACAAACACGGTTTAGGGTAAGGCACGGGATTGGGGTTAGGATATGAATCTGGTTTAGGGTGAGGGGTATGGTAAGGGTTAGGTTTATGCTCAGTATGGTGAAAAGAGGAGTGTCTTTGTAGTGTATTTATTTGTGTGTGTAGTGTATTTATTTGTGTGTGTGTGGGGGGGGGGGGGGGGCTTAGGTGGGGCTTTAGGATGGACTGTAAGATAGTGATGGCTGAAGGGAGGGAGTTTCAGGGAGCCAGGAGAGTTCACGAAGGAAAGTGGTGATGTGCTACCAGGATTTAGTGCGGGTGAGGTGTCGGGCTGTAGAGTTTTGAACCGTTTCCAATGAAATTAAATGTATCAATAAAGCCCTTTTACATCCCCCAATGTCACAAAGTGCTATACACCAAACAGCAAGCAATGCAGATGTAGAAGCACACTGGCTAGGAAAAACTCACTAGAAAGCCAGGAACCTAGGAAGAACCCTAGAGAGGAACCAAGGCAGTACATTGCCAAGATGTTCAAACATTCAAACTATCCCTCTTAGCACTGCCTGGACTGCGCAAAAATGCAAATGCTTTCAGTTTGAGTTATATTAGGTTTTATTTTCATTGACCTAGCAGGGTAAAATAATAATAATCACAGTGGTTTTAGACGGTGCAACAGGTTAGCACCTCAGAAGTAAATGTCAGTTGGCTTTTCATAGCCGATCATTCAGAGTTAGAGACAGCAGGTGCGGTAGAGAGAGAATCAAATACAGCAGGTCCGGGACAAGGTAGCACGTCTAGAGACCAGGTCAGGGTACCATAGCCGCACGAAGAACAGTTGAAACTGGAGCAGCAGCATGACCAGGTGGACTGAGGACAGCAAGGAGCTTATAGAGAGAGATTTAGTTTGCCGGAGAGTAGTGAGTTACAGTAGTCAAGATGGAGGAGATGAATGCATGTATGAGGGTTTCATTGGCAGGACGGGAGAGGGAGGACCTAACTTTGGCATTGTTGCGGAGGTCGAAGAATGAGGGTGGAGTCCAGGATTTGATTTGATTTATTAGGATCCCCATTAGCCAACGCCAATGGCAACAGCTGGTCTTACCGGGGTCCGACACATAACGAAGAATACATTACAAACAAAAGACTCAACCATTTACATTACATCACTTTAATAATAATAGTTTACATACTGTTTTACCCATTTCATATGTATATATTGTATTCTACTGTATTCTAGTCAATGCCACTCCTACACAACTTTTCAAGATTCAACTTACATTGTTTTTCTTTCAACATTGATTTGTTTATGCATGAATACAATGACTCACTGTTCGTTGTTGGCATTTCCTGCCGAAGTTTGCTCACTTTGCCAATGAAGTAATCAATAAAAATATTTGGCTACATCAAATGGTTTTGTGATGAATAAGCCATCTGATTCGATGAAAGATGGAGCTGAATTTGTCTTTCTGCCCTCAAACGTTTTTTCCATCATTCTTTATATCCTTGATGTTGGCTTCATAATACAGTTTCTTCTTCTTTTTTTGAGTTTAGTCACATATTTGCAGTAATTTTCAATAATGTAGACATAAATATTAGCCACTCCTTTGCCCCATCTCTTTTAACCATACAGTTTTTCACTTCTTCATCAACCAACATCAACCCAACAGTCAGTTACTTTATCAATAATTGGAAGAAGCAATTTCAAAAAGTGCAGCATCTGGATGCTCCTTATTAATCACATCAGACCAACAAATATGTTTTAACATCATCCACATATGAGTCACAGCAAAATATTTTGTATGATCTCTTATACACAATTTTAGGCCCAGCCTTTGGAATTTTGGCTTGAGTGCATGGAGGGAGGGAGAGGCAGTGGTGTCAACAATGTCGAGGGTGAGGTAGCCAGCTTTGGTGAGGGTGGATTTGTTCTGTTTTATCACTGTAGGGATTAAGGAAGTTTTGTTGCATACATGTTTTTATTGCAGAGAGGTAGGATTCAATGTGGGTCAGAGGTGGGTTGAGGAGAGATTTGGTGCTGAGGAACATCTGGGTGTCATCGCTTTAGTAGTGGTTGAAGTGACGTAGGATCTGACCAAGATAGAGGATGTAGATGATGAAGAGTAAGGGACCCAGCACAGAGCTCTAGAGTATAGTAATGCATGGCTTGACTCATAACCCGCAGTCTCCCTGGTTATATTTGCAGGGTGGATGGGTTTAGGATCGTTAAATATTGTGGGCGGTTGAATAAAAATCAAATACTTTAAAAAATCCATACATTTATAATTATTGTACAATTCATATTGATTGGCTACATTGATTTTTTTTCTTTCATTATTTTAGGCTAACTGTACTTGCGCCAAATAGCCTACACGCCAATTGCCAAATTATTTTGGGAAAGGCGGAAAAAGTTAGTCAATCCATTGAGACAAAAAGGACATTGTCAGAGATTAATTCAATGAGACATAATCTGTGAAAGGAGAGTTGAAAATAAGGAGAAGGGCCAGAAAATTGTGTCTGGGAAAGATTTGGTGAGGTGGTGAAAGAGGATGATAGCAGTGCTGGCTAAATTACAGTATGTGTGATCACCTGTTCTCAGAGCATTTCGTACTATTCTGTACGTAAATCGCAACACTCCATTTAGTATGGTATCTTATGTTTCGTATGGTGGATATAAATTTGTTGATGTCCATCACCCATTTTGCATGTTCTTTACTTTCAATTTGTATTGTATGTTAAAGTAGCAATATGCATTAAGGTATGAATTAGCAAAAACGTTCAATATGCTTACAAATTTGCAAAACGTATGTGACAAATTCGCAAAATGTATGATATATCCAAATTGTGGCTAGGTGGCAAATGTTAGCTATGTTAACTTCTTATGGCTGGGGGGCAGTATTGAGTAGCGTGGATGAATAAGTTGCCCAAAGTAAACGGCCTGCTCCTCAGTCTCAGTTGCTAATATATGCATAGTATTATTCGTATTGGATTCCGTAAACCTTTTTTGAAATCAGACACAGCGGTTGCATTAAGGAGAGGTATATCTATAATTCCATGTGTATAACTTGTATTATCATCTACATTTATGATGAGTACTTCTGTTGAATGATGTGGCTATGCAAAATCACTGGATGTTTTTGGAACTAGTGAATGTAACGCGCCAATGTAAACTCATATTTTGATAAATATGAACTTTATCAAACAAAACGTACATGCATTGTGTAACATGAAGTCCTATGAGTGTCATCTGATGAAGATCATCAAAGGTTAGTGATTCATTTTATGTCTATTTGTGCTTTTTGAAAGTCCTCTCTTTGTCTGGAAAAAATGTGGCTGTGTTTTTCTGTGGCTATGTGGTGACCTAACATAATCGTTTGTGGTGCTTTTGCTGTAAAGCATATTTGAAAGGGACACTGTGGTGGGATTAACAAACAGATTAGCTTTAAAATGGTATGAGATACATGTATGTTTGAGGAATTTAAATTATGAGATTTTTGATGTTTTGAAATTGGCGCCCTGCACTTTCACTGGATGTTGTCATATCGCTCCCGTTAACGGGATTGCAGCCATAAGAAGTTAAAACCTCTGGCCGCTCCGATCCCTTTAGCGGGATCATTTTCTTCTACATTCGGTGAATTGCAGAGCGCCAAATTAAAATGAAAATACAAAAAATATTTAATTTTCATGAAATCACAAGTACAATAAACCAAAACACAGCTTAATTTGTTGTTAATCCAGCCGGCGTGTCAGATTTCAAAAAGGCTTTACGGTGAAAGCAAACTATGCGATTATGTGAGGACAGCTCTCGGCATACAAAACATTACAAACAGCTAGCAGCAAAGTAGATTGGTCACGAAAGTCAGAAAAGCAATCAAATGAATCACTTACCTTTGATGATCTTGGTATGTTTGCACTCACGAGACTCCCGGTTACACAATAAATGTTTGTTTTCTCGATAAAGATTCTCTGTGTAGACAAAAACCTCCATTTGGTTGGCGCGTTTTGTTCAGTAATCCACAGGCTCGTGTGGTCACGACGGGCAGACGAAAATTCCAAATAGTATCCGTAAAGTTCGTAGAAACATGTCAAATGTTTTTTATAATCAATCCTCAAGTTGTTTTTACAATAAATAATCGATAATATTTCAAACGGACGGTAGCCTTTTCAATAGAAGAGAGAAAGAAAAGGTCTTGCTCCCGGTGCGTGCGCATGCATAAATCTGAGGACTATCTGGCTATCCACTGACGCGATGTGATCATTCTCGCTAATTTTTCAGAATAAAAGCCTGAAACTATGTCTAAAGACTGTTCACACCTTATGGAAGCCATAGGGGAATGAATCTGGTTCATATCCCTTTAATTGGAGGATAGGCTTGCAATGGAAAATATTAGTTTCAGAAAAACAGCACTTCCTGGATGGATTTTCCTCAGGTTTTCGCCTGCCGTATCAGTTCTGTTATACTCACAGACAATATTTTGACGGTTTTGGAAACTTTAGTGTCACGTTCTGACCTTTATTTCCTTTGTTTTGTCATTATTTAGTGTGGTCAGGGCGTGAGTTGGGGTGGGCAGTCTGTTTGTTTTTCTATGATTTTGGGATTTCTATGTTTCGGCCTAGTATGGTTCTCAATCAGAGGCAGGTGTCGTTAGTTGTCTCTGATTGAGAATCATACTTAGGTAGCCTGGGTTTCACTGTTTGATTGTGGGTGTTTGTTTCCGTGTCTGTGTTTTGTCACCACACGGTACTGTTTCGGTTTTCGTTCGATTTACGTTTATTGTTTTTGTATCAGTTGTGTTCATGTTGAGTATTTCTTCTTAAAAGAACCATGGACACCTACCATGCCGCATATTGGTCCCCCGATCCTTCTCGCCTCTCCACTTCAGACGAAGAGGAGGAATACCCTTACAGAAACACCCACCAACCAAAGACCAAGCGGCGTGGTAACAGACAGAGGCAGCGCGGCAGCGCGACAGCCCCAAAACATTTTTTGGGGAGGGCACACGAGGAGTGGGGCAAAGCCAGGTAGCAGACCTGAGCTCACTCCTCGTGCTTATTATAAACAGCGCGTTACTGGTCAGGCACCGTGTTATGCGGTTAAGTGCACGGTGTCGCCAGTACGTGCCCATAGCCCGGTGCGCTATAGGGCAGCCCCCCGAAAGTGTCATGCGAGTGTATGCATCCAGCCAGGGCGTATGGTGCCTGCTCAGCGTGTCTGGTCGCCAGTACGTCGTTTCGGTCAAGGGTATCCTGCGCCGGCTCTGCTCGCTGTGTCTCCGGGGCGCTGGGAGGGTGCAGTGCGTCCTATGCCTGCGCTCCGCTCGTGCCGGGCAAATGTGGGAGTGGAGCCTAAGGGAGAGGTGCGCGTAGTAAGCACTAGATCTGAGATGCTTACCCACAGCCCAGTTCAACCTGTGCCTGCACTCTGGAGGGTTAGGGCTAGAGTAGTTTTCCAACCTGGGGGAGTAGTGCACCAGAGCTCCAGTGCTCCCCCACAGCCCGGTCCTTCAGGTGCCTCCTCCTAACACCAAGCCTCCTGGAGGTCTCTCCAGCCAGTCCTGTGGCAGCCCCACGCACCAGGCTGTCTCTCTGTCTCCTCCCTACGGGTGTTCCTGTCTGTCCAGAGCTGCTAGAGTCTCCTGTCTGTCCAGAGCGGCTAGAGTCTCCCGTCTGTCCAGAGCTGCTAGAGTCTCCCGTCTGTCCAGAGCCGCCAGAGCCACCAGTCTGCAAGGAGCCGCCAGAGACTCCATTCTGTAAGGAGCCGCCAGTGCCGCCAGTCAGCATGGAGCCTCCAGAGCCGCCAGTCAGCCAGGATCCGCCAGAGCCGCCAGTCAGCCAGGATCCGCCAGTGCCGCCAGTCAGCCAGGATCCGCCAGAGCCGCCAGTCAGCCAGGATCCGCCAGAGCCGCCAGTCAGCCAGGAACCGCCAGAGCCGCCAGTCAGCCAGGATCCGCCAGAGACGCCAGTCAGCCAGGATCTGCCAGAGCCGCCAGTCAGCCAGGATCTGCCAGAGCCGCCAGTCATCGAGGATCTGCCAGAGCCGCCATTCATCCTGGATCTGCAGGAGGCAGAAAGTTCTGAATAGCGCTTTATTCAGCACCGGGCAAAATAGTCTATACAACGAAACTGAGCATCATAAAACAAATGCCCAAAACAGGAACCAAACCAAGATCGCACTACCACACATACAAAGTGGGAATAAACAAGCCCGTACGAAGAGCAGACGGGCCTACCGACTTAAATAGCCAAACTAAAAGTCTAAACAAGAAACAGGCGAAACAAATCAGACCAAACCAACAGAAAAGGGAAAAAGGGATCGGTGGCAGCTAGTAGGCTGGTGACGATGACCGCCGAGCAGCACCCGAACAGGAAGGGGAGCCACCTTCGGTAGGAGTCAAACTGTTAGGGCCGTTAGGGCCTACATAAAGCTGTCCCAACAACGTACCACTGCTACACCTGGCTATCAGTGCAGCCCTGTCTGGCAGCGAAACAGTTCATTCAGCCTCATTTACTGCATTAAAAAAAAACATAGCTGATATGGCTGACTTGCTTAAACGAATGTGATTTCTACAGACCATTGAGATGTACAAACTATGGCATAAGGGGACAATAAGCGGATAAGAGGGAATCTGTCATTTCGATTAAGACATTAATGAGCGAGCTAGGACGGACGTAGTCAGTATAACTATTTGTTCAGCACTTTTGAAAAGTAAAGCGACAGAATTCAGAACATGGGCAATTCTTACAGCGTTCTCCCTGTACACCAGGTTAGAACCGTAGGATAAATAAAGAGGGCATATAAGCAGACAATGAAAGCTCTAACAATATTCAATGATTATATTTCTCTAAAACAGCTTATAGGCTACATGTGCACCACCAATTCAGAACAGTAGTTGAAATTAAGAGGGGAAAATAGACCAAATCATTAGGGTGAGGCACATGTGATACTAACAGCTTACAACACAACATACACTTAGTATTACTTTCTTAGCTACAGTATACATATCTCCCTGTCATATTACATCCTTTATGCAGCAGCATACAAGACATTTTTGGACTCACTTTGTTGTGCTGTACTCACTTGAACAGGAAAGTTGAGTGGCAGTCCTCCGTGAGCCAATTTTGTCATCAAACTTTGTCATCTAAGTCTGGCATTCTCTGGATTTATGGTGCTTTCAAGACAACTGAGAGGTCAAATCATGATGACGTCAGTGATCTTCAGGTCGTTGCTCTAGAAAGAGGCCCGAGTTCCTGACTTACAATTCCAAGTTGGATGACCGTTCAAAAAGTATTTTTCCAGTTGGAGCTTGTTTTTTTCCAAGTTCCCAGTTGTCTTGAACTCACTGAAGTCAGATTTCCCAGTTCCGAGTTAACAGTTGTTTTGAGAGCGGAAAAAATCATGCTTCATTGACAGCATGGTCAAATGTAAATTTTTATCATTTTAAGCTTGGAAAAGAGACCCTTAAACCCAGACTTGGGACCACACAGCCACTCCACTGAATAGCAGGCTAGTGATTGCTTTGCAATGCTTGCAGTTTGCCACTGATTTCTTCCAAACCACTCATTGTTGAATTAGGAATTCCCAACTTCTTGTGTAATGTTTATGTTCAATGGCAGATGAGCACCGATACGTTCTATCTATAATTTCACTTCATTATTTATCTTTCTATGACAATGATTAAAAAGGATTTGTCAGAAGATTGTCGACTTGATTCATGATGAAAATATTCCAAATAAAATTTTGAAAGCATGATGTTGACCTGATCACTCCAATCAAAGCTACTGTAGATATAACGTGATTTGATGTAATTTTAGCTATGGCCAATGACCTTGAGCCTTCCTTGATGAGCACTTCTAATGTAACGCTATTGCAGCACCCAAGGGGCTTGAATTTTCAAGTTCTACCCTTAGACTTGGCGGTAACGTGGTGTCCCCATGGGTGACAGAACACTGAGCCAATCACGGCGCCACTAGAGAACATTACCAACTCCTGGCTGACCCACCACCACAGAAAGCACTGAGCTAAGCTGAAACACCTGAATTTTGGAGGTGCCTTACTCAAGAAAGCAAAAAAGAGACCATGTTTGCATGCGGCTTTATTAACTCAATGATTTTTTTTTTTTTTTTACATTGTTCGAAAACTATTATGTGACACGTATCAATGCCAAAATAACATGCAAAAACATAAAAAATGCGGGGCTCAAAACAGGTCGGTCCCACCTGCCCTGAATGACAGGTCCCCACTGATCTAATCATAGACAAGATGACTAACAAATAGCCTACCAAAATGTCAGAAATTATAATGAGAAACATATCTTAATAAAGCGTAAGAAATCCTGCACCACCTGTCAATAAATTGTTCTGCCATCTTTGACTGTGGCCTATAGCACATGTTCTATATTTGCGGGTTAGGGTTGGGTGCTGGCCTCAGATTTTCACTTTTTCACATATAATCCGGCGTTGTGGATGGGTTATTAGCGAGGTGAACAAACAGCTGAGACGTGCACAACTACTTGGGGTCAGACACCCTGTAAAAGTGTAGCTGAGTCTGAGGTGTGGCCATTGAGGGAGATGTAGTGGGTCCCAGTATGTGAGGTATGATTGTAGCCAGGGGAGTGCAGGGCCCTCAACACCCAGACCCTCATGTAATGTGAGAAGCATTGATTCATGGTTTAATCACACTGCAAGTGTAGCTTACATCTGTGCCATGCAGACTGTATGTCATGCTGACTGTCTATGCCTGTCTCGCTGTGCCTCTGTCTGTGTGTGTGCCATGTTGACTGTGTGACATGCAGACATGGTGCGTGATGAGATGCTGAGGTTTGCACTGCAGAGTAGGGGGCCACTGCACCTGGCGAGGAACGTGTTTGTGTGGATAGAAGGTCTGTTGCGCCGCTCACTACCAGACGACGCCCACATCCGGGCCAGTGGACGCCTCGCCGTCGTCATGACACGCATTCCAGATGGACAGAATACTGTGGTGTCAGAGTTCACATCCCGAGAGGACGTTGTGCAGGTGTTTGGGCGGGGGTTGAGTGCGTGTGCATTGCTATAGACTATGACATTAAGAAAGCTAATATTTTGTGTAAATCTCAGTTGACCCTTTTTCACCCTAAAGCATTAGATAGAAGAATCAACATGTGAAGAACTTGGTCATACTGTCTGCATATTAGGCAGTGATGTTTAACTGCATTCCTCTTTTCCCTACATGGAGGCGCTGTTGTGCAGCTGCTTTATCCCTGGGTACCATGGTATACAGCCACCGTCTTACAAAGGAGTGGTGAGTGCTCACACTGCTCACTGTCTATAGGCTAATAATAATCCTAATATACTTTCACTTAATGCACACCCTCAAACACTTTTACACCTGCATGTAAGACATACACACTCCAGTCAGGCTATCAGCAAACATTTTACAATTTTGTTGTAGCCCTGAACTAGCACACCTGATTCAAGTAGTCAAGGGCTTGATGATTGGTTGAGAAGTTGAATCAGGTATGCTATCTCTGGAATAGAAAAATAATGCTATAAAAGCTGTGTGTGTTGTCTCACAGCATTATGTGGACGGTGGTATGTCCAGTATCCAGCCAACCCACTCCTCTCCCTATGCACACACCCTCACTGTGTCGCCATTCGCTGGAGAGGCGGACATCTGTCCACCAGACCCTGGCTCCATGTACGTCATCGTCATGAGCGGCATGCCCCTCAACTGCAGTGTGGCCAACGGTTACCGGATCCTTGAAGCCCTCTACCCCTACAACTGGGAGGTTGGACCCCAAAACAACTCTTACTCTATCCACCCAGCCCTTTACCCCTCCACCCAGCCCTCTACCCATTCACCCAGCTCTCCACCGAGCCTTCTGCCCCTCCACCCAGCCCTCTACCTCTCCGACTAGCCCTCTACTCCTTCCCCTATACCCCAAAACAACCTTGATACCAATCCACCTAGCCCTCTACCTCACCACCTAGCCCTCTACCTCTCCAACCAGCCTTCTTTCTACCTCTCCAACCAGCCCTCTACTCCTTCCCCTAGACCCCAAAACAACCCCTAACCTCCTTCCCCTAGACCCCAAAACAACCTCTATACCTCTAAACCCAGCCCTCTACTCGTACCCCCTTCCCCTAGACCTGACAACAACCCTTCCCATAGGGGAGGCAGAGTAGCCTAGTGGTTAGAGCATTGGACTAATAACCAATCCCTGAGCTGACAAGGCACAAATCTTCGTTCTGAAACTGTCATTGAAATTGAAATTAAGAATTTGTTCTTAATTGACTTGCCTAGTTAAATAAAGGTAAAAAAATGTTTTTAAAAAGACATGAAAACAATCCCCAACCCCCTTCCCCCAGACCTGAAAACAATCCCCAACCCCCTTCCCCCAGACCTGAAAACCATCCCCAACCCCCTTCCCCCAGACCTGAAAACCATCCCCAACCCCCTTCCCCCAGACCTGAAAACAATCCCCAACCCCCTTCCCCCAGACCTGAAAACAATCCCCAACCCCCTTCCCCCAGACCTGAAAACATACCCCAACCCCCTTCCCCCAGACCTGAAAACAATCCCCAACCCCCTTCCCCCAGACCTGAAAACAACCCCCAACCCCCTTCCCCCAGACCTGAAAACAATCCCCAACCCCCTTCCCCCAGACCTGAAAACAATTCCCAACCCCCTTCCCCCAGACCTGAAAACAATCCCCAACCCCCTTCCCCCAGACCTGAAAACAATCCCCAACCCCCTTCCCCCAGACCTGTGTCTTAGCTAGCCAGACAATTTTAGAGGAATGATTCCATTCCTTTTTCAAGTTAACTACCAATATGCCAACATTTCATTCAAACAATGTAGTCAAATCAGTATATGATAGGATTTACACAAGTTGTAAATTCAACAAGTATCTTATAATAGTGCTCACAGTTTACCAAGAAAAGAAAAATCTGAGACATTTATGGTCTGTTTACATATATTTTGAGACTAAACTGGGTAAAAAAGGGTCCATATCAGGGGATATAATTTTTTTATATTCCGGAGTATACAGATCATTTCCAATGCATGCTTTGAGTTTCGTGGATATTAACCATATCCTGACGAATTCTGAATCACAATGGGTCTTTTTAACATACTGTGTATGATATTGGGATTACTCCTAATATCACACATGGACATTTCCTGTGGACTCATGTGTCATCCTATTTTCTCTCTTCATGTTGACAAATACTGACTGTATACATCGGATATCTGTGTTTTCTCGTCAAATTCAAGATATGAAGCTTCTCTTCCATATCCTGATCTTGACATGTTTTTTGATATGTTGAAAATAAGCAGTGTTGTAGTGCTACGCTTTTCAGGTGAGGGATCGTAAATGTCTTTTAAATGACTTCATCATTTCCTCAATCAAAGTTTGTACCGACAGATGTAGCCTATTGAATAGCCTATCATTACAGGGCTCTCCAACCCTATTCCTGGAGAGCTACCATCCTGTAAGGTTTCACTCAAACCCCAGTTGTAACTAACTTGATTAATCTTATAAACCAGCTAATTATTAGAATCAGGTGAGCTATTAGGGTTGGAATGAAAACTTACAGGATGATAGCTCTCCATGAACAAGGTTGTAGAGCCCTGTTAAAGAATATGCATAAAATGCATTCTCCAAATGCAACGTCTGCCTATGCTCACTAATAGCGGTGTGTGGGTAAAATCATTGAGGAAGCCAATCCCCCCCAAAAAGCCGTATTACAACCTACAGTATGTGTTGTGATAAATTAGTTGTTTGCTCTATAACCTGCCAGCTCATATGCCTTACAATCGAGATTCTAGACCTAAAGGCTCAGACAATACATTCAACTACACCTTTGTTTCATCACAAAACCGGAGAACAACCTCTTTCTGCTGTAGCCCGCAAAGCACATGGCATGTAACAAACAGTTACATGACCTACAGCATGGTCAAGTAAGTTAATGTTTCTGACATTTTCAGAATACTAAACAACTATTGATTTAGATCGACGGAGAGTTACCGCAAGTCACAAAGAAAACAGGAGCTGCCTCCAATTATTAGGGTGAGGCACATGGGTTACTAACAGCTTACTACACAACATACACTTAGTATTACTTTCTTAGCTACAGTAACATATCTCCCTGGCTTCCTACATAATTTATGAAGCAGCATAAGACATTTATGGACTCGTGTTGCTGTGATGTGCTTGGTAAGGAAAATGCTGTCATCATAGAGAAAGATGCCGAGTTGACAATGCCGAGTTGAATGACCGTTCAAAACGTATTTTCCCAGTCGTAGCTCATCAGTTGGCCACTGATTCCTTTCAAACCACTCATTGTTGAATTTGCGATTTCAAACTTGTTGTGTAATGTTTATGTCCAATGGCCGATGAGCACTGAGATGTTTAATCTCTAATTTCTCTTCATATGACAAAGATTGAAAATGTTTTGCCAGTAGATTGTCGACTTGATTCACAATGACGACTGCAAGCTTGCTAGCTAAGATTTTGAAAGTAGGATGTTGACATGATCAATCCAATCAAAGCTACTGTAGACTTAACATGATTTGATGTCATTCTATCTGTGGCCAATGACTTTGAGGCTTCTTGGATGGGCACTTCTAATATAACTCTATGGCAGCACCCAAGGAGCAAAAATTTTTGAGCTCTAACCTTAGACAAGGGTGTGACGTACTGTCCCATGAGTGCAGAAAACTGAGCAAATCATGACAGAAAACTGAGCCAATCAGGCCCGACGCTCTGTATTTTCTGCTGGCCTGCCCCACCACCGCAGAAAGCACTGAGCTCGGCTGAAACACCTGCATTTTGGAGCTGCCTTACTCAAGAAAACCAAAAAGAGACCATGTTTGTATGTGGATTTATTAAATAAATTACATTTTTTTACATTGTTTGCAAACTGATATGTGACACGTATTAATGCAAAACATAACAAGCAAAACTGGCAAGCCTCCCCCAAAATTATATATATACAGTTGAAGTTGGAAGTTTAAATACACCTTTGCCAAATACATTTAAACTGAGTTTTTCACCATTCCTGACATTTAATCCTCGTAAAAATTCCCTGTCTTAGGTCAGTTAGGATCACCACTTTATTTTAAGAATGTGATGTGTCAGAATAGTAGTAGAGAGAATTATTTATTTCAGCTTATATTTCTTTCATCACATTCCCAGTGGGTCAGAAGTTTACATACACTCAATTAGTATTTGGTAGCATTGCCTTTAAATTGTTTAACTTGGGTCAAATGTTTCGGGTAGCCTTCCAATACCTTCCCACAATAAGTTGGGTGAATTCTGGCCGATTCCTCCTGACAGAGCTGGTGTAACTGAGTCGGTCCTTGCTCGCACACACTTTTTCAGTTCTATAGGAATGAGGTCAGGGCTTTGTGATGGCCAATCAAATACCTTTACTTTGTTGTCCTTAAGCCATTTTGCCACAACTTTGGAAGTATGCTTGGGGTCATTGTCCAAGCTTTAACTTACTGACTGATGTCTTGAGATGTTGCTTCTATCCACACAATTTTCATGTCTCATGATGCCATCTATTTTTCGAAGTTCACCAGTCCCTCCTGCAGCAAAGCACCCCCACAACATGATGCTGCCACCCCCGTGCTTCACGGTTGGGATGGTGTTCTTCGGCTTGCAAGCCTCCCCCTTTTTCCTGCAAACATAACGATGGTCATTATGGCAGTTTTGGAGCAGTGGCTTCTTCCTTGCTGAGCGGCCTTTCAGGTTATGTCAATATATGACTTGTTTTACTGTTGATGTAGATACTTTTGTACCTCTTTCCTCCAGCATCTTCACAAGGTCCTTTGCTGTTGTTCTGGGATTGATTTGCACTTTTCGCACCAAAGTACGTTCATCTCAAGTAGACAGAACCCGTCTCCTTCCTGAGCTGTATGACGGCTGCGTGGTCCCATGGTGTTTACACTTGCGTACTATTGTTTGTACAGATGAACGTGGTACCATCAGGCATTTGGAAATTGCTCCCAAGGATGAACCAGACTTGTGGAGGTATACCATTTTTTTCTGAGGTTTTCCTGAGGTCTTGGCCAATTTCTTTTGATTTTCCCATGATGTCAAGCAAAAATTAACTGAGTTTGAAGGTGGGCCTTGAAATACATCCACAGGTACACCACCAATTGACTCAAATGATGGCAATTAGCCTATCAGAACTTCTAAAGCCATGACATAATTTTCTGGAATTTTCCAAGCTGTTTAAAATTAAAGGCACAGTCAATTTAGTGTATGTAAACTTCTGACCCACTGTAATTGTGATACAGTGAGTTATAAGTGAAAGAATATGTCTCTAAACAATTGTTAAAAAATTACTTGTGTCATGCACAAAGTAGATATCCTAACCGACTTGCCAAAACTATTGTTTGTTAACAAGAAATTTGTGGAGTGGTTGAAAAACGTTTTTTTAATGACTCCTACCTCAGTCTATCTTAACTTCGGACTTCAACACTGTATATATGTATATATTCATAAATATTATTTTTTTTACCTTAACCTCTAGCGTCGAGCAATCCCGTATCCGGGAGCGTAATCATAGCCTCAAGCTCATTACCATAACGCAACGTTTCCTATTCATGAAAATCGCAAATGAAATGAAATAAATATATTGAAACACAAGCTTAGCCTTTTGTTAACAACACTGTCATCTCAGATTTTCAGCAAACAATTCAAATAAATAATCATAAATATTATGGATTTTAAACATTTAGGTACATATAAGTGTCTCATATCGGCTGAAAGCTAAAATTCTTGTTAATCTAACTGCACTGTCCAATTTACATCAGCTATTACAGCGAAAACATGCCATGCGATTGTTTGAGGACGGCGCCCCACATCAAAATATTTTTCCACCAGCACAGGTTTCATACATTCACATATAAAGATTAAATATTCACTTACTTTTTGAAAATCTTCCTCTGATTTGTCATCCAAAACGTCCTAGCTATAACATGTAGTGTCATTTTGTTAGATAAAATCCTTCTTTATATCCCAAAAAGTCTGTTTAGTTGGCGCCATCGATTTGAGTTAACCACTCGTTCAATTTGCAGAGAAAGGAATCCGGAAATCTACCCCTAAACTTTGTTTAAATAAGTCCAAATGCATTTCTATTTACTCCTCAGATACCCTAAAATGTAATCAAACTATAATATTTATTTTGGAAAGAAGTATGTTCAATAGGAAACCAATTTTAGGTGCGTAATTTCTTCATGGCGCATGTCATTTGCGCGCACATCATGGCGCGCACAAACACGGATTTCTAAGACTGTGTCCTTCTACTAAAACTGTTATTTCTTATTAGTTTTTGAAGTTACAAGCCTGAAACCTTGAACATAGACACCCTGTGGAAGCCATAGGAATTGCATCCACGGAGCTAATTTTCAAATTCTCTTGCATTTCTTAGAGAATGGTCTCTCAAAAAAAACAATTCTGGTTGTTTTTTCTTTGGATTTTCTCCTACCATTTCTATTGTGTTATATTCTCCTACAGTATTTTAACATTTCAACAAACGGCAAATTGTTTTCTTTCCAATGGTACCAATTATATGCATATTCTGGCTTCAGGGCCTGAGCTACAGGCAGTTTACTTTAGGCACGTCATTCAGGCAGAAAATTTAGAAAAAAGGGGCCTAGCCCTATGCAACTTTAGGAAAGGGAAACAATTTGAGCTAGTTAGCTAGTCACCAAAGTACAACAAGATGCAACAATACAAGTTATTTCTGTCAATTATGTTTTGCTCTAGATTCGATTTTTTGGGTAAGCTTGGCTTCCCTTGACATCCATGAATATGCGTCACTGATGCCCACAGATATTGTCTCAAGAAAAGGTTCTACTTTTAGTACCCTCAAAAACCAAGTTAGGCATACCTCATTTCAAAATAGGCCATCATCATTGTCAATTGAATTATAATAATTCTTAATGTTTTACAGGTGAAACTGCGTCTGCAAGCCAATCATTTGATTGATCTCAATCAGTTTAATTTAAATAACCTATGCATTTCGATCTTCTTGAAATACTATTTCGTGAGCGAATAAAATAAAACAGGGAGGTGAACTATCAATTCATAAAATGTATTTGCGTAGATTATATCTTCAAATCAATTGACCAAGTAGTGAACATGAATCATTGATTTTCAGGAAATTTGTTTTAAAAGAGCCATAAAATCAAGCTTTTCATGCATCTCAATAAGCTATAACCAAAATGCATTATTACCTCAAGCTTTGCCCAATTCACATTTGCAATTTCCCACCCTGACAATAATTTGTGTTACATATCAGTTTGCAAACAATGTAAAAAAAAATACAAATCGTTGAGTTAATAAAGCCACTTACAAACTTGGTCTCTTGAGTAAGGCAGCTCCAAAATGCAGGTGTTTCAGCTTAGTTCAGTGCTTTCTGTGGTGGAGGGGCTGCCAGCAAAAATACAGAGCGTAGGCTTTGGTCGTTTTCTATAGTTGTGCTGTGATTGGATCAGTGTTCTGTCACTCATGGGCAGTGGTGATTTTGGCATGTACATTCTGATGCATGCCAGAACAGTCACAACGCAACACTAAACAATATATTAACTGCACTATAACAGTGAGAAACAGTGTCTACAAACTGTGTGCCGACATAAGGCTGTCCCAACAGTGGAGCTTTCCATTCAGCATCTTGGAGGGAATCGTTACCACCACTACACCTGGCTATCAGTGGAGCCACATCTGTCTGCAAAAAAAGTTAATTCAGACTCATTTACTACCTTTTTTAAAAAACAATAGCTGATATGGCTGACTTGCTTAAATAAATATGGTTTCTACTAACTCCTTGCAGATTTGTGTAACTGCATTCTCCTTCAATAAGAATAAATGTCGACATGAGTTTTGACTTTTCAACCATACGCAAACATTATTGCATTTATGTTCAGTAAATGTATAATGTTTGCTCTTAAATCATTAACACTCACTAAATATCACGATCCTGATGTGGACATCTTATTTTCTCAATATGAGCCAAATTCTGACGGTAGGCCCTCATAATATATTTTCAGTTACAATGCATTATGTTGTTGAATGAGGTCCATATCAGGATCTTGATTTGCTAAATAAGGACCATTTCTGATGCTTATTTTACACAACAACAACAAAAAGTCTATTCTATTTGTAAAGTATTGGTCCCATGTTTCATGCGGCAGAAATCAAATATCCCAGAAAATTGCACAAAATACTTATTTATCTCAGATTTTGTGCACAAATTTGTTTACATCCCTGTTAGTGAGCATTTCTACTTTGCCAAGATAATACATCCACCTGACAAGTGTGGCATATCAAGAAGCTGATTAAACAGCATGATCATTACACAGATGCACCTTATGCTGGGGAAAATAGAGGCCACTCTAAAATGTGCAGTTTTGTCACACAACACAATGCCACAGATGTGTCGAGTTTTGAGGGAGAGTGCAATTGGCATGCTGACTGCAGGAATGTCCACCAGAGTTGTTCCTTTCATGTTAATTTCTCAACCCTTTCAAGTTCATTTATCTACCTTAAGCCTCCTCCAGTGGTTTTTTAGAGAATTTTGGCAGTACGTCCAACAGGCCTCTCAACCGCAGACCACGTGTCTGGCGTGTGTGGGTGAGCGGTTAGCTGATGTCAACGTTGTGAACAGAGTGCCCCATGGTGGAGGTGGGATTATGGTATAGGCAGGCATAAACTACAAAAACAATTGCGTTTTATCAATGGCAGTTTGAATGCACAAAGGTACTGTGACGAGATCCTTAGGTCCATCCGCTGCCACCAACTCATGTTTCAGCATGATAATGCACAGACCAATGTCGCAAGGATCTGTACACAATTCCTGGAAGCTGAAAATGTCCCAGTTCTTCCATGGCCTGCATACTCACCAGACATATCATCCATGTTTTGGATGCTCTGGATCGACGTGTATGACAGCGTGTTCCAGTTTCCCACAAATATCCAGCATCTTCGCACAGCCATTGAAGAGGAGTGGGACAACATTCCACAGGCCACAATCAACAGCCTGATCAACTCTCTGCAGGAGTTGGAGATGTGTCAAGCTGCATGAGGCAATTGGTGGACTCACAAGATACTGACTGACTGGTTTTCTGATCCATACCCCTACCTTTTTTTTGTGACCAACAGATGCATATCTATATTCAAAGTAATGTGTAATCCATAGATTAGGGCCTAATGAATTCATTTAAATTAACTGATATCCTTAAATGAACTGTAACTCTGTAAAATCTTTGAAATTGTTGTGTTTATATTTTTGTTCAGTATAATTTGGAGGACATGCTCAATAATTTGACAAATATTAAATCCATATCATTATTTTAGACACTAGCTATAAGTTTTGTATTACCTCTGGATAAAGGTGGGCACAAACCGCAAGTTAAAAGCGCTACCTGGTTGCGCTAACAATAATCATATATTTTCTTCTGTGGAGTTACAACTGTAATTTTTCAATTGCTAATGCATCTCATGACTTCTATTTTCCTGCATAAGAAAAAGCAGGAAATGCATCACCTACACCTCTACTGCCATTCATTCCAATTAGGATAGTTTTGGATTAATCACTGACCAAGATGGCTACCATTTTCACCCCAAATTTTTACTTTGAGGGTTTATGACATGGCCCCTCTAGAAATGTAATGGGATCTCTATGGGTGGAAGCTCATAAGCATATCAGAAGGATAGGAGTACTGTAGAGTCATCACTTGCAGTACAGTAAATGTCATAATGCTGTATTTGTATTAACTTTTATTATAGTTTTTCCCAATTGTTAACACACGTTTGCTAAAACTACATCTCAGGTACTCAACTCTAATCACAAAACAGTTGGCCAATTTCCCCAAACCGCACAGACATTTTGCAAAAAGAAACACAGCAGTCAAAACAATGTACTCCCTGCTCAAAATGAAACTCATCATACAAATGAGACACACACATCAAATTGATCTAACTTAGTGACAACCCAGATCACACTGACATATTCAAAACACTACTATCAGAACCTATTTCAGTGTAAAGATTAAGATTTTTTATGAATCTGTTTATTGTTTACTCAAGCTAGAAAGGACCATAAATGCAAAGTAAAAGTAGGCTACCTGCACAGTTTGATGCACCATAATAATTCCATAATAATTGACTTTGGTGATACTCTGCATACTCTGTATAGTCTACTCGCTTGGGCTACATTCACCCCTAACTTAGATACGTTTCTGCTTATAATTTCCGACTTTTGGTAGGCCATTTGTCATCTATGGTTGGATACATGCAGCTTCTCTCCTGTCATAACTTGTTGCTCTAGAAGACTAAATAAAGTAGAGCTCACCAGAATAATGTCTTACTTTGATAGAATGAATGCATTATAATCTAGCTAACGCCGGTAAAGTTGCCTGGTTCATTTAGGGACTGGGGAGAAAATGCAACAAAAAAAAAAAGATTGGAAAGATTGTTCCTGTGCAAAATGTCTAAATGTCATCAGTTTGACAGGTTTTAAGGAAATAAAAAGCTGTTAAAACTATAAAATATGTTTCTGATAAGACTTCAGTTCTTCTTAGGTGTGTATTTTATGTGGTTGAAGTACTGTCTGCTCACATAAGTGTAAAAGATAACACTTAAACACACATTCACATTTTATCAAGAGATGCTGAAAGAAAAAAATAATTTCTCCACTCCTGTTCCAAAAAGATAAACTACAAGACAACTATAAAAACATAACTTCAGGTTATTAAAACAAGTTATAATAAGTAACTGAGACAATGTCACACTTCAGTGAAGTTATTTAACAACAGTTTTAAACTGCTGTATTGGCAGCAGGGAAAGCAGGTGTAATTGGTTTTGTAAGGTATGTGGTTCATATCTTTCCAGCACCATACCACCCTGTGTCCCTCTGCTGGCTTGCTTCTGATGCTAAGCAGAGTTGGTCCTGATCAGTCCCTGGATGGGAGACCAAATGCTGCTGTAAGTGGTGTTGGAGGGCCAGTAGGAGGCACAATTGCCCTGTGTAGGGAATGTTAAACAGGTCTCCTGGCTCACTAAAATATCCCATGGCACGTATCATAAGAGTAGGGCTGTTAACCCCTGTGTCCTGGCTAAATTCCCATACTCTCATACTGTTGTAGTCACCTAATCATCCCCAGCTTACAATTGGCTCGTTCATCCCCCCTCCCCTGTAACTGTTCCCCAGGTTGTTGCTGTAAATGAGAATGTGTCCTCAATCACCTTACCTGGATAAAATAGGAGAGAAATAAAATTAAGGTGGATTTACCAATCATTGTGGAGATGAGTGGGAGCTCAAGAGTTAACAACCTTGTGAATGGGTTTGGTATCTTGTATTTCAACAGGGGTATGTTGGATGTGGAGCAATGATAGTCCAGAGTGTTTGTTTCTATGACCTTTATCCTCTCCTCAGGCTTTGGACAAGGCCTACCACAGTGGATACAGTGATGGCCTTCACTTTCTACAAACCAGTGGTAGGTCATGTCATGTGTTCTCTGTATCGATGAGTCTTTATGATGGTACAAGCAGATATTATGTGACATATAGCTAGTGAGTCATAATATAATTGTGACTGTCTCTCTCCTTCTCTTCACTGCTATTCTGCCTCTCTCTTTGTCTCTCTGTCTTCCTTTCTGTTCACTTCTCCTGACTTATATCTCTATCTCTCTCTTTCTCTTCAATTCTCTTATCTTCTGCCTCTCTCTCTCTCTCTCTAAATTGTTGCTGTTGGGGGGATGGGGTTGAATTAGGAATGGATATCAGTAAGAAAATAAGTAAATAACACAAAGAAATGTGCAGGTTGGTTGGTCTGTCAGACACTGTCCCTCATTTGATGCCAGGCAACAATATAGCACAGTGACTGCATAGCCTTTATGCTACAGGGAGCCAGGTTTTCCTGTATTTACCCTTCTCAATGGCAAGGCTGTGCTCACTGTCTGTACTTTGTCAAGGTTTTGATCAGTAATCATGGTCAAATGGTTTGCCATGGTGTACTGTCAATTTCGGGCCAGATAGCAATACATTTAGCTTTGTTTCCCAATAGGTGATCTAGTTTTGTGTGTGTCTCTCTCTCTCTCAATTCAATTCAAATCAATTCAAAGGGCTTTGTTGGCATGGGAAACATATACTGTATTTACATTGCCAAAGCAAATTAAAGATAATAATAATAATCTCTCCTCGCTCTCTCTCTCTCTCCTCGAACTCTCTCTCTCTCCTCGCTCTCTCTCTCTCTCCTCGCACTCTCTCTCTCTCCTCGCTCTCTCTCTCTCTCCTCGCTCTCTCTCTCTCTCCTCGCACTCTCTCTCCTGTCACTACCAGACCTGGTCCCATGTCTGCCTCTTCTGAACACTCCATCAGAGCATCAGTCCTCTCCTCCTGACGGACGGACAGATCTGGAAACAGACTGGGAGGAGGAGAAGGAGGTGGAAGAAGAAGAGGAACAAATAGAGAGGCAGGAAAAGATGAAGAGAGAGGAGCAAATGAAGGAGGAGGAGGAGGAGGAAGAAGAAGAGGAACAAATAGAGAGGCAGGAAAAGATGAAGAGAGAGGAGCAAACGAAGGAGGGGGAGGAAGAGGAAGAAGAGGAGGAAGAGGAGGAGGAGGAAGAGGAGTGGTCCTCCCTGACAGAGACCAGAGGCGATCAGAGAAATGACTCTCTTGAATGGGGAGATCTACCCTGGAATCTGGCAACCCCAGAGCTGGCCATGTATCTAGCCTTGCCCACCTGGATACACACAGGTATGGTACACATGCACACCGAGTGACATCATGCTAACTAAGTGATAATTAGATTTATTTTTCAGAATACTTGACAGACTGTGGCCTGTTATTTTCATCTTAATAAAGAAGTGTCATGTTACAAGGCTGTGATTGGTGTTTCAGCGTTGCTATGCAACATCATGGGGTTGCTGTGGACCCACACCCCAATGCGTGTGATGTCATACATGCTCCTCCCCTTCACTCTGCTACTCAGCTTCCTCCTTGGAAACGTGCATAGGTAACACGCACACACAAATACACAAAGATCGGAAGCTCCCATTGTCTGACCTGATTCCTCTGTCTCTCGTTCTCTGTCTCTCTGTCTCTCAATTCAATTCAATTCAATGGGCTTTATTGACATGGGAAACATATGTTAACATTTCCAAAGCATGTGTAAAAGTGCCCGTTGTTCCCATTGTCTGACCTGATTCCTCTCTCTCTCTCTGTCTCTCTCTCTCTCGCTCTCTCTGTGTCTGTGTTTGTGTGTGTCAGTCTGGTTGTATTAGGGTTCTGGATGTGGCAGGACCTACGACAGATTACCTTCTTTATCATCAACACCCTGGTCTCCAGCCTCCACATAAACCTAGAAGACAGGTACACAGATAGACAGATACACACAGACAAATCAGATATCCATGTTTGTGTGTATCACAAACCGGTGCGCCTGGCGCCTACTACCATACCTCGTTCAAAGGCACTTAAATATTTTGTCTTGCCGATTCACCATCTTAATGGCACACACACAATCCATGTCTCAGTTATCTCAAGGATGAACAATATTTATTAATCTACACTGATTGAATTAGATTTAACAAGTGACTAATGGATCATAGCTTTCACCTGGTCAGTCTATGTCATAATGTTCTGTACACTCAGTGTACATGCATACAGTATGTACTGTCTATAACTGGTGTGTGTCATCAGCTTGTGTGTCATCATTTGTGTGTCATCATCTTGTGTGTCATCAATTTGTATGTCATCACCTTGTATGTCATCACCTTGTATGTCATCACCTTGTATGTCATCACCTTGTGTGTCATCACCTTATGTGTCATCAACTTGTGTGTCATCACCTTGTATGTCATCACCTTGAATGTCATCAGCTTGTATGTCATTAAAATGCCTCCACAGAAACCTACAAGACAGATAGACAGACAGACCTGGACTACAGGAAAGGTGAGAGCTGGGCTGCGATCTACACAAAACAGTCTGTTCTACACAGTACATTTCTATCAGAATTTTCTTTGTGTTTCTGTGTGTCAGAACCACATGTATATGTTTATATTTAGTGTGTTTGCCTGTGTGTGTGTGTGATGTGTGAATGTTCTCAGGGTACTTCCTCCTCCCCTCTCCTCCTGCGGCTTCTGCTGCTGTTGCTGCTGCTGATGATGATGATTGTCACACCCTGATCTGTTTCACCAGTCCTCGTTATTGTCTCCACCCCTCCAGGTGTCTCTTGTTTTCCCCAGTGTATTTATCCCTGTGTTTCCTGTCTCTCTGGGCCAGTTGGTCTTGTATGTCCAATTCAACCAGTGTTTTTTCCCGTTCTCCTATTCTCCTTTTTCTAGTCCCTTTTTTCGAGTCCCCCCCCCCCCCCCCCAAGGAAAGGAGTTCTACCCTCCGCTTCCACCTATCCTCCATCTCCTCATCATCCCTCTCTCTTACCTCCTCACAGGACTCCAACCAGTACACGATCTTGCTCCGCTTGGATCTGGAGTGAAGGGATATAGAGAAGGTGGTGGAGAATGAGGGGGATGGAGGCAGAGAAGGAGTGGAGACTATCGCCACTGTACCTCTCTGCCCTGGGCTGAAGGAGTGGATGAAGAAGGAGATCTTGGTTGATCCCCCCTTATAATAACAACCTTACTGTTGTACTTGTCCTTCATACACTAACACTCACACTTGTCTTGCAATGATTTTGAGGATAGCAGCATTTTTTAGAAAAGTTTGTCTTTTTATATATATATATACAGTTTGAAGTTTACATACACCTTAGCCAAATACATTTAAACTCAATTTTTCACAATTCCTGACATGTAATCCTCGTAAAAATTCCCTGTCTTATGTTAGTTAGGATCACCACTTTATTTTAAGAATGTGAAATGTCAGAATAATAGTAGAGAGAATTATTTATTTCAGCTTTTATTTCTTTCATCACATTCCCAGTGGGTCAGAAGTTTACATACACTCAATTAGTATTTGGTAGCATTGCCTTTAAATTGTTTAACTTGGGTCAAACGTTTCAGGAAGCCTTCCACAATAAGTTGGTTGAATTTTGGCCCATTCCTCCTGACAGAGCTGGTGTAACAGAGTCAGGTTTGTAGGACTTTTTGCTTGCACATGCTTTTTCAGTTTTGCCCACAAAGTTTCTATGGGATTGAGGTCAGGGATTTGTTTTTAACCTTCATTTAACTAGGCAAGTCAGTTAAGAACAAATTCTTATCTTCAATGACAGCCTAGGAACAGTGGGTTCAGTTACTAGTCCAACACTCTAACCACTAAGGTACCTGCCGCTCCTTTGTGAAGGTAACGCCAATACATTGACTTTGGTGTCCTTAAGCCATTTTGCCACAACTTTAGAAGTATGCTTGGGGCCATTGTCCATTTGGAAGACCCATTTGTGACCAAGCATGAGATGTTGCTTCAATAATTCCACATAATTTTCCTCCTCATGGTGCCATCTATTTTGTGAAGTGCACAAGTGCACCAGTCCCTCCTGCAGAAAAGCACCCCCACAACATGATGCTGCCACCCCCGTGCTTCACAGTTGGAATGGTGTTCTTCGGCTTGCAAGCTTCCCCCTTTTTCCTCCAAACATAAAGATGGTCATAATGGCCAAACAGTTCTATTTTTGTTTCATCAGAACAGAGGACATTTCTCCAAAAAGTACGATCTTTGTCCCCATGTGCAGTTGAAAACCGTAGTCTGGCTTTTTTATGGCGGTTTGGAGCAGTGGCTTCTTCCTTGCTGAGCGGCCTTTCAGGTTATGTTGATATAGAACTCGTTTTACTGTGGATATAGATACCATTGTACCTGTTTCCTCCAGCATCTTCACAAGGTCCTTTTCTGTTGTTCTGGGATTGATTTGCACTTTTCGCACCAAAGTACGTTCATCTCTAGGAGACAGAACGTATCTCCTTCCTGAGTGGTATGATGGCTGCGAGGTCCCATGGTGTTTACATTTGCCTACTATTGTTTGTACAGATGAACGAGGTACCATCAGGCATTTGGAAATTGCTCCCAAGGATGAACCAGACTTGTGGAGGTCTTGGCTGATTTATTTTGATTTTCCCATGATGTCAAGCAAAGAGGCACTGTGTTTGAAGGTAGGCCTTGAAATACATCCAAAGGTACACGTCCTATTGACTCAAATTATGTCAATTAGCCTATCAGAAGCTTCTAAAGCCATTACATAATTTTCTAGAATTTTCCGAACTGTTTAAAGGCACAGTCAATTCAGTGTATGTCAGCTTCTGACCCACTGGAACAGTGAATTATAATACATATATAATACAGTATAATACAGTGAATTATAAATTAAATAATCTGTCTCTAAACAATTGTTGGAAAAATGACTTGTGTCATGCACAAAGTAGATGTTCTAACCAATATACATTTCTCAAAAAAATAAAGGGAACACTTAAACAACACAATGTAACTCCAAGTCGATCACACTTCTGTGAAATCAAACTGTCCACTTAGGAAGCAACACTGATTGACAATACATTTCACATGCTGTTGTGCAAATGGAATAGACAACAGGTGGAAATTATAGGCAATTAGCAAGACACCCCCAATAAAGGAGTGGTTCTGCAGGTGGTGACCACAGACCACTTCTCAGTTCCTATGCTTCCTGGCTGATGTTTTGGTCACTTTTGAATGCTGGCGGTGCTTTCACTCTAGTGGTAGCATGAGACGGAGTCTACAACCCACACAAGTGGCTCAGGTAGTGCAGCTCATCCAGGATGGCACATCAATGCGAGCTGTGGCAAGAAGGTTTGTTGTGTCTGTCAGCGTAGTGTCCAGAGCATGGAGGCGCTACCAGGAGACAGGCCAGTACATCAGGAGACGTGGAGGAGGCCGTAGGAGGGCAACAACCAGCAGCAGGACCGCAGCAGGACCGCTACCTCCGCCTTTGTGCAAGGAGGAGCAGGAGGAGCACTGCCAGAGCCCTGCAAAATGACCTCCAGCAGGCCACAAATGTGCATGTGTCTGCTCAAAAGGTCAGAAACAGACTCCATGAGGGTGGTATGAGGGCCCGACGTCCACATTTGGGGTTGTGCTTACAGCCCAACACCGTGCAGGAAGTTTGGCATTTGCCAGAGAACACCAAGATTGGCAAATTCGCCACTGGCGCCCTGTGCTCTTCACAGATGAAAGCAGGTTCACACTGAGCACATGTGACAGACGTGACAGAGTCTGGAGACGCTGTGGAGAACGTTCTGCTGCCTGCAACATCCTCCAGCATGACCGGTTTGGCAATGGGTCAGTCATGGTGAGGGGTGGCATTTCTTTGGGGGGCCACCATGTGCTCGCCAGAGGTAGCCTGACTGCCATTAGGTACCGAGATGAGATCCTCAGACCCCTTGTGAGACCATATGCTGGTGCGGTTGGCCCTGGGTTCCTCCTAATGCAAGACAATGCTAGACCTCATGTGGCTGGAGTGTGTCAGCAGTTCCTTCAAGAGGAAGGCATTGATGCTATGGACTGGCCCGCCCGTTCCCCAGACCTGAATCCGATTGAGCACATCTGGGACATCATGTCTTGCTCCATCCACCAACGCCACGTTGCACCAAAGACTGTCCAGGAGTTGGCGGATGCTTTAGTCCAGGTCTGGGAGGAGATCCCTCAGGAGACCATCCGCCACCTCATCAGGAGCATGCCCAGGCGTTGTAGCGAGGTCGTACAGGCACGTGGAAGCCACACACACTACTGAGCCTCATTTTGACTTGTTTTAAGGACATTACATCAAAGTTGGATCAGCCTGTAGTGTGGTTTTCCACTTTCATTTTGTGTGTGACTCCAAATCCAGACCATGGGTTGATAAATTTGATTTCCATTGATAATTTTGTGTGATTTTGTTGTCAGCACATTCAACTATGTAAAGAAAAAAGTATTACATAAGAATATTTCATTCATTCAGATCTAGGATGTGTTATTTTAGTGTTACCTTTATTTTTTGGAGCAGTGTATACAGTATATACACAGTGCCTAGCAAAAGTATTCACCCCTCTTGGGGTTTTTCCTATTTTGTTGCCTTACAACCTGTAATTTAAATAGATTTTTATTTGGATTTCATGTAATGGACATACACAAAATAGTCCAAATTGGTGAAGTGAAAAAAAAATGGAAACTGCAAAGTGGTGGGTGCATATGCATTCACCCCCTTTGCTATGAAGCCCCTAAATAAGATATTGTGCAACCAATTACCTTCAGATGTCACATAATTAGTTAAATAAAGTCCACCTGCGTGCAATCTAAGTGTCACATGATCTGAGTATATATACACCTGTTCTGAAAGGCCCCAGAGTCTGTAACACCACTAAGCAAGGGGCACCACCAAGCAAGCGGCACTATGAAGACCAAGGAGCTCTCCAAACAGGTCAGGGACAAAGTTGTGGAGAAGTACAGATCAGGGTTAGGTTAATTAAATATATCAGAAACTTTGAACATCCCACGGAGCACCATTAAATCCATTATTAGAAAACGGAAAGAATATGGCACCACAACAAATCTGCCAAGAGAGGGCCTCCCACCAAAACTTACGGACCAGGCAAGGAGGGCATTAATAAGAGAGGCAAGAAAGAGACCAATGATAACCCTGAAGGAGCTGCCAAGCTCCCCAGTGGAGATTGGAGTATCTGTCCATAGGACCACTTTAACCTCTCTGATCTCCCCATCCCGGATCCGGGATCGTGAATACAGACTCAAGCTCATTACCATAACGCAACGTTAACTATTCATGAAAATCGCAAATGAAATGAAATAAATATGCTAGCTCTCAAGCTTAGCCTTTTGTTAACAACACTGTCATCTCAGATTTTCAAAATATGCTTCTCAACCATTGCAAAACAAGCATTTGTGTAACAGTATTGATGGCTAACGTAGCATTTAGCATTAGCATTCAGCTGGCAACATTTACACAAAAAAACAGAAAAGCATTCAAATAAAATCATTTACCTTTGAAGAACTTCAGATGTTTTCAATGAGGAGACTCTCAGATAGCAAATGTTCAGTTTTTCCTGAAAGATTATTTGTTTAGGACAAATCGCTCCGTTTTCTGCGTCACGTTTAGCTATGAAAAAACCCCTGTATCCAGGATTGTGTAAATCTATCAGCAAGCTCATTAGCATAACACAACGTTAACTATTTATGAAAATCGCAAATTAAATGAAATAAATATGCCATCTCTCAAGCTTAGCCTTTTGTAAACAACACTGTCATCTCAGATTTTCAAAATATGCTTCTCAACCATAGGAAAACAATCATTTGTGTAAAAGTAGCTAGCTAGCGTTAGCATTTCGCGTTAGCATTTAGCGTTAGCATTAGCGTTAGCATCCAGCACGCAACATTAACAAAAACATAAAAGCCTTCAAATAAAATCATTTACCTTTGAAGAACTTCTGATGTTTTCAATGAGGATACTCTCAGTTAGATAGCAGATGCTCAGTTTTTCCAAAAAGATTCCTTGTGTATTAGAAATAGCTCCGTTTTATACATCACATTTGGCTACCAAAAAAAATCCGAAAATTCAGTCCTCAAAACGCGAACCTTTTTCCAAATTAACTCCATAATATCGACTGAAAACATGGCAAACGTTGTTTAGAATCAATCATCAAGGTGTTTTTCACATATCTCTTCATTGATACATCGTTCTTGGACACATGCTTTCTCCCCTGAATCAAATGGTAAAGTAGAAGCAGCTGGCAATTGCGCACCGAATTCGACGCAGGACACCAGGCGGACACTTGGAAAATGTAGTCTCTTATGGTCAATCTTCCAATGATATGCCTACAAATACGTCACAATGCTGCTAAGACCTTGGGCGAACGACAGAAAGTGTAGGCTCATTCGTTGCGCAATCACAGCCATATAAGGAGAGAATGGAAAACAGAGCTTCAGAAATTCTGCTAATTCCTGGGTGATGCATCATCTTGGTTTCGCCTGTAGAATGAGTTCTGGGGCACTTACAGACAAAATCTTTGCAGATTCTGAAACTTCAGAGTGTTTTCTTTCAAAAACTGTCAAGAATATGCATAGTCGAGCATCTTTTCGTGACAAAATATCGCGCTTAAAACGGGAACGTTTTTTATCCAAAAATGAAATAGCGCCCCTAGAGCTCTAACAGGTTAAGCCGTACACTCCACAGAGCTGTGCTTTACGTAAGAGTGGCCAGAAAGAAATCCATTGCTTAAAGAAAAAAAGAAGCAAACACGTTTGCTGTTCACCAAAAGGCATGTGGGAGATTCCCCAAACATATGGAAGAAGGTACTCTGGTCAGATGAGACTAAAATTGAGCTTTTTGGCCATCAAGGAAAACACTATGTCTGGTGCAAACCCAACAACTCCCATCACCCCGAGAACAGCATCCCCACAGTGAAGCATGTTGGTGGCAGCATGCTGTGTGGATGGTTTTCATCGGCAGGGACTGGGAAACTGGTCAGAATTGAAGGAATGATGGATGGTGCTAAATACAGGGAAATTCTTGAGGGAAACCTGTTTCAATCTTCCAGAGATTTGAGACTGGCACGGATGTTCACCTTTCAGAAGGACAATGGCCCTAAGCATACTACTAAAGTGGTTTAAGGGGAGCTATTTAAATGTTTTGGAATGGCCTAGTCAAAGCCCTGACCTCAATCCAATTGAGAATCTGTGGTTAAAGATTACTGTACACCAGCGGAACCCATCCAACTTGAAGGAGGGGGAGCAGTTTTGCCTTGAAGACCGTCCAAAATCCCAGTGGCTAGATGTGCCAAGCTTATAGAGACATGCCTCAAGCGACTTGCAGTTGTAACTGCAAATGGTGACTACAAAATATTGACGTGAATAGTTATGCACGCTCAAGTTTTCTATTTTTTTCTCTTATTTCTTGTTTGTTTCACAATAAATAAAAACATTGTATCTTCAAAGTGGTAGGCATGTTGTGTAAATCAAATGATACAAACCCCCCCAAAATCCATTTCAATTCCAGGTTGTAAGGCAAAAAAACAGGAAAAATGCCAAGCGGGGTGAATACTTTTGCAAGCCACCGTATATATATATACGTATATATTTTTGCGCATATTCCCCCTCCCCCATGTTTATCAACAAATTAGGTCCTTTGGTTCATCTCTGCAACTCCTCAATCAACTCAGGAGATGCGAAGGTTGAGTCATATGTCCTCTGAAACATGACCTGCCTGCCCGCTTACTTTTTATCACACTTCTCGCTTGACCCGGATGTCAACTGCACCAATGTTTAGAAGTAAACACCGTTAGACTGTCGACCAGAGTCAGTTTTCAGGCGCCTGGCCCTGTCACAAGTAGTCACTAGAGCACAATGAGCCAAGGAAAGTCACACCTTCCAAACCCTTCCCTGGGTTTGCGCTGTCCTATGGGGATCCCGGTTACAGCCGATTGTGACACAATCTAGTTTCAAACCTTAGCACTATTGTGCATTTGACCACTGAGCCACCCAGGAATGTTTACTTCTAATGACTCATTTGTTGTGGTTTTACCTACCTTTTTGAATGCATTGACTGGCTTTGTTTACACATTGTTTACTCCATGTGTAACTCTGTGTTGTCTGTTCACACTGCTATGCCTTATCTTGGCCAGGTCGCAGTTGCAAATGAGAACTTGTTCTCAACTAGCCTACCTGGTTAAATAAAGGTGAAATAAAAAATAAAAAAATAAAATAAAAAAAACAGGCAGTCCAATACTGATATTTTTTCCAATAATTGGTCTTTTGACAAGTAACAGATCTTTTCACATCTATTTCACTGTTGAGCTGATTGGTCAAAAGATCAATTAGTGGAAAAAATATCAGAATTGGGCTGCCTCTATAAATGCAACCATTGTCACTCTGGATAAGAGCGTCTGCTAAATGATGTAGATGGTGAAGCTGGGAAACTGTGACATAATGAACGGATTGTTGCGGACAATGACAACTACTTTTCCAGTTTTCCTTTCAGTCAAGGGGACGTGATTGAGAATGCATTCAGATTATCCTCTCCCATATTTGTTCTAATAGTTAATACTTAAGCTAAAAACACACACTATATCATAAACAGAACATCTTAGCTTGTCTATGTCTGCAGACTTCATTAATCAATTACAAAGCATCCTGTTGATTATTTATACTGAACAATAATATAAAGGCAACATGTAACATGTAACATGTAAAGTGTCCCATGTTTCATGAGCTGAAATAAAAGATCCCAGAAATTTTCCAGATGCACAAAGCTTATTTTCTCAAACATTTTGCCCAAATGTGTTTACATCCCTGTTAGTGATCACTTCCTTTGCCAAGATAATCCATCCATCTGACAAGTGTGGCAAATAAAGAAACTGATTAATAAACAGTATGGTCATTACACAGGTGCACCTTGTGCTGGGGAAAATAAAAGGCCACTCTAAAATGTTCAGTTTTGTCACACAACACAATGCCAAGTTTTGAGGGTGCATACAATTGGCATGCTGATTGCAGGAATGTCCAACAAAGCTGTTTCCAGAGAATGAAATGTTAATTCCTCTACCATAAGCTGCTGCGGGGTATTTCTTATTTGTAATAAAGCCCTTATGTGGTGAAAAACCCATTCTGATTGGCTGGGCCTGGCTCCCCAGTGGGTGGGCCTGGCTCACAAGTAGGTGGGCCCTCCCAGTCCAACCCATGTCTGTGCCCCTACCCAGTCATGTGAAATGCATAGATTAGGGACTAATGAATTCATTTAAATTGACTGATTTCCTTATATGAACTGTAACTCAGTAAAATCTTTGAAATTGTTGCATGTTGCATTTATATTTTTGTTCAGTGTATATATATAGTTTTATGAAAGAAGTGTCCTTGCTGCTGTCTCTAATGATAGTGTGACTGATGTGTTCTAACTGATTAAATCAATGTTGTTTCCCTTTAGTTATACCCTGTGAGTCACAGAGAAACATTTATTAAGACTTTTCTTATATTTTTAACCACAAGTCATAGAAACGCACCTTTTTCACATGTGTAGACTCTGGTGAAGTGCTGAAGAAAATGAATATGAGGTTGAAAAGTAGCAGAATTGCCCTTAAATGTGACCTGGACTAGAACCCAGTATGACCCAGTATAGATTATTATTACACTGGATCTTTTATTGCCCTGTCTCTCTCTAACATTTAGATAACCATTCTGGTCCTGTGGTGCTGCGTGGCTCAGTTGGTAGAGCATGCTGTTTGCAATGGTAATTTTAGCATGTAAATCCTGGTGGGGCAAACTCACATTTTTTTATTTATTTTATGCATGCCAGCAAAGCCAATGTACAACACAACACTAATCAATACATGAATTGCACCATAACAGTGACAAACGGTGCCCACAAACTGTTAGGGCCTACATCTTTTCAACACCATGGAGTGAATCCTTACCACTACTATGCCTGGCTATCAGCGAAACAGTTCAATTAGCCTTATTTACTGCCTTTTTTTTAAACAAAGCTGATATGGCTGACTTGCTAAAACAAATTTTGTAGACTACTGACAATTGAGATGTTCCAACTATGCCAAAAGGGAGCCCTGAGCAGATAAGAGGCAATTTGTAAATGATCGAGCTTAGACGGACGTAGTCAATATAACAATTTGTTCAGCACTTTTGAAATGTACAACGACATAATTCAGAACATGGGCAGTTCTTACAGTAATCTCCCTATCCACCAAGTCAGAACCATTCGATAAATAAAGAGGGCATATAAGCAGACAAAGAAAGCTCTTATAACATTCAATGATGACATTTCACTAAAACAGGCTATGGACTACATGTGTACTAGCAAGTCAAAACAGTCAGCAAAATTAAGAGGGGAAAATAGACAAAATTATTAGGGTGAAGAACATGGGTGTCACACAAGTCTTCACTTTGGCTCCCCCTCCTGTCCAAATCAGGCGTTCTGCGTCGCCGGCATTTAAATCTGCTGCCGAACCTACTGCTGGCAAACACCCTACACTCATCAACCCGGACTTGTCTCGTCATCATTACACACACCTGGTTCCAATGCTCACTCATTCACTGTATATATACTCCCTCTGCCATTTGACTTTGTCGTTCATTGTAAATGTTACTTGTTTTCTTGAGAGGAATCTCTCCTACTATTTCCTGAGTACTTAAAATGTTGCACTTTGCGTCCGCCCTGTGCCTTTTTGTTCATGAAGATATATTTTGAGCACAACAGTGTTTGGGTTTCATCCAGCTTTGATCTATGGTGCTTAACTTTTTATGGCTGCAGGGGCAGTATTGAGTAGCTTGGATGAAAGGTGCCCATATCAAACGGCCTGCTCCTCAGTCACAGTTGCTAATATTTGCATATTATTATTAGTATTGGATAGAAAACACTCTAAAGTTTCTAAAACTGTTTGAATTATGTCTGTGAGTATAACATAACTCATATAGCAGGCAAAAACCTGAGAAATTCCACTTCCTGTTTTTTTTCTGGAGGTGGCAGATTTTCAACCAAGGTCTCATTGCAATTACAGCGGGATATGGATATATGGACCATATCGAGATATGGACCATAGTCTTGGGCCACTTAAGTGGCGCCTTTGGAGCGGCAACCCTCGCCGCCGACCTCGTACTGGGGACCCTAACAGCGGGCCCCGAATAGACGGGAGACTCCGGCAGCACCGTAGTGAAGGGCGACTCCAGCAGCTCCTGACTGACGGGCGGCTCTGGCAGCTCAGGACAGACGGGCGGCTCTGGCAGTCCCGGACAGACGGGCGGCTCTGGCCTGGAGAGAGGAGACGGAGAGACAGCCTGGTGCGTGGGGCTGCCACAGGACCACCAGGCTGGGGAGACCTACAGGAGGCCTGGTGCGTGGAGGAGGCACCGGATGGACCGGGCTGTGGGGGAGCACTGGAGCTCTGGTGCGCAGCCTTGGCACCACTCCTCCAGGTTGAATGACCACTTTAGCCCGGACCATCCAGAGTGCAGGCACAGGTTGAACCAAGCTGTGGGTGAGCACTGGAGATCTGGTGCATACTACTCGCACCTCTCCCTTAGGCTCAATGCCCACATTCACCCGGCACGGGTGGAGCGTAGGCATAGGACGCACTGCACCCTCCCACGCAGAGCCGGCGCAGGATACCCTGGGCCAAAACGGCGTACCGGAGACCAGACACGCTGAGCCGGCACAACACGCCCTGGCTGGATGCCCACTCTCGCATGGCACTTGCGGGAGGCTGGCCTATAGCGCTCTGGGCTATGAGCGCGTACCGGCGACACCGTGCGCTCCCCCGCATAACACGGTGCCTAACCAGTACAACGCTGCCTCCGGTAAGCACGAGGAGTGGGCTCAGGTCTCCAACCTGACTCCCCCACACTCCCCATGTGCCCCTCCCCCCAAATAATTTGGGGCTGCCTCTCGTGCCTGTCGCGCTGCCGTGCTACTTCCTCATATCGCCGCCGCTCAGCTTTCGCTGCCTCCAGTTCTTCCTTGGGGCGGCGATATTCCCCAGCCTGTGCCCAGGGTGCCTTGCCCTCCAAAATCTCCTCCCAATTCCAGGAGTCCAGACCCTCTGCTCCAGGTTACCACGCTGCTTGGTCCTTTTTTGGTGGGTGATTCTGTAACTGTTTTCGTCTGGTGAAGGAGAAGAGGACCAAGGTGCAGCGTGGTAAGTGTTCATTTTAATAAACAAAATAAACTGAACACTGAAATGACAAAAATAATAAAGAGGGAAAACTAAACAGTTCTGTAAGGAATACGCACAAAACAGAAAATAATCACCCACAACCAAAATGGGGAAAACAGGCTACCTAAGTATGATTCTCAATCAGAGACAACGATCAACAGCTGCCTCTGATTGAGAACCATACCAGGCCAAACACAGAAATACAACAACAAAAAAAAAAACATAGACTACCCACCCCAAGACATAAAAAAGGAACTAAGGTCAGAACGTGACAGTAACACGGTTCTACTCAAAACACTGCAGACCAAAGACTATCAGTTCATGAACACAATGACAAAGTTAGATGACAAATCAGCAGAACTAATTGAAATCGCTGACCAAATGAATGATGAGAGAACTCAGGTGATGAAGATGGAAATATTGATTTCTAAGCAAGCGGAGGAAATCTCATCAATGAACCTCTCGCTCTGTACTCAAGACCTCTATCTGCAAACCATGACAGATAAGTTTGAGACCGAAAGGAGCAAGTGTGACACTCACGTGTCCAAAATCAGTACTCTAAGCGCTCAAGTGGACTCTGCAATGCAGCAGAATACCACCCTTAGGCACCATCTTGAGGAAGTCCAGAATGGTCACGCTCTACAGCGTGACTACCAATCCAAGCAACCGGTGCCCTGTACTCACAGGAGTAAAGAAGATAGGTTTCAGACCTTGCCTCCCTCATGTGTCCCTCAGTCTTCTCCTCTTGGCCATCCGGCACTGAGTAATATTGTGCCTCTTTGCTAACAACAACAAGGCTTGGCTTCTCCTCTTGGCCTTTCGGCCCCAATCTCTCCACAGGATGAAGCCAACCCTCTCCTCCCGCTTGGCACGGAATACCTTGACAAACTCACCAAGAATTTCCCCACCTTTGACCCCGTTCCAGGTCAGCCACACGATACTGAGACGTTCCTAGCTGACATAGAGAATGGATGGCTACCCGAACGCTACGGGTTACCTGTTGAAGCGAACGTCGAATAGACAAGTGACAAGGTTAATTCGTCTTCAACAGCAACACGTGCTAAATGACTACGCTAAACTTGCCACAGCTTTGAAATTAGAATTCAGTGGTTCTGCGACTCACAAACACGATAGCTCACTGGCTAACACCGTCAAACAAGCTCGGAACGAACACCCACAAGCTTACTATCATAGGCTTCATTCAGCTTACTTTGGCCTACTCACTGAAACAGGCATGGAAGACCTGTTACCTTTTAAACAAATGTTCCTGTCGAATATGTATCCTACCTTCATTACCTACTTGGGCCCTGCCGCCCACGTTGGCTTGCCTATCTTACAACTCAGAGAGCTTGCAAGCACAGCTTTTGATCAAAAGTTCACAACGCTAAGAGCCCTGACCACTCGGTTTTGAAGTTTGACCAGGAACACTCACTCCAGTTAGAGGGTGCATTATCAGGTATTGTAGCGTTGAGAGATGACGCACAACAACAGTTTCTACCACAAAACCATGATTCCAATAACCTCCGCGGTCGAAATAACTACGTAAATAAAGTACGTCGCCATCAAAACGACTACCGCTATAATCGACCTGTTCGCTACGTTCCTGCACCCAACCCACAAAAAGTGTCAGAGCACAAGGGTAACAAAGGGTTGAAGGACGATCAAAACATAGACCAATGTTCTCAAGAAGTTCCACTACGTGAAGAACTAAAGCGAGAACAATTTGAGGAAAGGGTAAAATATAAGTCACAAGAACTAGACGAGGAATTACCAGACACCAGGTCCGCAGGAATTAACACCCATAGCAAGGACATTAAAATTTTAATTTTTCCTTCTCTCATTCAAGACCCTATCCAGGGCCAGGGCAAATAAGCTCCCGGGCTTTGTCTATAGACTCTGATACAAAGGTTGCAAAGAAAAAAGTCAAACGTTTCGTTAAAGTCAAGCCCACTCAAAATCTGAAAAATCAATCTGGTTCCACCTTGAACAGAAATTGCACATCACTTCGTTGCGAACGACCACTCCACTTTGTGGGGAATATGTCCACTAACCACGAATCTAAACGGCCATACCTGGAAACAGTCCTGGAGGACTGCTTAACTTGTCATGCGCTAATTGATTCATTCGGGTGCGTCAATATCACTCATCTCTCAAACATTGTTAGATGATCTCAAAAAGGCTTTGAAGCCAACTTCAAAGTTGGTTAAAAGTGGAACAATGCGACACTACACTTCGAGGGATCACTCAGACTACCTCGTCTCTCACATATTTATTTTTATTTTATTTTTTTATTTCACCTTTATTTAACCAGGTAGGCTAGTTGAGAACAAGTTCTCATTTATAACTGCAACCTGGCCAAGATAAAGCATAGCAGTGTGAACAGACAACAACACAGAGTTACACATGGAGTAAACAATAAACAAGTCAATAACACAGTAGAAAAAAAGGTAGGCGAATAATTACAATTTAGCAGATTAACACTGGAGTGATAAATGTGCAGGAAGATATACTGGTGTGCAAAAGAGCAGAAAAGTAAATAAATAAAAGCAGTATGGGGATGAGGTAGGTAAATTGGGTGGGCTATTTACCGATAGACTATGTACAGCTGCAGCTATCGGTTAGCTGCTACATTGAGAGTCATGCTGAAACTGCACTTCAAGGACGTATCGCTCGTTCACCCTGTGTATGTTACCAGCCTCGAAACTGTAACCCTGCTACTTGGAGCAGACTTGATGGATCGGTAACTCCCATTGATGGATTGGAAAACCAACCAGGCATGGTCACAGGCCACCGTGCCTCCTCCACTGACCACACTGTCTTCCCCTAATGCTAGCTGCAACGCAATCATTCATGAGTGGTATCTCTCGAAAGCACCCCTTGGGAAAAAGACATTTAGAAACCTCTTGGGGCAGAATCCGATCCAAGTAGATGTTACGACATTTATATGTTTAACACGTTTTTGGTTAATATATGATTCTATATGTGTTATTTTATTGTATTGTCTTCACTATTTTTCTACAATTTAGAAAATAGTAAGAACAAAGAAAACCCCTTGAATGAGTAGGTGTGTCTTTTGACTGGTATATATAAAATAAGTGTCATTTATATTTACAATTCCCTTATTCAAACGGATTACTCATTTACCTAGCTCTTATCAATAGCTCTTATCAAGTTGTAAATTGCATTGTTATTTAAAGACCCCATTGTTCCCCTCTAATCAATAAATAAGCATTTTTAAAGGCAAATATCTTTTGTATCATTCTACCATCAGTGATTTAAACGTATTATTGGATACGTTAATGTTTTAATTGGATGTATTATTTATGTTTTAGTTAGTTGTGTTTGTTAATGTGGGTGACCATCTTAGTTAGTTGCAAAAATCCCCCAGCAACCTTCCCCTCAATATGACTCAGCTCAGTGGCTCTGTTGCCACAGTCTAAAACAGTTTGGCTCATGCTCTCTCTCAACATAGCCATATGTATCTGCGATAAAACAGTGATGTAGGTATAAGAGCATCAGCCTATATTCATAAATAGCAATATTAGACTTTAACAGCATCTCCAACAGGTGCACTGTGTATGTTTGGCAAGCTTTTAACCCCAATGAACTCTGTCACAAACGTAGGGTTAATTGCAGTTAAGGATGTTCTTTACATACCGGTTGTAAGGCTGCTTAATTGTCATGTTACTTGTGAATTGCCATAAAATACTCCTCTTGGCTCAGAGTCTGGATTCAGGAATTCCATTGTTACAGCAGACAGATGACCACAAGTGGTGACACACACAGACACACACACACTCACAGAGGCAGCAGACATACAAGTGACAGGGCATGCGGCATGCCTTAACCTGCCCTGCCCCAGTACTTAAACTCTGCTTCTACAAAACACAGGCTAGCCTTATCCAATAGAATCTAATATATAAAGTAATATCAGTGACCAAATGTGAAATAAGTATCCTGTTCTAGGTACGTACATTCTGTCCTGCCAAGTTACCAGCACGTGGAATATTAGGTTGGGTTGTATTTCGAGTAGATTATCCCCTTAACTGATTTATCTATCGCCACCAACTCTCATCCTCTGTCTTGCTCAAAATAACATGGAAGTGTATCACAGTCATGGGTGTCTGAAAGTTGAATGTGTACTCATCAAGATGTATGTACTTGACCATTTAAGATCAAATATTTAATTCACTTTCTTCTGTAAAGCCAAATATACTTTTTTTTAGTTATACAGACATTTAGATGTATTTCTCTTTTAAAGAACATAAAATAGTATCACAAAAGTTATGAGACTGGTAACTTGCCATATGTTATCATTGGCAAAAAGAAATTGTCATGAACATTTGGCAAAAACAATGTGACATCACTGCATATTCGGGTGTGTTCAAAGCAGTTTACTAAACCACAAGCACTCCATTTTCTGACCTACCAGCAGTTTCAGCCAGTCTTTGAGGAGGAAGTAGGCAGGTACTTTTACATGAATCACACACACTTAGAAAAAACACTAAAACACACAGTATAAATACAGTCTTGGCTCCTGGACCCCAGTCAGTCACTGAGCTGGACGCCACCAAGACAAGACAAGATGGAAATCACAGATTTACTGCTCCTTGTGGTGGTTGCTCAGTCATTTGCTATGCCTCTATCATCACTGGAGGAGACTAAAAAGTGGCTATTAGCCGAGGTAAAAAAACTAAAGCTGTGGGTCTGATGTCCTTTTGTTTATCAATGTCTGTTTGGTTCCCTGAATATTTATCTTTTTATTATTGATTTAACAGTTATCCCTATACTCTAAGTAAGGATGAATGCAATCATTTATAGTATAAACAAAAGTATCATTGTTTTATTTAAACAAAATTGTTAATTAGACAATGCCAGAAGATGTTGAAATACTATAACCTCTCAAATTGAACACTTTTAACCTGTTTAATTTGTGAATTTGCTCCTTACATTGCCACTTGTTTTTATTACATCCATTTCATATGACTATGCTTAAACAGCTACATATCATGAAGCTGTTAACTTATGCTATTGCTTTCCTCTTCAGAAATACCTCCGCAGGTTCTACAACCTTCGAGCTGGACTTCAGGGAACAAAGACCGACAGGTCTTCAGACGCCATACAGGCTAAGATCAGGGAGATGCAGTCCTTCTTCAACCTCCAGGTGACGGGGAGCCTGGACGCTAACACCCAGGAGCTGATGAGCATGGCCAGGTGTGGTGTCCCTGACGTGGGGGAATACAACCACTTCCCCCGACACCTCAAATGGCAGAACACCATTGTGACCTTCAGGTGAGGCTTCTCAAACACTCTGAGTGATATAGTGTCTCATAACCCTAATTTGTTAATTATTGATGGTATTGGTGTAATAATGTTAATGTAATCCACATACACCACATGACCTTGGATTCAATGGATATTATCATCTCTCATTTCTTTAAATAAAACTTGTCAAGTCTCTTTTGAATTAAGATATGGTTCCTCTCATTGAATGGTCATTCAGAATAGTGAATTATACTCCTGATCTGAAGAAGGCTGATGTGGACAGAGCTATCCGTAACGCCTTCAGCATCTGGGCTGACGTCACTCCTCTGACCTTCAAGAAACTGCATGAGGGGAAGGCTGACATCATGATTTTATTTGGGACCAAAGGTAGACCCATTTCTTTATTCTGGCCTACAAGTTGATACATTTTTTTCTCAGTAAGACTATACATACATAATATTTGGAGAATATCTTGATTAGTTTGATCATTTTACTGTAGTTTTGTTAAACATTCAGTGATCCTTGTTTAGAGTTGTGCAAGACCTCGTCATAGAAGAAATTAACTGAATGCTGGCATGCTGGGAACACGGAGACTTCAACCCCTTTGACGGCCCTGGCGGTCTCTTAGCCCATGCCTATGCCCCTGGCAGAGACATTGGAGGAGACACACACTTTGATGAAGATGAACATTGGTCAAAAGACTCAGACGGTAAATATTTTGTCCATTTATGTGGGGATCAGGTAAATGTATGACATGACAAAAACATATTGCCTCCCCTGTAGCCTACAACCTTTTCCTGGTGGCCACCCATGAGTTTGGCCATTCCCTTGGCTTGTCCCATTCTACTGATCCTGGGGCTCTGATGTACCCAGTCTACTCCTATAGCCAGGGTAAATCACTGTCTGAAGATGATATCACCGGCATTCAAGCTCTTTATGGTCAGTGTTCCAGTTATTAACCCAAACAGAAGTAGACATAAAATGAAATAATGAATATAATTCCATACACTTTTGTCATATTGTAAAATGTTCATTATGTCGTTCAATCCTATAGGCCCGAACCCCAGGCACAGGAAAGTGAAGCCGAAGCCAGATGCCCCAAACAAATGTGACCCCATGTTGTGTTTTGATGCTGTTACTGAGCTCAGGAGAAACAATCATCTTCAAAGACAGGTAGGGAGTGTGTCCATTCGTGAAAAAAACATTTCTGCAAAAACTATTAGCTTATAATGGACAAAATGAATGTGTGTTGATGTATTCTATTTGATGGCAGGTTTTACTGGCGTCTCCATCCCGAGTTTGCAGAGCCTGAGCAAACCCTGATCAAATCCACCTGGCCCTTCCTCCCCAACAAAGTGGATGCTGCCTATGAGTACCCTGAGAAAGACATGGTCTTCATATTCAGTGGTGAATTACATGCTGGCAACACTGTTCTGACATAGTCCTCTGTCATCATGAATATACAACTACAATTCTGCTTTGCTCATTTATGTCATGTATACGGTAGATATCTAATAAAGTTGATGTCGGTATAGAGGCATAGGTTAATTTTGTTGACAAATTTTCATATTTTTCCAGGTATTAGAATGTGGGCTCTGAATGGCTATAACCTGGTGGAGGGCTACCCCAAATACATCTTTAAACTGGGACTCCCCAAGACCGTGTGGGCGGTGGATGCTGCTGTGTACATCCCAGTCACCGGCAAGACACTGTTGTTCTCTGAGGAAGATTACTGGAGGTAGGACAGTAGGGTCTAGTCTGGACTGGTCTGGCATGGGTCTAGTCTGGTCTGGACTGGTCTGGCATGGGTCTAGTCTGGTCTGGACTGGACTGGTCTGGTCTAGCCTGGTCTGGACTGGTCTGGCATGGGTCTAGTCTGGTCTGGACTGGTCTGGCATGGGTCTAGTCTGGTCTGGACTGGTCTGGTCTGGTCTAGCCTGGTCTGGACTGGTCTGGACTGGTCTGGACTGGTCTGGTCTAGTCTGGTCTGGACTGGTCTGGCATGGGTCTAGTCTGGTCTGGACTGGTCTGGCATGGGTCTAGTCTGGTCTGGACTGGTCTGGTCCTGTCTGGTCTGGTCTGGTCTGGTTGAGAGATCTTATCTGCAAACATAACTGTTCATTACAGGTTATAGTCTTGGTTGTGTTTTATTGACAGTTATAATGAGAAAACTAACACAATGGACAGCGGCTTCCCAAGATCCATTGAGATGGATTTCTCTGGAATGGCAGAGGAGGTGGATGCTGCTGTATATCAATATGGTATATCAATATCATACATTGTAATATTGTTTTCATTATGACGTTTCCATTGCATTTGCTTTGAATATATAATAAATAGCTCTAACATATTCACCCTTCTTTCTCCTTGCAGGATATTTGCATTTCTTCCATGAACACACACAGTTTGAATACAGCTACAGTGCAAGGAAGGTCATTCAGATTGTTAGGACAAACTCCTTTCTCAACTGCTGATCCACTGGTGGAGAACTACTGTTATGTTATGGGAAACGTAGCCCATAGGTCATTTGTGCTGGACACCTGCTTGTCATTGTTATTTCTAACTCATCTCAAAGGATGCTGGAAAACGTTATCGAACGTGCATCGAACTAATGCAGAAACCATTATACAGGGTCTTGATTTATGGTGGCACAATATTCACACCACTTGTTGTAATATTGAAATAGAAATCACTCTGTTATACTGTATAATACTGTAACTGCATCTCTCTCTAGATAGAAATGTTACTTGGGGAGGTTACAGTAATATTGATTCCAGCAAATTAAATTGGATTGTTGTGTTTCAGATCCACCAACAGGTGGCAGTCAAGGAAACAAAATCTTGAGTATGAGCTAATGTATTTTATAGACTGAATGTTTTTACTACTTAATTTAATGACACATTTTCATGAATAAAATAATGAGTACAAATGGTATTGTATTAGTTTTTTTTTATTTGCAAACATTGTAAGATTTATGCGTAGGCCTACATCATGCTCAAAATAAGAGTTTTCTGTAACCAGACAAAATACAGCTGTTGCTGTTTCCCAGTTTGGAAAAAAATGGTGAGATAGGTGGGAAGCGATGGTCAATTTGGTAAGAGATGGAGGGAAATGGAGACAGGGATGGGAAGAGATGGGGATTTTTGGGACATGCTACCACAGAGTCTGTTGGTCTTGGATCATCTAAGGTCATTGTGTTCAGGAAGTCAACAAGATATATAGAGCAGACCACATAAAAGACTGCTTACAAATCACAAGTACACACAAACCACCTACACAGCACCAGCCACAGCTGCCAAAGTGCTACAAAAGAGTCCCTCTTTGTCATCAATACTGTAACAGGGATGATTTGGCAGCTTAATTAGCATAGCTCTGCCATTCTGGTGTATGTTATGAATTTCTGTGCCCTTCCTGCTTGTTTTTACATGGATAGATCCTTGTATTGTCATAGGCCAGACAGCAGTTCTATGTTTACACCACAAGAGGGCAGTACGTCAGCACGGTTTATGTGAGCTCAGTCTAAATGGTGGTTTACTGTGAGCTCAGTCTGAATCAAAGGAGGCAGGTGGGAGGAGTTATAGGAGGACAGGCTCATTCCAGCCATTACAATGAGCCTGTCCTCCTATAACTCCTCCCACCAGCCTCCTCTGCTCTGAATGGTGGTTTACGGTGAGCTCAGTCTGAATGGTGGTTTAACATGTGAGTAACATGTGTCACTAATTAAATGCTGTGATTCTTACAAGACAAGCTCTGTGTTGAGACCCACATTCTATGCCTCTTACCTCAACTATGGGAATATTGACAACCCTATCAGTGCCATACTTTCGCTACACTCGCATTAACATCTGCTAACCATGTGTATGTGACAAATAAAATTTGATTTTGATTTTATGTTGCTCAACTGTTGTAGTTACTTCTGTCAAGCCATCCATAGCCTACACCTATAGTAAAAAGTATAATATCAAGTCTATTGATACAAATATATATGTTAGAGTGAGCAAAGAGAGATTCAATCGAGTAGGTATATTCTTAGTACATGTTGTTGAGCTGAACTGATCAGAAGGGATTCTTTACATAATGGGTATCTGTGATGCATCAGTGAATCAGCATGAGGCTTCTGAGTCCCAGACAGGCTCCAAGACTTGAAACAAAAATAGTAATGAAGCTCATGGGCTTAAAAAGCTTCATCTTTGGGCTCGACCATGTGGATGCAATTACAGAGAAGGCCCCTTGTCTTCTCATCTCCTCGTTAGCTGCGTCATTGATTTCTCTGAGACAGGCGCTGTTGTTGGCCGGTGGAACGTCCCTCTGCGGAGTCATTCTAGGTCTCATAACCATAGCTCAGAAGATATAGGAAAACATCCACAAGGCCTCAACATGATACAAAACTAATCTGGTCATGTTTCATAATGTTGCCCTCCTGATTCTGACTGATATCGGCCATTTACTGTCTGTCAGTGAACCCAATGTACTGTGGAATTGGAAATGTAACATGTAGCGCAATAACACAATGAAACTCCTAAAGAAAATTACTTTAAAATGCTAATGAGAGAATGAGTTGTGTTAAGAAAACACTTCAGGCAGAGTTACGACCAAGCAACGACTAGGGTTAACTGCATGAAGGTGCTCTATTGTGTCTTGCTGGAAGTAACTCCAGTCTTGGCACCTCTGATGGAAACCAGATGCGAGGAAACGAGAGAGAGAGAGGCCATGCAATCTCAGGATATGTCCCTTTTCCTCCCATCTCAGACCACCACTACTGAGTGTGTCACAAGCCCTTCAAAGTTCAACACACTCCCTTCCAAACAGCACGGTTAGTGGATCTGATTATTTTGAGAGTGAATACGCTTCAGGCCTGCTGGATTAGATAGGGTTTGGAAAGAGGGTATGGCTAAGTGTGAGGAATTCCTATATGACAAAACAACTTAACAAACACATAATAACATAACTCTCTTGTGTAATCAGTTTGTCTGAACTATTAAATCACCCCCTCTTAACATACAGGGCATGTTTTGTTCATGTTTCTGTCTTTTATGTAGTTAAATGTTTTGTATGTACCAATCTCAGGAAATAAAATATACTGAACAAAAACTATACATTTGAAATGTAAAGTGTTGGTCCCATGTTTCATGAGCTGAAATAAAAGATCCCCAAATGTTTCCATACGCACAAAAAGTAGATTTCTCTCAAAAGTTGTGCACAAATTTGTTTCCATCCCTTTTAGTGAGCATTTCTCTTCTGCCAAGATAATCCATCTACCTGACAGGTGTGGCATATCAAAAAACTGATTAATCAGCATAATCATTAAACAGGTGCACCTTGTGCTGGGGACAATAAAAGGCCACTTTAAAATGTGCAGTTTTGTCACACAACACAATGCCACAGATGTGTCAAGTGTTGAGGGAGCGTGTAATTGGCATGGTGACTGCAGGAATGTCCCCCAGAGCTGTTGCGATAGAATTGAATGTTAATTTCTGTACCATAAGCCGTTTTAGAGAATTTGTCAGTACGTCCAACTGGCCTCACAACCCTAGACCACCTCCACATCCGTCTTTTTCTCCTGTGGGATCATCTGAGACCAGTCATCCAGAAATCTGATGAAACTGAGGAGTATTCCTCTCTGTAATAAAGCCCTTTTGTGCTGAAAAACACATTTTGATTGGCTGGGCCTGGCTTCCCAGTTTGTGGGACTGGCTCCTAAGTGGGTGCGCCCCTGCCCAGTCATGTGAAATCCATAGATTAGGGCCTAATTAATTTATTTCAATTGGCTGATTTCTTTATATGAACAGGAAAATTGTTGAAATTATTGCATGCTGCATTTATATTTTTGTTCACTATAGATTTGAATAAAGATGGCTGGATTAGAAGTACGAACTCACTCATTACTTTAAATTCTCCAATACACATACCTAATGGTGTACTGCATAAAATGCCATTCTAAAAATGATTCTTTCACACATAGTTCATTCTAATATGATGCTGACAGAGCCAATAGCTATCTTTCCCATCAGGCCCAGCCCAGCCAGCTGGACAGGTCATGGTCTCTGAGTCAGAGGAAAAGTTGGAGGGAAATTCTAACCACAATTTGAAACGCTGTCCCTGAGTAAGACCCATGGAGAAGTGCCAGAAAAGAGACATTGTGAGTACATTACAATCCCTTCCCAAAAACAGGGCTTTGACTTTTGACTTGAACTGAAGAGGGTGTTACAGATGTCTCAGTCACAGAGGCAAAGCGGATTACTTTATAACATTAGCATTATCAGTTCTGCTTTGTCAAGCACAAATACATTATTTTTTGATCACAGGCAGCAATGAGTCACTTGTGTAACAAACTCAGAGAGTCATGATGTCATGCCCTGGCCATAGAGAGGCTTTTATTCTCTATTTTGGTTAGGCCAGGGTGTAACTAGGGTGGGCATTCTTGTTTCTTTATTTCTATGTTTCCTGTTTCTATGTTTTGGCCGGGTATGCTTCTCAATCAGGGACAGTTATCTATCGTTGTCTCTGATTGGGAATCATATTTAGGCAGCCTATTTTTCCACCTTAGTTGTGAGTAGTTGACTTTGTTAGTGGCCTGTAGTGGGAAATCTGAGGTTGTAGGTTTTCAAGTCTTTGCCTATCCAATATAGGGTGCAACATTTGGTCTGATTGCACTTCCTAAGGCTTCCACGAGATGTCAACAGTCTTTAGAACCTTGTTTCAGGCTTCTACTGTGCAGGGAGAGAGAATAAGAGCTGATTGAGTAAGAGGTCTGGCAGAGTGCCATGAGCTCAGTCTCACACGCGCCAGTGAGAGGTAGCTGCGTTCCATTGCATTTCTAAAGACAAAGGAATTCTCCGGTTGGAATATTATTGAAGATTTCTGTTAATCCCACACTCTGCCTGAGTGGAGCAGAAGGGACCCGCCTCAGACCCGCCAGGGAGCGTCAGTGGACAAACATGCCATTCCAAACAATACAATTGAGGGTGAGACTGACTTTCCTTAGGTACAACCAAAGTGCACATTCAAATATAGATATTGTCCTAGTGACAGAATGTTGGTGGTCAATGTGTCATGCACAATGGAGAAGAAGAGTACATAGCCTTGCAAAAGTATCCACCACCTTGGCGGTTTTCCTATTTTGTTGCATTACAACCTGTAATTTAAATGGATTTTTATTTGGATTTCATGTAATGAACATACACAATATAGTCCAAATTGTTGAGGTGAAATTAAAATAAAAATGTAACTGAAAAGTGGTGCGGTCATATGTATTCACCGCTTTGCTATGAAGCCCCCATATACAATCTAGTGCAACCAATTACCTTCAGAAGTCATAATACAAGTCCACCTGTGTGCAATCTAAGTATCATACGATCTCAGTATATATACACCTGTTCTGAAAGTCCCCAGAGTCTGCAACACCACTAAGCAAGGGGCACCACCAAGCAAGCGGCACTATGAAGACCAAGGAGCTCTCCAAACAGGTCAGGGACAAAGTTGTGGAAAAGTACAGTTCAGGGTGGGGTTATAAAAAAATATCTGAAACTTTGAACATCCCACGGAGCACCATTAAATCCATTATTAAAAAATTGAAAGAATATGGCACCACAACAAATCTGCCAAGAGAGGGCCGCCCACCAAACCTCACGGACCAGGCAAGGAGGGCATTAATCAGAGAGGCAACAAAGAGACCAAAGATAACCCTGAAGGAGCTGCAAAGCTCCACAGCGGAGATTGGAGTATTTGTCCATAGGACCACTTTAAGCCGTACACTCCACAGAGCTGGGCTTTAATGAAGAGTGGCCAGAAAAAAAGCCATCGCTTAATTAAAGAAAAAAAGAAGCAAACACGTTAGGTGTTCGCCAAAAGCATGTGGGAGACTCCCCAAACATGTGGAAGAAGGTACTCTGGTCAGACGAGACTAAAATTGAGCTTTTTGGCCATTAAGGAAAACATTATGTCTTGCTCAAACCCAACAACTCTCATCACCCCGAGAACAGCATCCCCACACTGAAGCATGGTGGTGGCAGCATCATGCTGTGGGGATGTTTTTCATCGGCAGGGACTGGGAAACTGGTCAGAATAGAAAGAATGATGGATGGCACTAAATGCAGGGAAATTCTTGAGGGAAATCTGTTTGTAGACTTCCAGAGATTTGAGACTGGGACGGAGGTTCACCTTCCAGCAGGACAATGACCCTAAGCATACTGCTAAAGCAACACTCAAGTGATTTAAGGGGAACTATTTAAATGTCTTGGAATGGCTTAGTCAAAGCCCAGACCTCATTCCAATTGAGAATCTGTGGTATGACTTAAAGATTGCTGTACACCAGAATGGGCAGAAATCTCCATGGCAAGATGTGGCAAGCTTATAGAGACATACCCCAAGAGACTTGCGGCTGTAATTGCTGCAAAATGTGGCTCTACAAAGTATTGACTTTGGGGGGGGGGGGGGGGGGGGGGGGGGGTGAATAGTTATGCACCCTCAAGTTTTCTATTTTTTTGTGTGTAATTTCTTGTTTTTCTCACAAGAAAAAATATTTTGCATCTTCAAAGTGGTAGACATGTTGTGTAAATGATACAAACCCCCCAAAAATCCATTTCAATTCCTGTTTATAAGGCAACAAAAGAGGAAAAATGTCAAGGGGGTTGAATACTTTTGAAGCCACTGTATTGGGCTATTTAAAAAAATATATATACTAATTTCACCTTTATTTAACCAGTTAGGCCAGTTGAGTACAAGTTCTCATTTTTCCCTCATGAAACTCGTTTTTCAACCACTCCACAAATGTTTTGTTAACAAACTATAGTTTTGGCAAATCGGTTAGGACATCTACTTTGTGCATGACACAAAGCCACTCCTTGGGCTACAATACCTATTTTGCCAATTGGCTGACTTCTTCCATCGCGACGTCCCTCTTAAGGCCCTTCTGCTAGCCTGCTAGCCCCGGCCCAATAGCTGTCTGAATCACCGTGTCTCCAGCTCGCCCAGCTACTCACTGGACCCAATGATCACTCGTCTATGCATGCCTCTCCCTAATGTCAATATGCCTTGTCCATTGCTGTTTTGGTTAGTAATTATTGCCTTATTTCATTGTAGAGCCTCTAGCCCTGCTCAATACGCCTTAGCTAACCCTTTAGTTCCACCTCCCAGACATTTGGTGACCTCACCTGGTTTAAGTGATGTTTCTAGAGACAATACATCTCTCATCATCACTCAATGCATAGGCTTACCTCCACTGTATTCACATCCTACCATACCTTTGTCTGTACATTATGCCTTGAATCTATTCTACCGTGCCCAGAAACCTGCTCCTTTTACTCTCTGTTCTGACCGTACTAGACGACCAGTTCTTATAGCCTTCAGCCGTAACCTTATCCTTACTCCTCCTCTGTTCCTCTGGTGATGTAGAGGTTAACCCAGAACCTGCAGTGCCTAGCTCCACTCCCATTCCCCAGGCACTCTCATTTGTTGACTTCTGTAACCGTAAAAGCCTTGATTTCATTCATGTTAAAATTAGAAGCCTCCTCCCTAAGTTTGTTTTATTCACTGCTTTAGCACACTCTGCCAACCCAGATGTCCTAGCTATGACTGAATCCTGGCTTAGGAAGAACACCAAAAACCGTGAAATGTCCATCCCTAACTATAAAATTTTCTGACAAGACAAAACTGCCAAAGGGGGCGGAGTTGCAATCTACAGCAGAGATAGCCTGCGGAGTTCTGTCTTACTATCCAGGTCTGTGCCCAAACATATTGAGCTTCTACTTTTAAAAATCCACCTTTCCAGAAACAAGTCTCTCTTTGTTGCAACTTGCTATAGACCACCTTCTGCCCCCAGCTGTGCCCTGGACACCATATGTGAATTGATTGCCCCCCATCTATCTTCAGAGCTTGTGCTGTTAGGTGACCTAAACTGGGACATGCTTAACACCCCGGCCATCCTACAATCTAAGCTTGATGCCCTAAATCTCACACACATTATGAATGAACCTACCAGGTACAACCCCAAATCTGTAAAGAAGGGGCACCCTCAAAGATATCATCCTAACCAACCTGCCCTCCAATACACCTCTGCTGTCTTCAACCAGGATCTCAGCGATCACTGCCTCATTGCCTGCGTCCGTAATGGGTCAGCGGTCAAACGACCTCCACTCATCACTGTCAAACGCTCCCTAAAACACTAAAACATGAGCAGGTCTTTCTAACAGACCTGGCACAGGTATCCTGGAAGGATATTGACCTCATTCCGACAGTAGAGGATGCCTGGTCATTCTTTAAAAGTGCTTTCCTCACCATCTTAAATAAGCATGCACCTGACTGCCCTTGACCAGCACAAAAACATCCTGTGGCGTACCTCACTAGCATCGAATAGCCCCCGCGATATGCAACTTTTCAGGGAAGTTAGGAACCAATATACACAGGCCGTTAGGAAAGCAAAGGCTAGCTTTTTCAAACAGAAATTTGAATCCTGTAGCACAAACTCCAAAAAGTTCTGGGACATTGTAAAATCCATGGAGAATAAGAGCACCTCCTCCCAGCTGCCCACTCCACTGAGGCTAGGAAACAGTGTCACCACCGATAAATCCATGATATTTGAGAATTTGAATAAGCATTTGTCTAAGCTGGCCTTGCTTTCCACCTGGCTACCCCTACCCCGGTCAACAGCCCTGCACCCCCCACAGCAACTTGCCCAAGCATCCCCCATTTCTCCTTCACCCAATTCCAGATAGCTGATGTTCTGAAAGAGCTGCAAAATCTGGACCCCTACAAATCAGCCGGGCTAGACAATCTGGACACTCTCTTTCTAAAATTATCCGCCAAAATGGTTGCAACCCCTATTACTACCCTGTTTAACTTCTCTTTCATATTGTCTGAGATCCCCAAAGTTTGGAAAGCTGCCGCGGTCATCCCCATCTTCAAAGGGGGAGACCCCCAATACTTATATTGCTACAGACCTATATCTATCCTACCCTGCCTTTCTAAGGTCTTCGAAAGCCAAGTTAACAAACGGATCACCGACCATTTCAAATCCCACCATACCTTCTCCGCTATGCAATTTGGATTCCGAGCTGGTCATGGGTGCACCTCAGCCACGCTCAAGGTCCTAAACGATATCATAACCGCCATAGATAAGAGACAATACCGTGCAGCTGTATTCATCGACATGGCCAAGGCTTACGACTCACCACATAAGCTTTGGCCATGGCCAATCACCACATAATTATTCGCAGACTCAACAGCCTTGGTTTCTCAAATGAGTGCCTTGCCTGGTTCACCAACTACTTCTCTGATAGAGTTCAGTGTGTCAAATCGGAGGGCCTGTTGTCCAGACCTCTGGCAGTCTCTATGGGGGTTCCACAGGGTTCAATTCTCGGGCCGACTCTTTTCTCTGTATAATGATGTCACTCTTGCTGCTGGTGATTCTCTGATCCACCTCTACGCAAACGACACCATTTGTATACTTTTGGCCCTTCTGTGTTAACAAACCTCCAGACGAGCTTCAATGCCTTACAGCTCTCCTTCCATGGCCTCCAACTGCTCTTAAATGCAAGTAAAACTAAATGCATGCTCTTTAACCGATCGCTGCCCACACCTGCCCGGCCGTCCAGCATCACTACTCTGGACGGTTCTGTCTTAGAATATGTGGACACGACAAATACCTAGGTGTCTGGTTAGACTGTAAACTATCCTCCCAGACTCACATTAAGCTTTTCCAATCCAAAATTTAAATCTGGAATCGGCTTGTGCTGCTATGGTGCTGCTATGGTGACCAGTGAGCTGAGGTAAGGCGGAACTTTACCTAGAAAAGACATATAGATGACCTGGAGCCAGTGGGTCTGGCGACGAATATGTAGCGAGGACCAGCCAACGAGAGCATACCCAGTCGTGGGTGGTATATGGGGCCGGAGGAGATGGCCACCGTTTTACGGTCTATTGTGCTATTATGTGTTTTTTTCACAATATTTGTACATTATTTTGTTTCTGCAACCGTATCTTACGGCAGAAAAGAGCTTCTGCATATCAGGACAGCGATCACTCACCTCGGATTAGACAAAGATTTTTTCAACAAAAACAACAGCAGCAAGCAGGACTCACACGATATTCTCCAAACACCCCACAGGGCAGACATCCCAATTATTCGCAAAAGGAAGCAACGCAGAGGAAGAAGAGCAGTACGCCTCGTCCGGACCCGCAGAAGGCAACTAGGAAAGCTGCCGTTACCGTCAATATTACTCGCCAACGTGCAATCATTGGACAATTAACTAGACGAGGTACGATCACGAATATCCTACCAACTGGACATCAAAAACTGTAATATTCTATGTTTCACGGAATCGTGGCTGAATGAAGACATGGATATTCAGCTGGTGGGATAAACGCTGCACCAGCAGGATAAAACAGCACACTCCGGTAAGACGAGGGGGGGCGGTCTGTGCATATTTGTAAACAACAGCTGGTGCACAAAATCTAATGAAGTCTCCAGATTTTGATCGCCTGAAGTAGAGTATATTATGATAAATTGCAGGCCACACTACTTGCCTAGAGAGTTCTCAGCTATACTTTTCGTGGCTATTTATTTACCACCACAGACAGATGCCGGCACTAAGACCACACTCAGCCAGCAGTATAAGGAAATAGGCAAACAGGAAACCACTCTCCCAGAGGTGGCGCTCCTAGTGGCCGGAGACTTTAATGCAGGGAAACTTAAGTCAGTTCTACCAAATCTCTATCAACATGTTAAATGTGCAACCAGAGGGAAAAAAATCTACATCACCTGCACTCCACACACAGAGATGCATACAGAGCTCTCCCTCGCCCTCCATTTGGTTAATCCGACCACAACTCTATCCTCCTGATTCCTGCTTACAAGCAAAAATTAAAGCAGGAAGCACCAGTGACTCGGTCTACAAAAAAATGGTCAGATGAAGCAGATGCTAAACTACAGGACTGTTTTGCTATCACAGACTGGAACATGTTCCGGGATTCTTCCGATGACATTGAGGAATACACCACATCAGTCACTGGCTTTATCAATAAGTGCATTGAGGACGGCGTACCCACAGAAACTGTACGTACATGCCCCAACCAGAAGCCATGGATTACAGGCAACATTCGCACTGAGCTAAAGGGTAGAGCAGCCGCTTTCGAGGTGCGGGACTCTAACCCGGAAGCTTACAAGAAATCCCGCTATGCCCTGCGACGAACCACCAAACAAGCAAAGCGCCAATACAGTGCAAAGATTGAATCATAATACACCGGCTCTGACGCTCGTCGGATGTGGCAGGGCTTGCAAACTATTACAGACTACAAAGGGAAGCACAGCTGCGAGCTGCCCAGTGACACAAGCCTACCAGATGAGCTAAATCACTTCTATGCTCGCTTCGAGGCAAGCAACATTGAGGCATGCATGAGAGCATCAGCTGTTCCGTTCGACTGTGCCGAAGTGAGTAAGACCTTTACAGGTCAACATTCACAAGGCTGCGGGGCCAGATGGATTACCAGGACGTGTGCTCCGGGCATGTGCTGATCAACTGGCAGGTGTCTGACATTTTCAACATGTCCCTGATTGAGTCTGTAATACCAACATGTTTCAAGCAGACCACCATAGTCCCTGTGCCCAAGAACACAAAGGCAACCTGCCTAAATGACTACAGCCCTGTGCTAATCACGTCCGTAGCTATGAAGTGCTTTGAAAGGCTGGTAATGGCTCACTTCAACACCATTTTCCCAGAAACCCTAGACCCACCCCAATTTGCATACCACCCAAACAGATAATGCAATCTCTATTGCACTCCACACTGCCATTTCCCACCTGGACAAAAGGAACATCTACAGTGCCTTGCGAAAGTATTCGGCCCCCTTGAACTTTGCGACCTTTTGCCACATTTCAGGCTTCAAACATAAAGATATAAAACTGTATTTTTTTGTGAAGAATCAACAACAAGTGGGACACAATCATGAAGTGGAACGACATTTATTGGATATTTCAAACTTTTTTAACAAATCAAAAACTGAAAAATTGGGCGTGCAAAATTATTCAGCCCCCTTAAGTTAATACTTTGTAGCGCCACCTTTTGCTGCGATTACAGCTGTAAGTCGCTTGGGGTATGTCTCTATCAGTTTTGCACATCGAGAGACTGACATTTTTTCCCATTCCTCCTTGCAAAACAGCTCGAGCTCAGTGAGGTTGGATGGAGAGCATTTGTGAACAGCAGTTTTCAGTTCTTTCCACAGATTCTCGATTGGATTCAGGTCTGGACTTTGACTTGGCCATTCTAACACCTGGATATGTTTATTTTTGAGCCATTCCATTGTAGATTTTGCTTTATGTTTTGGATCATTGTCTTGTTGGAAGACAAATCTCCGTCCCAGTCTCAGGTCTTTTGCAGACTACATCAGGTTTTCTTCCAGAATGGTCCTGTATTTGGCTCCATCCATCTTCCCATCAATTTTAACCATCTTCCCTGTCCCTGCTGAAGAAAAGCAGGCCCAAACCATGATGCTGCCACCACCATGTTTGACAGTGGGGATGGTGTGTTCAGCTGTGTTGCTTTTACGCCAAACATAACGTTTTGCATTGTTGCCAAAAAGTTCAATTTTGGTTTCATCTGACCAGAGCACCTTCTTCCACATGTTTGGTGTGTCTCCCAGGTGGCTTGTGGCAAACTTTAAACGACACTTTTTATGGATATCTTTAAGAAATGGCTTTCTTCTTGCCACTCTTCCATAAAGGCCAGATTTGTGCAATATAAGACTGATTGTTGTCCTATGGACAGAGTCTCCCACCTCAGCTGTAGATCTCTGCAGTTCATCCAGAGTGATCATGGGCCTCTTGGCTGCATCTCTGATCAGTCTTCTCCTTGTATGAGCTCAAAGTTTAGAGGGACGGCCAGGTCTTGGTAGATTTGCAGTGGTCTAATACTCCTTCCATTTCAATATTATCGCTTGCACAGTGCTCCTTGGGATGTTTAAAGATTGGGAAATCTTTTTGTATCCAAATCCGGCTTTACACTTCTTCACAACAGTATCTCGGACCTGCCTGGTGTGTTCCTTGTTCTTCATGATGCTCTCTGCGCTTTTAACGGACCTCTGAGACTATCACAGTGCAGGTGCATTTATACGGAGACTTGATTACACACAGGTGGATTGTATTTATCATCATTAGTCATTTAGGTCAACATTGGATCATTCAGAGATCCTCACTGAACTTCTGGAGAGAGTTTGCTGCACTGAAAGTAAAGGGGCTAAATAATTTTGCACGCCCAATTTTTCAGTTTTTGATTTGTTAAAAATGTTTGAAATATCCAATAAATGTCGTTCCACTTCATGATTGTGTCCCACTTGTTGTTGATTCTTCACAAAAAAATACAGTTTTATATATTTATGTTTGAAGCCTGAAATGTGGCAAAAGGTCGCAAAGTTCAAGGGGGTCGAATACTTTCGCAAGGCACTGTATGTGAGAATGCTATGCATTGACTACAGCTCAGCATTCAACACCATAGTACCCTCAAAGCTCATCACTAAGCTAAGGAACCTGGGACTAAACACCTCCCTCTGCAACTGGATCATGGACTTCCTGATGGGCCGCCCCCAGATGATGAGGGTAGGTAGCAACACATCTGCTACGCTGATCCTCAACACTGGAGCTCCCCAGGGGTGCGTGCTCAGTCCCCTCCTGTACTCCCGGTTCACCCACGACTGCATGGCCAGGCACGACTCCAACACCATCATTAAGTTTGCTGATGACACAACAGTGGTAGGCCTGATCACCGACAACGACGAGACAGCCTATAGGTAGGAGGTCGGAGACCTGGCCGGGTGGTGCCAGAATAACAACCTATCCCTCAACGTAACCAAGACTAAGGAGATTATTGTCGACTACATGAAAAGGAGGACCGAGCACACCCCCATTCTCATCGACGGGGCTGTAGTGGAGCAGGTTGAGAGCTTCAAGTTCCTTGGTGTCCACATCAACAACAAACTAGAATGGTCCAAACACACCAGACAGTCGAGAAGAGGGCACGACAAAGCCTAGAAACTAAAAAGATTTGGCATGGGTCCTGAGATCCTCAAAAGGTTCTACAGCTGCAACATCGAGAGCATCCTGACTGGTTGCATCACTGCCTGGTACGGCAATTGCTCGGCCTCCGACTGCAAGGCACTTCAGAGGGTAGTGTGTACGGCCCAGTGGGGCATTGCTGCCTGCCATCCAGGACCTCTACACCAGGCAGTGTCAGAGGAAGGCCCTGAACATTTTCAAAGACCCCAGCCACCCCAGTCATAGACTGTTCTCTCTACTACCGCATGGCAAGCGGTACCGGAGTGCCAAGTCTAGGACAAAAAGGCTTCTCAACAGTTTTTACCCCCGCGCCATAAGACTCCTGAACAGGTAACCAAATGGTTATGGTTAATGCTACTCTCTGTTCCTCATATATGCATAGTCACTTTAACCATACCCACATGTACTGTACATACTACCTCAATAAGCCTGACTAACCGGTGTCTGTATATAGCCTTGCTACTCTTATTTTCAAATGTATTTTTACTGTTATTTTATTTCTTTACTTTCTTTACTTTACCCTACACACACACATACACACATACTTTTTTTCTCCACACTATTGGTTAGTAAGTAAGCATTTCGCTGTAAAGTGAAATACCTGTTGTATTCAGCGCACGTGACAAATAAACTTTGATTTGATTTGAAAACGGATGGCACTGTGATAGACTGCATCCAGTTTGCTGAGTAGAGTGTTGGAGGCTATTTTGTAAATGACATCGCCGAAGTCGAGGATCGGTAGGATAGTCAGTTTTAAGAGGGTATGATTGGCAGCGTGAGTGAAAGAGGCTTTGTTGCGAAATAGGAAGCCGATTCTAGATTTAATTTTGGATTGGAGATGCTTAATATGAGTCTGGGAGGAGAGTTTACAGTCTAACCAGATACCTAGGTATTTGTAGTTGTCCACATATTCTAAGTCAGAACTGTTGCAGTGCGGGCAGTGATCGGTTGAAAAGCATGCGTTTAGTTTTACTAGCGTTTAAGAGCAGTTGGAAGCCACATTTGGAGGCTGTGATTGGAGTGTAGGTGGATTTTGGTATAAGACATATATAGTGGTCAGTGTAAGGGGAACCTCTATATGGGAACAAAACCCTGTGTTACATAAACAAGTCAAAATATATTTTTCAGAACAAGAAGTGTCTATTTTTTTATATAACAATTAACCAATTCTAAGAAAATGAAGACCCAGACACCGGTGAAGGTTGCAGAGAGGTCTACGTGGGTACATGCCAACAAGGTAGACGATCCAGCCCCTGGCATAACAGTAATGGGGTGGCAGGGCACACTGGGAGAAGTAGCCTCACTGAAAACATCTGGTATCAATTCACCAAGTTTATGTTTGACAATAGTGTTGACCATAATGTGTCATGTTTTGTTTGTGCTGAAATTCCTCATGCATCCACAAACCATAGACCAGTATTCCTGTAGCCTTGCCAGATGAGAAACGTTCATGCAGGATGATAGCATTAAGAGCTTTGGCTAAGCATTGTGATGGTGCAAGTGGTGTTGAGCGTTGTGTGAATGCTACCCAAGCCCCCCAGGATACAGGCATAGAAGCTAATGATATAAGCAGTGAGGGAGAAAGTTTAAACTGTACAACCATGTGTTACAATCTGTTTTCAGGTGTAACCACCAGAAAGGGCTCTCGCTCAGCGCTGCTAACAGTTGAAGAAACATCCTCGCCTCATGCACAGTGCGTGTGTCATAATATTACTAATACACCATACCTTTGGTGGTTAGGTCAGTCTTGCTATCAAAATTATTTCAATTGGTCTAACCCTGTGGATGGTATTGCCTATAATATTACCATGAGAAATGGGCAGGCTAAGTCAAGACCTTCCCCATTAGTACCGGTTCCATTAGGTTCAACAGCCTTAATTAACACATTTTGGCACTACGAGAACAAATATGTGGCCTAGTCTTCTTCCTGGTTGGTCAGGATGCTGCACCCTAGTGAGACTAAACACCTCCCTTACGATTATTCCAACGCAGCAACCAAACCAGTCTCAAAGGAGAAGAAGTTTGAGCAAACCCACATCAGTTCCCCTAGGCCATAGGCGATCAATCCCTTGGGAAAATTCTGGAGAGGACTTGTGCCCTGGTATAGAGCCACTGAGAATGCTCATGAAATAAGTAGGCTGGGTTATGTTCTTCAAGGGTATATCAATGCAACCATGCTTGGGTTTAGATCTGCCTCCGCAGAAATGAAACAGGATAGGTTAATAACTTTGCAAATTAGGGCAGCCTTGGATTATCTGTATGTGCTCTAGCGGGATCTTCGTTATACGTTCATTCCAGACTCTACTGGAAATATCTCATTCATGGAAGGAGAAGCTGGACAAGGCAGATGACCTTTTGCATGGCTAACTTCCCTGTTAGGGCCTTGAGGAGAAACAAGAAGGCTGCTGTGCCTTCTTCACCATGCTGTCTGTGTCGATGGACCAATTCAATTTGTCCATGATGTGTACGCCGAGGAACTTAAAACTTACTATCCTCTCCACTACTGTCCCGTCAATGTTGATAGGGGGGTGCTCCCTCTGCTGTTTCCTGAAGTCTATGATCATCTCCTTTGTTTTGTTGACGTTGAGTGTGAGGTTATTTTCCTGACACCACACTCCGAGGGCCCTCACCTCCTCCCTGTAGGCCGTCTCGTTTTTGTTGTTGGTAATCAAGCCTACCACTGTAGTGTCGTCCGCAAACTTGATGATTGAGTTGGAGGCGTGCATGGTCACGCAGTCGTTGGTGAACAGGGAGTACAGGAGAGGGCTCAGAACGCACCCTTGAGGGGCTCCAATGTTGAGGATCAGCGGGGTGGAGATGTTGTTACCTACCCTCACCACCTGGGGGTGGCCCGTCAGGAAGTCCAGTAGCCAGTTGAACAGGGCGGGGTCGAGACCCAGGTTCTCGAGCTTGATGACGAGTTTAGAGGGTACTATGGTGTTAAATGCTGAGCTGTAGTCGATGAACAGCATTCTCACATAGGTATTCCTCTTGTCTAGATGGGTTAGTGCAGTGCGCAGTGTGGTTGCGATTGCATCGTCTGTGGACCCATTGGGGTGGTAAGCAAATTGGAGCGGGTCTAGGGTGTCAGGTAGGGTGGAGGTGATATGGTCCTTGACTAGTCTCTAAAAGCACTTCATGATGACGGAAGTGAGTGCTACGGGGCAGAAGTCGTTTAGCTCAGTTACCTTAGCTTTCTTGGGAACAGGAACAATGGTGGCCCTCTTGAAGCATGTGGGAACAGCAGCCTTGCGAGGGTTAACACGTTTAAATGTTTTACTCATGTTGGCTGCAGTGAAGAAGAGTCCGCAGGTTTTGGTAGCGGGCCGTGTCAGTGGCACTGTATTGTCCTCAAAGCGAGCTAAGAAGTTGTTTAGTCTGTCTGGGAACAAGACATCCTGGTCCGTGATGGGGCTGGTTTTCTTTTTGTAATCCGTGATTGACTGTAGACCCTGCCACATACGTCTAGTGTCTGAGCCGTTGAATTGCGACTCTACTTTGTCTCTATACTGATACTTAGATTGTTTGATTGCCTTGCGGAGGGAATAGCTACACTGTTTGTATTCGGTCATGTTTCCGGTCACCTTGCCCTGGTTAAAAGCAGTTGTTCGCGCAAATGCTGCATCAATCCACGATTTCTGGTTTGGGAATGTTTGAGTAGTTGCTGTGGGTACAACATCGCCGATGCACTTGCTAATAAACTCGCTCACCGAATCAGCGCATTTGTCAATGTTGTTGTTTGACGCAATGCTGAACATATCCCAATCCACGTGATCGAAGCAATCTTGAAGTGTGGAATCATATTGGTCGGACCAGCGTTGAACAGACCTGAGCACGGGAGCTTCCTGTGTTAGTCTCTGTCTAAAGGTAGGGAGCAACAAAATCGAGTCGTGGTCACCTTTTCCGAAAGGAGGGCGGGGGAGGGCCTTATATGCGTCGCGGAAGTTAGGATAACAATTATCTAGGGTTTTACCAGCCCTGGTAGCACAATCGATATGCTGATAGAATTTAGAATGAGTCTTGTTTTCAGATTAGCCTTGTTAAAATCCCCAGCTACAATGAATGCAGCCTCAGGATATGTGGTTTTCAGTTTACATACAGTCAAATAAAGTTTGTTCAGGGCCATCGATGTGTCTGCTTGAGGGGTAATATATGCGGCTGTGATTATAATCTAAGAGAATTCTCTTGGTAGATAATGAGGTCGACATTTGATTGTGAGGAATTCGAAGTCAGGTGAACAGAAGGACTTGAGTTCTTGTATATTGTTATGATCACACCACGTCTCGGTAATCATAAGGCATGATTATTAATAGGCCAGCTCCTTGGATCTGATCTACCCCTGGGTTTAACAATATCACATTTCCTACTCACATCACATGACGGAAGAGGACGCGAGATCTCATTTGCTCCTTTTTTATCTGGTTCATATACAGTCAATGAACTAAGCATACCAGACCCAGCTGCTAATGCATTGGAGCCACCCCTTAAGCAGACTGGATCTGTGATCCCAAAGAATTAGATGGTAAATGGCCTGAGTGGGACATCTTCAGTTATCCACAATCTTTGGGAATGCTTCTCTGTCTCTCTTGCTAACATACCCTAAAAACACATCACTTGGATACAGCTACCACTGGAAGTTACTTTTTCATAGCAGGTTAGGAGAATTAGGTTAAGGTTAGGAAAAGAGTTATGGTTAGCGAAAACTCACTTCCAGTTGTAGCTGTATCGAAGTGGCATGTTTTTAGAGAGCCCCTCTATGCTGGCATTAGAGGTATAACTTCCTCCTCTCAGGGAACCGGCCAATCAAAATCCTCATCAAGCCAGATCCAAAGGCAAAAGGATTCTGTAGATTACAGGGCTATTGATAAGGGTGCTGCGGAGGTCTTTAAAATATTTTTGACAAAACATGATGCTAGTTCAATGCAATACAAATGGCGATACGATATATTGTATGTACGCAGATAGCTACTGTACATTAGCAACCACTCTTAGACATCCAGGTTACAGTATGACAATTTTCTGTGAATTCCACATGATGTGTTAATCTTTTTGTCAGATGAAGACACTTTGTCATAAAAAGTGTAATGAAAATCTTTACATTTACTGGGAAGCATTGATTTTTCTCAGCTAGTGAATTCATAATGCATGGAGCCCATGGCCAGCTGCGTGTGTGTGTAATGAACACTATTTTATAATCCATTATGAAGTGGCCTGGGGATGTTGAACATGTCTCCAGAGGGTTCAGTAAGCAAACCAATGCTGCATTTAAACACCTTAGGAGAGTTGAGCCTTTGGCTCACTGCTATGTGTTCTCATGGGCTACCTTGATACAATATCTCTGAGATTGTCATGACCCCTCATATACCTGAACCTTTTATACTTCCCTGGAGAGATGTGTGGATATCAGTCTAAAACCACAGATAAAGTAACAACCATAGTGCACAGCAGATTGAGTCACTGGATTACAAACAGGTAACTAAATAGTAAAGAACAGTTAAAATCCTTGCGACTCTCTTATGATTCTCATTTATGTTATTATGCTGATTAGTTGTATTTGGATTGCAAATGTTTTTGTTGTTGTTGTAAATTAACACCATTCAGGTTGATCCTGTCAGGCTGACCTGAAGGAGGTAGTTGTGATTGACAGCCCCACAATCTCCCTGCCTCCAAATTCCTGCTCTCCAGAAGATGGACAAATTGGCCAAACATCTGGAACTGGTTTACTAATGGGGCCATCCGCAGAGGGCCAAACTCTCAGAAAATCACTTTTGCTCTTCTCTCTCTTTATCACTCTCTCTCACACACAACCTATTTTGCTCCTTGGTTGGCTAAAATGTATCTAAAAGAGTATAAACTGAAGCAAAATCACTAAGGAAATATGCTGTCTAGTTGATCCTAGCTAGCCATACTTTTCCTGAGCAGGATGTTGTCATATAGATGTAATCTGGAGGAAACCTTTTGTTGAGTCAGATTTTTTTTGGTACACGGGTCTCTTAAATTTCAAAGAAATGTGCTTTGGCAACCACTGCAAGGGGCTGAGGGGACACCTGAATGCTCTGTGTCTCTGAGGAGGAGCACACAATGGAACACTCTCAGAGCAGAGATCTGTGGAGATACAGCCAGCCGCCATTACACAAAGTCAACCGTTCTCCTCCTTCTCCCCTTCTCTTTCCTTCTCATCAGCTTCAGACATCAGTCCACAGTTGCATGGCTCCCTACCTGGAACAAGTGTATCTGACCGCTTGTGTTTAAGGACCTCTCGAGACCACTAGTGTGTGTTTGTGTGCGTTTACAGGTAGAGTTCAAAGTAAATAAAGGAAGGAAGTTAGGCAGCATGTGAAAGTAAATAAAGTGATGCATTAGGCACTGAGGAAGACATAAGTGCTATTGTTACAGGACACATCCTGTGAGTCAGTACAGCAAACAAAATGTAATCATATGAATCCAGCTCTATGAAATACAGGGAATTCTGTGAAATTGTGAAACCCTGGTGGAGTGACGACAGTGGGCTTTAAGTGTGGTGTGTGTTGAAACCCAGACAATGTACACTACCGTTCAAAAGTTTGGGGTCGCTTGGCAATGTCCTTGTTTTTGAAAGAAAAGCAATTTTTTTGTCTATTAAAATAACATGACATTTATCAGAAATACACTGTAGACATTGTTAATGTTGTAAATGACTATTGTAGCTGGAAACGGCTGATTTTAATGGAATATCTACATAGGCGTACAGAGGCCCATTATCAGCGACCATCACTCCTGTGTTCCAATGGCATGTTGTGTTAGCTAATCCAAGTTTATGATTTAAAAGGCTAATTGCTCATTAGAAAACCTTTTTGCAATTATGTTAGCACAGCTGAAAACTGTTGTTCTGATTAATGAAGCAATAAAACTGGCCTTCTTTAGACTAGTTGAGTATCTGGAGCATCAGTATTTGTGGGTTCGATTACAGGCTCAAAATGGCCAGAAACAAAGAACTTTCATCTGAAACTCGTCAGTCTATTCTTGTTCTGACAAATGCGAGAAATTGCCAAGAAACTGAAGATCTCGTACAACGCTGTGTACTACTGCCTTCACAGAACAGCGCAAACTGGCTCTAACCAGAATAGAAAGAGTGGGAGGCCCCGGTGCACAACTGAGCAAGAGGACAAGTACATTAGAGTGTCTGGTTTGAGAAACAGTTGCCTCACAAGTCCTCAACTGGCAGATTCATTAAATAGTACCCGCAAAACACCAGTCTCAATGTCAACAATGAAGAGGCGACTCCGGGATGCTGGCCTAGGCAGAGTTCCTCTGTCCAGTGTCTGTGTTCTTTTGTCAATCTTAATCTTATTTTTTTTACTGGTCAGTCTTAGATACAGCTTTTTATTTGCAACTCTGCCTAGGAGGCCAGTATCCCGGAGTTTTGTACACTATCGATAAGAAATATACAATCTTTATGCAGATGTTTAACATCCAAACCAGCTCATGTGCAGTTATGAGGCTGATTGTCTCTTTTGGTCCATATTATACCACAGGGATAGCAACCAAGGCAGGTGTTCAAACATGCAGTTGTTGTTGCACAGAATATCTGAAGGATTTTGGCCAATGTCGATCCAAAGTCGATGCTGAAGAATAGCTGCGACATTTACAATATTTCAAAGTAGGGTGAATAATACAATGTATCAAATGACATGTGGCATAGTGTTTCAGTTAAAACACACTTCTCTGTCAGAAGAGATGTTAAAATACAGGACAAAACATGTCTGTGTTTAATACAAGTACAAGGACTGTTTTATGTTTTGGTCACGGTCATGAGAAACTGATTCAATAACGGAGCACCGAAAAACCCCTGGGTGACATTCATAAATGTGTTTATGCATTGATTTGTTCAGTCCACATTTCATCCTCAGTTTCAACCTCAACTGTTCTTTGAAACAGAACAGGCAATGTTGGCTTCTAGGTCTTAGACCATGTAAACATTATGGAGCAAGATAGCAGGAGAATGTGTCCACTTAATAAAACTAGACATCAGATGAGGCTGGTGGAAGGAGCTATAGGAGGATGTGCGCATTGTAACAGCTGGAATGGAATAAATGGAACAGAGTCAAATGTGGTTTCCAATCTTCACCCGGCACAGCCAGAAGAGGACTGGCCACCCCTCAGAGCCTGGTTCCTCTCTAGGTTTCTTCCTAGGTTCCTGTCTTTCTAGGGAGTTTTTCCTAGCCACTGTGAATCTACATCTACATTGCTTGCTGTTTGGGGTTTTAGGCTGGGTTTCTGCATAGCACTTTTTAAGATCTGCTGATCTTAAAAGGGCTTTATAAATACATTTGATTGAAAAATGTATTTGATACCGTTTCATTTATTCCATTCCAGCCATTACAATGAGCCCGGCCTCCTATAGCGCCTCCCACCAGCTTCCTATGATAGACATACTTAACTATATACTCTACATAAGATGTCTGTCTACCTTTCGTTCTGAAATAAGAGTGGTCCTTGCATAGTGATGTGCATACTTCAATGATCTGATGATTGTTATGGAATATAACAATATTTTTCCTAGTGGCTGAGGTCTGTTTCTATTTCCAGATCCTAAAAAAACTAAATGGTTTTAATATAATATCCATCAATGCTATTGCTAGCTTGTTACTGTAGTTGAAATACATGCTTTATGCATTGCAAGCATGACGTGATAGTACAGTGGATTACTATAAATACCTCAGGCCTTTGGAATAAAAGCTAAACACATTTTTGAATTGAAATTTAAACAAACTGTTCAAATAGTAATTATCATGATTGGCAGCAATAACAAAAAGTGTTCTTTGCATATAGTGATATAAGGCACAGTTTTAGCACTAATGTGTTAGCTAGATGTCCATACTGACGGCAACGATCCGAACACAATCATGAGATAACCCCTTCAACGTCACAGGTTAGCACCTCGTCATGTTTCTGTTCCTGTCCGAGCTGCCTGTGAAACTGGCCCTGCTTTTGAGCCCTCCAACAATGGATATTCTGGCCCAGGGTGATACTCTTGATGATTGGTAAGTGACTTAGCATGTTATTTGGCAATGACGTTACTCCAGAGTTTGACAGATTGAGCTCCTGTAGAGACACAAGTCCACTGAACACAGCTGGGCTCAGTGTTTTTAGCTTGGCGTTGTTGGAGAGGTCCAAGACCTGAAGGTTCTGTAGGCCTCTGAAACAGTTGGGCTGGATGTTAAAGAGCTCAGGAAGCCCACTGAGGGACAGGTAAACAAGGTCCTTGAGGTCCTCAAAAGCACCCTCCTCAATGCGGGAGATACTGTTCCCATCCAGGTTTAGGTCCCTCAGCAGGATGCCTTTTAGCTTGGGCACGGCCCTCAGCTGGTTGGCTGCTAGAGTCAGGCTCTGGACATGTAGCAAGGGGCTCCTAGAAGAACTCCATGAGACCACTGTCAGCCGGTTGTGGGACAGATCCACGCTGATTGGCTCTCCGTGATCTTTAGTGATGAACTTGTCCAGATCAAACTCTCGGAAGTGGTTGTGGCTGAGGTCCACCTCGGCTAGGGGGAGGCCAGAGAAGCAGCCCTCGTCCAGGCCCTCCAAAGAGTTGTGGCTGAGGTCCAGAGACTCCAGGTAGCGCAGCCTGGACAGGGCCTTAGGGCTGACCATGGAGATGAGGTTGTTGCTGAGGTCCAGGCTGACCAAGGTGGTATAGCCAGGCCCAGAGAGCATGGTGTCAGTCAGCAGGGACATAGAGTTGGAGGAGAGGTCCAGGTGGGCAGTGTCCAGGGGGATGGAGATGGGGTTGGTGCTAGGGCCCACTCCCTTGCAGTCCACCCTGGTCAGGCTGAAGCTGTCGAACAGGCCGAAGCTCTCCACCTCACAGTGGCAACCCGGGTGGCAGTTCTTCACTGCTCCAGCTTGGCCATGGACAGCCAGGAGCATCCACAGGCTAACACACAGGAGAAACGCCATCATGCTCTGAGGGGACACAAAAACAAAACAAAGATGTTACGTCAAATGTATTCAGATGCTTTTAGTGTATGTGGACACCTCTTCAAATTAGTAATTAGTGGATTCGGCTATTTCAGCTACACCTGTTGCTGACAGGTGTATTAAAATCGAGCACACAGCCATACAATCTCCATTGACAAACATTTGCAGTAGAATGGCCTTACTGAAGAGCTCAGTGACTTTCACCGTGGCACCGTCATAGGATGCCACCCTTCCAGCAAGTCAGTTTGTCAGTTTGCCCTGCTAGAGCTTCCCCCGGTCAACTGTAAGTTCTGTTTTTGTGAAGTGGAAACGTCTAGGAGCAACAACGGCTCAGCCACGAAGTGGTAGGCGACAGAATGGGACCGCTGAGTGCTGAAGATTTGTAAAAATCGTCTGTCCTCAGTTGCAACACTCAATACCGAGTTCCAAACTGCCTAGGGAAGCAACGTCAGCACAACAACTGTTCGTCGGGAGCTTCAAGAAAAGGGTTTCCATGGCCGAGCAGCCGCACACAAGCCTAAGATCACCATGCATCGGCTGGAATGGTGTAAAGCACTCCGCCTTTGGACTCTGGAGCAGTGGAAACGTGTTTTCTGGAGTAATGAATCCCGCTTCACCATCTGGCAGTCCAATGGACAAATCTGGGTTTGGCGGCTGCCAGGAGAACACTACTTGCCCCGATGTTTAGTACCAACTGTAAAGTTTGGTTGAAGAGGAATATTGGTCTGGGTCTGTTTTACATGGTTGGGGCTAGGCCCCTTAGTTCCAGTGAAGGGAAATCTTAACGCCACAGCATACAATGACATTCTAGACAATTCTGTGCTTCCAACTTTGTGGCAACAGTTTGGGGAAGACCCTTTCCTGTGTCAGCATGACAATATCCCCATGCAAAAAGCGAGGTCCATACAGAAATGGTTTGTCGAGATCGGTGTGGAAGAACTTGACTGGCCTGCAAAGAGCCCTGACCTCAACCCCATCGAACACCTTTGGGGTGAATTGGAATGCAGACTGTGAAACAGACCTAATTGCCCAACATCAGTGCCTCGACCTCACTAATGCTCTTGTGGCTGAATGGAAGCAAGTCCCTGCAGAAATGTTCCAACATCTAGTGGAAAGCCTTCCCAGAAGAGTGTAGGTTGTCATAGCAGCAAGCAGGGGACCAACTACATATTAGAGGTCGACCAATTAACCGGAATGGCCGATTTAAAGTTGTCATAACAATAACACCTTTTTTAAATCTTTATTTAACTAGGCAAGTCAGTTAAGAACACATTCTTATTTTCAATGACGGCCTAGGAACGGTGGGTTAACTGCCTTGTTCAGGGGCAGAACGACAGATTTTACCTTGTCAGCTCAGGGATTCAATCTTGCAACCTTACCGATAACTAGTCCAACGCTCTAACCACCTGCCTCACGAGGAGCCCGCCTGTTACGCGAATGCAGTAAGAAGCCAAGGTTAGTTGCTAGCTAGCATTAAACTTAATCAATCATAAATCACTAGTTATAACTACACATAGTTGATGATATTACTAGTTTATCTAGTGTGTCCTGCGTTGCATACAATCGATGCAGTGCGCATTCGCGAAAAATAACAGTTGTTGCTCCAACGTGTACCTAACCATAAACACCAATGCCTTTCTTAAAATCAATACACAGAAGTATATATTTTTAAACGTGCATATTTAGCTAAAAGAAATCCAGGTTGGCAGGCAATATTAACCAGGTGAAAATTGTGTCACTTCTCTTGCATTCAATGTAGGCAGAGTAAGGGTATATGCAACAGTTTGGGCCGTCTGGCTCATTGCGAACTAATTTTCCAGAATTTTACGTAATTATGACATAACATTGAAGGTTGTGCAATGTAACAGGAATATTTAGACTGATGGATGCCACCCGTTAGAAAAAATACCAAACGTTTCCGTATTTCACTGAAAGAATAAACGTCTTGTTTTCGAGATGATAGTTTCCGGATTCGACCATATTAATGACCTAAGGCTCGCATTTCTGTGTGTTATTATGTTATAATTAAGTCTATGATTTGATAGAGCAGTCTGAGCCATGGTAGGCACCAGCAGGCTCATAAGCATTCATTCAAACAGCACTTTCGTGCGTTTTGCCAGCAGCTCTGCTGTTTATGACTTCAAGCCTATCAACTCCTGAGATTAGGCTGGTGTAACGATGTGAAATGGCTAGCTAGTTAGCGGTGTGCGCGCTAATAGCGTTTCAAACATTACTCGCTCTGAGACTTGGAGTAGTTGTTCCCCTTGCTCTGCATGGGTAACGCTGCTTCGAGGGTGGCTGTTGTCGTTGTGTTCCTGGTTCGAGTCCAGGGAGGAGCGAGGAGAGGTACGGAAGCTATACTGTTACACTGGCAATACTGAAGTGCCTATAAGAACATCCAATAGTCAAAGGTATATGAAATACAAATGGTATAGAGAGAAATAGTCCTATAAATACTATATTAACTACAACCTAAAACTTCTTACCTGGGAATATTGAAGACTCATGTTAAAAGGAACTGCCAGCTTTCATATGTTCTCATGTTCTGAGCAAGGAACTTAAAAGTTAGCTTTCTTACATGGCACATATTGCACTTTTACTTTCTTCTCCAACACTTTGTTTTTGCATTATTTAAACCAAATTGAACATGTTTAATTATTTATTTGAGGCTACATTGATTTTATTGTATTATTGTATTATATTAAGTTAAAATAAGTGTTAATTCAGTATTGTTGTAATTGTCATTATTACAAATACATTTTAAAAATTGGCCGATTAATCGGTATCTGCTTTTTTTGTCCTCCAATAAATCGGTATCGGCGTTGAAAAATCATAAACGGTCGACCTCTAATATTAATGCCCATGATTTTGGAATGAGATGTTCGATGAGCAGGTATCCACATAGTTTTGGTCATGTAGTATATCTAAGAAAAGGTAAACGGAGAGATACATGGAATACTAATAATCTAATTGCTTCCCTTTTTTCAAATATAAAAAAGGTACAGCTAATTGGATATCATTTTCAGTGACCCAAAATGAACACAGTATATGGGCTATTTAACAACACTCTGCATCATCTGGTGAACAGAGCAACACTACAGGCAGTAAAGAAGCTGTGAGTCACATTGATATGCACTCCATTACGGAGATATAAATGCATACAGCTAGCGTTAAACACATGATGCATAAACATAATCTCCACATAGACATTCAAAACAAAATAAATATGACAAATGTGTTAACGGCCATAATTTACTTTTTGGATTTTTATATATTTTTTTTTAGCAGATGCATGTTAGTAGTTCATGTTTTTAAACCGTATTCCTTCCCTCAAGCCACTTATCTGAACAACATAACATTGAAGATTACACTCGGAGCAGACAGTAAATGTAGTTTTAGAATTCAAATAAAGAGTTTTTCCTTTCAAAATGCCACCGTAGCCATCTTTGCTACTCTTGTTTCTGGATACACGTCAAGCTTTCCTTGCAACACACACCAACAGCCCTAAGTTCTCTTTTCTTTGGGCTCCCAATGGATTTGACCTAATTTTCTTTATCAAAATGTATCACAAATGTTTTCTTAGTTTACAACAAACTATTCATGGTTCTGATGATGCAAGCAGAGACATCATCACTGAAGGTCCTTATACTATCTGTGTCTAATCTGTCTAATGTGTCTTTAGGAAAGTCCTCCTCGGTCTCCCCCAAGCCGACAGTTATGTATAAAGATGTCGGAGACACCAGTAGCTAGCTACTCATTAGAAAGTTCACATTCACATATTAAGTATTGTGTGGCAAAAGGCACGTATTGATGACTACTGTATCACAAATAACAATGGAATGCCATCGGCAAAACAGTTAAATGATTCCTTCAGAAACCTTGAAAACATTTAAATAAGTTTAATAACCAAGCAATAACTAAAAATGAAAATGCATTTCATACCACTATTTTCTGTTGTTGTTGATAGTTTCTTGTTCACTGCACAGCTCTAGATATCTAACTGAGAAGGCTAGTGGTTCACAGGACTTTTGTTCCTGAACCCACCTAACTTGCGTCCTTTGTGCAGGGAAAATGATCTGCTTCTAAACCTCTTTGTGCACTTGGCAGCAACACTGCCATAATGAGCAGAGCACAGAGTACCCACACGCAACACATGGAAATTGGACAAAGGTTAAATGGGCAATCAGCAGTTGCGACATTCATTTAATTTGTACTTATAAATTAATGATATGTACCCATTGAGTATTTAAAGAATATAACTTATAAATGTTTAGTTAAACTGTCACACCCCATCAGAACACAAAATATAATCTTGCTTTATGCCAATGTTTGTAAACCAAGTAAATGAAAAACAAACACTGTATTGCCTAAAAACATGGTTAAAACTATCATTTTGATATCATGGATGGTCTGTCCTTGCATCTAAAGCTCTGTCTTTTGAGAGTAGTAACCATTCTCAAGCCCCATCCCAACAGCTTTTTACCAAAACAGTGGTGGAGAGGGCTTTAGTGTTGTTTCAATTGCTGATTGCTGCTTTAACAGTTGTAGTTGTATAACAACTGGATAAGCGTTCAGGAGGTGTATACCCAAGCATGACCCAGCAGAAAAGCCATTGAAGGATTGATCATTAATTTGTGCAGTGGGCCAAAGTTAGGTATAGTCTGTGGAAGGTTATCACATCAAGCTTTCCAGTAGTCAAATGACCAAATTGACCTCCAATGGCCTCATGGGTGGAATGTTATTAATATCTTTTATAATTAATAAACATTTTTTTTAAACAGCAGAAAATCTGGTGTTTCTATGTCAATGTGTTATGATATATTTCAGTCTTCAGTGATGTTTATAAAGTGTAATATTGGGATGCAAACTCCAAATGAAATACATACTTTATCTGGCATGGTACAGGTGTCTTCTTTTTTTAACAACTTGACCATGTGTGTGAGTTGTATACTTTAGTTTCAAAGTAGATTTGTTTAAGACTACCAAGAAACACTGTGTGGCCCTGATTTAGTCCACGGAAGTAAAAGGTTTGAAAAGTTCCAAAGGCTACAGAGTGACCTGCAAAGGCTACAGAGTGACCTGCAAAGGCTACAGAGTGACCTGCAAAGGCTACAGAGTGACCTGCAAAGGCTACAGAATGTTCTTATGTAACAGGGGATGTTGGATAATCAAAAAGGACATCTGGAATACTTGAGATTCAACATAAAGGCTGATTATGTGTTAAGCTTCCCAGAAACTCTGATATACTCAACTGGAGTATATCATTTTGTGTGGTGGTTGAAACTGTTTATTCTATTAATCTGAAGGTTAAAAAAAACGGCCAGTAATACTGGTTCTGATGTTTAATCAGGCAAATGTATACCGAATTTGAGTAATGTCGCAAAATGTTGGTTAAAAAATATAATTCTGCAAAGATCTATCAGATTTGCACATAAATAAGTCACAGTTTCCCTGTATCCAGTTGAGCGACTGTGTGTATGTTGGTGAGAGAACATGTGTTTTCATTGTTGACTCAAAGCCGAAGTACCCCCTACCATACAAGATAGACAAAATAAGTCAAAGAGATTTGCCCTATCAAATGATGGTCAGTAAATATTTCCCTATTAAACAAGATCAAGAGATGGAAAAACATAAGCATAATAATACTTCACTGACTTCTAGGGATACACAATATATCGGTGAACATATCGGAATCGGACGATATTAGCTAAAAACAAACATCCAAAGCATGACGGTATACCCAGGGAATTCTTTCAGAACAGCACAGAATGCTTCAGGAAACAGTGCTTCGACAGTGGAAAAGTAAGTCAGCTAGCAAGGCATTGTTGTAATTTTATAAAAAGCAGAAATAAGGGAGAACTATCTCATAGTAGTATACAGTTGAAGTCGGAAGTTTTAAAACTTGTTTTTCAACCACTCCACAAATGTCTTGTTAACAAACTATAGTTTTGGCAAGTCGGTTCAGATATCTACTTTGTGCTTGACACAAGTGCTTTTTCCAACAATTGTTTACAGACAGATTATTTCACTTATAAGTCACTGTATCTCAAGTCCAGTGGGTCAGAAGTTAACATACACCAAGTTGACTGTGCCTTTAAATAGCTTGGAAAATTCCAGAAAATGATGTCATGGCTTTAGAAGCTTCTGATAGGCTAATTGACATCATTTGAGTCAATTGGAGGTGTACCTGTGGATGTATTTCAAGGCCTACCTTCAAACTCAGTGCCTCTTTGCTTGACATCATAGGAAAATCAAAAGAAATCTGCCAAGACCTCAGAAAAAGAATTGTAGACCTCCACAAGCCTGGTTTGTTCTTGGGAGCAATTTCCAAATGCCTGAAGATACCACGTTCATCTGTACAAACAATAGTACGCAACTATAAACACCATGGGACCTCGCAGCCGTCATACCGCTCAGGAAGGAGACGTGTTCTGTCTCCTAGAGATGAACCTACTTTGGTGCGAAAAGTGCAAATCAATCCCAGAACAACAGCAAAGGACCTTGTGAAGATGCTGGAGGAAACAGGTACAAAAGTATCTATATCCACAGTAAAACGACATAACCTGAAAGGTCGCTCAGCAAGGAAGAAGCCACTGCTCCAAACAATCCAAACAAGCCATAAAAAAGCCAGACTACGGTTTGCAACTGCACATGGGGACAAAGATCACACTTTTGGAGAAATGTCCTCTGGTTTGATGAAACAAAAATAGAACTGTTTGGCCATAATGACCATCGTTATGTTTGGAGGAAAAAGGAGGCTTGCAAGCCAAAGAACACATTCCCAACCGTGAAGCACGAGGGTGGCAGCATCATGTTGTTGGGGTGCTTTGCTGCAGGAGGGCTGTTGCACTTCACAAAATAGATGGCATCATGAGATAGGAAAATGATGTGTACATATTGAAGCAACATCTCAAGACATCAGTCAGGAAGTTAAAGCCTGGTCGCGAATGGGTCTTCCAAATGGACAATGACCCTGTTCTGTTATGCATCTGTGTGATGTGATCAATCAGTTTGTTCCAGTTCAGAATGAAAATGTATTGAATTTTAACAGCAACAGTTCCAACCTAGACAAATATGTAAGCGTTTTTAATGGGAGAAATAAACATGACTAGCTATTTATATGGCCATTTCATTTCATTGTTATTTGTTTTTGTCTATATTGCATTTGTTTTAGGTATAAGGGCAATGAAATGTACCAATATTTAAGTATAGTTGCACATGTTCCTAAGCTTGGGTTCCAGGAAAACACAGAATTTCTAATTTGGGTCCCAGGCTGAAAAAGTTTAAGAACCCCTGCTCTACAGTTTCCATGCCCTAATGTGAAACCAAATAAAAATTTGTGCAAAGCAATAAGATAACGGTGGCTAAATGCCAGAGGGGAGGAAAAATGTATAAGTAGTATGTGTCAAGACTGGAAAGGGAGTTGCTTCACCAACCAGCTCGGCTGTTGTTATATTGTAATAAAAGTCTAATTGAACTCACAGGCTCCGGTATTTGAGAGCTTTGGTTGACTGTTTACTTCCACGACACTAGCCAGCTACATAACCCTGTTGCCCAAAGCTAATGTTATAAGCAGCCAGCTTGCGTCATCTGGCTAGTGAGGCTCAACCGGACCGGGTTATGTGTTGTGAAGCTAGCCTCGAGATGAGTGATGAAAAAGCTGAGACATTGGAGAAGGAAACACACAAGCTACAAGGGACAGTCAATAAGATTGAAACCAAAATTAATGAAATTAAAAAGGAGAACACCGTTCTGAGGGAAGCCTTACTGGACATACAAACTAGATCAATGAGAGAGAATCTGGTACTTACAGGTTAGATCAAACAATAATATAAGGGATTAGAAATCCGTGGCTTAAAAACTAAGGTGTCATTGTACGCTAATGATTCATATTTTCTTTTAAAACGACAATTAGTTTCTCCACAGCCTCTTAGAGGATTTAGATACTTTTGCTATCCTCTCTGGATTAAAAACTAATTATGATAAATGTACAATATTACATATTGAATCACAAAAAAAAAAATCACATTTTACATTACCATGTAGTTTACCAATTAAATGGTCTGACAGAGATGTGAACATACTCGGTATATGGGGCGGCAGGGTAGCCTAGTGGTTAGAGCATTGGACTAGTAACCGGAAGGTTGCAAGTTTAAATCCCCGAGCTGACAAGGTACAAATCTGTCGTTCTGCCCCTGAACAGGCAGTTAACCCACTGTTCCTAGGCCGTCATTGAAAATAAGAATTTGTTCTTAACTGACTTGCCTAGTTAAATAAAGGTAAAAAAATATATATAAATAAATCCCAAAAGAAAGAAATGATCTCACTCCACTATTTTTTTATAGAAAGTTAGCAAAAATAGATCAGATGTTGCTACCATGGAAAGGAAAAGACCTGTCTATTTGTGTAAAAATCACCCTGATTAACTCTTTAGTTATATCACAGTTTACCTATTTGCTTATGGTTTTGCCTACACCTGCTTTTTAAATTATATGAACAAAATATATTCAATTTTATTTGGAACGGCAAGCCAGATAAAATTAAAAGGGCCTATTTATATAACGAATATGAATTTGGTGGGCAGAAATTATTAAATATTAAAGCATTAGACCTCTCACTAAAGGCATCAGTCATACAAAAGTTATACTTAAATCCAAACTGGTTCTTTAGTCAATTGGTAGGAATGTCTCATCCTATATTCAGGAAGGGCCTTTCCCCCTTTATTCAGATTACACCTGCTCACTTTCGGTTGTTTGAAAAGGAAATAATCTCCAAAATATCTTTCTTTTTTAAACAAGCCTTAGAAAGTTGGTTGCAATTTCAGTTTAATCCACCTGAAAGGACGGAACAAATAGTACAACAAATATTGTGGTTAAATTCAAATATACTAATTGATTAAAAAAAATGTATTTATCGAAGAAATTTTTAAAAAAAGGTAGAATTTTAGCGAATGATATCATAAATAGGACTGGTGGAGTTATGTCACACATGCAGCTAACACAGACATATGGAAATGTCTGCTCTACCCAAAATTACAACCAACTAATTGCAGCATTACCACAAAAATGGAAGAGGCAAGTAGAAGGGGAAAAAAGTAAGGAACTTGTATGTCGGCCCTGTATTAAAGAACATAAATGGTTAAAGAAAAGTGTGATAAATAAAAACATATACCAATTTCATTTAAGGACCAAAAACTGACAGCTGTGCCATATAAATTGCAAAATAGTTGGGAAGAGATTTTTGATGAACCCATTCCATGGCACATGGTTTATGAATTGATACGCAAAACAACGCCGGATTCAAAACTGAATTACTATACAAAATTCTTGCAACTAATAGAATGTTATATATATGGGGGATACAATCTTCCCAGCTCTGCAGATTCTGCTGTGAGGAGGCAGAGTCATTAGATCATTTATTTTGGTATTGTCCATATGTTGTTCGTTTTTGGTCTCAGGTCCAGGAATGGCTGAAGAATTGCAACATTTGCCTAGAACTAACGCTACAGATAGCAATACTGGGTGATTTGAAAAGCCATAGTCAATCAATCAATAATATAATGATTATTTTAGCAAAAAAAAATATTTTTAATTTACAATCTGTAGAAGCTATGAGAATAGGAAGGTTAAATTATTTTGTGAAGCATCACAGCACAGTTGAAAAATATATGGCAAATAGAAATCTGAAATGGCTGATGTTGAGATATAGATGGGAGGGGTTGAATGGAGCTGAAGGGTGGGACAAATAACAAGATAAACAATGTAAAGCATACGGGATCTGTAAAATGTATATAGGTTCGGAACTTTTGTGAAATAGCACAGTTACAAATAGAAATGAAACTGGATGGACATCATAAATAGAGGAAGGACTAAGAACAAACAAGAGCGCACTATTGTAAAGTAGACTGTCTGTAAAATGTATATAAGATGTATAAATTGAAGGTAAAAGCAGAAGTGTTAATTAGTTTACTCCAATTGGGGGATCGGCGGTAGGGTTTGCGGGGAATAATAATAAAGGTATCATCTTAAAACTTTACCAGCATAATAGCATACGTATCGATGAATCGTTGTGACATATGAAATATGAGTAATAGTGTAATCAATGTTTAACTACGTACAAAATGTATGAGCGTGTTAAATTATTATGTGACGTGCAGTCATATTCAGGTCCTGATTGGTCAACAGGCTTATTTGACACATCAAATTGTTTTTTTTGACACGCAAAGACCCAAATGGCGTTCCATAGAAATCCTGGTTGAGAATGAAACAACTGATCAAATGAACAACGAAACAGCACAGCAAGTAAGTGAAAGAAATAGGTTTTGATTATATTTTACTGGTAATGGGGACGTATGTAAATGGAAACAAAATACATTTTTGGTCAGTGTGTGTGTGTGTGTGTGTAACCTTTATTTAACTAGGCAAGTCAGCTAAGAAGAGATACATATTTACAATGACGGCCCGACAATGTTGGGCCAATTGTGCGCCACCCTATGGGACTCCCAATCACAGCCGGATGTGATACAGCCTGGATTAGAACCAGGGACTGTAGTGACCCCTCTTGCACTGAAATGCAGTGCCTTAGACCGCTGTGTCCATGTGTGTGTGTTAACTATTTAACTGTGCTAGAACGCTTAAAAGGCCACAAAAATTGTAAATATCGGTATCGTTTTTTTGGCAAGGAAAATATTGGATATCGGTCTCGGCAACAAATGGCATATCAGTGCATCACTACTGACATCACACAAATCCAAGATAAGGTATATATCTTTCATGATGTTGTGTTTTCACAATACTGGATGAACTTTTACTACCCATGTTTTTCTTTTAATAAAAACAATTATTTTAACAGGAAATCATCCTCCATCCTCCCCAGACACCGACTACACCCTGAGTGAATGGTTTTATTAGCAAACAGATGAGGGGGCAGTCTAAAGCCATGCTGTTGGAATCTGTGGCTAAAACTAAGTGCTCATTTAGTTTAGAAGTCTAGTCTACGACATTGATGCTAGCTAGTGTCTTTCCCTCTCTCTTCATTGTCCATGTATGTTATCCATGAATACATCTGCTGCTCTTTTACTGGGGGCTGTGAACATTCCCAAACCAGGTGTTTTTCTCATCCTTTCACCAATAAATTACAGCAAACAGCAAATGACAGTTAGCCCAGACTTCAAATCAGCCAAACATTTACCACTATAATTACTTGACAACTACGGCGTCCGCGCCTCAACTCTCATTACGGGAAATTATAGGCCAAACACATCTCACTTTTAGGATCTTATCTTTCATCACTCTTATATCCTCATAATACACCATATACAGTGCATTTGGAAAGTATTCAGACCCCTTACCTTCTTCAACATGTTGTAACATTACAGCCTTATTCTATAGTTGATTAAATCTATTTTTTTCTCTCCTCATCAATCCACACACAATACCCCATAATGATGAAGGGAAACTGTTTTTTTTTTTAACTTTTTTTTTTTAAATCACATTTACATAAGTATTCAGACCCTTTACTCAGTACTTTGTTGACGCAGCATTGGCAGAGTCTTCTTGTGTATGACACTGCAAGCTTGGCACACCTGTATTTGGGGAGTTTCTCAGATTCTTCTCTCTAGATCCTCTCAAGCTCTGTTAGTGTCACGCCAGCTCCCGCTCTTCCCCGCGCCAGGCTCCCCAGCATTGCGCACTCCTGCCACCATCATTACGCACACTTTCCTTTCCCCCGTCACACGCATCAGCGATAATGGACTCACCTGGACTCAATCACCTGTTTATTACCTCCCCTATATTTATCAGGTCGCCAGCTGTGTTCCCCACTGCTGCATTGATTGATGTTTGTCATTGTGTATCCGTGTGCTGACGCTGTTTCTGTCCTGCTCTTTGTCTGTTCCTAATTAAATGTAAACTCCCCGTACGTGCTTCTCGTCTCCGGAGTTGGTCCTTATAGTCAGTTTCGATGGGGAGCGTCGCTGCACAGCTATTTTCAGGTCTCTCCAGAGATGTTTGATCGGGTTCAAGTCTGGGCTCTGGCTGGGGCACTCAAGGACATTCAGAGACTTGTCCAGAAGCCACTCCTACGCTGTCTTGGCTGTGTGCTTTCCCATGCCCAAACTGGACAAGTGCGTGCATCCGTGTGCGCCATTGTGCGCAAATTGATTTTGTCCCCTCACACCAAACGCGATCACGACACGCAGGTTGAAATATCAAAACAAACGCTGAACCAATTATATTAATTTGGGGACAGGTCCAAAAGCATTAAACATTTATGGCAATTTAGCTAGCTAGCTTGTAGTTGCTAGCCAATTGGTCTTATTTAGCTAGCTAGCTTGCTGTTACTAGCTAATTTGTCCTGGGATATAAACATTGAGTTGCTATTTTACCTGAAATGCACAAGGTCCTCTACTTCGACAATTAATCCACACATAACGCGGTCAACCGAATCGTTTCAAGTCATCTCTCCTCCTTCTAGGCTTTTACTTCTTTGGACTTTATATGGCGATTGGCAACTAACTTTCATAATAAGGTGTATTACCACAACCGACCTCAGTTCATCTTTCAATCACCCACGTGGGTATAACCAATGAGGAGACGGCACGTGGGTATATGCTTCAAAAAGCCAATGAGGAGATGGGAGAAGCAGGACTTGCATCGCATTCTGCGTCAAAAATAGAAGCAACTTCTATTTTAGCACCTGGCAAAGCAGACACTCGTTGGCGCGCATGAGCAGTGTGGGTGCAATGATTGAATAACATGTAGAGTTGATGTTGGGAGTTTACATACACCTTAGCCAAATACATTTAAACTCAGTTTTTCACAATTCCTGAGATTAATCATAGTAAAGATTCCCTGTCTTAGGTCAGTTAGGATCACCACTTTATTTTAAGAATGTGAAATGTCAGAACAATAGTAGAGAGTGATTTATTTCAGATTTTATTTATTTAATCACATTCCCAGTGGGTCAGAAGTTTACATTACGCTCAATTAGTATTTGGTAGCATTGAATTTAAAATTGTTTAACTTGGGTCAAACGTTTTGGGTGGCCTTCCACAAGCTACCAACAATAAATTTGGTGAATTTTGTCCCATTCCTCCTGACAGAGCTGGTGTAACTGAGTCAGGATTGTACGCCTCCTTGCTCGCACACGCTTTTTCAGTTCTGCCCACACATTTTCTATAGGATTGAGGTCAGGGCTTTGTGATGGCCACTTCAATACCTTGACTTTGTTGTCCTTTAGCCATTTTGCCACAACTTTGGAAGTATGCTTGCAGTCATTGTCCATTTGGAAGACCCATTTGCGACGAAGCTTTAACATCCTGACTGATGTCTTGAGATGTTGCTTCAATATATCCACATAATTTCCTCTCCTCATGAAGCCATCTATTTTGTGAAGTGCACCAGTCCCTCCTGCAGCAAAGCACCCCGACAACGTGATGCTGCCACCCCCGTGCTTCACAGTTGGGATGGTGTTCTTCGGCTTGCAAGCCACCCCTTTTTCCTCCAAACATAGCGATGGTCATTATGGCCAAACAGTTCTATTTTTGTTTCATCAGACCAGAGGATATTTCTCCAAAAAGTACAAAATTGGTCCCCATGCACAGTTGCAAACCATAATCTGGCTTTTTTAATGGCGGTTTTGGAGCAGTGGCTTCTTCGTTGCTGAGCGACCTTTCAGGTTATGTCGATATAGGACTCGTTTTACTGTGGATATAGATACTTTTGTACCTGTTTCCTCCAGCATCTTCACAAAGTCCTTTGCTGTTGTTCTGGGATTGATTTGCACTTTTCACATCACAGTACGTTAATCTCTAGGAGACAGGAAGCGTCTACTTCCAGATCGATAGATCGGCTGCGTGGTCCCATGGTGCGTACTATTGTTTGTACAGATGAACGTGGTACCTTCAGGCGTTTGGAAATTGCTCCCAAGGATATCCAAGACTTTTGGAGGTCTACAATTTTTTTTTCTGAGGTCTTGGCTGATTTCTTTTGATTTTCCTATGATGTCAAGCAAAGAGCCACTGAGTTTGACGGTAGGCCGTGAAATACATCCACAGGTACACCTCCAATTGACTCAAATGATGTCAATTAGCCTATCAGAAGCTTCTAAAGAATGACATATTTTTGGAATTTTCCAAGCTATTTAAAGGCACAGTCAACTTGGTGTATGTAAACTTCTGACCCACTGAAATTGTGACACAGTGAATTATAAGTGAAATAATCTGTCTGAAAACAATTGTTGGAAAAATTACTTGTGTCAAGCACAAAGTAGATGTTCTAACCGACTTACCAAAACTATAGTTTGTTAACAAGAAATTTGTGGAGTGGTTGAAAAATGAGTTTTAATGACTCCAACCTAAGTGTATGTATACTTCCGACTTCAACTGTATGTGTACATTTATTTTGCAAAGCTGGCACGTGACGTGTCCAGTTTGGGCAGCGTGTTAAACAGTGTCATTGTCCAATTGGAAGGTGAACCTTCATCCCAGATTGAGGTCCTTAGCGCTCTGGAGCAGGTTTTCATCAACAATCTCTTATAACTTTCCTCCATTCATCTTTCCCTCGATCCTGACTAGTCTCCCAGTCCCTGCCACTCAAAAACATCCCTAGAGCATGATGCTGCCACCACCATGCTTCACCGTAGGGGATGGTATTGGCCAGGTGATAAGCGGTGCCTGGTTTCCTCCAGACGTGACGCTTGGCATTCAGGCCAATCTTGGTTTCATCAGACCAGAGAATCTTGTTTCTCATGGTCTGAGAGTCATTTAGGTGCCTTTTGACAAACTCCAAACAGGCTGTCATGTGCCATTCACTGAGGAGTGACTTCCGTCTGGCCACTGTACAATAAAGGCCTGATTGATGGAGTGCTTCAGAGATGGTTGTCCTTCTGGAAGGTTCTCCCATCCCCACAGAGGAACTCTGGAGCTCTGTCAGAGTGACCATCGGGTTCTTGGTCACCTCCCTGACCAAGGCCCTTCTGACCCGGATACTCAGTTTGGCTGTGCGGCCAGCTCTAGGAAGAGTCTTGGTGGTTTCAAACTTCTTCCATTTAAGAATGATGGAAGCCACTGTGTTCTTGGGGACCTTTAATGCAGCAGACGTTTTTTTGGTACTCTTTCCCAGATCGGTGCCTCAAAACAATCCTCAGAGCTCTACAGACAATTCCATCAACCTCATGGCTTGGTTTTTGCTCTGACATGCACTGTCAACTTTGGGACCTTTTTTAGACAGATGTGTTCCTTTCCAAACCCTTGTCCAGTCGATTGAATTTACCACAGGTGGACTCCAATCAAGTTGTAGAATCATCTCAAGCATGACCAATGGAAACAGGATGTACCTGAGCTAAATTTCAAGTCTCATAGCAAAGGGTCTGAATACTTATGTACTGTACAAAAGCTATTTCTACTTTTTATTTTTTATCCAATGGCAAAAATGTCTAAAAACCTGTTTCGCTTTGTCATTATGGGGTATTGTGTGTAGATTGATGAGGGGAAAAAATAATTGAATCCATTTTAGAACAAGGCTGTAACGTAACAAAATGTGGAAAAAGTAAAGGGGTCTGAATACTTTCCAAATGCACGGTACATTTCATCTGACTTTCCTTATTCTTTAAATCTCAACATGTGAGTAATAAAAAGCTAACATATGTGGGAACTGGGAAGGATGTTTTAATGCATTTTCAGCTATTGTTCAGTCTAATTTGATGTCCCGGCATCTGAGGATGGGTTGAGCCTCATTAGTATAGGCCTACGTAGGCTAAGAGTGTATTTTACCAGCTTAATCCCAAAGTCAAAGCCTACAAACAATGTAATTAGGAGATAGATGGTGCGGGCACGCTAATCCATTTAAGACAAATTAATGCATGACATTAAGAAGAGCCATGTTTAATCTGAACTTGAAGTAGTACATAAAACAGTATAGGCTAGGCTCATCAGGACAACAACAAGTAAATCCTCATTTGCCATGATTCATATGGTTGAACTATTGCACTGATAACACTGTCCATCTGTCTGTGCTGTCAGTGTATGGTTAGAGATTACATCGCGTGTTAAGACTTCAAAAGTGGTTTTAAAATGAGTTCTACACCATCTGTTTTGAATATCTAGCTTCCTGACTCAATCCCAAATGAATGGAAACGACGGGCACTAATTTCATCATTTCAGAAACTTCATTTCATAGTTCAGTTAGTACCTATCTTTCACTTTCATTTGGAATTGAGGGATACACAGCATGGTGAATTAGATTTGAGTGACGTTTCTCGTATTTGCCATAATAATCGTAAAGCCATGGCAATGTCTTCCTTGCATTATTTAGATAAAGTCTGACTCAAAGCCCTATGCATGCATATCCACATAGGCTGCCTACATAGGCTACCTACATGACACATCACAAAAAAATGATTTTGTACTTAAGCGCAATATGAAATGGAGGAGTAATACGACTACAAGGCTAGCAAATTAACTTCGTTTTCCGCTGGAAATCACATTTCCTGTAGCCGTGGCAAACCTAGCCTTACCTTGCAGCCTACTTTTCTGAGACTGTCAAGCTCATCCGTGTGGTACCTCAGAAAATAATCAAATCTCATATCTACCAGACAACTACCAAATTCCGCCACCTTTTTCTGTCAATCATCACTCGATTTGTCACTTTCTCTGAAGCACCCAATCAAGTTTACGCATTTGGCCTGTGAATAAGTAATGGTTTTCAGGGGTTTAAAATAAAGTAGCTATATATGATTATGATTATAATTGTAATTAAATAATATGTACAATGAGCCTAATAGCCTATGAGGAGGAGCGCAGTTTTTCTGAGAAATCAGAAATATGATCTGACCTCCGTGGTTCCGAGGCTTGAAAACCTTGAAATCCAAAGACAACTCTAAAATACCGTTGATAATAAGGGTTATTCTAACTTACTCACATATTTTCAGACATACCTTGACCATCAAATAGAAATTTAGATAGTTGGCTCGCCTGGATAATCCAGTTCACTTCACAGCGCCGAGGAATCCTGCATGAGACTCAACCTCCGCACCCATTTTTATAAATCCCATATCATTGTGTGGTTCAGGCAAGCTAAAGAGATGTCTTGCGGTTTTATATTAACTGTCAGTGCTGCGACTAGCTATTCTGATTGGAGGTCGAGACGAGACTCCCCCCAACTTCTTCGTGGAGCACTGAAGTCCGGATAGGTTTCCGCCAGCACCCCTGTCTTTTTCTAATCACTTTTGATGTTGGACCCGAACGGTGCGCGCTCTAGTGGAGAGACTGGTGCGAGGACCGACATGAAATTATGCCATTGTTACAGATATACAGAATGTTATGCAATAGAGCCCCACAGTGGAAGTGTCATAATATCCATAGAAACTAGCGGTCAAACACGGAAATGGTTCCAATCGTTCACCCACCATTCACTTTTCACATTGGGCATTAAAATAAAGGCCGTGTTTCATGTGGGCTTTGATAACCATGTCAATCTCTCTCGGACAAGGTGATTTATATCAATATATTTGGCTCCATTTACTCTCAGATTCGAAAATGCTAATTCGTATCAAAGTAGACATAATGCAAACTCAAATCCCTGCAAGATCCTGCACATCATCTCTAGCTGGCACCTTTGCTAACAGATATTATGTCAATTTTAAACTTGCACAAGACTTCACAGAATTGTCCAGTTAAAGAAATGTAGACATTTCTTAATTACTACATTTAGCTAACATTAGATAGTTAATCCAGAGAGAGTTATCTTTATCTTGATTTAGCATCCAGATCATCATGGTATTTGTAGTTCTTTGTGATAGCCACATTAGCAGCTAATTAGCGTTTCATTTTTGGTGGGGGAAATACAGGCATATATTTTGATAAGTCACCTTCTTCTAGAGAGATTTACACAGTTATCAAAGCTTCACGCCAGGGTAAGCCTACATGAAACAGCCCTTATTTGAAGTGCTTCTAAAATCCCCCATGGGAAAAATGAATGGTGGAAAAACAATTGGAACAATTTCCCTGTTTGACCACTATTTTTATGGGTATTATGACTCATACTGTGGTACTCTATAGGACATATGTTTTTACTCAACATGATGGGGTTCTACTTTAGGAAAAATAGCCCTTTTGGCTAGAGGAATTTTGAATATTTTTGCGCTTGCACACCTTAGGGGAAATGTGGCTGTTGATGAAATGTGAAACCCCAAATAGCCTACTGTATCTATTATCTATCTAGAAACACTAGAATGCCTAACGGAAAGCCTAACAGAATTTAACAATGTTACGTAGCCTAACTCTCAAGATGGTATTTAGGAAATCTAAGTAATAAAAGGCAACATATTTAGTTTGGTTAATGGCAAATGTCCCCAATGCAGACTAATGGGTTCCATGCTTTTAGTTCTTTATATTTACTGCAGCCTCAATGTGGTGATGAAGGCCATTCATAGCAACTAACAAATGGTTGATGTAGACATAAACAGCAACAGGGGCACTGGGTGTTAACAAAGATTTAAGAGGAAGAGAAGGCCAATATTGCTGCACAATATTGGGCGTGACGCTGTTCATCTGTGGGTTCTGGGCTACATCAATTGTTTTCACAGTATGATGACAGAGAGTGGGCCCCAACACACACACGCACACAGATGAAGAGGCAGGTATGAAAAACACTGAAGTGGAGAGAGAAAACAATACAATGTCTTTTCAACTGTGGGCTTCCCTCTCCTTTTCAGGTCTGTAAAAAGAAAACAGCTGAAGTCGAGATTAGAAGGTTGCCACAAACAGTTTGTGTACTAGATCAATTTGTATGCAGAATTTGTTTCAAGGATGAATAATTTGCTGTGTCCTCAGAAAACATAGGCAGTAACAGTCCTAAAATATCCCTTCCCCCCCATCTGTCACCTTCTATTTGGCAGTAAATGACTGGAAAAGTTAGAATAGTTCCAGAGAACCGTGTGATTTTGGAATCCTGTTCATTTATTAGGTGATATTCAGAGAATGAGCCCCTTGTGTAGCTAATTATGTTATCAGAATCTGTCTGGATGGGGATGCTTGTTACAGATGATAAACAGTTTCTCCAGCTGAGGCATGGGGCTGGAGAAATGTAACCACCACCAGAACTGTGGACTGATGGTCCATGAAATTGACATGATGGTTTGAAACATTCTTTGAAGCTGTATGTTGATGTTGTGCAAAAAAGAATAAGGATTTTGGCTCAATCTATTGAATGTTTGAGTCAAAATGACTGCTCATTGGCTCAAATGGGGTCCCTCATGGACCCACAAATGTTATATTAGTATTTTCCATGAAGTGAGACAGACAGACCATGCATGAGGTTCCAACTTTTCTTTTTAATTAACAAAGGCTGCATTTGTAGAGTTCCATAAAGAAAGATGCCCACATATCAAGTAAAACATTACAATTTCTCATTGAAAAATAGGTGTGTGGAAATTCAGTTGCATTTTCATGGTGGTGGTGGGGGGGGGTGTTGACCATCTCAAGAGTTGGTATATATTCAGCTTCAGGTGCAAATGACAGGGAGGGTAAATACATTCAGTCTACGGGATATGACATGTGCTTAGTACCAATGGTTTGTCTCTAAAACAGTCCATCGTTAGTACTCCATTCTTCATAAACTACTGCTAGAGAGGGAGTGTGGCCTAAAACCACAGTTCTATAAATAGATGCATGTATTAGGTCAATTCAGACAGACTATTGTTTTTAATTTATTTCTCCCTCAACTCAGTGCGCAGAAAAGGCTTTTTGTGGTGCGGAGTGCTCACCAGCAGGGGAGAGAGGGTACAAGAAGAACAAAACCAAAAAAAAATCACAAAAACTTGGATATGTCTATAAAAAAAGAACAGTACATCGTTAAAAAAAACTAGTGGCCACCAGTTGCAAGTTTATGCATTACACACTATTCACACTTGTACAATAGAAAATCAAAGGAGCCTGCCCACTTTTCAAACAGGCTTATGAGGCAGCTCTTCTTCTGTAATGGACTTTCTAGGATCACTGGCCTTTTGCATACCTGACGTGTGCAGACTCACTAACACTATTGTATTGCGAGCACAGCAGATGCTTGGGGAGAGAGCAGACTTGAATGGTTGCTAGGCACGGACTTTCTTTACTTCCAATACACTGTAGATTTGATCTCTTCACACAGAATTCCCATATCCAGTATGGTATATGAACAGTCCTAGTATAAAGAGGAAGTTGTGTGAAGATGTTCTGAGCAGCTGCCGTGTGGTTGGCACCTTCCTCTGTGCCAGGGACCTCCAATGGAGGTAGGTTGACTGAACCCGTGGCAGGCGTGGGTAGAAGGGCATATCAAATCTCTACGTACATAAAAATGTTTGTGCTCTTTGAGAGGCTGGGCATCCAATGGCGTTGTCTTGCTCACTGACCCCCTCACTCTCTCACTGTGCTCTCACACACACTTAAGAAAACAAAATAACAAAATCACATGCACATACACATTTTTTACACTTCTGCAAACATCAATTTACAAGGAAATTAGCTACAGTTATTCATGTATGAACATAAAAAAGCTTGTTTCTGTATTATTTAGCGAAAATTAAACGTAAAGTAACTACTCAAGTAATTTGACTGTTTTGTCTTGATTCACCCTGGAGAGGGGGGTGCCCCCTTGGTTACCTAATCAGGAACCCCTCCTCCCCAAATGCCTATGCTGGTCACCGCTAAAAGTTCCAGAGGCAAAGAAAACATCAATTTTAGTCTGATTCTCTGTCACCCACAGGCTTCTTCTTACCATAGTATTCTAAAAGCCCACCAGTGGTAAGGGTGGGCTTTTAGAATACTATGGTAAGAAGAAGCCTGTGGGTGACAGAGACGACCCCTCACCCCATTTCCACGGCAACACTTATTCAGAGAGCATGCGAGCATGTTGCCCAGCAATGAGGGAGAGCTGTGGCAGGGCGAGTGGTGTTGCAGGCTGAGAAGGGTGTGAGACCCCCCCCATCCCTTTAACCCACTTGAGCTACAGCTCGCAGCCTTCACACTTCTCTTACCTAAAGTGTCCCCCCCCACTATTCACAATAAAGTGCTTCAGCTAACAAAAAGTTCTAATTACAAATCTACAGATTCCTTTGCTCTTCAGGATTCTTTCCATGTGTGTAACAACGGTGTGTGTGTATTCTTGTATTGTAAAGTGTGTGTTTGGGCGTTTGAGGGTGTGTGTATTTGTTACAGTGTTGGCCAGACTGCCTGCCTTTAAGTTGACTAATCTCATATACTCCTTCCATCCACTTCAATACTAAAGACGATGTCAGACGGCATGACATCATCCTTCTTCTATCCCAAACCAATAAATAATCACAACAGCATTAATAACACAGAGTAAAAACCTTTACATTATTATAATAACTGTGATTTGCATTAAAAAGTTGTCTTTTTCATCGGTGTATAAGTCTCTGTTGTCATTGTCCTCATGTCAATCTCTTTCTTCTGGTACAAAATAATTTAAAAATCCTGCACGTCAGAAACAAAAAGCTGGGTAGTTTGTTTGATCTGGTGGTGTGTGTCCTCATCCCACTCTCTTCAAGGAGTCGGTTGACAGACAGCATGCGAGAAGATGCCTGTGTCTTGTTCATGTCCTGTGAATGTCTCAGTTACAGGATCATTGGATCATCTTTGGTAGTGAATGTGTGCATCATCTCTCGTGCACTTCAGCGGTCAGTCTGCGATGCCCAAGAAGGTTTAATACCATCTGTCGTGTTGCTGTTTGCTTAAACTCAAAAAAAGATAAAGAATCTGAAAGGTGCTTGGACTGCTACGTGAGTGAACATTGGGGTTCTGTGCTTGTTCTCAAGGTTCTACGGTTAGGGTAGAGAGTGGTCCGTCTGGGCAGAGGAGGAAGGCAGGTAGGTCACAGCTGCCCCTGATGTGTGTGTGTGTGTGCGTGTGTGTGTGTGTGTGTGTGTGTGTGTGTGTGTGTGTGTGTGTGTGTGTGTGTGTGGTCTGCTACTCGTAAAGTGTGACGGTGCAGTAGCAGAGGGCAGAGATTCTCCGGTCCACACTGGCCTTGTCTGTTGAGGAGACACAAACACATTCAGATCACAGTCACTGGAGCGGCTGTTCAATGTCACAATGCCTTGGCTGCCATGCCACACACTCTGTCAAAGCACCATAGTGCACTCTAAACCTAATCTGATTGAAGCCTCATCTGAATGCAGCTCAGAGATAGACTAAGTGGTTGAAGCAAGCCTGTTAGTGCCGGTTACCATTATGATAAGAGGTCAAAGGGATTGTTCTCAACAGACTCTAGTTAACACACTTGACTCTCCATATTAATATCCATGTCCACTACACCAGAGTATCTGATACACTACAATGTGATAAGCTAGTCTGGTCTCTGACAGAGCCTGTTGGGGGAGTCTAGCCTGGTTGTCAGATGGATTTGTGACTTTGGCCATACATGACATATCAATGGTGTGGCAGAAACAGACTGGTATCCAATCTATAGTTGAGGTCGGTGGGTGGATACTTACATTTGGCCACATTTTCAATGTCTGCAGGGTCCTGGAGGATCTTGGACAGGCCATCTAGCAGCATGGCAGCCTTGTTGTAGCGGTAGGCTATGTCCTCCGTCTGCTGAAACATCTCATCCAGAGCTGCAGACTGCACCGTTTCCACAGCGTGGTTATAGATGAGTTTCTCTGCGGTCACGCTGTTGATCTCATCTACGAAGCGCTGCTTGTCGGAGAAGAAGTGGTTCAGCTTGTCAGTGAGCCGCCGACACAGGGAGATGCAGCTCTTGTAACGCTCGTTCAGACTCTTCACCACTGAGGAAGGGGAGGGAGGGGGAGAGAAAGCTAGTTATGCTCAAAATAAACTAAAATAATGATATCTAAGTATTATACATGCATCTGGATACTATTGATATTTTAAGTTAGTATGCCATTTTTAAAATGTTTTTTTCTTCCATAAATACTATAGTGTAATGGCACTGTTACCGGTCTTAGGACTTCTGTCTTACCCTGCTTGACTGCGCTGGAGGGGTTGAGCTTGGCTGATTTAATCTGGGCCTTGGCCAGGTGGAGGGAGGAGGCTAGGAGCTGGGCAGCCTTCATGTACAGCACCAGCTGCTCCACCTGCCTGTAGAGGGCAGTAGAGCACATATTACTAACCTATACATCTTATTTCTTTCCATGGCTTTCCTTTCTTTCTAAAAAATAATAATAACATCCTTTCCTTTCACAAAATTTAAAAAAAATTGTGATTAAACAACATTATTTTTTGTGCATCACTATGACGAAATGCAACAGGTTTGGGTCCGAATTAAAACCAAAATACATTCAGTTAAAATGACCCTCCCAGCATATTTGGTCTCTACCTTACCCCCACTCCTTGCTGAGCTGGCTGATCTGGTCCACTACCACACTCTCCTGAGGGGGGTAGAGGGAGGCAGCCGATATACCCAGGTCTGCTCCTCCTGCTCGCACCGCTGCGATATCCAGGACACAGTCAGTGAAGGACAGCATCATCCGTAGGTGCATCAGAGTGTCTGTGTGCTCTCGCTGTAGTCACAAACACATGATACAGGTCAGACATTACAGAAAGACGTGTGCAAATAGAAATTACACACACACACAGAGAAGGTCCCCTCTCACCTCCATGAGTGTCTCCTCAGGCAGCTCTGGGGCCTCGAAGGTGATGAATCCATCCAGGCTGGGGGGAGAGGTACCGTAGGGGACATAGCGTAGGCTGCTGGGACCTGCCTCTGCCCCGCCTTGGGGAGGGGTCCCAATTGCCATGCCTGGAGGAGATCCCACATACACTCGCCCACTGGTGGAGCACAGGGAGCCTGCCGAACTGTTGGAGCCCACTGAGAACGAGAGAAGGCGAGAGGGATATAACTTTATTGTTCATGTGAGTCATTATGTAGATCACTTTGGCATAATTTGATTGCTCTTTTCATTGGTTGAATTTGAATTCTAGAGAATTTCAGATTTTAAGATACAATTATTTTTTTTTTCCCCAAAACAATGTTCAGTCCACTGAGACAGACGATTATTGATAGTACCCACTAAGATGGACAGCACAAGGAGAGGGAGAGAGATTGCCCACTAAATTGCAGTTATGTACCTCAGGGAACTGGCATTGGAACCACTACCCCTGAGTTAGCGCTTCACTCCAGGTAGGCAACATTGAGTGGTCATAGTAATTAGCGTTAGAAGGTTAGCTAGGAGGGTGTAGCTTTGGGAAGTGGGGTTTAGCAAATGGTTAGCCTAGCAGGTTAGCCTAGTAGTTAGCCGCTGACGCAGTGAGCGGTCTCACCTGAGGTGGTGCGCGGCCGGGTGCCCAGGTGGCTGCAGGTAGGGGGGGTGCAGCTGTTGGGGGGCGAGCCCACGGTGAAGAGAACGGTCCGGGGACTCGCCGCCCCGCCCTGAAGCTGAGCCAGCCCAAACGGTCCTGCCGGGGCTAGGGAGGGAGGGGGCGGTCATTCACACTAAGCCAATCAAGCTCTCACAGGAAGTGCCTGTCAGAGCAGCCAATCCAAGCAGTTCATGCAGGGCGAGAAGCCATGAAGCAGAAAGACTGGTGAGTCTTTGTATTTGTGTTGTTCTTGGGGACAACAAGTGTCATCTACTAAACCATTGTTGTACAGGTCAGTTTACTAGCTAGGTAATTTCTCACTAAACTCTAATTTCACAACCCATTTTCTGTCTCCAGCTGTTTTCTAATTAACGGTACAAACATCTATTCCATTAATTATACCGGTGAGGACAAACTAGGACAGTATGTGTGTGTCAGTGTGTGTTTATTTACCTGTATCCATGGGCCGCTCTGTGTTGAGGCTGTCCGTGCTTCCCTGGTAGGGCTGTCCCCCTAGAGAGATTCTGATTGGCTGTTCAGACAGACGGCCAGTACTGACAGACCTGGGGAGAGAAATACATGCAGAACACATTGAGATGAGCAAGAGATACACTATATATACAAAAGTGTGTGGACACCGCTTCAAATTAGTGTATTTGGCTATTTCAGCCATACCCGTTGCTGAAAGGTCTATAAAATCGAGCACACAGCAATGCAATCTCCATAGCCAAACATTGGCCGTAGAATGGCCTTACTGAAGAGCTCAGTGACTTTCGATGTGGCACCGTCATAGGATGCCACCTTTCCAACAAGTCAGTTTGTCAAATTTCTGCCCTGCTAGAGCTCCCCGTTCAACTGTAAGTGATGTTATTGTGAAGTGGAAATGTCTGGGCACAACAAGGCTCAGCTGCGAAGTGGTAGGCCACACAAGCTCACAGGGCACCGCCGAGTGCTGAAGCTCGTAAAAATTGTCTATCCTCGGTTGCAACACTCACTACAGAGTTCCAAACTGCCTCTGGAAGCAATGCCAGCATAATAACTGTTTGTCGGGAGCTTCATGAAATGGGTTTCCATGGCCAAGCAGCTGCACACAAGCCTAAGATCACCATGCACAATGCCAACAGTTGGCTGTAGTGGTGTAAAGCTCGCTATCATTGGCCTCTGGAGCAGTGGAAACGCGTTCTCTGGAGTGATGAATCACGCTTCACCAACTGGCAGTCGGACGGACTAATAATGATCTGGGGCTGTTTTTCATGGTTCGGGCTAGGCCCCTTAGTTCCAGTGAAGGGAAATCTTAACGCTACAGCATACAATGACATTCTAGACAATTCTGTGCTTCCAACTTTGTGGCAACAGCTTGGGGAAGGCCCTTTCCTGTTTCAGCATGACAATGGTCTCGTGCACAAAACGAGGTCCATACAGAAATGGTTTGTCAAGATCGGTGTGGAAGAACTTGACTGGCCTGCACAGAGCCCTGACCTCAACTCCATCGAACACCTTTGGGATGAATTGGAATGCCGACTGCGAGCCAGGCCTAATCGCCCAATATCAGTGCCGACCTCACTAATGCTTGTGGCTGAATGGAAGCAAGTCCCCACAGCAATATTCCAACTAGAGGTCGACCGATTAATCGGTCGATTAACCGATTTCAAGTTTTCATAACAAATCGGTAATCGGCATTTTTGGATGCCGATTATGGCCGGTTAAATTGCATTCCATGAGGGAACTGCGTGGCAGGCTGCCTACCTGTTACCTGAGTGCAGCAAGGAGCCAAGGTAAGCTGCTAGCTGGCGTTAAACTTATCTTATAAAAAACAATATTTCTTCACATAATCACTAGTTACTACTAACTACACATGGTTGATGATATTACTAGGTTAACTAGCTTGTCCTGCGTTGCATAAAATCAATGCGGTGCCTGTTAATTTATCATCGAATCACAGCCTACTTCGCCAAACCGGGGATGATTTAACAAAAGCGCATTCGCGAAAAAAGCACAATCATTGCACGACTGTACCTAACCATAAACATCAATGCCTTTCTTAAAATCAATACACAGAAGTAGGCAATATTAACTAGGGAAATTGTGTCACTTCGCTTGCATTCATTGCACGCAGAGTCAGGGTATATGCAACAGTTTGGGCCGCCTAGCTTGTTGTGAACTAATTTGCCAGAATTATACATAATTATGACAAAACATTGAAGGTTGTGCAATGTAACAGAAGTATTTAGACTTAGGGATGCCACCCGTTTGATAAAATACGGAACGGTTCCGTATTTCACTGAAAGAATAAACGTTTTGTTTTCGAAATGATAGTTTCCGGATATGACCATATTAATGACCAAAGGCTCGTATTTCTGTCTTTATTATATTATAATTAAGTCTATGATTTGATAGAGCAGTCTGACGGAGCGGTAATAGGCGGTAGCAGGCTCGTAAGCATTCATTAAAACTTTACTGCGTTTGCCAGCAGCTCTTAGCAATGCTTGATTCACACACTGTTTATGACTTCAAACCTATCAACTCCTGAGATTAGGCTGGCAATACTAAAGTGCCTATTAGAACATCCAATAGTCAAAGGTATATGAAATACAAATGGTATAGAGCAAAATAGTCGCCGTGTCATAATTCCTATAATAACTACAACCTAAAACTTCTGAACTGGGAACATTGAAGAACTGGGAATATTGAACCACCAGCTTTCATATGTTCTGAGCAAGAAACTTAAACATTAGCTTTTTTACATGGCACATATTGCACTTTTATTTCTTCTCCAACACTGTGTTTTTGCATTATTTAAACCAAATTGAGCATGTTTCATTATTTATTTGAGACCAAATAGATTTTATGTATGTATTATTGTATTATGTATTATTTTATTTTATTTTCATTGTTCATTCAGCATTTTTGTAATTGTCATTAATACAAATATATATATACATATATATATATATAAATAAAAATCGTCCGATTAATAAATATCGGCTTATTTTGGTCCTCCAATAATCGGTATCGGCATGGAAAAATCATACTCGGTCAACCTCTAATTCCAACATCTAGTGTAAAGCCTTCTCAGAAGAGGGTAGGCTGTTAAAGCAGCAAAGGGGGGAGCAACTCCATATTAACGCCCATGATTTTGAAATGAGATGTTCAACGAGCAAGTGTCCACATACATTTGTTCATGTAGTATTTATTACCCACACAGAAAGAGAAAGACCATAGTGCTCACATTACCTGCCAAAGGTGGTCCTACTGGCCTCAGGGGCAGACTGGCGCCCACTGGGATAGGGGGTGCAGTGGTGGGCACAGATGTCCCGTGCGTCCGCCAGGGTCTTAGTGGTTGTGGGACTGTCTGCCAGAGCCATCAGGTTACAGGACGCCTGCGTCTTAGGGATCTTGAATGGGGCCGAGATGGGCTGAACAGGGACATCGAGGTCAACAGTTACTGGGAATACTCACTCCAAGGTTGTGGTAAGTAGGACCGTAGCAAAACAGAATTGGGCTTATGATTTAAATATGCCAAAATGGTTATCAACTTAACCGACCTTGGTGGGGGAGCCAATGATGGTGGGCAGCGGTGACTTTGTCAGCCAATCAGAGGAGCGGGGAGAGGAGCCCAGGTGTTTGGTGGGGGAGGTGCCCAGATTGCCAGGGCGACCCAGATGAGGGGAGTGGCTGGGGGGGTAGTTGGAGGTGGAGGGCTGGATGGGGTCTGACAGCTGCTTATGGAGTTTCTGTCTGGTCTGGTAGACCTCGGTCAGGGTGGGGGCACTCTGAAGGCGAGCCCCCAGTAACTGGGACGACGGCACTGGAGAACCTAAAGGAGACACACAGTCATTCATAGAAGTCATTTATCACTTAATGTAAAAGTTTAAGTTTCATCAGTTACATTAGTGTTAGTATATTGTCAGTGGAGTTGGCCCATACTAATCTAGAGAAGATGTACAATTCACCACTAGATGGCTCTACAGTTTTGAAATGTGTATTTTTCCACTGTAAACCAAGACAAAAATAGCATCAGTGAAGGGCCACTAGGTTAAAGTTTTTATAAGCCTCTTGTTAATTCAGAGTATTGCTGCTGATAAGTTCAAAAAGACCACTTCTAGTTTCTGCTTTAGCAGGCCATCAAGTCTGTATTAGTTTCTTCTTTAGCAGGCCATCAAGTCTGTATTAGTTTCTTCTTTAGCAGGCCATCAAGTCTGTATTAGTTTCTTCTTTAGCAGGCCATCAAGTCTGTATTTGTTTCTTCTTTAGCAGGCCATCAAGTCTCTATTTGTTTCTTCTTTAGCAGGTCATCAAATCTGTATTTGTTTCTTCTTTAGCAGGTCATCAGGTCTGGTTTGTTTCTTCTTTAGCAGGTCATCAGGTCTGGGTTGTTTCTTCTTTAGCAGGTCATCAGGTCTGGGTTGTTTCTTCTTTAGCAGGTCATTAGGTCTGGTTGGTTTCATTTAGCAGGTCATCAGGTCTGGGTTGTTTCATCTTTAGCAGGTCATCAGGTCTGGGTTGTTTCTTCTTTAGCAGGTCATCAGGTCTGGTTTGTTTCTTCTTTAGCAGGTCATCAGGTCTGGGTTGTTTCTTCTTTAGCAGGTCATCAGGTCTGGGTTGTTTCTTCTTTAGCAGGTCATCAGGTCTGGTTTGTTTCGTCTTCAGCAGGTCATCAGGTCTGGGTTGTTTCTTCTTTAGCAGGTCATCAGGTCTGGGTTGTTTCTTCTTTAGCAGGTCATCAGGTCTGGGTTGTTTCTTCTTTAGCAGGTCATCAGGTCTGGGATGTTTCTTCTTTAGCAGGTCATCAAGTCTGTATTTGTTTCTTCTTTAGCAGGTCATCAGGTCTGGTTTGTTTCGTCTTCAGCAGGTCATCAGGTCTGGGTTGTTTCTTCTTTAGCAGGTCATCAGGTCTGGGTTGTTTCTTCTTTAGCAGGTCATCAGGTCTGGGATGTTTCTTCTTTAGCAGGTCATCAAGTCTGTATTTGTTTCTTCTTTAGCAGGTCATCAGGTCTGGGTTGTTTCTTCTTTAGTAGGTCATCAGGTCTGGGTTGTTTCTTCTTTAGCAGGTCATCAGGTCTGGGTTGTTTCTTCTTTAGCAGGTCATCAGGTCTGGGTTGTTTCTTCTTTAGCAGGTCATCAGGTCTGGTTTGTTTCGTCTTCAGCAGGTCATCAGGTCTGGGTTGTTTCTTCTTTAGCAGGTCATCAGGTCTGGGTTGTTTCTTCTTTAGCAGGTCATCAGGTCTGGGTTGTTTCTTCTTTAGCAGGTCATCAGGTCTTGGATGTTTCTTATTTAGCAGGTCATCAGGTCTGGGTTGTTTCTTCTTTAGCAGGTCATCAGGTCTGGGTTGGTTCTTCATTAACAAGTCATCAGGTCTGTATTTGTTTCTTCATTAACAAGTCATCAGGTCTGGGTTGTTTCTTATTTAGCAGGTCATCAGGTCTGGGTTGTTTCTTCTTTAGCAGGTCATCAGGTCTGGGATGTTTCTTCTTTAGCAGGTCACCAAGTCTGTATTTGTTTCTTCTTTAGCAGGTCATCAGGTCTGGGATGTTTCTTCTTTAGCAGGTCATCAAGTCTGTATTTGTTTCTTATTTAGCAGGTCATCAGGTCTGGTTTGTTTCGTCTTTAGCAGGTCATCAGGTCTGGGTTGTTTCTTCTTTAGCAGGTCATCAGGTCTGGGTTGTTTCTTCTTTAGCAGGTCATCAGGTCTCGTTTGTTTCGTCTTTAGCAGGTCATCAGGTCTGGGTTGTTTCTTCTTTAGCAGGTCATCAGGTCTGGGTTGTTTCTTATTTAGTAGGTCATCAGGTCTGGGTTGTTTCTTCTTTAGCAGGTCATCAGGTCTGGGTTGTTTCTTCTTTAGCAGGTCATCAGGTCTGGGTTGTTTCTTCTTTAGCAGGTCATCAGGTCTGGTTTGTTTCGTCTTCAGCAGGTCATAAGGTCTGGGTTGTTTCTTCTTTAGCAGGTCATCAGGTCTGGGTTGTTTCTTCTTTAGCAGGTAATCAGGTCTGGGTTGTTTCTTCTTTAGCAGGTCATCAGGTCTGGGATGTTTCTTCTTTAGCAGGTCATCAAGTCTGTATTTGTTTCTTCTTTAGCAGGTCATCAGGTCTGGGTTGTTTCTTCTTTAGCAGGTCATCAAGTCTGTATTTGTTTCTTCTTTAGCAGGTCATCAGGTCTGGGTTGTTTCTTCTTTAGCAGGTCATCAGGTCTGGGTTGTTTCTTCTTTAGCAGGTCATCAGGTCTGGGTTGTTTCTTCTTTAGCAGGTCATCAGGTCTGGGTTGTTTCTTCTTTAGCAGGTCATCAGGTCTGGGTTGTTTCTTCTTTAGCAGGTCATCAGGTCTGGGTTGTTTCTTCTTTAGCAGGTCATCAGGTCTGGGATGTTTCTTATTTAGCAGGTCATCAGGTCTGGGTAGTTTCTTCTTTAGTAGGTCATCAGGTCTGGGTTGTTTCTTCTTTAGCAGGTCATCAGGTCTGGGTTGTTTCTTCTTTAGCAGGTCATCAGGTCTGGGTTGTTTATTCTTTAGCAGGTCATCAGGTCTGGTTTGTTTCTTCTTTAGCAGGTCATCAGGTCTGGGTTGTTTCTTCTTTAGCAGGTCATCAGGTCTGGTTTGTTTCGTCTTTAGCAGGTCATCAGGTCTGGGTTGTTTCATCTTTAGCAGGTCATCAGGTAAGGGTTGTATCTTCTTTAGCAGGTCATTAGGTCTGGGTTGTTTCTTCTTTAGCAGGTCATCAGGTCTGGGATGTTTCTTCTTTAGCAGGTCATCAGGTCTGGGTTGTTTCTTCTTTATCAGGTCATCAGGTCTGGTTTGTTTCTTCTTTAGCAGGTCATCAGGTCTGGGTTGTTTCTTCTTTAGCAGGTCATCAGGTCTGGGTTGTTTATTCTTTAGCAGGTCATCAGGTCTGGGTTGTTTCGTCTTCAGCAGGTCATCAGGTCTGGATTGTTTCTTCTTTAGCAGGTCATCAGGTCTGGGTTGTTTCTTCTTTAGCAGGTCATCAGGTCTGGGTTGTTTCTTCTTTAGCAGGTCATCAGGTCTGGGATGTTTCTTCTTTAGCAGGTCATCAGGTCTGGTTTGTTTCATCTTCAGCAGGTCATCAGGTCTGGGTTGTTTCTTCTTTAGCAGGTCATCAGGTCTGGGTTGTTTCTTCTTTAGCAGGTCATCAGGTCTGGGTTGTTTCTTCTTTAGCAGGTCATCAGGTCTGGGATGTTTCTTATTTAGCAGGTCATCAGGTCTGGGTTGTTTCTTCTTTAGCAGGTCATCAGGTCTGGGTTGGTTCTTCATTAACAAGTCATCAGGTCTGTATTTGTTTCTTCATTAACAAGTCATCAGGTCTGGGTTGTTTCTTATTTAGCAGGTCATCAGGTCTGGGTTGTTTCTTCTTTAGCAGGTCATCAGGTCTGGGATGTTTCTTCTTTAGCAGGTCATCAAGTCTGTATTTGTTTCTTCTTTAGCAGGTCATCAGGTCTGGGATGTTTCTTCTTTAGCAGGTCATCAAGTCTGTATTTGTTTCTTCTTTAGCAGGTCATCAGGTCTGGGTTGTTTCTTCTTTATCAGGTCATCAGGTCTGGTTTGTTTCTTCTTTAGCAGGTCATCAGGTCTGGGTTGTTTCTTCTTTAGCAGGTCATCAGGTCTGGGTTGTTTATTCTTTAGCAGGTCATCAGGTCTGGTTTGTTTCGTCTTCAGCAGGTCATCAGGTCTGGATTGTTTCTTCTTTAGCAGGTCATCAGGTCTGGGTTGTTTCTTCTTTAGCAGGTCATCAGGTCTGGGTTGTTTCTTCTTTAGCAGGTCATCAGGTCTGGGATGTTTCTTCTTTAGCAGGTCATCAAGTCTGTATTTGTTTCTTCTTTAGCAGGTCATCAGGTCTGGTTTGTTTCGTCTTCAGCAGGTCATCAGGTCTGGGTTGTTTCTTCTTTAGCAGGTCATCAGGTCTGGGTTGTTTCTTCTTTAGCAGGTCATCAGGTCTGGGATGTTTCTTCTTTAGCAGGTCATCAAGTCTGTATTTGTTTCTTCTTTAGCAGGTCATCAGGTCTGGGTTGTTTCTTCTTTAGTAGGTCATCAGGTCTGGGTTGTTTCTTCTTTAGCAGGTCATCAGGTCTGGGTTGTTTCTTCTTTAGCAGGTCATCAGGTCTGGGTTGTTTCTTCTTTAGCAGGTCATCAGGTCTGGTTTGTTTCATCTTCAGCAGGTCATCAGGTCTGGGTTGTTTCTTCTTTAGCAGGTCATCAGGTCTGGGTTGTTTCTTCTTTAGCAGGTCATCAGGTCTGGGTTGTTTCTTCTTTAGCAGGTCATCAGGTCTGGGATGTTTCTTATTTAGCAGGTCATCAGGTCTGGGTTGTTTCTTCTTTAGCAGGTCATCAGGTCTGGGTTGGTTCTTCATTAACAAGTCATCAGGTCTGTATTTGTTTCTTCATTAACAAGTCATCAGGTCTGGGTTGTTTCTTATTTAGCAGGTCATCAGGTCTGGGTTGTTTCTTCTTTAGCAGGTCATCAGGTCTGGGATGTTTCTTCTTTAGCAGGTCATCAAGTCTGTATTTGTTTCTTCTTTAGCAGGTCATCAGGTCTGGTTTGTTTCGTCTTCAGCAGGTCATCAGGTCTGGGTTGTTTCTTCTTTAGCAGGTCATCAGGTCTGGGTTGTTTCTTCTTTAGCAGGTCATCAGGTCTGGGATGTTTCTTCTTTAGCAGGTCATCAAGTCTGTATTTGTTTCTTCTTTAGCAGGTCATCAGGTCTGGGTTGTTTCTTCTTTAGTAGGTCATCAGGTCTGGGTTGTTTCTTCTTTAGCAGGTCATCAGGTCTGGTTTGTTTCTTCTTTAGCAGGTCATCAGGTCTGGTTTGTTTCTTCTTTAGCAGGTCATCAGGTCTGGGTTGTTTCTTCTTTAGCAGGTCATCAGGTCTGTATTTGTTTCTTCTTTAGCAGGTCATCAGGTATGGGTTGTTTCTTCTTTAGCAGGTCATCAAGTCTGTATTGGTTTCTTCTTTAGCAGGTCATCAGGTCTGGTTTGTTTCTTCTTTAGCAGGTCATCAGGTCTGGTTGGTTTCGTCTTTAGCAGGTCATCAGGTCTGGTTTGTTTCTTCTTTAGCATGTCATCAGGTCTGGTTGGTTTCATTTAGCAGGTCATCAGGTCTGGTTTGTTTCTTCTTTAGCAGGTCATCAGGTCTGGGTCGGTTTCTTTAGCAGGTCATCACGTCTGGTTTGTTTCTTCTTTAGCAGGTCATCAGGTCTGGGTCGGTTTCTTTAGCAGGTCATCAGGTCTGGGTTGTTAATCTCCAGGTTTTCCAAAGGAGACAAAGTGCTAACTGTATCTGCACTGTTTTGCTCAAGGCAAGTCCTTTCTATGACACTGTGGTTGCCATGGATACTGGCCCCGTGACACACTTCTGAAATCTGCGTGGACGGGTGGTTGAAAGGCTCCAACTCCCATACACACAACCTCCCTCCCAGAGTGTTAATGGAATACCTGTTATTTCAAATAAAACCTGACTCATGGCTTTTGTCAATCATAAACATCCACCTCAGGGGAGGGGAGAGAGAGAAGAACATGTAAACACTTCTGTAGCTGCCCTTGTCTGTCGCTCTTTAAAAGTCATCCTAGGCTGGGTTTCATAAGAGCACTAAGATCATATTTTGTCCATTTAGTTTAAATGGAATGAAGATCTTTGGGAAACCCAGCCTTGTTCTATCGGTCTGTCTGTCTACTGAACTCACCTCCTGAGGAGCTGCGGCTGCGGGACTCGTGGCCCTTAGTGTGTCCACAACAACAGTGACCCAGCTGCTCTGGGATTGTGCCCACTTGAAGAGAAACACACACAGACATATTCATGCAGTGTTGCATTAGATGTCAACAGAAGGTTTCAATGTAAAAGGATGTTGATGCCAGGCGTGTTGAATGATATGAGATATGAGGACATGTTGGGGCATGTTCTTACCCAGAGGTGAGGGCGAGTATGGGCGGGAGCTGCCTATAGAGAGACGTCTGCCTGTCATCTGAGGGCTGCAGTCTGCAGAGCTGGCGGACCCAGAGCCAACCTTAGGGAAACCCATGGGACTGGTGTTGGACCGCCTCACTGTACCAGACCTGCATAGACCACAAGCACACACAATGGAGGTTTAGATATCACAAATACACAATACATACATAACAAAAACATAACATTCATAACATGTTAGTCCACCAGAACCAACACCTACAGTTCATGAACCCCCTTTTTAGTTACAGCGATGCTCTAGTTTCCAACCACTATCCTTCATGTTGTCATCAAATAACACTTGAATAACCTTTCTAAAACATGTGAAAACATGAACTTTGGCAATGAGCTTAGCTAGATTCTATTCCCTCAGCTCAGTGTAACAGTTGCCTTTTTTCACTTGGCCCTAATTTCAATTTCCGGAGTTATTCAGCGACCGTCAGATTGCTGCCAAGACCACCCTGTCACGCTGCAAGCACTTCATACACGGCTGTTAGCCTACACTTGCGAAAAAACAAGCATGTCGGAACATTGGTTGAGCAACTGTTGTGCTGACAGCGAGTACTCTTCCACTCTCTCTCTTTCTGCCTCACTTCCTCTCTACAGTTTTCTGGAGTTAAAAAAAAGAAATATGTCTGACAGAGAAAAGAGTAGGCAGCAGGCGGACACATATGGAAGCCAGTCCTCCCCTGAGATGTCTGCAGTGTCTGTCTGCAAGCCTGCTGTACTAGCTCTCTGCATTCATCTCTTCTTGAACATAAAGAACGGTCGCTAAACGCTAGCTCGTTAACTAGCCAGACACGGTCAACGACAGGGTAGTCGGTCTATGACAGAGAGCTTAATCCTCCTTGGAGGACACAGAGTAAGACCCACGGCCAAGGGAAAAGGGGCAGCAGTCGGGGGAGGCTGGCTACTCCGTACTCTGACTAAATTACTTCCGGCGCCGACAGAGATGGCCGCCTCGCTTCGCGTTCCAAGGAAACTATGCAGTATTTCTTTTTTTTACGTGTTATTTTGTACATTGGTACCCCACGTAATCTTAGGTTTTATTACGTAGAGTCGGGAGGAACTATTGGATATTAGAGCAACGTCAACTCACCATCATTATGACCAGGAATACGACTTTCCGAAGCGGATCCTCTGTTTTGCCCACCACCCAGGAGAATGGATCGGATCCCAGCCGGCGAACCAAAACAACGACGCCGTAAAAGGGGCAGACGAATCAGTCTTCTAGTCAGGCTCCGGAGACGGGCGCACCACTCTCGAGCATAATACTCGCCAATGTCCAGTCTCTTGACAACAAGGTTGATGAAATACGAGCAAGGGCAGCATTCCAGAGAGACATAAGTAAGTAACATTCTTTATTTCACGGAAACATGGCTCACTCGAGACACGCTATCGGAGTCGTACCGACTCCTGGTTTCTTCACCCACAGAAACAAGCATCTTGTTTGGCTGAGGGGCGGGGGGGGTATGCCTTATGATTAACGAGACGTCTGTTCATCTGACTTAGAGTTCCTCACAATCAAATGTCGACCGCAATATCTACCAAGAGATATCTCTTCGATTCTAATCACAGCCGTATATATCCCCCCCCCTCCCCCCCCAAGCAGACACATCGATGGCCCTGAACGAACTTCATTTGACTCTATGTAAACTGGAAACCATATATCCTGAGGCTGCATTCATTGTAGCTGGGGATTTTAACAAGGCTAATTTGAAAACAAGACTCCCTAAATTCTATCAGGATATCGATTGTGCTACCAGGGCTGGTAAAACCCTGGATCATTGTTATTCTAACTTCTGCGACACATATAAGGCCTCTTCCCCGCCCTCCTTTCGGAAAAGCTGACCACAACTCCATTTTGTTGCTACCTGCCTATAGACAGAGACCACGCTTCAAGATTGCTTCGATCACGTAGACTGGGATATGTTCTGCATTGCGTCAAACAACAACTTTGACGAATACGGTGAGCGAGTTTATTAGTCAGTGCATCGGCAATGTCGTACCCACAGCAACTTTTAAAACATTCCCAAACCAGAAACCGTGGATTGGTGGCAGCATTCGCTCAAAACTGAAAACGCGAACCACTGCTTTTAATCAGGGCAAGATGACCGGGAACATGACCGAATACAAACAGTGTAGCTATTCCCTCAGTCTCGACCCCGCCCTGTGCAACTGGGTACTGGACTTCCTGACGGGCCGCCCCAAGGTGGTGAGGGTAGGTAACAACATCTCCACCCCGCTGATCCTCAACACTGGGGCCCCACAAGGGTGCGTTCTGAGCCCCCTCCTGTACTCCCTGTTCACCCACGACTGCGTGGTCATGCACGCCTCCAACTCAATCATCAAGTTTGCAGACGACACTACAGTGGTAGGCTTGATTACCAACAATGACGAGACGGCCTACAGGGAGGAGCTGAGGGCCCTCGGAGTGTGGTGTCAGGAAAATAGCCTTTCACTCAACGTCAACAAAACAAAGGAGATGATCGTGGACATCAGGAAACAGCAGAGGGAGCACCCCCCTATCCACATCGACGGGAAAGTAATGTCCGTACACATCACGGACAAACTGAAATGGTCCACCCACACAGGCAGCTTGTCACCAAAAGCACTCACAAACTTTTACAGATGCACAATCGAGAGCATCCTGTCGGGCTGAATCACCGCCTGGTACGGCAACTGCTCTCCCCACAACCGTAAGGCTCTCCAGAGGGTAGTGAGGTCTGCACAACGCATCACCGGGGGCAAACTACCTGCCCTCCAGGACACCTACACCACCCGATGTCACAGGAAGGCCATAAAGGTCATCAAGGACAACAACCACCCGAGCCACAGCCAGTTCACCTAGCTATCATCCAGAAGGCGAGGTCAGTACAGGTGCATCAAAGCAGGGGCAGAGAGACTGAAAAACAGCTTCTATCTCAAGGCCATGAGACTGGCCATCACACCACTTAACATTGAGTGGCTGCTGCCAACATACTGACTCAACTCCAGCCACTTTAATAATGTAGAAATGTATGTAAAAAAAAATATCACTAGCCACTTTACACAATGCCACTTAATATAATGTTTACATACCCTACATTACTCATCTCATATGTATATAGTGTACTCGATACCATCTACTGCATCTCGCCTATGCCGTTCTGTACCATCACTCATTCATATATTTTTATATATTTTAATCCCTTTACACTTGTGTGTATAAGGTAGTTGTGAAATTGTTAGGTTAGATTACTTGTTGGTCATTACTGCATTTTCGGAACTCGAAGCACAAGCTAACCATGTGTATGTGATAAATAAATTTGATTTATCCACTGCCCAGGCTTTGGGGCCCTGTGGTGAGGGTAGGTAGGGGGTAAGGGAGCAGAGGGTTCACTGTGGAGCTAGGCTACTCCAGTACCGCATTCCCACTGTGGATTTACCCCAATGTTTTACCCAAAAGACTCAGACTTTTCTGTTTCCTTCTATGCGGGCCAGCACCCATGCCTCATTGGGCTCCGGTGGACTTGCTCTAACTTGTAGCCAAGGCAAGGCCCTGGGTACTTTTCAGCTTGAATTTACATAATAATGGCCAACTTTGAACGTTAACACCTTCTCGCAAAGCAACAGATTTGATGATGCAGATGTTGTTGATTCTGCTTGCCACAAGTCTTTTGTGTCACAGTCCTGACGGAAACACAATAATAGTAGAGCCTACATTAACATAAAACCCTGTCTGCTTGGAAAAGCACCACAGAAACACTATACTAATCCCTGTGGCAATGTTCTTATCTCATCTCAGTCAATAGAAGCACAACAATAAAACTAATTTGCCTCTAAAGGAGATTCAAAACCTCCTCCTATTCCCTCCCTTTCTATGTCTTGACCCCCCCCCCCACCCCATCACAATATAACAAGCAATATCCACTGACTAAACTGATGAAACTTTGTGAAACTTTACCTGATGCAATAACTGACAGTTATAGGTGAATTTTCCTTCCCACCCAAAGGTTAGTCATTAAAAATCCAACAGCATGAAAAACTAGTCTCTGATCAGCCAGGTGTGAGAACTGTATGCACCCACAAGACAAAAAATGTCTTAATCATGACAGTTGTACTTCGAGAACCACCCAGGACAGGGGCACCTCAAAACGCTATACAGCTGCACCATTTAGAGCATCTTGACTGGCTGCATCACCGCTTGGTATGGCAAATACTAGGTATTCAACTGCAAGGCTCTACAGAGTGTAGTGCGTATGGACCAGTACATCACTGAGGTCCAGCTCCTTGCCATCCAGGAACTCTATACCAGGCAGTGTCAGAGGAAGGCCCTAAAGCCACCCAAGCCATTGACTGTTCTCTCTGCTACCGTAAGGCAAACAGTACCGATGCCCTTTTCCCCAGACAGTGTCTCTTACCTGGGGGAGCTGAAAAGCGTAGTGGTGGGGCTGTTGGAGAGGTTCTGCTTGATGCGCTGGTAGTTCCGCACCTGGGTGGGCACAGGGATGGGGGTGGTCTCTGCCCGGGGGGACACCATGGGGGTCTGTCCGGTGGTCTGCGGCTGCCTGGAAGGGTGAAGTGGGAAGAGCAGGCCCGTTAGCCAGTTGTCTGCTAGTTCTGCCAAAACTGCACCATCTGTTCAGGAATGTCAACACCCACAGAACTCTATGTTAAAAAATACTTCAGTCCTACCAAGACGACATTTGTATGAATAGAACGTGGAGAGCACAACAGTTGGACTAAATTAAACTCTAGGCTGACTCAAAGTTTCTAACTAGGCTATGTCTCTGAGTTCTTTGTTTACTTCTACACATATGGCATTTTCAACTGAGGCTGGGTGAGGAACTAAACTTCAGTCCTGCTGTAAGGGGGCTGGCCCAACTCAGAGGGGGCAGGGCTGTTGTGTAAACCCACGCGTATCTGCCCAATCAGTCGGGAGCAGTCTGTGCCAAGAGGAGGAGTTATGGGCGGGCCTGAAGAAAATGTGGTTTGTGGGCTCAGCCAATAGTATGTGCTGGGCCCTCCTCCTTTCTATCAGACACAGAGGGACAGCAGGGAAAAAAAGCCAGGCTAATTTGCATTCCTTTGTTATTCGATTGGTACAAAATGTTCCCTGAGCAAAAGTCATACACGGGTCACCCATAGGGGGGTCACTTGGGTTTAGAATGAAAAAGGGAAAGAGAGGAAGGGGGGAGGAATATAAATGTTATAGAACAGGACAGATTCAGCCTAGCAGCATTATGTAATAAGATGATTAGCAGGGGAGGGTGTAGACCAGAGACATGGGAATAGACTGAGGGATACACGTGAGGCACGCGACTATTCTGTACAGCAGCGACATATAGACAAAGACACAGAGGGGTTCCTTTGTTTGCTTTCCACTTCGAGAAGCAAATAAACACATTTTACAACAAGACACACATTGACATAGCTTTCGATTAGACACAATCGCCCTTCAAGTTCCAACGATGAGTCAGCATATAGGGAGGAGGTCAGAGACCTGGCAGTGGTGCCAGGACAACAACCTCTCCCTCACCAACAAACTTTCATGGTCCAAACTAGAGGTCGACCGATTATGATTTTTCAATGCCGATACCGATTATTGGAGGACCAAAAAAAGGCGATACCGATTACTCTGACAATTTATTTTTATTTTTTTGTAATAATGACAATTACAACAATACTGAATGAACACTTATTTTAACTTAATATAATAAATATAATAAAATCAATTCAGCCTCAAATAAATTATGAATAATGCAAAAACAAAGTGTTGGAGAAGAAAGTAAAAGTACAATATGTGCCATGTAAAAAAGCTAACATTTAAGTTCCTTGCTCAGAACATGAGAACATATGAAAGCTGGTGGTTCCTTTTAACATGAGACTTCAATATTCCAAGGTAAGAGGTTTTAGGTTGTAGTTAATATAGTATTTATAGGACTATTTCTCTCTATACCATTTGTATTTCATATACCTTTGACTATTGGATGTTCTTATAGGCACTTTAGTATTGCCAGTGTAACAGTATAGCTTCCGTCCCTCTCCTCGCTCCTACCTGGGCTCGAACCAGGAACACATCGACAACAGCCACCCTCGAAGCAGCGTTACCCATGCAGAGCAAGGGGAACAACTACTCAAAGTCTCAGAGCGAGTGACGCTTGAAACGCTATTAGCGCACACCCCGCTAACTAGCTAGCCATTTCACATCGTTACACCAGCCTAATCTCGGGAGTTGATGGGCTTGAAGTCAAACAGCAGAGCTGCTGGCAAAACACACGAAAGTGCTGTTTGAATGAATGCTTATGAGCCTGCTGGTGCCTACTATCGCTCAGTCAGACTGCTCTATCAAATCATAGACTTAATTATAACACACAGAAATACGAGCCTTTGGTCATTAAAATGGTTGAATCCGGAAACTATCATTTCGAAAACAAAACGTTTATTCTTTCAGTGAAATACGGAACTGTTACGTATTTTATCTAACGGATGGCAGCCCTAAGTCTAAATATTGCTGTTACATTGTACAACCTTCAATGTTATGTCATAATTATGTACAATTCTGGTAAATTAACTACGGCCTTTGTTAGGAATAAATGGACTTCACACAGTTCGCAATGAGCCAGGCGGCCTAAACTGCTGCATATACCCTGACTGCTTGCACGGAACGCAAGAGAAATGACACAATTTCCCTAGTTAAAGAAATTCATGTTAGCAGGCAATATTAACTAAATAGGCAGGTTTAAAAATATATACTTGTGTATTGATTTTAAAGAAAGGCATTGATGTTTATGGTTCGGTACATTGGTGCAACGACAGTGCTTTTTTTCCGCAAATGCGCTTGTTAAATCATCACCCGTTTGTCGAAGTAGGCTGTGAGTCATTTTGGCACCGGTAGGAACACATTGAAAAGGAAACTTTTAGGGGAAACACTGCCGTTTCAGCTGCAACATTGACTCTCTGTATGAAACAAAGCAATCTACGTTATTAATATGCAGTATGTTAGGTGTGCCTCATAAATTATTCTCCTCACACGGAAAACAAATCATGGCAGCCCATAACCTTACAACAATCAACGTGGGCACCCCCATAAGAGTTAAATATATGCATATTACCTTATTTTATTGTAAAAAATAATAATAATAATGCAATTTTTTTTTTAATCGGCAAATCGGAGTCCAAAAATACTGATTACCGATTGTTATAAAAACTTGAAATCAGGCCATTCCGATTAATCGGTCAACCTCTAGTCTAAACACACCAAGACAGTCGTGAAGAGGGCACATCAACGCCTATTCAGGAGACTGAAAAGATTTGACATTGTCCCCAGATCCTCAAAAAGTTCCACAGCTGCACCATTGAGAGCATCCTGACCAGTTGCATCACTGCCTGGTATGGCAATTGTTCTGCATCCGAGCGCAAGGCACTACAGAGGGTAGTGCGTATGGCCCAGTACATCACTGGGGCCAAGCTTCCTGCCATCCAGGACCTCTATACCAGGCGGTGTCAGAGAAAGGCCCAAAAAATAGTCAAAGACTCCAGTCACCCAAGTCATAGACTGTTCTCTCTGCTACCGCACGGCAAATGGTACCAGAGCGTCAAGTCTAGGTCCAAAAGCTTCTTAACAGCTTCTACCCTTAAGCCATAAGACTCCTGAACAATTAATCAAATGGCTACCCAGACTATTTACATTGACCCCCTGCCCTTTTATTTTTTTTACACTGCTTCTACTCTGTTATTATCTATGCATAGTCACTCTATCCTGTACCGCCGCACATTGACTGTGTGCTGGTACCCCCTGTACATAACCTCGTTATTACTTATCTATTGTGTTACTTTTTATTACTTTAGTTTATTCAGTAAATATTTTTTCTTAGAACTGCATTGTTGGTTAAGGGCTTGTAAGTACGCATTTCATTGTAAGGTTGTATTCAGTGCATGTGACAAATAACATTTGATTTGAACCAAAACTAAAAAGGGCCATAAAAAGGTTCATGAAAGTGGCATTTGCAAAGGGAAAACAAACCACCTATTCCTGTGGTTTACTCTCTAACCTCAGTACACTGTATTACCCCATGCAGTCATTCAGTTTAACACATTCATTTATCCCCAGAGCAGGTCGTTAAAATCTGTTGTGTTCTAACAGAAGCTAATTGGGACATTGGCGCTACAAAGGGAGCTCTCCCTAACAAAAGGCAGTTTGTAGGTCAGTGTTGCTTTACTGTTGACCCGTTTGCTTTTACTGCATCTACCCAGAGGGGAATGGAAACACAGCACTGTCTTTTCCCTCTCCGCCTCTGTGTGCACGCTCTCTCTCTAAATACTCTCCCCTTTTTCTATTTGCTTTGTGTCTGCTCGTTGCCCTCTCCTCATTCATCTTGGGCAGCTGTTCTCTCTTTCTACTTACCTCCCTCCCTTCTTTCTTTTCTCCATATTCATCCTTAGTAGTGGCTCTGTCTCTCTGCACTCCCATCTCCCTCCCTCCCCCTCTCATTCCCTGGCTCAGGAATCGATTAAGGACAGACAGAGCACAGGGGAAAAACAATTGACAGTGGGAGGTGAGCTGACTGAGGTGTGGGATCCTCCAGGAATAGAGAATGACACTCTGGCACTCAGACTAGCTCCTTACCTCACCTACAATAGAGAGTGGTCACAGAGGGGTGGGCTAAGTATGAACCACCTTGCAGCACAACCAGGGAACCAAGGGAAAGAGAACAAAGAGGGGAGGAATGGGGGAAAGGGACAGGCCGAGAGAGAGCTAAAGATGCAGCCCGGGATCTTAAGTACTTAAAAAGTATTAACATATTTTACGAATTGCAATTCGTAGCATCACTTTAAGAGACAGGGTAAAGAGGGGGAGAGAAAAAACATCACCCCAAAGATGAATATGGAGAGATGGTGAGAAAGGAGGAAAGAAGCTATTTGTTTGAGGAGAGCACGAGGGGAAACAAACTAAGGAATAGATGAGGGTGACTACAAAACTGTGAGAGGGAATGGAAACTGTGATAGAAAACAGTATTACTGGAGGCTGTTTACAAAGAGAGAAACCGAGTGATAGAAAACAGTATTACTGGAGGCTGTTTACAAAGAGAGAAACCGAGTAATAGAAAACAGTATTACTGGAGGCTGTTTACAAAGAGAGAAACCGAGTGATAGAAAACAGTATTACTGGAGGCTGTTTACAAAGAGAGAAACCGAGCGATAGAAAACAGTATTACTGGAGGCTGTTTACAAAGAGAGAAACCGAGCGATAGAAAACAGTATTACTAGAGGCTGTTTACAAAGAGAGAAACCGAGTGATAGAAAACAGTATTACTGGAGGCTGTTTACAAAGAGAGAAACCGAGTGATAGAAAACAGTATTACTGGAGGCTGTTTACAAAGAGAGAAACCGAGTGATAGAAAACAGTATTACTGGAGGCTGTTTACAAAGAGAGAAACAGGGAGAGGAACATGGGGAGTGTCTTGCTGCAGGCTATTTACAAACACAGAGAGTGTGTGGGGGTCACACGAGACAAGGAAGTGGTGTTTGTGCCTCTGCTTTCTGTGTGTGTGTGTGTGCGCATGTGTGTGCGTGTGTGTGACAGTCATTTAAGATGCCGCGACAACAACAGTCACATTTGCCCAAAGTGATTTCCTGTGTGTGTGTAAGAGATCTATTCTTATACCACAGGCCTGCCTCGTCTGGGTGGTTCAGGATGTAACTGACCTATACACAGTAGCCGTTTATCTGAGATGTCTACACAATTTTGACATGCACAAAATGCCTTATTTAGGCATTGACATAGCTTCATAGAAATGGAAGACTGATATATTGCCTTCAGAGACAAATAGCATGTTGTTTATGACTAAGGAGTATAAAACACAGCTGCTGTGCACACTAACAGACACACTGAGATGTAGCATGTTTTATGTAGTGTTCTACATAGACATGTCCATGTGGAGTAGACAGAATGACTTACTCATGCAGAGCTCATTCACAGCAAACACACACACACACACACACACAATATCTGGGGCTGAAATAGCAGCATGCACATCAGACTGGTTAATTTTTCCAACAGTTATTCAGTCGGTTTTTAACGTTGATCATTTCACCACACATATGTATTGTGTTATGTTTTGTGTCAACCATTATTAGATCTGTCCAATGTGCTATAAATCAAATTGATCTAATACATAAAAAATTGTCGGACAGTGGAAATATCCTGAAATATCCCAGCTTAGGGACACAAACAGACTGTTTGTTAATCATCTCTGAGTTTAGGTTACATTTCTATGATGCAACAAGTCAACAGTGAAAAAAATATCGATTTCATTGGAGCAACACGGTCAAGCCCAGGGGAGTCAACAGAGGAACCAGGTCAGGTCATCTAGATATTGTGCTCCTGGGAGTTCTTTAGTGTTCTGGTATTCTCTAGTATGTAGAGGAAGTGCAGGGACAGGGTTTATGCTCCTTTCAGATGGTGGCCGGCCCAAATCAGACAATAACAATATGTTAAGAGCTGAAGTTGATGACGTTACACTCACCCTCCACACCACTCTGCGGACGCCCGACGCCCCACTGCTCCCATTGGCTGGTCATCTGAGGAAGAGGAGGGAAAGGGAAGTGAGCGAACCAGACAAGAATAGAAACCATGCCACATTAGTGAATTAACTGACTACCTATACCGCCACTCAAAATGTGTCTATTTGGTCAACTGTCTGTGTCAAACGTGTGAACAGGTGCTCAGTATGTGTGTTTTATAGCAGGTGCTTAGTGTAAGAGAAGTGCTGCCAGTAGGCCTAATTAGTGTAATAAGGAGTAGCAAGTCTTCAGTGTGTGTGTGTGTGTGTGTGTGTGTGTGTGTGTGTGTGTGTGTGTGTGTGTGTGTTCCTGCAGACTCACAAGACTCTGTGGAGAGGTGTGGCACCAGGACAAAGTCATCCGTGTCGCTGGAAGAGTTCTTGCTGCTCGTGCTTCCTCCAGACTCCTTAGACAGCTGCAGGTAGTTTGTAGGGCCCAGGGGGGGCGATGACAGACAGTCCTCAGGTAACGTCTGCATGTCTGGGAGAGACTGAAGAAGGGAAGGGGTATGTGTGTGTTGTAGTGAGCAAAAGGTGTGTGTGTGCATACGACAATGTGTGTGTGTGTACGACCGTGTGTGTGTGTGTGTGTGTGTGTGTGTGTGTGTGTGTGTGTGAGTGAATGTGAGGAGCGTAGGGCAAGAGAAAGAAAGCAAGAGGATTAATCTCAGTGAGAGAGGGTTTGGGCTGTACAATTCAATTAGAGCCAGACTGAGCTATCTAGACTGTCAGAATAATGCAATCACAGTGGACAGAGAGAAAAAGTACATCCCTGCGAAACTCAGTTTGTCCATTTTCCCACAGAGCTACTGTACAAAGTCTGGATTCTTCAGTGCTCAGTGTTGAGGTATGGTGCTATGCCTTGAGGTACAGATAAACCCACTTGTTGTGGAATGCAACTATGAGGTGTCTAGGCAGTCATGATTAACTTACGGCAGGGGAGTTGTAGCGAACAGAGGGCGAGCTGCCACAGGTGATGTCGGTCACAGCGCTAGGGCAGTTGGGTACTGGAACAGGACATGCTGGAGAAGAAACATACAAATACACATTTTCACACAAGACCTAAGTGTTCTCAACATTAACGCCATCTCACAATACAGCTATGATACCACAACATGTATTTTTCCCTGTTATTGATGAAGGAAGTTCTCATCTATCAACTCACATTTTTTGATGGCAGACACTGGATCTAAGAAAGGATGGCTGAAAAACGCATCTGAAACAACAAGACAGAAGTGTGAATGTTAGAGAAGTAATATCCAATTGATGGATAACAAACATTATGTTTTAAAACATTTCCTTTCTAGAAGGGAAGTGGCGTCAGAACTGACCGAAGTCCATCCTATCCTTCTGGTTCCTCTGCAGCAGACCTAGCAACAGGTTGCCAAGGGGAGGAGACGTCTCCCTCGGGATGCTGGGTAATAGAGGCACAGACAACACGTTCCGGTTAAAAACATGACTTTTCAGCCCAAATGGCCTCGATCAGATAGTTAATAATTCTTCAATCCTATCACTTACATGGGCAGCAGCGACTTGTTCTTCTCGTAGAACATCCTCAGGTCCTGGGGACTGTTGGCCTAGAGAGAGAGAGAGAGCACAGAGTGTTTGTATACTACTTCTATAAATGCACACCATGGCTGACATTTTTCTTGCACAGGCATGTGCTATTTTCTTCACACAGTTTAATTCTGCTTTGTGTGAGGAAAAAAAGATGCCCCATATCAACTCCCTCTCTCCATCCTACCTGGAAAGGTGGCTTCCCTACGAGACACTGGTAGACGACCGTCCCAATGCTCCACATGTCTGCCTTGGCATCATAGTTCTGAGACATTATCACTTCCGGGGCCTGGTTAGAGGACAGAGGTTAGAGGTCATGCACTGAAAGGACCGTTCCAGTTGCAGGTTGCTGAGTAAGCAAAGCTGTTGTCACAGGAGAACAAGAGACTTAGACACAACACCCTTACACACACAACAAACACTAACCCGCATCCACTCACCATGTACATGGGGGAGCCACACAGTGTGGCAGCCATCATGTTGCTCTGGAGATATCGTGCGAAGCCAAAGTCAGCTGAAAGAGAGAAGTCCATCAGTCAGTCTGTCTGGCTGTGTCTATCTTATTAATAACAACTATTGTCGGAGTGTCACAACTCCTATTCCCAAGCCTCTCAGACACTAGACAATTGGGCACTCAACACACAACATGAGTCACCACACCTTCTGGGAATAGCATTGTGCATACTAAATATAGCTGTGAGGTTCAAAACAACTAACCATGACCTTAGCTAGCTAGCTATCATTGTGGTGCATTTTGATACATGATATATGACACTTGTGTGACACAATCAGACAAATCATATGATGGCTAACAGTTCATAGATAGGCCATCTCTATATTTACAGTATAAACAGAATTTATATCGTATAAACATTATGAAGTTGTGTATATACAGAAATAACACTATATACAGAATTGAAGGGATAGTTGTCTTTTTGAAGGTTTAGCTTAGTTGTAGCTGAGTGTGTGTGTGTTGTATTTGAGGGGCTGGGTTGTTCAGTCACCTATTTTGATGCGGATGCCATGGATGCTGGATCTCTTGCGGCTGGTGTATGACAGCAGGATGTTCTGTGGTTTCAAGTCTCGGTGGATGATGCCTTTACTGTTAAGGATCCTCATTGCTGCTGCTATCTGCTGGAGGAACACCCTCAGAGTGTCTTCTCTCAGTGTCCCCTTGGCTAGGGAGAGCAGAGAGGAGGGAAAAACCACTTACCCAGAATCCTTCATTATACAGTACAAATGTATTGGCACATAATGTATGAAGACCAGGGATGCAGTGGTAAAAGAATACTACACCCACACTGGCTATTAGCATATTTTATCTATACAAAACTACATTACCCATAGTACACTGAAATCTCTATAAAGGACATTACCCATCCACCATGCATCAGCCTAGAGGCCACAGATACAACTTTTTACCCACACTGATCATTAACCTGCATTTCCATTTTTATATTTCCATTTTAGTAATTTAGCAGAAGCTCTTATCTAGAGCGACTTACAGTAGTGAGTGCATAAATTTTCATACTTTTCCCCTGTGGGAAACGAAGCGCACAACTCCGACGTTGTAAGCGCCACGTTCAACCAACTAAGTCACATGGGACTCAAACAGCCTACCCGCCCGCTAGGAGGCGTCCACATGGTCCTAAAGCACACCGTTGAATAGTTTTGTATCACATTCGAATGATAGAACTGGGGGGAACAAAAATGCAGAGTGTGTGTGTGTGTGTGGGGGGGGGGGGGGGGGGGAGTTGCACCCCTTCAACTGCACCCTGAATTCAAGGGAAAGCAACCTGCACAAAATGCTTATTCTGCAAGTAGTCTACATCTTTTACGCAAGCACAACTGATTAGGGTAGTAATTGTTTGAACACTAGCAGCCTAAGTATTACAAGTATTAACAGTGAATGTTAGCTAGCGTATGAGGTCAGGCAGTGGAGTGTATCTGGTCCCTGCTATGTACTGGTTGCAGTGAAACGACAACATTAGCTAATCCAGTGAGCTGCTAGCTAAGAGGATTCCTGGGTAAACCAAACCATTATGGTCACAATGGATCATATCAAATTCAATTTTATTTGTCACCAGACGTCAGCAGACGTTAATGCGAGTGTAGCGAAATGCTTGTGCTTCTAGTTCCGACCATGCAGTAATATCTAACAAGTAATCTAACCTAACAATTTCACAACAACTACCTTTACAAGTGTAAAGGAATTAATAAGAATATGTACATTAAAAAAATATATGAATGAGTGATGGTATAGAACGGCATAGGCAAGATGCAGTGGATGGTATCGAATACAGTATATACATATGAGATGAGTAATCTAGGGTATGTAAAATAGAGGTCGACCGATTATGATTTTTCAACGCCGATACCGATACAGATTATTGGAGGACCAAAAAAGCCGATACCAATAAATCGGCCGATTTAAAAATTTTAAAAATGTATTTGTAATAATGACAATTACAACAATACTGAATTAACACTTACTTTAACTTAATATAATACATCAATGAAATCAATTTAGCCTCAAGTAGATAATGAAAAATGTACAATTTGGTTTAAATAATGCAAAAACAAAGTGTTGGAGAAGAAAGTAAAAGTGCAATATGTGCTATGTAAGAAAGCTAACATTTCAGTTCCTTGCTCAGAACATGAGAACATATGAAAGCTGTTGGTTCCTTTTAACATGAGTTCAATATTCCCATGTAAGAAGTTTTAGGTTGTAGTTATTATAGGACTATTTCCCTCTATACCATTTGTATTTCATTAATCTTTGACTATTGGATGTTCTTATAGGCACTTTAGTATTGCCAGTGTAACAGTATAGCTTCCGTCCCTCTCCTTGCTCCTCCCTGGGCTCGAACCAGCAACACAACGACAACAGCCACCATCGAAGCAGCGTTACCCATGCAGAGCAAAGGAAAAAAATAAAATAAAATCGGCAAATCGATACCGATTTCTGATAGTTATGAAAACTTGAAATCGGCCCTAATTAATCAGCCATTCCAATTAATCGGTCGACCTCTAATGTAAACATTATATAAAGTGGCATTGTTTAAAGTGGCTAGTCATACATTACATCAAGATGGCAAGATGCAATAGATGGTATAGAGTACAGTATATACATATGAGATGAGTAATCTAGGGAATGTAAACATTATATGAAGTGGAATTGTCTAAAGTGGCTAGTTTCCATGATTAAATCTAACCGTGCTTACACACATTAAATCAGGGATTAAACAACATTCTCTCTAAAGAACTACAGTGGCAACGTCTTCTAAAACAGCAAAGTTGTGCAATTAGTGAAGTAACATAACATGGTTGTGTGATGCTATTAAACAAGGGTTTGTAAGGGAGGGAGAAAGAGAAACAGCGAAAAGAGAGAGAGAGAGAAAACATTTTGGACTGACCTACTCATTCAAGGTTTTTATATATATATATATATATATATATATATATATATATATATATATATATATATATATTTTTTTTTTTATTATTATTTTTTTTTCCTACATTGTTTAATAATAGTGAAGACATCAAGACTATGAAATCACACATATGGAATCATGTAGTAACCAAAAAGTGTTAAACAAATCAAAATGTATTTTATATTTGAGATTCTTCAAAGTAGCCACACTTTGCCTTGATGACTGCTTAACACTCTTGGCACTCTCTCAAGAAGCTTGACCTGGAATGCTTTTCAACAATCTTGAAGGAGTTCACACATATGCTGAGCACTTGTTGGCTGCTTTTCCTTCACTCTGTCCATCTCATCCCAAACCATTTAAATTGGGTTGGGTGATTGTGGAGGCCAGGTCATCTGATGCAGCACTCCATCACTCTTCTTCTTGGTCAAATAGCCCTTACAAAGCCTGTAGGTGTGTTGGGTCAATGTCCTGTTGAAAAACAAATGATAGTCCCACTAAGCCCAAACCAGATGGGATGGCGTATCGCTACAGAATGCCGACGTAGCCATGCTGGTTAAGTATGCCTTGAATTCTAAATACATCACAGACAGTCTCTCCAGCAAAGCACCTCCTCCTCCATGCTTCATGGTGGGAACCACACATACGGAAATCATCCGTTCACCTACTCTGTGTTCCACAAAGACACGGCGGTTGGAACAAAAAATATAACATTTGGACTCCTCAGACGAAAAGGACAGATTTCCACCGGTCCAATATCCATTGCTCATGTTTCTTAGCCCAAGCAAGTCTCTTCTTATTGGTGTCCTTTAGTAGGGGTCTCTTTGCAGCAATTCTACCATGAAGGCCTGCTTAACGCAGTCTCCTCTGAACAGTGGATGTTGAGATGTTTCTGTTACTTGAACTCTGTGAAGCATTTATATGGGCTGCAACCTGAGGTGCAGTTAACTCTAGTGAACTTATCCACTGCAACAGAGGTAACGCTGGGTCTTCCTTTCCTGTGGCGGTCCTCATGAAAGCCAGTTTCATCATAACACTTGATGGTTTTTGCGACTGCACTTAAAGAAACTTTAAAAGTTCTTGAAATTTTCCATATTGACTGACCTTTACGTCTTAAAATAATGACAGACTGTTCTTTCTGTTTGCTTATTTGAGCTGTTTTTGCCATAATATGCACTCTTTTACCAAATAGGGCTATCTTCTGTATAATACCTCTATCTTGTCACAACACAACTGATTGGCTCAAACGCATTAAGAAGGAAAGAAATTCCACAAATTCACTTTTAACAAGACACGCTGGTTAAATGAAATGGATTGCAGGTGACTTCCTCATGAAGCTGGTTGAGAGAATGCCAAGAGTAAGCAAAGCTGTCATCAAGGCAAAGGGTGTCTACTTTGAAGTCACTCAAATATAAAATATATTGTGATTTGTTTACTACATGATTCCATGTGATATTTCAAAGTTGTGATGTCTACAATATAGAAACTAGTAAAACATAAAGAAAACTCTGGAATGAGTAGTTACTGCACATATGCAAACATGATCCATGACTGAGTTCATCAGGAAGTGTATAGGATATGTTGTACCCACTGTGACTATTAAAACCAACCCTAACCAGGAACCCTAACCGCGAACCATCACATTTAATCATGGCAAGGTGACTGGGAATATGACAGAATACAAACAGTGTAGTTATTCCCTCCGTAAGGCAATCAAACAGGCAAAAGGTCAGTACAGAGACAAAGTGAAGTCACAATTCAACAGCTCAAACATGAGACTTATGTGGCAGGTTCTACAGACAATCACGGATTACAAAAAGAAAAGCAGCCATGTCGCAGACACCGACGTCTTGATTCCGGACAAGCAAAACAACTTCTTCGCCCACCTTGAGGATAACACAGTGCCACCGACGTCGCCTGCTACCAAGGACTGTGGCCTCTCCTTCTCTGTGGCCGATGTGAGTAAGACATTTAAATGTGTTAACCCTCGCAGGGTTGCCGGCCCAGACAGCATCCCTAGCCGCGTCTTCAGAGCATGCACAGACCAGCTGGCTAGAGTGTTTACGGACATATTCAATCTCTCCCTATCCCAGTCTGCTGTCCTCACCTGCTTCAACATGTCCACCACTGTTGCTGTACCCAAGAAAGCAAAAGTAACTGAACTAAATGACTATCGCCCCATAGCACTCACTTCTGAGAGACAATTCAAGGATAATATCACCTCTACTTCACCTGACACCCTAGACCCACTTCAATATGCTTACCGCACCAATAGATCCACAGACGATGCAATCTTCACCGCACTGCACACTGCCGTATCCCAACTGGACAAGAGGAATACCTATGTAAGAATGCTGTTCATTGACTATAGCTCAGCAATCAACACCATAGTACCCTCCATGCTCATCATTAAGTTTGAGGCCCTGGGTTTGAACCCCGCCCTGTGCAACTGGGTCCTGGACTTCTTGATAGGCCGCCCCCAGGTAGTGAAGGTAGGAAACAACATCTCCACTTCACTGATCCTCAACACGGGCCCCACAACAATGCATGCTCAGCCCCATCCTGTACTCCCTGTTCACCCACGACTCCATGGCCACGCACGCCTCCAACTCAATCACCAAGTTTTCAGACGACACAACAGTAGTAGGCCTGATTACCAACAATGATGAGACAGCCTACAGGGAGGAGGTGAGGGCCCCGGAAGTGTGGTGCCAGGAAAATAACCTCTCACTCTACATTCAACAAAACTACGGAGATGATCGTGGACTTCAGGAAACCGCAGAGGGAGCATCCCCCTATCTACATCAATGGGACCGCAGTGGAGAAGGTGGAAAGCTTAAAGTTCCTCGGCGTACACATCACGGACAAACTGAAATGGTCCACGCACACAGACAGTGTGGAGAAGAAGGTGCAACAGCGCCTCTTCAACCTCAGGAGGCTGAAGAAATTTGGCTTGGCACCTAAAACCCTCACAGACTTCTACAGACACACAATAGAGAGCTTCCTGTCGGGCTGTATCACCGCCAGGTACGGCAACTGCACCGCCCGCAACCGCAGGGCTCTCCAGATGGTGGTGCGGTCTGCCCAACGCAGCACCGGGGCAAACTACTTACCCTTCAGGACACCTACAGTACCCGATGTCACAGGAAGGCCAAAAAGATCATCAAGGACAACAACTAACCGAACCACTGCCTGTTCACCCCGCTATCATCCAGAAGGCGAGGTCAGTACAGGTGCATCAAAGGTGGGACCGAGAGACTGAAAAACAGCTTCTATCTGAAGGCCATCATATTGTTAAATAGCCACACTAGCACATTAGAGGCTGCTGCCCTATATACATAGACTTGAAATCACTGGCCACTTTAATAATTGGAACACAAATCACTTTAACAATGTTTACATATTTTGCATTACTCATCTTATTCTATCCTATTCTACTGTATCTTAGTCTGTGCCGCTCTGACATTGCTCGTCCAAACATTTATATATTCTAAATTCCATTCCTTTACTTGAAATTGTGTGTATTGTTAGATATTACTTGTTAGATATTACTGCACTGTTGGAGCTAGAAACACAAACTTTTCGCTACACCCACAATAACATCTGCTAAACACGTGTATGTGACAATCTTTTGTTGATATCACAGGGAGGCAGGTGTGTGTGTTATGCATTTCACAGCTATGAACTGCTATATCATTAAAGTCAATGACATACCACGTACACCTCCACATGCAGAATCCTATTAAGACATTCAGTGCTTTCTTGGGAAGCATTATGAGAGATGAGTGACCTTTGATATTGCACATTTCTAGACTTGCGTCAGAGCTGTGCTGACCTCGGTGCGAAAGAAAGAACCCATTGTGTCATAACACTGTGGTGGCTCCTACACACAGCACTCCCTTGCATAGGGAACGAACACACACACACACACACACACACACACACACACACACACACACACACACACACACACACACACACACACACACACACACACACACACACACACACACACACACACACACACACACACACACCCTCCTCTCCACTGCTAGTTACTTTGTTTTGATGAATAATACCCAGTGTGTGTTGAGATTAGCGCGATGCTTACCTTGCAGATAGTCAGCCAGATCGCCACCGTTGCAGTACTGTGGGGAGGAACAAGACAAACAAAACCATTCTATTAGCAGGCTGTGTAAGAACAACACGGATTAACAGTATCAAGCTGTGTGTGTGTGTGTGCGTACATGCGTGTGTTGTATGTGACCACAAAGCCCAGATAACGATGGGTCTCATCAATTAATCTGATGAGTGGCTGTGCTGTTATCAGTACTGACAGTCTCTGTTAATCCTGGCATTAGTCAACACAGAGAATGGAAAGGAGAGGAGTCCAAGAAAGACAGAGAGAGTTAGTGAGAGAGTTAGAGAAAAGGTATGAGGGAGAAGGGGAAAGAAAGTGGAGGAGAAAGAGGGCAGCTAGGTGGTAGGAAAATGTGAGCTAGCATCTACCCCACGTCTGTCCACCATTTCCAGTTCTGTCAGTTGAACCACCAATTAAATCATGTTGGTTACCAGAGCTTCCTCTGATCAAAGCATTGGTTTGATCTGGCCTTAAAGAGCCTCTGCCTTATCAGTGACCGATAGGATCTGACTCCAGTTCAGTTTATTACCACACCATGTTTTTTAGCCTTTGTACAGGGAAATCAATTACAGCTGAGATCCTTATATTGACACATGGATGGAGGGAGAGACATGCTCTGTGTGCATTCCAATCAGTTTACTGCAAGCAGCAGAGGCATTGAGCAGAGTTTAAATAAGACATTCTTAGGGGTCCACCATAACCACATAATGCTAAGGTAATATGCATATATTTAACTCTTATGGGGGTGCCCACGTTGATTGTTGTAAGGTTATGGGCTGCCATGATTTGTTTTCCGTGTGAGGAGAATAATTTATGAGGCACACCTAACATACTGCATATTAATAACGTAGATTGCTTTGTTTCATACAGAGAGTCAATGTTGCAGCTGAAACGGCAGTGTTTCCCCTAAAAGTTTCCTTTTCAATTTGTTCCTACCTGTGCCAAAATGCTGGAGAATGAGCCCTGAGCACTGACTGCTTAATAAGTAATAATTAATCTGATCCCTCCTTTAACCTGAGTAAAACAAGCCTGTTTTACTAGGCAAAACAAGCAGTCTGGAAAACACCAGGCAGATTAGCATCCATGCTAGCCTACTGCCGATGCTATCTATGCTCATCTCTCTGATACATTGATTAAGCAGCCTGCTAACTAGAAGACCAAAGCCAGATTTATGTCTGTTTCTTCTCCTGTGCCAGGAGACCCCGCCTCCTTAGTGTCAGTGTGGCTCTCAGAACACAGCGGTATCTACAACAAGCTAGAACACCCCAGGCAGGCCAAGGTAACAGGTACTAGGGTCCCATGACACCTTGCACAGCCAGTTAGCTTAACAACAGCAAGAATATGAGAAGGGGCAGAATATGTATTGCAGGGCTAAATATAAAGCAAATTAACAATGTTTTGCTCCTGGATAAAATAATTCCTGGAAATTGGGGTGTAGGTGTACAGGTATATCTTTACTTAAGGTATCATATAGTTAGTTTCTTTCCTTCAGGCGGTTTGTGGAATTTTTAGGTCTTGAGCAATGAGAGGGAGAGAGAAAGAAGAAGGGGGAGGGGAGAGGCAGAGTGAGGACAGGAGCACACTGGGTTTGCAGCCTCTCATAGGACTGAGGAAATGACATGTGGCATGTGGAGAGAGAGCATGGGGGAAGGGAGAGAGAGCATGGGGGAAGGGAGAGAGAGCATGGGGGAAGGGAGAGAGAGCATGGGGAGAGAGAGCATGGGGGAGGGGCGGGTAATTAAGCAGAGTAAGACAGACAGAGAGAGAGAGAGAGGGGAGAGGTATCAACACAAAGGCAGAGACCCTGGTAGCCTACAGGCAGCTCGGAAGAAGAGGTTGCATGCTGAGAGTGTGACACTCCACCTACCTCCATGACCAGGAACACAGAATTGGGAGTTTCCTGGAAGACAGGAGAGAAACAACATGGGTTAGGGTGATCATATCTCTCACAACACCTGTCACATCCACTACATAGAGGAACAGCTTTGTCACACAGACTGAAATGTATGTATGGCGCAGACAGATATAGCCAACATATACTGTGTAGATGGATCATATGTGTACACTACAGACAATAGGATTCCTTTGCCACCCAGCATGAACTGAAGCCCATAGCATAACTGATCCACTGATCTGGATTGGATCCGTACAGTACAATACCTGGCTCCAATCTAGACACATTGACACCCTCATCCTCCATCTCATACTGTGCGACTTATATGAGGTTAAGATAAAAATAGCGCCCATCAAGAAAACGTGCCGTCCTTAGTGAACCCCTCACCTCAAAGCTGTGTCGTGCTACAGTCTACATTTTTGAGGGGAGAGGAATGGAGTTTATTACACAACAGGTCCAAGTGGAGGTTGTTGGGGTGTGCGTGCGTTCGGGATATTGGGTTCAAGGGAATTGGGCAAGGTGACAGATATAGGAGCCACCTTGTCAACATGGTGATGCAGGTGCAAAGAAGATGCTGGACAGGAGCCAAAGTAACCCAAGCAGGCTTCCAGGTTAAACAAGCTCACATGTATTTGGGAGAGTGTTTGGGTGTGTGTTTGCGCATGTGTGTGTGGTGTCAGGTTGATGGTACTGAAGCATATGGCAGATCAAGCATCTTGGCGTGTGCATCAAGTTCTCATCAACAACATCAACAACACAATTGTCGTCACACATTTTCCAATCCATTCAGTGCCATTCTAAGTAGGCCATCTATGATTAGATCCAGAAGTATTTCTTGTGACAAATTTAAGAGAAACAGCCTGTCACATTAAATGCTTCTTTCCTTTCTAAGGAGCGTATGAGTTCAAATATACTTCATGGCATTATTTTCTGTGTACCGTACTAACAAATCAATGCGTCTCAAAATCAATTCCTGGACTACCAACTGCCATACTAGTCAGTTACTGGATTGCATTACTCTCTGGCTCTAATGGTCTCTCAGCCAAGGTTTCCAGATAGAGAGCAACCACAACAGCCACCCATTAATTCCACTTCAGCTCCTTCCTATCTGCTGACCTGTCAGCCTGCACCAGGCTTATTGGCTGGGCTCCCCTCCTCCCTGGCCAATCCCATTGGCGCGTTGCTGTGGATACTAGGATAATGGGATTCTGGTCGGTGTGTGTGTGTGTGTTTGTGGTGGCTGGTCTTGGCCTGGGGAAGATTACATAACGAGCTGTTTTCAGACCCAGCTCTATACTGGTTGATGGGGACTGGGAGAGGAAGAATAGGAGGACAGGAAAGAAGGGTGTTGGCCAGGCTGGACACTGTCCTGGAGGGTAATTGATACGTGAGAGGTACAAATACAGGACAGCCTCACCCCCTTTAACCTCCAGCCCTCAGTAGGTTGACAATGTACAATGAACTGTCTATGCCACCATAAAATCCATCCTACAAGAGTCCAAAACCTCTTCCATGGTCCAAATCTAGACTAAGTGGCATTCAGTATTTTCTAAGGCAGTGTTTGGTTACAGCTGTTATTATCAACACATTTACCACAAGAGAGGAGACACCAAATGAGTCAGAATGTGCTGTGACACAAAACACTATCTGTTAAAGAATTGATGGACCTTGGACAGACACACAAGACCAACTGCCAACAGGGTTATTCTACATGACCCTCCTTCCTCAAAGGAATACACCACAACTAAAAACAGAAGCATAAACAATTCCGCTTCCTGCTATCCAACATCAGCAGCCCCTCACGCAAGCATACATATTCCACTTATAAAAGCATTTCACAATCCTTCTAAAAACACTGAGTCACGAGGCGATCCAGTCAGAGTTATGCCACAAACAAGCTTTGAGCGATGCTCTTCCAGAAAACACTAGAAGGAAGAGTACTATATCAGTTCAAAGAAATGTTGTCTTGAGGGAAACTCAAAACATCCCCCAACCATTTCCCACCGCTTCAGCCCTCCACCTCACAGAAATGTTCAGAATGCCAACACAACTCTAGAGCCGGGCCAAAACAACAACGTATTCTTAGTGTGTCTATCCTGTTTGTTGCGTCACACGGTAGACTGTGTCCTGGGCTACATAAGAATGAAGGGGCGTAAGGTAACAGCGGGAGAAGAGAGGGGGCCGGCTGGGCTCAGTTTAAAATTGTTGAGGACATTAGAGAATAGGGTTCTATATGTGGACTGGAAATCCACTCGGCACACATCTGTTACGCAAATTCAGAGTAATCCTTAGCATTCTGAGAACCAAGAATCTTGCCTAGTCTAATATTACTGCACGCTAGATACATAGCTGTGTCACACACTATGAGACACACTGTGGTGATTAATTAAGCAATAAGGTAAAAAGGTGTGTGGTATATGGCCAATATACCACAGCTCAGGGCTGTTCTTTGGCACAACGCAACGAAGAGTGCCTGGACACAGCCCTTAGCCGTGGTATATTGGCCATATATCACAAACCCCCGAGGTGCCTTATTGCTATTATAAACTGGTTACCAACGTAATTAGAGCAGTAAAAAGTTGTGTTTTGTCATACCACGGGTATACGGTCTGATATACCATGGCTTTCAGTCAATCAGCATTCAGTGCTCAAACCAGCCCTGAATGCTGATTGGCTGAAAGCCATGGTATATCAGACCGTATACCACGGGTATGACAAAACACAACTTTTTACTGCTCTAATTACGGACAATGAACACAATTGCATTTTATCGATGGCAATTTGAATGCACAGAGATACCGTGACGAGATCCTGAGGCCCATTGTCGTGCCATTCATTCCCTGCCATCACCTCATGTTTCAGCATGATAATGCACTGACAATATCGCAAGGATCTGTACACAATTCCTGGAAGCTGAAAATGTCCCAGTTCTTCAATGGCCTGCATACTCACTCATTGAGCATGTTTGGTATGCTCTGGGACGATGTGTACAACAGCGCGTTTCAGTTCCCGCCAATAAGCACCAACTTTGTAAAGCCATTGAAGAGGAGTGGGACAACATTCCACAGACCACAATCAACTCTATGCAAATAAGATGTGTCGCACCGCATGAGACAAATGGTTGTCACACCAGATACTGACTGGTTTTCTGATCCACTCCCCTACTTTTTAAAATATTTTTTACAAGGTATCTGGGACCAACAGATGCATTCTGTATTCCCAGTCATGTGAAATTCATAGATACATTTATTTCAAGACCTTTGAAATTGTTGCATGTTGCGTTTATATTTTTGATGATGTATATTCTCAATGGATTTATTAAAATACACCCCCACCCACATCTGCACACCACCAACACTTGTCCTTGGCATGCACACGAGAGGTATACAAGGTGCATGCAGGCAAAAATTTGGTAAAAATAGGCCTAGTTGTAAGGGGAGTCAAATAAATATTGCCCACATTATTAGATTTTTTTTTTTTAACAAGCAAAATACCTTAAATCCAATGTGAAAGCAGTATGTGTGTGCGTGGGAGATTTGAGTGTGCTGGGTGTGAGTTTCTAACTCAGTGGAGGCTGCTGAGGGGAGGATGACTCATATTAATGGCTGGAACGGAGCAAATGGAATGGCATTAAACACATGGAAATCATGTGTTTGATGTACAGTGTATTCGGAAAGTATTCAGGCCGCTTTACTTTCCCCACATTGTGTTAGTGGGTGCTCCTTTAAAAGGTGTGTCATACTGCAGCACACCTTGCGGGCTGCTGCAGCATTCTGTAGCACATTTTCTAATTGTCAGCCATTTTTTCTGTTAATGCAAGTTAGTGCTAATTTGACCACCAGAGGCCATCTTTGAAAAGCGCTTGATAGTCTTCCATTGCTTAAATCATTTGATTAATATTATGGTGTTTCTATTCCATGAAAACCGAAAAACCCTCTGGGTAAATTCAGACCATTTCGCTCTCGGTGCCCACACCGGACGTTCAGGCCGAGTAGTAGGGTTGATTTGAGCGTTCTGGCCTTACAACGGCAGTCAAGCACCCAAGCTAACATTGGCTAGCATGCTACCTACTTCCAGACACAAATGAGACCACTCGCCCTAGCAGAGCTGGTTAGGCAGTTTTCGTGTTAACCAGAGTGTTGGTGAATGTAACTGTGCTGCTGGAAACAATTTAATTATGCTTTTTTGCCGATGTTCACTGACACCGCCATATTCAACGGGTGTTGAGTGCCCGTTAATTCATTATGCTTTGCCCTGTTACACTGAGATGAGAGTGCTCTGAAATCGGAGTAGATAGCCAGAACGAATTTACGAAAGCACCGAATGTCCATTGAGAACGAACAACGACCATACCATTTACCTAAGCTAAGAATGACGGGAATAATCATGTCAATAAACATTGGGTAGTTAGATAGCCTATAGTTAATATACTGTCAAGTGTGATGTCTAACTACTAACGTTAGGTAGATAACTAACATACCGGTACATACTGCTGTAATATGCTATGTTGTTTGTAAGGACAGCATAGCTAACAAATTGTCAGCCAACATAACGTGTAAGGTAACTTATTTGAAAAAGTTATTACTTTATTACATTGAGTAGCAAGATACCGCGAGGATGCGCTCTACTCCCCCTTGGTCGTTAGGGCAAATCTGGTCTGTGATATGACGGAGGTTTTTCACACCTAGCTCGGCTATTAGACTATTCTCTAGTAAAGGTTGAAAAGTCTATTGTTCAGCTATTAGCCCCCCTCCCCAACTTGCAACAAATGGATGTATTTTGGTCGAGAGCAAAACTTTATTTAATTTCGCTATCAATCACCCTCCATTTTGGCAATTTTTGGAGTGTCAGTTTGGCTACAACCAATACTGTTCAGCCTTTCTTTCCGACACAAAGCAAGTTATAGCGGACACCTACGAAGGAGTGTGTGATGATGGAATCTCAGGTAAGCAGCACTGGGCGTTCTCCCGTCCAACTTCCACATAGCTAGTAGTTAGCTCCTACGATTCAGTGTAGGTTCATAACATTGTACTATATTCCATACATACTGTAGAATGATAAATCATGCAATTATTCTTCTCAAGCTAACCAAACACATTTAGCTACGAACGCCTGTTCTCACCATTTTCAGTTGAATTCAATGAATTCTTATGTCTTATTTGATTCATAGTTAATATATAATCATATTTCATGACAGTGTAATGGTTAGCTTTTTTACAGAAGGATGAAAGATCACAATATGTCTGTCAGGGAATGCTATTCTGATATGTCAGATGAAGTGTTAGACCAGAAAGTCAGGGCCAATAAAGGATGTCCCATGCGGGCTTTAGAATGGTCAAAGGAAGATTCCAAGCAATGGGCCATCGGGAACAATGGAGAAGAGTTAGGGAAGTCTCTGCAGCGTGTAGATGGTGCAGGTATCATTGCCAGAATGATCCAGCTTTGTTGCATTGCTCGGCAAAAATACTCTGTCCCTGCTCACCAGTCTCTCGTCCACACTGATACAAATCATACATTGACAAAGGTACTAAGATGTATGTCTCCATCAAATCTAAGAAGTAATATTGACTTTTTATTATTACTTATTTGTAGACACATTTCCAATGATGTATGAAGTTGGAGTTGTTCTTCATCAACTGGTGATACATAAATAATGAAGCAGGTTAAACATTTCACTTTTAATTCCAATGCTTTTTTTCAAGAGACAACATTGTCATCTTTGGCGGTATAGATGGATTTTCAAGGAAGGTACAGTTGAAGTCAGAAGTTTACATACACACCATAGACAAATACATTTAAACTCAGTTTTTCACAATTCCTGACATTTAATCCTAGTCAAAAATCCGTCTTAGGTCAGTTAGGATAACCACTTTATTTTAAGAATGTCAAATGTCAGAATAATAGTAGAAATTATGATTTATTTCAGCTTTTATTTCTTTCATCACATTCCCAGAGGGTCAGAAGTTTACATGCACTCAATTAGTATTTGGTAGCATTGCCTTTAAATTGTTTAACTTGGGTCAAGCGTTTTGGGTGGCCTTCCACAAGCTTCCTACAATAAGTTGTGGGTGAATTTTGGCCCATTCCTCCTGACAGAGCTGGTGTAGGTTTGAGTCAGGTTTGTAAAGCCTCCTTGCTCGCACACGCTTTTTCAGTTCTGCTCACACATTTTTTATTGGATTGAGGTCAGGGCTTTGTGATGGCCACTCCAATACCTTGACTTTGTTTTCCTTAAGCCATTTTGCCACAACTTTGGAAGTATGCTTGGGGTCAATGTCCATTTGGAAGACCCATTTGCTACCAAGCTTTAACTTCCTGACTGATGTCTTGAGATGTTGCTTCAATATATCCACATACTTTTACTCCCTCATGATGCCATCTATTTTGTGAAGTGCACCAGTCTCTCCTGCAGCAAAGCACCCCCACAACATGATGCTGCCACCCCCGTGCTTCACGGTTGGGATGGTGTTCTTTGGCTTGCAAGCCTCCCCCTTTATCCTCCAAACATAACGATGGTCATTATGGCCAAACAGTTCTATTTTTGTTTCATCAGACCAGAGAACATTTCTCCAAAAACTACGATCTTTGTCCCCATGTGCAGTTGCAAACTGTGGTCTGGCATTTTTATGGCCATTTTGGAGCAGTGGCTTCTTCCTTGATGAGCGACCTTTCAGGTTATGTCTGTTTAGGACTAGTTTTACTGTGGATATAGACACTTATGTACCGGTTTCCTCCAGCATCTTCACAAGGTTCTTTGCTGTTGTTCTGGGATTGATTTGCAATTTTCGCACCACAGTACGTTCATCTCTAGGAGACAGAACGCGTCTCCTTCCTGAGCGGTATGATGGCTGTGTGGTCCCATGGTGTTTATACTTGCGTACTATTGTTTGTACAGATGAATGTGGTACCTTCAGGCATTTGGAAATTGCTCCCAAGGATGAACCAGACTTGTGGAGGTCTACAATTTTTAATCTGAGGTCTTGGCTGATATCTTTAGATTTCTATTTCTATGATGTCAAGCAAAGAGGCACTGAGTTTGAAGTTAGGCCTTGAAATACATCCACAGGCACACCTCCAATTGACTCAAAATATGTCAATAAGCCTATCAGAACTTCTAAAGCCATGACATCATTTTCTGGAATTTTCAAAGCTGTTTAAAGGCACAGTGAATTTAGAGCATGTAAACTTCTGACCCACTGGAATTGTGATACAGTGAAGTAATCTGTCTGTAAACAATTGTTGGTAAAATTACGTGTCATGCACAAAGTAATGTCCTAACCGAATTGCCAAAAATATTCTTTGTTAACAAGAAATTTGTGGAGTGGTTGAAAAACAAGTTTTAATGACTCCAACATAAGTGTATGTAAACTTCCGACTTCAACTGTAAGTATATTATTTGTATGCATATTTCCCATCACCTAATGAACAACCACAATACCAGTCTGGTGTTAAGCTGACTGTGCTGTATTGACGTATCCTGAAAATGACATCTGCTGCTTTAGATTGAACGTTCATATCTCAGTTATTGTTTTAATATCTACAAAAAAAGAAGCTATTTTCTTTACTTTCAGAGTGCGAGCTGATCAAGGGGTCGGAAATGTGGATATTGCCAGATGTATGTTCACTGTTCGAGGAACAGGCCGTAGAAGCCTTATTGTTGGCAAAAGTGTCCATAACCAGAGGTAAGTAAACTGTTCTGTGATCTTTTTCGCTCTTCCTCTGTGCCTGTCTTGTTGTACATGGAACCTGTCTCACATGCATTAATTAAAAAATGCTTAAGATGTCAGCTGCTAATTTTCAGATTTACACCACAAACACTCAGCCATTTTCACTGGACTATCAAGCCCGTTGATGCCAAATTTATATCATCACTAATACAGATTTGTTTATTTTGAGCATTCCAGATTCAGTAGGTGGAGGACCTGCTTTATCAGGAGGATAATCTGGAAACACTGACAATGGGGTCATTGTTCCTGACATCCCATGCCCCGTCTACTGAGAATCTTGCTGTGCTCCAACATCAAGTGAACCCTACCAACGACTCATCTTTTGGTCAGGAAATATACAGTGACTTGCAAAAGTATTCGGCCCCCTTGAACTTTGCGACCTTTTGCCACATTTCAGGCTTCAAACATAAAGATATAAAACTGTATTTTTTTGTGAAGAATCAACAACAAGTGGGACACAATCATGAAGTGGAACGACATTTATTGGATATTTCAAACTTTTTTAACAAATCAAAAACTGAAAAATTGGGCGTGCAAAATTATTCAGCCCCCTTAAGTTAATACTTTGTAGCGCCACCTTTTTCTGTGATTACAGCTGTAAGTCGCTTGGGGTATGTCTCTATCAGTTTTGCACATTGAGAGACTGACATTTTTTCCCATTCCTCCTTGCAAAACAGCTCGAGCTCAGTGAGGTTGGATGGAGAGCATTTGTGAACAGCAGTTTTCAGTTCTTTCCACATATTCTCGATTGGATTCAGGTCTGGACTTTGACTTGGCCATTCTAACACCTGGATATGTTTATTTTTGAACCATTCCATTGTAGATTTTGCTTTATGTTTTGGATCATTGTCTTGTTGGAAGACAAATCTCCGTCCCAGTCTCAGGTCTTTTGCAGACTCCATCAGGGTTTCTTCCAGAATGGTCCTGTATTTGGCTCCATCCATCTTCCCATCAATTTTAACCATCTTCCCTGTCCCTGCTGAAGAAAAGCAGGCCCAAACCATGATGCTGCCACCAACGTGTTTGACAGTGGGGATGGTGTGTTCAGCTGTGTTGCTTTTACGCCAAACATAACGTTTTGCATTGTTGCCAAAAAGTTCAATTTTGGTTTCATCTGACCAGAGCACCTTCTTCCACATGTTTGGTGTGTCTCCCAGGTGGCTTGTGGCAAATTTTAAACGACACTTTTTATGGATATCTTTAAGAAATGGCTTTCTTCTTGCCACTCTTCCATAAAGGCCAGATTTGTGCAATATACGACTGATTGTTGTCCTATGGACAGAGTCTCCCACCTCAGCTATAGATCTCTGCAGTTCATCCAGAGTGATCATGGGCCTCTTGGCTGCATCTCTGATCAGTCTTCTCCTTGTATGAGCTGAAAGTTTAGAGGGACGGCCAGGTCTTGGTAGATTTGCAGTGTTCTGATACTCCTTCCATTTCAATATTATCGCTTGCACAGTGCTCCTTGGGATGTTTAAAGCTTGGGAAATCTTTTTGTATCCAAATCCGGCTTTAAACTTCTTCACAACAGTATCTCGGACCTGCCTGGTGTGTTCCTTGTTCTTCATGATGCTCTCTGCGCTTTTAACGGACCTCTGAGACTATCACAGTGCAGGTGCATTTATACGGAGACTTGATTACACACAGGTGGATTGTATTTATCATCATTAGTCATTTAGGTCAACATTGGATCATTCAGAGATCCTCACTGATCCTCATCCAGAGATCCTCACTTCTGGAGAGAGTTTGCTGCACTGAAAGTAAAGGGGCTGAATAATTTTGCACGCCCAATTTTTCAGTTTTTGATTTGTTAAAAAAGTTTTAAATATCCAATAAATGTCGTTCCACTTCATGATTGTGTCCCACTTGTTGTTGATTCTTCACAAAAAAATACAGTTTTATATCTTTATGTTTGAAGCCTGAAATGTGGCAAAAGGTCGCAAAGTTCAAGGGGGCCGAATACATTCGCAAGGCACTGTACATGCATGCTCTTCGATTAGTATTGAGACTCCAACCTATTTAGGTGCAGTACTCCCACACTATATAGGATATTGTTTTAGCCCCAGTGCCACTCTTGATAATGGCAAACATTTGTATTTTTTGGAGGTGGGTGAAAGGATAGCAGGCCCAGCTGTCAAAGTGAGAGGGGAGGCTATTCTGGATAGAGCAGGTACTTGTGTGTAGTCTATTTCTTGTGAGCTTTTCTGTCCTCAGATACAGAAAGCTGTGAAAGCCTGTCTGCAGATTAAGAGGTCCCAATGAAGAGCAGCAGTTTTCAGTCCTGGTGCTGGGGACTCAAAACGTTTGTTTGTGCCTTGGCACTACACAGCTGATTCAAATGATCAAGTCATCATCAAGCTTCAAATGGTATTTATGTATTCATTTGTGACGCTATCCTTGAAATTTGTGACACTATCCTGCTATTGTCACATGCACAACATGCATCGATCTAGCCAATGTTATGAATGTTTTGTAAGGGATATTATACAGGAAGTATTATTAAAGAGATGCTTTAGATTGTGACTACTACATCTCTATTTGTATTTCAGAGTTAATGATCCAAGGTCAGTTTTGCATTTCACCTCCTGATGATTATGATGACTGACCGTGTTAGAATAAAAAAAAGTAAGCTAAATCATGCACTCTCTCTATCCATCTGTAGGTATGTTTTGATGTGAGAGAGGAAGACCCGAGGAAATCCCGTCAGCTCCGCCTCACCCGCTCTTAAGATAATCTTCGGGCCGACTGGGAGTCCAAGGCTGGTTAGAAGACACCGCTAGAGACACGATGTAATTGTGATGAACTGAGAGAAAATTAGGGTGGCAATAATTCATTAATCATATGCTGTCTTCCCTGCTCCTCTGTTTTACTTCTCTCCCCACCTCTTTCTTCCTCTTTTTTGTATTTATAATGAATGTATTATGTATTTATAACACCTGGATAATGAACTTTCAATAAAGCGTTTCACATTCTCCACTGGTTGAAATTAAGTATCTCATTAAGATACTACACCTATCCTGTGTCCTCAGATTAATGTAGATGAAGGGAGTTAGATTTGCATAGGTGTATTTCTGTATATATGATTTACAAATCAGCCTTTACTTAAATCATGTTTCTAGTCTTTTGCATAGATACAATGTGTAATCATTGATATCCCAGGAGCGGTAAAGACTGTTGAAGTGCATAACTGTATTACAATACATACCATACATACATACATACAATACATACATACCATACATACATACAGACACAGCATCATACAAAGAATGGAGTTTGATACACCTGGTATTGGATATGACTGAAAAAGAATGTCGCTCAGAGATTCATACTCGAACCGCACCTTTATTTGCCAAGGAAGAGTACATGATCAGTGAATATATTCAATGTGCAGGCTACAATGTGGGGATCTCATGCGTGGTAATAACTACTGTACATGTATATTGGACTTGCATCCTTGGCACAATAAAGTTATTATATTCTACTCAATCCATAGGCTTCATTAATGCCATTCAGACTTGACAATACAACTATGATAGCTGAGGTTCATAGATAGGTATGAATATTAGTTCAGAATATTAGTTCAGAACCTAAAGTTTTAGAGTCCATACACCGATCGGCTACATACTGTAGCTTGTTACACATCCAAAGGCATACAGTAATTTTTAACCTCCAATACACAATAAGCAAATAAAGTTAGCTAGTTATGTTACTTCATCTGTATTGCATGGCAAATATAAGCAAGACAAGCTAACACAATTTGCAGTAAATGCTTTAGCTAGCTAGCCTTTTATAACTAGGGGGCAGTATTTTCATTTTTGGATAAAAAAACGTTCCCGTTTTAAAAACGTTTCCAAAACTGCAAAGATATTGTCTGTGAGTGCAACAGAACTGATGTTACAGGCGAAACCCAGATAAAAATCCAATAAGGAAGTGCCGCATTTTTTAAAACCGCCTCATGCCAATGACTCCTTATATGGCTGTGAATGAGCTACGAATGAGCTTACGTTTTCTACGTATTCCCCAAGGTGTCTACAGCATTGTGACGTCTTTTTACGCATTTATGTTGAAGAATAGCCGTAAGGGACCACATTTCGCTCCGGCAGAAAATCTGCGTAAAGTACACAAGTAGCCATTTTTCCAATCGCTTCTTATGAGAAACCAATTGTCCCGACGGATATATTATCGAATATATATGTGAAAAACACCTTGAGGATTGATTCTAAACAACGTTTGCCATGTTTCTGTCGATATTATGGAGCTAATTTGGAGAAAAGTTTGCCGTTGTAGTGACTGCATTTTCCGGTCGATTTCTCAGCCAAACGTGAAGAACAAACAGAGCTATTTCGCCTACAAAAACAATATTTTTGGGAAAAAGGAACATTTGCTATCTAAACATCCAAAGGTTCTTCAAAGGTAAATTATTTAATTTGATTGCTTTTCTTATTTTCGTGAAAATGTTGCCTGATGCTAGCAGAGCCTAGCCATAGCATTATGCCATGATAAACTTACACAAATGCTTGCCTAGCGTTGGCTGTAAAGCATATTTAAAAAATCTGAGATGACAGTGTGATTAACAAAAGGCTAAGCTGTGTCTCAATATATTTCATCTGTGATTTTCATGAATAGGAACATTTTCTAGGAAGATTTATGTCCGCTGCGTTATGCTAATTCGTTTGAGGCTAGCGGGATGGGTAGTATCAAGAAGCTAGATTAGTTACATCCACTGTTTCAAAAGAAGACAGCCTGGTTTGCTGGTTTTCCCAGGAGTCCCTAAAATATTAAACAACAAGAATTACAAATTCATACTCATGTCATAACACTAGCTAGCTAGCTGGCTAACTTGCTAAATAGCGATTTTCGGAAATTAACTTTATGCATATTTTTTGTCACAAACTTTTGTCTCTACATTAACTAACATATTCCTCTCAATTGTACATTTTTGATTGACTCGTCATGAAGTTATAACTACTTACCGTAATGTTTTGTCAGCCATCTTTGCTGAAGAAAGTCAACAGGAATGGGTGGCTCGCTTCAAATTCGTCATTGGAACCACTCGATATGATTGGTCATATAAAAACCTTGGGACCCAAATGCATAATGAGTGCTCTAACGCCCCCTTGGTATGACGATAAAAGCTTGGCACACGTGTTTTGGGGAGTTTATCCTATTCTTCTCTGCAGATCCTCTCAAGCTCTGTCAGGTTGGATGGGGAACGTTGCTGCACAGCTATTTTCAGTTCTCTCCAGAGACGTTAGATCGGGATCAAGTTCAGGCTCTGGCAGGGACACTTGTTCCGAAGCCACTCCTGCATTGTTTTGGCAGTGTGCTTAGGGTCGTTGTCCTGTTGGAAGATGAACCGTCGCCCAAGTCTGAGGTCCTGAGTGCTCAGGTTTTCATCAATGACCTCTGTACTTCGCTCTGTTCATCTTTCCTTCGATCCTTGTCTTTCCTTTAAAAGAGTTCAATCTTGGTTTCATCAGACCAGACAATTTTGTTTCTCATGGTCTGAGAGTCCATTAGATGCCTTTTCGCAAACTTCAAGCAGGCTGTCATGTGCCTTTCACTGAGGTGTGGCTTCCGTCTGGCCACTCTACCATAAAGGCCTGATTGCTGGAGTGCTGCAGATGGTTGTCCTTCTGGAAAGTTCTACCATCTCTACAGAGGAACTCTGGAGCTCTGTCAGAGTGACCATTGGGTTCTTGGTCACCTCCCTGACCCTTCTCCCCCGATAGCCGGGAAGCCAGCCCTAAGAAGAGTCTTGGTGATTCCAAACTTCTTCCATTTAAGAATGATGGAGGCCAATATGTTCTTGGGGACCTTCAAATGCTGCAGAAATATTTTGGTACCCTTCCCCAGATCTGTGCCCAGATACAATCTTGTCTCAGAGCTCTACGGACAATTATTTCAACCTCGTGGCTTGGTTTTTGCTCTGGCATGCACTGTCAACTGTGGGACCTTATATAGACAGGAGTGTGCCTTTCCAAATCATGTCCAGTCAATTAAATTTACCACACGTGGACTCCAATCAAGTTGTAGAAACATCAAGGATTATCAATGGAAACAGGATGCACCTGAGCTCAATTTCAAGTCTCCTATCAAATGGTCAGACATTCCTTTTCTTTTCCTTCTAAAAACTTTTCGCTTTGTCATTGTGTTTTTATTTTTTATTTAATCCATTTTAGAATAAGACTAACGTAACAAAATGTGGAAAAGGTCAAGGAGTCTGAATACCTTCCGAATGCACTGTATTTCATACCATTCCACGTACTCTGCTCCAGTCATTACCACAAGCCCCTTCTCCCCAATGAAGGTGCCACCAACCTGCTGTGTGCTAACTGCTACCGTATGGAGATTACTCTTGGTTTGTGTTCTAACCCGTTTAATGGGGTGTAAAGAAAAGCCTGATGATTGAATGCATAGATGGGCAGACAGTTTGTTTTCTAAGAAAACCAACAGGATTCTTGAAATCTCCCATGTGCCCCAAGACCAAGTTCTCCTGCCAAGAGCCCAGCCCATCTTTATCAAGTCAGTTTCATGTCTGTTGAATCAGTGTGGGCTGTGTACCAGGCTAGTGTCATAGATGCAAATTCAAGATGGACAAATACTATGTGTCTCGAATCCATTAAAATGCCTTATGGAATTCTGGTCTACCCCTTACACACTCACTCTCTCTGCAGTAAACCTTTAATGAAATAGCGGGATGTACCGAGCTATGCTGTACAGTGCGGGCTGTGTCAGCCTGCATATATATATAAATGAGAGCGAGAGAGCGAGCAAGAGAGCAAGAGCGCAACAGAGAGAGAAACACTCCACCCTGTGATACTATTCTCTGCATCACACTGCTGCATCCCTCTTCCGCTTAACACTAAACAGCTCAATAAAGAAGTGCAGGGACAGACGTAGCCGAGCGCCTAGCTAATGTAGCGCAGACCTGTTATTATGATATACGCTTAATGAGCAGCACAGCTCAGGATCTGAATAGGCCCTGTAACCTTCCCGTCATCCAGCCCTACTCCCAAATGGCTTTAAACAAGACACCTTCATGAAAACATTAAAAATAATAAGTTACAGTACATTCAGAAAGTATTCAAACCCCATGACTTTTTACATATTGTTACGTTACAGGCTAATTCTAAAATTGATAAAAAAAATGGTCCCCCCCCCCTTCAATCTACACATAATAGCCCATAATGACAAAGCAAAAACAGGTTATAAGAAACATTTGCAAACAAAAACATACGAAATATCACAGTTACATAAGTGTTCAGACCCTTTACTCAGTACTTTGTAGAAGCATCTTAGGCAGCGATTACAGCCTCAAGTCTGCTTGAGTATGACGCTACAAGCTTGGCACACCTGTATTTGGAGAGTTTCTCCCATTCTTCTCTGCAGATCCTCTGGGGAGCATCTCTGCACAGCTATTTTCAGGTCTCTCCAGGGATGTTTGATCGGGTTCAAGTCCGGACTCTGGCTGGGCCACTCAAGGACATTCATAGACTTGTCCTGAAGCCACTCCTGCATTGTCTTGGTTGTGTGCTTAGGGTCGTTGTACTGTTAGAGGGTGAACCTTCACCCCAGTTGGAATTCCTGAGCTCTCTGGAGCAGGTTTTCATCAAAGATCTCTCTGTACTTTGCTCCGTTCATCTTTCCCTTGATCCTGACTAGTCTTCCAGTCCCTTCCGCTGAAAAACTTGCACACAGCATGATTCTGACACCATCATGCTTCACAGTAGGGATGGTGCCAGGTTTCCTCCAGACGTGGCGCTTGGCATTCAGGCCAAAGTGTTCAATCTTGGTTTCGTTAGACCAGAGAATCTTGTTTCTCATGGTCTGAGACTTCTTTAGGTCCCTTTTGGCAAACTCCAAGCATGCTGTCATGTGCCATTGGGTTCATGGTCACCTCTCTGACCATGATGGCCTGACATAATCCTGTCACGGAGCTCTACAGACAATTCCTTCCCCAGATCTGTGCCCAGATACAATCTTGTCTCAGAGCTCTACGGACAATTCTTTCAACCTCATGGTTTGGTTTTTGCTCTGACATGCACTGTCAACTGTGGGACCTCATATAGACAGGAGTGTGCCTTTCCAAATCATGTCCAATCAATTAAACTTACTACAGGTGGACTCCAATCAAGTTGAAGAAACAAAGGATGATCAATGGAAATAGGATGCACCTGAGCTCAATTTCGAGTCTCATAGCAAAGGGTCTGTTTTTATCTTTAATAAATTAGCAAACTTTTTCTTTTTTTACGTTTTTGCTTTGTCATTAAGGGGTATTGCGTGTAGATTGATGAGGGAAAAATTAATTTGATCAATTTTAGTATAAGGCTGTAATACAACAAAATGTGGAAAAAGTCAAGGGGTCTGAATACACTGTATATTGAGTCTTTGGTTTGGTTTCCACAGCGACTTGAAATACGTGCAGGAGGTAGAAACAGTCAGAAATCTCTCTCTCACACACACACACACGCTCAAAGAAAATGTGTGAAACTTGGTTAGAGACCACATTCACAGACCTGGAATAGCCAGTGTGATCGTATGAGAGCAAGTGTGTGTGCATGATTGATATAATAGTTGTGAGTGTGTATGTTGTAGTGATTGCTGTGTGTGTGTGTGTGTGTGTGTTGAGCCATGACAGACAAATTAGTTTGAGTGTGCATTCTGTGTGTGCATGACACCGTACCCAAACCGTCCATCAGCGTGCGCCATTGTGTGCAAATCGAGTTTGTCCCCCACACCAAACGCGATCCCGACATGCAGGTTGAAATATCAAAACAAACGTTGACCCAATTATATTAATTTGGGAACAGGTCCAAAAGCATTAAACATGTATGGCAATTTAGCTAGCTAGCTTGCAGTTGCTAGCTAATTTGTCCTATTTAGCTAGCTAGCTTGCTGTTGCTAGCTAATTTTTCCTGGGATATAAACATTGATTTATTATTTTACCTGAAATGCCCAAGGTCCTCTACTTCGACAATTAATCCACACATAGTGGTCAACCGAATCGTTTCTAGTCATCTCTCCTCCTTCCAGGCTTTTTCTTCTTTGGACTTTATATGGCGATTGGCAACTACCTTTCATAATAAGGTGTATTACCACAACCGACCTCGGGTCATCTTTCAGTCACACGTGGGTATAACCAATGAAGAGACGGCACGTGGGTATATACTTCTAAAAATCCAACGAGGAGATGGGAGAAGCAGGACTTACATCACATTCTGTGTCACAAATAGAACTGACTTCAATTTTAGCACTTGGCAACGCAGACGCTCGTTGGCGCGCGCGAGCAGTGTGGGTGCAATAATTGAATAACATGTCAACTACCGTTCAAAAGTTTGGGGTCACTTGGAAATGTCCATGTTTTTTAAAGAAAAGCACATCTTGTACAACACTGTGTATTACTCCCTTCACAGAATAGTGCAAACTGGCTCTAACCAGAATAAAGAAAGAAAGTGGCGTGGGAGGCGTCAACAGTGAAGAGGCTACTCCGGGATGCTGACCTTCTAGGCAGAGTTGCAAAGAAAAAGCCATATCTCAGACTGTCCAATAAAAAGTATAGATTAAGATGGGAAAAACACAGACAGGGGACAGAAGACCTTATTCTTTGCAACTCTGTCTAGAATGCCAGCATCCCGGAGTCGCCTCTTCACTGTTGACTTTGAGACTGGTGTTTTGCGGGTACTATTTAATGAAGCTGCCAGTTGAGGACTTATGAGGCGTCTGATCCTAAAACTAGACACTCTAATGTACTTGTCCTCTTGCTCAGTTGTGCACCGGGGCCTCCAACTCCTCTTTCTATTCTGGTTAGGGACAGTTTGCACTGTTATGTGAAGGGAGTAGTATCCAGCGTTGTACAAGATCTTCAGTTTCTTGGCAATTTCTCACATGGAATAGCCTTCCTTTCTCAGAACAAGAATAGACTGACTAGTTTCAGAACAAAGTTATTGGTTTCTGGACATTTTGAGCCCGTAATCGAACCCACAAATGCTGATGCTCCAGATACTCAACCAGTCTAAATGGCAGTTTTATTGCTTCTTCTATCAGCATAACAGTTTTCAGCTGTGCTAACATAATTGCAAAAGAGTTTTCTAATGATCAATTAGCCTTTAAAAATGATAAACTTGGATTAGCTAACACAACGTGCCATTGGAACACAGGAGTGATGGTTGCTGATAATGGGCCTCTGTACGCCTATTCAGATCTTCCATAAAAAATCTGCCGTTTCCAGCTACCATAGTCATTTACAACATTAACAAAGTCTTCACTGTATTTCTGATCAATTTGATGTTATTTTAAATGGACAATTTTTGTGTGCTTTTCTTTCAAAAACAAGGACATTTCCAAGTGACCCCAAACTTTTGAATGGTAGTGTATGTTTTCATTTATTTTGAAACGCTTGCGAACACGACGCGGGTGGTGGGGTCAGCATGTGAGTGGAAGTCTTCATGTATAGCCCTCAAGAGTGTGCACTGTATACTACACATGAATGACTGATATCACAACATCTGTGATGTGTGTCTGTAGGCTAGGCTTTATGTTTTGCCCACATTGAGATCTAAAGGAGCCCTCACAGTGCAGCGGGCCTTTCAAAGGTCAATGTGCCCCAGCAGCGTTCTCTAACGAGGCACCACCTCACACTCCTACAATCAACCAGCGATAGTGCTCCTACCCTCAGCTAATGACCGTCGACTGTAAACAGACCACACTTTCTTAATTGGCATTTCAGCATTGTGGCATCGATAACCACCAGACGCCCCCCACCTCAACTGAGGTGGTGCCACCTCAACAGACCTGTTCGTTTTTCTTTAAGAAGCCTTCCTGTTCTCCACTCATTACCTGTATTAACTGCACCTGTTTGAACTCGTTACCTGTATAAAAGACACCTGTCCACACACTCAAACAGACTCCAACCTCTCTACAATGGCTAAGATCAGAGAGCTGTGTAAGGACATCAGTGATACAATTGTAGACCTGCACAAGGCTGGGATGGGCTACAGGACAATAGGCAAGCAGCTTGGTGAGAAGGCTGGAAATGGAAGAAGTTCAAGATGACGGTCAATCACCCTCGGTCTGGGGCTGTTACTTTTTGGGTGACCTGACCAAATTCACAAAGAATTGTGAGTTGTAGATCTTTCATTCTATTTAAAAGCAAGTCTAAGAAGCGGTAGATCAGTTTTGTGTGCCATTTTGATGCTTCCCATTCATGGCACAACGCTGTCATGCACACACAGAATGCACACTCAAACTAATTTGTCTGTCATGGCTCAACGCGCGCGCACACACACACACACACACACACACACACACACACACACACACACACACACACACACACACACACACACACACACACACACACACACACACACACACACACACACACACACACACACACACACACACACACACACACACACACACACACACACACACACACACACACACACACACTAACACACTAACATTTTTAGGTCTTTTACTTTTGTTATTGTACATCATCTTCAAAAAAGCTAAAAATACATTACTTGTATATATTGAAAATATATTTCACAACGGTTTATATACAATAGTGCAATAATTAGCTACACTCTAAATGGCGACATCGAGCGAGAGACGGAGAGAGCGAGCTAGAGACTGCGACAGAACAAGAGCTTCCTGACTGATTGCATCACTATCTGGTACGGCAATTGCTCGGCCTCCGACCGCAAGGCACTACAGAGAGTACATCACCGCAAGGCACTACGGCCCAGTACATCACAGGGCTAAGCTGCCTGCCATCCAGGACCTCTACACCAGGCAGTTTTTTGTTGTTGTTTTTTTTACCTTTATTTAACCAGGCAAGTCAGTTAAGAACAAATTCTTATTTTCAATGACGGCCTAGGAACAGTGGGTTAACTGCCTGTTCAGGGGCAGAACGACAGATTTGTTCAGCTCGGGGGTTTGAACTTGCAACCTTCCGGTTACTAGTCCAACGCTCTAACCACTGTCAGAGGAAGGCCCTAAAAATTGTGCAAGACCCCAGCCACCCCAGTCATAGACTGTTCTCTCTACTACCACATGGCAAGCGGTACCGGAGTGCCAAGTCTAGGACAAAAAGGCTTCTCAACAGTTTTTACCCCCAAGCCATAAGACTCCTGAACAAGAAATCAAATGGCTACCCGGACAATTTGCATTGTGTGCCCCCAACCCCTCTTTTTACACTGCTGCTATTCTCTGGTTAACATATATGCATAGTCACTTTAACTATACATTCATGTACATACTACCTCAATTGGGCCGACCAACCAGTGCTCCCGCATATTGGCTAACCGGGCTATCTGCATTGTGTCCCACCCACCAACCCCTCTTTTACGCTACTGCTACTCTCTGTTCATCATATATGCATAGTCACTTTAACCATATCTAGATGTACAGTGGGGCAAAAAAGTATTTAGTCAGCCACCAATTGTGCAGGTTCTCCCATAATACTTATTTTCCACCACAATTTGCAAATAAATTCATAAAAAATCCTACAATGTGATTTTCTGGATTTTTTTTCTCATTTTGTCTGTCATAGTTGAAGTGTACCTATGATGAAAATTACAGGCCTCTCATCTTTTTAAGTGGGAGAACTTACACAATTGGTGGCTGACTAAATACTTTTTTGCCCCACTGTACATACTACCTCAATCAGCCAGACTAACCGGTGTCTGTATGTAGCCTCGCTACTTTTATAGCCTCGCTACTGTATATAGCCTGTCTTTTTACTGTTGTTATATTTCTTTACCTACCCATTGTTCACCTAATACCTTTTTTGCACTATTGGTTAGCGCCTGTAAGTAAACATTTTACCGTAAGGTCTACACCGGTTGTATTCAAACTTTGAATACAAGCGACAGAGAGAGCAAATCAACAGAGAGAGCGAGCGAGCGGCAGAGAGAGCGAGCGAGCGGCAGAGAGAACGAGCGAGCGGCAGAGAGAGCGAGCGAGCGGCAGAGAGAGCGAGCGAGCGGCAGAGAGAGCGAGCGAGCGGCAGAGAGAGCGAGCGAGAGACAACTAAATAGACAAAGACCATGGGAAGAAACAAAGAAGAGAAATGAGTGCAATAGAAAGAGTGAAAAGAAAGCCTAGAAAGAGAGGACGCTTGGAGGCCTAACACCCATCTCTAACACTGCAACACTATCTTCGTCTCCCTCTAAATGCCGAAGCCGCAGTCTTTTCTCTCTTTCCTTTCAGACGGCATCTCTAAGCCCCACTGCCTGTGTGCCAAAGGCGACAGCTGCAGAGGCGAGAGATGGCCCAGGGAGAGTACAGCCCTGCCAATGGGAGTAGAGTGGGGAGCGAGAGACAGACTAAGACAAGCTACACACAAAGCCCAAACCAGTGTCTTCAGTTATGGGGAGTGTTCTGTGGCAATCCTATTCAGAAGTTAGAAGTTGGCCATCCCCCTAATCACATATCTAGGATCAGATTCCCTGACACCCAATCCAAATCTTAATCATAAGGGGTATGAAAAGATACATCGGCATCTAGTGCCTGTATTAGTGGATGTAACCTACTTCCACTCATCCAGTCTGTTCAGCATTGACAAGGGACTTTTCAAACACATTTTACATCACACACTACATTAGCATAACGGAAATGTTTGACTCTATAAGTGTTGATTACATCAGGGGCGTGGCCGGAGGGATGAAGGGAGGAGGGCCGGATGGGTAGAGCAGGGTCCCGGTGGGAGGCTTACATACACACAGGAAGTGCCTCGCCGTGTGGGCAGCGCTGCTTGATCATCACTTCAATAGCTCTCTCTAATACCATTCTTTCAATCTCTCCCAATTGGGTGGAGCCCTACCGGAAAGGCTTTTTATAGCTAGAGAATGCAGACACTCATAGCGCTACCTGCTAACCATGGAGTGAACAATGAAGCCCACACAGGGCTGAGCTGGTGTTTCAAAGGCTGTTCCCTGTTCTTTAACAGAAGGCTCTCAGTGATTTCCATGCTGACCCAAAGCTACAGGTTTACTAGTCACCATGAAGTAAGGTCATGATGAGCTCGACTAACGCCTGACCAATGGTGGCGGCCATTTTGTCCCCCACCTTGGACGACCCTGCCCCTGGACACATCACTGAGGACAGTCGGTGGTGAGTTCTGATTGGCGACCAGGGAGATGTTGGGCCGTACAATGCATGCTGCTGGTATAACCATGGCCAGTCATGTGGTGTCTTGTGACTGAGAAGCTCCCAGGCTCCACCAGTCAGTCAGTGGTCACAGCCTTGGCCCACCAGTCAGTGATCTGTCAGAGTTAATGGTTTACACATCATGACCACTGACTTTACACACAGACTTCTGCTCTGTACATATGCAGTCAGCTCCAGATGGACCGGATAAACACAGAAAAGGTCTACTCAGGAGCGTGGCAACCCATTCTAATGTGTTTGTCTGGCTCACTGGTCAGCTTGTGATCGAGAGTCTTCTGCCTGTATGCTGCTGCATTGCCCTGCACTGTACAATTTTGCTAGTTATAATGACTCAAACAATTTGCTTCTAGTCATTTAGGTCTAATTGAGTACTGTTGTTGAGAATGGCTAGATGAAACGAAGACCGGTCAGTATAAAAAGCACCTGAGTGAACTGGAGGCTCAGTCAGTATGCAGCCTCCGAGTTTTAGCGACCCTCGGGCCAACTCGGCGGCTGTAGTAGCGACGCTCGGGCCAACTCGGCGGCTGTAGTAGCGACGCTCGGGCCAACTCGGCGGCTGTAGTAGCGACGCTCGGGCCAACTCGGCGGCTGTAGTAGCGACGCTCGGGCCAACTCGGCGGCTGTAGTAGCGACGCTCGGCCAACTCGGCGGCTGTAGTAGCGACGCTCGGGCCAACTCGGCGGCTGTAGTAGCGACGCTCGGGCCAACTCGGCGGCTGTAGTAGCGACGCTCGGGCCAACTCGGCGGCTGTAGTAGCGACGCTCGGGCCAACTCGGCGGCTGTAGTAGCGACGCTCGGGCCAACTCGGCGGCTGTAGTAGCGACGCTCGGGCCAACTCGGCGGCTGTAGTAGCGACGCTCGGGCCAACTCGGCGGCTGTAGTAGCGACGCTCGGGCCAACTCGGCGGCTGTAGTAGCGACGCTCGGGCCAACTCGGCGGCTGTAGTAGCGACGCTCGGGCCAACTCGGCGGCTGTAGTAGCGACGCTCGGGCCAACTCGGCGGCTGTAGTAGCGACGCTCGGGCCAACTCGGCGGCTGTAGTAGCGACGCTCGGGCCAACTCGGCGGCTGTAGTAGCGACGCTCGGGCCAACTCGGCGGCTGTAGTAGCGACGCTCGGGCCAACTCGGCGGCTGTAGTAGCGACGCTCGGGCCAACTCGGCGGCTGTAGTAGCGACGCTCGGGCCAACTCGGCGGCTGTAGTAGCGACGCTCGGGCCAACTCGGCGGCTGTAGTAGCGACGCTCGGGCCAACTCGGCGGCTGTAGTAGCGACGCTCGGGCCAACTCGGCGGCTGTAGTAGCGACGCTCGGGCCAACTCGGCGGCTGTAGTAGCGACGCTCGGGCCAACTCGGCGGCTGTAGTAGCGACGCTCGGGCCAACTCGGCGGCTGTAGTAGCGACGCTCGGGCCAACTCGGCGGCTGTAGTAGCGACGCTCGGGCCAACTCGGCGGCTGTAGTAGCGACGCTCGGCCAACTCGGCGGCTGTAGTAGCGACGCTCGGGCCAACTCGGCGGCTGTAGTAGCGACGCTCGGCCAACTCGGCGGCTGTAGTAGCGACGCTCGGCCAACTCGGCGGCTGTAGTAGCGACGCTCGGCCAACTCGGCGGCTGTAGTAGCGACGCTCGGGCCAACTCGGCGGCTGTAGTAGCGACGCTCGGCCAACTCGGCGGCTGTAGTAGCGACGCTCGGCCAACTCGGCGGCTGTAGTAGCGACGCTCGGCCAACTCGGCGGCTGTAGTAGCGACGCTCGGGCCAACTCGGCGGCTGTAGTAGCGACGCTCGGCCAACTCGGCGGCTGTAGTAGCGACGCTCGGCCAACTCGGCGGCTGTAGTAGCGACGCTCGGCCAACTCGGCGGCTGTAGTAGCGACGCTCGGGCCAACTCGGCGGCTGTAGTAGCGACGCTCGGGCCAACTCGGCGGCTGTAGTAGCGACGCTCGGGCCAACTCGGCGGCTGTAGTAGCGACGCTCGGCCAACTCGGCAGCTGTAGCAGCGACGCTCGGCCAACTCGGCAGCTGTAGCAGCGACGCTCGGCCAACTCGGCTGTAGTAGTGACGCTAGGCTAACACAGTAGACACACTTGGTCTACTTGCAATCAACTGAGCTCTACCTTACTTCAATGGAAAACAAGATAAGGACTTACCTGGACATCATAAAGCGCCACAATGTTCTCATGTTGAAGTTCCTGGAAAAAGTCATGAAGAAAACAAGTACATTAGTGATGCATTAGCTACTGTACCTTTGACGTGACAACTGGCTTCTATTTAGATTTATAAGTCAAGGCCTTTCAGTCAAACATGATGACTAATGGAAGATCGATGTCAACTCATTCTTTAAATACGTTTCCAAGATAAGTGAGAAGGAATTAGGTTAAGCATACTACTCACCTTGAGGATTTTGATTTCCTTGCCAAGCAGGATCTGGGACTTGGAGAGGTTCTTCTTGGTAATGCTCTTGACCGCCACCTCCCAATCAGTCTTCTGCAGTCGGAGGAAGGAGTGACATAAAGGAACAACTAGTTAAAATCCCTTTAAACATGTTCAGTTCCTCCATCACTTACACTAATGCCAAGGGAAGCTTGTGTGTGTAAAGCTCAGGCCAACTGGCCTTTAATTGCTTTGTGTGCACTGTGTATCATCATTTGTGAGAGAGATACATGGGGATATCTTGGACAATAAACCAAACACAGGTTTCTTAAGTTTCAATCAGATAGACTGAATGAAGAAACAGTCAAATGAGTTATCATGCGCTTGACAGTTATCATGCGCTTGATGGTTTTTGCAACTGCACTTGAAGAACTTCCAATTTTCCGGATTGACCGACCTTAATGTCATTGTAAATAAGAATTTGTTTGTAAATGAGAGCAAAACATTCTTATGAGAATGCCAAAAGTGGGCAAAGCTGTCGTCAAGGCAAATGGTGGCTACTTTGAAGAATAAAAAATATTTGTTTAACACCTTTTTGGTTACTACATGATTCCTTGTGTGTGTTAATTCATAGTTTTGATGTCGTCACCATTATTCTACAATGTTACAAAATAGCAAAAATAAAGAAAAACCATTGAATGAGTAGGTATATCCAAACTTTTGACTGGTACTGTATTGCTTCCCTTGCAATACAACTTTCCCTCAAAATAGTTGTACAATGTGCTCAGCAATACAATAAAGTTTGGTGGGCATGCATAATGTTGATGCATTGGAAATAGAAGGTATGGAGAATGTTAAAGAGCCTCTAGGATTTTTTTTTTAAAAGCAGTTGGGAAATGAATATTTGAGTTTCAACTACAATGTGAGTATATTTAAGTGGTTTAAATGATTAACTTCCCTACTAACCTTCTTAAAGTGCCAAAATCGTATTCTGCCAAAAATGACAGTGCGAGAGACATGTTTTCCATAACGTACATTTCAAGCATGCGAACAAAGAACTCCATCACACAGTGTTTCACAGTTAATTGAGCACAGAGACAAAAATCAGGTGTCTCAGGCAGTATTTGTGTAACCTACCAAACAATGTACAGTGCATTCTGAAAGTATTCAGACCCTTTGACTTTCTCCACATTTTGTTGTTACAGCCTTATTCTAAAATGTACTAAATAGTTTTGTCTCAATCTACACACAATACCGCATAATGACAAAGCAAAAACAGATTTGAAATTTCAGCAATTTATAAATGAAAACCCCCAGAAATATGACATTTACATAAGTATTCAGACCCTTTACTCAGTACTTTTTTGAAGCACCTTTGGCAGTGATTACAGCCTTGAGTGTTCTTGGTTATGACGCACAAGCTTGGCAACTGTATTTGGGGAATTTCTCCCACTTTTCTCTGCAGATACTCTCAAGCTCTGTCAGGTTGGATGGGGAGCTTCACTGCACAGCTATTTTCAGGGTTCAAGTACGGGCTCTGGCTGGACCACTCAAGGACATTTAGAAACATGTCCCGAAGCCACTCCAGCATTTTCTTGGCTGTATGCTTAGGGTCGTTGTCCTGTTTGAAGGTGAACCTTTGTCCCAGTCTGAGGTCCCGAGCACTTTGGAGCAGGTTTTCATCAAGGAACTCTGTACTTTGCTCTGTTCATCTTCCTCTCGATCCTAACTAGTCTCCCAGTCCCTGCAGCTGAAAAACATCCCCATAGCATGATGATGCCACCATCATGCTTCGCCATAGGGATGGTGTCAGGTTTCCTCCAGACGTGACGCTTGGCATTTAGGCCAAAGAGTTCAATCTTGGTTTCATCAGACCAGACAATACTGTTAACCATGGTCTGAGAGTCCTTTGGGTTTCTTTTGGAAAAAGCGGGTTGTCATGTGCCTTTTACCAAGGAGTGCCTTCCTTCAGGCCACCACCATTAAGGCCTGATTGCTGGAGTGCTGCAGATATGGTTGTTCTTCTGGAATGTTCTGCCATCTCCACAGAGAAACTCTGTAGCTCTGTCAAAGTGATCATCGGGCTCATGGTCACCTCCCTGACCAAAGCCCTTCTTTCCCGATTGCTCAGTTAGGCCGGGCGTACAACTCTGAGTTCACTGTCTTCTTGGGGACCTTCAATGCTGCAGAATTTTTAAGTACTCTTCCCCAGATTGGTGCCTCGACTCAATCCTGCCACGGAGCTCTACGGACAATTCCTTCCACCTTGGTTTTTTCTCTGACATGCACTGTCAACTGTGGAACCATATATAGAGAGATGTGTGCTTTTCCAAATCATGTCCAATCAATTGAATTGACCACACATGGACTCCAAGTTGTAAAAACATCTCAAGGATGAACAATGGAAACAGGATGCCCCTGAACTCTGAATAAATAAGGTATTACTCATAAATAAAGTATTTCTGCTTTTATTTTTTGTAAATAAGCAAAAAACTGCTTTGTCATTATGGGGTATTATGTGGAGATTGATAAAATAAAAAATGTTGGTCAACTTTAGAATAAGGCTGTAATGTAACAAAATGTGGAATCAAGGGGTCTGAATACTTTCCGAATGCACTGTATAGCAAGTGCCGTAGAGGGCACAATTTTACAATGTCGCAGTCCAGAAATGCCAAAATCCTGGACCTCTGATGGAGACTGTCATCAACACATGCTTCTCTTTAGGAGCATGTGTGTGCCCAGGCCCCATAGGCTACCTCAATAACCTTGACTTACCAGTGCCCCGCACATTGAATCTGTACCAGTACCCCCTGCGTATAGCCTCACTACTGTTATTTTATTGTTTCTGTTTATTTAGTATTTATTTTTACTTCAGTTGATTTTAGTAAATACTTTCTTAAAAAACATGAGCTGGCGCACACCCAGAAACATTATTTTGTGTGGAGGTGCTGACTAATGGCGAATAAACTTCATTTTTTACTTTTTTTAAGAGTCGCACACTCCATATATAAACTCACAGTAATTTATTGGGAAAAATCACCTTTATTGGGGGTACGACTATTTTTTTATAGTTTATAGGAAATAGTTAACACTTTTTTTTTTCCTAAAACTGCATTGTTGTTTAAGGGCTTGTAAGTAAGCATTTCACTGTAAGGTCCAGACGTTGTATTCGGCGGATGTGACAATTTTTTTACTTGAACTGTTGGAATCATAGAAATAGAATGATTATTCTAATTCTATTAGTTATAATAGTATAATATAATAGTACTGACAACTAATGAAAATGCCAGAGAGGAGTTATTGTGACAGGTTAGGAAGCAAAGTGTTGATACGTTTTTCCTAGGAGACCCTATAATCTTTGACTACATTGAATGTTTTCTCTTAGCTACTTCATGTAGCTAACATATTCTTACTTTGCACTTTCCGCTTTGCTTTAGAAGATACTTTTGCACAAGCATGATTTAAGTCTATACCATCACTGAAACTGTATTACCAGGCTGTATTACCTTTGTTCTGACTAGTTAGCTAACTAGCAATTAGTGGCTAAGAAGATTTAGGCCCAACTTGCTAAGAAAATACATCTGCAAACAGCTAGTTTGTATCATAAGAAAACAAACTAATAGTGTGATTATAGAACTCTAGTGGAGTTATACTAAGAAGCAAAGTGAAAACAGCATCATTGTCATCAACATTGTTGCATGTGCTGCATTGACCATGCAGACTGAATGCAAGTGTCTCATGGTCGAGGAACAACAAATGCACTCCTTGAGTGACGGGGCAGGGTTAGGTCTGTGTGGAAAGCGGCATGGAGAGAGAGCAGAAAGAGAAGACTCAATTAGCGAAGTAAACTATAAGAATGGATGTTACACACGGCCTATCCCATTTAACAAAATATTAAAATACCATATAGAAATAAAAACCCAAAGAGCTCCATGTATCAATCAGTATATCGTAAAATACAGGTATACCGCCCAGCCCTAGATCCCACCCTGGTCACCAATGTAGCGAGAGAAATGTACATTTTAGTAATTTAGCAGACGCTCTTATCCAGAGTGTAAAACAAAACTAGATTGTGTAAGACAAAATCCAGAATAGAAAAGACAACAGGCAAATGCAGACGAGGTCCCACTGTCTAAATCAGGGATGGGCAACTGTCAGCCCGTGGGCCGCATGAAGGCCCTCGGATCAATTTCCAGTTTCAATTTAGGAACTAATTCTGAGTGTCAACTTACTGTTGCAAGTTAGAATACACAAGGTGCAATTTTGAAATTTGGTTGTGCATTACCAGTTTTTCCCTTGTTATGTAAGACACTGACAGTCAGTCATTTAGTCCATATCAGCTAAACTATTTAGATTGCTAAATTAGTTTTGCAGACAGCTATCCAAACTTCTTATTAGCATAGAATTACCTGCTGGGGGCCCCCATTGATTTTGTTAGGTCAGTCTCTCTCCAACCCTATGGCATTATGTGTAGAATTGTACTAAATTAACTAAAATGTTAATTTTAAAAAGTCTCTCCATTGTTAAGAGGGGAGACACTAAAATGCTTTGCTGACAATGTGGGGGGGAATGGATGTGGATACACAGACTCGCGAGCAACTGTGGCAATAGGGTAGCATGATGACATCATCCCTGGAAGCATCACACAGTGAGATAGATGTGGAGCAGGCTCAGACATAAGTAACATTCTCTCCTCCCTGACCGTCCTTCAGCTGTGCCTTGATCAACAGAACAGTTTGGTCCACATCCCCATCATGGACAGTCACCACCGTCCTGTCAGTCAGTCAAGATGCTTTGTTATCACTGGTGTGTGACCAATCAAGCTAATAGAACGAATGTATCATCACTAGACTATCATCTCATTGTATTGGTCATATAAAAAATAAAGCACTGTCAAGAAAGCATTGATGTGTAGACTATTATCATGGCTCATATCATCACTGAAGATGGAGAAAGAAGACCTCTTGAGGAGGAAAAACAAGAAGACATGCTCCTTTCTCTCCACCTTGTCTAGGCTGGCTACGTCAGTGAGCTAGCTATTCACTGCTGTTTGAGTCATCCGTTTCATGAATGAACGGCTGGCATCTCAATGCACCCCAGTGCCAGACCATAACGCAAGATTGCACAACATCGCATGATCGAGGCTTATGAAACAATAACATGCATAATCAATCACATTGTTATATTTGAATAAGGTAAGCCTGTAAATGGATATAATTGTATGTCATTGCAATACTTGCATCACTAATAACAAATATTTAAACATCTAGTTAGTTGAAGGAAAACTAAACAAAATGATGCCAAATAACACTTAATTTACTGCAGTGCAATGCCATTGACCCAGATTTATATAAACGTCACCACTCTCACATAACCTCAGAGAAAAATAGAGGAGAGGTAAGGTAGGGAAGGAGGAGGGAGGAGGCAAGCAATGCAATGGGAAAGATGGAGATGCAGACCTTTAATGTTCCAGATATTTACCTTTCTGTGCCTTCCTTTGAACACCACAGCAAAAGCACCATGTCCCACCAGGTCCTTTCTGCTGTATTCAAAGTCTCCAACAGTCTCCATTGTCAACGTAACTGTCCAATTTAGGTCAGGTGTCAAAAGGTTATTTCTTCAGTAATGCACTTTGAAGGATGCTCTCTTTTGATAGTGGAACCTTGATTTAGCTGTCAAGCAAACTAGTGATTGTGGCGTTAACAGAATACAAGTCAGTTTTACAAGGACAAGCATGCATTCCAGTCCACCTTTGATATTGCCTGAGAAACAGCCAGGTGATGATGCAACTGATCACGTTTAAAATGGGATGCAAAACTGGAGCTAGTGTCAAATTCTTCCCTGTCAGTAGCCAATTACAACAGATTATATAAGGCTTTACCTTGAACTATTTCCACAATCAGACACTGCAGTCAGCTGTACGCATGGCTGGCCACAATCCCAAGGTACACCATGTCAGTCCCTACTGCCAGCTGTCATTTTCTGACCCAGATTGCTAGCGTTGCAAACTGGCTAGTTAGCTAGTTAAATATGCATTTAGATGGCAAACAAATTAGCTCAAAAACTGCTTTGCCAGACATTCTACATGATGTCAAGTGTCCTGGATAAATAGATTGCAAGCTTCAAACACCCACAAACACTTCAACTATATAACCAGAGTGACATGCTGCGACGACAAGCGTCATATTGTCCATGCATTGTAGCTGGCAAGCAACCATGCTAACAACATTTTATATAGTTAGCTAGCTAGCTACCTTTAACGTTAGCTTCATGCTAACTAAACAGAATATCAATTGAATGGACGGACATCAATTTGTGATTTTCAGATTATCGCAAGAAAATACAAAATACAGGCCGAACGTTATATATGTGCCTGAAAAACGATGAAATGCAACACCAATGAGTTTGAATAGAATTTGTGTAAGTCACAGCCAGCTAACGCTGTCATAATAGTCCTCTTGTGGCGAGATGTTCAAACCAGGTGACGTCTCTCCTCTTCGAAAACATTGATGTTCGTGCGATTCTCTTCAATGTAATCCAAAATGCATCTATTCAAATTCCTTGATTTTCATCATTGGGTCATCACATCTCAATCACAGGGCGAAAATCATTGGGTCAGCAAGAAAATGGCAACCGATTCAAGTTAACCTTTACAGTACGACAAGTAAAACCATTCAACGTATGTCCCTTATTACGCTTCACCTGAATATTCGTTTTTGGTTTCGTCTTGTCCCTTCCCATCACATTGACCAGGTACAGCGTTGTCTGCTGACACGCTACCAATGTCAATACAGAGCAAATTGCGAAAAGAGTACCGTGACACATATTTTACACGATATCCCTCCGCGGACTACGTCAATGCGCAATATACCCTCCTCCACGAATGATAGTTCCATGGTGTCATCGGTCATCTCGGTTAGCCCAGAACTAAAATCTCGTTTTTGTAGCATTGATTTAATTTGAATAACAACATATTACATCATTCATTGTAAATATATGGATCGTATTAATTCAATTAAATATGTAATTACTTAGCTCCCTCCGAAATAACTTCACAGTCACACTTATAAGCTGTGTATAAAAGTTTCCCCTATTCCTACTGAATTAATTGTTAATTTCTTCATTCTCTATGGTACATTTTACCATAGAATCAAATACATTTTACCACAAAATCAAATATTAGTTCCCAAATGCAATATTTTTAAAAACTTGAAATCGAATATTTAATCAAATATTTAGAATTAGTCAATGACAAAAAACAATATGTATTCTTACAACTCTACCTTAGGTTTACAATTGGAACCCCTGACCTTTTTCTTTGTATTTGATTGGAGGTACTTTCACTTTAATGAAACTGTTGTCACTGGCAAATTCATGTGTAGTGATTTTTATTCATCATTTTTGTTTCATTTCATAAGAATACAATATATGTGTAGTTATGTCCTATGCTTATTTGTAATTGTAATTTCAATAATACAAAGGAAAAAAAAAACTATTCAATAATACAAAGAAAAAAAAACGAAAGTCTGTTGTAATTGCATCTTTTGCTGTTCATTTAACTGGTATGGATCTACCAGAAGCAAGGTATGTTTGATTAAAAAACAGAAACCATACAATTGTTTGACTGACACCCATAAGATAAATGCCGCGTTCATGTGCTTGTTGGATCTAGGAAACTCGAAAATGTCAGATTTACTGATTCGTTGACTGACTAGGTAAAAAAATATGCAGATGTACCCTTGAGCAAGGCACTTAACCCTAATTGCTCCTGCAAGTCACTCTAGATAAGAACGTCTGCTAAATGACAAACGTACTGTATCATTAACAAATTTAGCTTATCGACTGTCATCACGTGTACAGTAATTTGATATCCTTATCTCACTATGTCTTGAGATGATATTTCAATCCTAAATACCCCAAGGATGTATATGTACCACATGCCATGGTCAGCCCCCTCTAGTGTTCTAGAGGCAGTGATAGGCTACCTGAGATTTTCATTATCATTCGAGCATCTGATTGTAAACTCCAGACTGGTCCTTCATGCCTTTGCTTTGTATATGTTGCCCCCTTTTGGATTTATTCAGGTATGACATATCCCTTGATCACATTTGAAAAATAAAAACTGTTGACTCCCTTGTCACTTAATGTCCTGGATCCTTTATTAATTAATTTGTGCATGAACTAAGTAGGCCTATAGTTTATTAGTGTGACTTGCTGTTCTTCATGGAGATTCATTTGCATTCAATTTTTGTTTGTGTATTATGCTAATTAGATTTCCGTGTGGGCATGGACATAACAGGAAAACAAAGACAGGCCTTATATGCAATTATATTTAATCAATTGGTCAATACAATAGTTGGGTTAGTTGCTCTATGAGGAGGATTTGAATGGCTTGGATAAGCTTTTGGATATGGTGTATCCTGACAAAAAGGAGAGGTTTGGAAGGTTTCTCCTGTTGAAAGGTGGAAAGGTGGAGGGGTCCTCTGGGAGTCCAGACGTGGCAGCATGTCACTATGTTGGGTGCTTTTTGAGCATCTACAGGTCCTCAAAAAGTTCTACAGCTGCACCATAAAGAGCATTCTGACCGCTTGGTATGGCAACTGCTACAGAGGGTAGTGTGTACGGCCCAGTACTTCACTGGTGCCAAGCTTCCTGCCATCCGGGACCTCTATACCAGGCCGTGTCAGAGGAATGTCCTTAAAATGGTTAAAGACTCCAGCCACCCAAGTCTTAGACTGTTCTCTCTGCTACCGCATGGTAGTCCTCAGCAACTCTGGGACCAAAAGGATCCTTAACAGAAAAGGATCCTTAACAGTTAATCCAATTGCTGCCCAGACTATTTGCATTGTCCCCCTTATTTTATTATGATTTAGAATTATTTTCTGTACTGACTCTCTTGCACAGGCTCGATGTACCCTCACCGGACTCTAACCGCACACACATGCATATTGACAACAAACACTCACATTCCTTCACACATGCTGCTGCTATTCTCTGTTTATTATCTATGCACAGTCACTTTACCCCTACCTACATGTACATATTCCCTCAATTACACTACATGATCAAAAGTATGTGCGCTCGTGCTCCTCGAACATCTCAGTCTAAATTCATTGGCATTAATATGGAATTGGTCCCCCCTTTTTTGTTGTTGCCATAACAAACCTCCTCTCTTCTGGGAAGGATTTCCACTCGATGTTGGAACTATGCTGCAGTGACTTGCTTCCATTCAGCCACAAGAGCATTAGTGAGGTCGGGCACTGATGTTGGGCGATTAGGCCTGGCTCGCAGTCATTGTTCCAATTCATCCCAAAGGTGTTCGATGGGGTTGAGGTCAGGGCTCTGTGCAGGCCAGTCAAGTTCTTTCACACCGATCTTGACAAACCATTTCTGTATGGACTTCGATTTGTGCATGGGGCACTGTAATGCTGAAACTGGAAAGAGCCTTCCTCAAACTGTTACCAGAAAGTTGGAAGCACAGAATCGTCTAGAATGTCATTGTATGCTGTAGCGTTAAGGTTTCCCATTCACTGGAACTAACGGGTCCACCCTGAACCATGAAAAACAGCCCCAGCCTCCTTCACCAAACTTTACAGTTGGCACTACGCATTCGGGCAGGTAGCGTTCTCCTGGCATCCACCAAGCCCAGACTAGTCTGTCAGAATGCCAGATGGTGAAGCTGATCCATCACTCCAAAGAACGCGCTTCCACTGTGAGCTTGTGTGGCCTACACCTGGTAGTAATAATCTCTGTCACCCACTTCCCTTAAAAAATAGTTTGCCCTACAGCCAATTCTGTCGAATCAAAAGAATTTGCAAAAAACAGTCCGATTTCGACAGAAATATGGCTGAGACGCAAAGAAAGTTCAAGGAGAGGGGCTACAAGAATGATCAGATTAATATTGCCATTGAGAAAATTCAAAACAAAACGAGACATGACTTTTTTCAAGGTCAGTCTCGCAAAAAGACCCATTCTTGCGTTCTAACTACCCGCTATTCAAAGTGCTCTGATCAAATTAAGGGAATTGTTCACAAACATTGGCACATCCTAAAATCCGATGATAGTCTCGGTAATGTGTTTTCGGACCTTCCCTTGGTCGTATTCTCGCGGGGCAGAAATCTCAGAGACCAATTGGTAAACTCTGATTTACCACCCCAAAATATTCCTGTACAACGTCTATTTGCGCCTCTACTGGATGGAAATTACAAATGTAATGGCTGTGCTCAATGCAATGGCACTTATAAATGTAGATCCTTCAAACACCCACAAACAGGGAAATCGATCCCAATAAAAGGTGTTATTACGTGCTCCACTAAGGCAGTTATTTATCTTATAAATTGTCCTTGTGGTAAAAATTATGTAGGTAAAACAAAGCGCGAATTAAAAGTACGTATCTCAGAGCATCGCAGCACCATTAGGTGTAAAAACTTTACTTATCCAGTTGCGGCCCACTTCTTGGAGGCAGGCCACTCGATTTCGTCTCTGCGTTATATTGGCATCGAACATGTCACCCTCCCTAGGAGAGGGGGTGACCTTGATAATTTATTGTTAAAACGAGAGGCTGCCTGGATCTTTAATTTAAAGACCCTTGCGCCCTTCGGTCTCAACGTAGACTTTGATCTGAAGCCATTCTTGTGATTATTGTGACTTTGCCATTGTAATTGTGTGTAAACTTGTATAGTCGAATTAATCTATGATCGTATGCTATCCATTTGTTTGTATGCTGTTCTTTGTATGACATTTTAATATTTGATTATTAACCAATGATATTAGGCCACTCCTGGCCATGATTACAGACACCTGTGTCTTTTGACACTATATAAACGAGTCATCCCGCAGTGTTTGTGATTATACCCTGATGAAGACAGCTTGGCTGTCGAAACGTTGGTATTACATTTTTGCATCTGAGCTTCAAGAGTGTGCGGCTCTCTTTTATTTTCTAGTAATAATCTTCAATCTGGATAACAACAAATCATAAGACTAGAGAAATGTATCTACAAATACAAACATGACGGAGAGTAAGACAGTGGAACCCATTTCAAAATGAAAACGTGACTTCTACAGACGATTTAATATTTTCACCACCGGGAATGGTAAAGGTCGAAACCGATCTGTTAAAATCAATAAATGACAAACTGGGTATACTTGAACTAGTCAGTAAGGATATAAAAGAGTTGAAGGCAAGCCTCAAGATGAGTGACGAAAAAGCTGCGACATTGGAGAAAGACACAAACAAGCTAAAAGGGACAGTCAAGATTGAAACCGAAGTTAATGAATTTAAAAAGTAGAACATCATTCTGACAGAAGCCTTACTTGACATACAGACTAGATCCATGAGAGAATCTGATACTTACAAGAATCTTAAGAGAAATAAGAAGTTCCTGAATCTGTAGTTAGTGACTTCCTCCTTACAGCGCTTCAGATCACACGGGAAGCTATCGATAAAATCCACCTCGAACGTGTACACCGCTTCGGACAGAGGTATGAACGCCCAATCGTTGCCAAATTTGCTTTCTTTAAAGATAAAATAATTTTTTAAAGACTTTCTGGACGGAAATAGGCATGAATGACCAGTTCCCGAAGGGAATTGCAGAACGGCGTAAAGTTCTGTATCCAATTTTCAAGGAAAATAGATTGACATGGAAACCAGTAGCTCTCGTGGTCGATAACATGTATATTGATAACCAGTTGTTCAGAGACACAGACCACTCCATGGCTATTTAAAAAATTACAAAGTTCTCATAGAGGAGGAAAATAATGAAACACGATTCTAGCCCAGTTATGGATTGTAATAATACAACAAAAAATATAGTTGTTCTATCTATATTGAAATATAACTAATTGGAACACAAAAGCACTAATTCAACATGGTGGAGATAAAAACACAGCAAACAGAAGGCACGGGATGGATGGTGTGGTGTGTGTTTTTTGGTGTTTCGGGAAAGGAAATGGTTGCATATCCCAGAACCAACGTATTTCTGTTAGCAGGGGTTGTGTTAGCAGGGGTTGTGAGAGAGCTTTCAATGTTGTGCAGATGAGGGATATACATTTTTTAAATGAATTATACATCTTTATTTATTGTCCTATCATGGTGGAACAGTGTTTTAAAATAAATTCTACATCTAATTGTTTTTATTGTCCTATCATGGGGAACAACATTTTTCAAATAAATTCTACATCAAATGTATTTATTTATGATCCTATATTGATGGAACAGTCCACAACCCTATACCCTATACCCTAGACACCGACCTGAACGACTCGGATACTAAGAAGTCCCAATCTGTTTTATGGGCCTGCTGTAAGCGGCCTGTATGCAGTCAAAATGTGGTCAGAGACTTAGAGCAGCACTGCCCCGTCAAGATTCCGAGCCTGCCTGGCAGGGTTGGTCCTGCAAAGCCAAAGCCCCCTGTTGGGAGAGCATAATATACAAGGAATTCTCAAAGCTGTTATTGAGAACCTTGTCGACCTTCTACCTAGCCGGTGGGGTGCCCCCACCCAGGCAGTGGCAGTGCTGGCAACACTAGCTGCAGTTACCCATGGGGAGGGGGTCACACTCAGACATTCAGAGAGGGGGCATATTATTGTGGCCCTGGTGGCACAAAATCAAAGGTCTGACTGCATGGTTGGGAATATGGTCACTACGGGGGACCATATTGTGGGTGTTTCAGGGGAAGGGGGTATATTTGACCTCCATCATCTAGGACGTGACAATGGTTAATCAAATCTCCCCATTTCTGCCTATTTTTTTGCACAGTTTTGCATGCCTTCTGATACAGCTGCAACTGTATATGCATTCATAAATCAAGACGTTTCTTGAGTTGGGCTCTGGGATGGTGCAACTGTTGAGAATCTGAGTCTATGGTTGTTGTGGGGGAAAGGAGTTGAGTGTGGGTGTGTGTGTATCCCACAACTGTTGCAAGGGCGTAAACGATGTTAGAGAAAATATAGGATGATTCACAATAATTGTTTGCTAATAAACTAATTGTTTGCCATGTAAATGTAATTTTAGTAATGGCGAGACTGGTGAGAGGTAAAATTCTTTGCATAAATTGTCTACATTACTACAAATATTAATAGCCAATTATGGAAAATAAGATAAACAGGATTTTTAAAAATGATATATTGATTTGGCGGTTGATCTGCTTCTCTTCTGTGGGTGGCACTGTGTGCTCTTTTCGAAGGATGCGTCCCGGTCTCCCTGGGGCTATGGGATCCAGGGGGTCGGAGGTGGTCTGCCGGACATTGGGATGACAACCCAACTCGGGATGAGGAGGGCTTTTAGCAGGTGGAATAGTGGGGACCAATTGGAGGTTTACTTAGTAGCAATGCAAATATCATACTACAGCTATATGGACACTCAATCATCATGTTACTTTTTAATGGTACATCTACAAACATATATTTTGATAAATACAATTGAAACTTGTTGTGGTAAGTGGTGAAATAAATAGAGCCAGATGTAAATGTAATGGCTCAGCAGATAATAAAGAAGACGGTCACTATTTACCTGGCTAAAAGATAAATAATATAATATCTATTGTTTAAAGGAAACTCATTCAACAATTTTAGATGAAGTTTTGTGGAAAAAGGACTGAAAGAAATTGAAAAGGGGTGGTGATATTAATTAACAGTAATTTTGATCCAAATGTGAAAATTGTCCAAACAGATCATCAAGGTAGATGGATTATTTTAAATATGTATTGGACAATAAACAGATATGGCTCAAATAATGATGATCCAAGCTTCTTTGAAAATATATGTAAGAATTTATCAACTCTACAAGCAACACTAGACTCTTATTATTATGGTGAGAGATTATAATACGGTTTTAAATACCTCTATGCACCATAAAGGAAATCACACCACAAACTATCACCCTCAGGCACTTAAGGAAATTAATGTCATGGATATATTGGAATTAGTGTATATATACATGGCGGAGACTTAAATACCCTGACCTAGTGAGATATACATGGCGGAGACTTAAATACCCTGACCTAGTGAGATATACATGGCGGAGACTTAAATACCCTGACCTAGTGAGATATACATGGCGGAGGCTTAAATACCCTGACCTAGTGAGATATACATGGAGGAGACTTAAATACCCTGACCTAGTGAGATATACATGGCGGAGACTTAAATACCCTGACCTAGTGAGATATACATGGCGGAGACTTAAATACCCTGACCTAGTGAGATATACATGGCGGAGACTTAAATACCCTGACCTAGTGAGATATACATGGGGGAGACTTAAATACCCTGACCTAGTGAGATATACATGGCGGAGACTTAAATACCCTGACCTAGTGAGATATACATGGCGGAGACTTAAATACCCTGACCTAGTGAGATATACATGGGGGAGACTTAAATACCCTGACCTAGTGAGATATACATGGCGGAGACTTAAATACCCTGACCTAGTGAGATATACATGGCGGAGACTTAAATACCCTGACCTAGTGAGATATACATGGCAGAGGCTTAAATACCCTGACCTAGTGAGATATACATGGGGGAGACTTAAATACCCTGACCTAGTGAGATATACATGGCGGAGGCTTAAATACCCTGACCTAGTGAGATATACATGGCGGAGGCTTAAATACCCTGACCTAGTGAGATATACATGGTGGAGGCTTAAATACCCTGACCTAGTGAGATATACATGGCGGAGGCTTAAATACCCTGACCTAGTGAGATATACATGGCGGAGGCTTAAATACCCTGACCTAGTGAGATATACATGGCGGAGGCTTAAATACCCTGACCTAGTGAGATATACATGGCGGAGACTTAAATACCCTGACCTAGTGAGATATACATGGCGGAGACTTAAATACCCTAACCTAGTGAGATATACATGGTGGAGACTTAAATACCCTGACCTAGTGAGATATACATGGCGGAGGCTTAAATACCCTGACCTAGTGATACAGGGTATTTTTTGATTTGTGTTGCTTTTACGCCAAACATAACGTTTTGCATTGTTGCCAAAAAGTTCAATTTTGGTTTCATCTGACCAGAGCACCTTCTTCCACATGTTTGGTGTGTCTCCCAGGTGGCTTGTGGCAAACTTTAAACAACACTTTTTATGGATATCTTTAAGAAATGGCTTTCTTCATGCCACTCTTCCATAAAGGCCAGATTTGTGCAATAACGACTGATTGTTGTCCTATGGACAGAGTCTCCCACCTCAGCTGTAGATCTCTGCAGTTCATCCAGAGTGATCATGGGCCTCTTGGCTGCATCTCTGATCAGTCTTCTCCTTGTATGAGCTGAACGTTTAGAGGGACGGCCAGGTCCTGGTAGATTTGCAGTGGTCTGATACTCCTTCCATTTCAATATTATCGCTTGCACAGTGCTCCTTGGGATGTTTAAAGCTTGGGAAATCTTTTTGTATCCAAATCCGGCTTTAAACTTCTTCACAACAGTATCTCGGACCTGCCTGGTGTGTTCCTTGTTCTTCATGATGCTCTCTGCGCTTTTAACAGACCTCTGAGACTATCACAGTGCAGGTGCATTTATACGGAGACTTGATTACACACAGGTGGATTGTATTTATCATCATTAGTCATTTAGGTCAACACTGGAGAGAGTTTGCTGCACTGAAAGTAAAGGGGCTGAATAATTTTGCACGCCCAATTTTTCAGTTTTTGATTTGCTAAAAAAAATTGAAATATCCAATAAATGTCGTTCCACTTCATGATTGTGTCCCACTTGTTGTTGATTCTTCACAAAAAAATACAGTTTTATATCTTTATGTTTGAAGCCTGAAATGTGGCAAAAGGTTGCAAAGTTCAAGGGGGCCGAATACTTTCGCAAGGCACTGTATATTACTCTTACAGAATTTCCACGTGGGCGAGGATATTGGAATTTTTTGTTTATAACTCGGACCGAAGAATTTATAATGGACTTTTTCTTGACATAACATAGGTACAGCAGATCCCCTTATTGTATGGGACACTTTCAATTGCGCCTTTAGAGGCCATGCAATTCAGTATTCATCTATAAAACAAAAGCAATTTAGATCAAAAGAGTCCATATTATCAAAGGAAATTGAAGGACTGACAGTACAGTTAGATAGCAATAAAAACTGTACCATAGAGGCACAGAATAAGTTAGAGGAAAAACAAAAAGAAATGGAGGAACTTATTCAAGAAATATCCAGTGTAATATATTATAATAATAAAGCGAACTGGATGGAATATGGGGAAAAATGCACCAAAGTATTTTCCAATCTTCAACATAGAAATGCTACCAAAAAAAATCTATTAAAACTTGTTACAAATGATGGAGTTACGCATGATTCACCGAATTATATTTTGAAAGAAGTAAAGTACTTTAAGAATATGTTTTCATTTCAGTTTCCATCTCCACTAACTGAAGCTATTTGTATGGATTATTTTCCTATTAATAATGTTACATCTGTACAGAAAGACTCATATGAAGGCCAAATTACAAAGGAGGAACTTCTTGATTCTAAAATGGCACTGGGAAGAAATGGCAGCAGTTTTACAGGCACCTAACCAATTATGTGTTTTTTTCCACGTTATTTGTAACTTATTTTGTACATAATGTTTCTGCCACCGTATCTCACGGGAAAAAAAGAGCTTCTGGATATCAGGACAGCGGTCACTCACCTCGGATTAGACAAAGACTCACAGGGTTTACTTCGAACACCCGACAAGGCCACATCCCCGTCATTGGCAAGAGAAAGAGACGCAGGTACAGAGGACACAGAGCGGAGTGCCTCGTAAGGTTTCGCAGACGTCGAGTGGGAAAGCTGCCGTTAGCGTCAGTATTACTTGCCAACGTACAATCATTGGACAGTAAATTAGACGAGGTACGATCACGAATATCCTACCAACGGGACTTCAGAAACTGTAGCATCTTATGTTTCACAGAATCGTGGCTGAATGAAGACATGGATATTCAGCTAGTGAGATATACGCTGCACCGGCAGGATAGAACACCACACTCTGGTAAGACCAGGGGGGATGGTCTGTGCATATTTGTAAACAACAGCTGGTGCATGAATTCTAAGGAAGTCTCTAGATTTTGCTCGCCTGAAGTAGAGTATCTTATGATAAGCTGTAGACCACACTATTTGCCAAGAGGATTTTCATCTATACTTTTTGTGGCTGTTTATTTACCAGCACAGACGGATGCTTGCACTAAGACCGCACTCTGTATAAGCTGTATAAGGAAATAAGCAAACAGGAAACCAGCATTAGTTCTAGGTAAATGTTGCAATTCTTCAGCCATTACTGGACCTGTGACGAAAAATGAAATACATAAGGACAATACCATAATAAATGATCTAATGACTCTACCCCCTCGCAGCAAAATCTACAGAGCTGGGATTTTTGTATAATAATTTCAACAGAATTTTGGGGGGATTCGTGTCAATTCATTAATCATGTCTCCTTTGGAATTGCACATGAAAATCTGGTATATGTATATGTCTTATTGTGAATGAAATAAAAGCTGAAGTAAATAATTCTCTCTACTATTATTCTGACATTTCACATTCTTAAAATAAAGTGTTGATCCTAACTGACCTAAACAGGGATTTTTTAATAGGATTAAATGTCAGTTATTGTTTAAAACTGAGTTTAAATGTATTTGGCTAAGGTGTATGTAAACTTCAACTGTAAGTGTTGAACATCCAACATATTTTGAGAAAATAAAGCTGAAGCACCAAGGAGATAAGATAGCATTTGTGTGTTAGATAAATTGCATAAATAAGTTACATGAATAAGTAAATTAAAAAAATAAAAACACACTGCAATTTGCCATACCAGGTATCAAGCAGAAATGGGCTTGAAAAATTTAAATAATTTTGTTGTCCATCAATATTACAAACTTACAGTATCATATTTAAGCTCATATATATTATGTTAACTAATAGCAAAGAAAAGTTTTGGAATTGGCCTAATCAAGACCAAATTACATCTGTGTGACATGATACCCTTTGGATTTATCATTTTTGAATGTCCATGTACTAGCTAGTACACAGTGCAGGTTTTAATGATGACCAGAGGGACCGTCTAAGCACCAAATTATCCTAGGTAGATTTAAAACAACATAAGTCTGCTGTTCTGGTGAGAACTGGCAAAATGTTTCACAAACTCATCGTTGCTGAGGGAGTATGTAACGGTTTTCTTGAGTTGATGGAGAGGCGGACCAATACGCAGCGTGGTTACTATTCATGGTTCTTTAATAAAGCAACTACACATGAACAGACTAACAAAACAAGAACCGTGAAAAACCAAAACAGCCCTATCTGGTGCAAACACCGAGACAGGAACAATCACCCACAAACACACAGTGAAACCCAGGCTACCTAAGTATGATTCTCAATCAGAGACAACTAATGACACCTGCCTCTGATTGAGAACCATACTAGGCCGAAACATAGAAATACCCAAATCATAGAAAAACAAACATAGACTGCCCACCCCAACTCACGCCCTGACCATACTAAATAATGACAAAACAAAGGAAATAAAGGTCAGAACGTGACAGAGTATGCCCTCCTTGACTCAACACTGAGAATTCCGAGGTGACTTATCCTGTCATCAACCATTGTTCTCCTAAGGTGGGTTTTAATCAGTTTTAAAGCTGAGAAGCTTCTCTCGCAGGAAGCACTGGTGACTGGTGTAACAACAGAAATCTTACAACGTCGAAATAGCTCATGGAACACCTCTTTATAAGGTTCTAGAAATATAACAAAGTCAAGTAGAGTAGATGGTCTGTCCCTTCCACTGTTCTCTCTCCTATCAAGAAGCTGCTTGGTTTGATGAATCTCATGTTTGAGGTCAGTCGAATCTGACTCAAACGTCTGAGCAAAGGCAAACAGAGGTTCCACATTCAAGAATGTTGTACACCTTGGGTTGAGAGACTGGACCGCTTGCATTATCTAGCAATTCTTCTTTGAAAAACGCCTCTTCAGCTCAGCTCTGAGACTGTCAAGCACCTGATAAAATTCCCTGGGCTGCTGCGGATACAGCTTTTTCTGAACTGCAAGCCATTTGAGATGAACGTACGAGCCAGATACAAAGTTATGAAGATTCTGCAAGAGAGCAAAAAAGTTAACTGCCTCAGGCACTGATTTTACAGCATCGACAATAACCAAATTCAAACAATGTGCATTACAGTGCACATAAAATGCAAATCTTGCACTGTTTTTAATCCGTGCAGACACACCAGAATGCTTTCCGCTCATGACGGATGCACCATCATAGCCTTGCCCCATAAGATTATTTCTGTAGTCCAGACCATGTTTTTCAAGGCAATCAATTATCCTTTTTGTGAGACCTGCTGCATCTAAGCTTTCAGCTGACTGAAAGTGTGAAAAGATTTTGTGGATGGCCCCCGTTGTAATAGTACTAAAGACATTTGTTCTTTTTTCTTTAAATCTTTGGTTTCCTCTGCAATTACACTAAAAACATAACTTTCTTTTACTTCTCTTATTATTTGACTTTGCACCATCTCAGTTAAGCCCTCAAGAACTTTGTTCTGGATTTGGTGGCTTGTGTACTTAGCATTGCCACATGCATTCATCCTGTTCTCTATGAGAGGGTCATGCTTTGCTATTTCTTATAAGATTGTAAAAAAAATGACCCTTGTTGTGAGAGTCATCAGTCTCTCAATGACCTTGCTGCGCTTTATTTTGAGTGGCAGTTAATAGGAGAACATCTGCAATTGTTTTAATGTGAGTACAGTTTTCCTCCACTTTCTTTTTCCGGTCTAACATCTAACATTGATGAGTTGCTGTCAATAGCCCCTTTATGCTGATTCCGAGCATACACAGCATTGATATGATGCTCTGCCTTCGAATGGAGCTTAAACCCATAATCTTTAAACCGTGCCTTTTTCAAGTTACAAAAACCTGACTGTGATGTGAAGGCAGATTCAGGTGTATTGGGCAGAGAAAAAGGCCTACAGTCGAATCTTGACTTACAGAATATTCAAGCCTGTCAAGTCCTGATCTGTTTCACCTGTCTTTGTGCTTGTCCCCCCCCCCCCCCCCAGGTGTCACCCATCTTCACCATTATTTTATTTCCTGTGTACTTATACCTGTGTTTTCTGTTTGTCTGTTGCCAGTTCATCCTTTTTGTCAAGCTTACCAGCGTTTGTCCTGTCAGCTCCTGTCTTTTCCCAGACTCTCTTTTTCTCACCCTCCTGGTTTTTGACCCTTGCCTGTCCTGACCCTGTACCCGGCCGCTTGACCACTCTGCCTGCCCCTGACCCTGCGCCTGCCTGCCGAGCTATACCTTTTCCCTTATCTGGATTTCCGACCTCTGCCTAACCTGACTCTGAGCCTGCCTTCCACAGGACGTTCTTTGCATCTGTTGCTGTAATAAACATTGTTACTTCAACATGGTCTGCATCTGGGTCTTACTTATCCTGTTAAAGCCATGAATTGTCCTCATACCAGGAGCTGTTGAAAGCTCTTTTCCTAGTACCATGCTGAGATCTGGGAAACGTTTTCAAACACGTCTGTGCAGGACCCTCTTCTCTGGATCTTGAAATGTCTGAAATACACATTAAATAATGTGACACATCTCTATGGAAATGTATAATTAAGGGATCCACAAGATTAGATACTAACAACTGCTAACTAAAATGTGTAGTTTAAAGTATAGGCCTGGCCTATAATTGGGTCCTTTTGGAACAGAAGTCTGATATCTCTCCCTAAGACAGTCTGTGGTTACATCTAAGCATCCAACTACCCACATTTTAGTCCAATCTTAATCTTAATTACAAATCCCCATTATCATAACTGTACCTTAAAATCAACTACCAGCCTAAGTTTGATCATGGCTAGCCCTTCTCTGCAGTAAGTAATTAGCTAGCTACAATTTCTTACACCATTACAATAGCAAACAGGCTATCTGCAAATTCTGTCATACGTTCCAGTCTATGCCCAAACAGTTCGAGCTTCTAATTTTAAAAATGAATCTCTCCAGAAATAAGTCTCTCACTGTTTCCACCTGTTATAGACCCCCCTCAGCTCCCAGCTGTGCCCTGAACACCATATCTGAATTGATTGCCCCCCCCATCTATCTTCAGAGTTCATTCTGTTAGCTGACCTAAACTGGGATATGCTTAACACCCCGGCAGTCCTACAATCTAAGCTAGATGCCCTCAATCCCACACAAATTATCAAGAAACCCACCAGGTACAACCCTAAATCCGTAAACATTGGCAACCTCATAGATATTATCCTAACCAACTTGCCCTCCAAATACACCTCCGCTGTTTTCAATCAGGATCTCAGCGATCACTGCCTCATTGGCTGCATCCGCTGTGGGTCCGCGGTCAAACGACCACCCCTCATCACTGTCAAATGCTCCCTAAAACACTTCTGCGAGCAGGCCTTTCTAATCGACCTGGCCCGGGTATCCTGGAAGGATATTAACCTCATCCCGTTGGTAGAGGATGCCTGGTCGTTCTTTAACAGTAATTTCCTCACCATCTTAAATAAGCATGCCCCTTTCAAAAAATGTAGAACTAAGAACAGATATTGCCCTTGGTTCACTCCAGACCTGACTGCCCTCGACCAGCACAAAAACATCCTGTGGCGGACTGCACTAGCAACGAATAGTCCCCGCGATATGCAACTTTTCAGGGAAGTCAGGAAACAATACACACAGTCAGTCAGGAATGCACAGGCTAGCTTTTTTAAATAGAAATGTGCATCCTGTAGCTCTAACTCCAAAAATGTTTGGGACACTGTAAAATCCATGGAGAATAAGAACACTTCCTCCCAGCTGCCCACTGCACTGAGGCTAGGAAACACTGTCACCACCGATAAATCCACGATAATCAAGAATTTCAATAAGCATTTTTCTACGGCTACCCCAACCCTGGCCAACAGCTCCGCACCCCCCGCAGCTACTTGCTCAAGCCTCCCCAGATTATCCTTCCCCCGAATCCAGATAGCAGATGTTCTGAAAGAGCTGCAAAACCTGGATAGAAAAAATTATCCTCCGCCATTGTTGCAACCCCTATTACCAGTCTGTTCAACCTCTCTTCCGTATCGTCTGAGATCCCTAAAGATTGGAAAGCTTCCGCGGTCATCCACCTCTTCAAAGGGGTGACACTCTAGACCCAAACTGTTACAGACCTATATCCATCCAGCCCTGCCTTTCTAAAGTTTTCGAAAGCCAAGTTAATAAACAGATCACTGACCATTTTGAATCCCACCATACTTTCTCTGCCGTGCAATCCGGTTTCCGAGCTGGTCACGGGTGCACCTCAGCCACGCTGAAGGTATTAAACGATATCATAACCGCCATCGATAAAAGACATTACTGTGCAGCCGTCTTCATCAACCTGGCCAAGGCTTTCGACTCTGTCAATCACCGTATTCTTATCGGCAGACTCAACCGCCTTGGTTTCTCAAGTGACTGCCTCGCCTGGTTCACCAATTGCTTCTCAGATAGAGTTCAGTGTCTCAAATTGGAGGGCCTGTTGTCCAGACCTCTGGCAGTCTCTATGGGGGTACCACAGGGTTACATTTTCGGGCCGACCCTTTTCTCTGTATATATCAACGATGTCGCTCTTGCTGCGGGTGATTCCCTGATCCACCTCTACGCAGACGACACCATCCTGTATATATCTGGCCCTTCTTTGGACACTGTGTTAACAAACCTCTAAACGAGCTTCAATGCCATACAACACTCCTTGGCCTCCAACTGCTCTTAAATGCTAGTAAAACTAAATGCATACTTTTCAACCGATCGCTGCCTGCACCCGCCCGCACGACTAGCATCACTACTCTGGACGGTTCTGGCTTAGAATACGTGGACAGCTCCAAATACTTAGTTGTCTGGCTAGACTGTAAACTCTCCTTCCAGACTCATATTAAACATCTCCAATCCTAAATTAAATCTAGAATAGGCTTCCTATTTCGCAACAAAGCCTCCTTCACTCACGCCGCCAAACATACCCTCGTAAAACTGACTATCCTACCGATCCTTGACTTCGCAGTATTTCTACTTGCACATCATCATCGATCACTCCAGTGTTAAATTTCTTTTTTTTGTAATTGCTTCGCTACTATGGCCTATTTATTGCCTTACCTCCTCACGCCATTTGCACACACTGTATATAGACTTTTTTTCTATTGTGTTATTGACTGTACGTTTGTTTATTCAATGTGTTGTTTGTGTCGCACTGCTTTGCTTTATCTTGGCCAGGTTGCAGTTGTAAATGAGAACTTGTTCTCAACTGGCCTGCCTGGTTAAATAAAGGTGAAAAAATACTAATTAATGAATAGATTGTGGTAATATTTTGAGTAACGTTAACAGATTTATAATAACAATTGTTCGTTTTGAGTTCAAGTATGAAAATCTAACTGAGTTAATGGATTTCAAATTGCTGAATGTTAACTTGTTGAACACTGACAGCTGTAGCCTACTAGTTACCCCATATTAGCTAAACATTCGTATATTGTAATTTACGACATCGAGGTGAAATGAGATGTCAATCAGCATCAAACTGCCAGTAGTGAATTACATTTTGGGGTGGCACCCGGGGTGGCCCTCCGGCTCCGCCCCTGCCTATTTGGTAAAAGACCAAGTCCGTATTACGGCAGGAACAGCTCAAATAAGCATAGAGAAATGACAGTCCATCATTACTGTAAAACATCAGTCAATCTGGAAATCTCAATATTTTTTTTTAAATGCAGTCGCAAAAACAATCAAGTGTTATGATGAAACTGGCTATCATGAAGAAAGGAAGATCCAGAGTTACCTCTGCTGCAGAGGAGTTACCAGCCTCAGAAATTGGCAATTAATTGCGCCTCAGATTGCAGCCCAAATAAATGCTTCACAGATTAAGTAACAGACACACTCAACATCAACTGTTTAGAGGAGACTATGAATCACGCAAATAAACCACTACTAAAGGACACCAATAATAAGAAGAGACTTGCTTGGGCCAAGAAACACAAGCAATGGACATTAGATCGGTGGAAATCTGTTGTTTGTTCTGATGAGTCCAAATTTGAGATTTTTGGTTCCAACCGCCGTCTAATGTCCAGAATAGGTGAAAGGAGGATCTCCACATATGTGGTTCTCATTGTGAAGAATGGAGGAGAAGGAGGTGTGATGGTGCTTTGCTGGTGATACTGTCAGTGATTTATTTAAGTCACGGATACCACAGCATTCTATTTAAGTCAAGGCTACCACAGCATTCTGCAGTGATAGGCTATGCCATCTGGTTTGCGCTTAGTGGGACTATAATTTGTTTTTCCACAGGACAATGACCCAACACACCTCCAGGCTGTGTAAGGGCTATTTGACCAAGAAGGAGAGTGACGGAGTACTCTATTATTTGACCTGGCCTCCACAATCACCCGAACTCAACCCAATGATCTCGCAACCAATGTTAACATTCTCTCTTTCTCGTCTTCAATTTGAAAAATAATGCTTCTTTCAACAAGAGGTGGAATGAGATGTCAATCCGCATCAAACTGCCAGTAGCGAATGAAATTTAGCTCCTGACAGATGGTTTGGGATGAGTTGGACAGCAGAGTGAAGGAAAAGCAGCCAACAAGTGCTCAGCATATGTGGGAACTCCTTCAAGACTGTTGGAAAAGCATTCCAGGTGAAGCTGGAATCAAGGCAAAAGGCAAAGGGTGGTTACTTTGAAAAATATAAAATAAAAAATAAAAACACCTTTTTGGTTACTACATGATTCCATATGTGTTACTTCACAGTTTGGTGTCTTCACTATTATTCCACAAATAACGAAAAACCCTTGAATGAGTAGGAGTGTCCAGACTTTTGACTGGTACTGTCTAAGAGATGACTCTCGATATGTAATGTAGGCCAGGGTTCTTTGTACACCAATATAGAAAATAGAATGTTCCTGCTGTATAAGATCTTGTTCTAATTCAGATGGGTGGAAATCTTTCTTGGAATCCTTCTTGTTCCTCTTTATGGAAGGCTAAGAGGAAGAGAAAAACAATGTCACTACAAGTCAACAACCACATCTGCCACTCCAGCACAATATTTCATTTGGAATATGAATATAATGGTATAATGGTATTTTTTAAATGGAGGGTAGATCAGCTTTAATATTGCAGATAGATTGTGGCTTCCATCAATGTAATTGTCTGCATAATTTCCAATCCCTCTTATTTTTCTTGTAAATATATAAATTATGTATATGTTTTCCAATATATTTTCCTTTATTATTTTCCCCTAACCCTAGCATCCCTCCCATAATTGGAGTAAACTAATGGACAACAACACTTTGGCTTCTATGTCCAGCTTATAAATGCTATATGCATTTGATGGACACAGTATATTTTACAATAGTTATCTTTTGTTTGTTCTCTGAACACCATCCAGTTTTGATTTATTTTTGCCATGTATTTTTCAACTGTGCAGTGAGCAGCATGCCCATGCACAGGAGGCAGCCAAACCTTTTGGGATCAGGTCTTGTGATGTGTGTGTGACGTCAACTGCGTACAGATCCATTTGGGATTTTTGACAGAAGTCCCTCCACTAACATGCTGATGAGACTATCACCGCCTAAATTATTAGAGGAAGGATCTGAAAGCGAGACATCTTTGACAACATCCAGGCTGGTTGACATCTGATCACAAACAGTGCTCTAACCTACACCAGAACAACTGGTGGTATCCATTTCCTCAGCATCTTTGTTGGCTTCAAAGCCTCGTGCAGCATTGGAGGTCTTACTTTTTGCCATGCTGATGGTTGAGAAAGGTGGTAAAGGGGAGGATTTACCACTCAGTAGACTTCCTATATCAGTTACAGTTTTTGTTGGAGATGACCCTCTGCTTTGTGCATCAGAAACCACAAGTCCATGACTTGGCTTACCATTACTTTGGTAAATAGACTGACTGTCACTAAATGCTGATGTACCAGAAAAGCATGAAATCCTATCTTTGGATACACTAGCAGTCACACTGACTCCCTGAGCCAAAGTCATTGAAGCTAAAGAGGGCACAAGGCTAGGAAGCAGGAGGCGCTTCACAGACCCTTCTGAAAACAGCTGAACCAGCTCGTAAGCTGTGGGCTTCTCCAACTTATTTTAATTCATATTCAGCTTAGTAAGGACTGTATCGGATGCACTCTTTCCACCGCCACTGTCAGAAGCTGGAGGGTCAAGTGGCTCTCAGAAATTATGCGTATGATTTGATCAGAGTGGGATGCAACCCTCCCTTCTTCCTGTGTATATCCTGTACCTCCTTTATGATGATATCCACTATTGCAGACATTTCCTCATCTATGTCTTCACATTGTGGTAAATAATCTTTGCAATTGTCCAAATCTTCTTCTTAGACACTTCCACAGCAGACTGGGAGTCTTCGGGGGCTGCCTTAGTGTACTCTAAGCTTTTCTCATTGCTATGTTGAAGCATAAAGTCTGCCTGCCATAGAGATGCATTATAAGTCGTTAGTGGGAAAAGGCTCTTTATGTCTTTGTTAATTGATCCAATGATATCAAAAGCAGTTGAATTGGTATGCCTCAAGGGAATTGTTGATGTTGGTGACACCTGAGAATCTGTCTGGCTGGAACTGACTTTCCTGGGAAAGCTACTGACTGATTTTATCAGTATTATTCACACTTTGTTGGTAGTGTTCATCTTGAACTCTTAACTGGAGAGCTTCTTAATCAGTGAGGCTGGAATATCTCTTAATCTCTCCAACGATGAAGAACCGGAATCAGTCATGTCTTCGAGGTAAGACATGATACCGTCCATAAAGCCACAGACTTCAAGGGAGTTGGAAGAGGAATTATCTGAAATAGATGATGTTCATTTCAAATCTACCACCTCTGACCTATACATGGTCACAATCTGGGACAAGACCTCTTTGGTGCAGGGCACCAGGTTGGAATCACAGAGAGACAGTAATGGTTGAGAGTTCTCATTTTGGCATTTTATTGAGAGCATCAAGTCCAGTTGAGTTGACCTCTTGTAGTATTGCCTCGCTCTTACTTGTCTCAGATTGCTCTGGTATTTTCTCTTCGACACAGCAAGTTGAATCCCGCACACCAGATACAGGAGATGAGCTACAATCTGCTGTAGGTGATTCACTCCTACTTGGTGAATGAAAGCTCAGGATTGAGACAGGCAGTTCACTGTGTGCTCCAGAAGCACAATGCAGTGTCACATTTGGGGATCTCTCTTGACGCTTGTTGGCTGTTCTAATTTAGCTTAGTTCACAATGTCCTTGACATCTTCAACAAAGTTATCAATTATTTTTGATGCCTTAGAATCCACGTTGGTCTGTAGAAGCACAGTGGCCGCGGAATCAAGGATCCTGACAGATAGGCCAGATGCGTTCATCAAGCTGGGAGTGGCACTAAATTAATGGGAAGGTTGAACCAAAATGAGATACCACTCCTGAACCTTTTCACAACAATTTCGCTCACTGCCTTTGAGGCTTTGGTCTTGAACTTCACACTAGACAGAATGGCAAGACATACATATTATGTTCAGCTCCTTTGGAACAGAAGAGTCTTCAGCATCCAGGTGCTCCACTGCAATGTCACTGCCAGATGCCAACATTTTAACTTTCACAGCCACTTCTCGAAGCAGCTTAGCCGATTCTGGATATTATTTTTCCAATTCATCCACCATGTCTGCAATAACAGTCCTCACCTCTTCCGTTGCAAGTGGCCAAGGCAGCAACAACTCTACTCTTTTCCAAAACTTTACTAAGGGTTGTTAACAGGCTGATTGGTCTGCTATTTGAGTCAGTAAAGGGGGCTTTACTATTCCTAGGTAGTGGAATGACTTTTGCTGCCCTCCAGGCCTGAGGGCACACACTTTCTAGTAGGTTTATATTGAAGATATGGCAAATAGGAGACACAATATTGTACTCTATTATCCTCAGTAATTTCCATCCAAGTTGGCAGACCCCAGTGACTTGTCACTGTTGAAAATGGAAAAAATTCACCTCTTCCACACTCACTTTACAGAATTCAAAAGTACAATTCTTGTCTTTGATATATTCTTGTCAGATATACTTGGATGTGTAGTGTCAGCGTTTCTTGCTGGCATGTCATGCCGAAATCTGCTAATCTTGCCAATAAAAAAATAATTTAAAGTAGTTGGGAATATCAGTGGGTTTTGTGATGAATGAGCCATCTGATTCAATGAATGATGGAGCCGAGTTTGCCTTTTTCATTAACGTAATCGAAAGTGCTCCAAAGCTTTTTACTACCATTCTTTATGTCATTTATCTTAGTTTTATGTCGTTTCTTATTCTTTTTATTCAGTTTACTCACATGATTTGTCAATTTGCAGTATGTTTGCCAATCAGTTGTGCAGCCAGACTTATTTGTCATTCCTTTTACCTCATCCCTCTCACGCATACCATTTGTCAATTCCTCATCAATCCTCAGGGATTTAACAGTTTTTACAGTCATTTTCTTAATGGGTGCATGCTTATTAGTAACTGGGATAAGCAATTTCCTAAATATGTCACGTGCAATGTCTGTTTGCTCCTCATTACACAACACGGACCAACAAATATTCTTTACATCAACAACATATGAATCACTACAAAACGTATTGCATGACTATCACATTCGTCGTATTGATGAGAGCAAGGCGTAGCGTGATAAGAATACATTCTTCTTTTAATTAAACGAAGAACACTTAACAAACCGTGACGCTATATAAAAGGAGTGCTGACAGGCAACTACACAGACAATAACCCACAAAACCAAAATGGAAAATGGCAACCTAAATAGGATCCCCAATCAGAGAAAACGATAAACAGCTGTCTCTGATTGGGAACCAATTCAGGCCACCACAGACCTATAATAAACCTAGACTAACAAACACCCCTAGATATACAAAAAACCTTAGACAGGACAAACAAGCATACCCACCCTCATCACACCCTGACCTGACCAAAATAATACACAAAACATAGAAAACTAAGGTCAGGGCGTAACAATGACCTTATACACTATATCAGGCCTAGCCTTTGGAACTGGTTTTCCTAAATATGGCTACTATATTGTGATCACTACATCTGATGGATCTGGATACTGCTTTCAAGCACATTTCTGCAGCATTAGTAAAGATGTGATCAATACATGTTGATGATTTCATTCCTGTGCTGTTTGTAACTACTCTGGTAGGTTGACTGATAACCTGAACCAGATTGCAGGCACTGGTTACAGTTTGACGCTTCTTCTTGAGTTAGCAGCTTGAGAAAAGCCAGTCATTATATAAATCACCCAGAAAATATACCTCTCTGTTGATATCACATACATTATCAAGCATTTCACACATTATCCAGATTCGGACTGTTAGGACTTGGTGGTCTATAGCAGCTTCCCACAAGAATGGGCCTCATTTGAGCCATGTTACTTCAAAAGTATTTAACATGAGATCCTCTCTAATCTTTACAGGAATGTGGTTCTGAATATAAACAGCAACATCTCCACCACTGGCATGTCTGTCTTTTCTGTTAATGTTATAACCTTGTATTGCTACCACTGTATCATCAAAGGTTTTGTCTAAGTGAGTTTCAGAGATAGTCAGAATATGAATGTAATCTGTTACTAGCAAGATATTAATTTCATGAACTTCAGTTCTCAAGCTACATATGTTAACGTGGGCGATTTTGAGCTCTTTTCTGGGATGCTTGCTTGTTTTCATTGCTTTAATGGCAAGCTTAGCAGAAGTAGATATTCTCATGTTATTTATGTTAGTGCAGGGTGAGCTGCACAGAGTGGACTTCCTACTAAGGCACACCGCCTCAGTGCTATTGATGTCCATGTCCTGGCGTAGGACATTGTTTTTGCACCAGGAACAGTCACATTTATTGCCATGGAGCTGCCCACAATCATGGCTGATGAGAAGGACGAGGAAATCTGTCCACTCCCATGCTTCACGGGATGATGCAGGCCTCCGACAGATGGAGAAGCCCCGGCTCGATCCAGAGCAGGGATGGAAGGTTGCTGACGTCGACTTCGAAATTGTAGGGTAAGGAGTAGGAGTAAGCAGAGCAGCCACAGACACAGTTACCCCCAGCAACGAAGGTGCAGGAAGATCAAGCTCCAGGGCGGCGAAACTATTCGTTATTTGTATCCGCTCTGGGCCTCTCGTTGGAAGTGTAGACTGCCGCTGTCTTCTGCTTCCATGGCTTGTGACAAGCGACCAGCGTTGATTGCCATGCTCTTCTTGCTGTGCTCCTTCAACTACGCTATCAGATGAGGAGGCGAGGCAGAAGATGGCTCCAATTGCGAACGAACTCCGGGCAACACCGGCCAGTCCGATAATGACAAATGAAAAGACGGAGATGCATCCAACATGCGCGAACGCCGTCCAGCCACCGGCGTAGACAAGGTAAACATTCCACTCTGCATTTCTCCCATTTCTTACGTAGGCTGGCTACCTGCATACCTGCATGATCAGGGAAGTCACCTCAAGCCTATAATCCTCGGCAAGCAAACAACTGGAACTCTGAGTGATCCAGTTTGTACCAAAACTTAGTAGATACAGATCCTACAGCGCTGGAAACTTTAATGTATTTCTCTAGACAAAGAGGAATCCATTGGAAAACTAATCTGGGACTAACTTTGTTAGATTGATGGCTAATGTTAGCAGCTTAGCTAGGTTAGCGGATCTTTCAAGCAGACTTTAACCTGTCAGTTAAGCTAACTGCGTTGTGGAATCCATGCAAAAACAAGTTTGGTATTTATGTTTAACAAAGATTGGTTATATTTAGTTAAAATAACAAACAGAGGGGGGGATTGGAGGGACGCCATGTGCGATTGACATGTTTTACGTTTGCTCCCGTGGTCTTCTTAAAGTTTATGTGAATTTTGCAGCAGAACTGTATTTATTTTCAATTAGTTTGGTGATCCCTTTCCGTAAAAACCAAGACTACTTTGCTTTTGAATGTCAGCATGTCGACGAAGCATAAGGCCAAAAACATGAAAATCCGACCTACAATACCCACTCTCATCACCGCCCTCTCCTAAGTCTGAGGGCCTGGGGACTCACACTTTACCCGGGGGTGCGGCTTGGCCTGGCGGCGCTGAAATTAATATTCTCAAGGCCATCAAACTACTACGCTCTGAGATAGTTGAAATGAAAACGGAGGTGGTTGCTACAATTGAGGCCCGAATACAGGAGGTTTCTGATACTTTGCCTGTTTTGGGTTCTGAGCTCCGTTTTCAGATTATGCAGATTTTTTCCGTAAAGTTTTTTGGAAATCTGACACAGCGGTTGCATAGAGGATAAGTCTATCTTTAATTCTGTGAATAAAACTTGCATCTTTTATCAATGTTTATTATGAGTATTTCTGCAAAATCACCGGATGTTTTGGAATCAAAACATTACTGCACGTAACGCGCCAATGTAAACTGAGATTTTTGGATATAAATGTGCACATTATCGAACAAAACATACATGTATTGTGTAACATGATGTACTATGAGTGTCATCTGATGAAGATCATCAAAGGTTAGTGATTCATTTTATCTATATTTCTGCTTTTGTGACTCCTCTGTTTGGCGGGGAAATGGCGGTGTGTGTTTTTGTGACTTGACTCTGACCTAACATAATCATATGTTGTGCTTTTGCTGTAAAGCATTTCTGAAATTGGACACGATGGGTAGATTAACAAGATGTTTATCTTTCATTTGCTGTATTGAACTTGTTAATGTGTGAAAGTTACACGTTTCTAAAAAATATTTTTTTCATTCGTGCACTGCCTTTTCAGTGGAATGATGTCGAGGGGTTCCGCTAGCGGAACGCCTGCCCTAGAAAGAGACTAGGGGGCAGTATTTAGATTTTTGGATGAAAAACATACCCAAAATGAAACTGCCTATTTCTCATGCCCAGATTCTAGAAAACACTCTTAAGTTTCCAAAACTGTCAAAATATTGTCTGTGCGTATAACAGAACTGATATTGCAGGCGAAAACCTGAGGAAAATCTAACTAGAAAGTGGCTTCTATTTTGAAAGCTCCATGTCTCATAACCTGCCTTCGCTCCATTTAAAGGGATAGCAACCAGATTCCTTTTCCTATGGCTTCTTCAAGCGGTGAACAGTCTTTAGACATAGTTTCAGGCTTTTATTTTGAAAAATGAGCGAGAAAAAACCCATCGCGTCAGTGGATGGCTGGGTGCCAGCAGAGTTTTTAATGCGCAACAGCCATTTTCTTTCTCTCGCCTATGGAAGAAGCTACATTCTGGTTGACATATTATCGATTATATATTGTAAAAACAACCTGAGGATTGACTATAAAAAACATTTGACATCTTTCTAAGCACTTTACGGATGCTATTTGGAATTTTCATCTGCGATGTCGGGACCGCTCGAGCCTGTGGATTTCTGAACATAACGCACCAAACAAATGGAGGTATTTTGGATATAAAAATAATCTTTATGGAACAAAAGGAACATTTATTGTGTAACTGGGAGTCTCGTGAGTGCAAACATCCGAAGATCATCAAAGGTAAGCGATTTAATTTATTGTTTTTCTGACTTTCGTGACCAATCTACTTGGCTGCTAGCTGTTTGTAATATTTTGTCTACTGAGAGAGATGTTCTTACATAAACGCTTGTTATGCTTTCGCCCGAAAAGCTTTTTGAAATCTGACACGCCAGGTGGATAAACCTCTCTAGGGTATGTGGGACGATAGCATCCCATCTGGCCAACATCCAGTGAGATTGCAGAGCGCCAAATTCAAATAAAGAAATGCTCATTATAGAAATTCCGAAAACAAAACATATTTTACATAGGTTTAAAGATTAACTTCTTGTTAATCCAACCACGGTGTCAGATTTATAAAATGCTTTTCGGCAAAAGCATACCTAGCCCGGAACATACATAGCCCAGTTGACAAATTATTACAAACAGTAACCAGCCAAGCAGAAGCGTTACAAAACTCAGAAATAGAGATACAATTAATCCCTTACCTTTGATGATCTTCACATGGTGTCAATCAGAAGACATTCATTTACTCAATAAATGTTCCTTTTGTTCGATAAAAGGTATCTTTATATCCAAAAACCTCCGTTTTGTTCGCACGTTTTCTTCAGTAACCCACAGGCTCAAACGCAGTCAAAACAGGCAGACAAAAAAATCCAAATTGTATCCGTAAAGTTCATAGAAACATGTCAAACAATGTTTATATTCAATCCCCAAGTTGTCAATTTCCTTTCTTCTGAAATCACCTTATTCCTAGAAACTAATTCAACGCCAGGTATGTCCTGCACTACCATATGGGAGTCTCTCAAAGCATACCTACGTGGCCAAATTATTTATTATACAGCCAACCAAAACAGAGTTCGCTCTCAGCGACTTCGGGACCTGAGCGAATCCATAGCCACATTGGATGAGAAGTATGCTTCCTTCCTCTGATCTGCATAAAGAGCGCCAACTACTCCAATATGAATTTGATCAGCTGTCTACCAGGCGAGCTGAACAGTTACTCTTGCGAGCTCGGTACAGAGTGTATGAACAAGGCGACAAGGCCAGTAAACTCCTTGCACATCAGATCTGTAAATTTGAGGCCTCACGTTTAATCCCACAAATAAGGACCCCGTCTGGTGCCACCACAGTTATACATAAAGAGATGAATGATCAATTCAAACAATTTTACTCTGCGCTATACACCTCTGAATCCCCTCAAGACCCTTTGCTGATTGATTCCTTATTTAATGGCTTGAATATGCCTTCAATTGATACAGACTCCCATGACTGTCTAGAAGAAGAATTTACTACCTTCGGAGATTGCAACAGCAGTGTCCTCAATGAAAAGTGGTAAATCACCGGGTACGGATGGTTTTCCAACCAAATTTTACAGGATGTTTTCTGGTCTGCTTTGCGCATTCTTGTCTCGACTATTTGCAGAGTGCCATAATACCTCAAAGCTACCGCCTAGTCTTTATCAGGCTTCAATTTCAATACTATTAAAGAAAAACAAAGACCCCCTGGAATGTGGATCCTATCGCCCAATCTCGCTTTAAAACTGTGATTACAAAATCCTAGCCAAGCTTTTAGCCATCCGTATGGAAGGCTCGCTGCACCAAGTAATACACTCTTACCAGACTGGCTTTGTGAGAAATAGGCATTTGTTTTTCAATATTAGGCGCCTTATGAATATATTGTACTCCCCAGCGTCGGGGGACCCGGAGGTGGTGGTCTCACTTGATGCGGAAAAAGCTTTTGACAGCGAGCGTGGAGTGGGTTTACCTAACAGCTGCCCTTTATAGATTTGGCTTTGGCCCCAAATTCATTGCGTGGATAAAGATTCTTTATTTTTCCCCCATGGCTTCGGTACGGAAAAACAACTTGTCCTCTGACTATTTTCCCTTGCACCGCGGATCAAGACAGGGTTGTCCACTCTCCCCCTTGTTGTTTGCTTTGGCAAACAAGCCTCTCGCCATTGCACTACGCTCTAATGATGCCTAATTCACTGGATCAAACGTTCATGCATTTTATTTGGGATGGCAAGGTACCACGGATTGGTAGGAGGATGGTATATGTGATCTTTATAACATACCAAAACCAATTGAAATACATTTGTATACCTGCAGAAACAGACACAAAAGTGAGCAGTTCAGGCATCTGCACCCAATAAAGCTGGACATCAACATATTCTTACCTTTTTGTTGATTGGTATACATTGAATTGTGTCCATTTTCTGTTTTAGAAAGACTTGCACAAATATGAAAATATATATTGTATAATCATAAAACAATATACATTTCGATCATACAAGGGATAAACCTTACCTTAAATTGAGGAGAACTTTTCATTTGTAAAGTTAAGTGCCTACACCTGCTGTCCTTTCAAATTCAAATCGAAGTCTTTCAGTTGGGCTGTTAGGCAGCAAGAACCCCCACCAACTAAGGAGGTTCCTCGATGAACCCCACCTATGAGGTTATTGGAAAAACCTCTTGGGGGGCATTTTCAGTGCCAAGAACCCTAAGGTTCTTTGAAGAACTTAAGGGGAGAACCGTCCTGAAATGATTCTTCTGATGGTCACAGAGAGGGACGAGTTAAGCTGTTCGACCACCTCGTTGATAAGACCAACAGTCAGCTCAGGTGGGCAGGAGGCCAAATCTCATTGTCAGATAGTTACTTGTGGACACTTCTGATAATACTGTCCTCTGGCGTTCACAGGTGGACTTTCACTGAGGTCTGGGAACTATAAAAGTAACAAGCAAAGCATGATAATTCCTGTCTGAAGTTGGCAAATCGACCTCTTTACTGCAAACAAGTCTAACAAGCATTGTAATTCTACTATTATAATACAATTGACACGTGCTCTTTTGATCTCTTTCAATGCTCATTAATTCAAATCTGCTCAAAGGTTGATACATTACATTATGTACTGCGCTAGAAAGCGTAAATGCATTGGCTTGCAAATTGAGATGGATGTGAATTTTAATGGAGAAATGATTGCTCATCCGTTTATGAGGTTAGGGATATCCATATGTTAAAACCAGAGGAGGCTGGTGGGAGGAGCTATAGGAGAACTGGCTCATTGTAATGGCTGGAATGGAATAAATGGAACTGTATCAAACACATCAAACATATGGAAAACACGTTTGACTCCATGCCGGCAAAGCCACTACACTACACTACACAACACAACACCGAACAATACATAAGTTGCACTAAAACGGTGTCAAACGGGGCACACAAACTGTTCGGGCCTACATAAAGCTATCCCAACAGCAGTCCAAACACTTTAACACTGCTACACCTCGCTATCAGCGGAACCTTGTCTGGCAAAGAAACAGTTCATTCAGCCTCATTTACTGTCTTTAAAAAAACATAGCTGATATGGCTGACTTGCTTAAATTAATGTGATTTCTACTGACAATTGCGATGTACAAACTATGGCATAAAGGGACGATGAGCAGATAAGAGGCAATCCATAATTTCGATTAAGACATTAGTGAGCGAGCTAGGACGGACATAGTCAATATAACTATTTGTTCAGCACTTTTGAAATTGACAGTGACAGAATTCAGAACATTGGCCATTCTTACAGTATTCTACCTGTACACCAAGTCAGAACCGTAGGATAAATAAAGGGGGCATATAAGCAGACAATGAAAGCTCTTACAATATTTGATGATGGCATTTCTCTAAAACAGGCTATAGCCTAAATGTTCACCACCAAATCAGAACAGTAGACTAAGTTATGAGGGGAAAAGGGACCAACTAATTAGGGTGAGGCACATGGGCTACTAACAGCTTACTATACAACATACACTTCGTATTACTTTCTTAGCTACAGTATGGTGGGAGGAGCTATAGGATATACCCATATATCTCCCCGGCATATTACATCATTTTTTCAGCAGCATACAATACATTGTTGGACTCTTCTTGTTGTGCTGTGCTCACTTGAACAGGAAGGTGGCGCGGCGGTCCTGCGTGGGATAATTTTGTCATCAAATTCTGTAATTCTCTGCATTTATGGTGCTTTCAAGACAACTGGGAACTCTGAAAAAAATAAGGTTGAATCATGACGTAAGTGATCTTCAGGTCGGCGCTCTAGAAAGAGGCCCGAGTTCCCGACTTGGATTTGCCAGTAGATTGTCAATTTGATTAATGATGATGACTGCTAGCTTGCAAGTATGAAAAGTATTATGTTGACATGATCAGTCCAATCAACGCTACAGTAAATATAATGTGATTTTATGTAATTTATCTGTGGCCAATGACCTTGAGCCTTCTTGGATGGGCACTTCTAGTGAAACTCTGGCAGCACCCAAAGGGCTTGAATTTTCGAGCTCTTCCAATAGATTTTGCGATGACATAGTGTCACCATGAGTGACAGAACACTGAGCCAATCACGGCGCAACTAGAGAACATTACCAAGCCCTACGCTCCATATTTTCTGATGGCTGCCCCACCACCACAGAAAGCCCTGAGCTAGGCTGAAACAACTGCGTTTTGGAGCTGCCTTACACAGGAAAGCAAAGAAGAGACCATGTTTGTATGCGGCTTTATTAACTCAATTATGCCTTTATTTGTACATAGTTTGCAAACTGATATGTGACACATATTAATGCCAAAATAACATGCAAAACTGTCAAGCCCCACCTGCCCTGAATGACGGGTTGCCACTGGATAGGCCTATTTGAACAGAACTATATATGTAACCTTTCATACTGACTACATTTCAACTAGTTTGACAGACATGTAAGCCAGTGGTCTTTCCTCTGCCATGTATATTCCGCCCTCTTGTGGATTGAATTTGGTACAACATGTATTGTGTATGGTCCAGTTGATTGAACCAGTAAATCTGGCCTCACCTAGTCATCAAATACCGAGTACAGTGCGAACCCTAAAACTCAGACGTTAGACTACACTTGATGGATTTGTGTGTGAGAACATTATTATCTTATTTGCAGTGGTCCCACCTGTATTGAGCCTCACAATTTTGGCAAAAAAAAAATGTTTTGGGGGGTGCTTGTGCATGATATTTTTGCAATAATACGTGTCATTTATCAGTTTGCAAATAATGTAAAGAAAAAAATATATATAATTGAGTTAATAAAGCCTCATACCAACATGGTCTCTTTTTTGCTTTCTTGAGTAAGGCAGCTCCATAATGCAGGTGTTTCAGCCTAGCTCAGTGCTTTCCGTGGTGGTGGGGCAGCCAGCAGAAAATATGGAACGTAGGGGTTGGTAATGTTCTCTAGTTGCGCCGTGATTGGCTCAGTGTTCTGTCACTCATGGGGACACTACGTCCCGCCAAGTCTAAGGGTAGAGCTCGAAAATTCAAGCCCCTTGGGTGCTGCCATATAGTTACATTAGAAGTGCCCATCCAAGAAGGCTCAAGGTCATTGGCCACAGATAAAATTACTTCAAATCACTTAATAACTGCAGTAGCTTTGACTGGACTGATCATGTCAACATCATACTTTCAAAATCTTAGCTACCAGTCATCATCATTAATCACGTCGACAACTACTGGCAAATCCTTTTTAATCCTTGTCATATGAAGAGAAATAATGAAGAGAAAGTATAGATAAAACGTATCGGTGCTCATCGGCCATTGGACATTAACATTACACAACAAGTTGGAAATCACAAATTCAACAATGAGTGGTTTAAAAGGAATCAGTCTAACTGCTGGTTGCAACCCGGTCTCTACTTAATTATGTACTATATGTACAAATTAGCACAATATTTGTATGTACTAAAAGTGAAAGCGAGGTAAGTTATCAGATAAGAAATTACCAATAATTGAGTTTATGTTTATGTTTATGTATTTCGGCCGGCAAAATTCCAGACAATTATTTAATTTTAATCAGTTATGTGTATTGCTTTATCTTGTTGTATACTGGAAGTGATCTTTATTTTCTCTGGCCAACATTGTTGTTGTAATGTAATGTTAGCTTGTTGGTTCCCGGGAGTTTGTAGGCCTTCTACTTAGCTGTTTAAAAATGTACTCGCTGTTGTTATCATTTATGTAAAAATACAATCAATAATATCAATTGTGCAAGCATGTGGAAACACTTTTTAGAAAATGATTTATTTATTTCAGACTCGTGATTTAAGTGGCGGACTGTGAGTGACGGACTGTGAAACTTAATCTCCCATTATTCTGTAGTACTGGAACTGACCACATAATGAATCAATTTATGTTGTATTCCACACCAAATTTAAGACTAAACAATTACTCTGCATACAATACTCTGCATATAAATGTATAATAACAATTATATTTTGTATCATAATCAGATCTGTGATACTGTAGCTAGTTTATTCATTTATTTTTATTTGAGAAGTTACTCTACTCTAAGTATACTTGATTGATATATACTGAGTGTAAAAAAACATTATAAACACCTGCTCTTTCCATGACATAGACTGACCAGGTGAATCCAAAGCTATGATTCCTTTTTGATGTCACTTGTTAAATCCACTCCAATCGGTGTAGATGAAGGGGAGGAGACAGGTTAAAGGATTTTGAAGCCTTGAGACTATTGAGACATATATTGTGTATGTGTTCAATTCATAGGGTGAATGAGCAAGACAAAATATTTAAGTGCCTTTGAATGGGGTATGGTAGTGGGTGCCAGGCGCACCGGTTTGAGTGTGTCAAGAACTGCAACGGTGTTGGGTTTTTCACACTTAACATGCTTTTGACACCTTTTAGAGTACATGGCCCAACAAATTGAGGCTAACCTGAGGGCAAATAAGGGGGGGTGCAAGTGCAACTCAATTTTAGGAAGGTGTTCTTAATGTTTTGTGCAACATAATGTCATATTGCAATGAGAACATTGTAAAATACTAACTACTTCATATGACTCTAAAAGGGAATACCCCAATAACGTGCCATAAGGGACGGATGCAGATGAACACAAATGTTCTTTACTTAGTTTATAACCAATGACGTTACTCTAGCCGGATAAGCAGCGCATAAGTAAAGTATTTTTCTGAAATAAAGCATGTTTTTAAGTACCATCGCGCTTAATACTCAAAATGTTGGTGTGTTAAACCCATATACAACGAATGAGGGGTGGTTTGCATACAAAATATCTAAAACTTCCCAGCTTCCTCTTTCGTTTTTCTTTTCAGCAAGCAAGGGAATAAACTAACACAAATGTTTTGTTGTCCACCTTCATCAGCATATGTCTGGTTTCAGACATCAGTTATCTAGAGTGAGACACAAGCGTAAATGATAATAATCAACAGGTCCAAGTTTTTCAAAATGTTTCTAATCAGATTTCGGCAATCGGATTGGATTAAATGTTAGAATTGGGTATTTAAAAAATATATATATTTTTATTCTAATCCTTGACACAGGTGTAAATGACAGTTGACAGTTGATTAACAGTTGGTTGGCATTCTCACATGTTTTTGGAGTGGATCATGTACTCACCTTTAACAAAGGCACTAAAACGTTATCAAATCTATAGTGAGCGAAGTGAGCATATAGAAGGCAGCTGAGGAGGGGCCCGTGGTGAGGGAGTGGGTAGAGAAGGTGACTGTGGTCACCATAGAGAAGGCAGCTGAGGAGGGGCCCATGGTGATGGCGGAGCAGGTGACCATCATCCCCATTGAGGAGTTCGTTGAGGAGGGGCTCATGGGGATAGAGGAGGCAGAGAAGGTGACCGGGGTGTGGTGGTTAATTTCTTTACTATCAAATGAGGAGAGACACACTTATCACACAAGTCAGAGTTATACTTATACTTACTTATACATACTTGGCTGAAGTGGTATCTATTTTTTGGTGTGAACCACCCTTAAATTTGTTAAATTGCCATTCAAATGAATGAACAATCGATTCTCAAATGACATCTTTGTTGTAATACCGTAAGCATCAGGAGAGTGCCAGAATCTCCTTCTATAGTTATGGACCTGTGTTTGTCATTTTAGCCTTTTTATTTTTCCCAGAATTACAGTGGCATCCCTAGTAATTCAAATTCATATGATGTATGTAGATTTTCAATGATGTAGGCATATAGCCAGGGGCATTTCAACCACATTATTTTACTGTACCTGGTCGTACACAGGCTTTTGTGGTCATACGCAGTTATTGAAAATTAGTAGCCTAAAAAGTTTCTTCAAGGCCCCAGTCACATTTGTAATCAAATTATTTGAAACATTGCAAATACTGTTGTATATGTCATTTGTAATTTTGTACATTTGTAATTGTATAGTAATGAAATATGACATTTTCTTTCCACCACAAAAGTCTATTACTTAATAGTATGCATTGTTTTCAGCATTGGCTTGTGAGTCAGCCAACCAGGAGGAGGCAGCTGAGGAAGGGCCAGTGGTGATGGAGTGGGTAGAGAAGGTGACTGTGGTCACCATAGAGAAGGCAGCTGAGGAAGGGCCAGTGGTGATGGAGTGGGTAGAGAAGGTGACTGTGGTCACCATAGAGAAGGCAGCTGAGGAAGGGCCCATGGTGATGGAGTGGGTAGAGAAGGTGACTGTGGTCACCATAGAGAAGGCAGCTGAGGAAGGGCCAGTGGTGATGGAGTGGGTAGAGAAGGTGACTGTGGTCACCATAGAGAAGGCAGCTGAGGAAGGGCCCATGGTGATGGAGTGGGTAGAGAAGGTGACTGTGGTCACCATAGAGGAGGCAGCTGAGGAAGGGCCAGTGGTGATGGAGTGGGTAGAGAAGGTGACTGTGGTCACCATAGAGGAGGCAGCTGAGGAGGGGCCGGGGTGAGGGAGTGGGTAGAGAAGGTGACTGTGGTCACCATATAGAAGGCAGCTGAGGAGGGGCCCGTGGTGAGGGAGTGGGTAGAGAAGGTGACTGTGGTCACCATAGAGAAGGCAGCTGAGGAGGGGCCCATGGTGATGGCGGAGCAGGTGACCATCATCCCCATTGAGGAGTTCGTTGAGGAGGGGCTCATGGGGATAGAGGAGGCAGAGAAGGTGACCGGGGTGTGGTGGTTAATTTCTTTACTATCAAATGAGGAGAGACACACTTATCACACAAGTCAGAGTTATACTTAAACTACATTTTTAATCACTAATTAATAAGGGATGCACACATCGATGCAATGCACACATCGATGGGGTGTGCTACGATAATGATGGCTGGTCATGGCTGGTCGGCGATTCACGCTCAGATGATTGGTTGAGAGCCACGAGACAAAAGTCCAAAAGTCTTTTATAGCCAAGATACACCCCTTTCAACCTACATGACGAACAACAGATATATAGAATGGATCACAAGGTTAAGATCTGTATGAAAGATACCTATAATACATAGCAGACAGTATCTGCTGTGTCAACAGTTTCTATTGTATAGAGAGACCAGTGTCTGGCCCTCCGACTCCAAACTGGAACCATCTCTCCCTGGTACGGTATAGAACAGAAACATTAACTAATGCTCTGGAATGCTCTTTAGGTTTAATCACCCAAAAGACATCATAAATCTCCTCTGTCAGTGTTATCTCCCAGAGGCCCATCCTCAGTAGAACACACACACAATAGTTAACAACATACTCTATTCTGTTGCATAAAACAACCATTTGATGCAATAAAAGTATTATAAAATAATAGCAATTTTCAACCATAAGGGTTCAACCATGGAGGAGGCCGTTGAGGATGGGCCCTTGGTGATGGGGAGACGGAGAAGGTGACCCTGGTCACCATGGAGGAGGCAGTTGAGGGGGGGACGTGATGATGGAGGAGGTGGAGAAGGTGACTGTGGTCACATTGGAGGACACAGTCAAGTTTATAAATGTAGAATAACGTGGCATTCATACATTGCTTCATAAGCACTAGTCCATACATAATGTTGGCTTGAAATTAAACGTATTTACACTAAAGAGACACTTTTTAGATTAACTTCACAAGCGTGTTGACATTTGTCATCACGGTTGTCCTGGGGGCAGAATTGAGTGATTTCCCTCTAGATAGGCCAGCTGGCTATATTGTAAAAATTAATTGTCAAAAAAAATCGCTTTTTGGTCTTAATTTAGGGTTAGGGTCAGGCATTAGGGTTAGCATTGTGGTTAGGTTTAAAATCTAATTGTATGGCTTTGTGGCTTTGCCAACTAGTGACCACTTTGCAGAGCTGCCTCTAGAACAAGACTCATGGCGTAAAATACTAACCTGCACTTCACAATTTCAGACTCGGTAACAATGCACAAACTGTCTATTTTCAGAGAATGTACCAGCTCGTTTTACAAGCATTGCGGCGTGAGAAAAATAGCTTCTAATTTGGCTTTCTATATACTTATGATACCACTGTCTGTTTTCTCTCATTGAATCCCATGCAAATCCTTTTCCAGCCTAAGCATGCTTGTTCACGCACGTATAAAAAAGGCTCCCTGTGTGATTTGCGATTTACCCATAGTGAATTTAGCCGTTCCCACTTCACTCCCTAACTCTTTCCCTTGGCCCTAACCATTAGATGGTTGTATATGTGTAAGGTGTAAGCTCCACCACTTTCCTGATTATACCTATCCTGTCACAATTGTCGTTGGACATATGCTCAGACCAACATGCAGCGTGATCTGGGTTCCACATCTTTACTTGTGAAATGTACAAAAACAATAAACAGCAAACGAAACGTGCAGCAAATGCAGTGCTCACAGGCAACTACACAAAAAACAAGATCCCACAAAACACAGTGGGGAAATGGCTGCCTTAATATGATCCCCAATCAGAAACAACGATAAACAGCTGCCTCTGATTGGGAACCATAACCAGGCCAACATAGAAATAAATGCACTAGATCACCCACCCTAGTCACACCCCGACCTAACCGAAATAGAGAATAAAAAGGCTCTCTATGGTCAGGGCGTGACATATCCAGACCCTTCAGAAAAATCTAAGGGTTAAGTCAGGGCCAAGGAGGAGGGTTAGGGAGTGAATTTGGACCAGCAAATAATGTGTATGTGCCATCTAAGAGTTTCACTACCAATCATGTCTGTTCATTCAGGTTGAAGTTCACAGTGGAAGAGATGCAGGGGTCCATTGTGACCATGGAGGAGGACACTGACACTGCAGAGTGCCAGAAAAGACAGAAACCGAATAAGTGCAAAGGTACATGTCAATGACTATTTTCCACTATTTTTCCACTGTACACAATGCGAGTCTGGGCTGTTACCTCTATAGTGCAGCACGTTATCTTAGTTGTTTATTAATGTAACAGCAATGACAGTGAAAGTCGACGACTAAAATACATTACGTTAATACATTGTATTATTACTTTTTGATAGTATTCATAAATTATTGGAGCTGCATCGGTCTTGAATTTGAATCACATTGACGTTTGCTTATGTAATATCCGTTTTTTCTGAAATAACATTTTCTTCCCTAAACCAGATAAGTTGTGAATTGTAGTTTATTTTTCTAACCCTGATCGGATTCGTATCAATATATTCTTCAATATCATTATGATATGCCTGTAAATGTATATGTACCTTCATTAAACCCTACATAACGTTACATAACACTTTTAAAAGTGTGTTTTTCAGTTCTTCAGATTTAAACCTGAAATGTGGGAGCCTCATGATTTAATTAGGGTCCCTTAGTAAACCTTCATGTACAATAATGTTAGGATAGGTTCATCTGTTTTTGACTTACGAGTCATTCCAGTTTGGAGAAGTTGCACCTTTGGGGGGCGCTACTGAGCATAAATATGTCTGATTTATCCCAAATATATTTTGTGCCAAGCCACAAGTCAGAGCTACAAAAAAACACACTTTTGGGGATTCCATGACCAGACATGGTTTGTTAAAATAGGTTTTCTGGGGTGTATAGCGCTTCATGGAAGAAAACAAGTGTATGTATGTAAATGTTCATAAAAAAATGTTTTATATTGATATTGGAGCCTTGAGAACCTCGGAAATAAATTATTTAAACATTCTACACCCTTTATATGGCCATTCAACCCTGATACCCATTCTTCGCATAATGGCCATAACCGCACCTATTTTGCCATGGTTTTCGGCACAGCATATTTCTGATAAGCAAGACAATTATGCACTGAATTCTCACTTCCTATCCAAATAGAGCAGCTTTGCCATGATTTGGCTTTCACCTTCAGAAAACACATCCCTCTGTTAAGTAGCATCCCTCTGTTAACCCAAGCAGATAAATGCACCTGTAAAAATCATGCAGCATGTCAATATGATGCAGTGGTAGCTTACAGAAAGAAGCCTACAGAAAGAATGCACGTAAGGTAATAAACATAATAGCATGGTAGGCTATATATACAGCATATAAACCATGATGATATACAAGTAGGCCTATATGTATTTTAATCTATAGCTATACTTAGCCTATTATAGGCCTGTAATTAACTGCTCAATGAAGATGGCCTCATTATCGCATAGGCCTATAATAGCCCTGTATTGCGTAGACTATTTGAAGGTCAGTTGGCAATATAATAAGCTATAACCCAATAAGTTGTTCCCTGTTAAAAATGGTAACAGGAGCCCTGCACGACCTAAATAGTGAAACACTGCATCAGCCCTTTCAAAACGCTCTGTTTCTTCATGACACCCCTCACACAGGTCCACTGATGTGGGAACTTGCCTACATATTCAATTATAAGTATTTGATTTTCAAAATGCAATATTCCCATCACTTTTGATGATTGTTTTCTCATTCCTCACAATAAAATCACTAGGGCTACTAAAGTTGTTCAGACCAATCCACTGCTCACCTATATCAATCAGCATTGTGCCAGGTGCCTATCTTAGTAGGCTATAGTTTGTGAACTGTATACTGTCAAATTCAGTTTTTTTTGTACCATGAATATAATAAATGACATCAATTAATTTAGGTAAAATAACTATTAAATCATATGCTGCTGTAAATAGGCATACTACGTTATTGTCCTCCATCATGCAGTAAGCTTTAACAGGACACATTCCATTTGAAATGATGGTGTAGGGTACAATGTACTGCTGAAATGTATGGGTTGGGCAACAGTACATTCCACTCAATATCAGATTACAAAGATGATGTTGTACTTAGAATGTTGCAAGGGGCAGCAATGGCTTGCAGCATGCTGCACCAACACGTTTTATTATATCAAAATAATTCATTCATACTATGTAAACGATTGAAACACACACTCAGAGCTGTTAGTGCTTAATGCATTCATTTATTAAGACATTTATTTATTTATTTTAGCAGTCCTATTGAGACCAAGGACTAATTTGCAACTCACAATTACACAAAAATCCCAATCAAGGCAGCATAGAAAATACAAAAACATTATTTTTAAATCATGAAGAACAACCACATTCCACAGTAAAGAGGTTCTTAACCAACAGACTGAGTTGCTGATGATGTTGCCATAGTCTAGGATCAGAAGAAACGGAGGTGAGGAGAGGAAACATGGCAACAATTGCGCTGAAATGACACATTCCTTCTCCACTAGCGCATCATCAGGCAAATTACATTTCCCTGGATGGGTTCAGAAGGTGAGGTGTCAGGGGTCAATGTCAGGAGACCAGGCTGCTCCGTAGGGAGGTGGTGGCGGCCTTCTTCCTCTCCTTCATGAGAGAGAGAGTCCGAGAGAAAGAGTCCGGGGTGGTGTATGATTTCAGAAAGCATAGCAGTCGCTATCTAAGCTCTCAGCAATAGGACTTCTATCTTCATCTGAGGTTTCATTTACATCAGATTCATTCAAAATAGCCCCTTCTCCCAGAATCAGCTTTTGGTAGGTGTTCCTGGTGTTGTCTTGGTCTTGTGTCAGTTCACTCAATCTTCTCTTCAGGAGGAAGAGAAGGCCATTCCTCCCTCCCTCTGACAACTCTACTGCATTGCCTAAAAGTCACATGTAAAGCAGTAAATTATGAACAATTTCATTACACAAAATAGTAGGAAGGGTGTTTGTAAAGCAAGACAAAAAGTTAAGTCCAAAAATAGTATAAACCTCAACTCACTCTGATCTTGCAGCTGTATGGACAGTGCCTCCAGAGTTCCCACTGCTCTTTGTAGGCTCCCCAGTGCCTCTTCATCTCCTGCACCAGGATCCTCTCTTCCTCCTGCAGTCTGTTCACCAACATCAGTCTGTCGAAGATTGCCTTTTTGATGGCAAGATGGCTGTTGTCTGTGAGATGTAAACTTACAGAGGTGTATAACAGAACAACAGCAATGACTGCAGCCTACGCTGAAGGTAAACATTTAATCACAATAGATACCTTCTGCAATCATATACTTATACTTACTGGTGCCAAGTCTCTCCCATTGCCACACAAAGTTGTCAGTATTGAGCAGCGCATCCATTGTGGGGAGACTAAACTCTGCCTGGTGCTCGTGAGGTTGAACAATGGAAGCTGTCAAGGCTGCTTTGTCCTCAACAATTTTTCTCAGAATCTGATGGCTCCTGTTGTTGCCGTCTGAATAAAAAAGGGTGATAAGATGGACTGTATATTCAGATATATTACATGACTATAAGTTATAGAGCTACTATAGAGGCACAAACAAAGAGAGTACAAAGCAATCAACTAATTTCTGTTTATGGTCACATGATTTCTCAGTTTAATGAAATGTGTTGCATTAGATCAATTAATAACATAGGGCGTGCCTACATTTGACCATTAACATGGTCTGTGTGAATGACTATTGCATTTTCTTTCACAAATCAGTTTTACTGTTTGATAAATAATGTGTTTGAGGCCATATTGTTGTTGGACCTTACCTGTCAAACGGTAGAGGTAGTGTTTCCTCTGTTTCACACTGAGGTAAAGCCCCTCAATCTTCTTCTGGAGATGCCCTGTCTGACTATCCTGAAGTGTGGCTGTGGCAAGTTACAAACATGACTCCACTGACATCAATGCAATTATGAAGTTGAGAGACAGAGAAACATTCACTTTTCTACCTGTTGAATTCTGTCTTGAAATATGCTTATTCCTGTCATCATATTAGAATGTATTGATTACTTTACTTGTATAGTAAATGTATAGGTTAATGAAGGGTGAATGAAGGGTAAATTAAGGGTGAATAGGAACTTTGGGTATGGAAAATTACTGAGTGAGACAAGGGGAAGGGCAGAAAGTGAATATTCTGTTGCTGAATATTGATATTTCTAAGGAAGAAGACAAAGGGGAGCATTCTAGTTTAAATTCCTGATACTGCAGGTCAGTTGCTGAGGAACTAGGACAATGAGGGATGTGGAACTCAACTGGAGATAAGATCAGCAGTTGAAGAGAGAAGACACTGCTGGGAGGGGGACCATAGGGGCCCACCCCGAAAACCATCTGACTACAGTCCTATCCCATACACACACACTTCCACACCTATGAGGGTCCTAGACTTAGGCAGGCCATGACAATACCAGTGAGAGGAACATACTGTGTTTCTGACTAACAACAGAGAAGGAGTGTTTATCTTAGACATGCAAGGTGGCAACTCTGTCTACTCAGATGGTATAAATATATGTTTGTGGGTAGAATAAACTTGGTTTGAACTTTTTCTGGTTGTCCGTTTCAGTTTTTGCTCTATTTGTTCAGAACCTAACGTACCTTCAGACATGTAGAAATAGATAAACATGAATGAGAAAGCAGATACAGCTAAACATTTTTTTTAAAGATGATTAAACCCCCCAACATAAAATTGGCAACAATTTGCCAACATAAAATACATGTTAGTGAACTTCCTCTTATTCCAACCCATTGCCAGTGGTGTGATAATGTCTGTCTGTACTGTTGGAAAAACATCTTCAGTCAGCTATTCTAATAAATTACTACTCTGTGGCTCATCAATCAACATAAAAATATGTCATGTAAGATTAAAAAAATTACAATAAAATCATTAACATTATATATAGTGGCTTGCAAAAGTATTCACCCCTCTTGGCATTTTTCCTATTTTGTTGTCTTACAACCTGGAATTGAAATGGATTTTTGGGGGGTTTGTATCATTTGATTTACACAACATGCTTACCACTTTGAAGATGCAAAATATTTTTTATTTTGAAACAAACAAGAAATAAGACCAAAAAACTGAAAACTTGAGTGTGCATAACTATCCCCCCCCCCCCCCCCCCCCCCAAAGTCAATATTTTGTAGAGCCACCTTTTATATAGCTAATTATAAATCAATAATAATACATATGTTTCACCTAATGTTGTTTTTGATCTTTTTATCACCTTAGGTTCTTGTGAACATTACACGTTTTGAACTTCTATTTGCCAGTTATGGCCTGTAGGCCTCATTGACCTGAGCTCATGCAACTCGTTTTTGAGTAAAAAAAGCATAATGTATGGCTTATTTTATCTGTAACAAATACTCAGATTAAACATATCGTGCAATTTATCACAGACTGCTTTGTGTCAAAGTTTAACAAGGACTCTCTCCTCCTCACCAATGTCATGATCAAAGATGTTATCAAGAGGGTGGCAGGGTAGCCTAGTGGTTAGAGCGTTGGACTAGAAGGTTGCAAGTTCAAAACCCCGAGCTGACAAGGTCTGCCGATCTGTCGTTCTGCCCCTGAACAGGCAGTTAACCCACTGTTCCTAGGCCGTCATTGAAAATAAGAATTTGTTCTTAACTGACTTGCCTAGTAAAATAAAGGTAAAATTAAAAAAGAGCCTCACATTTAATATATCGTTTGGTCATTGTGCTGCCACAAAATGAATTGTGAGCAAGGCCTTAAAAAAGTTTTATATACCTGTGCTGCGAGAAAAGTTCAATATATTATTGAATCAATGTTTGTGAGAATGCCAACAGGTGTGGTTCCCGTGGGGGAAAGATTTTATTGGTAAAAGGTTCCCGTGGGGGTTGCCATGGAAGCCAAGAAAGGGAGCGAGGTGTGTGTGTTATCAAACACACATCCATGTGGGCGTCTGGGAGAGGAAGTGTGTTGCCAGAGAATGCCAGACTTTGATGACAAAGTTTGATGACAAAATTTGCCCACGAAGGACCACCTCCCCACCTTCCTGTTCAAGTGAGCACAGCACAACAAGGTAAGTCCAAACATGTCTTGTATGCTGCTGTATAAATGATGTAATATGCCATGGAGATATGTTACTGTAGCTAAGAAAGTAATACTACGTGTATGTTGTGTAGTAAACTGTTAGTAGCCCTTGTGCCTCACCTTAATAATTTGGTCTATTTTCCTCTCTTAATTTTGCCTACTGTTCTGACTTGGTGGTGCACATTTAGCCTATAACCTGTTTTAGAGAAATGTAATCATCTAATATTGTAAGAGCTTTCATTGTCTGCTTATAGTCCCTCTTTATTTATCCTACGGCTCTGACTTGGTGTACAGGGAGAATACTGTAAGAACGGCCCATGTTCTGAATTCTGTCGCTGTACATTTCAAAAGTGCTGAGCAAATAGTTATATTGACTACGCCTGTCCCTGCTTGCTCATTGATGTCTTATTCAAAATTACAGCTTTCCTCTTACCTGCTTGTCATCCCCGTATGCCATAGTTTGTGTATATCAACTGTCAGTAGAAACCACATGTGTTTAATCAAGTCAGCCATAACAGCTATGTTTTTTTAAAGGCAGTAAATGAGGCTGAATGAACTGTTTCTCTGCCAGACAAGGCTCCGCTGATAGCCAGGAGTAGCAGTGGTAAGGTGTTGGTCCTGCTGTTGGGACTCTGCTGTTCGGACAGCTTTATCTAGGCCCTAACAGCACCGTTTGTCACCGTTATTGTGCAATTAATGTATTGTTTAGTGCTGTGCTGTGCTGTGTAGTGGCTTTGCTGGCATGCATTCCACATTTTTTTTTACCCCACCAAGATTGACATGCTAAAATCACCACTGACAATGAAAAAGAGTGAATATGCAGAGTGCACACTCACCTGGGATATTGCTGATGCTCTCTGCTGGTGCCATTATAAGGTAGGCTACACTGTTGTTTGCTCAATGAAGTTGAGAAAATGTATAACTAAAAGACAGATTAGAGTCTTTTCATTGTCTTCTCTTTCCAGCAACCATTTGTTTTCCCGCAATTGTATTTTGAAATATTGTGAGATGCCTGGCTGGGCCTCTACTTCCCACTGACAGTTGCAACTCAAAAATAATGTATTTGGTATTTTCAGCGCCCGCTGCCCAAGTTGCTCATGCTGCCTTTCCTTCTGACTGTAGGCAATGTGATTTAAAACAATCCAAGATAATGATCCTTTGTGGCCAAATCATGCTTTAGTAGACTATTTTGAATGCTTTTATTTATTTTTGGATAGACAGGAGTAGTCTAATAGGTGTATAATTTTGTCAATTTAATTCAATTTACTTTAGGGAAGGCTTCCCCTAGCCTTATGGATGCGTCGCCTATGATCATAACTTTCAAAGATTTTATGTTTACACAAGAGGTACATTGACTCATTGTTGCTTCTGAAAATCTTATGCTGTTCAGCCTACCTTGTCTTCATCTACATCGATCACCTGTGTGCATCCGTTGATGGTTAAATGAGCTATAATGATTGCACAGCTACAATCCACAGATTTGACTTTTTTCTGTTGCCTATGTCATCACACAACTGCGTTGGGATCTCCTTACATTTTGCACAGATTTTCTTAATTTTGGGCTTGAGAAGCACCGTCGTCCTGGTACAGTACATGCCACTGGCCACTTGAAATATGGACGTTTTTAAAATTTTAATTAAAACAAATATTTCACCTTTATTTAAACAGGTAGGCTGGTTGAGAACAAGTTCTCATTTACAACTGCGACCTGGCCAAGATAAAGCATAGCAGTGTGAACAGACAACAACACAGAGTTACACATGGAGTAAACAATAAACAAGTCAATAACACAGTAGAAAAAAGAGAGTGTATATACATTGTGTGCAAAAGGCATGAGTAGGTAGGCGAATAATTACAATTTAGCAGATTATGTGATAAATGATCAGATGGTGTGTAGGTAGAGATACTGGTGTGCAAAAGAGCAGAAAAGTAAATAAATAAAAACAGTATGGGATGAGGTAGGTAAATTGGGTGGGCTATTTACCGATCGGCTATGTACAGCTGCAGTGATCGGTTAGCTGCTCAGATAGCAGATGTTTAAAGTTGGTGAGGGAGATAAAAGTCTTAATGCTCTGGAATTGAGATTATTAGCAAAATATTCAGAGACTAAAAGGCTGAACAGATACACATTTCTTAGTAGGGGGGAATTACATTGAATCTAATGATTATTCCAATGATTTACTGCACGTAAGGGTGGGGTGCCACTACTAGCCTACTTTGTAATTCACTTTGACCTAATTAAACTTCCATGAAATGTTTGATATTGACATTGGATTGTACATTTCCAATACAGCTAATAACGTAGCACCGATTATATACCATAGATGACCACACCATTCCTTGCTCCTCTTTAATCCTCAGAATGTTCAATGATTTTCTAGATGCTGTTGTCCACAGGGAGAGAGGCAGCAGAGTATGTGTTACTGGCCTGTCCTCCTCTGCTCCTCCTGGTACTATGACTGAGGCCAGGAGTTAACCCTTGTCAGGTCCTGTAGAAAATGTTATTGTCTGACTCATAACTATGTTCACTGACTGGCATGTGAGTTAAGCTTTTGAGCTGCTTAATTTGAGGTTATGTGATATCATTATAATTGCTTTCCATTATCTTTGAAGGTGTTGGATTCTGGGGTAATCTTTGAACATTGTTATACTCAGAGTATAGGAACATTAGTTACAAAGGAGACATGCAGGGTGCCAAAATGAAGCTTGGGAGGGGCTGAGTGCAGAGAAAACAATTGCACGTGACAGTACTGCTAAGGATAGAAACCATTGAAGGCTCATATCATTTATTTCCCTGCTTAGCAAGAATGATGCAATGTTTAGAGATAAGGAGGAAACTTCACCCAAAGTGGGGTATGAATACCACCACGGGGGATGCCATCTATTGGTCTGAATTGCAGCTGTAACGACCCTTTGGGAAGAATTCAACTTGGTTAAGCTTCTCTAGTGTCCGTGAGTTATTTACTCTGAAAAATTAAAACCTAACAAAGGATATACATAGGTTTAATAACAGTTTAATAACAGTTTTCTCTTTTTGTTCTTCAAAGAAAAGATCTAAGGACAGGATCGAGTTAACAACACACACAAGTGAGTAAATGATGGAGAGATTATATTTTATTGCTTTCTCTCCCTACAGTGGCCAAGAAAGGCTAAGAAGAAAATATATCTTAAATGTATATTTTACTCAAAAACTATTTATTAGTGTTTTGTTCATTAGACAATTGTTAACACATCCAAAAAGTTTTGCATGTCAGCAGTTACATTTTGAAGATAAAACACTTTCAGAATAGAGCAAGAACTGTGATGACAAGGCAAATTAAATAAACACTAAAATGTTTATTTAAAAGTTTTTTGTAAAATATCCCTTTAAGCTTAATGCATGCACATACACTACCATCAAAAGTTTTAGAACACCTACTCATTCAAGGGTTTTTCATTATTTTTACTATTTTCTACATTGTAAAATTATAGGTAATAACTTTTTATGTTCAAAACTGCGCACTCTCTTCAAACAATAGCATGGTATTCGTTCACTGTAATAGCTACTGTAAATTGGACAATGCAGTTAGATTAGCAAGAATTTAAGCTTTCTGCCAATATCAGATATGTCTATGTCCTGGGAAATGTTCTTGTCACTTACAACCTCATGCTAATCACATTAGCCTACATTAGCTCAACTATCCCGCAGGGGACCCACCAATCCTGAAGAAGTTGCGTTTGAGCCAATCATTTTTGTTGTTACAAGGTAGGGGGGTATACAGAAGATGGCACTATTTGGTAAATGTCCAAGTCCATACTATGGCAAGAACAGCTCAAATAAGAAAAGAGAAATGACAGTCCACTGACCACTGCCTGTGTCCACTGTGTAAACTAAGGTTTTATAGGAGACCAAATCTCTTTGTCAATACTTTCATTGCTGACATGGCTGATCAATTCATGCATGTAGTTCAAGAGAAATCTCCCGTCAGCCAAGCACAACATCCTACCAAACCTGTCGAACTGGGACAAAGCTCAAGGCCTGCAAGTCCTGCCTGGTGGGTCTGACCTCTTTCTGTGAGACTCACCTGCAGCCTCATCAGATAGCCCCAGCCCTAAAGAGACACACGCTGATTGACCCTGTGGACAACCTGGAAGAAGACAGGACATGTAAGAAGCACAACAAATTCCTGGAGGTGTTCTGTAGGACTGACCAGATGTGTGTCTGCCAGTTCTGCACTGAGACAGACAACAAATATCACCACAATGTCCCTATAGAGGAAGAGTGTGAAGAGAGGAAGGCTCAGCTGGGGAAGACAGAGGCACGAGTGCAGCATCTGATCCAGGAGCGACTGCAGAAGATTCAGGAGATGAAACACTCAGTAGATCTAAGAAACAAATACACAGAGAGAGAGAGAGAGAGAGAAAGCAAAAACCATTCAACTCTTCTCTGATCTGGTGCAAAGCTTTCAGAAAAGCCAGACCGACTACATGGAGGTGGTTGAGGAGGAGAAGAAAGCAGAAGAGAGGTGGGCTGAAAGGCTCATTTGGGGGTTGTAGCAGGAAATCGCACTGAGCTGGAGAAGCTCTCAAACACTGAAGACCACCTCCACCTTCTCCAGAGCTCTGCATCCCTCTGCAGTTTTCCTCCCACCATGGACTGGTCTCAGATCAGTATTCACACTAAGCTGTGTGTAGGAAACTTGAGGAGAGCTCTGTGTCAGCTCGCAGAGACTCTGAGAATCATGCCCCAGCTGTTAGATACAGTGAAGACTTTACATAAGTCATTGTGTGATTCTGAGCACCAGAGGATGCAGCAGTATGCAGTGGATGTGACTCTGGACCCTGATACGGCAAACTGCAAACTTGTCCTGTCTGAGGACAGGAAACAAGTAAGACTTGGAGATATAAAACAACATCTTCCTGACAAACTAGCAAGGTTTGATACTACTCTTTGTGTCCTGGGAAAGGAGGGATTCTCTTCAGGGAGATTCTACTATGAGTTGGAGGTTAAGGGGAAAACTGACTGGTCTATAGGAGTGGCCAGAGAGTCTATCAACAGGAAGGGAAGGATTACACTGAGCCCTGAGAATGGATACTGGATTCTGTCACTGAGGAATGGAGATGATTACACCGCTGGTGCACAACTCTATCCATACTTCTGCCCTGGTAAACGTAGTGGAACTCTGCCCCTCTGATCATCTCAACTCTCAATGAAATTGAACTTATTGGGGTTGTGCAAAGAGAGGGAACATTCCCGGAAAAGTACCAATAATTAAGAATTTGGGGATTCTTCAATAAAATGTAAGATGAAGAAAAATGCTGAAGATATAAACTATGTTTGTAATATTTTTGTAATTCTAGCAGACGCTCTTATCCAGAGGTGCCTTCCCTAGTCGGCTCTGGGATTTCAGGTTTCTGGCACAACGCTCTTATCCAGAGGTGCCTTCCCTAGTCGGCTCTGGGATTTCAGGTTTCTGGCACAACGCTCTTATCCAGAGGTGCCTTCCCTAGTCGGCTCTGGGATTTCAGGTTTCTGGCACAACGCTCTTATCCAGAGGTGCCTTCCCTAGTCGGCTCTGGGATTTCAGGTTTCTGGCACAACGCTCTTATCCAGAGGTGCCTTCCCTAGTCGGCTCTGGGATTTCAGGTTTCTGGCACAACGCTCTTATCCAGAGGTGCCTTCCCTAGTCGGCTCTGGGATTTCAGGTTTCTGGCACAACGCTCTTATCCAGAGGTGCCTTCCCTAGTCGGCTCTGGGATTTCAGGTTTCTGGCACAACGCTCTTATCCAGAGGTGCCTTCCCTAGTCGGCTCTGGGATTTCAGGTTTCTGGCACAACGCTCTTATCCAGAGGTGCCTTCCCTAGTCGGCTCTGGGATTTCAGGTTTCTGGCACAACGCTCTTATCCAGAGGTGCCTTCCCTAGTCGGCTCTGGGATTTCAGGTTTCTGGCACAACGCTCTTATCCAGAGGTGCCTTCCCTAGTCGGCTCTGGGATTTCAGGTTTCTGGCACAACGCTCTTATCCAGAGGTGCCTTCCCTAGTCGGCTCTGGGATTTCAGGTTTCTGGCACAACGCTCTTATCCAGAGGTGCCTTCCCTAGTCGGCTCTGGGATTTCAGGTTTCTGGCACAACGCTCTTATCCAGAGGTGCCTTCCCTAGTCGGCTCTGGGATTTCAGGTTTCTGGCACAACGCTCTTATCCAGAGGTGCCTTCCCTAGTCGGCTCTGGGATTTCAGGTTTCTGGCACAACGCTCTTATCCAGAGGTGCCTTCCCTAGTCGGCTCTGGGATTTCAGGTTTCTGGCACAACGCTCTTATCCAGAGGTGCCTTCCCTAGTCGGCTCTGGGATTTCAGGTTTCTGGCACAACGCTCTTATCCAGAGGTGCCTTCCCTAGTCGGCTCTGGGATTTCAGGTTTCTGGCACAACGCTCTTATCCAGAGGTGCCTTCCCTAGTCGGCTCTGGGATTTCAGGTTTCTGGCACAACGCTCTTATCCAGAGGTGCCTTCCCTAGTCGGCTCTGGGATTTCAGGTTTCTGGCACAACGCTCTTATCCAGAGGTGCCTTCCCTAGTCGGCTCTGGGATTTCAGGTTTCTGGCACAACGCTCTTATCCAGAGGTGCCTTCCCTAGTCGGCTCTGGGATTTCAGGTTTCTGGCACAACGCTCTTATCCAGAGGTGCCTTCCCTAGTCGGCTCTGGGATTTCAGGTTTCTGGCACAACGCTCTTATCCAGAGGTGCCTTCCCTAGTCGGCTCTGGGATTTCAGGTTTCTGGCACAACGCTCTTATCCAGAGGTGCCTTCCCTAGTCGGCTCTGGGATTTCAGGTTTCTGGCACAACGCTCTTATCCAGAGGTGCCTTCCCTAGTCGGCTCTGGGATTTCAGGTTTCTGGCACAACGCTCTTATCCAGAGGTGCCTTCCCTAGTCGGCTCTGGGATTTCAGGTTTCTGGCACAACGCTCTTATCCAGAGGTGCCTTCCCTAGTCGGCTCTGGGATTTCAGGTTTCTGGCACAACGCTCTTATCCAGAGGTGCCTTCCCTAGTCGGCTCTGGGATTTCAGGTTTCTGGCACAACGCTCTTATCCAGAGGTGCCTTCCCTAGTCGGCTCTGGGATTTCAGGTTTCTGGCACAACGCTCTTATCCAGAGGTGCCTTCCCTAGTCGGCTCTGGGATTTCAGGTTTCTGGCACAACGCTCTTATCCAGAGGTGCCTTCCCTAGTCGGCTCTGGGATTTCAGGTTTCTGGCACAACGCTCTTATCCAGAGGTGCCTTCCCTAGTCGGCTCTGGGATTTCAGGTTTCTGGCACAACGCTCTTATCCAGAGGTGCCTTCCCTAGTCGGCTCTGGGATTTCAGGTTTCTGGCACAACGCTCTTATCCAGAGGTGCCTTCCCTAGTCGGCTCTGGGATTTCAGGTTTCTGGCACAACGCTCTTATCCAGAGGTGCCTTCCCTAGTCGGCTCTGGGATTTCAGGTTTCTGGCACAACGCTCTTATCCAGAGGTGCCTTCCCTAGTCGGCTCTGGGATTTCAGGTTTCTGGCACAACGCTCTTATCCAGAGGTGCCTTCCCTAGTCGGCTCTGGGATTTCAGGTTTCTGGCACAACGCTCTTATCCAGAGGTGCCTTCCCTAGTCGGCTCTGGGATTTCAGGTTTCTGGCACAACGCTCTTATCCAGAGGTGCCTTCCCTAGTCGGCTCTGGGATTTCAGGTTTCTGGCACAACGCTCTTATCCAGAGGTGCCTTCCCTAGTCGGCTCTGGGATTTCAGGTTTCTGGCACAACGCTCTTATCCAGAGGTGCCTTCCCTAGTCGGCTCTGGGATTTCAGGTTTCTGGCACAACGCTCTTATCCAGAGGTGCCTTCCCTAGTCGGCTCTGGGATTTCAGGTTTCTGGCACAACGCTCTTATCCAGAGGTGCCTTCCCTAGTCGGCTCTGGGATTTCAGGTTTCTGGCACAACGCTCTTATCCAGAGGTGCCTTCCCTAGTCGGCTCTGGGATTTCAGGTTTCTGGCACAACGCTCTTATCCAGAGGTGCCTTCCCTAGTCGGCTCTGGGATTTCAGGTTTCTGGCACAACGCTCTTATCCAGAGGTGCCTTCCCTAGTCGGCTCTGGGATTTCAGGTTTCTGGCACAACGCTCTTATCCAGAGGTGCCTTCCCTAGTCGGCTCTGGGATTTCAGGTTTCTGGCACAACGCTCTTATCCAGAGGTGCCTTCCCTAGTCGGCTCTGGGATTTCAGGTTTCTGGCACAACGCTCTTATCCAGAGGTGCCTTCCCTAGTCGGCTCTGGGATTTCAGGTTTCTGGCACAACGCTCTTATCCAGAGGTGCCTTCCCTAGTCGGCTCTGGGATTTCAGGTTTCTGGCACAACGCTCTTATCCAGAGGTGCCTTCCCTAGTCGGCTCTGGGATTTCAGGTTTCTGGCACAACGCTCTTAACTGCTAGGCTACCTGCCACCTTTATATGAAAAATAGAATCCCAATACTGTCAAATATGAACCTAAACATAACTTAACAATTTAGTGAATATCGTCGCTGCTTTTTATGAAGATTTCAACATGGAATATCCTTTATATTCTTAACTTTCTTTATATTTTATATATCTTTGTTATATTTTTATGGGGGCCGAAGTGGTTTCAGTTGTCTATCTCAATAGTTAAATACTTTCATATTTGCTTTCAAATGCCATCATTGTTGATAAGATGTTTGTTTAATGAATAAGGCTGTTTTCTCCTGAACCATATGATCTATCCACTAGAAATGCATGGAAAACATGGGCACAGTCATGAAGAATCAGAAAAATATGTATAATTTTAAATAATCAATTGTAAATTCTCAAAGTTTCCATTTCCAAAATTAGCTGTTAATTCATTATAATTTATTTCTGAAAAATTCCGGTAACTTTGGTAAATTTCCTGAACTTTTGCAACTAATTCGTTAAAGAGGAGATTGCAGTATGTAATGAAATGTCACAAATAACTGATCTTTGTCTCTCATATCAAGGAAAAATAAAAATAAACTTATCAACCTAAAATATTTTAAGAACATTTACTTTCCATTTGAGTTCTGTATGTATTCTGTACCATCAAATGGCAAGTGTCTTTAGGGCTGGGGCTATCTGATGAGGCTGCAGGTGAGTCTCACAGTAAGAGGTCAGACAAACCAGGCAGGACTGGCAGGCCTTGAATTATGTAAAGAATTCAGACCCCTTGACTTTTTCATATTTTGTTACCTCACAGCCTTATTCCAAAATTAATTAAATTGTTTTTTCCCCTCCTCAATCTACACATAATACCCCATAATGACAAAGCAAAAACAGGTTTTTAGAAATGTTTGCAAATGTAAAAAAAAAAAACCTGAAATATCACATTCACATAAGTATTCAGACCCTTTACGCAGTAGTTTGCTGAAGCACCTTTGGAATTGATTACAGCCTTGCGTCTTCTTGGGTATGACGCTACAAGCTTGGCACACCTGTATTTGGGGAGTTTATTCCATTCTTCTCTGCAGATTCTCTCAAGCTCTGTCAGGTTGGATGGGGAGCGTCTCTGCACAGGTATTTTCAGGTATCTCCAGAGATGTTCGATTGGGTTCAAGTACGGCCCCTGGCTGGGCTACTCAAGGACATTCAGAGATTTGTCCTGAAGCCACTCCTGCATTGTCTTGGCTGTGTGCTTAGGGTCGTTGTCCTGTTGGAAGGTCAACCTTTCCCCCAGTCTGAGGTCCTTAGCGCTCTGGAGAAGGTTTTCATCAAGAATCTCTCTGTACATTGATCCGTTCATCTTTCTCTCGATCCTGACTAGTGTCACAGTCTCACAGTCTGCCACCACCATGCTGCCACCACCATGCTTCACCGTAGGGATGGTACCAGGTTTCCTCCAGACATTCAGGCCAAAGAGTTCAATCCAACTTCATCAGACCAGAGAATCTTGTTTCTCATGGTCTGAGAGTCCTTTAGATTGTTTTGGGAAAACTCCATGTGGGCTATCATGTGCCTTTTACTGAGGAGTGGCTTCTGTCTGGCCACTCTACCATAAAGGCCTGACTGGTGGAGTGCTGCAGAGACGGTTGTCCTTCTGGAAGGTTCTCCCATCTCCACAGAGGAACTCTGGAGCTTTGTCAGAGTGACTATCAGGTTCTTGGTCACCTCCCTGACTAAAGCTCTTCTCCCCGAATTGCTCAGTTTGGCCGAGCAGCCAGCTCTAGGGAGAGTCTTGGTGTTTCCAAACTTCTTCCATTCAAAAATGATGGAAGCCACTGTTTTGGGGGAACTTCAATACTGTAGACAATTTTTGGTACCCTTCCCCAGATCTGTGCCTTGACACAATCCTGTCTCGGAGCTCTACGGACAATTCCTTCAACCTCATGGCTTGGTTTTTGCTCTGACATGCACTGTCAATTGTGGGACCTTATATAGACAGGTGTGTGCCTTTCCAAATCATGTCCAATCAATTGAATTTGCCACAGCTGGCCACTAATCAAATTGTAGAAACATCTCAAGGATGGTCAATGGAAACAGTATGCACCTGTTCTCAATTTCGCGTCTCATAGCAAAGGGGCTGAATGTTTATGTAAATAAGTTATTTGTGTTATTTTGTTGTTGTAAATTAGCAAACATTTCTGAAAACCTTTTTCACATTGTCATTATGGGGTATTGTGTTTAGATTGATGAGTTTTAAAATAAAATGTAATCCATTTTAGAATAAGGATGTGATATAACAAAATGTGGAAAAAGTCAAGGGCTCTGAATACTTTCTGAATGCACAGTACACTATAATGAAGATCACATCCTTCATTGTCATTGTATCATCATTGTCTGTGGTGCTGAATCTCATATTGCCTCTATTGACACTATTTGCTTTTTTGTTTACTTATAATGTTGCTATCGTGAAACACACACACACACACGCACACGCACACGCACACGCGTGCACACACGCACGCACGCACGCACGCACGCACACACACACACACACACACACACACACACACACACACACACACACACAAACCATCCCCTGATTCCTGACCTACAGCATAGAATTACATAGTCTAAATCTAATTTCATAGCATCTCCATGGCCGACAGTGGGTTATCCCATCCTGCACCATGGTTTATGCATCTTTATGTAGGTGACCCATCCTTCCATCTGTCCTCCTCAACTGTTGCCTAGAAACCAGCAGTGGGTTGGAGCTGGAACATGGACGATACAGTACGTCATCACAATCAGATGCACCCAACCTCCGGTATACAGCCAAGACACTTCTCCCCATGGTGGCATGACTTTGCCTTATAGATCACATTCTTGGACGGCTCTTTTTTCTCAGTGTCTCAGGAAGCAAGATGCGTCCTGTTACACTTTTGATCCATTATTTTGTGTTAAGGACAAAGAGCCTTAAGGCTCAGTCCCGATCAGCCGCCAGGGCTGCATCCCACCTGGTTTGGTAATAAAATGCTGCAGGATTAGGTGGAAATGCCAGTGAGAATGATGGTGATCCTAACACTGAGTGATGTAATAGCATCTTGAAAATGGGCACGTAATCTGGGGATTAGCCACATTACAGTTGTTTTCGATTGCTAAACGACAGTGGGCACAACTGGAGTCACATGTACAAAACTCTAACTACAGTCTGCACTACCAACAGTCACCTGAGCTAAACAGTTCACATCACCTGCAAAACTCATTCCAAGCAACACAACTCTTAACACATGGCTCAAAACACGCTCAGTGCAGCCAAACACTATGCACAACCCTCACTGAGATAACACACACTGTCACTCAGAACACACTGAGAGTAAAAACACTAGCATCAAACACCAATACAGAAAATACAAACTTTTCATCTTTACAGTTTGAACAATTTCAGTGACTTCATACAAAGTAATATTTTCTTCAAAGAAAAGAGTGACATTCTTTCACATGATTTATTACAATTTTTAGAATATAACAATTCTTTAAGGTAAATGAAAATTAGCAGTTTGCTTCAATAGTCTGTAGTAATTTACGGAATAACAGTAATGAGAAAAAAAAGGTAGAAACTAAAAGTACATACTGTAATTCGAACAAATAATTGAGGGGCTAATCCTGCCTCTCTCTAGCATCAGGCCACAGGTTTTCTTCAACATCACATCTAATGTTTTCTCTTGCCATGCACCTGGGGAAGAACCTTCTGGAGTGCCTTATCCATCCCTGGCAGTCCTCTGGACTCGTGTCCTCACATCCGGCACGCATGGCTTCCAAAAGAGACATTTGGTCATGTGGGTGGTGACCAAACACTTTCCACCTCCAGGCAGAGAAAAACTCCTCTATTGGGTTGAGGAAGGGTGAATATGCAGGCAGGTACAAAACCATAAATCTGTGATGTGCTGCAAACCAATCTGTGACAGCTGCAGAGTGGTGAAAAGCAACGTTATCGCAAACTATGACAAAAACTTGGGGGTTTCTTACTGGCTTCCCTGTTCTGCTGGCACTAGCTGAGCATAGAGCTGTTCTAGGAAAGCTATAAGCCTTTCTGTTTTGTATGGGCCAATGAGTGGTGTGTTGAGAAGCAAACCATCATTGGCCATTGCAGCACACATGGTGATATTTCCCCCCCTTTGGCCTGGAACCTCCACAGTGGCCCTTTGACCTATAACATTCCTTCCTCTTGCGCCGTGTTTTGGCAAGGTTAAATCCAGCTTCATCGATAAATACAAATGAATGTGGTCTTTCCAGTGCTTCCACCTCCATTACTCTCTGAAAAACAGTAAGTGCACAGTTTTACTGTAGAAATGCTAGTGTTTTTTTTTACTGTAAATATTTTGTATAGCTGTGTACGTAACCTCAGACGTCTTACCTGGACATATTGGTATCTTTGCTCTTTTACCCGTTCACTGTTTCTCTCGAACGGTACAGTGTATAACTGTTTCATTGTAACTTGGTGTTTCTTTAGGACTCGAGCAATAGTTGTTGTGCTGACAGAATTAACATTTTCAAATATATCATTATCAGCCAGCACTCTATCTTGAATCTCCCGCAGTTTTATTGCATTGTTTACAACAACCATGTCAACAATAGCATTTTCCTGCGCATCTGAAAATATTTTTCCTCAGCCTTTGGGTCCTGTTGTAAAAATATATTTTACAGTCAAACTTACTGTAATATATATCTGTGTAAATATTCTATAATTGCAATACAAAATAGATTCCTGTAATGTTTTCATTTACTGTAAGGATGTAACTCTCACCTGTTTGCATGATGGAAAATTCGCATTACAGATGCCACTGTGGATCTTTGCAGATTGGGTTGCACCCTCAACCCTGCCTCTCTCAATGAGAGACCATGGTTCACGACATGGCCTATAAGTGTAGCCCTTATTTCATCTGAAATAACAGCTCTTTGTCTTCTTTGTCTTCCTCCACGCATCCGCCCTCTCCCTGCCACCCTTCTCCCTCCACGAACCCATCTTCCTTGTTCCATTTCCAAAATGAGTCTTTCTGAGCTCTACCTATATATACTGTAATATGTGTGTGTGTTCACTAACAAGTCTAAAACAAGACACCTGCTTAGCCTTTCAGCTGAAATTGCAATCAGCAGTGTTTGAAAGGCACAAGGCTGAAATCTATTCCGTTTTGAATTTGTGGTTCACAGTTTTGACAGCAGTGTGTTAGCATTTGAACAAAGTGCTGTAAATCCACAGTGTTGTGCAGGTTGTGGTTAAAGTCATGGGATAAGTGTGTATAGTTTTGAAAACTGTGTTCAAGCAATGAAAAACGAACTAGAGTTTGGTCCACATGAACTGCTGCTGTGCAGACTGTAGTTAGAGTTTTGCACATGTGACTCCAGTTGTGTCCACTGTCGTTTAGCAATCAAAAAAAACTGTAACATGCTTGAAGTGAAGTAAACCTAATTTCCATAGTGCCACCCGACAACCACTGTTTCAGAGGTGGCAGATAGCCAATGTCTGCTGCTGCTCACATTATGTCATATAGGCCTATAATGTGGATACAATGAAGGCTGCTGAGGGGAGGACAGCTCATAGTAATGGCTTGAATGATGTCATTGGAATGGCATCAAACACATCAAACACGTGGTTGATACCATTCTTTTGACTCCATTCCAGCCATTATTATGAGCCGTCGTCCCCTCAGCAACCTCCACCGGTGTGAGCTACACGTGCTGTTTAGGGTGAGCATTGTGTTCATCTGTCACACATATAGTTGTCGTGACGTTGTATTAGTTAATGTGACAACTGTTGCTCATCGAATGATTACAAGTTTCTAATTGCGTGATTAACTGAATCAAGCAATTATAAACTCATTAACCTGTTAACTCATTAACCTGTTAACTCATTAACCTGGGGCACCATGGGAAAACTAGTTTTTATTGAGTTTCTATTAACCAAATTAACTCAAAGAATATCAGAATATTGATTTTACAACAGCCGCTAATTAACCAGTTACCTCTGCAATCTCGTTCTGAACGTCGTATAGTCCGTGAATCTGCACGAACCCGGGTCTCACCAATGAGTTCGTACCACACCAATCTTAGTTGAGTATTTATTTACTAGAAAGCTAAAATGATGATAAAAGATACACATACACAAAAACACATTCTAGGCTATTGATTAGAACTTAGTTTAACGGGCCAACACATTATGGCGCGTGTTACCCAAAATGTGGATTTCAAGGAGAGAGATAAAAAATAAAGTACATGAGAGAAATATACATTTGGGTGAATTTATCAGCTATGCTATTCTAACCCTAGCCTTGCCCCAAACTGCCGCTCTTATGGGTCAGAATATAATGATGTAATTACGTGGGGGAGGTCTCCGAGGATTCTCTGCGTGGACCGTTCAGGGGACCGTTCAGCTGCTAGATGACGCACTACTCCGGCGCACCTCTCTGATCGTCCTCCCAATGTCAGTGTCCTTTTGTCTTAGGAGTCTGTTCCCTCACCCTTGCTCTGGAAGGGGTCTTCTGAGGACAGACAACTCTATAGCTCAGAGCTCACAGCGTTGGAATGAAACAGTGTAGATACCACGATTCGATGGGAGATGGAGGCTAGGTGGTTCGACGTGAATTCACCCGCTTAGACACAGCTACTCATCCATAGCTTGGGTAGAAAAATATTTATTTGTCTTCAAACTTGCGCTGCGTTTTGGGTTCGTTGACTTTTTAGACCTTGGCTGCAGCTTGGGTCACGTAGTCTTCTCTGGAAATTCTTTACTACAGGTTTTATACCCTTGGGTCAGAAGTGGGCGTATCCGCCTTTAGGGAAATTCTCTCGGCGTACCAAGTTAAGAGCAAGGTCTAGGTTTTTCTCAAATCCAATTTTAGTCAACTAACTTAACGTTTCATCTTTACCAAAACATTCCCTTTGATTTGGACATTTTCCACACAACGTACAATGTATAAACATCAAACATATACTAGGAAAACTCTTCACGTTACAATTTTTTTGTAATAACGTAATCTATTAACCTTTAATAACAAAACAAAAATGACATACATTTTCATATTCCATCTATCGTCATGACCACCATTGTGGCTGACGGAAACCATTGTTCCAAAGTCCCTTTATTTCATGTTTAATGTTCCGAGGCTGGTTCTCCATAGTAACATGACAAGGAATTTGTCTGTGGCCTGAGATTTACCAGGGGCGTGAGGGGTCATAAAACCCCCACATCTTCAGACCCCTAGATCTCTCCTCCTCTGTTGGGGTTGAGAGATAATCTGTAGGGTTGTGGTCTCCTGTAACCTGACCTGGTCAGGACAGTCATGACATAGTTATACGGATTTGTTTTCATTGTAGGAAAAATAATTGACAGAAACCTTGTTGAGTAATGTGGAGATTCAATTCAGTGATTTCAGAGTAGTGTTGGTTCATCCTAGTGTAACAGGTGGTTGCCTATATGATCGCGTGCGTTCTTATGACTAGGTGACTCCTTTCCAAAATAGCAACAGTGGAGAAACAAGTGTAGATCTTGAGCTCTACTCTTAACCCGAACACTCAGTTACATCATAAAGTTTAGTCCTTATTCAGCACAATGGTCAGCTCCCTCTCCACAGACTACAGATCACAGACCACAGAACACGGACTACAGACCACAGAGACCATATGACAGAGCCAAAGCTTATTGCTATAGCTATGAAGAAAGTGACTACATTGCCAATATGACATCTCCCACTGGGTACACCCTGGTTGAAACAAGGTTGTTTCCTCATAATTTCAATGAAATTACGTTGAACAACGTGGAATAGATGTTGAATTGAAGACTGTTCCCAGTGGGCCGTTTGCAATTCAATGAAACATACTTGGCCACTCTCTCTGGAAACAGCAACTATTCTACATGAGATGGTGTTGTGTAATTACTCTCCATCTGATCCGGGAAATTATTCAAACTCAATGAGACGGAAAGAATCCCACAGTCTATCAAAGGCAGTCACATTGTTCATTTCCCACTTGCATATCACTCTCTCCCTCTATCTTTCTCTGTGTGTGCGTGTGTGCGTGTGTGCGTGCGTGTGTGTGTTGAGTCTGTGTGTGTGGCTGTCAGTCTGACTGTAGTTAAAATAGAGGGGATCTTCAGATTGAAGTTGCTCCTACTATGTACTTGGCAACAGAGTGGATAGCCTTATTCAACTCAACAGGAGTATGTAGTGACGTGGAGGAGAAATCAATTTGTTGCTCTCCAGTATTTGTGTACGTAGGCATGCATATTCAAATAAATAAAGAGGTGTATTTTGTAACGAAATGGGTTATACTCAACATCACACAAGAGTTTGGATGGACTTTATTGAAGGCAAAAACAATGTATCTCTATGGAGAAAGTAGCTGTATGTTTTCCAAGGTAATGAAATGGTACCTCAGACTGAAGTTATGTCCCACAGGACATGCACATTTTTGTTGTAGCTCAGCACTAACCTACTTGATTCCACTAACAAATGGTTTGGTGACTGGTTGATTAGCTAGTGAGGTGTGTTATAGCAGGGCTAGCTCAAACATTTTCACTCAATGGTGTCCCCTAGGAATTATTTCAGAAATACTTGTTTGGTAACCGTACCGTCGTTGGTTTGCAGTTGTGCAGTACCTGTATTTGACCACATGATGGCAGTGTGACTCAGCTGCTCAAAGTAACATCACTGCTTCTGCCTTTTGTTCTCCTGCCAATATTTGTGCTATTCAGTTTTTTCCTAAAATACCTATGAAAGAAAAAAAATACGCATCCTCGGGTTGAAATAAATAGCCTTTCACAGTTAATTTAATTGACTTTTTTGGTACATAATCAAGGTAATTCTGTCTAAAGCAAACAGGAATAGCACTGTTTGTTCAATTGGTTGCTAAGGAAAGCAAACACTTACTGACAAACTACTGCTTTAGTTAGTGACACCTGTTTTCATGAACATTTGTATAACTTTATTTAACGGTACCATTTACTCTATTTCCTGGTAGGAAATGATGTGGTAACAATGGGTACATTCTGCTACTTATATTATATACAGTATATTATATACTGTATATTATATACTGTATATAGAACAATATTTCAAAGAAATACATTTGTAACTACCTGGTACAGAACAGGTGCAGGTTTTGATGAATTCCAAGGACAAAAGCAAGTCACTAATAAGTTATTATTATGTCATATATTTTCATCATGTGTTAGTGTTATCTAGATGTATTCTCTTCATGACAGTACTGTGTGTGGAGTAGTTGGGCAGAGAAGGCAGTGGGAATCGAGGTCACAGCTGGACTTTGGTTCCCTTATTGAGGTAACTTCTTAATCATCCTGTCCCCACCGCTTGTTTGTGTGTGTGTGTGTGTGTGCGTGTGTGTGTGTGTGTGTGTGTGTGTGTGTGTGTGTGTGTGTATGTGTGTGTGTGTGTGTGTGTGTGTGCCGGGTCTGTCCAAGGCGCTGCTGTCTTCACCCCCGGGCAGGTGTGGTAGGTTACCCCACGCTGACGTGTTTAATTGTGTGCAAGTCCCATAGCTTGCTGGCGACTGTGTCCCCCTGCTGGGCCAAGGAGGACAAGGGGGACACAGGGCCCAGACGTGTTTGGCTACGTAAAGTTTTAAAGTTTTGATCAATATTACCTTCTTCCTTGTCCTATTAACAAATTAATGACAACAGGTCCCAACCATAGCCAAAACAGGCCTCACTCCCTCAGCCCAGGCCAGCTGAACCCTCTCTCTAGGTGGTAGGGCCTGTGAAGTGAAGCTGGCTGACTATGGCCTACCCATTCTCCTTCCCGTTGTCCTCCATCTCTTCCTCTCTCCCTCCCTCTCTCTCCCTTCCTCCGTCCTCCTCACCCGTCTGGGCTGGTAAATAAGTCCGGGTGTGTGAGAATCTCATTACCGCGACAGAAAGCAGCATTTCCTCTGAGGATTCAGTATGTGTATCAGAGTGTGCCGTGTGTGTGTCTTGTGTGTGTATCATGTGTGTGCCGTGTGTGTGTTAGCCAGGTTCAATCACCACTCTGCTGATGGGGAGGGAGAGAGAGGCAGCTGGGGCCTCCCTTGCCCAGGCCTTCAATTTCCCTCCCAGTCCAGCCACTGGAGTGTGTAATTACTATGGGGGGCTGGCGTGGATGTGCGATCACTTCGCCTGGTAACACCACCCCCCGCACCCCACCAGCCCCCCATACAGCCCCCCCCCCCCCACCCCCACCCCTACCCTCCATACATTCACCCCCTGCCACCCCCCACCCCCCACAGGCCCCCCCCTCTACCCTCCATACAGGCACCCCCCCTCTACCGTCCATACAGGCACCCCCTGCCACCCCCGCACCCCATTGGCCCCCCCCTCTACCCTCCATACAGGCACCCCCCACCGGCCCCCCCTCTGCCCTCCATACAGGCACCCCCCCTCCTCTACCCTCCATACAGGCACCCCCTGCCACCCCCCGCACCACACTGGCCCCCCTCTAACCTCCATACAGGCACCCCCTGCCAGCCCCCAAGTCACACACTGAGCACCCATGATCACCAACTGAGACAAACATGACACACTCATCCATGCACACACACACACACAGTCTTCTGTTCATACACTCATACCCTTCCTATCTATGGTTTGTTGGTGTGTATTCACTTGTACACTGTACTACGCAGTATGTTGGCGCCAAGTCCTTTGTTGGCACCATTTAGCATTTACACACTGCCGTCGTGCTGTATGAACACTTCTCACATGTACAGTGTGCAAGGGAGATGGGCTTAAAAGGTCACTGCATCTATGGTTTGAGGAAACTGGTTGATAGGATACAAACCTTCTTTATTGACAGGCTATGCTGCTTTGATGCCTTTTCCTTTGTAAAAGTCTAACCAAACGCAATGCACCATAAATTTCCAAGCTAGGCCGATAATACAGAGCAGATACAGGAAGCTAGTTTGAGAGTCACTCACAATACACACACAAACATCTGCGTATACTATACACACGCACACACTTCCCTATATGGACTGTGTGTGTGTGTGTGTGTGTGTGTGTGTGTGTGTGTGTGTGTGTGTGTATGTGTGTGTGTGTGTGTGTGTGTGTGTGTGTGTGTGTGTGTGTGTGTGTGTGTGTGTGTGTGCGGGGGCGATTGCGGCTGTGTGACGGAGGCTGACTCTTTGAGGATTCTGTGGTGTTCGCTTGCATACCTCTTTGAAGCTGTTCGATGACCGCACAAGGCAGTTCACCACAGGAGCGGGGTGGAGGGGTGTGCTGCATGGCTGTCATTTGTATACAGCTGTTTCTTTCATCTAGTCCTGCCTGCCCCCCACCCTACCTCTTCCCCTCCTGTCTCCCTCCACTAAAACCCAGAATCTGGCCTTTCTTGAGTTCTGCACTAGTTGTGAAAAAAATTAATGTGGACTGACTGCTGCTTGGCTGGATGGATGATCTAGAAATCAAAGTGACAGCTGTAGATCTAGAAGGAAATAGAATGGCCATGATCAATTCAAAAGGCATCACTCAATAATCAATCTTCATCATATTGCATAGGCCCCCTAAAACAGATATCAATGAATGTCCCATACATTCATTGATACGACCACATCCACACCAGAGTTCTGTGCTCACCTGTCTGGTGGCTGGTCCAGCCTCAGAGAGACAGGCTGAGACATGGGCCAACTGGGGCCTGACAGGGTCCACCTGGGGCATCTCTGTGCTACACACCACACAGTCCTTCTTACATGGCCCAGATACTAACGCTGTACACACTGCACAGGCGTTCTGCAAGACAGTGTTAATTGCTGCTAATTGATGTAGCGTCGCGCTGAGGCATATGTGGTTTCTGTGTGTATTCTAATGAGAGGAGAAAGGAAGGAGGTTTGGAGGTACTGTTACCCTGTCATGGCAGACATGCAGACCTGTCATGACAGTACACTACCATACGTAACAATAGATGTTACTAGTTTTGGTACCTAACATAGAAATGGATGACTTCACAGGGGTATCAGTCTTGCATCTAGGACCAGAACATCTCAAATGTAACTGTCAGAATGGTTTGAATAATTGAAGCTAGACAAAGTGACACTAGTCGAGGGAGACACATTCCTAACTGTCTGTCTGTCTGTCTGTCTATCTGTCTGTCTGGCTGGCCGGCCGGCTGGCCGGCCGTCCGTCCGGCTTGCTGTCTGTCTGTCTGGCTGGCTCTCTCTCTCTCTCTCACTCTGTCCCACAGAACAAGAACTTTGAAATAATGAGTCTCCCTGAAAGAAAGTATGCTTGATTTCCACTGTGAATTATTCCAGCTTTAGTGGCTGATTTATCGAAAAAGGAGGGTTGCATTTGTAATAAAGCAGAAGAAATTATTGCTTGATATTAATATTGGAGATTTGATTGAAAAGGATACAGGAGCAGTGTAAAATTGTCCAGTAAATCATTGTGTTGCAGCCAGGCTTGCTATTCTGAGGCGGGCTCAGAGGGTATTGACAGATAATGGTTTTTCTCTTTGCTAGAGATTGGCCATTACAGAGCCCTTATTGTCATTACCAGCCTATTTTCATTGTTCTGTGTTCAACGAGGAGACTTGATTTCCTTGGATTATCGTATTTTTGCTTCATTTGTGTGTGTGTGGGAAGACATGGTGCACACGCACGCGCGTGTGTGTTTGTGTGTGTGTTGTACGTCAAACACAACATGTCAGTGTCAGTGGAGGCTGCTAAGGGGAGGACAGCTCATAATAATGGTTGGAATCAAGCGAATGGAATGGCATTAAACACATGGAAACCATTTATTTGATACCATTCCACCGATTCCGCTTCAGCCATTACCACAAGCCCGTCCACCCAAATTAAGGTGCCACCAACCTCCTGTGGTCAGTGTCCATCTCATTTTACCAGCTAGTTAGTGACAGTGGGAGACACTACTGTTTAGAGCAGTTTTGTTTGGTGTGCAACCACAATCCTGAGTATTGTGTTTTTGCTAATAATGCATGCTCCTCCACACCCTGGAAGTGTAGCTACATATTTACCATGTCAACAAACCAGTTTGAATAGAATTTAAATGCCTATGAGAGAGAGGGGGAGAGAGAGAGAGCAAGACAGAGCGAGAGAGGGCGAGAGGGAGAGAAAGAGAGACCTATGGAGAGAACATTAATTGTCCATGACTCTGTGACTGTGTCTTCCCCTGTTTGCCTGCCACTAGCCAATCAATAGTTAACGTTGTCTGATTATAGAGGGAACACCCCCTCTCTTAAAGAGGCATTGTACACAACACCAATCAATAAGGCCACTGAAAGGCAGCTCTCCATTGGTGCTCTGTGAGTCAGAGTAGGAAGACATGTTTTCAGGTGACGGGTAGCGACACAAACAAAACGAACATTTATGTAAACACAAATCACTGTTTATGTCATAACCTAAATGTTTAGTCTAGTTACACGTGGTGTTCATTAGAATTACCGTAGGTTGTCAGCTTGCATCTTTCCCTTAGTACAGTACAGAAAATGTCATTCATGACTATGGTAGTATTGTGTGGCAAATGTAGAATGACTACGGTAGTATTTTGTCACAACTGTGGGGGTCATCCTGAAGGTTTGAGAGCTCTGTGAATCTTCTCGTGTCCTCTGTGACCTGCGACCGGTATTTCTGTCTCAAACTCTTGTCTTCCCGTTACGACCCCCAAACCGCTGCCTCCCCTATCTGCCTGCCTTCTGCCTAAGTCTCTGCATGTAGTAAATGGGAAAAGATGAGTCAAATCTAAACCTAAGCGATAAAGACTTTTTAAAGCTTTTGCACTTTGTTCTCCCCCTAAAATTGCTTTGCCCACAATTTCCAACCCTCTGCAATTTAACCAATTTGAAAAAGGAAAATTACCATTGCTAAATGTTTCATTTCCCTTTTGGTAGTGCTGAGGAAGTTTGGTTCAATTTCCGACCTCTCAAATTCATTATGTTTCCTGAATAAGAAATAATTGCAAAAAAAATTCAACTACATTTCTTTTTCAGATCCTCTTTGAAAATGCTTTATGGTTTCAAGATTCGAGGCAAATCTAAGACATAAGGGATGGGAGGAGCGGTGTAGCTGACCCTGCATCGTTGACCTTTGACCTTGGTATCATAAAGCACTGGCATTCCTTGCCTGGTGGACGAGGGGTTGAATGGATCACTGACGGCTAATAGAAGCGTGTCTTAGGAAGGAAGGAAATGCTGTTGGAATGACAACACTTTGTCCCATCACTCCAAGACTCTCCAAGTCTCTTTTACTACCAACACACATTACCCATGTCTGTATTAAGATAACACTTACACCCAGGCTTCATTCAGGGCCTGTGACTGGGCCCCCACTTGGTTAACTCCAGAAGTTAACGTTGAGGGACAGAGGGGGCCAGAGAGGAGTGACTCTACTCTCCAAAGTGTTCTACTTCTCTTGGCCATGCGGGGCTCTTTGCGTATGGCAAAGGGTGCAGGCGCTGAGTTAAGAGGATTAGTGACTTGAAAAAGGTAGCCGTCATTTAATTGAAGGCTTACAGGCTGCAGCAGAAAAGAGGAGAAGTCAAAGTGAAGGTAACCCAGCCCAGAACATCCTGAAGAGACCACATTTGCCAAAGTCCATGTTTCCCTCCTCTCGCCTTGCCCGCCTCCTCTTCTCCCCTTAGTGGCAGCACATCCTACTTTATCGCCAGGCACCAGCTTCTTAAAAGACATTTACACGTTTCACAATTTTAATCTCTTCTGCTGGTGAAAAAGGTGCCTTCTACTCGCATTATTCAAATGCTGTGATCTCTGGGGCTGCCTAGGCTGATTCCCTCCCAGTGTAGCTGGGCCATGTTGGAGGTTTATGATACATGTGCAGCTAACTCTGCTGCCTGTAGAACACTTTGATTATGATTTTGTGGCACAGCGCTGTTTGCATATTTCTAGGCAGGGTAAAGCAGACTTAGACCTCTCTGAGCCGCAACGTGTTTTGTCTGGTGGTCAACTCTCCCATGCGTACACTTCTGAGACATCGCAGGCTCTATTTGATGTCTGAGTCCAGCACTGTGGCAGCCTGAGAGGTTGTAAACGCCTCTTTAAGTGTGCTGCTCGCAGGAGAAAGTGGGCCACTCAGACAAGTGGAAAAGGTGGAAGTAAAATATGATAATGGGAAAATGGGAAGTTGCTTGGCGGCTGCGCTTGGCAGGGCGTGATGTGAGGGGAGCAGTGGCGTGAAGGAGAGAGAGAGAGCTGAAACATCAAGGCCTCACGAGACAGCCCGGCCCTTTTGTGTTCCTTTGTGAAAATTAGGATCATATCGCTATGAGTGACTGCCGGACGGTTGGAGACAGAGGTGGGATCAGAAGGAGGTAAGGCAGGTAAGGGATGACCTAATCTGGCCCCTAATAACCTGCTTCACACACACCGCCTGCCTGATTCAGCAGCACTATGGTCTGGCTGATAACAGGAGGAAAGGAGGAGAGGGGAGGGGAGGACAGCCGGACCCCAGCAACCTTCATTATCTCATACTCCGAGGCTGATTGGCCCTGTTTGACTCTGAACTACTGGCGGTCGCTGGCTGGTAAGGGGCCCCTCTCACTCTATCTCTCAATCCCCCTCAGTCTGTCTCTCTCTCTCTCAATACCCCACTCTCTCTCTCTCTCTCTCTCTCAATCCCCATCAGTCTCTCTCTCTCAATTCAATTCAATTTAAGGGGCTTTATTGGCATGGGAAACATATGTTAACATTGCCAAACCAAGTGAGGTAGATAATATACAAAAGTGAAATAAACAATAAAAATGAACAGTAAACATTACACTCACAGAAGTTCTAAAATAATAAAGACATTACAAATGTCATATTATGTACAGTTGATGTCAGAGGTTTACATACACTTAGGTTGGAGTCACTCGTTTTTCAACCACTCCACAAATTTCTTGTAAACAAACTATAGTTTTGGCAAGTCGGTTAGGACATCTATTGTGTGCTTGACACAAGTAATTTTTCAAACAATTGTTTACAGACAGATTACTTCACTTATAATTAATTCACTGTATCACAATTCCAGTGGGTCAGAAGTTTACATACACTAAGTTGACTGTGCCTTTAAACAGCTTGGAAAATTCCAGAAAAGGATGTCAGAAGCTTCTGATAGGCTAATTGACATAATTTGAGTCAATTGAAGGTGCACCTGTGGATGTATTTCAAGGCCTACCTTCAAACTCAGTGCCTCTTTGCTTGACATCATGGGATAATCAAAATAAATCAGCCAAGATCTCCACAAGTCTGGTTCATCCTTGGGAGCAATATCCAAACACCTGAAGGTACCACATTCATCTGTACAAACAATAGTACGCAAGTATAAACACCATGGGAACACGCAGCCGTCATACTGCTCAGGAAGGAGACGCGTTCTGTCTCCTAGAGATGAACGTACTGTGGTGCGAAAAGTGCAAATCCATCCCAGAACAATAGCAAAGGACTTTGTGAAGATGATGCAGGAAACAGGTACAAAAGTATCTATATCCACAGTAAATCGAGTCCTATATTGACATAACCTGAAAGGCCGCTCAGCAAGGAAGAAGCCACTGCTCCAAAACCGGCATAAAAAAGACAGACTACGGTTTGCAACTGCACATGTGGACGAAGATCGTACTTTTTGGAGAAATGTCCTCTGGTCTGATGAAACAAAAATAGAACTGTTTGGCCATAATGACCATCGTTATGTTTAGAGGAAAAAGGGGGAGGCTTTAAAGTCAAAGAACACCATCCCAACCGTGAAGCACTGGGGTGGCAGCATCATGTTGTGAGGGTGCTTTGCTGCAAGAGGGACTGGTGCACTTCACAAAATAGATGGCATCATGAGGATAGAGAATTGTGGATATATTGAAGCAACATCTCAAGACATCAGTCAGGAAGTTAAAGCTTGGTCACAAATGGGTCTTCCAAATGGATAATGACCCCAAGCATACTTCCAAAGTTGTGGCAAAATGGCTAAAGGACCACGAAGTCAAGGTATTGGAGTGGCCATCACAAAGCTCTGACCTCAATCCTATAGAAAATGTGTGTGCAGAACTGAAAAAGCGTGTACAAGCAAGGAGGACTACAAACCTGACTCAATTACACCAGCTCTGTCAGGATGAATAGGACAAAAGGCTACCTGAAACGTTTGACCCAAATTAAACCATTTAAAGGCAATGCTATCAAATACTAATTGAGTGTATGCAAACTTCTGACCCACTGGGACTGTTATTATTCCTACATTTCACATTCTTAAAATAAAGTGGTGATCCTAACGGCCCTAAAACAGGGAATTTTTACTTGGATTAAATGTCAGGAATGTCAGAAAACAGACTTTAAATGTATGTGGCTAAGGTGTATGTAAACCTCCAACTTCAATTTCAACTGTATATACAGTGCCTTGCGAAAGTATTCGGCCCCCTTGAACTTTGCGACCTTTTGCCACATTTCAGGCTTCAAACATAAAGATATAAAACTGTATTTTTTTGTGAAGAATCAACAATACGTGGGACACAATCATGAAGTGGAACGACATTTATTGAATATTTCAAACTTTTTTAACAACTCAAAAACTGAAAAATTGGGCGTGCAAAATTATTCAGCCCCCTTAAGTTAATACTTTGTAGCGCCACCTTTTGCTGCGATTACAGCTGTAAGTTGCTTGGGGTGTCTCTATCAGTTTTGCACATCGAGAGACTGACATTTTTTCCCATTCCTCCTTGCAAAACAGCTCGAGCTCAGTGAGGTTGGATGGAGAGCATTTGTGAACAGCAGTTTTCAGTTATTTCCACAGATTCTCGATTGGATTCAGGTCTGGACTTTGACTTGGCCATTCTAACACCTGGATATGTTTATTTTTGAACCATTCCATTGTAGATTTTGCTTTATGTTTTGGATCATTGTCTTGTTGGAAGACAAATCTCCGTCCCAGTCTCAGGTCTTTTGCAGACTCCATCAGGTTTTCTTCCAGAATGGTCCTTTATTTGGCTCCATCCATCTTCCCATCAATTTTAACCATCTTCCCTGTCCCTGCTGAAGAAAAGCAGGCCCAAACCATGATGCTGTCACCACCATGTTTGACAGTGGGGATGGTGTGTTCAGCTGTGTTGCTTTTACGCCAAACATAACGTTTTGCATTGTTGCCAAAAAGGTCAATTTTGGTTTCATCTGACCAGAGCACCTTCTTCCACATGTTTGGTGTGTCTCCCAGGTGGCTTGTGGCAAACTTTAAACGACACTTTTTATGGATATCTTTAAGAAATGGCTTTCTTCTTGCCACTCTTCCATAAAGGCCAGATTTGTGCAATATACGACTGATTATTGTCCTATGGACAGAGTCTCCCACCTCAGCTGTAGATCTCTGCAGTTCATCCAGAGTGATCATGGGCCTCTTGGCTGCATCTCTGATCAGTCTTCTCCTTGTATGAGCTGAAAGTTTAGAGGGACGGCCAGGTCTTGGTAGATTTGCAGTGGTCTGATACTCCTTCCATTTCAATATTATCGCTTGCACAGTGCTCCTTGGGATGTTTAAAGCTTGGGAAATCTTTTTTTATCCAAATCCGGCTTTAAACTTCTTCACAACAGTATCTCGGACCTGCCTGGTGTGTTCCTTGTTCTTCATGATGCTTTCTGCGCTTTTAACGGACCACTGAGACTATCACAGTGCAGGTGCATTTATACGGAAACTTGATTACACACAGGTGGATTGTATTTATCATCATTAGTCATTTAGGTCAACATTGGATCATTCAGAGATCCTCACTGAACTTCTGGAGAGAGTTTGCTGCACTGAAAGTAAAGGGGCTGAATAATTTTGCACGCCCAATTTTTCAGTTTTTGATTTGTTAAAAAAGTTTGAAATATCCAATAAATGTCGTTCCACTTCATGATTGTGTCCCACTTGTTGTTGATTCTTCACAAAAAAATACAGTTTTATATCTTTATGTTTGAAGCCTGAAATGTGGCAAAAGGTCGCAAAGTTCAAGGGGGCCGAATACTTTCGCAAGGCACAGTATATATATATATATACTTTCTCTCTCTCTCTCTCTCTCTCTCTCTCTCTCTCTCTCTCAATCGCCCTCAGTCTCTCTCTCTCTCGCTCTCTCTCTCTCTCTCTCTCTCTCTCAATACCTCTCTCTCTCTTTCTCTCTCTCTCTCTCTCTCTCTTTCTCTCTCTCTCTCTCTCTCTCTCTCTCTCTCTCTCTCTCAATCCCCCTGTTTCTTTCTCAATCCCCCCTCTCTCTCCCTCTCTCTCTCTCTCTCTCTCTCTCTCTCTCTCTCTCTCTCAATCCCCCTGTCTCTCTCTCTCTCTCTCTGTCTCTCTCTCAATCCCACTGTCTCTCTCTCTGTCTCTCTCTCAATCCCCCTGTCACTTTCTCAATGCCCCTGTCTCTCTCTCTCTCTCTCTCTCTCTCTCTCTCTCTCAATACCCCTTTCTCTCTCTCTCTCTCTCTCTCTCTCAATCCCACTGTCTCTCTCTCTCAATCACCCTGTCTCTCTCTCTGTCTCTCTCTCAATCCCCATGTCTCTCTCTCAATTCCCCTGTCTCTCTCTCTCAATCCCCCTGTCTTTATTTCTCAATCCCCCTGTCTCTCTCTCAACCCCACTCTTTCTCAATCCCCCTGTCTCTCTCTCTCAATCCCCCTGTCTCTCTCTCTCTCTGTCTCTCTTTCAACCCCACTCTCTCTCAATCCCCCTGTCTCTCTATCTCAATACCCCTGTCTCTCTCTCTCATCCCCCCCCCTCTCTCTCTCTCTCCCTCCCTCTCTCTATCTATTACTTTCTATCTTCATAGTATACAGGGTACATGAGATATCACACATAAACACACTTACAAATATACACAACACGAACACACACACACACACACACACACACACACACACACACACACACACACACACACACACACACACACACACACACCAAAAACACTTATTTATGTTTTATATAGGCATCTCAAGGCAGTCTTTGATGGTATTTCCACTCACACTGATTGGTCAGTATTTCTCAGAGGAAGTCACTGTTTCCACTGTCTCGCTGTATCAAAAAATTGGACACAACTTAGGTTGCATGTCTTGTTACTTATGTAATACTATTACAGTTTTTAACAATCACTTTGGCACTAATTTCAGAACCTTGCGGTCATTTTTCAAATCTCTAGACACAAAATTCAAAACGGTCATCACTTGTAACACAGGCTGTCCAATGCTCAACACATTGCATTGTGCATTCATATCGTTAAAGAAATCTTGCACTTGCAGAATCATTGGTTCAAATAACTTATTTATCATGAAATACCATAGGAACATTCATTTAGATCACCCACTCACAAGATACCAAGAGTTTCACTGTGTAGTTGTTCATACAATCATTAAATATTGTAGAACAAAATATGTGATACATGTTTCATTATGCTACTACAAGTAAATACATCACTGTAAAAGGACTAGTAGAGAGAATACTACAGACACAGTGGAATCATTGAACAAAATATGTTTTTTTTTAATGAAATACAATAAAATCACAACATAGGTTTCTTTGAATCAAAGCAAAAATAATTAGATACAAAAAAAAAACTGTAAAACATAACTGCAGTGTTCCTCACCTGGCTTACTGTAAAACATCACTGCAGGGTTCCTCACCTGGCTTACTGTAAAACATAACTGCAGTGCTCCTCACCTGGCTTACTGTAAAACATAACTGCAGTGTTCCTCACCTGGCTTACCGTAAAACATAACTGCAGTGCTCCTCACCTGGCTTACTGTAAAACATCACTGCAGTGTTCCTCACCTGGCTTACTGTAAAACATCACTGCAGTGTTCCTCACCTGGCTTACTGTAAAACATCACTGCAGTGTTCCTCACCTGGCTTACTGTAAAACATCACTGCAGTGTTCCTCACCTGGCTTACTGTAAAACATCGCTGCAGTGTTCCTCACCTGGCTTACTGTAAAACATCACTGCAGTGTTCCTCACCTGGCTTACTGTAAAACATCGCTGCAGTGTTCCTCACCTGGCTTACTGTAAAACATCACTGCAGTGTTCCTCACCTGGCTTACTTTAAAACATCACTGCAGTGTTCCTCACCTGGTTTACTGTAAAACATCACTGCAGTGTTCCTCACCTGGCTTACTGTAAAAAGCAAGACAAAAGATTGATTACTGTACTTCTATATTTCCATCAACCCTGTCTTGTGGATTTGGCCACAGGTTCCCATCCACATCACAATGGATGTTTTTATTAGCCAAACATCTTGGGAAGAATCTTCGGGCATGGCTAATCCAGGCCTGACACTAGTCTGCCGTGATGTCATTGCATGTGTCATCCATGGCCTGGAGAATGGCGGCTTGTTCATGAGGGCGCCTATCATATACCTTCCACCTCCATGTGGAGAAAAATTCCTCAATCGGCTTAAGGAAAGGAGAGTATGGGGGTAAGTACAGGGTGGTAAATTGTGGATGGGCCTGAAACCATGCTTGAGCATGGTGGAACCTGACATTATCCCACACATTATCCCACACAATGACATAGACCTGATTTAGCTCATCAAGGAAGGTTACATTCGAGCAGCGAATCATGTGGCTGCCTGTAACTCAATATATAGAGTATATAGAGTAAAGAGCTTTAGATGTTGTTCGACCAAACATTAGAATGGACAAGATGCGTCATCTAAGCAACTTTGACCGTGGTATGATTGTTCATGCCACACATGGTGATTCCAGCATCTCAGAAACAGCTGCCTTCCTGGGATTTTTACGCACTACAGTCTCTAGAGTTTACAGAGAATGGTGCGATAAACAAAACACATTCAGTGAGCGGCAGTTCTGTGGGCAAAACACCTTGTTAATGAGAGAGGTCAGAGGAGAATGTCCAGACTCATTCAAGCTAACAGAAAGGCCACAAATGCTCAAATAACAGCTGTTTAAAACAGTGGTGTGCAGAAGGGCATCTCTTAACGTACAACACCGTGAATAATTCAGGCTGTTGTGGAGGCAGTACTAGCCAGTACTAGATAGGTGTACGTAATAAAGTGGCCGGTGAGGGTACAGTAATGTCAAATCTGAAAACGTGGTCTGGAAAAGTGGTACATGGGACCATAGAAACAGTGTCTGATAAAGAATGATGATGAAATATTACATCCATAGATAATGTAGTCCATTTGGTTCATGTTCCACGGTAATTGGTGTCAATGGATCTCGTTATTCTGAAACTTTCATGATATAAACATGGAATATTGTTCGTCAGTTTCTATAAAACTATGCATTAAGAGTAATGCAACAGTTACTTTATCATTTTGATCAGTTGTATCAATTGATAGTGAGATCGTTGTAATGAAATGAATAGACAGTCATCTCAGATGTAATGTGTGAATTGTATTTTGAAATAGTAATACTTTGATGTTAAGTTGTGTCATTTTGAACAGCTGATTTTAGTTCAATGAACAAATTATCTTAACTGTATGTGTATTGTATCTAAGCAATTGGGAAAAGTGTTAGAGTTTTGAAAAATGTGCATTTTGATCATTGGTTGTGAGTTTTGGGTCTAGAGTTTAAAAAATGAGCCACATTCAGGGATGTGAGAGGAGTTGGAAGGAGGTGAAGGGTTCATGACCCTTCCAACTCCTCTCATATCCCTGAATGTTGCTAGACAACAACAAGGCTTCATGTTTCTTAAATGGCGGGATTAGTACCTGCAGCAGCATTTGATTAGACAAGACTGGGCCTTGATTGCATCCAGTCCTATAAGTTTCCTGGCCCTAGGAGGTAATCACCCTCTTCATGTGTCTCCTCCTCTATCTCCTGTATTTGTCAGGTGTTCCTGTCTCCCGCAGGAGAATGTGCCTTGGCCCAGTCTTCCATTGACTTGGCTCCCTGTCTCCCTCCCCCATCACTGCTGAATGAAATCCTATGAAATTATCCTTCGTTCTCTCATAGTTGCTTTGTTTTCTGTTTAAAGAGACCCTGGCTGTGTTTGGAGCCAAGGAGAGGATAGGAATAGGGGAAAGTGGATTGTGAGTCACTCACTCCCTCCTTCATGCTTTGTCTGCCAAACGGGGGGAGGAGGTGGGAGAGAGAGTGGGGAAGGGTGTTTGTGTGAGGCACTGATGCATGGCGTGGTACCACCAACACACATTCATTTATATGCACAAACATAATCAGAAATGTATGCATGTACATACGCATAAGCACACACAAATACACACAAAAAACACACGCTTGTATAGCGACAGACATACACAAACAGTCACGCACGGACACACACACACTTACTACACGCACACAATCACACACACACAGGCACAATTGGCTGAATTGTGAATACAAATTGCTGGGTGCTATGCCGTAAAACTACAGCCGGCCCTCCAGTAATGAAAATTGCAGTGTAGCCGTTGGCTATGGCTCTACCAAATCAGAACGCTACAAGTGATGCTGCCAATAGTGCCTGGGTGGCCTGGTGTAGGTCTATATGTCTATGGGAGCTCAACTGAAGCGCTACTGATATGATGTACAATCATTGTACTAGCCCAATCAGCAAGTCTCTGTCTCTAACGGAACATTGTCTAGGGACTAGGCCTCCCAATGACCTTTAACAGACAGCAGCCATACTCCCTCATCTCTGTTCCCTTTGGAGCTGCCTTTGTACACATGTTTTATTCAACAAATAGGTGATTTCTCCTGTAGGTGGACAGAGGCTGATTGCCAGCTTCTATTTACTGTCATTTACTCTAAACACTATGAGGCCAGTCCCGGAGGCAGATTACTACTCTAAACACTATGAGGCCAGTCCCGGAGGCAGATTACTACTCTAAACACTATGAGGCCAGTCCCGGAGGCAGATTACTACTCTAAACACTATGAGGCCAGTCCCAGAGGCAGATTACTACTCTAAACACTATGAGGACAGTCCCGGAGGCAGATTACTACTCTAAACACTATGAGGCCAGTCCCGGAGGCAGATTACTACTCTAAACACTATGAGGACAGTCCCGGAGGCAGATTACTACTCTAAACACTATGAGGCCAGTCCCGGAGGCAGATTACTACTCTAAACACTATGAGGCCAGTCCCGGAGGCAGATTACTACTCTAAACACTATGAGGCCAGTCCCGGAGGCAGATTACTCCTGATCACAGTTCTCTATTTTCTGTAATTTACTCTAAACACTATGAGGCCAGTCCCGGCAGATTACTCCTGATCACAGTTCTCTATTTTCTGTAATTTACTCTAAACACTATGAGGCCAGTCCCGGAGGCAGATTACTCCTGATCACAGTTCTCTATTTTCTGCAGAGATACCCACAGCTTGCAACTTGGTTGTGGAATGAAATGTTCTATCCAGTAGTGAGTGTTTGCAATGTTTCTGAGGCCTCCCCCTCTAACAGAGACTTCTTCCAAGCCCCCTGGTCTGCAAATCAGAATGTTATTTGTCATGCACACAGTTTCCAGCAGGTATTAAAGATGCCATGAGATGCTTGCGTGTTAACTTCCTCAACACTACAGTACAATAATCAATATCATAATAAAACATAACAAGTAATAGAAGAGGCAGTATGCGTACTTATGGGATATACAGTATAGATAATGAATGTGCTATCTCAAGTGTGACTGGATCTACAAATAGAAATAGTGTCTTGGTGGCGCAGTTTAAAAAATAGTATGCAATGGAACAGCAGCGTTGACTGTGTGTGTGAGTGAGAGTGTGGGTGTGTGTGTGAGTGAGTGTGTGTGCTTTTGTGTGTTTGTTTATGGGTGGTCGTGTGTGTGTGCTTGTGTGTAAGGGTTGGCTATGTGGAGAGTCAGTGCAGATAGTCTCTAAGGTGCACACTGTACAGTATTTACAGTTTCTAATTGACTCACAATGCGTTCACCATTAAGGGCCCCCCAAGTACCAGGCACCCAGTTTCCCAGGCTTGCCGGGTAGTTAGCAGTGTCATTAGGCTAGGTCTCTCCCCGATTGTTCTCCAATCTCCTGGCTAGCAGGGGGCCACGTCGGGATAATTCCAGGGCATCATCAGGATTGTTTTCACAATGTTGATCAGATTAGAGCTCAGTGAGAGCCTCTTGCTCGGGCACACAGGACTTAGATAGACCCCCTCCACCCTGCCCCTCCACCCTGCCCATACACCCGCCCCTACACTTACTCATCTGCACGTTTTGACAAGCAAAGTTAACTTGAAATGAGCATGTGTGCAAGTAGTTTTTAGAAGAACCAACACAAAAATCTCTGTCATTGCTACATTTCCCCACTCTCTTTCTCCCTCTCTACCCTCTTCTCTCTCCCTCTCTATCCTCACCTCTTCTTCTCCCATAACCTCTCGTTCTTCTCTCTCCTGTCTATCTGCTGTCTCTTTCAGAGTGCTGATTTGCATCTGAAACGGCATTGGATCGATTCTCTGTTCTCTCCATCACACACGAGAGGCATCTGGCTGAAATAACAGTGGTGTGGCGTGTTTGTATAGACCAGTCTCTCTACGTGTCCAGAGTACTCAGGAAACTCAATGCACAACCATCATTTAGGTCTGTGCAGGAAAAACAGTGAGGATGAGCACACTGGAGAGCAATGACCTGGTTTTATACAGTATCCCTGGCATGGAAAATCCAACCTGCCATTTCAAATTGTTTTTTAAAACAATCTTCAGCAAAAAGATGATCAGATGTCAACATGTAAAATGTAAAAATTGCATTGAAGTGTCTCACGTTTGTGAATAGTTAATCGATGCATACAGGGTATATAAATATTTATTTTTGCAGTGGGGTGAGCTCTTAGGAGTGTAGCGAGACTTCAACATACCCTCTAGATGACATCATCACATGTCTGTCCCCTGTATGTCCCCATGGCGTGCTGTGAGTGTCCTGATGTCTTGATCAATGGTGGCCCTATCTGTGTTCTACTCTGGCCAGGCCAAGCCATGGCTCCTCGAAAGCTGCCTGCCTCATTACTGTAATGAACTTTATAATTACTTTCACCCCCTCAGAAAAAATGGCTCCCATTAAGAGGATGTGATTGCCTTTGATATCATTTACTTAGCCCAGGCCACAAACTATCAGCCATTTTCCATCTCAATAAACTCCCTATCTGTCAAGCAGATGATCATCTTCCCCCTTTTCTTCACATTCAGAGACAGATAAAGCTATTTTCTCTCAAAAAGAGTTGAACTGAATTCTTGATTGGAAAAGGAAATCCTCCTTCAGGCACCAGGTTAAGCCTATGACCTCTAAACTCTAGGCTGGAGGCGCTAGCTTGTGTTTCTGTCACTCGCTGGCTGGTCTATTTCGATTGTAAGAGGACAACTATTTGCAGGCTTAACTGACTTGTATGTATTTGTAATTGGCACAAACAAATTACGAAAGATATAAAAGTAACTTTTATCAACATAAATCAAACTTACTTTCAATCTGCTCCTTGCTATTATAAACCCACTGGAATTTAAAACATAACAATGTAATTTCTAATCCATGAAAGCAAAATGGTTTCATTACATTGCTAATATACGTTTTGTTACCTTAACATTTAATTGGACATCGTTATTATAGGGTTTGTTTGTTCTCTATTAAACGCAGTTCTAGTTACTGCGCTGCAATAATGCATACACATATGTTTGTAAATTACTCCAGCTTTGTAGTTGCTTTTACAAACTCTAAATGCGTCTTTTAAAAGGTGTCTTATTTACATAATCATTAGTAGCCATGTAGAGGAAGTTGTCCCGAGCCATAGACAATTGACATTACAACCATCAACTCAAACACCGACATGGAGACTTAAAATTACACCTTTTAAAACATGCTTTATAATGACTTCACACATACTGGCGAGTGGCCTCAGTAGTGAATAGAGACATATGGGAGGATTTAGAGACAGCATTAAACAGGGATCCAGGTGAAAACACATTGTATTCACTCTCCTTAATTAACACCTATACCAGTATAGATGTGAGGCAAGCTCATTCTTGCCTCCGAATAATGGGCACCATTTTAAGTGTTTGGGTTTGTGGACAACAAAGCGTATTTTTCATTCAAAGACAGATGATTCTTTTGGAAAGCTGCATTTTCTGCCCCTGAAACCTCAAGTTGGTAGGAGGAGAGGGAGGGGAAGGCTTGTCTGCATTGTTGCAGTAGTTTGAGAGTACATGAATAGTCTCTCCAAGTGTGTGTGTGTGTGTGTGTGTGTGTGTGTGTGTGTGTGTGTGTGTGTGTGTGTGTGTGTGTGTGTGTGTGTGTGTGTGTGTGTGTGTGTGTGTGTGTGTGTGTGTGTGTGTGTGTGTGTGTTTAGCCTATAAATTCACCCTGTGTCCAGAGTACACTGTATTGTTAAAATATGGGAGCACATGTATAGCCAAGCCTTGGTTAACAATGTGGTGAAACAGTGGTGAAACAAACCCAAAGCCCTGTCCTCTGACTGAAAGACACTGTCATTCAATCATGTTTTAATATGTGTAGCCTATAAATTCACCCTGTGTCCAGAGTACACTATATTGTTAAAATATGGGAGCACATGTATAGCCAAGCATTGGTAAACAGTAGTGAAACAAACCCAAAGCCCTGTCCTCTGGCTGAAAGACACTGTCATTTAATCATGTTTTAATATGTGTAGCCTACTAGAGAATACTGAGAATGTTGAATGGAGAGAAACACATTTCTTAGACAACACATTCAAAACACATTTCCTTCAGAACAAAGTGATTCCTTCTCATTTCATGTGCATTGTTTGCCTGTTCACATCCAACTAGCCTCTTTTGATTGTGAGCACATCTCAACTGAAGAAAAATTACAATTTGACAGAAGTGGATCATCTACAGTGTGAAGTTCCTTCTTTTCACCAACAGGTGTCCCTCTTTTTCTTCAGAAATCCATTGCATTGCTGTTTCATTGGTTGATCTCTTGCTAAGCAGTGTGTGTGTGTGTGTGTGTGTGTGTGTGTGTGTGTGTGTGTGTGTGTGTGTGTGTGTTTGTGTGTTCATGGATACCGCCGTGGCTACCTCCGAACTCCAAGCTAGTCCCCTCAGTCTTTCCATATCCCGGCCCCTTAATTCAAATGGGGGGATTTGGGGGTTGCGTTTTGATCTGCACATAAAAACACATCAGTAACTACCTCTCTGGTGTGCTAGGACAATCTCAGGCACTTTGTTTAAATCTACCCACTGATGCAACGGCTTCTCATTTCCTTGGAAATTGCCAGCAAGGCCGGGAGCACAGGACTATTATAGTGTTGGGGTGTAACATGGAGATTTTGGAAGGGACTTGAGCTGTATGTTGATGTGAGAAAGTGTGTGTGTATTCTCTCTCTGATGGTGATTGCTCCAGCCCCTGTCTGGCCACCTCTAGCCAGCCGCACAGAGTGGTATTTATTGTAATGTATTCCATACGGATGGCTTTGACCCACAGGGAAGTAATGTGAGATTGAGCGCGCTGCCGTTTTATGACCGTCATTAACATTAACCCCAGAAAGCGAGAGTTGAAGGCGGAGGGTTAATACTATGCTCTTTAATGGATCCGAGCATTCCCAGTAAATAACAGCCTTTCTTGGGCCAGTCCACTGGGAGATAACGAATCCAAAACATTATAGCTGTGGAAATGGTTTGCCTGAAACAATCCACACAGACCAGGGTATTGAGTTAGCTTTTTTATGTGTGTGTGGTTTTGTATGTCAAGTCCACTGCCTCTGAATGCTATATAATGCATGGTAAATGTGTTAACGCTAGGTCAGCTTGTTAGCCTACAGATCCAATTTCACTCTACCCCTGGGCAATGACTGTCATTGTCATGAGCAGGACATTCCCATAGGATGACGCTGTACGTGCTGGATAGGGGAAGCACTGTTCATCTAGACTCTGCTCTATTTCTGTCCCACTATGGATTTACTACAGGCGTGCCCTCCTCCTCCTCCAGGAGAGAGCCTGGGCATGCAGGCTTTTGCTCCAGCC